>NW_024543068.1:15945714-17261785 GCF_018167655.1 Microtus oregoni | reverse complement strand
CCGACCAGAGTCCAAACAATGTCTGAGCCGCCACAAAAGACCCACCTTATCTCCGGCCAGGATCTTGAAGGACGCCATGACTTGATCTGCTGTATCCGTGTCAGCTGTCTCTCGGGACATGAAGTCGATGAAGGCCTGGAACGTCACTACCCCCAAGCGGTTGGGGTCTACGATGCTCATGATGCGGGCAAATTCTGCCTCTCCCTGGAGGAAACAGCCAACCCACACCTATCACCTAACGGCCTCCTGGAGCATCTCAGGTTGACCTCAAGCCCTGTGTAGCCTGTGGAGGACACAAAAACCCTCTGATCTGGCTTGGGCTGCCCCAAGGGTGTGGCAGAGACTCGGTAGTTGGAGACTCAGGACTTCCCACCCCCCACAGATCCCTGAGTTCCCTTTACAGAAGATATTGGTGGTACTGATTACAGGGACAATAATATCAGCACAGGCTAACACTTATAAAACATGCGCTATATGCCAACTACTATTCTAAATGTTTTATAATTCATTTAATTATTAGTTTACCACAATTAAATAAAATCATAGTATTTCCATCACATGGAAATCTGAGGCCAAGATAGGCTAAGTGATTTACCCAAGGTCACAGGACTAAGAAGCAGGAAGCTAGGATTAGAACTCAGGCTGTTTCCCTATCACTATGTATTTCCCAAGCAACAGTCATGTGTGCTCGTGACCATGTTATTTAACTCTTACAACTACTAAGGCGGCTTCCCTCACTTCATGACACTACAGATGTTGATGGCGAAGTGGGACTTACTGAGTACACACCTGGCCCAGCCCTTAACCTTGCCGGGCACCACAAGCATTCTGTATTTGGCCCAATAGACAGGAATTCCCTCTCTATCCAGACAAGTGTCCTGTCCTCCTCAGAAAGCTGGATGAAGTGGGGATACACCAAGGTTAGAGAGAGGCCTGGGCCAACGACTGAGTGGTGGCAGGCCTGGATGGGGCTGTTACGGGGCAGAAATATATACCTCCGTGTCTCAAGTAGAGCTACCATCCCTATACGCCTTGGGGTTGGCCATCCAGTCGGTGTCCACCATGGGAATAAAAAAGTCCTCTCTCCACAGTACCATAAGGTGGTGCAGATGACAAGGCCAAGCCTCTCAGCCATACCCTGACCCCATGGGTCGTCTGGTTTTTAGATTTTATCTTCCCCAAGGATGGGGACAAGGGGCTCTCCTGGGGAGGGCAGTGCTAACCTAAGGACCTCGAGTCTCCCATTACTAAGACTTGATTTCTCCAGTTAGGTGACTGCCTCCCAGCCAGGGCAACAGAAAGCCTGGCAGGCAGAGGATGGGGTTTACGTTACCATGTTGTAACCCATGGAGATAAGGCAGGCGCGGAAATCATCTGTGTCCATCATGCCCGTCTTCTTCTGTGGGGCAGTGGCACCAAGACACAGGAGGGACAGACAGCCAGGGGCCAGGAAGACAGCAGAATGAAGGGTGGAGTTTTATGGTGGAGATCAGGGAAAGCCACAGAGTATAGGAAGAACACGTCGAAGGAAGACAGAGCAAAGAATGATGAGACGTGATGAGGGAGAAAAGGCGGATACCCAAGCAGGTTCCCAGGAAAGATACCGAGGACAGAAGTCAGAAGTCAGAGGAACCCAACAGGGGGCAGGCAGGGATAGCAGAAGAGGATGAGCCCCATGGCCCACAGGAAGGGGGACAGGGAGATTCAGACAGAGAGAGAAGAAAAAAAGGAGAAATGCGTTATTTCTCGCCCCAGAGGCCACCCTTGAGCGTGCTCCATGCAGGAGGCAAGTACCTGGGGGTCGTTGCCAATATCATAACCCAAGCTGATGAGGCAGGCTTTGAACTCTTCAGGACCCAGCGTGCCGGAGTGATCCTGGGGCCGTGGTGCGCCAGGCAGCGAGCCATGCGGTGTCAGGGAAGAGGAGGCCGTGAGGGGGCGGGGTGGGGGTAGGGTGGGCCATGCCCCAGGGAGGAAGGTGGTGTGTGTGGGGAGACACGGGGACAAAGGCATGCGGATGGAGAGGGTGGAGGGTAAGGGGGGTGGGGGAGAGGGGAAATAAAAGTGCACACAGTTAGACACACGGACAAGGTTCCAGAGGGGGCCCTGTCCCTGGCACACACAGTCCTGCTTGGGAAAGCAGGGCCAGAGGGGAACATGATGAGCCACAAGGGTGAGAAGCTCCCGGAAGTGCCCCAGGTTACCTGATGTCTCCCAGAACCCTACCCCCCCACCTCGCCAGGTCCCTGGAGGGCAGTGAAGCAGGCAGGGTGGTGGACAGCACCTGGCCTCATATCCCGCCTCCCTGTGGATGTCCCCAAGCTCAGGGTACTGGGAATGTGCAGCCCATTCTGAAGCTGACATGAGGAGCCACGACAGCGTACTCTAATGTCCCCAGTAGCAGGTCCCAAATGCAGCGTTGGTATGGGCAGTCTCTTTTTGCTCCTTTGTCCCAAGGCAGAGGTAAGGGACAGGTCCTACAGCCGTAGGCACAGGGTTTTACTTGTGGCTCTGGCAGTCTCATTCCTGAGGGTTGATTTCTCATAGGAGAGGAACAGTCAAAGATGGAAGACCCTCTCACCTGCAGCAGCATTCTCTCTAGGAATGCAGTGAAAGTGTGCAGGGCAAGACAGGCTTTCCAAGGCCAGCTCAGAAAGCCTGGCTCTATGGGGTAGACTGAGTCAGGGCAGGCTGTTGTTAGTTCCTTGTTCTCTCTCCTCCTCACCTACCGAAGGACCAGGCTCATGCCCTGGGCAGTGCCCTCCAGGGCCCTGGGTCGGGGGTTGGGGACCACTCTAGGTGAACAAGGAGTAGGGCGCTCACCCGGTCAAAGTGGTTGAAGGAGGCCCGGAACTCGTTCATCTGCTCCTGGCTGATGCCTTTGGCATCCCGGGTCAAGATCTGGTTCTCCACTTCATTGATGGTCCTGGCAATGGTGGTGAGCAGCTGCTCCCAGCCCACGCGGATGTGCTAGGGGCAAGTGATGAACTTGTCAGGCCCAGGCTCTGGGCTGTCCAACCATTCCTCCTCCCAACTCAAAAAAGGGCTGGAGAGATAGCTCAGGGGATTAAGAACATTTGTTGCTGTTCCAGAAGGTCTAGGTTTGATTGCCAACCCCCATATGGCAGCTCGCCACCATCTATAACTCTAGCTCCAGAAAATATATCCCCTTCTGGCCTCCTTGAGTAGTGGGCACACACATGGTACAAAGACATACACTCAGGCAAAATACTCTTATCCATAAGATAAAACAAATATATTATTTGTGAAGGCCATCTTTCTGGAGTCACAGTGTTACCAGTAGGTGGGACACAGCACATTCTACCAGGACAGAGGGCCTGAAAGGGGCAGGAAGGGCAGTAAGATCCGGATTTGCCAATGGAACTTTGTTAGAGAAGGAAGGTAGGCTTTGTGGTGGGAAAAACTAAAGAACAAAAAATAATAGAGTGATCCCCTCCCAACAGCTCCTATCTCACAACTCCACATAAGGGCACATACATCTACAAGCGAACCATTGATCTACACCAATACAGCTGGCACCACAATGGCCTTCTGGTCAAAGCCAAGCTAAATACACCATGGTGGTCTCAGTGATCACATAGTAAAACTGCATGCAGCCTGTGTAGGCACACCCTATGGCATGTGAACAATGAGGAAACGGCTGAACAGGGCAAGCCTTGTAACATATCCTACATGACGGGATGAACAGCTAACATCCTATAGGAAGTGGGTACCTACACCAGTGATGTTTTGAGCCCACTAGCATCAATATCACTGCAAGGTGCTTGTTAAAAAGTGAGATCCATTAACTGTCGCCTTAGAACAAATGAATTCTGGAACCAGGGACCAGATCTGTGCACTTGCCACAAATTCTCTGGGGCATCAAGAAGGTGCTGAGGACTGAAGGTACAGAGTTTCAGGGATAGAAAGAATGAGGATCCCTGTTGTGAGGAACGGGCTGCATTCCCACCCAGCTCCTGCACGGCTAGCTTTATACCCGAAATAACACACAAATTGTATTCTTTTAAACACTGCTTGGCCCATTAGCTCTAGCCTCTTACTGGCTAACTCTCACATCTTGATTAACCCATTTCTAATGAGTGTAGCACCACGAGGTGGTGTCTTACCGGGAATATTCTTAACCTGCATCCATCTCGGAGAGGAGAGCTATGGCGACTGCTTGACTCAGCTTTCTTTCTCCCAGAATTTTGTTCTGTCTACTCTGCCTATCTAAATTTTGCCCTATCAAAAGCCAAGGCAGTTTTATTATTAACCAATGAAAATAACAAATAGACAGATGACCCTCCTCCATCAGATCCCTCCTCCTCTACTCAGATTCCTTGGGAGATGCTGCCCCAAGTGGAGGACAGCAAGGGCCCCCAGCTTCTTCTCAGAGAATCAGGACCCAGCCTGTTTACCTCCATGGTGTAGTTGGTGTGCTTATTATCAAAGATAAGTGCCTCCTGGATAAGCTGGTGGTCACACTCCAGCATGTCAATCTTTGGCTTATAGTTGACAATGCTCTTCTCGTACTGCCGCAGGTGGCTGAGCTGGTCCTCCAGGGTACCGTGCATCTCGATGGAGATCCTCCCAATCTCCTGTCCATCGGGAAAGAGATAACATCAGACCCACTCAGAGGGCAGGGACAAGTCCCCCAAGGTCACTTCTACTAGCATCCTGGCCCTAGAGAAACTAGAACTAGCAACACTGAACATGAAAAGATATTTAGCATGGACGGTTCTTGGAAAGGAAGCTGCACCTTATAGTACTATATTAAGCCTTGGCACTAGGTGGAATATCTTCCATCAATCATGTACCTCTTAGCGCAAGGAAAGGATTGGATCGCGGAGTCAATAGCTGACCCGAACACTCATTTTGCTTGCTATTTAAACGCCTTCCAGAGAGCACTGCTCCCAGCCAGCTCCCTCCCAACCAGGACCCCTCATATTTCTCAGTTCACCTGGCATACCTCCTCTGCAGCTATTTTTGCTCCTGCTCTTTTGTCCCCTAGGATGGTTATGCAAGCCCTGCTGAGGCACCCAACCTCATGAGCGAGGCCTAATGTACACTTCTGCCAGCCACTGACTCATGTAAGTGGTTCTTGGCGAAAGCAGGTTTTATTCATTCAGTTCAGTCCCCTGTTAACATTTATCGAGTATTTAAAAGTCGAGTCTTGGGGGTGCAGGGGTGTGTGTGTGTGTGTGTGTGTGTGTGTGTGTATGCACATGTACACACTCATATAAACTTGACACAGACTCTTCACTCAAGATGTTCAGTGATCACTCATCACACACATCCCACAAAATGTTCTATACTTGTGCTGAGAGGCTTGCTGAGCTCTCTTACGAAGAAGGATCAGGCCCTGGGGAGCGGTAACGGAGACAAGGCAACCCAGAGGGGCAGAGCTGACCCAGGCATCTACTTGCTCTTCCTGTGGAACTTTCATAGGAGTTCCTCAGTAGTGTCCTACTTTGCCCCAGTCAAACCACCAGCAACCCCTGCAATTGAACGATCATGTGCTCAGACCTCAGTCTTCCATGGTCCCTCTTAGTAACCAGGTGACTTGACTGGTTGGAATGGTAACAGGAAAGGGTAATACAGTCCCAGCCTGGTTCCCATGACAAGACTCACCTCCATCTTGGTCTGGATCCAGGGCCCAATGACATTGGCTTGGGCCCCAAACTGCTTGCGTAGCCTCTCATTGTGCTGCTGGCGGGCATGCTCCTCTGTTAGTGCCTGGTCCCTCCGGGGCACCAGCTGCCGTACCTGGGGTGGGCATAACCATAGGACTCTGTAGGTATGCCAGTCACATGTCCCATACTCCCAGGTGAGGAAATGAGGACCCCCCCATGAGGAAAAGAGGCAAGTCAGAATGCAGTAAGAGCAAAGATGTCAACTTAGACCAGAAACTCATTCACTAACAAATGAAAACCAATGAGATACAGATAAAAATCCTGCCCTTAAGAAACGTACAATGGTTTGCAACCACTTTGGAAATCAGTATGGCAATTTCTCAGAAAATTAGGAAGCAATCTACCTTAAGACTCAGCAATACCACTGTTGGGTATATACCCAAAAGATACTCAATCATACCACAAGGACATGTGCTCAACTATGTTCATAGCAGCATTATTGGTAATAGCCAGAACCTGGAAACAACCTAGATGCCCCTCAACCAAAGAATGGATAAAGAAAATGTACATTTACACAATGGAGTATTAAACAGCGGTAAAAAATAATGACATCTTGAAATTTGCAGGCAAATGGGTAGAACTAGAAAAAACCATATTGAGTGAGGTAACCCAGATCCAGAAAGACAAATATAATATGTACTCACTCATAAGTAGCTTTAAGACATAAAGCAAAGAAAAATCAGCCTACAGGTAAACCCCAGAGAAACCAGACAACAAAGAGGACCCTAAGAGAGACACACATGGATCTACATAGGAAGGTGAAAAAGATCTCCTGAGTAAACTGAGAACGTGGGGGTCATGGGAGAGAGTAGAAAGGAAGAAGGGAGGAAGGGAGGAAGAGTGGAGAAAAATGTATAGCTCAATAAAAACAATAATAAAGAAGAAATATACAATGGTTCGGCCTATGCCCATTAGCCCTTCAACTCACATGGTCCCATTTGCCATTGATCTCCTGAGGCGTGATGGTTGTATAGGGGTTGGTGCCTGCCATGTTGACATGATAGGTCTGGACAATCTTGGACACTTCATTGTGGATGCCCAGGATGGCCAGGCGCTCTTTGTCAGCATCTGGGAGAGTGGCCTTGAACTGCTCATGGGCTGTGGTCAGTCCCTGGACAGACAATGGCAGGAGTTAGTCAGTGCTCTCCTCAGACAAGATAAACAAAAGGAGCCCAAGAAGTCCCAAATAAAGGACTGAAGGCCCCTGAAGGTCAAGTCCTACACCTATTAAAGACGTGGGAACACCAAACCAAGTTCTGATGGCAGATTTGGGATATGGTATATAATAAAGTCTACATTTTTGTGTGCACAAAAGAAAAGGTCAAGAGAACACATAAATAAATACATTTGTCTGCTGGGCAGTGGTGGCACATGTCTTTAATCCTAGTACTTGGGAGGCAGAGGCAGGCAGATCTCTGCATTTGAGGCTAGCTTGGTCAACAGTACATGGTGAGACCCTATCTTTAAAAGGGAGTGGGAGGCTGGAGAGATGACTCAGCAGTTAAGAGCACTTGCTATTCTTGCAGCAGACCAGGGTTCAGTTCCCAGCATACATGACTGCCAGCAACCATCTGCAACTCCAGTTTCAGGGGAATTTGGGCACCGTATCCAAGTGCCACACATACATACATGTACACAAAACACCCATATGTTGTTCATAACATAAAAATAAAACAATCTTAAAAACCAAACAACTCAACCTTCCATGCTAACTCTTCTCAATCTATGGGATCCTTGGGATACTGGTTCTCCGTTTATCCTAAAGAGGATCAGTCTCTCCGGGATGCCCACCTGGATCTCCTCAATGGTATGGACAATGAAGGTGTCTTGCAGGTCCTCCATGGCTCCCTCCATCCAGTTGTTGAAGGGTGCAGCCCGCTTGGCATATTCCAAGTACAGCTGGTCGATGGTCTCCAGCAGCTTCTCTGTTCTCTGGGAGTATCAAGTGGGGCGGACTGGTTAGTAGAGTGATACTCGAAAGCCAAGCCCCCGGGCATCTTGGTCTAGAAGCACCAGACTGGACGAGGCAGAAAGAACCAGTTCTTCAGTGGCTCTGGGTCTTGGCTGTCAATTGACATATCATCACATTGGAATCACTTGTCCTAGTCCCAAGAGGGTCTGGTTTACAGAACAGGACAACTCTCAAAAGGCTAGAGCTGGGCTCACAAGTTCATGGGGACAGGGGGAGGATCTCCATCAATGCAAAGTTCACACATTCTCAGTCAAAGTGAGTCTTCCTATTTAGGCCAGAGATGGGGATGGTCTAGGGAATCATGGGAACTTAAAAAGCAGAGAACTAAGGAGGAGGAGCAGGAAGTGACACACAGCACTGCAGGGTCCTCACCTCTAACGCTTCCCTCCGCTTCTGAGTGAGGGCCCCAAGATTGTCCCACTGGTCACAGATCTTTTGGCAACGAGCATTGACACTGGGTGAGTCATAATAGTCCAACTCACTGTAGGGTGGGAAGAGACAGACAGGGGTCAAAGAATGAGGGACACACAGGTTGAGGTGGGCAGGTATGGAGCCTGCCATTCCTGTTCCCGGGGATGTCAGGAGCACTAGCTGCGCTGGGGGAGCTGAGGGTGCTCTCCTCTGCACATTTCCAGCACCCTGCCCCATTCCCGCCTCCTTGGCTTTCAGGAAATCAGAGGTAGGAGACAGCCCTTGCTGCAAATAAAGCTGGTGGTGAATCTAATGGCCAATGATGGGAAGCTGCTGAGGCTCAAGAAAAAAAAAAGCTCAGAGTCAAGGACTAAGGTTTGGGAGCTCGGCAAGGTGGCTCATGCCTATAATCTCAGCACTCTCCTAGGAGGCTGAGACAGGAGGATTGCCAAGTTTGAGGCTAACCTGAGCTACTCATTGAGTTCTAGGCCAGTCTAGAGCCACAATTTGAATCCTGTCTCAAGAGAAAACGAACAAACAGAAAACCAAAATCTAGGCTGGCAAGATCAAGATGGTCCAGTGGGTGAAGCACTTGCTGTGTAATCTTGAAGACCTAAGTTCAACTCCTGGAGCTCACAGTAAAAGCAGAGGGAGAACCAACTCCTTCCCACTGTCCCCTGACATGTGTATGCCTGTTCTCTCTCTCTCTCTCTCTCTCCCTCCCTCCCTCCCTCCCTCCCTCCCTCCCTCCCCCTCTCTCTCTCTCTCTCTCTCTCTCTCTCTCTCACACACACACACAAAATTAAAACCCAAACAGCACAAAAATGTTGTAACAAATCCCATTACTTTTACACTAATCTAAAAGGTTTGAGCACCCCTGATCCTATCCTTGTAATAGGTGATGACCAAACATCTGCACAAGAACGGAACGGTTCAGGCTCTCCCACCAGGAAGAGTCCTTGCCTTCTGTATTGCCTGCCGCTTGACCACATGGGCACAACACCTTCCCCCGCTCAAGCGCCATCTGTCTATCCCCTTCCTTCCTCATCTACAGCAGCTGAGAAAGCAGACCCCAGCATCACACTGAGACCTCAAAGGAAAAGAGACCGAAGCAGCCCCTACTTGAGCTCCTGGGCGATGGCCGCGATCTGTTCCACCCGGTCCTGGTGGGCAGCCAGGTCACTCTCAAAAGCCTCGTGTTTCTTGAGCAGGGCCTTGATCTCCGACAGGGTGGCTGTCTCATAATCCTTCTGCCGCAGCATGGCTTCTTTGCCTTGGGTTGGGTGGCGGGGGATAGGGGTCGGGGGGGGGGGGGGGGAGATGGGGACAGGACACAGATGAGCAAGAGCCAGGCAAGCGTCATCCAACTCTCAAGCCCCAGAAAGCTCTGCTTGTTGGGGTATTTCCCATGGAGACACTCACTGTACACCCATCTACAGCGTAAGAGGGTAGATATATAGCAAAGAATATCCAGCTATGGGGGGAGACTGGGAGGACCACTGCCCTTCAGGGAGCACCTCCAGGACATTTAAACTGGTTGTCTACGAAGGTTATGCAGGAATATGTAGAAACGCACGAGGCCTGACATTCACTTTCCAACAGTAGGAAACAGCAATACATGCTCTGTGGAGTAACGGGGGTGGGGGAGAGTAGAGGCAGAGGAGCGCCTCATGGGTACTTTAGAGTCTTAGATCGCTCTAGTTACGATGTAAAGTGTGAAGGCCCTGCCAGGGATCCCTTCCCAGCTCTTCTCAGTGCAGTCGGTGCACCCATGGCCTCTGCCACTCACATTCACTGGTGCCCAGAGCCTTCTCTGCCATCAGTCATGTCCTCACCCCAGGGCAAGGATAGTGCTTGTACCTTTAGCCCTGCTCTCAGAGGAGGAAGGCAAGGATGAGAAATGACCTCCCTAAAAAGCTTCCAAGTTGCCTGAGGAAGGACTGTCAGGGTAGGGGAAGCTGAGCCTTGTTTACATGCACGTTCTCTGTAACTAGGCCATCATAGCGTGATCCCACCTTTGCGGCCCATAAAGGCTAAACTGTGAAGCTAAGAGCGACGGCCAAGAGTAGAGCATTTCTTTCTTTTGGAATTGGGTTAGGTTTTTGTTTTTTGTTGTTGTTTGTTTTCCCTTTAAAATCGTAACACAGTAAGTTTAGATTTAATTTACAAATAAATGCATTTATCTGTTCCTACATAAATATATTTCCTGCTCTAAAAATATTTAGTAGCACACACTTATTTAGTAGCACACACTATCAGAATTTCTATTTTGGCTTCATGGTCTTCCTGGGTATAGTGGTCCTTCAAGATCTGTAGGGGACTCATTTCAGGACTGTCTAAGAATACCTAAATCCCAAGATGCTCAAATTCCTTATATAAGATGGCACAGTATGTATACATGTAATCTCCATATATTCTCCCATATTCTTTAAGTCACTTCAGTTGCTTACAGTATAAATACTACACAGCTAGTGTTTGTCATAGCCTTCAAAGGATTATGACAGGAAAACAGTCTGTATGAGCTCAGCACAGACATAATTCCTTTCTGCTCTTAATGTTTTGCTTCAAAGTTTGGTTTAATTCAGAGCCACAGAACCCATGGATACAAATAATTTTCTTGGCCAGATTTTTCCAACAGAGCTTCTCATTGCTCTGTGGGACCCCAGATCCTACCCCACCCCAGCTTGTACTGTGACAGATTTCCCATAGATAACCCTGGGCACACAATGTCCTCCATGTTTAGGGTTAATTCCTTAGAATGAAATTCCAGTTGGGTGTAGTGACACACACCTTTACTCCCAGCACTAGGGAGGTGGATGGATCTCTGGGTTCAAGGCCAGCCTGGTCTACACTGAGAGTTCTAGGTCAGTCAAGACTACATGATGAAACCTCTATTTCAAAACAAAACAGAAATAAAATAAATTAAGAAAACAGTGAATGGATCAGAGCCATCCTCACCAATTCCCTTCACTCTGTACTTGAAAGTGCACTGGCATCCTAAATCCACCAGCTTATCTGGTGTTTTCCTACCAAGCCAGGCCACTCCCAGATAGCTATAGAATGCGGTCCTCCCTGATGCCAGCAATTCTCCTCAGCATCCTGAGCCCTCAGCACGTGATTCTCACAAACCTAGGAGCGGGTACTACTGTTCCCACTCTGCAAACATGGAAACTGAAACAATCCAGAGGTCAATGAACTTGTCTGGTGCCAGAGGACTATTAAACAAGATGACATAAACCAAAGCAAAGGAACCGAGTTATTGCTGGAGGCTGGGTGAGAGTCAGAAAGCAGAAACCAGGGAGGCTGGAGCCGGCTCACCATCTGTCCAGGCCTCGTGGATGGAGGCCTTCTGCCGGAACTTCTCTGCCAGGTGGTCCAACCTCTCTAGCCTCCGGATCTCATTCAGCAGCCACTCCTCATAGCCCTTCTCTGCCTGTTCCAGGCAACCCCAGGCATTGTTGATATCCTGCAGAGATGGAGACACAGGCTCAGAGAACCTGGAGGGGCTGGAGCTTTCCAGGCAGAGATGTTTCTGATCTTAGCCCCAACACACATCACAGTCAAACATCCATCTCACTCTTCCAGCTCCTATTCGTATTAATTACCCTGCCTCTTAGATAGGGAGTGGAGTCAGTTCACATGCAGTTATGGAGACCTCCCGTTCGCTGACTAGCTTCCAGATGAATCCTAGCCAGCCTCAGAGGTTCAACAACAAGTCAGGGAACCAAACTAAGAATGAAGCAAAATAACCAAAACTAAGAAACAAAAACAAAAAACAAACAAAAAGCCTGGTGGTGGTGGTGCATGCCTTTAATCCCAGCACTTGGGAGGTAGATACTGTGAGTTCAAAGCCAACCTGGTGTACAGAGCAAGTTCCAGGACAGGCACCAAAGCTACAAAGAGAAACCCTCATCTCAAAAACAAAAAAATAAATTAATAAAGGAGGAGGAGGAGGAAGAGGAAGATGAAGAAGAGGAAGAGGAAGAGGAAGAGGAGGAGGAGAGGAGGAGGATTTTGGCTCTGGGCTCTGGAGAGTGGCTTGGATGAGGGAATCAGCCGTGATCATGAGAAGAAAGCAACGCACAATGCCCTTTGTACAGGCATCCTACAGTTAGCACAGGGCACCCAGTTGGAATACCAAGAGCAGAACCAGTCTGAGAGCTAGCCTCCTGCCCCACATCAGGGGCACGTCCTTTACTTCTCAAGAGTATCTGTTAGCTAGCAGTGACTCTAACAACCCAAACCATCTGATTAAATCCTGAACTCTGAAGAACTGGTCTTCATATGTTTACATGACACCACAGGCCTTTTTCTTCCTTCAAGATCACCTTGTTCCTGCCTCCTCCCACTTGGTCTGTCCTCTCTGGTCCTGCCCAATATGCCTGGATTTTTGTTTGTTTTTGTATTATTATTCCTTGTTGGAAAGGAGAAAAGGTGGTGCCTTGATGAGTTTGGCCTGTATTCTCCTGGCTCATAAAGTCCTGGAGACAGGATAAAAGGAATGAGTGACAAGACAAAAAAGGGGCGTAATAGGAGAGCACCCACAGGACACAGAAAATTAACTGCAAATTAGGGTTTTGTCCCTGTTTTCTGCATAGGGCTTAGCGATACTTGCTGTGATCCACCTGCCTCGTTTTCCCAAGAGCTGGGATTATAGACTTGATTCACACCCAGCTTGCTTTAGGCATTTCTGTTTGAAAGAATCTTATATAAAACATGCTTTAAGAGTCCACTTAAAATTATACTTATACAGAAAGATTAAATTGGACTTGGCAGCATAGGCCTGTAATCCCAGCTACTTAGAATGTCAAGGCAGAATCTCAAGTTCAAGGTCTTCATGGTTGAGTCCTAGATGAGTTGATCCCCAGGATGAGTTAGTTACCTCGCAGAAAGAAATGAAAAGGGGGCTGGGGATGTGGTCCTGTATCAGAGCATTTGTCTAGCATGCATGAGGACCTGGATTCAATAAAAAGATCTTTCCAAATTAGAACAAAATTGATAGTTGGTAATAAGAGTATAAATAACTTTTACTTTTTTTAATATTTATTTGTATATTAGAAATACACTACAAAAATTAATTTGTTATTTAAGATAACAAAAGTGGGTCTGTTTTGTTTGTTTTCGCTTAAGGTCATATCAAAGTAAAAACTAACATTATTTGCTTGGTTCAGCATGACCAGACATTCTGTTTAAAACATTATTTTTTAAGGGGCAGGGGGAGTTTGGAATGCTAAGATGAGCAAGCCTGACCCAGAACAGTCAGGGGAGAAGGTGGCTATCCCTCTGTGCCTGTGCTTGAGTCTGGGTGACAAAGTGAAAGAAATGTGGAACATGGCATCTAAGTAGAAGAAAACCCACCTCCAAGCAGCTGGGGGATGGAGGTGACCAGGCGGGCCCCAGACTTGCCCTGGCACTCACCGAGACCATCCTGCCCTCGGAAGGCATAAAGGCGGGCCGGTTGCTGAGCCGCAGTTTGGTCTGCAGCGTGTTGAAGTTGATCTCCAGCTGGCACTTCTCCTGCACCTTAGGCGGCTTGTGCAGGCGCCGGTAGTCTCGGAAGTCCTCCAGCTTCTGCTGCATGGCATGCATGGTGTTCTCGGGCACCCGATTCTCCAGCCACGGGATGGTGCGGCGGATCCACTCCAACAGCTACGGTGAAAGGGCAGAGGCAAGGCATGCACCAAGGATGCTGGAGGAAGGTGTGCGCAAAGGCAAGATGTCTCTCCTAATGGCACACTCCCTTCCCAACTACCCACTGGGGCCTCACCATGCCACGAAGCAAGGCTTCTGGGTGCTTCCTCCAAGTTGACCAGGACATGGTCAACTCAGAGCCCACACCCCTCATCTTCTCGGCCCTGAGAGGGACAAACCAAAGAACCACAGGCTGCTCTAAAAGCAAAGACACCTGAGCTCAAGTCTAGCTGGGCCTCAGTTTCTTCACCTATACAAAGCCGGGGTATAATAGAACAGGGACCTCTGGCCTCAGAAGAGGCTAGAATCTGGGACAGCCGAGATGTCTATCCGGGAGCCATGGTGAGGATTAGGAAGATGGAGGGCTGCAAAGACGGATGACAGGAAGCACACGGACCACCTGCACATTGCCAGGCATGACCCACGGAGTGACTCACAGCAATAATCATAGAAAGACGACATGGTCGAGTGCTACCAGCACCCCCACGCTATGGAGGAGGCGCCCAGGGCTCTGCTCTGCCAGGTCACGCAGCTCGCTATGGTGACTGGCTGGAGCGGTGACGCAGGGATTAAAGCCTGGGCATCTGGCTCTCACTAAACCAGAAGGCAGAGCCACCAAGGGGCTAAGGGAACAGTTTAAAAGGCTGAATTCCTTCAGGGAAGAAACAAGCAGCAGCACCTTAACCCAAATGACAGTGGGTCAGCCGGGTAACTTCGTGTCATCCTGTCCCCTGCTGGCCTGTTAAGCCAGCCTGAGCCAGTTCTGAGTCCTCTCAGGCACATGTCTTCTCTGAACCTGATACAGCCCTGTACTATCGAGTTCAGGCAAAACCAACAAAGTGGCAGTACACCAGGCTGCAAATGCCTCTGAGATCTCGGGCTTAACTCCCACTCAGTAAGTGAAAGAAAAAAACAAGAGCCAGAGAGATGGAGACACTTTCCCAGGCTCACTGTAACCCAGACACCACCTCCTCTGTCTTCACTGCCGCTCTCCCAGAGACCCAGAGCCAAGCTGCTCCGTGTTAACTGTGCTTGGAGCATATACTGCACCAGCCTGGGACTGTGTCTACAGAATGACTCTGTAGGTACAGATAGATCCCGAGAGCTTTCTTCTCTCAGGATGCAATGCAGGGCCTTGCTGGGGCCGGTCTAGAAGAACACAGGGGTACCCACATCACTGGCCAGCTTCTCGTAGTCTTCCATAAGCTGTTCATTCTCTTGATTGACGGCCAAAACTTTGCAGATGCGATTGGCTGCTGTTTCCGCCTGGCAACAAGATGGAAAAGTCATGACTAGCCCGCCCCAGCAAGGTGGGCCCCTGGACACACCTGTGTCAACAAGCCCCTTCAACCTTGCTGTGCCATGTGGTTGGAAAGGGGCTCCTGGGGCTCTCTCTGAGTCACACTTCCTGTCTTCTGCATCACACTCTTGGCCAGCCCTGGACAAGGGTTGATTCCCCTCATGCATGCTGGGAAGAAATTAATCAAGTAACGGAGGCATTCAAAATCTCAGGTGGAGAAAGGAAGAAATTCATGGCTTGGGACCTCAAGCTGGATTTGATGGTATTGTGAAGACGCGAGATTTCAAGTCTGAAAGTGAGGCGGTGCGGCCTCTCAGGTTCCCTGAAAAAAAAATCTCTGAAAGCCCCTAGTTCAAAGCCCTTTAGAGAAAAGCTAAAGACATGGCCGCACATGGAGGATAAGATGTAAGGATCAACACAGCACGGTGGGAAACCCATCACAGGTGCCAATGGCCCAGCTAAGATCACACCGTGCACCAAGCACTGGGCCAGGATAGACCAGAGACAGTTCTCAGCAATGAGAAGAATGATGAGGGATGGCATGGTAACCAGCCACAAGGTCTACCTAGCACCCCAAAGAGACCCAACCTCTGGTGGCTAGTAAGGGTACTGTGTACCCAACATCAGCAGGGACCCTGTGTTCCCAAATCCACTTCACTTAGGTGACTTTGTTGTTAGGATCTTATTAGGTAGCCCTGGCTATCCGGAAACTCACTCCTGTTGTACTCCATGTTAAACTCATAGAGAGCTGGCCACCTCTGCCTCTGACGTGCTGGGTGTAGAGGTGTTCGCTCTCACACCTGGCCCACTTGAATGGCTCTGAAGCTGAGTTGTGTCGTTGTACACATGCCAACCCTATATCAAGGTGAAGGGAGTGTGAAGCTCTTTAGGGACCGCAGGATAGAGAGGAGACAATTTAGGGCAGAGAAGACAATGCCCATGAAGACAGATAGGAACCCTGAGACCCTGGAGACAGGTGACCTACATATAATGAAGGACACCTGGTTTAAGAAAGAAGCAGACAACACGTAAATCTGGTTGATGACCAAAAAGTTTCTGCTACCACAAAATGAGACTGAGTGTAAAGAACTCCCCGAGAACTGGAAGGGATGGGCTATGATATATGTGTTTCTTCCAAGAATTTTTCAAAGGGGAAATGCCAACCAAACCGCATGTCTTGTGGATGAGTGTGCTGGGATACGTAGGGGACGGGACAGAACAAAACTGTCCTAAAGGTCTCTCAACTGAACAGCCAAGAGACTGCATCTACAGTGTGAGTACTGAACAGCCAGGACTCCAAGAGACGAACGTGGGAATGGCCAGAGGGGGACCTAAGCACCCTCTGGATCCCAGCTCTCAGTTACCATTCCTGTCCTCAAACTCAACCCTGTCCTGCAAATGACATGGCCCCTTCTCATACAGAAGTCCTGCTTGACTACCACCTTGAGAACCATTGAGTAACTGTGGTGAATTTCCTGAGGCCCTGAAGAAAAGAGTCACTTCCCAATAGCCTATCTCTAAGAGGCAGGGTCCAAAAAAAACGCAGACTTATGAGCACCAACTCAGTATGCTTCATGAAGCTGGCTGGGGTGATGATCACCTGCCATGGTGTTACCAAAACTACTTTCACCGAAACTAAGGCAGAGGACCACAGACAACCAGGAGGCGGCGCGGCTGCAGACATTGCCACTAACAAGTCATGGATAGCTTATTATTGTAAATAAACAGCAGCTGCAGTCTGGCCAGGAACATAACCATCCTCCTGCCTCAGACCCCAGAGTGCTGGGAGGACAGGTGTGCACCACTACACTTGCTTGCACTAACATTTCTAATGTAAACAAATCCCAACTTACACTCACTGTCACCCAGATGTGTCCCGAAATCCCGGGCTCAGCAGCCATAAACTACTTGCTGGGCCAAGTTGGTGGGCTGGGTGGGCTATGAGTTCATACAATTTCAAGAGCTGTGCTCGGAAGGCTTTGAAGTCTTGCCACGGGCTGTAGATGGTTCCACAATCAAAGAAGCATCCTTTGGATGAAATCTGGGAAGAGTTCTCCATGGGATTCTCAAGGGCTTTTTGCAAGGGTCGAAGGCCTGATCTTTTCAGTCTCAGTAGGAGAGAGTCGGTGGACACTACCAGCATGCCCAAAGGAACAGCCTTTGGGGAAAGAAGACCCAAAGAGTACAAGAGTGATTTCTTTATACAGGACCCACCTGTGAACACTTGTGGGTCACCTTGAGGGACAACAGTCCTTTGACCTTTGAGAAGAAGCTTCTTGAAAGACCTCTCCTCCCACAGGCTGCAATCCTGAATGACCCCGCCAGGGGCAGAGGGGACACATGCTCTCAAGTCTTAGTCACTACTAACCTAAGTCAGAGGTGAGACAACCCAGCTTGGCTGGCCTTGCAGACCCCACCCGCAGAGTGAAGGGAATCAGTAGGGCTGCACCTAGCTTCTCAGCTTCCCCTCCCCAGAACTGCAGGATGGAGTTGAGGGGAAAACCAATAGCAGCATGGAACATAAGCAATGCTCGCAAGGTGGCTGGAGTGTAGAAGCACCGGGGAGGGACTTGGACTAGGAGAGAAAAAAAGTGGCTCTGGGAGAACGGCAGAGATGGAGGCCACCCAGAAGAAAGCCCAGGCTGGGTTCTAGTTTGGGGTTTTCTATGATGGGACGGGCTATTCTAAAACTCATGCAAGAAGCAGGCTGCCCAAGTCTTTCTGAATGACAGACTGCATGAGCTAGCACAAGCAAGCAGAGACACCAACAGGCCAAGAATACACTCCAGAGAAGGCCAGATGTATATTCTCACGTTCTTTGTGACCACTTTCAACTGCATAACTAACACAACAACAATTTTTTTTTTTTTTACACAGGGTTTCTCTATGTAGCCCTGGCTGTCCTGGAATTTTCGATGTAGACCATACTGCCCTTAAACTCACAGAGATCCACTTGCCTCTCTGCTTCCTAAATGCTGGAATTAAAGGCATGTGTCACCACACTCGGCCACACAACATTTAATTAATTATATATATACATATATATATATATATATGTATATATCCATGAGTTATTATTATTCTTAGAGATTTAGCTATCTTGTGCCAAACTTCCACTCTGACACTCGAGTGCCAAGTCACCAGAGACAGGTCCATCCATAGAGAGACTGTCATCAATTAAGAATGTCAACAAATACCCAAACCAGGCAAAGGGCTCCACCACCCACAACCCACTGTTCATATGAATGCTACAAAGATCTCATTGTTGGTATTTTTAGTAAAAATTGCCTGAATCTAGTTAAAATTGCCTTTCTTTACTCTCAGTGACTGCCACCTAGCCTACCCCCCATCAAGTCCAGCAGATCATAGCTTCTAGCCTCCAGCATGGAGCTTCCCCAAGACAAGCAAACTGGGGTGGGTTTGGGGACACATGTCTGTCCCTCCACCTGTGCCTCGATTTCCCCATAGTGATCTGGCAATGCTGGCTTCCTCGGCTCTCACACCTCAAAGCTTCTGCCTTATTGATGATGACCTTCTTTGTCCCCACTGCTAGTAGTACGTTCTTAGTGATGGTCTCTTCGCCCTTCCCTAGTGGCACCCGAGCCTCTCCTGGGGGCCTGTTACCCCACCCTAAACCTCCAAGCTCCAAACTGCTGCTCAAAAGCATCCTGCAGCTCCACAGCTGTCTCCAGAGCTGCAGCAGAGCTAGCCCCACTGACTGCTGCCTTCTCGTCAGCGTGCCTTTCCAGACAGGCCCAGCTTCTGTGGATGGGAACACAATTTATCCTTCAGAAGGTTTACACGAATGGAACGAGAGATTGATGGGCAGGTAGATGGATGCAGACAGCTCCACCTGCCCCTAAACATCCAGAAACATCTGCACCAGATCAAGTTGACCCCCTTGGGAGGCCGACTCCTAGAAATAGCTCCCAAGAGGTCTCCAAAGCACCAACTGAATAAACAAGGCTCGATGGTCTCCACCCATTCTAAACCCGGGCAGAGGAAAGGAAATCAGAACCTAAACCAGCGTGCCAAACAGAAGTTGGTGCTTACCCAATGCGGACAGTCCCTTGACAGTTGTGCCCACCATATCCCTGCATGTCAACACAGGCACTCACGCATGCCTATTAGCTGGGACCTTTCCATTTCTATTATGTATGACTGGCCAGAGAAAGGTGTAGAGAGAGGGTGGGTCATGGAAACGGCTGGGCTCTAGAACATGTTTGTCGTGGGTAGTGTCCACAGAGGCAGTCAAGACAAGAGTGTGAGATGCAGAAAGACTCCTTCATCTCCTTGCCCCCCAAACCAGAGGCACACATCCTTCTAGGGCTGATCACTCTAGGCAGATGCCATGGAAGTGGCTGGGGACAGCGCTGGATCAAGCAGGACACCCCGTACCCCACCACATTGTCAATGCTCCTATCCTGGGGTGTGGACAATAGCATGAAATGGTTGCAACAGGGATGAGAAACAGGGAAGAGGGCACAGGGGAGGGGGGATTTCAGAGGGAGAGCCACACAAATCCCACTATCTCCCTATTACACACAGGATACGTATACCACATCACATCTCTTCCACGCCATGCACGTGTGCGTGCACATGCATGTGTGTGTCTAAGTAACGCACGCACACACACACACCTCCCAAGCATTATCGGCCAGGCCACAGAGAAGGAATCAAAGACAGGCAAGGCCAGTGTCAGTAGGCATGAAGCCCAGGGCAGAATCCCTAAAGGCAAAGGGCATGAAAAAGAGGGAAAAAAATCAGTCAGATAGAGGGGAGAGGCCACTTTGGCAGCCTGCCCAGCACTCTATGTTGTTAGTAGGCTGAGCACAAATGCCCAACCAAGGCAAGCAGAGGAGCTGCCCATACCCTGGCTAAGAGTCAGGGACAGGGTTCAGGAGAGGTTGGCAAGAAACCAGCAGAGGTGGGGAGGCAGAGGAAGGGAAGGAGTCAGGAGGCCAGCAGGAGAGCTGGGAAGCTGGCGGCTGGCCACCATGGAGAAAGGCAGGGATGAAGCACCCATCAAGTGGGTGCCAGGGTTGCTGCTAGCCCATCTAGTTGTCTTTGGGCAATTTTTTTTTTAAAAGGTGCTTTTTCTTGAAGGTATTTAAAAAAAAAAAAAGACTAGTTTGGCTAGAAGACATTTTTACTGCTGGACATGAAGCTCGGCAGTAAAATGCTTCCCTAGCAAGCACGAGGCCTTGGGTGTAATCCCCAGCACCACCACAAAACAAAGAGAGAGAGAGAGATAGAAAAGAAAAAGACACCTTTGCTGCTATCTGCACGGTAATTTTAGTAACTAATGTTCAAATCTCTAGCCTATGGTATGTATACAAGTGGCATTTTTATATAGTTTACATCTATCTACGACAGGCCTGGCTGGAATATGGCATGCAGGACCCTGGCCTGGACACCAGGGAGAAAGCAGAAGACTTCTCCTGGCCCTGGTTCCTGCCTGAATTTGAGAAGATGGCCTGGTTCAGGCAGGAAGAAGGGAGGTTCAGAGGTGAACGGGATTCTGGGTACTTAAGGGAATGGCTAAGGATCCAGGCTCTGACAGCTTAGCTGCCTTCCCCTCGGTGGGGTCCACTATGCCCAGTGTGCACAGAGACACAAAGGAAGGCCACCCAGAGGCTGGGTGTCTCTGGCATCTGCAAGTGTGCCTGCCAGGGTTCTGAGGATGTCCTGTTCCCCGTGGAGACAGGTGTATTAACTAACCCTCTCTCCTTCAGGGACTGCTGCTGGTGTCCAGCGGAGAGGACAAGATGGGCCAAAGGGCAGCAGGGAGAGCCGGCGAGGCCAAGGGCGAGCTCACCTTCTGCGCACCGAGAAGGCGTGGCAGTGACATGAAACATTAGGTCACATGGCCTTCCCCTCCGGCCTTAGCGTGCCTACACATCTGCACAGAGAAGGAGAAGAGGTTGAGAGGAGAAAGTAGAACAGCACGGAGCAAACCTGAACAGAAGCAGTGGACAGAGAACATGAGACAGAAGGGGGATGGGCAGGAGGAGGGAGGGGACAAGAGCAGAAGGGGACATGAGCAAGGAAGGGAGGGGTGGGGACAGAGCTTCTACCATGCACTTCAGATAGGTCCCTCAGAGGCCATGAGGAGCATGTGGCAGGCCTGAGGACCAAAGCCGTGAAGGTTTCTGTGGGCACAGCCTTGTGCTTCTGGGAGAGACCTCCACTGCCCCAGCTAAGCCTGTGGTGAGCGACAATCCCCAGTCTTCCAGTGCCCACAGTACAAACTGGGCCCTGGTACATTATAAAGCATTCAACCTGGCTTTACCCTCTGCCTCCCAGAGCGATCTGGGTGAGGACAGCAGAAGGGGCTCCTTGCCACTGACATCCTCGCCCTCCTCCCACCAGTCACACTTCATGTCTAAGAATACAGTGTGCGGTGTCCACACGGGGCTCCCAGGCAGGACAGGGTTCAAGGGCTGAAGACAGACTTGTTAAATCCTGCCTGAGAGTAGAAGCAGGCGTGGGGTGGGGGTCCATGACAAGACCTTTGCAAAATGGGTAAGCGAAGAGAGGAAGTGCGGCACAGCCCGGCGGAGGCCCTGGAGCTGGGCTGTCAAGCCTGGAGCTCCTGCAGCCAGGACCCACTGGTCTCCCACACCCAGCCTTTCTGCCCGGGCCACGCAGCTGGTTCCAGAGGACCAGCACTTGCTAAATGTTCTTGGCCCTAAGACACGGTGAGCGACAGCAGGGTGGGGTGAGCTAGGAGGCAAACAAGACCTCTTCATAAATGCAGCTAACTATCCACAAGACCAGAACCAAGCCTTCCAGACACCCTGCACCGGGACATGGAGGGACGAAAGGAGGGAAGGGCGGGAGGGTGTGGCCGGGATCTGGCATGAGGTGTGCTGGGTATAGAAGGAGCAAAGGTCTGCAGGTACCTTCTGGGCTCCAGAAAAGGCATGGTAGAAGCTAGACACATAAGTCATAATGGCTTTCTCATCCGGCCGGGCAGTTCCGACGATATCTGGAGAGAGAAAGAGAGAGCTGCAGTTTAAGCTATCGGACACACGGCACATCTCATACGGGGATGCAGAAACCTGCAGACTGTAATGGACCAAAAGGCCCATCCTGAATCTAGTCAGCCTCCAGAGTCAATGTCCACTAGCAGGAACACGGGACTCAGAGGAAGGAAAGTGATACCCCTGGAGGCAAGCGAAGACCACAGGGAATGCCTACTGAAGATCAATGGCATCGATAAAAGGGGCTGAAGAAGGAGGGAAGGGCTGAAGATGGAAATAACATATAGAACTCGCCAATCAAATGTATGCAAGGATACAGTCAACCCATGGACTAAAGCCAACCCACTCTCAATGGCCATTTTAAACCAGAGGACTTTATGAGCACAAGAGAAGATAAATTGGGAAGTACTATCATGTTTGCTAGATGTCAAACTGGTTTTTTGTTTTGTTTTGTTTGGTGTGTGTGTGTGTGTGTGTGTGTGTGTGTGTGTTTGAGAGAGTCTCGCTTATGTAGCCCAGGTTGGCCTCAGATTCATGATCCTGTTTCGATCTCCCCAGTGCTGAGATTATAGGCATGTGTCGCACATCTGGCCTATGGATATTATTTTGATTACATGCAAAAATACCCATCTTCTTTTCTCCCCTCCTCTGATTTTTCAAGACATGGTTTCTGTGTGTAGCCTTGGCTGCCTTGGAACTCTCTGTGTAGACAAGGCTGGCCTAGAAATCAGAGGATCGGCCTGCCTCTGCCTCCCGAGGGCTGGGACTGAAGGTGTGAGCCACCACCGCCCGGTTAACACCCATATCTTTAAGGCATGTACTTGGAAGAAGGTAGCGGTGACTGAGATTTGATTTAATGCAGTCCAACAAAGACAGCAAAGGGACAAAGGAGAGAAATGAGATGAGATGAACTATCAATAACCCTTCTGGACTGGAGGGCATTTATACCATCTCATACTTTTGTACATGTTTGGAGTGTTCCTGATGGCATTTTCAAATATAAAATGCCTGCTAGTAGGGTTGCCAGGAGCACAGGGCTGGGGGCAATCTTGGGCATTCTCCCCACCCTACCCTGTGCACATCTTCAGCTCCTCACATGGAGCTGAGATACTGTAACATGGTACATGGGCATCGGGGTTGAGGAGAGCCCAAGGAACAGTCACCATGGCTCCTGATTCCTTCTCCAAGAAGCTTACCCCATGCTGCCTGTATGCTACCAGCTAGTGCCTCTTCCTCCAAACCACACAGAATCCTTGGCAAGCAAGTGACCCCCAAGTTGTTCAAGCTGAGGCCCAAGCAAACAGCCCCACCCCCTTGCCAACTCAGCTACTGGAAACAGTGGGGGAAAGACCTCACCTTCAGCATCCAGCATCTTAGGGATGTCCAAGAACTTCTCTGCCACATCAAAGGCCGTGTTCAGGTTTGTGAGTGGATCGTCCTAAAGGAGAAAAGGACCGAGTGATCACACAGAGAGCCATGTGTCACAGCCTATCCCAGCTGGGAGAAGGTGGGGGAGGGATGCTTTCCCACAGCTCTTCCCAGGTTCTGGGTAACCAAGGCTGGCCTCAAGGCCAGGCAGGGACCATTAGCTGGAGGTTTAAAACCTTCTCTTCCCACCTCAAGCCTCAGTATATTGGGGAAATGGGGTGGAAAATTTGGGCCCCATGCTAGAGTTGGGGTAGGAAAGAACTGCTAAGAAATGATGCTGGAAGCAGGGAACCATCAGTCCTAGCAGGACGCATGGGTAGAGAATGCAGACATGGTTCCCCCATCCAAACTCAACAGCTGGCCTGTGCTCTTAATCCTGAAAGAACAGTTAGAAGTTGAAGCCGAACCCTTCTGCGCATAGGAATATGTTGAGTTCTTCTATGTAGCCATGGCTTTTTGATAATTCACATCTCTACAATCCTCTCCAGAGAACTAACTGGGGAGAGGGGTGTGCGAGGCTGTGGGGGACCTGGCGTCCCTGTACCCTGGAGTGTAATTCAAACCCAAGGTCAGTGTAAAACGGTGCAGCTGAGTGCACAGTCCAGCAGGCGGCATGTCAGTCTCAAAAAAACAATACAGCTGCCCTGGAGGAGGGCACAGAGGGTCCTCAAAAAACTAAACTCCCACCAGGCAGTGGTGGCGCACGCCTTTAGTCCCAGCACTCCAGAGGCAGAGGCAGGTGGATCTCTGTGAGCTGAAGGTCAGCCTGGTCTACAGAGGGAGTTCCAGGACAGCCAAGGCTACACAGAGAAACTTTGTCTTGAAACAAAGCAAAACAAAAAAAAAAAAAAAAAAAATTAAACTCCCATACCTAAGGTGTGGGGTTTCCCATGAAAGAGGGGGCAAAAGGATTGTAAGGAGCCAGAAAGCTTGCTGTGCTACTGTATCCTACAAATGCCAGAAGTTATTCTCAAGAAGTCTGGCCAGCGTGGCTGCCTGAATGTGACCTGTCAAAGGGGGAAGGGAGAAAGCCTCAACCTAGACAAAGGACCACAGGCTGAGAGCTGGACCACGGGATGCTGAGAGCTGGAGAAAGTCTTCCCCTGGGAAGAGCAAGCCATGTGGTTATCTAATACCATACGGTCAGCCCTGAAGACATATACTCATAGAGTAGCATTATATGGACTGATCAGTTTATATTTATGTATTTAGGATCACACACACACACACAAAACCACCACCACCAACAACAATAAAGACAACAACAATAAAGAAAAAGAGGCCACTATTTAGGCTGGGACTCTCTTCTCCCTTAGAGCTTAACTTGAGAATGGCAGCTCTAGCTCCAGACACGGGGCCAGGCCTCAGGCTCCTCCCTGTTAGCTGACGGGCTCTTGCGGGTGAGCTGAGCGTGGGAAAACTATCTGCTCTTTTCCTCCTTGCAAATCTTGTTTTTTGTTTTGTTTTGTTTTTATTTTGTTTTTTGTTGTTGTTGTTCTTTTGGCAGCTTGCTCATCTATCTACACCCTAAAAGAGGTTCCCAGGGCAAGAACATCAGGGCTTTCTTGGTTCCTGGTTAGCAAGACTCTCTGGGACACAGGTGTGTCTGTGGAGAGTAGGAGGCTAGATTGAACACTGCCCTCAGGTATCCTGGAGGAAGGGGAGGAACAGGCTTGTATTCCTGTGTAAGATTCCTTGCCAAGGGGCCTATACACTAGCAGGTGGGCCGGTTCCCTTTCTATCCCATTCCAGACCAGTGTGCGGCCGAGAAGAGCTTACAACAATGGCTTCACGGCAGATAAGAATGGTTCAGGACAGGCTTCAACCAAGGTCTAGGCCAGGGTCCTCTGAGCTGCTTGGACACCTACAGTCACCATGAGCTTGCAAAAGCCCAACCTCCTCACCCCCTCCACAAACACTTCTCACTCAGGAAGATCACCAGGTCAGCTAATACCCAAATATAAATGAAGATGACGGAATGGTGAACTTCAGCCCTAGGCTGAGGCAAGAGGATCACTGAGACCAGGAGCTGGAGACCAGCCTGAGCATTAGAGTAAAACCCATTAACCACCTCAAAAGCAGAAATGAAACAGAGCGGCAACACAGGAAACCATGCCTACAGTGCCTGCCTACGCGTACACAGCCGGTCAGGGACACTGGGACAAAATGTCTCTCAGGATATGAGATGTCTTACATCACTAGTAAGTACTGTCACCATAAAAGCAGAAATAATGTAAAGGAGAAACGTCACTCAGCAAACCATCACTCAAACACTACGGCCTCAGATCTGCTAGTTTTCTCGGAATCTGTGACATGCACACTGGGCAATGAATAGAAAAGGCATCTTTCTGCTCACTGTCCAGACAGGGCTCAGCCTGGCTGGCCCAGGTCAACACCTTTCATGCTGGGCACTGGGCTCTTAGCAGTGGTCCTGTCCTGTCCTCCCTCAGTTTGTCTCTATCCACTAGGGACCAGCCATCAGTCAGGAGGAGATGGTTCATCGGGTGAGCACGTACCTTCCGCAGCTTCCCATAGTCGATCAACTCAGGCCGGTGTCGGTGGATCAAGGCACAGAAACCAAGGCCGTCCTTCCAACTGGAGAGAGAGAGAGAAAGAGAGAGATGGGCAAGCTGATGACTTCTGACGTTCACTACGCAATCCTCTGGAGCACGATTTAGAAGAGAGGGGAAAAGGGAGATTTCTGCCTGTCACAGTCCCAGGTATTGGGGTCATGCTTCTCGGAGTGGTTGGAAGTTGAGATGAACCTGCCACATCTACCCTCCTCGCTAAGGCCCAGGGCCTTAGCCCATTGGTCTGGAAACCTGGGCTGGGCTTCCTGACATTTGAGGGGATCTTGCCAGTAGCATAAATACGAGCACGGGTGTACCAGGTAGCAGTCAAGGCCAATATGCTACGGGGAGGGAAGGCAGATTCAAAGAGACAGCACCTTTCCCCAGAAGATTCTTTTCCCTGACTCTTCCAACCAAAGGGTGCGGGGAGGTCCTGAGGAGGTCAACTGACCTCCGTGGGAGTCTCTGGTTCCAGCACTCACCTGATGTGGAAGTTCTGGATGTTGACATTTTTATACGGAGCTGTCTTCCTCTGACACCACAGGAGTAACCCTTCTTTAGCTGATGTCTCTGTGGAGGAGGAGGAGGGGGAGGGGGGTCAGTGGGCTGACCCAGGGGAGTGAGGGCACTGCCCCAAAGAGGGCCTACAGGGAGGGGCCTTAAGCCCCCAAGTCTGTTGATAGAAGGAAGAAAGAAGTCCAAGACATCATGTCTATTTGTTTGGCAAAGTTGGAAAGGTTATTTAAGAAACAGAGAAGCAGGGCTGGAGAGATGGCTCAGCAGTGAAGAGCACCGGCTGCTCTTCCAGAGGTCCTGAGTTCAATTCCCAGTGGGGTGAACACGGAGGAACAGGAAGGAAGCACTCCTGTTGTCCAGGTTCATCTGAAGCCAGGCTTCTTCCCATTGACTGCACTGATTTCACCCTGGGGCCATCACTCTCTACAGAGAGGGTGGTTTAAACTAAGCCAGGCATCTGAGGGGATGCGGAATTCCCAACTCCAAGGTTGCAGACTGCACTGCTTCCAGGTGTTCAGATCTGGGAACTGCAGGTGGAGGCATTTAGTAAAGAAC
Organism: Microtus oregoni; assembly: GCF_018167655.1. Taxonomy (NCBI): domain Eukaryota; kingdom Metazoa; phylum Chordata; class Mammalia; order Rodentia; family Cricetidae; genus Microtus; species Microtus oregoni. The sequence continues at coordinate 17,234,663 of NW_024543068.1, read as the reverse complement.
CCGAGAGACCTCATGTATTTCTAACTTATATGGACTTTAAAATAAGATTAAAAGATCTTTACAAAGACTATAATTTTTCAAGTGCAATCAACTGGCTTGGGGAGCCAGGTATAGTAGTGTTTCCTTTAGTCCCAGCACTCTGGAGGCTGAGGCAGGTCAATCTCTGGGGGTTCAAGGCCAGCCCAGTCTACATAGTGGGTTCCAGGCCAGCCAAAGAGGTACATGGTGAAACCCCGTCTCAAAATATTAAGTAAACATATATATATATATACATATACATATACATATACATATACATATACATATATATATATATATACACACACACACATTGGCATGGGGCTGGAGAGATGGCTCAGCAGTTGAGAACACTAGTGTTCTCATAGAGGTCCCTGGTTCGGTTCTTCACACCCATGTCAGAATAGCTTACAATCACCTGTAACACCAGCTCCAGGAGCCAATGTCTCTGGCATCTGAGGACACCAGCACTCACCTGGACATAACCACATACAGACACACATGCAAACACACAGTTAAAAATAAAATAAATCTTAATGGGACCGGAGTGATGGCTCAGGGGTTAAAGGTGCTTTATTGCTCTTCCAGGACTCAGGTTCAGCTCCTAGCACTCACACTGGGAAGCTCACAACTCTAATTCCAGTCTCAGGAGATCCAATGCCCTTTTCTGGACTTGGGACACGAGGCACACACATAGTACACAGATATACGTGCAGGTAAAAACACCCAGCTACATAAAAGAAAAAACTTAAATATGCATATTTAAAAGCATTTTATCTCAATTGTATTAAGAAGGTGGTTTTGCATGCATATATCTTGTACATAGCAAATCACAAATAGTAACTGATTAAGAGCACCATTATTAAACACAAAGCTCAAAATTGGCTGGAGTAACCAATCAAGTCCAGAGAGATTACAGTCACATAGCAGAACGTCATGGGCCGATCTGCAAAATGGCCACCAGGGGGCGCTATGAGAGCAGGGGTGGCCATGGGTCAGCTCACTTGCCTATGTCTAATCCTTTCCCCCTGAGGACCCGGTGAGGCTTTAAGATACTCAACCACAGCAGCCTTGACCTTCTGGAAGTAAGGGATGCTGCTGGGATAACCTATTTGGGGGGAGTTATTTGAAATCATGGTCACTGCCCCAGGTGGGGGAGTTCTAGATGAGCCTGGAGAGGAAGGCTAGGCGGGGAAGGAAAGGGAGAGGAACAGAACACAGCGGAAACCTACCTTCCACAGAGATATCCTGGATGGCAAAGCGAAGAATGATGGTCCAGATCATGCCCAGGGTCATCTTCACATTCCCATCCACAATCTCTATAGAGACAGAGGCAGGACATGTTAGGGGGACTGGAGCAACAGACACATGCATCCCCCTGCATCCCTCGGCATCCCCATGCCACCCCCTGGACCACTTAGAAATCAAACATCACAAATCCCCTCCGTTTCCAGAAGGGGGGTTATATGTTTGTTTGTTTTTGTTTGTGCAGGAGACTGAACTCACTCACCTCAAACAGAGTTCACCATGTCTACCCAGCTCTACGGTCAGAAGCTGGTAAAAGTTAGTGGGGTAGACCACTACAGACGCCATGAGAGAAGCCTGTCTGAGCATGAGTCTCTTGGAGGGGTAGGTTCATCAGAAAGGATGCTCTACCTCAACCAGAGTCCTCCACTCTGTCAGACAGGAGGGGACAGGTCTCTAAGCTCTCACAGAGCTCCTAAGCAGAGGCGACGAATGACCTGGGGGTCTGTGGCCAATCACAGCTCTTAAAACAGTCACTCCTGCAGAGAGCCGAGGTGAAGAACAGACAGTCACACAGTCCATTTTAAGGCTGCCATCTTAACCAACCCTCTGATTGGTCAAATCTCAAAGTGTCCTAAGTTTTAAAAATAGATTTTTGTTTTTAAAACCCACTCAAGAAGACAGCTCAGACAACCTGCTAAATTTAGTCCTCACACTTTTCCAGACCTTATATGCTGCGATTCTATTACATTGTCCTTCCTTTTTTTATATAAAAATATAAATCAGGGCTAGAGAGATGGCTCAGGAGTTAGAACAGTGGCTGCTCTTCTAGAGGGCCCAGATTCGATTCCCAGCACCCATGGCAGCTCACAACCATCTGTAATTCAAGTTCCAGGGGCTCCAACACACTCTTCTGGCCTCCACAGGCCCCAGGCGAGCACGTGATACAGACACACACGTAGCCGAACAAATACAAAATAAAAGCAAGTAGAAGTCCATCCCTCTTCATCAGGCTCTGGGGCAGAATAGTCGGTTATTAATTAATTACTGGGAAGGGCAGAAAAAGAGCAACTCCCCTTGAGGACTCAGCCCTGAGGAGTGGATAAAATATTCATGTAAGCAAGTGAATAGCTGTACTATACATCAGTCTAAACCACAGAGCTCTCTTGGTCTTGTGTGGGCGGAGAGGTGAGGTTCAGCTGCAGCTCCCTAATCCTCCCCAGGGCGCAGCAGAGGGCAGTAAGCCGGTCCATGGCAAGACGCTCTCAGTGAAGAGCAAGGTACCCGAGCAATATCTTAGCTACTCCCTTCTGCAATACTGCTGCGCTGGGTCTGCACTGGTGTACTGGGCAAAGGAATACCAGCGTTCACTTGAGACACGAGACACCACGTTCCTGCTAAGAGCCGCAGACAGCAATGGGCCACCGGTCCATGTTAAGAGTCACCAAAGAGTCTTGGTGGCGGCAGGCAGCTGTTTCCATGATCGGCACCCTCAGCCAGAGCTTTGCAGGAAATACTGCAGGTGAGGTGTGAGAGTATAGAAAGCTAAGGTGGGGGAGGGTCCTGCACTCGAGCTCATGCTGGGACTACAAGAGTGCATTACCAAGCCTCATCTCATAATAATTCACATTTTTAAAAAGATTTGTTTATTATGTGTACAGCATTCTGCCTCCATGTATGCCTGCAGGCCAGAAGAGGGCGCCAGATCTCATTACAGATGGTTGTGAGCCTCCACATGGTTGCTGGGAATTGAACTCAGGACCTTTGGAAGAGCAGCCAAGGCTCTTAACCTCTGAGCCATCTCCCCAGCCCCATCCATGGTTTACATTTCAAAAGATGTTTTCATCTACAACCTCCAGGACATTGTTAACATCCACCCACACTGAAAAAGTGTAAATTGACAGGCACCGAACTCTAAGCTCTCACTGGTAAACAGGCGAGAAACGTGAACAAATCCAGAACATGCAATCCGGTATATCATTTTCCCAGACGTTAAATTAGTAAGCTTTAAAAACAAATTCAAACAGATACACATTATTAGTACACTGCGTCTTGAAGCAGAAACTGGCTTTTAAAAGGAAAAAAAAAATCCTGCTGAAAAAGCTGGCAATGGGCATCTCACAGTGGTTCAGTTCCGGCAATGAAATTCTATCTCCGTGTCTGTGCCTGGCCAAAGACCTGCGGTGCAGAGTAAGGTTTCCGTCTAAATATCCTAGTTGTTCAGTTATTTATCATGGAAACTATGTTCAAAGGACAAAGAGTGACTTAGGTTCCCGGAACTCACCGCCCTTTTGCTCAAAGTCATATCTACCCACCCCACCCAGGCCCTCTTAGGCTGGCAGCCTCATTGTTCCTTCTCCCAGAATATCCACAGGGCTTGTCCGTCCCCTCCCCCAGGTCGTGTCACTGGAGCCTTCCTTGACCACCCTCTACCTGACATCTGTAGGTATTTCTCGTTGTCTTCTGATGGACAAGGGTCAGGACTATTCCTGTCTTGCAACACTGCTCAGAGCCCACAGGCCTGGCACTGAGTAAGATCTCTACGAATGAACGAATGAATGAATGCATGCATGCATGAACGAATGAGGCAGGCATGAATCACGGTGAGTGAGCAGAGGCACACAGACCTGTCACAGGCCCTGGAGGACCTATAGTGCCTGGCCACTCCCAAGGCGGCCCAGGTAACAGCTCAGCGATGCTCAATGGGGATGGTAACACTGCATTCCTGAGGATTTAATGACTCAGGGGGAAACAATCCTTACCCTGAAATTTTATGGGCAGCATTTTGACTCTGAGGGGAAATTTTTTTAAGCTTATAAAAGTGATGACAGTGAGGTGCTGCCTTTCGGGAACGAAGGCTCTCCTCCCCTCTGCTGGACTCCATGAGGACCAGACACTCTGCCTCCCCTGGACACCTTTCAAAAACTAGCGAGGCAGTTTTTTTTTGGGGGGGGGTCCTCTCTCCCTTCCCCAGAACTTAGTGAATTCTAAGACACGCGAAGAGACAAAACTAACCCTAGAGAAAAGGAAGGGCAGCGGGGTGTGCTCAGGTGAGGTGAGGAAGGGCAGCGGGGTGTGCTCAGGTAAAGAATCCCTCACTTCCTCAGTCCCGTCATTCTCAGCCCTAGGTGCCAGGGGACACATCCCATCGGGGTGGATGAGACCTCAGCCTGGAGCCTGATTGGGGTTCTGCTATGGAGGTACAGTCTGGTTCCGAGCAACCCGACATTTTACCTCTCTGGCAATTTTCCTGAGTCTCAGCAGCGCCCCCCACCCTAGAAGCCGGCCTGTCAACCCCACTTCACCAGCCTGACCCGAGGAGGTGATCCATGACTGGCTGTTTCCCGGTGGGTTAGGTTCAGGTTAGCACAAGACATTCTCTTCCACCCCTCCCTTCCTCTTTGGGTATCCTTTGCCAAATTTTCCTTTCTAAAAATTCTCCTTTTCCTGACTTTTTTTTTTTTTAAACCAGCCACAATGGCTCTGCATTCCGAATCTAGGTGAGCCCATCTTTTTTTTTTTTTTTTTTTTTTTTTTTTAAGAAAAAGCTCTTGGGGCTGGAGAGATGGCTCAGCGGTTAAGAGCACTGGCTGCTCTTCCAGAGGTCCTGAGTTCAATTCCCAGCAACCACATGGTGGCTCACAGCCATATATGATGAGATCTTGTGCCCTCTTCTGGCCTGCAGGCACACATGGAAGGAATGTTGTATACATAATAAATAAATAAATCTTTAAAAAAAAAAAAAGAAAAAGCTCTTTCCAGTTCTCTGCAGTCCCCACCCATCCCTATTGTTCACCCTAGTCCATTTCCTACACTCTCTCCCTCTCTACCCCAGGGGGAACCGGTGCCAGATCATCGAGCAGCATTTTTCTTGGCTTTCCCTGCCTGAGAAAACTCTGCCAGGCTTCAGGCTTCCTTAGTAGAACAAGATGTTCTTTTCTTTTTATTAAGAGACCAAGAATGTTTTTCCAGCCACAAAGTGAGTACCTGCCACAGACACGCGTGCTTTGAACACACACCCGGCATCAGCAGCCAGAAGCTGTGGCCACAGGCTGAAGAGAACCTATCCCCTGCCCTGGAGATGCTCAAAACTGCAGCGTTGCCAGGATCCAGAGGTGTGGTTGCCGCCTGAGCACCAACCCGAACAGGCAAGACAAGGGTCAGCCGACTTTCTCAATACGGGGTCCGCCAAGAAATAGTTTTGTCTTCACTGGCCACGTGGTCTCTGCGGCAACCACTGAACTTCATTGCTGATACCAAAAGCAGCCCCGGATGACTGGCAAACAGATGTGGTTTTGTGTTCAGCAGTTCACCAAAACCTTTGTCAACCAGACTCAACCTGACACATTACAGTTTGCTGCCCCTGTTAAAGCCGATAGATGAGCATAAAACCCTTCTATGTCTTTAAAAAAAAAAAAAAAAAAAAAAAGGACTTTTCTCATTGCCCACAGGAGATGGGTTCTTATAGATTTGCAGGAAGCAACAGAGCAACAGTGCCTACCCCGGTGCATTTCTCTGGTGTCACACAGAATTGGATTTTTGCTGTGGAACAGTCTTTGTACACTGCGCATATGTAATTACTCTCATTAGTTAACAAGGAAGCTAACTGACCAGTAGCTGAACAGGATAAGGTCAGGTGGGACAGACAAACTGAGAATGCTGGGAGGAAGAAGGGCGGAGTAGGAGGATTTGCCAGCCAGACACAAGAGGAAGCAGGACGTGTACAAAATGAGGTAACAGAGCTATGAGCCACACAGTAAACTTAGATAAGAAATATGGGTTAATTTAAGTCGTAAGAGCTAGTTAGTAATAAGCCTGAGCTTTAGGCCAAGCATTTATATTGAGTCTCTGTGTCGGTTATTTGGGAACTGGCAGGTGGGAAAGAAAGGTCCGCCTACAGATTTGGGTTCTAGTTTGGCTACTCCCAGATGAGATCAGAGCAAGCAGCATGGTCATCTGGATGCATGTTTTTCTGCAGTGGGGGTGAGCATTAGAGATATTTCATTCTCTGAGGTTACAGGTTAAAGCATTTCAGCATGGCTTTCCTCACGATAAATGAGCCCTCAAAGATACAACTGTGGCTATGTCTTGGCCAAGTGAATAAGATGGTATCTTTCAATTCCTGGCACCCTGCAGCAGGCGCCCAGTGAACATGTGCTGTGTTCATCATAGGTTATGTCATCAGAGGGCCCAGTTAGAATATTCCATCTGCTCCTATGAGCCAGCACACACAACATACACCAGAAGACCTGCTCCATTCTAACTGTGAAGGGTATGCAACAATGGATTCAGCTACATAAAAAAAAAAAAAGGCTTAGCGTCGTGGGAAAAGAACAAAAGAACCAGGGAGATGCTACTAAAAATGCTGCTTTTTTTGAGCAGCAGGGTCTCCCCAGGTCCCTGCCAGCCACAGGTCTGTCTGCACTGTCCCACCCACAGAGCACCCCCACAGGACACGGAGGGCAGTGAGGTATTGGGTGAGGTGCTCAACACTCTGGGTGCAACTGCACCTCATAAGGACTGTAGTGAAAGAACAGGAAAGGGAAAGGGGAAGGGGCGAGCCCTGGTGTAGCCCTAGGAGGACAGTGTTGTCATTACAGGAGTCAGAGCAGAAAGGATCAAGGAAGCACTGACCCCAGGGTATCAAGCCTCACCTTCGGCCCCGATGGACACCAGCTTGACTCCTTTGCTGGCTATGAAATCCAGGGCCTTGTTGACGTTGGAGATCTTGTGCACCCGCATCTTGCCTCTCTCTGGCTTGGCCAAGCGTTCGCCTGATCAAGAGGGAGGAAAATGAAAATGAGATACAATTGTCCAGGAGCCAGGGTCAGCCTCACTCTTCCTCATCCAAAATGCTTCTTAAATGGACACATGCATGATTTGCCTCTCAGATGTTCAGAGTTATCACCCAGGAATCAAAGATTAGTTGAATCTACCTTGATTCCCAGAGAGAAACCTGCGTGCATTCACTCAAAAGTTATAGCTTTATTTTAAAAATACTTTTAAAAGTGTGTGTGTCTGTCTGTCTGTGTGTCTATGTCATATATGTGCAGGTATCCAAGGAAACCAGAAGAGGGCACTAGATCCCTGGAGCTGGAGTTACACCGGCAACTGAGCCTCCAGCTATGGGTATCTGGTACCAAACCCAGGTCCTCTGGAAGAGCAGCAAGCCTCTGTTATTTATTTTTTTATGTTCCTAACAGATGCCAGAGATTGAGGTGCTGGGCATCTGAGAGCAAACAAATTGCAGTCCAGTAGGAAAGAACAGTTCTTAAATTAAAAGGCGGAAAAACATATACAATGAGCTATGGCTTACACCTCCTGAGCGACATCCGAAACAGGTGTAGAGACGCAAGAAGGAAAAATCAGTATATGTGGACCAGAGGAGTCCAAGAATGTTACACAGGAAGCTTAATGAGAAGGTCTGGGAGCTCAGCAGACCAGAATACCAAGGGAAACAAAGCCAGTCAAGACTATAGCCAGGAGGCTCCAGACAGGAGCAGGCACATGAGTGGACTAGAGGCATTCGTGTAACATTCTGGCCAAGACTGGTCTAGATGCTGCTGGTGGCCAGGAGCTCTGTGGGAAGCTGAACTGAAAGGAAACAGGCTAATTACCTGGGTAAAGAAATCTCAAGACAGTAACACATTCAAGCTGTGGCATAGTTACGGACAGGTGCTCTTAGCAAGTTGACAAACAGGAATCAAGGGCAAAGAGCAGAATGGAAAGATCTGGAAAACCTGAATTCTCACCCCCAAAGAGCAAGCTAAAAGTTGTGACTGCTGGAGATCACTGACATTAAAAAGAAGCCAAGGCAGCTTTGATATGATCCAGGAGTTTCTTTCTCAATGGCCTCCCCAGCTACTCCTCTCTCCTCCATGTCGGAACTAACAGCCTGTGATTAATAGAAACTTTCTGGGTTCTATTGACTTAAGAGTACTAGCTTCCATCAATCCAAAGGCTTAGGAGGACATCAGGGAGCGTCTTGGGCCTATAGAAAAAGGCTCTCCCATCTTGTTGTAAGTTTCTCTCTGATGTACCCACCAACGCGTTTTAAACTCCTCTTGATTTATAATTACCTTTGTTCTATAAAATCTATAAAACCCTCATGAAACTGCTTCCACACCAGAACATTGGATTTGAGAAAAACCAAATCTGTGTTTCTCCAAGCAGCCTCAGAACAAACTATCTCTTATTCTCTTTAAAAAAAAAAAAAAAAAAAACAAAAAACAACTTTACATGGGGTCAAGAGGAAAACACCTTGACAAGAAGGATGTCTTTGACATGTCAGGAACTGACCAGACCCCATAATATAAAACTATAAACTCTTTCGAAAGAGTTTCCCTTCAGGGGAGGGCAGTGAGGAAGGAGGATAAATTATAATAAAGCAAGGCATATGCAAATATAATTATATATAATATATGCATATATAATGAAGCCTATTACTTTGTAAGGTAACTTGAAATCAATAGTAATATAAAAGTAAGTCATAAGGGAAAAAAGTTTTCCTTTCAGAAGAGAGAGCTGCTCGAGTTCTCTGCCCAAGGAAACATTTTCCTAGGTTCAGCTTCTCAAGGCACCCAGAGGCCACTGCAGTGTGGGACACTGGGGGGCTTCATCCATAGAACACTGGCTTTGCGGCCATGCAGAACTCAACAGTAACAGATCTCCGGTGGCTTCTACCCAGATTTCAGAGGAAGGCCTGGGAGGCTAGGAAGCGGCTAACACGGTTGAACTACCTACAAAGAGCTCGGTGGGGGTGAAGCCTGTGCTGCAATGGAAACCCCTTGAAGATGCCTGACCATGGAATGTCCGCTCATGACAGCCTCAGGCAGTGGACTCAGCAACACAAGAGAAAAGCCACGTAGAAGGAAGGGCTACTCAGTCCACCACATCCACCATGCCTCTCCAGGACTGGACATGGCTGTGCGGGCTGTAATCCTTACTCTTCTGAGTTCTGGTCTTATTTTGGTACTATTCTCTCTTTCTATACCCTCATTTATGCCACAATACGTTAGAGGCATGCAAATTTGATTTATTTATTTACTTCTCTATTACAGGGTTCAGCACTAAGAGACTGCCTTAAATTTCAGTAGGGACTTCTGAACAACGCTGGAATTGTTAAAATCATACAGTCTCATGGAGATAGAGTGAATGTAGAATGTAGCCTTTTGGGGTTCAAGGGTGGAATGATAGGGTTTAACGTGACGTGTTTGGTGTCAAGTTGACAAGAGGTAGATCTTCATGTCTTGAGTGTTGACTTGAATGGATTAAGAGATGCCAAGATTAGTCAAGTACACGCCTGGGTGTTCTCAGAGATCATTAGGGATCTGACCTGATTAGCAGATCAATGCCCTGACAGATCCAGAAGACAATGGCATGATTAAAAGGTGGTGAAAAGCAGAAGGTGGGGCTTTTGGAGGAAGTCCATCATTAGAAAAATGCTCTGGCCTCTTTGTGTACCCCCTTCTCTCGGCTGCTTGCTGCCAAGATGATCTGTTCCACCACGGCCTCCCTGCCACTGTGGGCTGAAGCCTGTGAATGCAAGAGCCAAAATAAGTAATTCCCGCCCCCTCCCCCAAAGGCAAAAATGGTTAAGGTTCCCACTGTGTACATTTTGCCCTACCCAGGTTTCATTTTAAAGGAAATGTGAAAAGCTGTTCTTAGAGAAGTAAGCCTGTCGGAAGTCATGCGAAGGCACAAGAAACGGGACATGGGAACAAACGAGACACGTCGTCGTCTGGGGAGATGTGGGAGCCTCCCAGTATGGCAGAGGGCCTGAGGTCTGCTACCTTTTTGGGAATAGTTAGTTGGAGACAAAGCAGGTGCCAGCTCCCAAATGATCTGAAGGGCTGGGCAAAGGAATGTGGACTCAGGCTGGAAGCCCTGGGGAGGCACAAAAGCCTTCTGAGCAGGGAACAGCGTGACCATATTTGGGCTGTCAGAGTGCTGGGCGGCAGAGGGGAGGGGAAGGGGCGGAGCCCAAACCTAAGGCCTGGGCGGTTTCCTCTAGGTGGGAGTCACCAGAGGCCCACAAAACAAAAGGTTAAAAGGGGAGGGGGGACACAAAGAGTGGGGGTGTCAAGGTGGAAAGAAGGGCAGAGGCAGAGCAATCTGTGGTCCTAGGTTAGGCTTTAGGATGGCAAGATGTAGTCCCAGCTACTGCTTTGGAACACTCAAGTGAACACGCACAACGCTATGGTTTCTCTCCTAGTGGCTCAGGTCCTGGAAGTTTGACTCCAGCATGGTGATGTTCCAAGTGGTCAGACTTTTAAAAAGACAGGGCCTAATAAGGTCATCGGAGTGATCCCTCCACAGAAATAGAGTAAGGGATGTGACATTTTGATTGATGCTTTTTCTGTATCTTATATAATATACAGATTTTTATATTTGTATAATTTTTGTCTTATATATTATATAATATATGAGTGCTTTCGTGTGTGTGTGCTTTGCCTGCATACATGTAAGAGCACCATGTGTTTGCCTGGTACCCACAGAGGCCAACTCTGAACACGACAGAAGACAACCAAATGTCAGGCTAGAACCCAGAGGGGGCCGCCCTGCCCTGGGCCAGGCCAGCTCACCTGAGATGACCTCTAGGAGCAGCATGAGCTTCAGGCCATCACGGAAGTCCTCCTCGATGTTCTCGATCTGTGTCCCTGCCTTCCGCAGGTGAGAGTTGCACCAGGCTGTGAATGTCTAACACGAAGGCAAGAAAAGCAGGTGGTCAGTCTCCTCATGAGCCATACAGTCTCTGTGGCCCTGTCCACAGGCCTCAATGACTTCCGGTCCCCTCCCCATCATGTTCCCCCCCTCCGCCCTCCCAGCTGTTCGGTGTAAGATCCTCAGTAGGCTCGTGACGCCCTCAGTTTACAAGCCACAAGAAGGGCCCAGGGAGGATGGCCACAGTCACATCAACCAATCAGGAGGCTCTTCACAGAAATGCCAGGGAGGCATCCTTTGGGGCCTAAGAGTACATCAACCAATCAGGACGCTCTTCACAGAAATTCACGTGAGGCATCCTTTGGGGCCTAAGAGTATATCAACTCTTCACAGAAATGCACATGAGGCATCCTTTGAGGCAGAAAGGTACCGGTAGGGGATGGGAATGAATCAGTACATCCCAGCCTTCCTCAATAGCATCATTTCTACCCCCACCCAGAAGGGCCACAGTCTCATTCTTAGCAATCTCCCTCTATAGTTTTAAGAAAGAGTAAAACCAGAAGTTACCTGTAAAACCCACTGGCACCTCTGGCTAAGTCACCTTATAAAATCCTTTCCTTCCTGGTAGCCAACCAGGGGAAAGGATTCTTTTTTGCTGCGGGACAGAGTTTGGAGGCATGGTGTAGGGATAAGGAGAAAGTCCCCCGGCATGCATATGTGGGTATCTGGGTGAAGGTGGATCGCCCTCAGCTGTAGAAGCATGGAGAATCTCAGGAGGGGTGGAAGGAAGTTGACGCAGACCATCAACTTTGTAGCTACTTCTCTGTGAGATGGGGTGGGGAACGATCAAGCCCCAGCCATAGGCAGGCCACCAACCAAGGGGGCTTATGCTAATAACACCTCCCGATGACATGGTACAGACAAGGGATGGGCTGACTCCACAAACACGGGAAACAGATGCGCATACATTCCAGTTTCTCCTGTTCATTCAGAACTCGGCCAAATCTCAACCCATGACACCACCACACGAAGCTCAAGAGTCTGGTCCTGTCCACCTCACTGTAGGGGTCGCTCAGCTCTTTCTGCCTACCCTGCAAACCCCATGGTTGAGTAGCATGCTTAGCAGGTCTCCATTTAGGGGAGGTCACTCACATCCCACCTTCCTTTTGCTTTGGGAACCTCCAAAGCGAAGAGGCAAAGGGTGGGCAGAGAAAGACCATCCAACTCGCTGTCAAGGGGGACAACAAAATTTGGCTGTCTGGATTTACGAACAATGGTGAAGAGCCTGTGATAGCAAGAAGGGGGACGGAGAGATGGAAGAGGTCAGAGGGACAGCGCTGGACGAACTCTGCGCTTCAGTTCTCAGATCTCACTGGTAACTAACCTACCCAGGGCAAACACCCACCACCGTGACAGGGACAAGGGGCGTGTGCCATACCAAATCTTTGTGGAAACCACATCAGATCAGGGTAGGCAAAGGAAAAATAAACCATTCCACAGTCTGCTCCGACCTTTGTACCCTGCTTGGCTAACACACCTACTTAAAAAGGACTGGGTACAGATGTCACTTCCTCCAGGAGATGTGTCTGGGTTGGGCGCAGAGCCTGCAACACCGCGTTCTACTGTTGCTTGGACCCGGCAACATGGCCACTGTTCGGCCACTGGTCAACCCGACAGCTCCTGCAGGTCAGTACTTAACACTCACCTGCTAGGCCCTGGAGGGGGATCCCAAAGAGCCAGCTTATCGCCTATGTGCGATACTAAGTGGTTAGTATTAGGAATTTTCCGAAGCAAAAATTCCAATCAAGCCAAATCAAAACAAGAAATATCCAGGTTTAATGGGATTCCTGCACTCTCCAGTGGCCCTGAGGAAGAACCGGAGAGGGCAAACACAACCCAACCAGGGAGTTCACTTAAGTGCCCTGTGGGAGTGGTCCTGACCCTCCAGGGAGGGGATTTGAAGTCCAGACAACTCTCAGGCCTGGGGGCTGAGGGCTACACTCCCAACTTAACAGGGCAGGGAGTGGGTAGGTGGCCATCCTCCCTGGTACTTAGAGACCCTCTGGCCTCAGGACAGCTTGGGAGAAAGGGCTGCCTGGGTCATCTGCCCTGGATACCCTGGAGAGGAGAGTGTACTCCTTAGCTTTTATTTTCATTTTGCTATCGTTTCTTTAGTCGGCATTAAAAAAAATACTGCAACCAAAGTACTCTTTTGTTGGCATAAAAAAATCCTGCAAAGTGTTTAAATCTTTAGAGTAGGCACAATTACTCTGGTTCCACACAATCTCTCCTAACTGCCACCTGTCCATACTTTGGCCCATAGCCACCAACACTGCACACAGCACTGTAGCTAGGGATGGGAGTGTCTTATCCCATGATCAGTATCTCCTATCTCAACACCTAGTTCTTAAGCCTCTTCCAGGCCCACCTCTAGCTTTCAGAGCCTTGACCCTCAGCCAAAGGCTTCCTGAGGCTTTGAGGGAACCTGGCTAGTGCCAGCAACTGGAAGCTCAGGTTCCTGATGGGAGCCGCCCACCAGAGAGGACCGGGAGTTCTCCCTGTTTACTAACCTGGCCCCTAAGGCAGGCAGGGAGGAAGAGGCTGTTGTAAGAGAGCTGAGCTTGTGAAAGCGGCTAAGTACGGTAGAAAGCAGCTGGCCCCATTTCCTGGGGAAGCTGCGGGAGCCAAAACAACACCTGTGTTTGTTCAGGCCTCCAGGACAAAGCCCTGAGGCTAAGCCTACCAGAAGAGTCAATAAAAGCCCTGGTCTCCAGGGCCCCACAGCTTAGGGTCCTGAACCCCTCAGAAGTACTAAAGTACCCCTACAAGCAGTAGCCACACAGCTCAGGCATGGGGGATGTGGAGTAATTGAATGTTAAGAACACACTCTTCCCAAGGGCTGTTCAGAATCCACTGTTCTCTAGACTCCAAAACCCCAGATCCCTTAGCAGTAAAATGAGGTTCACAAGGCACTTCCAAGTCCACAGGATTTAAAACACGATTTACAAAATGCCTGCCATTATACCCACCCAAAGGCCCCAAAACAACAACAAAAACCCAAACATGGTGGCTGTCCTGGAAGGCCTGGAGCCACTATATATGTTCTCTCTCCACAACCCTTCCCTGCCTCCATCCCCCAAACCCTTCAAGGTCCCAACTTTCCAGGTGCTGCTCCTAGGAACTTCGGGATGGGTGCTACAGGGTGCTGAGGTTTTTATGGCAGCCCGGTGCGCCCCAGCAGAGAAGCCACAGACCACCATGTTCTCTCCTCAGGCTGCAAGGAGGAAAAGTTAGCAGCCAAAGAGACACCCATTTCAGACACCCCCGGCCCCACACAACACCCAGCAGGGCGGGCAGTGCTACACTCAGAAGCCTAACAGTCCAACTTATTCTAGAAAAGGGGCAAAGGACCACATGCCTGCCTGCGTCCTGGTGGGCCCTACTTTATCTAACTTCCACTCCATCCCCAAAAGTCTTCACTCCCCTCCTGGAGCATCCCCTCTTCTCACAGTCTAATACAGAAACAGAAGACAGGCTTCCCTTTCCCGCTTCTCCTGCGCTCTCAGGAGCCATGCTTAGGCAAGGACCACACTGGGACCTACTCCCAGAGCTGCGACGGGGCAAGCACGCCTCTCTGCCTCCGCTGTACCTCTCCATGCATGATCCTCTCCCCCATGCACACACATACATGCACCTGTGTTCATGGGCACCCAGCTGCCAGCCTCTGCAGGTCTTAGACAGGGAGGGAAAATAGGAGGAACCTGGGTCACCTCACCCCTCCCTGACCTTGGTACCTAATGGGGGCCTGAGGTAAAGATTGTGTCCGTGTATCAGGATAGCTCACGGTCACAAAGGGTGGTGGTACACAGGTTGGCCGGAGCGAGAAAGACACTTTGTCCCCAGCTCCCAGGGCCTGAGTCTTGCTTCCCTGGTTTCTACTATGTTCTCATTTTGCCATTAACCACTACCGTGACAATATACCTTTAACATACCTTGAGAATGCCCCTGGTTTTTGAGAATGCCTCCCTTCTGGCTCAAAGATGTCTAGTGCCACAACTTTGAGTGTGGTTCTACCATACTCAAGGTTATATATACTCTTCTCCATGTACCTCAGTTTTCAGAACTGTACAATGGGGACAACAGCTATCTACCAGGCATGCATGATAATACTAACAAAGTAGTAGTATTTGTATTAATAATGGCCCTATTATATTAATGTGTCTGGAATGCAGCGGGCCTGATGTGGCCACTGCTGTTATTGTTACTGCCTCTATTGTAGTTTATGTTAAGATTCCCAGAGTCACATCCAGTAAGAATTGGGGTATAGAAGCTTATTTCCCACGGCACGAGCCAGGGACTGAGTTTTTAATGTGACAGTCACAGTCTTGACCTTAGTGGAAGGAGGGAAGCAAGTACAGGAAGGCCCCAGGCTTATGTGACATCACTTCACAGAGCAGGAATCAGTAGGACCGCAGACAAGGTGGCCACAGAGATGTCCACAGACCCCACATCTATCACTGTGGGTGTGTGACCTGTCCCAGCTCCAACTCAGCCAACGGCAATACGGGGGTAACAATGGACACCCCGTGAACCGTCAACAGAAGATCTGACGAGAGGCCCCTTAAAACCAAGGGAGGCTTGGTTTTAACCAAGTTAAAACAGGCATGGCAGCACACGGCTTTAACCCCAGCAACCCAAGGCAAAGGCAGGTGGATCTCCATGAGTTCAAGACCAGCCTTACATAGTAAGTTCCAGGACCACTAGGACTACATAGTGAGACCCCGTCTCAAAACGAAAACAGCTACAAAAACAAAACAGGAAAGGGGCCCCTGGGCTGGCATGGGGATGCCACTCAGTAGCTTCTAAGCATTGTTGTTGCCATGGCCGGAGAAAGCCACCGTCATTATAGTACAGCTGCAAGCACACTCCATCGATGACATCAGATAGCATGCAATATCCTCAAAGTACAACTGAGGGCACATGGATCAGGCTACCCAACTGACACCATCACTAACCCCCTCACAACTTCTGCTCCCCAGAATGACACTGATTTCTGGCTTGGGTATGGGCGGCATGTTGGAAGGGGTGCAGGAGCAAGGCTAAAATTTTAAGTGTAAATTTGGTCAAATCAGTGAGGCAAATTTTGTGGAATCCACCGAAAACCAGTCACTGGAAAGCCAGTGACAGCACAAGCCAGATGGGTTCGGGAGACCCTGTGTCAGCAGGATCAGCGGGAGAAAGGCAGCCTCTTCTAGCAGCATGGCAGTGAGTCGCAGTGAGAGCGGAGGCACCTGTGGGCTGGCAGGTGATTGTCAGGACATGGGAGACCACCCAGAAGGGAAGGAGACCAGAGACACACGGGAAGGAGACCAGAGACACACGGGCAGGAGGGGCAGGACTAGGGAGCTGGGTCTCTCTCTCCAACCAGGAGAGAAGACATGTTTAAGGAAGTCATCTCAACTTCTCCGAAGAAGACGCCTTGCAGCCCCAGGCAGAACAGGCCACAGGTGAGAGATGTGGACTCTGCAGCTGGATGAGGAGACAGCTGCACCCAAGCCTCCACGGCCATATCTGGAAGATCATTGTGACGGCCTAGGCAGCTGCTCTCATGAAGGACAGAGAGCTTTAGGAAAGATCACAGGTCACTGGGCTGAGGGGACCCGAGGGGGTCATGCTGTATGTCACAGAAGGGTACCGTGTAAATGCTGTTGAAGGGGTTCACAAAGCTCCCAGGCTGAGCTGCACAAGACCCTTTATGACTGTGATGCTACAGAAACCTGGGCAGCTCCTGAAAGTGTTAAGACCAGTGTGAAGGGTTCAGCCACGCCAAGCCACGTGCTTCAGTATATAAGCTCTGTGTGTGTGTGTGTGTGTGCGCGCGTGTGTTGGGTTTTACAAGACAGGGCTTCTCTATGTAGCTCTGGCTGCCCTGGAACTCGCTCTGTAGACCTGTCTGGCCTTAAACTCAGTACAATCTGCACTCAGGAAGATCTGCCTGCCTCTGCCTCCCAAGTGCTGGGATTCAAGCCGTGTGCTACCACTGCCTGGCATATAAACTGGGTATCTTGACCTTAATACTTTAAGAAGAATCTGGGGTTAGAATATTCCCCATTGGAAAAGTAGCATGGCCTTAGACACCCTCAGACCATCATGAACTCTACCTAGTCTGTCAATCTACTAGATGTCAATCACAGTCTATCCCAAGCCAGGTGGTGGTGTGTACCTTTAATTCCAGCAAGTGGGAAGCAGAGGCAGGCAGATCTCTGTAAGTTCAAGGCCAGCCTGCTCTACAGAATGAATTCCAGGACAGCTAGGGCTAACAGAGAGAAACCCTGTCTTGAAAACAACAACAGCAAAAAGTCTATTTCAAACTGAGCTACCCCAAGATACCCCTGTGGAGAATCTGGTCTAACGGAGGCGAACATAAATGCCAGAGATGACAGCAACTGTGCTTACTAAGCATGCATGCACTTACTGTGAGCTGGACTCTCCCTCTTCTGAGTGCTTTGCCTCATTTAACTCAGTGGATCTTCACAGGGACACTTCAACAGGAAAAGAAGAAAGGACTTCTATGTGGAACCCCTCGATCTTTAACTATTGCTACAGTCGAAAATAGAATACATGCCACAGGAACCCTGTCTGCCTCCAAAAAAGCAAAAAGAGCCAAAGGCCAAGTCTAAATTAAGTCTTACTAGGTATCTCTCTGCTCCCACGGTGGAAAACCATGGACCCTTTCTAAGTCTGCTAACAAAATAAAGTATACATGCACAGCATGCAGCGCATACAATAAGCACATAGCCGATGGCTGTGCCTATCACAGGACACTCCTAAAGACCACTGATGACAACAGCCATCTTGAGGACGTTCCTGTCAAAAGTAAAGGGGGCACCCTGCGAGGAAGGGAGAACACTCCACAGGTAGAATCGATCAACAGCCCGTGTGTTTCAGAAAGGACGTTAGATGGCTATGCACATTTTGCCACGCCTTGTGAACTAAAACAAAGGGTAATGTCCTTGTGCTGGTTTGTCAGTCATTTCGACACAAGCTAGGATCATCTGGGAAGAGAAAAACCTCCACTGAGGAACTGCCTCCATCAGATTAGCCAGGAAGCAAATACGGGGCGTGTTCATAACTACTGACAGATGGGTGGAAGGGAAGCTCACTGTGGGCAGTGCCACCCCCAGGCAGGTGGCCCTGGGAGGTATAAAAGAGGTCGTTGGGGGCTGGAGAGATGGCTCAGAGGTTAAGAGCACTGACTGCTCTTCCAGAGGTCCTGAGTTCAATTCCCAGCAACCACATGGCGGCTCACAACCATCTATAATGAGATCTGGTACCCTCTTCTGGCATGCAGGCAGACATGGAAGGAATGTTGTATACATAATAAATAAATAAATCTTAAAAAAAAAAAAAAGGTAGCTGGCTGTGAGCAGCTATCTTCCACAGCTCCTGCTTCCGCCCCGCCCCTTCGCTCCTGTTTGAGTACCTACCCCAGTTTCCTTCCCTATCAGTGGACGAACAGGGCGTGTAAGCAAAAATAAATCTGTTCTTCCCCATTACTCGTGGTCATGGTGCTTACACAGCAATAGAGGGCCAACTAGGACAGCCACCCATTATCGTTGCAAATGAATACCTGCTAGTTCCTGTCAGTGGGGCGTGTGCAAGGCAATGCCCAATACGACCGTGTGCAGGCTGGTTCTTTACAGCCCTAAAGGAAAGCAGCTTGCCAAAGCGAACCAGAACAAGGCTGAACTATACCCTAATTCGGAGACTCTATCCTGGGTATAAAATGCCAAATAAAGAAAAGGCTGTAGGGGGCTGGAGAGATGGCTCAGTAGTTAAGAGCACTTGCTGTCCTTGCAGAGGACCCAGATCCAATTTCCAGCCCCCACATCTGTAACTCTAGTTAAGGGGATCCAATGCCCTCTTCTGGCCCCCACAGGTACCAGGCAGGCATGTAGCACATGCAGGCAAAACATCCATACACATAAAATATTTTTTTTAAAAAAGGTTTTTTTTAAAGAAAAGACTTTAAACATGAAAACATGTTCCCTAGCTAGCCTTAATGAAGCAAAGAAAATTAGGATTATTGTATTAATAAGGTATATAGTTAAGTAAATCACCACGTGTTCAGTTAGAATAGAAGATGACTAGCACGATGGGCTTTGAAACTACATTATTATAAGAAAATGCTTATATATAATTAACAAAAAAGTCTGAAACAAGATTGTGCATGCTAACCGTTTATAAACACAGGTTTCAAACTGTGTACAGTCACACAAACATGACAAAATGACTAAGGCCAACTGTGTCCAAACACAAACACACTTGTGCTCCAGGAACTGAAGTTCCCAGGACTCTGAGCTGCTCTTCTGGCCCCACGGCCTATAAATACAGTTGGTCTGTTACCCTCTCTGCCTTCTCCCCAGCTAGCCTCTTCTTTGGGATATTTGTTCCGCCAAGCAAAATCCAGGCTGTCCACGCTCAAGTGACCATCCAGAGAGGCCTCTGGTGACACCAGCACAGAGTAAACAAAGCCCCTGCAGCCACTTGAGACTGGCTCAGCAGGGACAGGGCAGCGGCCCGCCACAGGCCTAGGCTTTCACCTGCTGGCCACACCTTTCCTGGATACCTCTTCCTCTTGCAATCAAGGTTCCCAGCCCTGGTTGACTTCAGGGAAGTTATTGTTCAAAGGACAGGAGTCAGTCAGGAAGCCTGGACCTGCCCTGCCTAAACTAGGCATGTGACCTCAGATAAGTTAACCTGTCAACTCTGAAATCCCATCATCGGATGCTTCAAAAACACAGCTAAAGAGAACACTGGGTGACAACCTTTTGTTCCTCCTCAGTTTCTTCCCAAATAAACTCCAGAGGGATGGGTGGTTTAACCTCAAGGGACTCAAAACAAGGCCAATGTTTCAGTCTCTCTGACCCTCCCCAGCCTAGCAGATAACTGTTTACTAGACAGGCTAAGATTTGGTAGCCGGTTGCACTGATGGTGCCTGCAATCCCAGCACTCACCAGGCTGGGGAAGGAGAATCGTCAGCCTGAGGTTAGCTTGGACTACAATGAAAATGAGAAACCAAAGCTTGATGGTAGAATCTTCCTGGGTGACGATGCGGGAGAACCTGGGACCAGTGGCTGGCTCCAGGGAAGAGGAGGAGAGGTTTGGGATGGAAGGGAGGGGCAGTTGCTTTCCCTAGAATATCCCTTGGTTTCCCTTTGAATTTTACAACACATACTGCCTTTATCTATTTAAAAAGCCATGCAAATGTAAAGAAAGTCTGTCTGAAGTGTGTAAATTTCAACATTATTGGCAGGCAGGCCTCTGGGATGGGACAGAATAGACTTCCTCTTTCTCTGGGATCAGGAGTGGAAGGGTATGGATGCTGATACAGTATCATTGACTGTTTCTATAATAGAGAGGGGAAACTGCCCCTTACATTTAAAAGAATGAAGGCTGGGGTGTATTGACTCTTGCTTACAACCCCAGTCCTTGAGAGCTGGAGAGAGGAGGATCAGCTCGAGGTCATCCTCAGCCACACAGAAAGTTGGAGACCAGCCTGGACTATAAGCCATCCTGCCTCATAAATCCATACGTACACAGAGTGAGAATATGACAGCCCAGTGATGGTGGCGGTGGCGGCGACCGCCTTTAACCAGCAGCCGGGAGGTAGAGGCGGGCAGATCTCTGTTACAAGGCCAGCCTGGTCTGTTATGGCATATGACTTTAACTATGTAAAAATGTGTTACATTTGTTTTTTTTTGTTTTGTTTTGTTTTGTTTTGCTTTTTTGAGACAGGGTTTCTCTGTGGCTTTGGAGCCTGTCCTGGAACTAGCTCTGTAGACCAGGCTGGTCTTGAACTCACAGAGATCCACCTGCCTCTGCCTCCCGAGTGCTGGGATTAAAGGCGTGCGCCACCATCGCCCGGCTGTTACATTTGTTTATGCTGCATTTAACAATGTAAAGATGTGTTGCTTTGCCTGACTGGTCTAAGAGAAAGCTGAAAGACAATAGAGCTAGGCAATAGAGATCCCTCAATAAGGCAGGGCAGACAGGCAGAATGAGGAAGAGAACTAGGAGTAGTAGAACAGACGGGAGTAGTAGGACGTACGGGAAAGGAAGGTATAAGCCCTGGGGCAATATGCAGATGAAGAGAAAAAGGTTAATATAAGCTATACGAGCTAGTGGGACAAGCACAAGCTGAAGATGAGCATTCACAACTAATAATAAGTCTGTGTGTCATGATTTAGAGACTGGAGGTTCAAGAAAGCCTGTTTGTTACAGATCTGCAAAGATTTTTCAGAACAGCCAGAGCTAAACAGAGAAAAAAAAACCTATTTAAAAATAGCCGGGCGATGGTGGTGCACGCCTTTAATCCCAGCACTCGGGCGGCAGAGGCAGGCGGATCTCTGTGAGTTCGAGACCAGCCTGGTCTACAGAGCTAGTTCCAGGACAGGCTCCAAAGCCACAGAGAAACCCTGTCTCGAAAAACCAAAAAAACAAAAACAAAAAATAAATAAATTTAAAAAATTAAAAAATAATAATAATAAACAAAAAGAATGAGAGAGACAGAGGGCTCTGAGAAAATCAAATCCCCTGGTAAAATCCTACAAGAAAAGGCATAACTAGAGAGAGGGACAGAGGACAATCCAGCATCTGGAACAAAAGTTCCCCCATAGTTAAGTCTATAATGGTGAATTGTAGGGAGAATCAAAGTATGCCACATCGTCCCAGAACCCTCAAAGGAGTAGCTAAGCTTCTTGAAGGGGGAATGAAACTTTCTGTACAAACTGGCAATTCTAGGCAAACAAAATTTAAAAAAAACAAAACCTACTGGATCCTATAGCCTTCCAACCACAGCAAGCACTACGCTGGCTGAGGTGCCAAGGGAACTGGTCAGAGCCAGATCCCAACTGTGCTGTAAAAGCAGCAGGCCAGAGTCCCTGGTGTGCTTGGGTTTAAGTCTCCGACTCCACCTGCCAGCTAACAAAGAGAGGGTGACTCCCCAGGGCCACCCTAGAGGTCCTCAGGGTTCCCGCAAACGAGCAGCCAGTTTGGTCAGGGCCTGCACTGTAGGGAGTAGTCCCTCTAAGCAGAGACCTACCCAGAAGAGACCTCAAATGCCTGGTGTGCTGGTAGTGTAAACAG
Organism: Microtus oregoni; assembly: GCF_018167655.1. Lineage (NCBI taxonomy): Eukaryota > Metazoa > Chordata > Mammalia > Rodentia > Cricetidae > Microtus > Microtus oregoni. Next base: position 17,212,589 of record NW_024543068.1, on the reverse strand, counting down.
GAGTATCTGGGTAGCTTATCAAGGGCGGTGTGCCAGCCTTTCAAAGCAAGAGTCAGCTGCTTCACCCGCAGATAAAAAGGCAGAGCTCCACCGATCACCTCCACCCAGATCTGTTTACTTTCCGCCCACTTGGGAGCTGCTGTGAAGGAGACTTCAACCACTGGTTGCTCTCTAAGTCACCCTCCACACACACACACACACACACACACACACACACACACACACACACACCCATATACCCCCGTACTAATGTTGGGGTCAAGGAAACTCAGAATGCAGATGGCCAAACAGGCTAAGCTCTGGGGGCCGACAGGCTGAGCTGTAGCCCTGACCTAACCTCTCACTAGCCCTGACTCGCAGTCTGAAGATCCATCCACACAGGTAAACTACTAGCACTACTACTAGTCAGTGCTCTGTCCACAACAGACACCTGAAAATGCCAACCAGCTGGTCCAAGTGGCCTTACTTAATCCACCTAGGCCTAAGTGCCTGGCCTGACAAAGAGGATAAACAATGTCACTACTCCCAGGGCTGTTAGGATTAAGACAATGCATGCTAACCAGTCAGCAAATGCTCTCCCTGGTCATAGCAGGAGCCCAATAAATGTCCATTGTCACTTCCTCTTCCCTTTCTGTTTAATCAGAGTTAATCATTCACAGAGCACCAAGTATTGGCAAGAAAGAGCTTCAGCTATTTTTCTCCCGCTCATGAGGAGACCCAAATCAGCCTGTAGCAGAAGGGGAGCTGTGTTTTCTGGTTTGTGTCCATCTACACAGCCCATTTCTGGAGACACAGTGCCAGAGACCGGAAGAGTCACCCACGTCAAAGTGGCTGTTGAACCTAAGGAGCATTCCTTGCTTGTAAAGAGCCCACCATGAGGCCCTGGCATGCTCTTCCCTGCCCTGTGCAGATTGAACCTGTGCACCCTGGGAGAATTTGACACTGAGACACAATCCCAGTGGAGAAACTGTTCTCTTAGCCCCTCGCTACTGAGAGTCAACTGCACCTACCAATCTGCCACCATCATAACCCCCACCACTGTCCTGCTCCTAGAGACTGCAGAGTCCCCAACAAATGCTGCAGCCACGGGAAGCTCTGTCCGTCACCAGCTTTATCGTCCCAGACTTGCTTGGTCTCTCTGAGTCTTGATTCCAGCACTAGTAAGGGGCAAAAACAACCTCAGTTCCCTAGGACTATTGTGAGCTAGTGCGATGTGCTCAGTCTAGAGCTGGTTCCGTGTGTGTGTGTGTGTGTGTGTGTGTGTGTGTGTGTGTGTGTACAGTGTGTGTGTACAGTGTGTGTGTACAGTGTGTGTGTACAGTGTGTGTGTACAGTGTGTTCATCCCATCCCCTTCACAGGGACAAAGTATATTACTAAGTAAAGCTAGGCAAAAGGCTCAGGCTGTAAAGACTAGCCTGGGAGTCTGAGGCAGGAGGATTATGAGGTAGAAGCCACCCTCTGGGCTACAGAGCAAGACCCAATCTCAGAAAGAAAGAAGGAAATATGGCTGGGTGTGACGGCACATGCCTTTAATAATCCCAGCACTGAGGAGGCAGTCAGGCAGATTTCTGTGGGTTTGAGGCCAGCCTGGTCTACTTAGTATGTTCCAGGCTAGCCAGAGATACACAGTGAGACCCTGTCTCCAAAATTAATTATTAATTAAACAGTGGTTGCTTAGAGCTGGGGGTGATAGCCAAGGAGTATGAAATTTATTTTTCTATGTTCTCAAATTGGTTGCACTTACCGATAAAATACAGTGAAAAGTATTAAGTTATAAAATTCTACCATGAAGGGTCTATTTAAATTTTTCTTAACCCAACAAGTTAAATATTCTAGGGTCCCACAAAATCTTTTATGCTAACATTAGTCTTTTTTTGTCTCTGTCCACGTGACCCTTTGGAAGAAACCCACCCCAAAAGCAGGCTGTGGCTCCTTCGTGGCTAGCAAAAGGGACTGGGGATCCCTATACGGCTACCCCAAGGCATTCAAGCCAGCAGGAACGAGGATTTGAAGGCTAGTGGAGCAAGCAGGCTTTCTCTCAGCAGAATGGCACCCCATCCCAGCAGGCCAGTTGGGGAGCGAGGAAGCTCTTGTCCCCCAACTTACATCCCGAGTGAGTGCTTCTGGCCCTTGCTGAGCTGACAGCACACAGACCTCAGCCAGTTAAGATCCACAGGCCTGGCCTGCACATTCCTTCCCCATAGAAGGAAAAGCCACCTACAAATGAGCTCATTTGGTTTTTTATCTGGCACAGATTCTAAAACCTACAGGTCACCCAGTTCCACAGAGAACTCCCACAGATGACAAAGCCTGCTAATCTTCAATACGGGGCTCTGCGGTCTGGCCGGGTCTAGACCCTAACAAATCTCTGCTGTGGTGTTGAAAGATGGCATTGACGCACTAATGGCTGCACCTGTGTGTGAGAAGATCCATCTACTGCTTCTGGGCTGATGGAAAAGCACTTGATTTATGGCAGGGGCTCAGAAAACAGAATCGGGTTAGCATCCATCTCTTCCTGGGTCATTTCTATGGAATGCGCCGTGCTAACCAGGAATGAAGAGCTGGACTAGATTCCAAGCCCCTCTATGGAATCTGCTCTCTGGGGTCAAGCCACAAAGCACAGTTTGTTTGGTTTTAAGACAGTCTCATGTAACCCAGGCTTGGCCTAAAACTCACTATGTAACAGACTGACCATGAACTCCTACAGACAGGGAACAGTCCGTTTATGTGCTGTGTTTTAACAGCTCACCACATCCTCAGCACAAATTCCCAAATTGCTTAAATGAAGAAACTGTCCATGTCTCTCCCCTTTCTGTCACTAGACCTATACCACAGTCCACACCCAGGCTTATCTAGAATATTTGGCACAGTGCCCAGGAACTCCAACCTCCATGCAATGGCTGGAGACAGCTGGGATCCAGCCTTGTCAACAGGTTTCGGGGATTTAGGAGGAGGGGTTCCTGGAGGTCTCCGGCTCCACAGAGATGTAAGCTGTCTGTAACAGACACCAAGCACCCTCGAGAACAGCCTGCGCCCAGAATCTGGGTTCACACAGACGAACCCAACGATGAAAAGGCGGAAGGAGGGATGGGAACACAGAAGGATGGAGGAGGCGGCTCAGTGGAAGGGGTCTCCAACTGGAACTCACAGCAGAGTCACGGGAGCACTTGTTAGAATCCGGATGGCCGTGTCCTGCCACCGGAGCACCTGCCAGTGCTCCGGGAAGGTGGAGACATTTCATTTCTGCAGGTGCTGCTCTGGGAACGCCCCTGTCTAAAGACCTCACACTTGGTGGTTAAGATGTGAGTTGATGCACTCTTGGTCTGCCGCTTTACTGGCCTTGGGATCTAAATCAATTCCCATCCTTTCTGAGCCCATTTCCAAGATACTTTTTTGCTGAATGGTAGAGAGGGCTTTCGAGCAGCTTGTCTATGCAAAACCCTAGCACAGCCAAAGAAATCTGAAGTACAAGAAGAAAGGAAAGGGTAAAAAAGGTTAAGGGTGGACAATGCAAAGAAACGAGACTGTGGGGACCAGTCTGGGGCCATGGAATTGCCGTAGAAATGGTTCTCCAAACCCTGAAGAAGTCATGGAGGATACTGGGTGACAAGGGCACTCTACAGCATGTCTAGAGAGTGGTCTTGTACCTCACGAGGGACTTCAAGGTGCACTCACCCTACAACCCAGCAACCCCTATCCAGGGCATTCTCCCATAGCTGAATACTGGGTTGCGTTGCTGTCAGGGAAAGAGTGGAGGGGGTGTGAGAGGGTCTTTTGTGGGGAGTGTTGTGTAGGAAATGAGACAGGCACACAGTTGGTCATCTTGTATGGACCCACAATGACAGTGGGCCCTGAACAAAGAGCCTAACCACCTCAGTTCCCTTAACCTGAGGTCCAATCAAGTTCCTTTTTCTTGAGCACACACAGTACAGATCAGCACTTTTACAGGTAGTCCAGAGTCGCATGGTGGTGATGCACACCTTTAATCCCAGCACTCGAGAGGCAGAGACAGGCAGAGCTCTGAGTTTGAAGCCAGCCTGCTCTACAGAGCGAGTTCCAGGACAGCCAGGACTAAGAGAAACCCATCTCACCCCCCCCCCCCAAAAGTAGTCCAGAGGGCTGGGGCTGTAGCTCAGTGTTAGAGCACTGACGAGTATGTACAAGGCCCCGGATCAGTTCCCAGAACTACATACATGTATGTGTGTGCACACACAGAAAACAGCATACATACTCTGAACCCCTGCAGTAAGGAGAAGCAGGGAACCCTCGCCTATGTTAGGCAGTGGGACCTGTTACAGTCACTGCGCTCCCAGCCTGTCCAGGAGCCCAACACAACAGACCTGCTGCCCTGGCAACTGGTCAACCCCTCGGCATGACCAGCTGGACTCCAGGGACAGGGCGGACAGATCTGCAGCAGGCAGCCGAGGCACAGGTAAGCCTCTGTGGCAGTGTGTGTATGAAGATCTGGCGGACCATTCCTGACTATGCTGGGATGCTCGGAGACCTACAGCTAGCGCCCAACCAGTGGCCTCATCTGGGCTTCGGTGTGATCACTGCCCTCCTCTGAGATCAAAGAGACTCCACCACTCATTCCCCTAGGAGGGCTCCTGGGCTGCAGATTAAGTCCCAGGCCTGCTTTCGGTCCAGCCTCCTCCAAACCTTGAGAGGAAAACAGTGTTACAGCCTCACTGAAGGGATGAGGCCGAATGCAAAGAGAACGGCTTGGAGCCCTAAGAGGAGAGGAAGCAATCAATCAAGCTCTGTAACTATTCAATGACTTTGGCTATTAGAACCACCCAGCGAGCGGCTGGCTCTCTCAGTATGTCTATCCAACTCACTAAGTCACCACCGAGGCATGCATCATCAGCTCAGCTGATCTGCTCCCCAACCCTCCTTTAAAGGAGGAGCCAGGGTGAGCAGCGGCAGCAGCAACCCCAACAGCAGCCGCGGACGGCAGAGCTAAGGTCTGCACTGTGGCTCACGGGACAGCTGAGGCTCTTCTAGGGAAGCCATGCAGTCGTAAAGACTCCGTTTGACTAGCTAGCTCTGCCTGACACCTTGCAGGAAATCTAGATCGGGATATAGAGCCACGTGGAGACTTTTTCAACTGTCTGGGACCGAGGAGGGCGGCTGAAGGGCAGCCCAGGACACAGACCCGAGACTCACCTCCAATGCTTAGATTAAGCCACGAGAGGGGCCCTGGCCCTGTGGCTCCCTGGGGATGCAGAATGAGCTGGGTCAGGCAGGAGTCTCTTCTAAGGCTCAGTTTGGGGAAGGTAGAAAAGGGGTTTGAATTCTTGTCTCTTGGCTTCTGAACACAAAGCCCATTGAAAAAAAGACAATGAATCATTAAAGAGGCAGCCAAGCTGGTGGTGTGGATGCCAGGGTGTGAGCAGCCGGCTTGTTTGGGCTTGGGCTGGCCAGCCCCCTTACAGCAGCCTCTCACAGCAGGCCGGTGCAGATCCTCCCTGCCTATGCTCTCCCCCACCTCCCTCAGGGAGTTGGAGCTAACTCACTCATTCATTCACTTGTTCATTCATTTGTTCTGAGTACTGATACTGATACTGTCAGTAAATAAAACCAGTCCCTAGGTCACGGAACCTAGGGCTCGACAGGGGAGATAAACGGCAAGGGGCCGTCACATGAGGTCACGGGTGGGTTCTGGCCTGACTCCTGCTCCAAAGACAGTGACTTAGGAGGAAGGACTGCAAATGTGAGGCCCTGATAATAAAAGCTATTCATATTACATCAGCAGTGAGAACCGAGCTGCATGCACATGCTCCAAGCAGAGGGAGCAAAGCCAACAAACAAACAAACAAAAAAATAAAACCATAGCCCCTGTGACTAACAGCAGAGGTGAACATGGCGCCAGAGCCCCAGGAATCTGGGTGCCCACAGAATGTGAAGATTGCTTCCCCTGAGGACAAGAGAAGCCACTGAAGATATCTGGTCTGATTTCAGCTGAAATCAAAGGAGGGGTGACAAGGTGGGAGTGAAATATGGGTGACAATGACACCTGCATCTTGGAAGGCACATCAGACTGTTGCAAGCAGGAGGGGCAACCTGAGACAAGAGGCGCTCAGACCCAGGTGGTGAAGGCAGAGAGGTAGGTGGAGCCCAGAGACCCTCTAGGAGGAAGGGGAGGGAGAGTCCAGAGCCCAAACCAGCCCTACCCCCCCAGGTACAGACCTGAGCTGAGTCCACGAGGGAATGAAGTCCACTCAGGCAAACCACTCCAGAGTCCACCAGCAGAGCAGGCGTGTAGAGAACCAAGAAAGCATCTTCTCCAAGGCACCCGCCCACCAAGCCAGCATGGCTAGCTGCCATACCTGTACACATTCCCGTCTGAACAGGGGAGCCAGCTTTGTCCAGGCTTCTACAAGGCTCTCTAAGCCAATCAAGATCGTCAAGGGACACTATCTATCCACGCGACTTCCTCAATAGCCTCAGCATGCATTGCGGCCTACCTAGTCTGTGCCACCTAAAACATGCCTTTCCAATCTTTCTACATCCTGACACCTGTTGATGCTCTACGGCTCTGGGAAGATGCCCAAGGCCCACCAGGCTCACCTGGGTCCTAGTTTTCAGAAGGAACACCTGGAGCTCCACTTCGCCATCTGTCCCCTCAGCTGGTCTTTAGAGGCCCCTAAGACAACCTGAGTGTGTCACCCCTTCCCATCATCCTCTTCCCATCCCCTACTTCTCCACGCTTGAAAGCAACATTTGCTGCAAAACGGACACACTGCATCAGAAGACCTGAGTTCTAATTCTGGGTTCACCACTGGGGACAAGCTTCCCATCTACAACGCCCCCCACTTCCCGAGGAGTCATACCTGCTTCCTCTCAAGGGGCTACGTCTGGTGGAGATTGGTTATACAGGGAGAGTGAGCTGAAGGGAAAAAATAAGTCACACTTCTCAAATTGGCCCCATTACCTCAAACGCTGTCAGAAATCCCGCCCTGACCACTGCCACTCTAGTTCAGGAATCCTAGGGTGGGGCCCACACATTGGTATTGTAACAGGTACTCCAGGCGAATCCTGTAATCGGGCAAGCTTGGGCAACTGTGGGCTAAAGAAACGCACAAGCAGTTGAGGGCCCCGGCCTTTGCAAAGATGGACGTGCTGCGTGCTGCTAAAAGCACAGTTCGGTCCCTCCCACTGCACTCACACCCATCTACGCAAGTTCACCAGGTACGAGGCAGCAGCCCTGGTGGCCTACATCCACCACCTGGTTCTAACAGCATCCACACAGGACACACAAACCTCTCTCCGCTGATGAGGACATCAGGGGCCAGGAGGAAGGTCCAGGGGGTAAAGCGCTTGCTGCACAAGCCATGTAAAAGCCTGGCGTGGTGACATATGACAGTAACTGCAGTGCTGAGGGAGCAGAGACCAGTGGCACCTTCAAGCTCCCTGGCCAACCAGTCTAGCTGAATTACAGTGAGCTCCAGGTTCAGTCTGAGCAACTAAAGACAACACTGGACATCAAGGCCATGTGCACTTGTGCAACCACATGAACTTATACGCCAAAAAAGAAACAGGGGCAGGGAAAGAAACTAAGGCTCAAAGACGGCTACTAAGAGGCCTACTCTCGCCCTGCGACGGCTGACGATCCTTTGTTCCCCATATGGCTCCATGTGGCTTCCCTTTGCCTTGATGTTCTGCAGGAGGAAAGCAGCAGAGGTGGCCCCCAGCAGAACTCAAGTCGCCTACCCACTCCCCTGAGCCTGGACAAGGTCCCACACAGGAGTGGAAAGAGTCATCCTGCAGGAGGAAGGGACACCGGTTGCGTGTAGATGGAGAAGCGGCTCTGGAGCTTGCCATCTAGAAAGAAAAGTACAGCCCACCTATGAAACAGTCACACAGTAACCAGAGAGGCTGGGATGCTCCAGCCGGAGTGAAGAAAGGACGTGCAAGATCAGGGAGCCCAGTGTGCTGGAACGGAGCCCAAAGCACCCTGGACCCCTTCTCGGACTCACACATAATCCCAGTCTAGAGCACACAGCCAGCACCATGCCAAAGTTTAGTAACTCCTCTCTGCCCGGGGAGGAAGCAGTTTCCATCTGCTGGAGAGTGCCCACCACCTGGTGCCCCCTTCTCAGGCAGCCTCTCCTGGCCTAGAACAAACCAAAGAGAGGCAGAGGAAGGGCACAGGGGGCCCAAAGTCCCGCCTTTCAGCAGAGCGGTCCCAGGCTTCCCCCACACACACCCTGCGAGTGGAGGGGACCTATCAACGACAGCTGGCCCTTATTTACTGGGCACTTTATACCAAAGGTCACACTTACTCTTCACAGCAAGTTTATTAAGAGGCAGGATGCTTTGATCCCCATTTTAAAGATGGAAACACCGATGTTCAGGGGGGTTAATGAGCGAAGAGGTAGCCCAGGGGTGAAGAGATGCCTCAGCCAGCAGGGTGCTTGCTACCCGGACATGGCAGCCTGAGTTCCAGCCCTGAGACTGACATGGTGGAAGGAAACAACTCCTACAGAGTAGTCCTCTGACCTCACACGCATACACATACATGCTAAGCATAGAATTGAAAAAGGAAAAGAAAAGAAGAGTTAGCCCCAAGCCCCAAACTAGAGTCCCTAACACCAGATCCCTAATTTCCTCTGCCTTCTTGCCATCGGTGGGTGTCCTCGGGACTTAACGGCTTTTTAATTTTCTGGTGCTTCTGAGAATGAATTCAGCGGAAACCATGGCGGAATTCTGAATCATCCCCTAGTATAATCTTTCTGGGCAGTGGCCGTGAGTGCCGCTCCCACCAGAGAGCAGTGCATTTCCAAGCGGGGAGGGGTGAACTGGGCTGGAGAGATGGCTCAGTAGCTAAGAGCCCATCATTCTTGAAGAGGACCCAAGTTTAGTGTCTAGCATCCAGCTCACAACTACCTGCAAGTCCACCTCCAGGAGATCCAAGGCCCTCCTCTGGCTTCCTTGGCCACCAGCACCCACAAACAAACAACACACACACACACACACACACACACACAAACACTTATATAAATAAATCTTAGATCAGAGAGATGGCTCAGTAGTTACAAGTGCATAGTGTTCTTGCAGAGGATCTGAGTTCAGTTCCCAGTGCAGATACCAGACAGCTCACGACTGTCTGGAACTCCAGCTCACGAAGATCCAACAACACTCCTTGTGCACATACACAGACAAACATATGAACGCATAAGTAACATTAAATAAGTAAAATAAACTTTAAAAGCAGGGCAGGGAGGGGGGGAGAACGACAACCAGTGCTATCCAGTATACCATTTGCTAAGCTAGAGAGAATGCTGGGTAAGTTAGCTATGTTACCGGTGTCTTGGCAAGGTATTTCCAACTTCCCAAGGTTTCATTGGGGATGTGGCCTCAATACAAGTCAAGAATCATCTGTGCAGGGTACTGGACCTGCCACTACTAGACCCCGAGAAAGAATGAAAATGGCCCCACTCTTGGGGAGCTCCAATTTAACTGGCAGGCCCCCTATCAATGAGGGCTTCATAAGAAGCACAGAGAACCCCAGAGGGGACCGCATGCAGGGGGTGGGGTCAGGAATAAACACGGCGGCTTGGAGTGGAGCCTACACTAGCAGCAGGCAGAGGCCCGCTTGCCTAGCTCCACTGAAAGGGCTTGTATCTGGAGGCTGGAAAGACAGGGGCCAACCACCTGCTGGCTACAGCAGCCTGTGAGAGAGCAGGAACCAGGACAGAGGATCCTGCTGTTAAAGAAACAGATGGTGCTGAGCTCCAGGGGAAGCTAGGAAGTTTTGCATTAGTGTCTCTGGAACTCCCTAAGCCAAAAATGTGTCATACTCTAACCCTTGAGAGAAAAAGCTGGGGGGTAAAGTGAGTGGAAGGAGGTGAGGACAACAGCGAACTGGGGGAGGGGTCCCCGCTAATCCCTGGGGTGCCTAGGAGGGTGCAATCCTCTTCCCTGAGGCTAGAAGGGGTGGGGAAGAAAGGAGGGAGGGGGGGGCCTGCTCCCAAAGGCCTGTTTTCTCAATAGGAGATACTGAAACTTCAAACCAGCCCTGTATATGGTTCCAAACTGCAGAGCTGTGCGGCAGCCAGCACTAGACATAGTGCATCCTTGGGGACCCAGCTGGCTAGCCTACCGGCCTTTACAGGCAGCTACTGTGCCAAGCCCAGTCAGGAGGAGAAGAGAATGGAGTATCTCTAAGGCCTTCTGCTGAGTTGCCAATCCCACCTGGGGGGCTCGAAGTGACTCACAGGCACACACAGAGATGCCAAGACCTAACTATCCACCAAATTTCATAGCAATGGTTTTTTTGTTTTGTTTTGGGGGGAAGGAGGGAGTTCAAGATAGGGTTTCCTTGTGTAGCCCTCGCTGTCCTGTAAATCACTCTGGAGACCAAGCTGGCCTCGAACTCATAGAAATCCGGCTACCTCTTCCTTCCAAGTGCTGGGATTAAAGGTGTGCACCACCACCGCCCAGTTTCATAGTACTATTATTCTTATCAGCCAAGATGTGGAAGTAACCTAAATATCTGTCTACACATAAATAATGTGCTAGATAAAATGTGCTAAAATGAAAATGGAATATTATTCCGTCTTAAAAAGGAAATTCCGACACCGGATACTGCTTGAACAACCTGAAGTGAAGCAAGCCAATCACAAAGGGGCAAGCATAAGACACGCCCACTTCTATGGGTACCTAGAATAAGAGTGGTCAATTTCACAGAAAATCTGCATGGCTGCCAGAGACTGGGGCTGTGCTGTTTTAAAGAGTACAATGTGGGCTGGAGAGATGGCTCAGTGGTTAAGAGCATTGCCTGCTCTTCCAAAGGTCCTGAGTTCAATTCCCAGCAACCACATGGTGGCTCACAACCATCTGTAATGAGGTCTGGTGCCCTCTTCTGGCCTGCAGGCATACATGTAGAAAGAATATTGTATACATAATAAATAAATATTAAAAAAAAAAAGAACACAATGCCCACATTCCCAAGAGGTGGGTATGGATGGTTTATAAAAAAAAAAAAAAAAAAAAAGAGTACAATGTTTCAGTTTTACAGGGTGAAAAAAAAAGTCCTGGAAATGATGGTAATCATGGCTGCACAACAATGTAAGTGTTTAATGTCACCCAATTGCAAATTTAATGTGGCTAAAACTGGCAAATATACACACATACACACATATGCTTACTACAGTACAGGGTTGAATCTTATGCATATAGTTAAACATGAAATCTCCATGTGGCATAAAAAAATAGTGTCGTGGCCGAAAAGACAGCTCAGTGGCTAAAAGCACTGTCTGCTCTTGCAGTGAACTAGGGTTAGGTTCCCAGCACCTACATGGTGGCTCACAACTGTCCGTAACTCCAGCCCCAAGAGATCTGACCCCTCTTCTGACCTTCTCAGGTACAGTTATACACACGATGCACAGACAGACTTACAGGAAGAAAAACAAAAACAACAACAACAAAAAAACACTCATACACATAAAATAAAAATAAACCAATCTTGCTGGGCATGGTGGTTCACGCCTTTAATTCCCGCATCCATGTTAGACATGGAGGCAGAGGCAAGTGAATTCTGTGAGTCTGAAGCCAATCTGGACTACATATCAAATTCCCGGACAGCCAGGGTTATATAGAGATCCTGTCTCAAAAAACAAACAAACAAACAAACAAAAACAGACACTGATATTTATATACCAAAATCATTTCAAATGAATATACTGGGACTGGACAGTGGCGGTGCATGCCTTTGATCCCAGCACTCAGGACACAGAAACAAGAAAATCTCTGAATTGGAGGGCAGTTTGATCTACAGGGGGAGTTCCAAGACAACGAAGGCTATACAGCCTCAGGCCCTTCTCTGCCCTCTGCCCTGGCAGACAGGCAGGAGGGAAGTGCCTCTCCCACGCTAGGGGAGAAGCAAACTGGAGGCCGCTTCCCAGGTCCTGACTCCAGGGTGACTCAGGCCTCAGTTTCTCCAGAAGGAAGTGAACCACTCAAGTCTGCCTTTTTTCCCCCTCCTAGGAAGACACAAGGGGATGAATGATTCAACCCAGATTCTACTTCACGCCAACTGCACTGGTGATACACACATCCCACACACGATCCTCCATGACAGGAAGTCGCAAACGACAGGACACGGTCTTCAATCTCTATCCCCAGTTCCCAACGTCCTACACTCAGCTCCCAACTTAAGTACACTGGGAGAGACATAAGCAAGGTCTGGGCCCACCCCCACACCTCACTCTGGTTTGGGGTTCTGGTGCCCTGTTTCCTCATCAGTAACTTAAAGAAAGGCGTGGGGCAGAGGAAGTGCTGAGCGCTTCGGGGCTTCTGGAAGAGCTGGGCTGAGAAAGGACAAGAGAAGACAGGATGTGGCCTTGGAACTGGGCAAGCTTGAAGAATACAGACTCACGGCTGGCACCCCTCCAGGGGCACCGGTTCCAACTGGAACACCTGCGTCACCCCTTCCCCCAGAGCCATGCCAGCCCATCACACAGTGTTTTTTTCTGAGCTCCCACAGGCTACTGTTGGGGACAGTGGTGAGCAAACTCAGCCTGGGAGATACGCACAGCCTAGCGAACTTCTCTATGGACCTATACGACCTGCCACCCCATCTCTTGTCCCCAGAGCCTGTGCGTGGGGGCAGGCAGGGTTGGGGGCATGGATGGGTAACAAGGCAACGGGGAGCCACATGGAGCCGTATGGGGAACAAAGGAAATGAACATGGTTTGACTCCCGAGTCTGCCACTAGCTTGCTGTGTAACTTTGGAAGAGCTTGGTGGGTTGTCTGGGCCTCTGTTTTTCTACTGGCGGCGGGGACAGACTTTGGGGTCCCCTCTGACAGTCCACAAAGGCATCACTGGAGGAAAGCTTACTGGAGCCACTCCTCAGTCTGCAGCTTCCGGTGGCCCTGCTTGGACTCAGCGGCGGCTGACCCACCCGGGGCCTGCAGACTGCAGACAAGCAGAGCTGACAGGCAGCCAACTCTGGAGAGTGCTGAGGCACGAGGGACGCGGCTTCGGCCTGGCAGAGTCCAGCTGCTGGAGGCTGTCTGAAGGCAAACATCCTGTTTTAACAGCAGAGATGAAATGGTGTGGCCATCTTCTCAGAGTTGGAACCAGCTGGCTGGGGATGGGGTTAGGGGACAGGACGGTGGCTACGTGCATTGTCTGTGCTGCAAGGCCTGGTGCTAGGAATCGGTAACCCTCCCTCCGCCATCCCCCCCTCCCCAGCTCTGCCGGATTTTAACCATAAACACAGCCTTTTTTTCTAAAGGAAGGGCTTAACACAAACCAGATGCTTGGGGACTTTTCTCCCCAGCCCCCTCCCTGGCACTAAAATTAAACGCTCAGTATGGCCTCTGCCAAAATTCACTAGAAGGTCCAGCCTTAAAGGGCCAGAGCCTCCGGTTCTCACCCTTGCACACTCTCAATAACATCCCCACCTAAACAAAGGACAAAGCCCCACCCCCAACGCTGAGCAAGGTGGTCTGACACCCATGCAGACGGGGACAAACCTGGAAAGGGAGAAGAGACAAACAGGGCAGCCCTGGGCATGGGAAGGCTGTCCTAACCAGTGGGAGCAAGCCTGCACACTGGCTCTGTCCCAAAGGGCTCTGTAGACGACAAGTCTCCAGGATTTAGCTCCCAGGGTCTAGCAAACAGGGTGAATGACGGCTATCTTACTTAATTCTGAGCTCACAGAGCCGGGACAGTCTGGACAGTCTGCTTCGTGCCAGCTAAGATCTGTTACCCTTTTAAGGTTTCCTGGATGATGGGCTCACTGTACAGGGTCATCTAGTCTCTCCCCAAAACGTCTCCATCTCCCACCTTTGGGCTTGGGAACCACACCCCATGGAGCTCATCCCTAGTGGTCAGAGTTTACTTCAGGTCCCCAGCTCCAGCCAAAGGCAGCAGCAGAAAACTAGCTGAAGAAGTGGCGATTTCACAGGTAGGAAGTCCCTGGCTTGCTATAGAATTTAAATGCTACTTTTTAAATCCCAAACCTTCAACACAGCCATTTTCAATTCTGCGTATTGTCTTTCCTATTTACTCTCGAAACCAGCCCTATTATTATTACCTATTACTCAGCAATCCCTACTTTCAACCGTCCTCTGACATCTGTTCCTGTATAATCATCCTTATTATCTCTTTAAAGACTGCGAAAATATTCCACCACCAAGACAGATCAGGACAGCTAGTCACATGCAGAAACCCGTTCCCCTAGATGCTCTGATCCATACACAGCACACTTAGGGACTATTCCTAAGCACTCCTTTCTTTCAGCTGGCTGTGGTGCTCAGACCCAGTCTTGGGAAAGGAATGACAGGCCCAATGGGCAAGCACACTTTGACTGACTTCCCTCTCCCAAGTGCCAACACCCTCGTATGCTGCCTCCTGTACCACCTTAGAAAGGGGTATGCCCAGTTCATCTGTTATTACCTTGTCCCCTTATAGTTTCACTTTTAAATATTTTTGTTACATACATATATATGTATATGTATATATTTACACACACACACACACACACACATACATATATTGGTGGGGGAAATGCATGCCCTGGTGTATAGCTGGAGGTCAGAGGACAGCTTTCTAGTGTGGGTTTTCCCCTTCCATCAGGTGGGTCCCAGGAATTGAACTCAGGCTATTAGGCTTGGCAGCAAGCAAGTGCCTTTACCCAGTGAGCTATTCTGACAATCCAGTTTCACCCTTTTAAAACTGATTCTTAGTTAGGCTGTCTTAAGATTTTTGCCTCCTCTAGACTACTAAATGAAGGGCTCTAGGGTCGCATAATCTGAGCCCCAAGCCCCAGTCCCTTTCCAGTATCCCAGTCCATAATGAGGCTGATGGGCCTGCCTGGTAGCCCCAGCCCTCAGCCACCCTTTTCAGATCTCTAAGTTCTGTGCTGTGGTCCTCATCTCTCCTGAGAAGGTCCCTGGTCACAGCGGCAGCCAAGGGGGTTCTTCTTACAACTCCCCAGCACACACCCTAGTCCCTCACAGTGCAGCATCAGGGGGTACCCTGGTAGACTGTATCCTACAAGCCTCCTGGGCTTCTGTCACCAGGGTTTTTCTACAGAGGCAGTTTGAGTCTGTGCCAGAAAACACAGCTGCCGGCTGACCCACCAGGTGGAATGACCCAGTCTCAGGACAATGAGGAAGCTGGAAGTTCAGTGCTAAGCCAATCCCCTGCTGTCACACCACCATATAAAAGTCAGCACCAAGGCCAGACTTAATGGGACTATAGAAGCATAAGTCACTAAGATGGTTTAAGGATCCAAGCAAGGTGGGATGTAGCACCAAAAAGCCCTCACTCCACAGGAAGCCAAACAGACCTGGGCAGTGAAGGATGTTGTGGGATATTTGTACACTGTATGAAGATGTGTTTGTGTGATTGGTGCAATAAAAAACTGAATGACCAACAGCTGAATGGCTAAGCAGGAGGTATAGGCGGGATTTCTAGGGACAGAGAGAACTCTGGGAAGAAGGCAGAGTCACCAACCAGATGCTAAGGAAGTGGCATGGGAAACAGGGAGAGATGAGGTGATGAGCCATGCAACAGAAAGAAGATGAAAAGAAATGGGTGAATTCAAGTTATAAGAGCCAGTGGGACAAGCCTAAGCTAAGGCCGAGCTTTCATAATTAATAAAAAGTCTCTGTCGTTATTTGGGAGCTGGCGGTGCAGAGGAGGACTTGCTACAGAGGGACATAGCTGAGTGGCAGGGGAGGAACAGCACAGGCTGGGAGGGAACCCTGGGCACTGTGGGTTTTCTATGTGCCAGGTAAACAGGCCCAAGAATCCCCAGGATGAATGGAATCCTGATATGTGATGTCCTTCTGTTTATGTGACGCTTTTATTGGTAATGAATAAAACTATTTTGGTCAATGGCTTAGCAGAGTGAAGTCAGACAGGAAATCCAAATAGAGATGTAGAGAGAGAGTAGGCGGAGTCAGAGAGACGCCAGGTAACTGAAGAAGGAGAAGGGTGCTGGAACCTTACAGGTTGGCCACAGCCTCATAGTGATATACAGATTAATAGAAATGGGTTAAGATGTAAGAGCTAGTTAGGAATACGCCTAAGCTATTGGCCAAGCAGTGTTGTAATTAGTATAGTTTCTGTGTGATTATTCGGGTCTGAGCAGCCAGGAAACGGAAGTGCAGTCTCTGTTTACAGAATCCATCAGGGCAAACTCCACTGGAGTCGCCGCAATAGTGTTTTAAAGCACCCTTGCAGACTGTCTACCAGTCCGCCAGCTCCAGACCCAACATAACTGACCATACAGAGGGTGACAATGTTTCCTCTCCTTTCTTTCACTCTTAGTAACAGGAGGTGGGGCTTAGGGAAAAGGGAAGACATCATTCCCATTTGAGGGCAGCTAGAATTCAGGTTCCCAGTCACAAGGAGAGGACACTCTACCAGAATGGACATCTTGGCAGCAAAGGAAGTGAAGAATGAAGGTGCTGGGTGTGCTGAGTTTAACTGCTCCCACAGCCACACGACAGCAGCAGTACTGCTCTGCCAAATTCTGTAGCTTCATCCAAAAAAAAAAAAAAAATTACGTAGGATAATTGTTAGAAACACACAGCTGGGCTCTGATGAGAGCATGCAGTTCCCAGGCCTAGAGGGTACCCAGGAAGGCCACAGATCATCCTTTAAGGAGCAGAGTCCCGAAATGAAATTCTCCTTGTGGGTGACAGAGAGTGGCTACCACAAGAGCAGTGGTACACCTACAGAAAAGCCAAGGTCACTGAGAATGGTGACTGTGTAGACGGGGGTGGGTTGGGGCTTCATTACACTACAGAGGAACTTCTTCATCGGCCACCTCAAAAGCCACTGTCTCCTCAAGAGGCCAGCTGTACCTCACGATGACCGCGATCATCAATGGACCCTCTGTTGTGCTGTGTGTGCTGGGTACCTGTGCAGAGAAGGCACAGGGCCTACCAAACAAAACAGAACAAATCAGTTCCCACTGGCCCACACGGCCACAGCCTATAGACAGGACAAGGCTCCAATGGCAATGACTTTACACAGATGGTACCCACGGTGATGGAGACAATGCAGAGGCGTCATTGTCATCGCTAGTCATCACTAGTCCTGAGAAACAGCCCCCTGGGGACGAGTCTCTCAGGTGCAGCCCATGGTTCTGATCATCCACCGCCACTAGAAGCTGGAAATAAGTTCCAGGATGTGTATCCCATGGCTTGCATAGGATACAGGCCATCAAGTATCCTCTACATCCATCTCTGAGAAAGCTGACATGTGGTACAGGGGTGTGGACAATGGTAAGATACCATCATCTGTGTATTTCCCTCTCCCTTCTTCAAGGGACAGTCCTGGCTCTGAACCCATCCTACTCTGTGCAACAGCCAGAGTTGCAGACGACAGGGACCTTTTGGGTGTCAGTGCCTAGGCACTGAACAGGCCTTAGCCACTCAGGTGAGTCACTGTGTGTAAAATATCAAGTCCCAGCATGGGCACCCATGTAGGTATTTGATACCATCTAAGTAGATTTTATAATTTACTTTTATTATTTTTTTTAATTTCATGTTTATTTTCTTGTGTCTGTTTATGGCCATCTGAGTGTTTCCATGGAGGCCAAAGGAGAGCATGAGATTCCCTGCAGCTGGAGTTACAGGCAACAGTGAGCCCCGCAGTGTGGGTGCTGGGAACCAAACCCAGATCCTGTATAAGAGCTCTATGTGCTCTTAACTCCTGAGCCATCTCTCCTGCCCCATGTTCTGTCAATTCTTAGCACGAATCAAGACAAGGCCTCATTCCCTACTTGAGAACAAACGATTCCTCCAGTAGTCGTTTCTTTCTTATCCCAGCATCTGGGGAATTCAGAAGACAATGGCTTGGGTAACAGCAGACTGAACAGAAGAAGTAATGTTCTGGGTTGGGAGATCAAGAGCTCAGCCAGCATCCAGCCAGCACAGAAGAGGTTCCCAGCCCAGGAGCTTCCTCTTGATGGGGCAGCAGAGGGTAGTGCGCAACCTGAGTCATGGTACGTTAGCTCAGAGAAGTGAGGCGAGGAAGAAGGCAGGCTCAGGTTCCTTCCCACTTCCCCCTCAGTTTTACCAACCCTCCTGCCTGTTCAGACAAGCCCCCAAGACAAGCAGGAACTTCTGTGGCCAGATCCCATGCTTGAACGCTTCTCCCACCAAAGCTCATCAGCCCCTTGCCCACCACACCGGGTCTCAAAGTGTTGAGGTCCACCTTGCTGCGCCTGCTACTGAAGAAGTTACCAAGGCATAATGAGCAGCGGAAACTTTTTTTTTTTTTTTTTTTTTGGTTTTTCAAGACAGGGTTTCTCTGTGGCTTTGGAGCCTGTCCTGGAACTAGCTCTTGTAGACCAGGCTGGCCTCGAACTCACAGAGATCCGCCTGCCTCTGCCTCCCGAGTGCTGGGATTAAAGGCGTGCGCCACCACCACCCTGCTTCGGGCAGTGGTAACTTAATCTCTCAGCACTGAGAGTTTCCTAAGCCATATTCCACGTAGCACCAAACAACTGCCCTGGCCTTCAGAACCTTCCAATGTAAGCCCAAAGTCCGTGGATGACACACTTTGGGATAGGGGAGCTCTCTGTTACACACCAGAAATGGGGTTGTCCCAAGTTTACAAGGCACCAAGTTTACTGCAGTAAGTAGTGTGGCCACCCACCCCCAGGTCCTTGGGATAGAGGAACGATGATAATCCTTGTTTTTTTGTCGCCAGACTGTGCCGGCCAATTTAGACTATCAATCTGACATACCTGGGAAGAGGGAAGTTCAATTGAGGAACTGCTTTCATCAGACTGGTCTGTGGTAATATCTGTGGGGGATTTCTTGGTTACTAATGGATGTGGGAAGGCCCAGCCCATTGAGGGTGATACGATCCCCTGGGAAGGTGGGTCTGGACCGTGAAAAGAAATGAAGCCTGGATGTGAGCCTGCAGGTGAGCCAGTAAACAGTGTTCCTCCAGGGTCTCTGTTTCATTTCCTGCCTCCACGTTCTTACCAGCACTCAAGAGGCTGAGACAGGAGGAGTGAAATTCAAGGCCGGTATTAAGTACATGAGACTCACACAGACAGACAGATACACACACACACACACACACACACACACACACACACACACACACACGAATCATCGCCTTCCATCAAGTTACATAGTCCTGAGAATGCCAAGAAAGGAATAGTCATTATCTACAATAACCAAAAGCTGGGGGAAAAAATACGCCATCGTGGTGACATTATTGGACAGCGTTTGCCAGCTGAGACCTGAGACAGCAGGCAAAGGTGGCTTGTCCAGGCCCAAGCAACCATATGGTCTCTTCCTTGAAACTCCTCTGCCCTGGTGTGTGAAGAGGCCAAAGCCAGCAGCAGCGATGAGCACAAGCAGATGCAAAATGGCCTGCAAGAGACACCGCTGGCCTCCTCCCAGAACGCTGCAAAGGTGTGGTGGATACATTCTCGTGTTCATAACAAAACAGACGCTCTGGTGCCCAGCATGCAAAGCAAACACTTCTTCTCTTAGTAAAGGCCTTAGAAAACCTGGCTGGGGACTCCTACACAGACTGTCCCCAAGTGAGTCTCCAGGAAAGGCTGTGGAGCACCTCCACGGACCCGTGTTCTCAAGGTGAGGCCTCAAGAAACAGCATCGCTGGATTTCATGACCTCCACTTCCCACAGCTACGCCTTCACTCAAGTGCAGTTTAACACCATGCCTTGGCTTCTACTGTGAGTTCATTCGAAAACCAAGAATACAGAAGAGGTTTCTGTGTGTTCCATGAACTCCTGACCGCACATCCAGTGCACCTCTCGCCTAGCAGCTCCTGCCCTCTGCGGCTAGTGTTCATAAACAAATGAGCCGGTAGACTTCCTCATACTCGGGAATAAACAGTGTAATCCAGTTTCCCCTCCTGTTTTGGAGCCTAGAAGGCTCAGAAGGAAGGCCAGCGCTGACTTACAGAATCAACCACTTTTAGTATTTGGCTGAGCGAAATAAGCTACACAGAAGGGCAATGCCTGCTTGATCACATATAAGAGGGTCTAAAGGAGACTCAGAAACAAGAGTAAAGACCGGGGCAAGACTGTGAGTTCTAAACCAGTGTGGGTTACAAAGACCGTGGCCTAAAGAAAAAGACACATGGGGCGGGGGGAGGGGGGGGCGCTTGCACATCAGATAGAGACAAACACACAAAATTTTTTAAATTTTGAGGAGCTAAGCATGATAAAGCACGCCTTTAATCTCAGCACTCGAGGGGAAGAGGCAGGTGGATCTCTGTCAGTCTGAGGTAAGCCAGGGTTATACAGTGAGACCCTATCTCAAAATAAAACAAAACAAAATAAAATTTCATTTTGGACGGTTGAGATGGCTCAGCAGGTGAAGGTGTTTGCGGCATTTTAAGAGCTCAATCCCCGGAAGCAGCGAACAAACAGAAGGAGAGAACCAAGTCCACAAGGCCGTTCTCAGACCTCCACACGTGGTGTGCAGCATTCACGACCCACACCCCGCATTATTTATTTATGTTATTATCTCCCCTCAGCTTTCTTTCTTGAGATACAATTGACAAGTAAAAACTATGTTTGTGAGCTGGGTGGTGTTGGCGCATGACTTTAAACCCAGCACTTGAGAGGCAGAGGCAGGAGGATCTCTGAATCCCAGGCCAGCCTGGTCTACAGAGTGAGTTCTAGGACAGCTAGAGCTACACAGAGAAACCCTGAAAAATATTAAAAATAAATTATGTTTGTGTGTTTTGGTTTGTTTTTGCTGTAATTTACTTATTTATGTGTATGCTTGTGTGGGGATGCACACAGCACCCACACACAGCCATGTGCAAGGGCCAGAGGACATCAGGTGCCCTGCTCTGTCCGCTCTGCCTTATTCTCTTTAAAACAGTTTCTCACTGAGCCTGCAGCTAGGCTGGAAGCCACCGAGCCCCAAGGATCTTCCACGTGTTTATAGTGCTGGTGATACAGGCATGCATGTGACAGTGCCCAGCTTTTTATGTGGGCTCTGGGGATTTGATCGCGGGTCCTCACGATTGCACGGTAAGCGCCCTTACCCACTGAGCCATCTCTCCAGCCTTCTTCCCCTTTGGAGATTTAAAAACAACTCTTTTAGATTTATTTATTTATGCATATGAGTGTTTTGCCTACATATATGTATGTGCAACATGTGTATACCTGGTGCCCAAGGAGGTCAGAAAACACTATCAGATCCTTTGGAACTAGAGTTCCAGATGGTTGTAAGCCACCGTGTAGGTGCTGGGAATTGAACTCAGGCCTTCTTCACCAGGGAGCCATCGCTGCAAGCCCACTGTGGATTTTGTTAAACACCATCCTATTTGTCTTGTTTGCATGTTTATGCATGTGTGTGGATACACACGTGTCACGGCATGCATTTAGAGGTTAGAGGACAATGTATGGGAATGAGTTCTCTCCTTCCATCATCTGAGTCCCAGGAACTGAGCTCAGGTCCCCAGGCTTCGTAGCAGATACAGTCTTAACCCGCTGAGTCATCACTACCTAACCCCCTACCCTTTTCAAAAGCTTTGAGACAGAGTTCATTTTGTAGCCCAGATTGGTCTGGGCTCTTGCCTCGAGCTTTTAGTGTTCTGAAACCACAAGTAAACGAATCTCTTAATTTTTTTTTTCCTGAGTATATGCAGTGTAGGGGGCACAAGAGCGTAGACGTGCAGGCGCCCACAGAGGCCAGTACTGTGAGGTTCTCCCTGGAGCTGGGGCTACAGATGGTTGGAAGCTGCCTCTGGTGGGTACCGGAAATAAAACTCGGGTCTTCGCAAAAAGCAGCAGCACGTGACTGTAACTGCTGAGCCATCCCATCGTCTCCTAATCCTACTTCTTCTAGCACTGATTTCTCAACAGCCTCACCCCTGCCCTACCAACACCCCAGGTTCTCTGACTCTCAGGCCTTGTTGCTATGCAGAAGCTGGTTCATATGCTTCCCCCAAATGCTTCGGGGAAAGAGGCAGGCAGTACACGGCTATAAAAACAACCTCTAGCCTTGGTTCTCACCCTCTCTGGGGGAAGAAACAGAGGTTGCAAAGATCTGTAAGGAAAATCCATTTCTGGTAAAGTGCCAAATCGGAAAATACAAAAGCCAAGCTAAATTTCATATACACCATGATTACTGCTATCCAAATGAAATGGGGAAGATTAAATCACCATAGGCTTTCTGGAAACATAAGCGGTTTTGTTTAGGCGAAAGGGCTAGACGGTCCTTTTCCTGCCGAAGTCATTTATCTTCTCAAATGGGGGGAGGGGGCGAGCGGGAGAAGCCACTGAATCAAGAGCCAGGAAAGCACAGCTTTCTCATGTCATCTCACAGGCTGACATGCAAGGGGAGGGACAGTCACCCCTCCCCCGGCTATGGCAATAGTACAAGTGTCTGGTTCCCTCCAACCATGATCTTTCAGAGTCTCGCAGTCCATCTCCGGCCAATGATTGACAGGTTCTCATCACTTCCTCACGACTAGGCACATAGCAGATGGGCTATCCATGAAGGAGTCATGGCCCCGGACTCTGGGTACCTAAAACCTTGTCAGCACACCTTAGCTTCCTCCTATCAGTTCAGTCCTTCCTACTGGGACAGTACCTGCTGGGACAGGTAGTGACGCTCCCCTCATTAACCCCTCAAAACTACCCACTTCCTGACAACAGATCTTCACACAGGGCTGGAGTGTTGGCTCAGTAGGTAAGAGCACTTGTTGTTCTTACAAAGGACCCAGGTTCGAATCTCAGCACCCACATGGAATCTCACCACCTCTTCAAGCACCAGATCTCACATAACATCCACTTCTTAAAAAGTTGACACCTTTCATCCCAGCTCTCTGTGAGTTCAAGGCCAGCCTGGTCTACAGAGCTAGCTCCAGGACAGCCAGTTCTGTTACACAGAGAAACCATCCAGTCTCAAAATACAAAACCAAGCAAAAAAGATGAGCCCTGTACCACTGCCTCCACTTTCTGCAGTTGTCCAAGCCCTGACTGCGAACCACGGACCCACCACAGCAGTGCTTGGTGCCCAATCCACTTCAGCCAAGGGACTAGCAGAGGATGTCCCCTATGCAGAGGCCCAAGGTTTGGCCGAGGCGACAGGAGACATCCTAGACTCTGAATTTTAGTATTGCAGCCACTTTGACTCTCTGATGACAAAAGTGTACATCCCAGGCAAGGGTATAGGGGGCAGGGAGGGAGGGGGCTGAAGAGCAGGTAGAGGCAGGAGTCTGCAGGTCAAGCTCCGGTCTGGCCTTAAAGAGGCAGGAGGGCAGGCAGGCCTGACTCATCACCACCTTATAGGTAGGATGAGCTCACTCCCTTCTAGGGCACCCTTGCACACGGCAGAGCGTTCCCATGGCAACGGGCCAGCGCCTCCTCCACAGCCTTCCTTGGAGTGCCTAAGCCCACGGTCACCCTCTCCAGCCTAAATTCTTAGAAGAAAAAGTAAAGAGCCTTGAGCGCGCAGAGCTCTCTCCCTGCCCGTGGCCCACAGAGCTCTCTCCCATCCCTACGTAGCCCCCTCATTTAACTGACAGTCCGTGGCCTTCTCAAACAAGCTCAGCTTCCACCAAATATCCCTGTAATGTGGTCTCCACCCTGCCCCGTATGTGAGCCTCTGTACATGAGATTAGAGTCATCTATGGCCCTCTCAACATGTAAGGGTACAAGTTGAACAGCCATAGACTTGGAAGGTCTCAGAATGCGCACAGCGACTGCTATTTCCCTGAAGACGGCCTTATCCCTCTACTGACTCAGGCAGGGCCTGGGACTACCCAACTCCCCCACCCCCAGCGTACACACACAGCCTCTCGGTCCCCGAAGCTTAATGCTCCCTTTTCCCTGCCCTTGGTCACACTTTACCAGGCCCAACTCCACACAGCCTCTACCACTCCGGCACATCTGCCTGACCCACTTCCCTCTTCCTTCTCCTCCTTTCTTTTTTTTTTTTTTTCTTGGGCTAGGGAGGACTGACTGATATTCTGTAGCCCAGGCTATTCCAAAACTTTATATAATCAAGGCTGGACTCAAACATGCCGCGAGCTCCTGCCTTAGCCTCCCAGTCCTGGGGCAATAGGTGTACAGCATCATGATCAGCTTTGCTTTGCTTTTTGTTTTCTTTTCTTTTCCATCCCACAGGGACTTACTATGCAGCCCAGGCTGGTCCCAAACTGGTTCTTCTAGCTTCAACCTCCCTAGTATTGGGATTATATATTATATGTGTCCAACTTACTCTGAAATTTTATAGATTTACTTTGTTGCCTAATGTTGGGAACCCAGAGCCTCAAGCACGGTCAGTGAATGCTCTCAGATGGAGCTGTACCACCTGGAGTCCTCTAGGTTGGATTTGACTCCAAGTATTGGGAGTTTAGCAGAGTCTGCCTCTGGGCTCCCGTCACTGCCCATGACTCCTCAGAACGTATGTCGTCTCAATGGCAGAGATCACATATCTGGCTGCTACCTGGATGGAACTACAGGCTCCCTATGTCCCTATGTGTATCTGCAAGATGCTAACAGAGCAGAAAATTCCTGCTTCTTAGTAATAATTCTGTAAGTAGTATGGGTTGCAGATGTATACTTTATATTGTTCTTTTTTGTTTGTTTGTTTTGATTTTTCAAGACAGGGTTTCTCTGTGTAGCCTTGGCTGTCCTGGAGCTTGCTCTGGCCTTGAACTCAGAGAGATCCGCCTGCCTCTGCCTTCCGAGTGCTGGGATTAAAGATGTATGTCACCACCGGCAACCACTTTATATTGTTCAACAATGACAGGATCACCCAAGTCAGATCTCAAAATGTATCCCCGTCATGAACTGGCATCTGTTAAATACGGGTGTCAAGCACATGAAATCTTTTTCAGTGATTATCTATACTTTGTCATGTTTGAAATATCATTTTAACAGAGAAACCCTGTCTCGAAAAACTAAAAAAAAGAAAAAAAGAAATATCATTTTAAAAATGAGAATAAAAAAGGTGGGCTGAGGAGATAGCTCAACAGGTAAGGAAGGATATCTGCTACCAATCCTGAAGACCAGAGTTCAGTCCCCAGGACCTACAGTAAAAGACAAGAAGAAACTCCTGCAAGTTGTTTTCTGACCACACACGCACCAAGTCACAAATAAATAAACAATGTTAATTAAAAAAAAAAGAATCCACAGCAAATATGGGTGGAGCAGAAGAATTAGGTACGGCTGGTTAGAGTGCTTGCACCCCCAATATATGTGTGAGATTCTCATGTTCCTACTAACCACCCTTCAGACACTGTTGTGACACCCAGCCAGTGATATACGCTGTTAGTTCAAACCCTCAGGCAAAGTGATGCTCATTAGTACTGTGACAGCCTCTGTCCCTTAGTCTTTCTTCTTCAGCCACTCCCAGCAGGTCACCTGAGCTCGCTGATCTCTGTGCACTCCAATCAGGACGGTGAACCATTTCAGACACGTTCTGATGCTAATTCTCATCCCTCCTTCTGTGCCTACATGTAAATTTCCTGTACGTTTTAATGACAATCCATGCGTGTAACACACAGACATCATGGATAAAGGCAGGGGTGGGAATCAGCCTCCTGGGAGATGACCCCTTCTTTAAACTCTAAATTTCTTCCTATCTTCGCTCGATGCAGGAATGAACTAGCTGGTGGCATTTGTGACAGGATGCCATGCTGCTGTCCCAAAAGTAATGAAAAGAGAAAGAGAGGCTTTCAGCAAAGGGGGAGCAGAGAGGGCACCTGCTGAGCCCCCACCTACTACACCTATATGTTACAGGGGGCTGCTTGTTCGCCCGGGCTGCCTGGAACCGAAGTAATCACACAGAAACTGTATTAATTAAATCACTGCTTGGCCCATTAGCTCTAGCTTCTTACATATTAATTTGGATATTTTAGATAACTTTTACATATTAATTTAACCCATTTCTATTAACCTGTGTCTTGCCACGTGGCCATGACTTACTGGCTAAAGTTCCATCTGGCTCTGGCAGGGCTCCATGGCTTCTCTCTGACTCCACCTCCTTTCTCCCAGCATTCTGTTTAGTTTTCCCCACCGAGCTCTGTTCCCCTATAGTTCTGCTATAGGCTCAAAGCAGTTCCTTTATTAAGCAATGGTATTCACAGCACACAGAGGGGAATCCCACATCACCTATACCTGAATTCATCCCCCACCCCAAAGAGTGATGACAGGAAGCCAGGGGAGGAATTCTGAGGAGCCTTACATCCCCAGTGTGTACCATGGCAGGATTCCTTCCAACTGAGAGGCCACTTTTCTTCCAGGCTTCAAACCCTCTGTTCTATCATTACAGCTTTTCTGAGCATTCACTAGATACCAGGTGTCATGCCAGCTTTGGGGATACAAACAAAGACTACCACACAGAGGCCTCTGTAAAAGAACCATGGTCTTAGCCAGCGAGGTGGCTCACACCTGTAATCCCTGCTGCCGAGCAGAATGCTGTAAGTTTAAAGTCTGATGTACACAGCAAGTTACCACCAGCCTGGGCTATAGGACGAGGCCCGCTCTCAAAAAGAAGGAAGAATCAAGGCCCTTAGATTCCAATCCTAGCTCTGTCATTTATTATACCCCTCTGGACCTCAGTTTCCCCCAGCTGTAAAATGGAGGAAGCAAGACCTTGGCATTGGTTCCTATGTGGAGAGGAGTTGCCGGGGTGTTTTTTCTGCAAAAAGAACAGAGCACAGCCCCAGCCTCACACCATAAGAAGGGTTTGCACCCACACCACCCAGCATGAAGATTAAAATTACCATTCTTGCCAGGGATCACATGGCAATAAGGCTATCTCGAGCCCTGCCTGCCTACACTGTCAGGAGGCTTTTGTCATTGTGTAAACATGACGGTGCACGCACACAAAGCTAAGCAATACACACGAGGCTAAGTGGTCCTGCATACCTACACTGGATGCTGTAGCCTATTGTTTCCAGGTGGATACTTATAGAACGCATCACTGTACTGACTGGGAGGCAAGGGTAACACAATAGCAATCCAGAGGTGCACTAGGAACCCTGAGCAAGGGCTGACAGTGTGGCTCAGTTGGTAGTGTACTTGCCTGGCATGCACAAAGCCTCAGGTTTGATCCCAGCACAGCTTAAACTAGGTGATGCCCCATTCCAGCACTTGACAGGGGCTAGAGAATCAAAAGTCCAAAGTCATCTTTAGCTACATAGTGCGCTTGAGACCAGTGTGGGCTACAGAGGAGGAAGAGAAAGAGAGGGAGAAGCTGGGAAGAGGAGGGGGGGAGGTGGAGGCAGTGGTGGCAACAAGATTGCTATCATCATCATCGTCATCATCACTGTCACTGTTTGTCAGCAGCAAGAATTTGTCAACTTTATCATAATCTTATGGGCATGATACATGCAATCCACCAGGTTCCCAGAGACTCTGTCAACAGATAATAGTGGTAATAGTGGGTACCTAAAACTTGTCTTGAAAAGAAGGGAGCAGAGAGGTGAGGCCATTGGAGGGACAGCCTCAGATTGGCTTCTGGTTATCTTTATGGCTTGTATTCGCCTGCCTGGATTTTCTGCATTGAACAGCCCAGCCCTGAGTCAGCCACACCACGACAGAGGGAGAAGTTCCCGGAAGCCCGGTGACTGCTTCTCATCCAGACTCTCACAGACCCAGGATGCTGTGGGCCAGGCTGGAGAGTGTGTTGGGGTATCTGGGGATTAAGGTTTTGGTTTCTGCACCACCTACCACTTTCTGTTCACTTTGGTGCTGGGTGGCTGAGGCTTTAGTCTTACAGACCCAGCGTGGCTGTCAGTCTGCTCTAACAGCCTCAGGGAGTTCTCAGAGTTTCGATTTTGGCACCTGTCCAAAGAGCCAAGTGTCCCCTACTTTGTTATGGGGATAATTCAAGACGGCGTACAGGAAGCAGTCAGCAGGGGCTCTGCAACAGGGCAGCAACATGACCACAGCAGCTTCAGAGAGCGGAGGCCTGGAACACCAGGATTTATCCAACCGACCGCCACAGAGGCAGGGCCGCACCGGGTTCCTAGGAGCTAGAAGGGCTGCCTTGACAGAATATACTGGTCAAGAGAGAAGCTTCTGGGACCTGGGGAAATAGAGATGCAACTCCATCTTCGAGGGGCTTCCCTCCCTGTCCTGGCAGCAGATGCTCATTCCCAGCAGGAAGAAGACAGCCAGGGCAGCAGGCAGTTCCGGGAGCTCTGAGCAAGGCCATCTTGGGAGCCATGTTCAGCTCTCACATAGAGTTGTCTAAGTCGGGGCAAGCAACTTCATCAAAGCCTAGGATGTTTCTGCTAAGAGGGAATTAAATACCGGAGTACCGTTTCTCTAGGAGGAGGTTACGATGAATCACTGGCAGCGCAGGGACTGGACTCAGTACAGCACTGAGCATGTGGCAGTGAGTGTGAGCTGTGATCACCAGGACTGCCACCACCACGGCCACCTCCACGCTTCTGAGTCCCTGCTCACGTGCAAACTCAGGGGCCAGGTCAGGATGACTGGAGTAGAGAAGCTTACCTGCCCATCACTCCCTCCAGCTTGCAGAATGTACTTGAAATTGGCCACCTCCATAATGGCCAGATGCCCGGTAGTTTTATCTGCCTCAAGAGTACACTGTGTCAGGGCTGGGTGTGTCCACTCTCAGGTTCCTGAGCCCACTTGCAGGGATAGGAGAAGATGGTTCCCATGTACTCTAAGTCCTTAACAAAGCCAACCTTACGAGGAATGAAATATCGTGGCAGAGTGCTCCTGGCTAAATCAGACTACCACTATGGACTTTGGTTTCTTCATCCACAGAACTTTCAAGGACCCCTGACTTTGCCTTCTCTGATTTGTTTTCCTCAAACTGCTGCAGGGGAGAGAAAGACAAGAAGAGCGAATCAGTGATGACACACACAGTTCTTAGATTCACACAAAAAGCCTTGTTCTAGAGTCTGGCCAGGTTCTCAGACCCACTGAGCCCACAGGGCAGGTAGCTGCCCTCCCACAGGCAATAGCAGTCAAGGTAACATGCAGCACAGGGGGTTATTATGATAGCCTGCCTCGCAAAGGGCAGAGATAGTCCCCATCCTTCCTAGACCTTGCCTGCCTGGAGCAACCAGGCTAAGGGACAAAGCTAAGGACCATTGCTAACTCCAAATAAGGCCTCACTTTGAAGTCCTGGGGCAACCGGCTTCCCACTCAAGGCCACACCCTAGCCAGGCATTTTGCACAGTCAAAGAAGGCCAGGCATAGTGTCCAGGAGCGCTGACTGCTGGATCTGCCTAGAAGGGAAAGACATTCAAGGGACTCGATCCCCCTCCAGGTGGGAAGAAACACCTGAAAACTGATACAGAAGGTTGCGCAGGTAAGATTGCAAAATGGTTAGCAGCAGAGACAGGCTGAGAAGTCCAGAGGCTGACTCCAAGGTCAAACGAAGAAGTATTTGAGTCTGCTGAGTGTCCCTTCAGGAGGAACCCTCGGGGCTGGGAGATGGCTCGACGGTTGGGAGTGCTTTCTTCTCTTTAGACCTCAGTTCGGTTCTCAGCACCAATGGCAGGCGGCTCAGAACCACCTGAAACTCAAGTCCCAGAGGATCTGATGCCCTCTTCTGCTACAACTGTACAAGTACTCACTCAAACACATGAATAAAAACAAACCTAAAAACAAAACAAAAAAACAATGGCACACACCTTTAATTCCAGCCCTTGAGAGGCAGAGGCGAGAGGCGGGTGGATCTCTCTGAATTTGAGGTCTGCCTGGCCACGTGGAGAGTTCTAGGCACCAGAGTTACACAATGAGACCCCGTCTCAACAACAAACAAACAAACAGAAAAAACAGAAGGCAGAAACAGAACCCTGGCAATTGCCCAGGCCTTGGAGATGATTAAGATCCAGATGACTGGACCATGTGGTGATCCAGTCAAGGCCCCAAGAACCACCCTCCAGCACTGAGTCCTGACCACCATTCTGGGATGTAGGCTCCTGGGTTATGAGCACATATGACTGCTCCAGCACGACAAAAGTCACACACAGCACCAACTAAAATCCCAGGGCATCTGGAGGCATTGGCACTCCTGTGCTCAGGAAATGGGACAGGACTCTGCCAAGAAGCTCTCAGAGCTAATAGTTCAAAAGAGATGGGGTCCCAAACGCTACTCTCCAACGCCCCAACAGGGAGAAGGTGGCAAGAGAATCAAGGCCTTAGTGGACACCATGTCCTGGCCAGCTGGAGACCCCATGGTAAGGTTGCTAAAGACAGTAGGTTAAGCTCCGGGGAAAACACACATTACACTGGCCATGGAAGGAGAAGAAAAACCAAGACCTTACACTGACTTCCTGCGGGGCCCTCAGGTTCACACAAGAGGATCAGAAACTCCCTAAGATTTTCTGAAGCAGGAATCCCAGCCAAATGTAATCATTTCAGCCTCCAGGGAGAAAGGGCAGGGTACTGGGGGAGGGGCCGGCATGGTTAGTTCCTCAGGAGACAAACACAGCTGGACTATCCCCAAGGGAGCTGGGAGGTCATCAACAGCACCCTACCACCCTGTGACCGAACACAGCTGGAGCGCTGACTGGAGGCATCGCAGGGTCTGAGCTCATCCGAGGCTCTGACCAGTCCAATGATGAGGATGGCTCCGAGGTCCATCTGAATCTGGGGAGCAAACCAGACCTCTGTCCTAAACCCAGAAACCAACCTCAAAGTTGGAGTGGCATTGGTGACTAAGACCATGACACCCAAGGGTTTCCTGCAAGACGGTGACCATCGAGAGGCAGTCAGTGAGTTAGGGAAGCACTACTACACACAAGCTTTTGTGCGCCTTGTCTTCAGGAGGCTGGGCACCACCTGGCACGAAGGCTTCTGAGAACTCACACTTGCGATAGGTGCCTTCTACTGTCCAAGGCACATCAGGTCACTGATCCTCCAAACGTCCTCAAAGCCAAGGGTTTTACAGTGACTCTCTGAGACAGTATAGCAAGGCTGCCAACAGCCTGCCAACACATCTGTCTCTCCCAGGTTTCTCGCCAGCCCATCCTGGAGCCCAAGTGTCAACTGGGCAAGGCAGCAGCTAAGTGGCTGACAGGAGAGAAAAGGGGGGAACAAAGAAACCAGGCAGGGACAGGGGTGACATGCCTGTCACCCTGCTAGCTGTCCTCAGGCCTGGAAATGGGACTCACCAAGAGGGGTTGATCATGGCTCCTCACCTGGGCTATCTTCCAGAACTCTTACATTCACCTACAATCCTCTCCAACAGGAGAGTCTGCC
Source organism: Microtus oregoni (assembly GCF_018167655.1). Taxonomy (NCBI): domain Eukaryota; kingdom Metazoa; phylum Chordata; class Mammalia; order Rodentia; family Cricetidae; genus Microtus; species Microtus oregoni. Next base: position 17,181,409 of record NW_024543068.1, on the reverse strand, counting down.
TCCCAGAATACAATTAGCTTTCAAAGACTGCAAGTCACTGTGGTGAGGCATAAACTATGAATTCATTTATAAGTTTGTAGTTACAGATATGCTTTATCAAGAGCTGTAATACGGGGCTGGAGAGATGGCACAGTGGTTAAGAGCACAGGCTGCTCTTCAGGAGGTCTTGAGTTCAATTCCCAGCACCCATGTGGTGGCTCACAGCCATCTGTAATGTGATCTGTGTGCATGAGGACAAAGCATTCATGTACATAAAATACCATTTAAAAAGCGCTGTAATAAATGCAGCCAGGGATGTAGCCCAGCAGCAGGTAGAGAGCCAGGGAGTCAATCCCCAGTAAGGGAAATAGTAAATCTCTGGGTGTGGTGGTGGAAGCTGATTACTCCAGAGCTCAGAAACATGACACAGGAGGAACAAACTCCGCTGTACCGTAGGAAGACTCTTCTCAAAAGAACGGGGCGGGGGCAAAGACACAGCTCAGTTGGTAGTGCACCATGTACAAACTCTGCTTTCAATTCCCATCACTTCAGAAAGCCAGGCTTGGAGGAACACACACACACATAATCCCAGTGCTTGGAAGGGGGAGAAAAAGGATCAACAGTTCAAGGTCACTCTTGACTACTGGAACAAGTCTACAAGGCATAAGACCCTATCTTAAGGAAACCAATACATAAATAAGTAAATCGATAAATGAAGTCAGCTGCTATTCTGGAAAGACAATAACCAGGTGGTGTGGGTCCTCGAGACCCTGGCCTCAAAGCCCCAGGATGGCAGGCAGGACATGAGAGCAGACAACCACAGGACACGGGTGCTAGATGCAAGAAGAAAAGACAGCATTGAGACTGACTTCTGTCCTCCCTCACAGAGGCCACCACAAAGGCAGGAAGCTAGGTTTACTGCCACCTGCAAGAAGTCATGAGATGTGGGCAAAGCCTCCAGGTCTCAACCAGAAATGGGATGCAGCGTTCCAGTACGGATGTGTGTAAACAGAGCAACATACATGGGACTGGGGGCTACAGGCTCATCTCCAGGGTTTTTTGTTTTTTTCATTTTTTGAGTTTTTTTAAATGTGCATTGGTGTTTTGCCATGGGTATTGGGTCTCTGGGAACTGGAGTTACAGACAGTTGTAAACTGCCATGTGGGTGCTGGGAATCGAACCCAGGTCCTCTGGAAGAGCAGTCAGCAATCTTAACAGCTGAGCCATCTCTCCAACCCCTACCTCCAGTTTTAAAATAGGCACAGATACACACCAGCTGCCTGGGCAGGGTTAATATGATCATACACTTATTAACAAAAACATTGAACTCAGGATACAGGTCCATGCCAACAAGGGAGCCAATGAAAATCCAGAGAAGAATGCTGGGGCCTCAACTCAAATGTGCCATTTCCTTAAAACAGAACTCTAAAGTCAGCAAGCTCTTTGTGAACTAGCTTCAAAAACAGAAACTCTAGAAATACGTGCTCCACTCACCTGAGCCTTTCGGATCTCCCCAGAAACCCCAGATGCCCTTCACCTCCTGTCAGCCATCTCACCACAGGTGAAGTCTAAACAAAAGCCTCGCTGTGAAACACTGAGCATTTGACCAAGGTCCTGTGGCCAACCCCCAGGACTATGGGTGTTTCCTGTGCTTCAGAGGGACTGGGCAGCCCCGGTCACAGTCACTGGACTAATATGTAGACCTTAAGTCAGAGCTGCTCTTCAACCAGGAGCTTCTTCTATGCAGAGAGCCCAGTCTACAACCCTGCGTGCCAGACTGACCTTGCTGCTTCTGCCAAGCAGCCTCTGTTTAGGGTGGTGCCAAACAGGCCCAGATGCAAACACCAAAGTAGCATTTTTTAATTTTAAAAATAAATATATAAGGCCAGGAGTAATGGTGCACATCTTTAATCCCAGCACTCAGAAAACAGAGGCAGGCGGGCCTCTGAGGTCAAGGCCAGGCTGGTCTATGGAGTCCCAGCACAACCAAGGCTACACAGAGAAACCCTGTCTCAAAAATCCAATAATAATAACAACAATAATAAACAAATAGATGCATATCTTTATGTGTCAATATACACATACAAACATATATAAGATAAAGTTACATACATATTATACTAATAAGGCTATAAATTCACTGTTGCGGAGGCTGGAGAGATGGTTCAGTGGTTAAGAGTATTGCCTGCCCTTCTAAAGGTCCAGAGTTCAATTCCCAGCAACCACATAGTGGCTCACAACCATCTGTAATGAGGTCTGGTGCCTTCTTCCGGCCTGCAGGCATGCACACAGACAGAATACTGTATACATAATAAATAAATAAATATTTTAAAAATTGACTGTTGCTTAACTTCTTTTTTTTTTTTTTTTAAAGATTTATTTATTTATTATGTATACAACATTCTGCCTCGATGTATGCCTGCACGCCAGAGGAGGGTGCCAGATCTCAGTACAGATGGTTGTGAGCCACCATGTGGTTGCTGGGAATTGAACTCAGGACCTCCGGAAGAGCAGTCAGTGCTCTTAACCTCTGAGCCATCTCTCCAGCCCCTGTTGCTTAACTTCTTAACACTGCATTCTGCTACACCTTAGCTTATTATGTGCACCTGTGCACACACATGGAGGTCACAGAACAACTTTCAGGAACTGGCTCCTCTCCTCCACCGTGTGAGTTCCAGGGACTGAACACGCGCTGTTAGGATCGCGAGTAAGTCTGTTAACTTGCTGAGCCGGCTCACCAGATCCATGCTGCTTAACTTAAATTTTAAAGAGGAGAGAAGTGGGTGTCACTCGGGTCGAGTTCGCACAAGGTCCATTCCCAGAACCAAAGAACAAAACAACTAAAGGGAGGAATGAAGGGGATGGGGGAGTAAGCACAAATACACTTCTAGTCCTGGCCACAGCAACCCAAAGGCCAGGAAACAGGGATCGGGGCCTAGTTCCCGCCTCCAGGAAAACACATTCATGTGCCGCCGCCTCCTCACCCCAGCTCCCAGAGCTGAGTCTGGAAAAGCACTTTGGGTTCCTGGAAAGAAAGGCCCTTCGGAAATATCGGGAACTCGACTGGAAGGTGCCATTATTTGTCATCTGGAGGATGTCTGTGGTGTTTGAAGGGAACCACTCCTCCTTCAAAGCCAAGACTATGGCCAAAAACAACAGAGGGGCTGCTGGCAGCCAGAGAAACACAAAGGTTCTCTCCACCCCCAAACCATGAGCTGTCCAGCCTCTCTGTGGGACACGAGATGGGACCTGGTCCTCACAGCCCCTCCACACACATGACAGAATGTCTCCTGTCCGACACGGAAAGACAAAGCTACATCAAGAGATCTGCCCGAGCCGGGCGGTGGTGGCGCATGCCTTTAATCCCAGCACTCAGGAGGCAGAGACAGGTGGATCTCTGTGAGTTCGAGACCAGCCTGGTCTACAAGAGCTAGTTCCAGGACAGGCTCCAAAGCCACAGAGAAACCCTGTCTCGAAAAACCAAAAAAAAAAAAAAAAAAAAAAAAAAAAAAAAAAAAAAAAAAAAAGATCTGCCGGAGGGAGGCCACTCACCTCCAGGTTCCTCCCCGTGACATTTCTCCTACAGCGGATTTGGGGTATACAATGAGTTCCAGGTCAGCCTGAGCTACGGAGCAAAAACTGTCTCAAACAACTAAAATAAATAGATCTTCAGGCCCTACAAGCCCTGGCCTGGTAACACAATCCTGTGACCTGCAGGATTACCTGCAACCCTACTCCAGATGGCCCCACAGGTCCCAACCACCAAGCAGGAGAAGAAAGGTAACATAAGAGGCACTGTCTGACTGTCTTTCCCCCCAGAACGGGACAGTCGGGGGGCCTCTGCTTTAGACCCTTGGAGGCCCTAGGATACTCAATGCTGGGGCTCAAGAAGGGTCACTGTCCACCGGCAGGTGCTACTTTTCTCAGCTTGGCCTAGACACTTCCAGTCCTGTCATGCTGACAGACAGCCTAAGCCCCTACACCTTTCTGCGCATTACTCTCAAGGCATAAAGTATGACTCCTACCACGAGAGTAAAGCTAAAGAGCCCTGCCGCCTGGAACACAGCCTTCCTGCTCCCCAGGGGACACAAACAAAGGGCAGGGCTGGTGAGAACAGGAAGCAGAAAGGAAGGGACTACTGAACCCCCAAGCAGGGGAAGCCACTCCCCAAAAGCTGAAATCATGTCTAAGAGCAGTTTGGGGGCACAAAAGGTAGCCACTGGCACCTCCACGACCTTCCCAACTAAGAAAAGTAACTTCAGAAGAGCCGGTGTCAGCCAGACTCCCTCAGTCCCAAGGACTTTGGTCAAAATTCACCCTAAATGTTCAAGTTGTATCCAAGACCTAGGCAAAATCACCTGGCTTTTCTGAGGCTCACTTTCTCTACCCTAAAATGGAGCTTAGCCCTCACAAGTTTGCTCATCACCACTGACGGTTAGAAATCACATCATGATTTATACACACGTATGTGAAAAACTATGAATCATAAAATAAGCACTCGATTACACAGCACCCTGAGTTATTACTCACTCGCATTTAAGACTCAAGTCTCAGTTAAAACACAAGCCCCTTCACAGCCAGGGGTGTGTCCGTACTTACGGTAAAATCAGAATTCTGAAGCTAATCTGCCTAACCTTGCTCATAACAGTATACTGGTCAGCTCCCGGGCAGGTTGGTTCTCTGGGTCTCAGTTTCCCTATAAATACAGGCACAATAACAGTGTCTCCCTCAATGACCGGGGTCATCTAAGTCATTGAACCTTTAATCATCATGAATCGTTGGTCTTTTTAGTTCCTTGGAGAACCTAAATACTTGTTGGTTGAGTGATGTAAAACAGACAGTTCTCCTGGCCAGTTTGCCTTCAAGAATCTTCTCTTCCCTCCCCAGGAGGTGGACAGAGTTTACACTTCCCTCTTAGTACCTTGGGCTTCTGAAATGTTTCAAACCAAAATGAACACCTGGGTCTTCATGTCCAACCCTTTCTCTGTATGCCTGGGAGCTGGTCACCCTGTCTCTCTAAGTTAGGAAGAATGACCATCCCACAGCTCCACTCCCTGCTACAGGGAGTACTAACGAAGGCCACTGATGGGACATGTCTGACTTACAATCTGGCATGCAAGAATTCCTCCCTGTCCTCCACCCTGGACCTTTTGGGACACAAGCCTGGAGAGGACTCTGATCCCTCCGTGGAGAACAAATCACAGCTCCACTAGAGGCCCATGGTAGCCAAGGACCAAGAAGGCAGTTTCCAGGGGAACAGCATCCCTGGAAACGCATCTACGCCCAGTTCCCATCCTCACTGCCTTTTATTCTCCTCCTACCTCTGTAGTGGGCTAAGTCACCTACCCACTATTGCTAGGCAACTTCTCAGGGAGTTGCAGCTGCCTCTCCAGCCCATACCTGCCTCTGACCCTAGGAAAGCTGCCCTTGCCTGCTGACCCTGGGGACGGCAGAAGGCAAGCAGTGACTATAGTCCAACAGGGTTTATGTTTGAACACCCCTAGGACTCTCACACGTCAGGGACTTGGGAAGATACGGAAAGCCACCTTTCCTCCCCAGCCCTGTTCTCCGGTTCTTATATGTCATATTCTCAAGACGGTTTCCAAGAATGGGCCAATCACACTCTACAGAAACGCTTCTCTTCCTGATGACTCTTCAGCTCTCCTACCATGGTTCATGGCTCCAAATCCCAGCCCAGGAGCAGACGGCAAGCAAGGAGAAATGGGGGAGGGGGATTGCACAAGTAAGGATAAGCTATGAGGATGGCAGGTGTCATCTGAACTCCTGTGACAGTATGCACGTTTGAGAGGTGGGATGACAGGCAACTGTCAGCTTCTTCTTTTCATTAGTCTTGGCTTGGCTTTTTTCAAAATTGAGACCTAATTCTCATAACATCAGTGTCACCAATTTTGCAGTGCACGGCCCAGCAATTCTGAGCGTACTCATAAGGCCATACATCCATCGCCACTGTCTAATTCCAGAACATGTCAACCCCTGGGGTTTTATTTGTATACATCCATCTTTGCTTAACGTTCCTGCACAAGGCAAATACCAGAGGGGGATAGAACCACCAGCTTCAGACCCTAAAGCCACTGCCGCCCTGACCTTGAGATCCTGAAAAGGTCAGACAGTTCTCCACCTATGAAATGTGGCACAACAGTAAGGCCCAACTCACAGGGACACATACGCACACAGGTCCTCAGGATAGCTACTGTAGACTGGACTCCTAGTGCCCCCCTACCAAAGTCCTGTGAAAGACTCCCCAGTCAATGGAAGGGCACGAGACAAGGCCTGAGGAACTCTGTCCCCTCAACCTTCAGATGGCAGATCTTGGTTGTGCAGTGGGTGGGGCAGGAGAGTGGGCCTCCAGGAGGCTCTCAGCCCTCTTCTCCTGGGTCTTCTCTGTCCCTGTTCTCTCAAGGCTCCTTGCCTGGGTCAGGGCCGGGTTCGAGGGTGCAGAAACCTGAACTGACGGGTAAGTAGGACTGCACTGACCCATATGAACAGTACCAGCATACGGGGCTACAAGACTTCCTCTGCCTATGGCCTCTTGGCTGTGAATACTCTGAGGAGCCACAGACTAAAACTGTTCAAACCACCTCTAGCAGAAAGACTGCAGGACCTGCCAAGATTTTATTCTGACAGGGTCTCACTATGCAGCCCTGGATGACCAGGAATTCAGCACATAGACCAGGCTGTCAGATGTTCCCAGCCTCTGTCTCCTAAGTGCTACGAATAAAGGCATGCCTCCCACACCTGGACCTGCCAGTATTCTTGTGAGTAAACAGGCCCAGCTCACAGGACCACTCCTGCAGAGATGTGGGGCCACTGGCCATATCAAGAGGAGAAAAGGCAGGGCCAGTAGAGCAAGTGATATCTGGCTGCGTGTCAGACTGTGCATCTCTGAGGCTGACTGACTGGGATGACCCCAACTGTACCTGGAGAGGTGTGAGCCTTAAGAGCCTGACCAGTGTGACCTGCTTAGACAGCCTGGCCTAGTTGTCACTCTCAGCCAGTGAAGGACCAGGGGCTGGGTGTGTAGCCAAGTTGGGGCAATGCTTGTCCGCCATGCATGAAACTCTTTTTGAGTTCAATTCCTAGCCCCACAGCGTAAGCTGTTACACATCTATGCTCCCAGCACGTAGAACACAGAAGCAGGTCATTCTCCACCACACAGAAAATTCAAGGCCAGCCTGAGTTACAAAAGACCCTGCTCCCCAAAGAAAAAGACAAAGAGGAGGAAAGAAAGAGAGAAGGTGGGTGAGGCCAAGTCCGAATGAGGAAGAACGAGAGGGTGTCCCAGCACCTGACTCGGGTGGCTTGCTCTGCCCCTCCCAGGCAGGCCCCTCACCTCACCCTTCTCAATCCTGCAGCAAAAAGGTCACTTGGTTTCCCAGCAGAAACCTCTTTCACACACATGCAGAAACCTCTCTTTCACACACACACACACACACACCACCTTCTCCACCCCAGGCTGTGTGCAGACTCCCTCCCTACCCTGGCCACAAAGCCTGTCAGCTGCTCATTCCAACAGCTATTACTGACACAGCTTAGCAGTATGACTGCAGATCTTTCTGGTCTCCTAGTTGTCAGGACCCACCAGGCAGGTCACCCAGGGTATTCACTCAACACTCTGCACCTGGCTCCAGTAGTCATCTCAGCAATCCATGCATCAAGGACTGGACTCTTTCTAGGAGTCACACATCTGTGACCAGGTCACAGAGCAGGCTGGGGCTATCCCACCCCAACTCTAGACCCACAGGAAATACCACATGCCCTCAAGCCCAATTTCCGGTCTGTGGCCTCAGCACCAGGCTTTTGTAGAGCCAGTGGAAAGGTAGCACCTTGGAGCACCTCCGGAAGCCGGCCTCAAGGAAGATTCCTCCAGAAGACCCTGACCACGTGCCCTTTGGGCGTCTACGACCTCTTCTTCCTACAAGCCCACCTCCAGTGTCCGATTGTTCGACAATCTGGTTTTTCGGGCCACAAGCCAGGCCTCCTCACACCTGCCTGATCTAGGGCCAGCTGGCATCTGGGGCCTAGTGGCCCAACTCTTCCCTCCCCCACTTCTCCTTCAGGTTTTATCCATTGCTTAACCAATGGGGCACCTGTTCCCAGCTACACCAAGTGAGCGTAGGGAAGGTGCAGGGAGGTGTGAGGGCAGGGCAAATTCCTGGGCTAAGTGGCTCTTAAGGGACGCTCATTCTCTGTGTGTCGTTCTTCTTGCACTATAACACAGTGACACAAATTTTAAGTACTTTTTTTTCCTGATTAGTTTTTATTGGGGGGGGGGGGGGACTTTGAGACAGGGTCTCACCATGTAGAACAAGCCAGCCTAGAATTCACTAAGTAGCTCCAAGATGGCACAGTTAGCCAATGAAAGAGCCAACATTTTGACAGACGCACACACCCCACCACACCCGGTGCACATTTATCTCCAGAAGCTGGAGCCAGGATACAGGCCCAGGATTGGGTCTTTACCTAGAAACAGAGCATCCATGTCCTCAAGAAGCTGGAGCCAGGATGCAGGCCCAGGATTGGGTCTTTACCTAGAAACAGAGCATCCATGCCCTCAAGCAGCAGCCTCCTCTAAATCCTGTCCCTGCTCAGCACCAGGAATGCAGCAAAGAACTGGACAATCTGGATGATTGACCCCCACAGACCTGTCAGGGGTACGGAGGTCAAGAAGACAAAGACGGCTCTGAGGGTGGAAGAGCCAATTCCTTGCTCTTTCTAATTCCACTTCCATCAGGTACCACCCTGATTTGGGGTGTTTACTCCTTCCCAAGTAAACCCACCCCTTCAAGTTCTTACTCCCCCTTTGGAAATCCTGGGTAGGCTCCCATGAGATGGCCCAGCCGCCCAGAAAACTGTGACTGAGGTGGCCTAAGTCTACCACTGATGCAGCACTGGGATCTGGGTCTTCTCCATAGCTATTCGCATCCGCCTGCCAAGGCTGCTGGGTTTCAACAGCTACTCAACAAGTGTGGATGAGATGTCTCATTGGGAAAAGCCCTAGGGCTGACACCTGTGGGAGTACACGGTTCCCTCAGAAACGAGAAGAGAATAGAGTTGAGGAGCAGGACCACGTCCTCACAAGTTAAAACAAATATGGAGCCCGAAGCTAGAAGGAGCTGGCCCAAGGTCACAGTGAGAGAGGACAGGTCCAGAACCTAACCCTAAGTCAACATTCTCTTTAGCCTGTTTGATACCTGTGCACAAACACTCACGGGCGTGGCAAGATCTCCATGAGGGAACACAGAGAGGCCTGTGGTCATCATGAAAAGAACTGTCTCGGGAAAGAAAGAAGACTTCAGGCCTCCTCCTGGAAGTCAGGAAGGCCATCAGAGCTGCATCTCTAGTTTCTGGGCCATAGCCACATTTTGCATTTGGAGGTATGGGGACCAACCAAGAACTCTGCCCCTAAGCATTCTTTGAAGAGGGGAGAACCACAGCCACCCCACCCCTTTCCTTCGGTTCCTTGAGTCACGCCTCCTGCCTGCTCGGGTTTCTACCTGCCTCCACCAAGGAAGCAGTTCCCACCACTCATCATTTCATAGGAGCGGGTAAGAGCTGGAAGGAGGGGGACGCTCGGTAGGGTAGAAACACATCAGGTTCTATCTTACTCAGTGTCCCACTTCCAATGCCTAGAACTCAGCCTGGCCCACAGTCTGTGCTCACACAAAGCCGGGGAGATGGCTCAGTCACTAAAGGGTTTTCTGCACAGGCATTAAGAACCTAAAGTCAATCTCTAGCACCCACATAAAAAGTTGAGTATGGCCGGGCGGTGGTGGCGCACGCCTTTAATCCCAGCACTCGGGAGGCAGAGGCAGGCGGATCTCTATGAGTTCGAGACCAGCCTGGTCTACAGAGCTAGTTCCAGGACAGGCTCCAAAGCCACAGAGAAACCCTGTCTCGAAAAACCAAAAAAAAAAAAAAAAAAAAAAAAAAAAAAGTTGAGTATGGTGGCCCACACCTGTAACCGCAGGGGTAGCAGGAGCAGACACCACTGGAGTCGGCTGGCCATCCAGACTAGCTGAGTTAGGAGTTCCAGGTTCAGGGAGAGAAACGCTGTTTTCAAAAAGGAGGTAGAGAGTTGGCCAGGTGTGGAGACAAAAACATGGGGTATCTCTGTGAGTTAGAGGCCAGCCTGTTCTACATGGCAGAGTCAAGGCCAGCCAGGGCAGGGCATACACAGAGAGACCCGATCTCAATAATAAAGCGAAGAGTGACTCCAAAAGACGCCAGACATCGGCCTCTAAGCATCACATAGGCACAGCCACACATATACCGCTCAGAGAGCTGAGAAGCCAATGACTCCAACTGCACATACCACCTCAGTGGTCCCATATCACATCCTCCCCATTCCCAGGCAGGAGGAAGAAGAGCAAAACCTAGTAGGTGCTGCTTCGCCTTAAGAAGTCCCTCTGTATATCCCAATGACTCCTCTGAGAACTAGGCAGGGCCAAACTTCTGCAGCAGAGAAAACTGAAGTTCCCGAAAGACAACACCAGAGACCAGGTTTCCCAAGTCAAAAGTAGAGAGGGCCTACAGCCAGGCTCCTATTATCAACCCAAGTAGGTGTGGATTCCCAGACACCAAAACCCTCTGGATTCTTCCCATCCTTCCTCCAGCTGTCTCCCAGTCCACCACACACCAGCTCCCAGCCCAGGCTACTTCTTCTCTCTTACCCTGGTTTGCTCATCTTCTCATGTGTCCAGCTCACAGAGCTGCTGGGATCTACAAGATATAGCAGCTACGATGCTGGCACACATTAGCCCAGAGACGACCAAATTACCTAGATGGTCTGTTTCCACCAGGTAGGAGTTCCGGGAAGCTATCATTTTCTCCCCAACCTCAACGAACATGTTCACTCAGCCATTCATTCTTTAATACTGAGTGAACATATAGGCCCAAGACTCAGAGCCTGGATGCCAGAAAGTGAGTCTCACACCCTTGCTGGGCCTGGCTCTTCAAGAGCTCCATCACTCCTGTCTCTTCCAGTACAAACTTGAACTCCTAGGAGGGACTTCTATTCTCCATGGAAGAGCCCAAGATTTCCATCATTCTGATTCCACCCTTCCTGACCATCTTGAGAAAGTTTTTGGATTTTTTTTTTTTGTCTTGTTTTGGTTTTTGTTTCCTTTTTTTTTTTTTGAAAGAGAAACAGGGGAGGGAGATTCCCTGTCCTCTCTGGGAGTCTCCAAATTGCTCATCCAGTTTTCTCCTCCAGCAACAGTCCCAGGAAATAGGGGAAAGACCCTCAACCTTCAGCTCCCGAAGAGGGGGAGGGGGCTGACAGGAAGAGGGCGGTGTCTTTAAGCAACCAATACATTACAAAGAAGTCAGTTCAAAGCCAAGGGACTCTCTTAAGTCGTGGTTGCTGTCGGAGACAGGGGCAGGGCCTCAGGTCGCCTGTTTAAGGAAGCCCATTGTGGTGTGTTTTAAATTACCTCTGCTTGTCTGATGAAGTGAGTAAAGGGGCACCGTTTCAGGGCTTAGGATTCCTGAGTGAGCTAATACAGGATGCCTTTAGCTGAAGGGGAAAAAAAAAACTTGAGTCGGCTCTCTTAACTCCCCCCCCCTTTTAAGTTTAAAAAAGGGAATGAATGTTACCATTTTTGGACATGAGCATTCTCCCTCAAGCCCAGCCCTAACCGCACTATCCAGAGGGACGCGCCATCCTGTCCCCCCATACCCAGATCACGAGGGGGGGGGTATGAAATGGGGAGGGACTGGACGGGAATGGGAGGTGGGGTTCAGGGTACGTGGCTCAGGGAAAGGGCTCGCTGCGCTTGCAGAAAGCCGAGGCATGGTTAATACCTCCCACCCCCCAAGAGTGGTTTCTGACCTCTTCCTGCCACTAGCCATTACACTCGGGACCCATCGCCAATTCCCCAGCCCAGAAAGGGCAGCAGATCCAGGACCTCGCTGACGGCGTCTAGGATACAGCGCAGGGCTGAGCAGAGATCCTCAAAGAACGACCCCAAATATCTCCTGAGACCGTCCCTCGCCACGGAGCCCCTCAACTAGAGTCAAGCTACCCAAACTCGCGTTTCACTAGGAAACGAGCGAGTCGGTAGGGCAGGACGCAGATGCATGGCTTGCAGCTACCAGCTCACTGAGTTAAGCAATAAAACGGTTCACCGTCCTGACCCCGCCCCCACAGGGCCCTGGGGAGCCCGCAAACGCCCCCCGATTTTCTCGGCCCCAGCAGCACTCCAGCACGTCCAGTTCCAAGCAGATGCCGAGGAAGCCGCCAAACCCTCCGGCACCCGCTCTGCTGTCTGCCGACTCGGCTAGGGGCGCAGAGTGCGGGGCAGCTTGCCCCTACGGTACAGAGAGCCCCAGGGGCGGCCCAGGAAGCGCGCTGCCACCGCACGCCATATGGAGGCGCCAGGAAGAAGGGAAGGAAGGGGAAAATCGATCCCGAGTAAGCAGCCATGGAACCGAAGTCTCAGCCCCTGCCTCTCGAGCACCGCCCCCACGCCGTGCCCACGCCGGCACGGTTTCGGCAGCAGCGGGGTGGCCTGGACCACCCGCTCCGAGGTGACCTGCCCGCAGGCGACGCCACCTCCCCGCGCTGCGGCTCGCAGTTCGCGGGCTACAGGGCAGGGGTGCTCCCCTCTTCCGCCCGGTGCCTGTAACCCAATACCCCACCTCGCAGTGGCGGCGTTGTCCCCGCCTCCGCTCTTGCGCGCCGGGAACTGGTTTCCAGCCGGGAGCCCAGAAGTGCGGCGGGCAGAGCGGATCAGGACTCGGAGATGCGGAGGGTGGGGATAAATGCTAACCTTCCTCTGCTGCTTCTCCCAGGCCGGATCCAGAAGCAGGTCCCGGTCCCAGTCCTCTTCGGGCTGCATGTAGTCGTTGGTCTGCTGGGAATCATAATGGTCCATGATGGTGCGCGAGTGCTAGGGGCTGGATTTTTTCCTCCACCTTCTCTCCAGGCGACCGCAGCTGCTGCCCGGGTGTGGGGAGGGAGTCGGCAGGGTTGGGCTGGGTTGGGCTGGCGGGGCCGGGCTCGCTCCCCTGAGCCCGCTTCCGCCGCGGCTCTGCTAGCGGAGGCTGCTGCTGACGGTGGCGGCGGCTGGAGCTCGCGAACTGCCTTCCTGGGGAGCGCGCTCCGATCTAATCTCCACGCACACTGCGCTCGGTGAACACTCACGCTGCCGGAGCAGAGGCGGGAGGGGGCGGGGAGAAGGGGCAGAGCCCTCCCGAGGTTCTCCATTGGCCAGGCCGAGTTGCCCAAACTTCCCCCCCAGCGCCTTTCATTGGGAATTCCTGGCATCCGTCAGGCGGGTCCCTATGCATATAGGTGGACTGGGCGGCCCCCTCCGGGCGCGCACGCCACCGCCCACTCCCTGGGTTCCCACTCCCCCGCGGCTCATGTGACACCACCTTAAGCTGAATCAGAGTGGAGCTCGGGGACCAGACAACACTGAGCTCCGGAGCCGCGGGAGTCGCCGAGGATTGGCCCGGTTCCCTGCGGGCGGGAAGGCCTGGAACTTGGGAGCACCGGTGTTCCTGCGGTCCCAGGTCGAGCTCCGAACCCCGGTCCTGCAAAGGGGAAACCCGAGTATTTCGTTTTCTCTTTCTCAGGAAACCTAGGTCGGGACAAGTAGGTACCCTGGAAAGGCGGGGAGGGCCTACAGTAAAAAGGAATTTCCTGATTCCACCACCCCGCCCGCCCCGCCCCTTGGGACCAGGCTGATCCCTGTAGGTTTATGACCAGCCAATGGTTCTCAGGCCACTGAGCGTCCCCACCCCGCCAAGGGTCCTTTGGGTACTTCTCGAGGGCTCAGGGCAGTGACCAGCTACGGGCTTCATGGGTGGCAGCTACGGTTGCCCGGCTTCCCAGGCACCAGGCAGGTATGCCCGGGTGGACTGAAGCTACCTTCTGAAGGCCTCCTGTCCTATCCACTCCTTTAGCTTCCCTACACCTTCCTCGAAATTAGGAAGGGCCATGAAATGATCTGCCTATACCATGAATTCTTCCAGATACAGATACCTGACAGATGTGGAAACTGAGACTCAAAAAGCTGAGCAGGACAAGACTTAGCAGACACGGACTGACTCTACAGGCCCATTCAGTATCTGACCTAGTGCCTGACAAAACCTTACTGTCCTTGGAGGAGGAAGAAACATTGCAACAAACCACTATATTTGGTGCCTTGCACTACTCTCTGGGCTCAGTAAAGGAGGGTGGAAATGTGTTGGTCCAGTAGCGTTGCATCCTGGGAAGAGGCTGCCGACTTCCTGGTGGTCTCTCGAGGGATGCTGAGTTTGAAAAGCAGTAGCAAATAAGCCAGCGGTTTGGCTGTGCACTCTGATGTGGACAACCGATAGGTCCTTCTTGCATCCTTCATTTATACAGTCATCCCTTAATATTCAGGGGAGCTGATTCCCAGGACCACTGCAGATACCAAAATCTGCAAACTTAAATCTCACATGTACTTAATGGCACAAGATTGATGTGTCACCTACATACATCCACTGTACACTTTAAATCATTCCCGAATAGAAATGTCACGTGACTGCTTACGCTGTTGAGGAAATCCTGACATCACCAGCCATCCCACCCTTGGGATGCTTTTTTTTTCTGTGGTTAGTTCAATCCAAGATTCTAATTTGTAAAAATGGAGGTCAAGCTGTGTTTGTAGGCCAGCTGGTTAATCTAGAAGCTGGTGTAGTCTAACAAATCACTCAGAGATGTTTACTGACAAGAAGAGCCCTGAATTAGAGTACTTTGGTCAGAGAGAGGGAGAAACCCTGCCTCTGGTTGGCAGAGGACACATGATGATGGCATAAGCAGATAGCAGTGTTGGTCCTCAAGTCGCTAGTCAGCCACACATGCTCATGCCAGTGTTATCATCAGCATTGGGTCCTCTCTAAGCCCCTGGGCAAGGAAACAACTGTTTCTAAGCTAAAGACAGCAGATTTATGAATTATTTCATAAGCACTTCTAAACTGTGGCTCTAAACCGGCCATAAAGGGCAACGATGGTGCTCTATCTGTTCATTCACCCAATAAATTTTTTCTGGATACCTTCTGTGTGTCGGGGAATATGCTAGACATCACGGGTATAATAAAGATGAAAATATCCACACTTCCTTCCCCATACAGCCCACCAGAGACTGGGAACCGGAGATGTGACCTAATGAGACAGGAGTGGGGAGGTCTGACATGGTTCTGCAGAACCCCGGGGAGCACTGAACCCCATGGGGAAGAGGGCTCCAGGTGGAAATTGAGTAAACTTTAAGGACTGAGAGTCAGATGAACGTGGGAGATTATTCCAGGGGGAGGGACCAGGGAGGTGACATCAAGGGGCAGGAGACGCCATGGCGTATAGCTGGATGCCTACCATCTCAAGGCAGCTAGACTGGAGCTACAAGGGAATGAGGCTGTAGAGGAGCCCCACTGTGCTGGCTGCACACTGCAAGGCCAGTTGCAGAAATCCAGGCTGTCATGGGAAAGATGTGCACAGATGCAATACCTGGGGACAGGCTGGAAGGCAAAGGAGTTTGACTGTACAGAGGAGAGGTGTTTCTCAGGATAATGGCACAGACCAGGGGGTTTGCCTGTAACAAGTATTTAAGTTCCATTTAACAGAAAAGAAACCAAAGCCCAGAGGGAGGCGGAAGCTTGTCCAAGTCATGTGATACCTAATGCATGCATGTTTTCAATCTGGTGACTTTCTCTTATTTTTTTGTAATTTATTTTTATTTTATATGCATTGGTATTTTGCCTGCATGTATGTCTGAGTGAGGGTGTCAGGTCCCCTAGAACCGAAGTTAGAGATAGTTTTAGCTGCATGTGGGTTCTGGGAATTGAACCCAGGTCCTCTGGAATAGCAGTCAGTGCTCTTAACCACTGAGCCATCTTTCTAGCCCTTGATCTAATGACTTCCAACCTTAGTTTTTTTAGGGGTTTGTTTTTGTTTGTTTGTTTTCTGTTTTTCAAGACAGGGTTTCTCTATGTAGCTCTGGCTGTCCTGGAACTCACTTTGCAGACCAGGCTGACCTCAAACTCACAGAGATCCACCTGCCTCTGCCTCCAGAGTGTACCACCACAACCTGGCTGTAACAACACATCCTTAAGCTGGTAACCTTGAAACCCCATGGTTCTATCCCAAGAACTTCCTGCCATCCCTCAGTCTTTTTCTCCCTTATGTTTTCAGCACTCTCCTCCAAACTGGATCGTCTTTCAGACTACAAATAACTCAAGTTTCGATTTTAAAGAAATCTTCCTTTGACTGCCGCCGCTCTGCTCCATTGCCACTCTTTCTTCTGTGTTCACGACCTTAATTTATCCATTACTTAGTGCTTCTTAAACTCACAGCTATGGCCACTCCGCTGAAAGCCCAGACAAATGCACTTTCAGCTGTGAGATCCAGACACCATAGTTTTAGGCCTTGTGCCCAGGCTTTTCTGGTATCTGATGTGACCCATTTCCCTCACCTTGAAAACCTATCCCCTCTGTACTTCCATGGTACAGGGAAGCTCCAAGCTCTCTGCTTCTGCTCTGTCTGGGTATTTGTCACATCCACCTTCTAGATCAGAGCATAACTCATTATATAAAGTGCGTTAATCAAGTGTATCGATCCGTGCATTTACATCCCTGTTAGCCAAGTGAAGATACAAAGCATTCCCAGAGCTGAGAATAAAGACATTCACCACTGTGCCCGACTTAGCTGTGTTCTCTTCTTGTTTTGAGATAGTATCTCATGTAGCCTAGGCTGGTCTCTAATTTCCAATATAGTTGAGGATGACCCTGAACTTTTTGCCATGCCTGACATATGCACTACGGGGAACTGAACCCAGGGCCTTCTAAGTGCTAGGCTACATTCTATCAAAGGAGTTGCATCCCCAGCCCTGTGGTGTGTGTGTGTGTGTGTGTGTGTGTGTGTGTGTGTGTGGTGTGTTTTTCAATTATAGGAGCGTATCCTCAGTAACCGCTCCTTTATCCTCTCCACAGGCATCTTCACTGCTTGCTGGTTGGAACCACCATGACAAAAGCCACCATGAACACGTTTGGGTGTGTGTTTGATGAACACCTGCATTCATTTCTCCTGAATGTATACCTCAGTGTAACTGCCAGGTCACAGGGTTGGCATATGCTTCGCTGTAGTAAATATTGTCAAACAGTGTTTCAAATTGGCTGTAACAACTTACTCTCCAGCAGCAGGAGATGAGGGTTTCAGTTGCTCCCCATCCTCCTACCACCTGGTATTGTTTAAAAAGAAAAAGTCATTATGGTGGGTGAACAGTGGGTTCTTTTTTGGTGAGTCTTTTCGTGTGCTGTTGGCCATCTGAATGAACACCTACCTGTTCCTGCCACCATAGGTTCTAGTAGTGATTCGTCCTCTCTTTGCCACTTGCATGCATATTTCACTAATTCCCCAAATGTCAATCATTTACTCTCATCCGTTCATTCATCCGCTCACCAGGTACTTATCTCTGCCTGGCACTGTGCTGGAGGTAAAGAATGAGGACAAGGGCTGGGTGGAGCAGGCTTTTCTTTGGGCCATGAACCAGCTCCCAAATCATGACACCAAGACTCTTACTAGTTATAAATATCTGGCCTTATCTTATGCTGTCTCACTAGCTCTTAGAACTTATTGTAAGCTCTTTCTCTTCATTGTTGTTTTGCCTCAGGGCCTTTTACCTTTCTTTCTTTATGCCCTACTTTCCTGCTTCCTCTCTTTCTCCCTCATTCTCCCTTCTCTCTCAAGCCTAGATTCCACTTCCTACTTATTCTCTCTGCCTGCCAGCCCCACCCATCCCTCCATCGCCTAGGTATTGGCCATTCCACTTTTTGTTAGACCAATCAGGTGCCTTAGGCAGGCAAAGCAACACATCTTTACATCCTTAAACAATGCAGCATAAACAAATGTAACACATCTTTACATAGTTAAAGTTATATTCCACAACAGCTGGTGAAGATGTTTCATTCACTAAAGTGCTTGCTGTGTAAGGAAGAGGACTTGATCCTCAGCATCCACATAAAAGCTGGGCACAGTAGCACATGCCTGTGGAAGACAGAGCAGGAAGATTCCAGGCACTCTTGAACCAGCCATTCTAACTGCATGGGCAGACTTCAGATTCAATAAGTGACCTTGTCTCAAAAAGTAAGGTGTGGCGTGAGGAAAATGCCTGACATCAACCTTTGGCTTATAACACACACACACACAGTGAAGAAGCTGGGTGTGACAACCCAAATCTATAATCCCAACGCTTGGGAGACAAAGACAAGATTTTGAGTTCAAGGCTTGACTTAGCATCACAACAACTGCTGTTTCAAATATAAAAATAAGACGTAAAGCCGGGCATGGTGGTTCACACCTTTAATCACAGCCATTTGGAGGCAGAGGCTAGGGGATCTTTGTGAGTTCAAGGCCAGCCTGGTTTACACAGTAAGTTCCAGAACAGCTAGGGCGGTTACACAGAAAAACCCTGTCAAAAAATAAATAAATAAATAGATAGATAAATAAATGTCAATGAAGCAAAAATGAGAGTAGTGGAGCATGCCAGCAAGATAGATGTGACCTTGTCTCTCTTAAAACACACAGTACATGTTTAGGGACAATTCAGCAGATGATTGTTTTGGGGGGACTTTTTGACTCTGAGTGGAAGATGTTTTGTTTGGCTTGAATAGAAATGAGAAGGTGAGTAAAGTCTATATTACATGACATTTCATTTTATTTTGGTTTTATTTCTTATTTTGGTTTTTCTGTTTTGTTTTTTGAGACAGGGTTTCTCTGTGTAACAGTCCTGGCTGTCCAGGAACTAGCTCTGTAGACCAGGTTGACCTCGAACTCACAGAGATCTATCTGCCTCTGTCTCCCAAGTGCTGGGGTTAAAGGTGTGCACCACCACTGCCCAGCTGGTTTGGGTTTGTGAGGGGAGTGTTTCATTTTGCTTTGTTTTCGAGACAAGATCTTAATATAGAACACTAGCCAGCCTAGAATTTAGAATGTAGACCAGGCTGACCTTGAACTCACAAAAAGCCACGTGACCTGTGACTCCTGAGTGCTGGGATTAAAGTTCCTTCACTCCTCAGCTGATATTTCAAATAAATATTTAAAAGAAAAAAATTAAAATATATATATACATATATATTATTTATTTATTTATCCCTAGGTGGGCACAGTGGCACATACCCATAGTCTAACCACAGTGGAGATGGAGCCCCACTGATCACTTGAGACTGTGACGCAAAGCAAACAAGATAGAACAGGAGAACTGGAGGTGTAGTTAGCTCAGCGGTGGGGGTAGGCGTAGCTTGTTTGAAGCCCTGGGTTCAAGCCCCATCACTCCCTGGAGTTCTGTGTGCAGAGAAACTGAGTGAGGAGAAACAGGCCAGTGAAGGGCAAAGGGGATGAATTACCCGAGGAACCACATCGACCCCTCCCAGAGGGTCGGCCATTACTGTCCCTCTACATCCTTTGGATGACTCTGGTTGCAAAAACAAAGAAACAGGGGTGTGGGAAGAGTTCTTGCCATCACACACACTAGTGTGTGGGGACTGAAACTCAAGAAATTTGCTCGTGGGGTGGCAAAGAAGAGAACGCTGAAGTGGCTTCTCCACTAGGCGAGCCTTTCGCTGTGGACCGGCTCAAGAAAGATCGCTCCACCTCCCACGTCGCCAGCCTCCTCCATTACCCACGCTCAGGACAGCTGCTTCGGTGAGTCACCGGGAGCCACAGGTGCCCCTTTGTTGAGAGAGCCTCGCTCTACCTAGAGGAACAAAGCTCCCTGGGAAAGAAGGGACCGTGGAAATGCCTGAGAATTCTGGGTAATGCCCAGCACACACCCACTTCATGCCAGGTAGCTAGTTACAGGCAGGCACAACCTGAGAGGAAATGGACTGGACTCCTGTTTGTCGAAGCAACTCCAATCCATGTTTTTCCTTCGTGCATGTTAGGCAAGCAGTCTTCCCCTGAGCTATAGCCCTGGCCCTTGGCCTGACTTGAAGTGACACAATGACAGAATGTCAGCCCAGGGCCTGGTCGAAAGCAGGCGTCTGCAATAAGCGTTCCTTCTCCTTGTCCCATTAGGAGGTGTTGGCCCTGCAGAGCCCTGTACAACACAGACAAGTAGGTTCTGTGAGCTACTGTAAGCTGTCAGATGGTGGTGGCCCACACCTTTACTCCCAGCAGAGGCAGGTGGAGAGGAGTTCAAGGCCAGCCTGGTCTACACAGCAAGTTACATAGAGAAACCCTGTCTCAGACCTCCCTCCTCCAAAAAAGAAAAAGAAAAAAAAAAAGATACTGGAAACCTTTTTTCACTGTAAGACCCCTAGTCCAGCAGTCTAGGGATTTCCCTCTTTGTGTCCTGGGTTCCTCCCTCACAGGGTGAGGGTAATGGATTCCTTACGATAAGAGCACCAGAGGCACAGATGTCATTTGAACACAGAACGAGCACAAATCCTCAATCTGAATCTCCAAACTTTGCTTGTTTGGCTATTTTTACTTACTTATTTTGTTTTGTTTTGTTTTTTATTTTTTAAGGGCCCAGGCTGGTCTTGAACTCTACATAGCTAAAGATGACACTGAACTCTGGTCCTCTTTGCCTTCACATTCCAAGTGCTGGCAGTCATTTTTAAATTTTAATTGACGGTTACGTGTATTGGCGTTTTGTCTACATGTAATTCTGTGCACCACATGTGCACCTGGTGTCTGAGGAGGCAGGAGAAGGCCTCGGATCCCTCCTGGGACTGGAGTTTACAGATGGCCATAAGCTGCCATGTGGGTGCTGGTAATTGAACCCAGGTCCTCTAGAAGAGTACTCAATGCTCTTAACCTCTGAGCCATCTCTCCAGGCCCCAGGTGCCAGGATTCCAGGCTTGCATCACCATGCCCGGTGAAGTTCAAAATGTGAAATGCTCCCTGAATCCAAACTCTTAGAGCACCAGCACACAAGTGGAAAATTCCACACTGCCACTCGTGCGCTGCATTGCCGCCAACATGCAGACATACTGAAGATATTGTGTAAAAATACCATTAGGCTGTGTATTTACAAACAAAATTAATTTTGTATTAAGACTTTCAACTCCATTCCTGAGAATACCACATTATGTGTATGCAAACATTCCCAAATCATGGGTGGGGACCCTGAAATCTGAAACACATCTAGTCCTAAATCCTTTGAATAAAGGATATTCTACTTAAGCCCCAGGAAGCTAGAAGATAGGGAAAACTCAATGCATCTCCTAGTTAGCCTCAGCTGTCAACTTGACACAACCCAGAGTTATCCGAAGAGTCTCAATGGGGAGCACATCAATCAGGTGGTTTGTGACTATCTCTGTGGGGCATTTTCTTGATTGCTAATCCGTGTGTGAGGGTCCAGCCCTCTGTGGGGAGTTTCATCCCTGGCCAGGGGGTGTGGGCTGTATAAGAAAGCTAGCTGAGGGGCTGGGGTGATGGCTCAGCAGCTAAGGGTGCTGGCTGCTCTTTCAGAGGACCCAGGTTCAACTCCCAGCACCCACATGGCGGCTTACAACTGTTTGTAACTCCAGTTCCAGGGGATCCAACACCCTCACACAACAATTACACAGTCACACAGCAGTCAACACCAGAGCACATTAAACAAACAAACAAACAAACAAATCTTTTTTAAAAGGAAGAAGGAAGAAAGAAAAAAGACAACTGAGCCAAAGCTAGGGAGAGCAAGCTCGCAAGCAATATTCTTCTGTGGTCTCTGCTTCAGTTCTGGCCTCCGGGTTCCTACCCTGATTTCCTTTCTTGATAAACTGATACCTGGAGGTGTAGGTGTAGGTGGAGGAAGATTAATTAAACCCTTCTGTCCCAAACCTGTTTTTTGATCCCGGTGCTTATCACAGTGAGTGAAAGCAAGTGACAACACTTTGGATTCTTGGGTTTCTGGGTCAGAAAGAAAGGCGGAAGCTAGCTTTGTCCTCAAACCCAAAAACAAACTCCTGGTCTCTGAAACTCTCACAGCACAGCCCTTACAGCTGCCACATCTTTCTCTGCTTCATTTAAGCCCTTCTCCATGTTTTCCACTTCCTGTGTTCCTAGGAGGTATTTGCTGTAGGAAACGGGACTTTAGTAAAATTCCATATCTCTGCCTCAGTTTCCCTATCAGACCTGAGATACGCCCTTAGAAGCTGGTCCTTTGTTATGGTCAAGCAGTTTATAAGTCCTTGGGAAGGAGGTGCTGCTGGAGACACTGAGTGGGTTGTGTCCCTTAAGTGCCCCAGACAACAGCTCTGAGCCCTCATCTCCTGCTTAATTGGGACCGTTTACTGAGAGCCATTCCTCGTTCCGGCTGCAGACTGCAGAGTGTGGGGGACAGTGGGCACATTGCCCTTAAAGGATCTCTAAAAAAAAAAGAAGAAGAAAAAGACTGGCCTAAGGCAGGCAAAAGAGTTTCCTTGCTTTTTACACTGCCCAGCTCCTTGATCTCCCGACAGAACAACCGACTTTCTGCAACCCTCTTTTCCTCAGTGAGCATGCTCCCCGTCTCTCTCCCAACTTCCTGGGCTTAAAAGCTGGGAGGGCCCTTCAGTTATCTCTAGCTCCAGCACCTACTCTGAGGTCAGCTCTGAGAACAAAGATAGCCATGCTTGACAGCTGCCTTGCCTGGGCCTGCTAAGAAAAGCTGGGGAGACCTCCCAGATATCTCTAGGCTCTAGTTCCCAACAAATACCGACAGGCAAACACCCAAAGTACAGCTGGGAATTCCTGGTGAGTAACACCCCTCCATCCCCCAACCTGGGCGCTGGCAGGCAGATTCCTGAGGCTGGGGGAGGCTGAGGCAGGAGAGCTTGCCTCAGCCCCAGAGGCAGACCAGGTCACTTCCGGGAGATGAGGCCATTGCTTGCCGGGAGGGGCCGGTTCTCCAAAGGTGGAAGGCAGGATAAGGTCAGGAGTAGAGCCCTGGGATTCACTGAGTAAACCCAGGCTTTACTCAGAAGCAGCGTGAGAGGCTGGACTGGCCGGGTGATCTTTAGGCTTCTGACCCTTTTCTTGAAATCCTCAGACTCCTCCCTTGTGTGTCAAGGACAAGGGTTTGACTCTACAGGAAGTGTTTGGCCACCTTGAGTAGTAAGTAAGTTTCTTTATAAAGGATACAAATGCTCCCAGCCCGTTAGTTTTTGTCTTAATGTTTGCATTGGCTGCTTTGGTTAGCATACAAAGTAACGTTAACACTGTAAAGTCTTGCATAGGTTACCACTCTTTTGTTCCGTTTCTCACTCTCCCTCTTGCTGGTCCTCTTCTATTTTTTTTTCTTTTTCTTTCCCCTTTTCTTTTTCTCTCTTTTCTTTTCCCTTCCTCTCCCTTCTCTTTCCATTCTTCCGGTTTCCCTTTCCTCTCCTTTTTGTGAAACAAAGTCTCATTCAGTAGCCCAAGCCAGACTGTGGCACAGTCTAGCCTCAAACTCGCAACAATCCTCCTGCAGGGATTATAAGCATGAGCTGCCACGCCCTATTTTTAAAATATGCACAAACAGAGCTGGGTGATGGTGGCGCACGCCTTTAATCCCAGCACTCGGGAGGCAGAGGCAGGCGAATCTCTGAGTTTGAGACCAGCCTGGTCTACAGAGCTAGTTCCAGGACAGGCTCCAAAACCACAGAGAAACCCTGTCTCGAAAAACCAAAAAAAAAAAAAAAAAAAAGCACAGACATAAAATGGGTACAAACTTTAGTGTTAACAATAAAATAGAAATAAATACTATTTAAAAGACATTATAAAGCCAGTATGACTCGAATGAGCCACATTCTAAATTACTGTTCTCCATGTGATTTAAATCTGGCTGGCCTAGGGTAGGTGTATCCATAGTGCCTAGGATGTCTGTGTTACCAACAGTCAGGGGATGACTCAAGCCTCCTGCCACTTTCTCAGCTTGAATTGCTGCATAGGGTGTCTTCCAACCTTCTCTTGGTGGGAGCACACTCTAATGTATGAAGTTCCCCTCTGCTGTTTCCCCATTAACACTCAGCAATTAGTGTTTAAAATAACTTGAGGAGATCCTTAGTTTTCAGGGCCCCATCTGTAACAGCAGGAGCCTGGAGTTCATCTCAGCTACCTCACAAATACAGTCGTGCACACCCATCTGGGGATCCTCATTCAGCCATTGCTTAGAGTACCTACCAGGTATTGGACACTGTTCTGGGTTCTAGCAGGGAGCAGAATGGACAGAAGTTACTGTACTGTGGAATTTGCATTTCAGTAAGAGAGGCTGATAAAATAAGAACTTGTCTCAAGCAGGAGAGAAAAAGGCAGGAGGGAATCTAGAAAAAAGGATGGGAGAGAAGGCACTTCTTTCTTAAAGGTGAGGTTCCAACCAGAGAGATGGCTCAGTGTTTAAGAGCACTTGCTGCACAGACCTGAGGGACTGAGTTCAAATCCCCAAGTAAAAAAAAAAAACCTGTGGCTCAGGGGCTGGAAAGATGGCTTCAGTGGTTAAGAGCACTGACTACGCTTCCAGAGGACCGGGCTTCAGTCCCTAGCACCCATATGGCAGCTCACAACTGCCTGTCATCCTAGGATCTAAGACCCTCACACAGACATACATACAGGCAAAACACCAATGCAAATAAAATTTAAAAAATAATGAATTATTTTTAAAATCTTTTTTTTTTTTTTAAAGGCCTGTGGTTCTGGTTAGCTTTAAACTCACAGCAATCCTCCTGCTTCAGTTTCCTCAGTGCCGGGATCACAAACGTTCATGCCATGTTCAATTTTTCTTCTCACCTGCCCACACTGTGCCGTGTTCAATTTTTAAAATATCCTTTTGATATGCACAAATGTAAAACTAGGTACAAACTCTCTAGGTTTTGCCCTTTAGTACTGATGGCAGTGTCTGTGCCTGGTGTGCCTGTGACCCCAGCAATGAGGGGCTGAGGTGACAGGAGAATCATCGGGGCTTGCAATTTGCCAGTCCTAGTTCCAGGTTCAGGAAGAGACCCTGTCTCAAAGGATTGAGGCAAGGATGATAGAGCAGGAAGTCAGCGTCCTCCTGTGGCACTGGTGCACACCCATTCTCTCTCTCTCTCTCTCTCTCTGTCTCTCTCTCTCTCTCTCTCTCTCTCTCTCACACACACACACACACACACACAGAGAGAGAGAGACAGCAAATTTAACAGAGCGTTGAAGGGAATTCTTGTTGAAGGGTGGCGTCTAATTCCTAAATAAGAGGAAGAAACAAGAGCATTCTACAAGCAGCCAGGAAGCCAGATGACTTGAGAGAGAACACTAAGACACACAGAAGCACACAGTTAAAATGCAGGGACAATAAGTGTTGGGGACTGCAGACCACCAGACCCCGAATTTCTTGTAAACAACTTGTTTACAGGCTGCTCTGAGCATGGGACCCTGATGGCAGGCTGGTGGGGCTAGAGCTGAAAGATCCCGAGAGCTGGGACATGGCCAGAGCCCTATATAAGCTGCCCCTGAGCACAATAAAGTGGACATTCTTGGCACTCTTGTCTCAATGATGTCCCTGTGGCCCCATCTGTCTGTGTGTCTTTGTGCTTTCAAATTTTCAGCCTAGTTCCCATAGTGCGTAGTGAGTAGAGCACAGAATGGAACTGGTGTAGTTTTACAAGTGGAGGCCCTCCGCGAGATTGCCCTCGGGAATGGTGAGGGTGGATTAAAGATGGGTATGTGTGTTATGCGTGTTTGAGTAAATCTTTAAAGAGACAGAGTATAAACAGCCAGATTATAAGCCACGAAAGGATGGAATGTGCACAGAGAATTTGGATTATGTAAATTATTGTGTTGTCTTTTGGTTGGTTGACTGAAGACAGACATTTGATTCTGGGAACTGCTAAGAAAGGTATCTTGGCTTTAAAATATGGGTCTAAGGATATGTTGCTTTGGAAAAGAGGTTCTGTTTTTGTTTCCACAGAAGATGAGAACCTGGGGGAGTCATTCCAGACTGGAACGGTTTGATGGACCAAGACCCCCTGAAATGTTGCTGTGAATACCCACAAAGATACAGCACCCCAAACAGCAGGAAGTAGTCTGGAGAGAGAGCTACGCCCAAATTCCCTAAATTATTGTTTAAGTAGGGCTCGGGAGCCTGTCTGCCATTGTGGGCATGATGAGCAGCTTGCAGGCATGCAGGTGGAGAACTTGGGTCCCTTCCACAATTCCCAAGCATGGGCCTGCTTCCTGGAGTCCTCAAGAGTGGAGAGGCGGTGGCTGGAGCAGAGCTTTGTGAGGGAAGCAGCCAACTGCTGTGAATGCGGCTGTGGTTCCTGGCTCTGTGAGCCCAGGAGTTTGTGGTTTGAATGGCAAGCATGCCTCCCAGCAGCAGTGGGAGGCAGGTCACTCCGGCCCAGTCGGTGCCTAGCCTGGTGGAGCCATCCTGAGATAGATCACTGCAGCTCTGGTGGCCGCTTCGGAACTGCCATCAGCCAGACGGCTGCTGTGACTATATTGTAGCCGGCTCCAGCGTTTAATCATGAGCGTGTTCACTAGGGCACTTTCCAACTTATTGCTATTACATTTGTGCCACGCCCATGCCAGGGCTAATTATATAGAAAGAGGGGATATGTTGGGGACTGCAGACCACCAGACCCCGAGTTTCTTGTAAACAACTTGTTTTCTTCTGCTCAGAGCAGAAGACCCTGATGGCAGGCTGGTGGGGCTGCAGCTGAAAGATCCCGAGAGCTGGGACGTGGCCAGAGCCCTATATAAGCTGCGCCTCAGCACAATAAAGTGGGCTTTCTTGACATTCTTGTCTCAAGGATGGCCCCGTCTGTCTGTCTGTCTCTGTCTGTGTGTCTTTGTGTAGCGCGTGGTGAGTGGAGCACAGAACGGAACTGGTGTAGTTTTACGAATAAGTGTCTGTTGTTTGGCTGCTTGGCAACCATTTCCTGCTCCCAGCAACTGTTCCTCTATATTCCTCTGGGGAAGCACCGCCCCTGTGCTTCAGATAGAGTTGACCCCACCCCTCACAGGCCTGGCCAATCAGGCATAATAATTTATTTAGAAATGATCATGACACCCAATCAGAATAAAGAACAAATGGGGAGCTACCGCCCCCTGAGATCCCCTGCAGTAAGGATTGGCCTGGAGCAGTCAGGTGTCTCATGTGAACCAAGGGGAAGGATAAGATCTAAGAAAAGAAAAATAAAGTTCTGGGCATCAGAATCCCTGGAACTGGAGTTAAATACGGTTGAGAGCCACCATGTGGGTGCTGAGAACTGAACCAGAGTCCTAGCGGCAAGTGCTCTAAGCCTTAGCCATCTCTCCAGCCCACCATCTCTCTCTCTCTCTCTCTCTCTCTCTCTCTCTCTCTCTTTCTCTCTCTCTCTCTCTCTCTCTCTTTGAGACATGATG
The DNA here is from genome assembly GCF_018167655.1 of Microtus oregoni. NCBI lineage: Eukaryota > Metazoa > Chordata > Mammalia > Rodentia > Cricetidae > Microtus > Microtus oregoni. The sequence goes on along the minus strand of NW_024543068.1, from coordinate 17,154,120 downwards.
TCATACAACCCAGGCTGGCCTCCAGCTCTATATGTATCTGAGTACCATCTTGATTCTTGAATCCTCCAGTCTCCACCTCCAAGATTCCAGATGTGTGCCATCACTCTTGGTTTATCTTGAGTCCTTGCATTCAAGTTTTACTACCTGTCAGTGTCTCACTTGCCTGCGGCAAAGCAGCCGCTCCCTGTGTAAGCCAATAGCTCATGCCCATCACTACATGAGAAAGTACTGCGAAGCTGGCAGCCTCAAAGGAAAACCAGGGCACTGCTGCTGAGGAGACCTAAGAGCCGGGGAGCCCAAAGCTGTGGCTCAGGGTCTCTTTGGTGACTTCAGACTGAAGTCTGAAGGGTGTGCTGTCCCAAAGGTCCCCTGAAATGGCTTGTTCCTTGCTACCCAGGCTGTCTGTAAGTGAAATGATTGTCCTTGAGATTTGGTGCTGAGGGACCCAAGAGAGAACAAGTGAAGACCTCATCTCTGAAGTGACACATGGTCGCCTCCACTTGTTTCTGCTCACCTCCAGTCAGGAATCCCGTGCTCCCCACATTGTCCTATTTTGACAAAGGGGAAAGGCCCAGCTTCTCTGGAGAAGGCAGGGTTGCCTGTGGGCATGCAGATGCTGAGGTGTAGACTGTTACCTCTTCCTTCCTCTGCTCCTGAGCCTTTGTTCAGTGCTGTGTGTTCAGAGAGGCTGTGTCCTGCTTGAGAGCCTGGCTCCCTTCTTGGATGGCCAAACACAATGATTAAAGTCCATTTTTCTGAAAGAAGCAAGACCACAGAGAGAGGTGACCAAAGTCTAACTCCAAACCGTACATCCTAGTCCCATGTCTGACAGGAAGTGATAACGGAGCAAGCATTCTGGAAGCACATGCAAGAATTCATGACTGGTGGGAGCTGGAGAGATGGCTCAGAGGTTAAGAGCATTGCCTGCTCTTCCAAAGGTCTTGAGTTCAATTCCCAGCAACCACATGGTGGTTCACAACCATCTGTTATGGGATCTGGTGCCCTCTTCTGGCCTGCAGACATACAACAGACAGAATATTGTATACATAATAAAATTTATTATGTATATTGTATACATAATAAAATTTATTATGTATATTGTATACATAATAAATAAGTAAATAAATAAGTTCAGATGAGAACTGAGCCAGGCTCTCTGTCCCTCACAGAAGAGGGAGGCTTCTAACAGCTTCTCAATGGGTCGTAAACAAGACAGAGGACATATTCCAAATGGAAGCCCCAGCTTCTGGGTAAACTCAAGCTTCCTACATCTAAGGCCAATCTAAGGCCAAGCAGTGCTAGATGGGAATCGAGATGACTCCAGACGGAGGGCAGCCCTGGCTTGCGTGGCACAGCCACACGGGAGTCAGCACCCTGCCCCTCTGCTTGCCATGGTAGGGAGGACCTCTGCCTAGCACTACGAGCCACTTCCTGTGACTGGCCCTCATATATCGATTGGGGTATCACCCTGAGTCCGGCATCACATAAGAAGAAGGTTAAAATGAGGTAGGGGGACATGCTTTATAATCCCAGCATTTAAGAGCCTGAGGCAGAAGGACTGCAAGTTGAAGGCCAGCCTAGTCTACTTATGAGTTGCAGGACTGAATGGGCAACATAGAGAGACCCTGTCAGGAAGGGAGGGAAAGAAGGAGGAAGAGAGGGGGGAATGAAGATGATGAACACCTGAAGCCTTTCCTTGTATGTACTCAAGCTAAGCTTGAGGTGCCACCCTTGCTGGGGCCCAGAAGACATTGACTCTGCCTTAGCCCATCTGGGCTTTCTTGCAGACCTCAGCCAGCTGAAACATGTTTGGATCAAAGACAAACCTCATCAACTCACGGCCGCCTCCAGCCTTCACTATGTACATTAGGCAACAGCAGTCACAGGTCAGCCTTTGTGGGTGCCATTGTCACAGCTGTTGGCACAGACACAAACACTAGGTGAGCTAATAACTCGGGGATAAATGGTCCTTTACCCAGAGGCCCCGAGTACTCTGGGAACATTACATCATGCCCACCTGACACACTCCCACATACTTTCTTCCCCAAGTCCCTCTGTGTTGGGAAGACTTCCACAATCCCAGCAGCTCCATCTGGGCACAGCTTCAGACCCTGTTATGGTCTTTTGGAGGGCTGCCTTAGGGGAGACCTTGAGGAGGTTGTCCAGGTCTCTGAGGCCCTTCCAGCCCCATCATGCCTGCCCTCCTGAGCTGTCCTTCCCCTTCCCTAGGTCTTCTATGCTTGAAATGAGAAAGAGCATTGCTGACAGTGTGTGCTGAAGTGTTTTCAAATGCCAGGAATGGAAATCAGTGGATACGTATAATTTTGTAACCGGCATGTGGTATGCCAAAATTGTTGGGACCCTCATAGTCAAGGTGCCAGATTTACAGGTTACCTGTAAATACAAGCTGTGCGTACATTATGATATCTAGACTTGGTTGCTGAATACTCCTGCCCGTTTCTTTCAGGCTTTCTTTCCACCGTGTAAAAATCTAGACACTGACCCAGCAGAACCCAGTTCCTGTTGAGACACAGATAACTCGTTCCTCCTCCAAAGAGTTTCTGGGAGCCACAGCAGATCAAAAGCGCAGGCCCTCGGAGCACTGATCCCTCCCTTGTTTTGGAAACAAACCTCAGGGCAGGTGCGGATCAGGCCCCATGCAAACTGGAGCACAAAGAGAGGCGCTGACAGAGCAGAGCCTTCTGTCCAAAGGGACTGACCACAAACTGGAAGAAAGAGGGTTCTGAGATGTTTCCAATTGCTTTCAGCTGTGTAAGGGAGAAGTGACAGCAGGACCAGTCTGTTCCAGTCACCTGTGAACATCTGTTGGCCCAGTTCCCTGGGAAAAGCGGCATCATAAACGGGGTTGACAGAGGAGGAAAAAGCTGACAAGGGAGCGTCGGCCCGTCTAGGTGAGCTGAGCAGACTCAGACATGGGGAGGAAGGAGAGGAAGGGTGAGAGATCCCAGGCCGTGCTGTAGGAGGGCAGGGTAAGGGACCCCCGATCCATGTCAGTAAAGCAAGTTTGATCCAGATCCCGGGGAAGGTCTTGAACACAGAGGGGGAAAAAAAAATCCAGTCTTCTCTGGCTCCTCTGGGACAGGGGCTGACCCTAAGTCTAGGAGTAGCCCCCCATTCAGGCTGAGGTTCTCTAGGAAGAGCCTGTGGGTGGGGAAGGAGTATAGTGGGGGCCCCAGTGTGAAACTGCATAACTAAGCTTGCTTGAGTCCTTGCTCCACTACCAACCATGACCATGACACATGACAGAACATCTTCCAGAGCAGCTCCATGGGAGAGTCACTGGGCAACATATTTTCATCTGTAAATAGGGAATGCTGCAAGAGGTGAGTGTGTGTGTGTGTGTGTGTGTGTGTGTGTGTGTGTGTGTGTGTGCTCCTAAAAGGAACATGTAGTTATAAAGCAGGCAAGTCCCCAGGTCAGCTGGAGAAGTCAAGCAGGAGCTGAGACCTGGAGAACCAATAGTGCAGTCCCAGACCAAAGACCTGCAGGCCCGAGACCCAGGAAAAGTTGAGAAGCTGATGTCAAGTTGTCAGGAAGGAAAGACCTCTCTACCGTGGGGAGACCGAAGCTTTCCGTTCTACTCCAGCCTTCAACAACTAGACACCTATCTATACCCCGGTACAGCCGACAGGCAAAATTAACCATGACACAAGGCCACTTCAAGCATAAACCAAATGCAATCCCATGTACTGAGTGCTGGGTAAACTGCACAGATGGACGCTGGGTAGGTAAATCACAGTGGGGTTTGCTGCTGGCCTGAAATTCCCACCTGCCACCTGCTCTGTCAAAGGGAGAGAATGTTCCTGAGCTGAGGGAGGGGCAGCCATGGAGGGAAAAGGAAAGAGGGTGATCCAAAGACCTGAGGGCACAGCCAGGGTCAGAGAGCATCTGCGTAGTTTTGCACTCAAGAGACTGCTGGAGAAGTCAAAATAGACTCACATACCCGGTCTCTCTGTTTCTCTGTCTCTATCTGCCCACCTGCCCCCCCCCCCCTTTTTTTTTGTTCTATGAGGTAGTGTTTCTCTGTGTAACGGTCCTAGCTGTCCTGGAACTGGCTCTGTAGACCAGGCTGGCCTCAAACTCACACAGATCCACCTGCTCCTGCCTCCCAGGTGCTGGGATTAAAGGTGTGTGCCACTACCCACTAGCTTTTCCTCTCTAATTTTAGAGTAAATTGGATGAGGATTCAGAATCGTATCTGTGTCTTTCCTAACTAGCTGCTTCTAGTCTGCCTGGGTCGGCCAGCAGACACCAAGGCTTGCCAGGAGAGAATGGGCTGGTGGAGGGTGTTTTCCCATTGGGTTTAACCTGGAGCCATAGGAACCAGTGACAAGCAGGAGGTAGATCGAGGTTCAGGCTGGGAAGAAATTCCTTACCACCCCAGAAAAGCTTTCCAACTACTACCTTCATGGCCAGCTAAGAGCCACTCAAGATGACCAAACTTGTGCAAGCTTATAGAGAGTGTGCCTCATTGTGCCAAGATGGGTGACTTACTCAGCTTGCCAAATGTCCTCCAGCAAGTCCGTGGCCTCCCTGAACACGACGCCTCACTGTGGTGACACCACGAAAGACTGTAAATGCCCTATATGTCCTGCTTGTCCCTGATGGCAGACAGACCCTCACATCTGCAGCAAGTGTCTGAAAGACTGTATTCATCATTCATCCACAGCTCTGAGAGTCGGTCTATGAGCACGGAGGGATGAGGTCAGACAGCCTGGGTCCCACTCCTGGCTTCCTCATTCCACAGGGATGTGATTCGCTAGACCTCAGTTTCCTCAGTTGTCACATCAGTTTTGTGGGCTTATGTCCTTAAAGCTCTGAGCACAGACCCTCATCTCTGACACTTAGGCTGTTAATGTTGATGTCCTGTTGCTGCCACTGTCCTCCTTGAAGTCAGCCCAGTACTATACTGAAGTGCTCTTTTGGATATTCAGATGTCAATATGAAAGCAGCCCCCAAGCCTGTGGCTACAGCTGGCCCAGAGGCTTGATGACGTTCCCATCCAGGTCCTTGGTTCTAGCATCCCCTCCCCGCACCCTGCCACCTCAGCTGGGCATAAAAGCAGAAGCCCAGGAAGTGCTTGCTTTGGAGCAAAGGAGGGACAGTCATGGGGTTCTGGGGGTGTTTACCATCTCCGAGCAAGGAGTCATCTGTTTCTCATAACGAGTGTGGAGTAGAACTTACTTTCTGGGACTGTTGAGTTAGCTCATTGACTGTTGAGTTAAAGCTCTCATGGGTCAGGACCAAGCCCCAGCATAGCCATGCTACTCTTTGAGTATGAACTTGAAAGAGCTGGAGTTTCAAGGATAAGACCTTTGACCTTTGCAGGTGCTGCCCTCTCCTTCACAGTTGGTGGAGCAGGTGTTCAGGTGCCCAGCTCTTTGGATTGGCTCTGGAAAAGACCACACGTGAAAGCACTGATAGCTACCTAAAGGTTATTCTGTGTGCTTTGTCTCACATTGTACCGGGTCTTGAAATGTTGCCCCCACCCCCGCGCCCCCTGCCCGGGTCTCAAACTCCTAGACTCTACTTGCCATCCTTACGTACCAGCTAGAGAGCCTTCACCACTCATTTCCTGTCTGAGTTCCAAGAAGTTGTTCTTCTCAGTAGGCTACCAGGACCAGCAGTAGAAGAAAATCCCAACTAGAGTTCATGTCAGACAAACCCAGGCCAGTAGGAATCAGGAAAGGTGTTCTTCTGTAGACTGGCTGGCTCTCTCTCTCTCTCTCTCTCTCTCTCTCTCTCTCCCCACTCCCCCAGTTTCCCCTCCACCATTCCTTTTTCTAACCCCCCTCTTCCAGTTTCTCTTTCCCTGTTGAAGATTCAGTCATGATTTTCTGCTAGCCTTGCCATCTTTACCTACAAAACACAGACAAAGACCCTCACAGGTCAGTTTTATTTTTATTGCTACCCAGGCAAGGGCTTAGTGAGATGCCAGAGCTCTGAATGCTGGCTTTCCTAAATGTTTCTTCTGCACTCTTGGCACTAAGGGGCCAGATCACAATGGGGTAAGAAGTCACCCTCTAGTGCCCAGCAGTCCAGTTGACAGGGACCCGGGAGTGGGTGGGGAAGGTGATGTTGTCGCATCTTGTTACAAATAGAAACTGGACGTCAGTGGCTGTCAGGAGAGCATCTTTCAACAGCCGCAAATTACTGCCTCAGGGTTTACACGAAACAAAATAACGAGTGTGGAAAGACAGAGCTTTAATCCCTGCCCTGCGCATAATAGGGATTGTGTGTCTGCTCCGGTGAGGAACTATTGCCCTCCAGCTGTAGTTGTTTTTCGTTGCTCTTTGGGGCCCCGCCACCTAACTCCCAAATAAATACACTCATGGAGACTTAATCTTACTTTTCTTTATGGATGCCTGGCCTTTGCTTGGCTTATTTCTAGTCAGCTTTTCTTTTTCTTTCTTCCTTTGTTTGTTTTGTTTTATTTTTTGTTTTTAGAAACAGGGTTTCTCTGTGTAGCCCTGGCTGTCCTGGAACTCACTCTGTAGACCAGGCTGGCCTCAAACTCGGAGATCTGCCTGCCTCTGCCTCCCGAGTGCTGGGATTAAAGGTGTGTGCCACCATTGCCCAGCTAGCCAGCTTTTCTTTACTTAATTTATCCCATCTATCCTTTCCCCCTTTTATCTTTCTCTAGTCTATATACTTTCTATATTTCTTTCTTACTCCATTGCTGGTTGTGTAGCTGGATGGCTGGCCCCTCATGTCTTCCTCTCCTTTTCTTGCTCCTTGATCTTTTCTCTCTCTTTTTCTTCTTCTATTTATTCTCTCTGCCTGCCAGCCCACCCATCCTTTCTCCTGCCTTTCTATAGGCTGTTCAGCTATTTATCAGACCAATTACATGTTTTAGACAGGCATAGTAACACAGCTTCACAGAGTTAAACAATGCAACATAAAAGAATGCAACACATCTTTGCATCATTAAATAAATGTTCCACAGCATAAACAAGTGTAACACATTTTAAAATAATATTCTACAAGATCCAGCTGTGTCCCAGAGGTCTATGGGAAGGTCTGATCAGGTGGGTTTCCTTTTACCCTTTGCCATGGAAGAGAAGAATGAGATTCTCCATTGAGCTCAGAGCATGACATTATACCCTAATATTAAACTTTCACCACAAACTAGGTAAAATGATATTATTCTTTGAAAGAGAACTATGAAACCAAGAGGATGACAAGGCCTGGCATCCTGGAGCTGGTAGCTGAGCTTCCCCAGCCTAGGCCCAGTTCTTTAAAAGACTCATTTAAGGGGGCTGGAGAGATGGCTCAGTGGTTAAGAGCATTGCCTGCTCTTCCAAAGATCCTGAGTTCAATTTCCAGCAACTACATGGTGGCTCACAACCATCTGTAATGAGGTCTGGCACCCTCTTCTGGCCTGCAGGCATACAGACAGAACATTGTATATATATATAATAAATAAATATTAAAAAAAAAGACTCATTTGAGACTCTTCCCAACACACCCAACTCCCTGCCACTTTGAAATCTGAAGCGATCACAGTTCCCCCAATGGTCTCCTTAACTTGCTCACTAATGCCTAAAATCCAACCACCGAGGCTCCGCCTTCAACAGACATGCTTCTGGAGGAAGCAGAGTGACGTCACCATTAATGCACATCACACAATGAAGTGCTACGTCATGCAGCCTCAGCACCAGGAGGTTTGAAGTGAAACTTGGAGAACAGAGAGCAATGAGTTAGGAAGGCAGGAGGCTTCAGGTGTGAACATTCTAGATGAACACTCCTCTCCAGTTCTTCCATCTATTCTGCTGCTCACATACACGTGCAATCTGCTTCTCATTCACTATACCAAGGTCTATCTTGTTCAGGGTTTCTATTGCTGTGAAGAGACATCATGACCATGGCAATTCTAATAAAGGAAAACATTTAATTGGGGTGGCTTACAGTTGAGAGGTTTAGTCCATTATCATCATGGTGGGACGAGGTGGGAGGCAGACATGGTGCTGGAGAAGAAGCTGAGGGTGGAGAAGAAGTTACATCTTGATCCAGCAGGCATCAGGAAGTGGTCTAGACACTGGGAGGATCTTGAACTGAAGAGACCTCAAAACCCACCCCCAGGGTGACGCACTTCCTCCAGCAAGGCCACACCTACTTCAACAAACCCACACCTCCTAATAGTGCCACTCACTGAGTTTATGAGGGCAGTTACATTCAGTCTACCACAAGGCCCTTGAGTACTTCCTGTTGGAGGACAGGAGAAGATGGATAGATGTTGCTGTTTGACCTGAAGAAGCAAAAAGGCTGCAGGAAACTGTGAGGTAGTGGCTACTTCTTTCAAGACAGAGTTTCTCTATGTAGCTTTGGAGCCTGTTATGGAACTCACTCTGTAGACCAGGATGGCCTCAAACTCATAGAGATCCACCTGCCTCTTATTCCTTGAGTGCTGGGATTAAAGGTGTGTGCCACAACCACCCAATGCTTTTTAAGGCTATTTTGTTTTTGTTTTTTATTTTTGGTGGTGCACACTTCTAATCTCAGCATTTGAGAGTTAGAGACAGGAGAGTCAAGAGTTCAAAGACATTCTCAGCTACATAATAAGCTTGAGATCAGCCTGGGCTATGTGAGATCCCATCTCAAAAAAACCAAAAGAAAAAAGAAAGCTAATGAGAACACGTGGCAAAGCCCCCATATTTGTTGCTCCTTGTGTATGTCAATTCATATATTTTATAATAAGTAGACACATATCCCAGTGCTAGGCCCTCATCTTAACCTTCCTGGTTTCCCATGTGTCCTTGAAAGCTGATCAAGTAGTGAGAGCAAAGATAAGGGGGCCTCTAGCCTATGACCTGTGTCTGTTCATCTCAGAATAAACTTGGGTATATCACACCATAGGAACTTGTTCCCAGGCCCTGGTAATGGACCAGTCCTATAACTTGTGGTAAGGCACAGATTTCCCTGATGCCAATTGTATCTGCCACTAAGACATGAAACCAGAGAATATTCTAGTGACAGATGGTGAGACAGACAGGCTGGCATTGGCCTTTTCAGAATCCACAGCTATCTGATGGTCTATACCTGTGACTGTTATACTCTGGTCCACACTCAGAAGGCCTTCTACAGGCTGCATACCTGTGGCTGTATCTTTGTGATAACATTCTGCCAAAAGCCTCTATAAAGGCTCTGACCAGTGGGGAAAAATCATGGATCTGATCACACTTCCCTTGACCTCTGCTTTCCCCCTGGTGCAGTGGTTCTCAACCAGTGGGTCATGACACCTTTGGCAAACCTCTACTCTAAAAATATATCCATAATAGTAGCAAAATTACAATTATGAAGTAGCAACGAAAATAATTTTATGGTTGGGGTCATCACAACATGAGGGCCACAACATTAGGAAGGTTCTTGTCTGTGTTAGCCCTGTGGCTTGGTACCTTTTATCAGTAAGATGTTCTCATCTTGCTTTCTTTGTGTCTGGCTTCCTCTGTGTCAACTGCAGACTGACTCCTTTCCTCTTCCCAGAATTCTCCTGTTCTTGTTGCCCTGCCTCTACTTCCTGCATAGTCACCCTGCCTATATTTCCTGCCTGGCTACTGGCCAATCATCATTTTATTAAACCAATACAACAGACAAATTTTTACAGGGTTCAAGATCATTGTTCCACAGCACTTACCAGCTGAGCTGTCTTCCCAGTGTCTCCCCCTCCCCATTTTGTTTTGTTTTGTTTTTTTAATTTTGTTTTCAAGACAGGGTTTCTCTGTGTAGCTCTGGATGTCCTGGAACTCACTCTGTAGTCTAGGCTGGCTTCAAACTCAAAGATCTGCCTGCCTTTACCACCCAAGTTCTGTGATTAAAGTCCTGTGCCACCACTGCCTGTCCCTGTCCCCTTTTTTATATAGTGCTGAGAATTGAACCTAGGGCCTCATCTTTATATATAACAATTTTATTTCACTCTAAGAATTTTATGCTTTTTAAAAATTTGAAACAGAGTTCTATTCTGTAGCCCAGGCTATCCTGGAACTTACTATGTGGCCCAGGGTGGCCTTGAACCCATGATGATTCTCTTGCCTCAGCTTTCTGAAATTTGAGCCTTCCAGTCTTTCTGTTTTTACTAAAAATGGCAAATTCATCCCCATACAAGTCTTCCTGCGGCTGTTTCCGATCTGGAACCGTATTACCCTAGATGGTCATGATAGGATAGTATGTTAGTTTCCTGTTGCTATAATGAAGTAAGTGCCTGAGGTAGACTACTTGTGTAGAAAAGAGATTTACTTATCTCAGCATCTGGAGGTCAGCCTGTGACATCCCCTCAAGACAGAGCACACTATGAGCAAGTGGTCACATCTGGAACCATGACACACAGAGAGTAGGAGGGGTCAGGTTTATTCCTTTTATAGCCAGCTTCTCCACAGAACTACACTGAAGGGCTTTAGGAAAGTGACCCAGGGGCCTCCCACAAGGTCCCACCTCTCAGAGAATCTACTACCTCACAATCCTGCCACTCTGGGGACTAAGCCACCTGGGAGCCTTGGGGATACTCAAAACGCATGTTAGCCTCGGGAGATGTTTAGGCAGGTCTTAGTTTCACTATCATGGCCTCTAAATGTCCACCCCTAGATACTTGTTTACACTCGGGCCCTCATGTGTCCACTCCTAGATTCATGTCTACACTCGGGCCCTCAAGTGCCCGCCCCCAGATCCAGGTCTACACTCGGGCCCCCTCACACCATGTCATCTTACCCAGCACTACTTTCCCTCATACCTGTCACCTCTGGCATTGCTTTGTCCAGCTGCTGGTTCCTTTGGTTGTCTGTCCCCTTCGGCACCCCAACTTAAGTCCCTGCAAAGAGAGCCTTTCTACCAGGTGGTGTTGGGGCATGCCTTTAGTCCAACACTCAGGAAGTAGAGGCAGGCAGATCTCTGAGTTCAAGGCCGGCCTGGTCTACAAAGTGAGTTCCAGGATGGTCAGGGCTGCACAGAGAAATCATGTGTCAGAAAACAAACTAAACAAAAACAGGAGTGGGGGGATGCTTCCAGCTTTGCTCAGCTCCTGGTACAGAAAGAACCACACTGCCTGTCAATCCAGTGTGGCAGCACAAGCCTGTAATCCTAGCTCTCAGGAGCCCGAGAGAGGAGGGCCATGAGTTCCAAGCCCATCTGAGCTACAAACCGAGACTTGTCTAACACTAAAAAGCATTCATCATAGTTGGGAGGAATAACCTGTACTGGTGGGAGCAACGCTCAGCACTGGGGTACAGGCTGTTATTGGCCTTATTTCAGATCCCACACAGCTGTGGCAACAAGCAATATTTCTCACTGATTGGTCTCATGGCCAGCCGGAGCCTGACCTTTGCTCTAGCAGAATGGCTGCCGTTCGGAGGTGGACTTCAGAACCCACCTTCTGCCCTTCCTCTAAACCTTTCTGTCTTGGCTTCTAGCACAAAGCAAAGGTGAAGAAAACCCGGCCAGGCCAGAGGCTCCGGCCAGGCCAGAGGCTCCGTCCAAATTACACTCAAGCCACACGCAATTAAGTGCAGTCATCAGAAGACTCTCAAGTCAGACAATGGAAACAGTAAGAGTTTCCACTGAAACATGAACTTGGCGGAGCAGGCTGGGTCCCAGAAGCCTCTGTGCACACCCAGAGATGAGAAAGCCTTCCTGTGTGGCCTGGGGCCGGGTGTGGAAGTGGATGAGGAGCAGGTGGGAGAAGGGGAACCGGGTCCTCCTCCAGTGACTGTCCCTTTTCTCCCTGATTCAATCAAGCGTATTGCCATAGGGAAAACTCTTAGGTGTAAAGCTAGCCGGCTTGGTGCTCTACCCCCATCTCATTCCAGTCTCTCTGTTTGGGTTTAGTTTTTGGCGTAAATGTGCTTTCAACAATGAAGATGTGATTGCGACTGCCCTGCCCCCTACCCTTCTTCCCTCACCTCTCATGTCATTCCATACTATTCAGCACTGTTATTTTTGTTTATTTTGTTTTTTTGTTTGCTTTTTTTTTTTTTTTTTTTTTTTTTTTTGGTTTTTCGAGACAGGGTTTCTCTGTGGTTTTGGAGCCTGTCCTGGAACTAGCTCTTGTAGACCAGGCTGGTCTCGAACTCACAGAGATCCGCCTGCCTCTGCCTCCCGAGTGCTGGGATTAAAGGCGTGCGCCACCACCGCCCGGCCTTGTTTTGTTTTTTTGAGACAAGGTTTTTCTGTGTAACAGTGCTGGCTGTCCTGGAACTTGCTCTGTAGACTAGGCTGGCCTTGAACTCATAGGGATTCACCTGCCTCTGCATCCCTGAGCACTGGGATTAAAGGTCTGCGCCACCACCACCCAGCCAGCATTGTGATTTTTATGGTTGTATAGTATTCCACTATTTGTTACCTATATCATCTAACTAATCCCAGGTCATTAGACATTTGAGTTGTATCCAGTTTTCTTCTCAATTGTTTCCAATTTTTATGAGCAGCTTGGAATTTGTACATTTTTATATTCCAGGGACAAATTTCCAAAAGCAATATTTCTATATCAAGAGATTTTTATACAGCCATATTGGGCAGTGCCTTTTTAATTTAACCTATCTGTTTATCTATCTGTCTGTCTGTCTGTCTGTCTATCTAGAGAGCTATCTATTGGTTTTTCGAGACAGAGTGTAGGCTTGGCTGTCCTGGAATTCACTCTGTAGACCAGGTTGGCCCTGGAACTTGTTTTGTAGACCAGGCTAACCTTGAACTCAGAGATCTGTCTGCCTCTGCCTCCTGAGTCAGGACTCTTTTAGTCTCCTTCTCCATCTTCGGTTTCCCACTACGGAAACTGGGAAAGTCAAAATTCACTCTTTCAGAATATGTTGCAGCTTAGGGTAACCGGTATGTGCTCAGTGAGAGGCCAAGAGACCTCTCCTGAAGAGATTCCTTCTAGATGAAAAGAGAGAAGTCACAAAGCATGCTGTCTTGTATCACATTTGACCCGTGCTCTCTTCCTGACCCCTGACTCCCGTCATGTGAGTGTGTGGTTCCAGAGCTAGACCAGCCATCCAGTAGCCAGGAAGTCATAAGCCTAAGCACAAAAACAACAGCAACGAAACCTCATAATGGCAAGTTCTTTTTTACGTCTTAAGGCTACTGAATCTGCCTGGAGGTGTATTAGAAATCAATGAATAGATGTCAGTGGTTCCCAAAGTCGGTGGTTAAAAAAGCCTGTAGAACCACCTGTGACATGAGCTGCTGCTGCACAGCCTAGTAAACTGGGATATCTGAAAAGTGTGGAGATAGCAAGGCGTCAGTGTGTCAGTGCTGTATGATTCTGGGGGTAGAGGGAGACTTGAGATAAAGTCTAAGTCCATAGTATTCCTGGCTAGCCTGGAGCTTGCTATGTAGACCAAGCTGGACTTGAACCGGTAGCAATCCTCTCAAGGGCTAGGATTATAGGTGTTATACACTGTGCCTGGCTTATTACAGTTGTTGTTTGTTTTGTTTTGTTGAGACAGCGTCTCATTCTGAAATCCACACTGGCCTGGAACTCACTATGGAGACCAGTTGTCCTCAAACTCACAGCATGCTGGGAGTAAGGGTGTGAGCCCCTTTGCCTTGCTATGACTGTGCTTTTTAAAGTTCTGCAGGTGATTCCAAAATGCATCATCTGAGAGTCAGTGGTGTAGCTGGTGCTCTTAAACTTGCATGTGCAGACAGGCCACCAGTGCATTCTGTGAAGCTCTGCACCTGACTGTAGCTACGAAGCAGGGCTGGGAAGCTGGTGAGTCAGTGGCTGCTGGGCCAGGGACTGTGGGAGGCGTGGCGGTTCTTGTGTTTACAGATAAGCGTTAGGAAAACCAGGAATGTTAAACACACAGGGTTGTCTCTTCAAAGGGAGAGATGTACATCCTGTTTTCTGCCCAAAAGTTTGGGAGAGAACATGGTTAATAGCCTGGTGACTTTTGCACTCTTTGTGCCTCTGAGGCCACACTGGATCCTCCCCCAAGACCCTTATCATGAGCTTGTCTATCTACAGACCCCATCTTAATGGAAGACGTCACATGTACTTTACAAAGAGTTCGGATGTAGCCATGTCTTAAGCTTTATTGTGCACACAGGACTGAGTGGTTTATCACCAGGAAAGTTTTCGCCAAACCGTGCTGTGCTGAAATAAGCCTAAAACAAACCACCCAGGGTCCAACTCTCAAGGTTTGAACCAACACAGGCTACTTAGTCGTGCTGAACCAAACCACTTTCTTGCTTCCCTTGGATTGTCACTCTGCTGGCCATGGTGGTCACAGAAATCCCTGCAAGGAACCGCCGTCTCTCTGGCTGGAGTGGAGCCTCTCCTTTTTGTCCCACATGGAGGAGGCCCTGTCCTCCAGGTTCTCTGAGAAACAGGAAGAGCTTCTCCCTGCTCAGGCTCCCTTAGTCACTCCGGATGTCATCAGACCTGAGCTGTGGCCAGTGGGTCCAGCAACTGCTGCATCATCTGAGCTTAGCAGAGGCCTGAGTGCATTGCTCACCTTGGGCCACAGCTGCTCCAGCTTCTGAGGCAACAGTTAGCTCCCCTTAGGCAGTCAGAGCGGGGCTCATGGTAGGTCCTGGGTCCTGCGCTAGCCACACAGCGCACAGGCCCACTACACTGACTAAGGTAGCAATGCACAGTCATTACAGTGGGTGGGTTGAGGGAGCATATAGACCCTTTCATGGCTTCATCAAGTACCAGAGATCCTGTTTTACACACACACACACACACACACACACACACACACACATAATTAAAGGCAGTTCCAATGAAGATTACCTCAGACTCCATCCATTTCCTGCCGTAGGATGCAAGAATGACCACTGGGAAGGGCAGCAGGATTTCCCTCTCTTGGAACACCTCTCATTCTCAAGAGTTTTCCTTTCCTTCTCCTTAATAAATCTATGCTCGCTTTTCCTTGTTCTGTAATATTTGTTTATGCTGTGTGAAGATGTGTCACTGTGATTGGTTTAATGCAGAGCTAAATGACCAATAGCTGGGCAGGAGACAATAGGTGGGACTTCCTGGAGAAAGAGAACTCTGGGAAGAAGAAAGGCGGAGAGACACCACCTAGATTCTGAAGGGAACAAGTCGGACTTGCAGCACATAGGAGAGGCAGAACATAAATTAATAGAAACAGGCTGATTTGAGTTATCAGAGTTAGTTGGGGGGGAAAAAAACCTACGCTGAGGCCAAGTTTTCATAATTAATAATAAATCTCCATGTCATTATTTGTGAGCTGGTGGCCCAAAGAAAAATCTGACTACGTTTCCTTATTAACCTTGAGGATGAGACAATAAACTCTGACGCCATTAACTCTGGGTGGCTTTGGTGAGTGTTGGTGTCTGGCACCCTTGCTCCCCTAGTTGAGCTCATCAAGATCCAAAAAAGGCTCCATCACTCTCAAAAACCCCCAGCATGCCTCTCTCTCACAGCCTTCCAGTGGCCTTGACCTCAGTTACACTTTTAGCTGTCTGTCAAGGGGAGACTCTTTATGCAGAATCTTCTTTCTTTAGTTTCTGTTTCCCATTATTTAAAAAACCCAGCTTCTAAAAACAGTGCTGGTTAGACTGGCTTTGGTGGCACACTCCTGTAACCGCAGCACTCAGAGGCAGGAAGATCAGGAATTTAGGGTCAGTCTCTGGTACATCCTTCTGGGTTAAGTGTGACACTGTCTCAAAAAAAAAAAAAAGCAAACTTAAAGGCATTTCCCAGAAAGCATAGGCAGGGAGAGTGCCTCAGATTCAAGGCCAGCCTGGTCTACTGACTTGAGTTCCAGCCAACCAAAGTTACAGAGTGAAAAATACTGTCTCCAAAAACAAAACAAGAGCGCTGGTAAGATGGCTCAGCAGATAGGGGTGCCTGCTGCCATGACTGGAGACCCGAGTTCCGTCCCTGGGACCCACGTGGTAGAAAGAACTGCTCTGCAAGTTAGTCTCTGACTTCCACGCGCAGGCTCAGGCTGTGACAACAGGGGTGCGTGCACACGTGTGTGTGTGTGTGTGTGTGTGTGAGTGTGTGTGTGTGCGTGTGTGTGTGTGTGTGAGTGTGTGTGTGTGCGTGTGTGTGTGTATGTGTGTGTATGTGTGTGTGCGTATGTGTGTGTGCATGTGTGTGTGCGCGTGTGTGTATGTGTGTGTGTATGTGTGTGTGCGTATGTGTGTGTGCGTGTGTGTGTATGTGTGTGTACGCACGTGTGTGTGCGTGTGTGTGATGTGTGTGTACGCACGTGTGTGAGTGCGTGTGTGTGTATATGTGTGTGTACGCACGTGTGTGTGTGTGTGTGTGTTTTAAGACGGGGTCTCACTATGCAGCTCTGACACTTCCAGAACTCTCTATGTAGACCAGGCTGGTCTGGAACTCACAGAAATCAGCCTGTTTCTCTGCCTCCTGAGTGCTGGGATTAAAGGCGTGCATGACTATGCTCATCTTAGTTAAGTGTTTAAAAAAAACAGAAAGAAAAAGAAGAGAAAGAAGAAAAGAGGTGCCGATGGCACTTCAGGCTAGTGAAAAATTCGGGCAGAAGCCTGCCATTGCTACACCTGCCCCCACTTCCCCCTATCCTGGGTACCCCATGCCTGACCAGCACAGCATCCCCCAGTCCTCTGCAGCTCTGAAGCCTCTGCTAGAATGTTCCCAGCTAGCCTCTCCTTCCCCTATACATCTGCCTAGCTAGTCTATTTTGCTCATTTCCTCTGGTGCCTGTTTCAGCATAATCCCTCAACTAACTGGCAGCTTCTTGTGTGTCCCTAACATCCCATTCTCTCCTGATCTTGACCTTGACTCTCCTGCCCTGACCTCCAACTCTGGGGTTAAAGAGCTTGGGGATGCTCGCTGAATTCTAGTCTTCCTAAATGAGGTTGTAATGGTGGGGCCCTCATCCAATAGATTAGAGGAAAATACAGGAGAGCAAGTGTGTGCTCCTTTCTCCCCCATCTCTCCTTCCCCCTTCTCTCTACTCCTCTCTCCCTGCCACAGAAGAGGGACTGGATGCACAGCAAGAAGGCAGCTGTCTGAGGTAAGCAGAATTTAGACTAAAAGGTGGGCCTGTAGGCATCTTGATCTCAGACTTTTCTGCCTTCGAAATATGAAAAAGAAATTTCTGTGCTAAGGCTCCAGCCTGTGACATCTTGCTATTGGGGCCTCAACAGAATGTCACATCTACCCAAGAGGCTCAGCAGCCCTACCAGACAGGGAACAGGGGACTGTGGGAATGAGTGTGTGCCCCCATACTCTCTAGCCAGGTCATGAAAGCCTACCCAAAGAGCTTGCCCCAAGGGGTGTACTAGGCAACTGGGTACTCTAGAAAGCCTCTGATGACACCTTCCCTATCCCTTCAGAGTGTGCCCCCCACACACTTAGCAAAGTCCACTCCTTCTCTGGGCAGGGCCAGACACATGCTCTCATCCAGCCCCTGAGGGTGTCAGTCAGCTGAGCCTGTGCGTGTCTCACTTTGGATTCCTGTCCGTAGAGATTCCTAAAGTTTACCAAGGAAACAAAAGAAAGAAGGCAGTCTCCCTGAGTGCCCATGCCCAGAGCCCCATGCACCCTGCACCTGAGTCTGTAAACAGACTGCAAAGTCTGCCGGTGCCAGACCCTGTTTCCTTTGGGCTGGGTAGGTATCCTGAGCATTAGAACTTTAAAGCCCTCTCTTGTTCCCCATCCTTTCCCCAGCTCTGCCGGGCAGCCTCGGTTGGGAACCAGCACTTACAGTGTACTCCAGCAAGTACCGACCTGAGGGTTGCTAGATCGATCCGGGCATCTTCCTGGGAGGGGTGAGTCACTCCTGCAGGCTGCCAACTGTGAACAGTTGGGTCTGGGCAGCAGCTCCAGAGCCCTGCTTGTTGCTGAGGAAATACAAAGAGACATCACTGTCTCAGAGTTTCCACCCCCGTGGAAGCCAGCGCTGGGAAGTACTTCACAGCCAGCCCGGGCGCCAGCGTGAAGGATAAGGGGGTGTCTGTGGCGCCGGGTGTCCACTGTGTGCCAGGAACGCTCTAGCCCAGGCTGTGTCTGGACTAGTTCAGTCTTCCCAGCCGTCTTGCGAGTTGAGGTGTCACAGGTGAGAAAATGAGGTTCGCAAATGAGGTGGCTGACCATGAAGAAAGATGTGTCTAGCCTGAACCGGGCATCACTCTAAGCAGGCCCTAGCGTCAAGTCCTGCACTCGGGCCTGGTGCACTGTGGAACCCGTGAGTCTGCTGAGTGGAAGTAACGGTTAAGGGGGAGTCTCCTTCACAGGCCTCTCATTCTGCCTGCTCGGGCCTGATTGCCCCCACAGAGCTTGAATGAGATCCAGGTTGAGCAAGACCCTGTTCTGTCCACCATGATTATCCACTTCTTGGGGGCAGAGAAGTATTCTGTGAGGCCTGTGAGTGGAGGACAAGTCCTGAGGAGATCCAAGAGCTACAAAGTTGGGGTGACCTGGGAGGACAGAGAAGCCAGTGCTCCCAAACACAGGTTACATAGTCTTGCTGAGTGGCCCTGACTGGCCCCTTGGTACGACTGTGCCTCCGTGTTGAGCATCTCTGTTGCATGTGTGAGGAACAAGTGAGATGAACCACAGAGGACCCGAAACATCATAGCCGATGAACTGTCAAGTTACTGTTCTGACCACCACCACTGCCATTGTTCAGTTATTTTTGCTGGTTATTTTTTCCTGTTCTCTGGTTTGATTCCAGGCCAGACTCAGGCACAGATCAGAGACTGAACTATAACTCTAGGCATCTTCGTCTGCTCCTAGGGATGGTCAGAGCAGGTGACACAAATGAGCTTGGCGGACCTGGGGAACGGTCCCCACTCAGTCAGGGGTGCTCAACCTGGACTGCTTGTTAAAACCACCTGTGGAGCTTTGAAAGCTCCTTGTACCCCTAAATTAAAATCCCTGGGAGTACAGAGTCAGGTCTGGCTGGTTTTAAAAGTTCCCAGAAGATTCCAGGCAGTGGAGTGGAAGCTGGATTCCAAGCCACTGACTCATGCCCAGGAGAGGCAATCTTTTGTTGATTGTAGACTGGCCCCGGGAGGCAGAGGAGTTTGGCCTTTGACCTACTGGCAGCTTAATCTTGAGAAAGTTTAAGGCAGGAAAGACTCAGTTTCCTCATTTGTAAGGTGGGGGATGACACCCATTAACAGACAGATTTAAGTTAAATATGGTGCCTGACATACAACAGATATTTATTAATATTATTATTATTATGGTCCATGGCTGAAAATGGGACCTCTTTCCAACAACCGATAAATTGTTGTAACACCACACACATGCATGCACACACACATGCTCACACACCACATGTAAACACTCTCCTGTTGTAAGCTGTGCCAGGTCCTCTTCCCTCCCCATTTCCAGCCAGCTTCCTGAGATTGTAGTTTATGGGCTTGCCCCTGGAAACCATCTCAGATCTCACTTTAGGGCCATGCTTGGGCCCCATTTGATGATACTGCTGTTGTTGGAAGATTCTTCTGGGCAGGGCTTCCTTCTTTAGAGCTTTCAAATACTGGGGTTAGGAATGGGGGAGGAGTCCCCGATGCATCCACCCAGCAAAAGCTGCACAACCTGGCTCCGGAGTTCTGTTTCCTTGCTTTGGGCTAAAATTATCTTACCCCATGCTGACTGGAGGCTCTGGCAGCTGATTCCTTTCAATTAATTAAGATGCAGAAAATAAATCAATTATTGCTTATTAAGTACATGTTCTTCCCCACAAGTCTCTCAAAGTACGCGGCTTCCAGAGAAAGACTCTCAGCAGCACAAGGGTCCATGGGGAATGGGACCCTCAGATTGGTTAGTAGGTTGAGGGTCACTGAGACTGCAACCCCCCCCACCCCCCCAGTCAGCAGCCTGGAAACCCAGAGACTGGAATAGCTGGACTCTGAGGACCCATGAAAAAGATGGAGTGAAAGTTCTTTCCTTTGTTTTTTTTTTTTCCGAGACAGGGTTTCTCTGTGTCACAGCCCTGGCTGTCCTGGAACTCACTCTGTAGACCAGGCTGGCCTTGAACTCACAGAGATCCAGCTGCCTCTGCCTCCCGAGTGCTGGGACTAAAGGCGTGCGCAACCATTGCCTGGTTTATGAGTCATACCTTGGAATTACAGGAAGACTGGAAGATGAGTTACGGGTTGATTACAAGGTTACCTTGTTTTTTTTTTAATATTTATTTATTAATTATGTATACAATGTTCTGTCTGTGTGTCTGCAGGCCAGAAGAGAGCACCAGACCCCATTACAGATGGCTGTGAGCCACCATGTGGTTGCTGGGAATTGAACTCAGGACAAGGTTACCTTGTAATTACAAGACATAGCAGAAGGCTTGTGGAGGACAGTAGAGACATACCATTGTCGTCCTGGGAAACGCTAGCCTAAACAGGGGCTGGGGCTGTAGTTCAGTGGTAGAGCACTTGTCTAGCATGTGTGGGGCCTTAGTTCAATCTTCAGTACTGTCAAAAACAAAGTTAGTTCAAATGAGCCTGTCCATCATCTGGGCAGGAAACACACTGCAGGAAACTATCCCAGAAACTTCAAGAAACAGTATAAAGCTTATCAAAAAACATAGGTCAGCACAACCCCGAGAGTATTTTTCTCCACAGTGGGCACTTTGGCCATTGTCTTTCATCACCCTCCAGAGGGTCTATTATTTTGTAATAAACTCCACCTGTTTTCTATACCATACTCTGTGTCTTGTTTGAATTCATTTGACAGAGATCGCTGAGACGATGGAACCAAGCAAAGACCAGAGGGAGATCCTAGCAGTAATATGACCAGGGACTCCATACAGGACAGGACCAGACAGGAAGTGGTGGTAAAACAGGCAAGCATAGCAGACAGCTTAGTACCCTGGAACCCCATTTGTCTTTGCCTATGCATGTTCCCTGTACTTCTGATAATGATGCACTCGGGAGCCTTGTTCCTTCCGCTGCACATACTATACACACACACACAGCTTCAGTCGATGTGTCTGAAACCCGCAGAGATTCTGACGTCCCACCTGCATGGGAACGCACATCTTCCCACCTCTGAGCAACAGTACGAGTTTCCCTGGTAACAATCAAATGTTGACAGTTTCTAATCAAGCTTATTCCCCATGTATCCAGGTCTGAAGAACAGAAGGGCCAACCCTGCCTGAGCTACTTCTGGGTGCGTGCTCAGAAGACAAAGCTGTGTCCTCTAGTAACCTTTCAGGGAGAACCCCTTAGTTGCCATCTTATGCCTATGTATAACTTGGGTGTGTATATAATTAAAGTCAGATGCATTGTGGGAAGGAATATTTGCAGTAGAGGAATGATTATGTAATCTAACTTATCAATCAAAGTAGGGAATCACCCAAACTACAGCCCTTCAAAACCAGCCCCTTCTCCCCTTAGACCCCAGGCTGTAGTCAAGGACGCTTGAGCATTCTCACCCATGTGGCCTCCTGTCACTCTTGACAGTGGAGTCCTCTTGCATCTGCACTACACTTTGCTCCAAATAAAATTATCTTGCATCTTTTGCAAATCTGCGTGAACCCTTATGTTCAATTCATTGGCTTAGAGGTCAAAAACCTGGAAATGCCCAGGCCAGACTCCAAGCGCTGGAAATAGTGGGATCTCTTTTTTTTTTAAAAAAGATTTATTTATTTATTATGTATATAACATTCTGCCTCCATGTATGCCCGCACGCCAGAGGAGGACGCCAGGTCTCAGTACAGATGGTTGTGAGCCACCATGTGGTTGCTGGGAATTGAACTCAGGACCTTTGGAAGAGCAGTCAGTGCTCCCAACCTCTAAGCCATCTCTCCAGCACCAATAGTGGGATCTCTTTAATCAATTTATCTTCAGGCATGGGCTCAGGTCAAAAACTCAGCTACTGGGGCCATTCTGGTGGGAAGGGCTGACCTATACTCTCGAGAGGTAGCAGGAAGTCACGCCCACTACTCGCCGTCATCTCAGGCCAGGACCGCTGTCCAGGAGGTAGGTGAGAGCTTAATGAAGAGAAGCCAATTTTGTAGGTCTTTGCCTTCATAGACAAGGATATCATAATATTTACCTTTTCTGAAGTCCCACCATGTGCCAAGACATTAGATATTCTCTTACTGAACTCTCTTAACAGCCTTTAACATTAGGTGCCGAAGCCTCTAGACAAGGGCCTTCGTTCAGTTGTTCAGAATGTTTATTGTGGGGCTGAGGCAATAGCTTAGCTGGTAAAGTCTTTGCTATGAGTGTGAGGACCTGAGTCAGGATCCTCTGCACTCATGTAGAACAAACATGGCAGCATATTCCTGTGATGCCAGCACTGTAGGGGGCAGAGACAGGTGGGTTCCTGGGACTTGCTGGCTAGCCAGCCTAGCTCGAGACCCTGCCTCAAAAAATAAGGTGGAGAATGATTGAGGAAGACATTCGACCTTAACATCTGGCCTCACACACATGCATGTACACACACACGTATGTATTAGTATGTTGGCACATGTCTGTAATGCAAGCATTCAGAAGCTGGAAGCAAGATGACGGCATGTTGAAGGAAACCTGGACTACAGAGTGTAGGCCAATGGGACTACATAGCAAGACTGTCTCAGCAAGACCAAAGACAGCGGGTGTGTCTCAGTGATACAGTGTGTGCCTAGTATGCACAAGGCCCTGAGTTTAGAACCTAGGGCTAAATAGACACACACACACACACACGCATGCACACACGTACACACATGATTTATTGAGATCCCCACCATGTTATCAATCCCTTCCAGAAGGTGGATACTCCTCAAAGTGTCCTCTTTCCTGGGTTGAGACCATAGACTTCTTTCCTCTGCTTCTTTAATTTGCTATTCTGGGCCTACATAATTTCTGTTGTATCCATGCTAATCTAACTCAGATGCTTGTTTGAAAAAATAAAGGAGGTGACTGTCTATGCTTAATCTGTGATATTGATGGATCTGTCAGGGATTTGTGCTCTGATGAGAGATGGGCTCATTGACCATTTAGAGGAGCGGCTGATCTTATCTGAATAGTTGGAAATTTCCATTCCAGATGGCGATCTCTCTCTCTCTCTCTCTCTCTCTCTCTCTCTATCTCTCTCTCTCTTTTCCTCTCTCTCTCTCTCTCTCATAGAAATGTTACAGAAACTACTTGAAGACACACAGTTTAACTCAAACAAACTAGGAAAAACCCCAGCTTCCCAAGATAATGAAAGAGCTCCAAACCAGACAGAAGGAAAGATGAGCCCGGGGCTGTGGAATTTGATCTAGATGAAGGACCTCAGCCCTTTGAAAGACTCAGCCTCAGCTGTTTGATTCAGGATGTAAGAAAGAGCTTTTTTTTTTTCTATTAATAGAGGATAGCCCTCCAAAGGCCGATATTCCATACCCCGCCCCATCCTGAAACTCGTGTATGTGTCTGTTGGCTCAGCACCTGGACATTCCCAAGACTTGACTCTTGTACACTTTCCCCCTTTGCACAGATTAGGAATTAGCCTAATCAGTGTCATGTTGCAAGGTCTAGGCCCCACCAATGAACTGAGATACAGTCACCACGTCAGAACTAAAGCGAAGTGGACTGTCCACCTCGATGTGCTCTCTCACCCTGTTTGGGCCCTGACATCTCCTTTTTAGCAAAAAGAGCTCACCTTGCCAGGTCACTTATACTCCCTTCTCATGTTTCTTTGTGTGACACTGAAAATATTCTCTCCAACTAGGAGATGAACTGATCTCCCTCAGTAGAGTTTGGAATCTGAAAGAATGTTCCAGGCAGAGGAAAAAAAAATTGGAAAAAACTATCAACCATGCCAGGTGTGGTGGTGCCCATCTTTAATTCCAGAACTCAGGAGGCAGAGACAGGCAGATCTCTGTGAGTTTAAAGCTAGCCTCATTTACATAGTGAGAATCAGTCTCAAAACAAAAACTTAAAAAAAAAAACAACCCAACAACAACAGCAATAAATAAATAATTAAAAAAAACCCCACAACAACCAATCAACTTTGCACTGTCCAGGGCTTGGGTGTAAAAAGTTGCTGAAAAAGGTGGATGGTTCAGGTCTGTCCTGTATGGAGGAGAAGCAAATGGTCCCCTTTGCATCCTTCTGTATCCAGCTGCCTTGTGTCCCCGCCTTTGTTTATCAGACTATTGAAACAAAAGACACCCCCCCCCCCAATCAAATTCTCTCAGGAGCATATTCCTGAAGAGAAGGTTGATGTTAAAACTTGTCAGGTGACCTTATAAAAAGACTCTGAGCTGAAACAATGGGGTGAGGACCACATCTCCACCAGACTGCTGAGTCACACATGTTACTTGCCTTCTCTTGTTCTCTATTTTTTTTTCAGGGCAAGGTATCTCTATTATGTATCTCTGGCTGTCCTAGAACTCTCTAAGCAGACAAGGCTGGCCTTAAACTTGCAGAGACCTGTCTGCCTCTGCCTCCCGAGTGCTAGGATTAAAGACATGTGCCACCATACCTGGCCTTCTTGCCTTCGCTTTTAAATCTTTGTTTTTTGGTGTTTTTTGTTGTTGTTGTTGTTGTTGTTGTTTTGTTTTTTGAGACAGGGTTTCTCAGTAGCTTTGGAACCTGTCCTAAAACTAGCTCGTGTAGATCAGGTTGGCCTCGAACTCACAGAGATCCGCCTGCCTCTGCCTCCTGAGTGTTGGGATTAAAAGCGTGTGCCACCACCGCCCAGCCTATCTATTTAAATCTTACCCTTATGCCAGTATCTTGGAGATAGACTTGGAGTTGCATGTGCCTCCTATTGTCCTTTTTCCCAATGTAACCACATTGAAAAAAGTCTCCCTTTTTCCCTTTTTCTCCTTTTTCTCCTTTTCACTACTGACTAGGCTCTTTTATTTGACTTACTGAGGATGGGCTATGGTAGAGCTTCCTGTCAGTATGGTAGATCCATTCTAGACTCCAGGAGTTAGGTAGTTAGGCAGACACTAGCCGCCTTGGGGCCATTAAGGACAACCTCTCTCTTAAGGTCAGCTTTGGTCCCCATCTCCTGTTTTCCTGAACACCATTTCCTTCTGATCACAAGAATGGCCCTGGGAAGAGAGAGTCATGACTCTCTGATTGGTCCCAAAGATTAGAACTCTACATACTATTGTCTCCTCTCTAGAGACTCAATCCAAGTAAGATGGCAAAAACACTCAGTGGGTGAAGACACTGAAAGCCTGAGTTCAGTTCCCTGGACCCCAGGGTAGAAGGAGATCACCAACTCCTCTAAGTTGTTCCGTGACTTCACATGCACACTTTTGTACCATGGTAGGCACAGAAGCTGACTCACTGAAGATCTGCTGAGGAGATGAGAGGAATAATTATCCCCTTAAGGAGATAATGCCTTCGCACCTCCCAGAGTCCTCCCCTCACACAGCTGCTAGTAGAGTGTTTGCCTTACAGTGCTGCTGAGTCTAGGCATCTTATGAGTTCCAACTCAGTGTACTTCCCTCCTTCTCCTGCTTTACTGGTTTGTTGTTGTTTTGTTTTTGCTTTCTGAGACGGAGTTTCCCTATGTGGTTCTGGCTATCCTGGAACTCATCCTGCAGACCAGACTGGCCTTCAATTCAGGGATCCTCCTGCCTCTGCCTCCTGAGTGCTGGGATTAAAGGCCTATGCCTCCATGCCTGGCCCTTTTTTCTTTATCTTTTTTTTTTTTAATTTCTGCCCATGCTTTGGGACTCTATCCTTCTGAAGACACCCTCCTCCAGATTCTGCAGCTGCTTGCAGCCCTCCACTGCTGAACATGCCAGCTACCTGCTTGAGCTGTAACTTGGAAAGTGTGACCTTTCCTCTTTTCTATCTCCCTCCTCCAGGCAGCTGCCAAGATTTACAGCCTGCCTGCTCTGTTGCTTTTCCCTTAAACTCTAATAAAGCTGTCCTCAAGCATCCTTCCAAGTCTGCTTCTGAATTCTTTTATTAACAAGACTGGGAAACCATAAAATGGAATCCAATTTCCCCAGAACATGAACCAACTGCCTATGGACCAAGATGGCAGCCTGGGACGCAGACAGATTTTCTAGCTTCCTGAATGATGTCTCCCAGGAAGGGAGGCCAGGTGCTCCCACCAGGAGCTGGATGTTATCTCTCTCCTCTCTATGGTCACCCCTTTGATGCTGAGCATGATGAAGGAGGGAGGGGAAGAGGAAGGGCAGGGGAAGAAAGCCCTCATATCCACCTCTAAGAACAGTGAAGATGCAAGGCCGGGCGCATGCCTTTAATCCCAGGACTCGGGAAGCAGAGGCAGGCTGATCTCTGTGAGTTCGAGGCCAGCCTGGTCTACAAGAGCTAGTTCCAGGACAGGCAACAAAAAACTACAGAGAAACCCTGTCTCGAAAATAAAATAAAAATAAAAAAAAGATGCAAGTCTCTCTGGGTAAGGCTGACATGGAGCCAAAACACATCACACCAGGATTGTTTCACTCTTGAAAGTATTTCTTTTGGTCAGTAGCTACAGTCCTGAGTCACTAAGTCCCCATGTACTCTAGCTGCTCCTGCGAGACCCCAGGGATCCCTCCACTTCTAGGATTCTGCCCAGTCCCTCAAACTGCAGCCAATTCTATAAGGTCACCCCTCCTCCCATTCCCGGAGTCAATGACATGTGGAATGTCACCTGCCTCCATGGTCTTCACTACTGTGGGAGCAGCTACTTCCTGGCAGACGCGTTTGACATGGCAGTGCCCATACACACTTAGCTGAGGCCACAGGGACAGAGTCATGGGGGCACAGCATATCAAGGGACACTGCACTTAGTTTTTTTTCCTGGCCATGGTGGCATTCACCTTTAATCTTCACACTCACGAGGCAGAGGCAGGCTGATCTCTGAGCGTCTACGTAGCAATTTCCAAGACAACCAAGGCTACATAAAGGAAACCCTGCCTCAAAAAAATACATTTAAAATTTTTTTATTGATTTAGGTATGTTGTGTATATGCGTGTATTTGTGTGGGCAAACACATGCCATGGCACACATGTGGAGGTCAGAGAACAACTGGCAGGGCTCATTTCTCTCTTGCTACCATGTAGGGCCCAGGGATTGAAATTGGGTCATTAGGTTTGGCAGCAAACACCTTTATCTGCTGAGCCAGTTCACCAACCTTAAAACTTTTGTTTGTTTGTTTATGGTTTTTTGAGGCAAGGTTTCACTGTGTAGCCCTGGCTGTCCTGGAACTCACTCTGTAGACCAGGCTGGCCTCAAACTCAGATATCCGTCTGCCTCCAGAGTGCTGGAATTAAAGGCGTGCGCCACCACCGCCTCTCTTATTTTTATTTTTTAACTTTACTGTTTATTTATTGGCACCTGTATTAATTACTTTTGTCATCCTTGTGACGAAATATCTGATAAAAGCTACCTAAATGTGGAGGGCTTTATTTTGGCTCGGAGGGTATCTAGTGTATCCTGATGGGGAAGACATGGTGGCTATAGCCCTGGCTGGGGTGAGAACTGCTTCTCCTGTATTGTCAACCAGGAAATGAAGGCTGGAACTGAGAGACCCATTCCCAATGGCTGATGTCAGCCAGCTAGGCCTGATAGATCAATGTTTCCACAACCTCCCACAACAGCCGAGCCCATGGGGAACATTCTGCGTTCAAATCACAGGAGCTCCTTTGCCGGGTCTCACAGCCGGGTAGTACCAGCGCAGTCCCTTTGCGGGTGCCATGCTCTTTGAACACGGTCAGAAAAGACCTTAACCTTAATGGAAGAATTAAAAAACCTGGGTCCTTCTCTGGCTCGCACGACTGGCAAGGCAATACTTAGTATCTCCTAACTCCTGTAAAAACCTCCCTGCACAAGGTTGCCTGGGGGATAAAGTTGTTGAAAACAGCTCAGTCCTCTTCTCAAGGTCCTTTGCTAAATCCAGACCTGTAAATATAGCAGCAAAGGAACTGCCCCCGCTCGCTGGCTCCCGCTGTTCCCAGAAGCACTCCCTGTCTCTGCTGCCGGTTGTCAGGGGGGCTGCATTGTAACTAGATGCTCCCTGGGCCAAGTAGAGCCTCCCAGGCTCTTCAGGCTTGCAGATGACAATTGGGGAATGTACAAAGAGGGGCTCTCCCTCCACACCTGCCTCTGCACTGCCCTGCTTGGTCCCAGTGTGTGCAGCCAGCTCGTTGCTGGAAGGGCTCCCTCTTGCAATGATTCATCAGTGTGTAGTCAGCTCGGTCTCCATCCCACACGACACCCGCACTGTACACACTCAGCTGGTGAATTCTTTCACACATTCAGACACACGCTTGGATATTCCGATTTCCCTCCCCACACCTATTCTTACCAGTACACAATGCTCCTTACAAGAGGACATGCACAGTGCATATAAAGTCAGTTCAGATATACTAGACATTCTTTAAAAAACTTTTGGGGCTAGAGAGGTGGCTCAGTGGTTAAGAGCACTCACCACTCTTCCAGAGGACCCAAGTTCAATTCCTAACACCCGCAATTGTTGGCTCACAAACTGTAAGGCCAGTTCTTCCGGCCTCCTTGGACAGCTCAGTACTCATGGCGCACATACAGAGGGGTAGGCACATACAGAAAATCAAATAAATAAACCTTGTAAAAATCTTTCTTCTCTCAAGGCATAAAGGACTGGGACAGTCATTTTGGGGGTGCCAAGCTATTTGAACATGGTCTTTCTATGTAGCCCTAACTAAACTTGAACTCATCATGATACTTCTGCTTCATTTTTCTGAGTGCTAAGATGACAATGATGACAATTGTGTTCCATATTTTACTTATCAGATTTTTTTTTTTTTTTTTGAGACAGAGACTTATGTAGCCCAGGCTAATGCTGAACTTGTTTTGTCTGTTTCTTTTTGGGTTTGTTTGTTTGGGTTGGGTTTTGGTTTGTTTTTTTTTTTTTTTTTTTTTTTTTTGCTTTTTTTTTGGGGGGGGGTTGTTTGTTTGTTTTTAAGACAGGGTGTCATTGTGTATCCCTGGCTGTCCTAGAACTAGCTCTGTAGAAGTCACAGAGATCCCCCTGCCTCTGCCTCCCAAGTGCTGGGATTGAAGGATGTTGAACTTGTTATGGATGATCTTGAACTTCTGGTCCTCCTGGCTCCACCTCCCAAATGCTGGGATTAGAGCTATGCTTCACCATGGCTGGTTTGAGGGAAACGTTGGGTAACTTCTGCAAAAGGCTGTGTGGTATAGACCCCCGCCCTCACCCCGCCCACGCTCTCTGACTGTGAAGAATGTTGAGGGGCCTAGGAGCTTACGCAGCTCAAGTATGGCTGAGGGAGCTCTAGAACCTCCCGGTGCTGCAGGTCTTGGGGCCACAGGTAGGCCACGACCTGACTTCCGGGGTGGGGGGGGAATGTTAGCACTCATTGGTATTTGGGCTCTACCTCAGAAATCTTTGTCTGTGTCTAACTCATACAGATCTCCTTCTATGTTTTCTTCTAGAAACTTTAGTATTTTAGTTTTTAGGTGGATATCATTTTCAATTAATTTTTTTGCCAACTCGTCATCTGATTAGGCTAGGTTTGCCTCGTGTAAGCCCTACACCCCCCCCCCCCTAATGATTTTGGCTTTCCTTTGTATTTCTCTATACATTTTAGAATCAGCCCGTAGTGATAACATATATATTTTGGGGGGGGGGCGGTTTTCGAGACAGGGTTTCTCTGTGGTTTTGGAGCCTGTCCTGGAACTAGCTCTTGTAGACCACGCTGGTCTCGAACTCACAGAGATCCACCTGCCTCTGCCTCCCAAGTGCTGGGATTAAAGGCATGCACCACCACCGCCCGGCTGATAACATATATATTTTAACAGTCTTGGTATGCTGCCCTGGCTCATGACCCTCATGACCCAGCCTCCCATGTGCTGGAATTACAGCCATGCCCCCACGGTCAATGTCTGTAAGGTGTATCCGAGTGAGTCCCAGAATAAAGACTCCAAATTCATCCCTAGAACAGCTTGCAGTCAAGCCTGGAAGAGATTGACTTTATCTGTGTGCGATTTAGTTGCCCGAGAAAAAGAGTCTCTCGTGCTGCAAAGGAGACAGCATAATCCAGCGCTTGACAATATAAAATTCACAATATCTCTAACCAAATTTAAAAGTTTGCATCATAAGGCAGGAAAAGGTGAACAAAGAGGGGGAAATGAGACCATAAAAACATACTCAGAAATGATAGGATTAGGAGATTAAATACATAAGAGGTCCTTTACAAACATGCTCAACAGTCTCCTGACGCTGGTCTTTCAGATACAAAATGCCCAAACTGAAAAGTAAAAAGATTTGCACTGGATGTGATTAACACCATGTGGACACAGCAGAGAGAAAAGCAGACAGTGGAGGCCGGGCTCGTGAGGCTTCAGGGAGGACTCTATTGAGAACCATGCTAGAGGTCATTTGTGATACATTCTGAAATTTATATATCGAAAACCATCTGGCTGCATTTTTACACATGTCCTGAGAACCTGAGTGAGGCTGAATTTAAAAGTAATAGACGAATTTGCTTAGTGGAGGAAATTTCCATACAAGGCGGCATTCGGGCTGTGGCATGGTTACTGCTCGCTCCTCGTCCCAAGTCCACAGTGAGGAGAGGGGAGGAAAGCGAAGCAGAAAGATGCAAAAGACATACAGTTGGGTGAGGAAAGGGAATGAGTGGATTTCCAGTTGCAGATGAGGCAGCCCTGTTTGTTAAAGAGAAACTTCATGTTCTGCGTATGAGCAGCAATACAAGAGGGGTCCTGAGGGCAAGATCCCATCCATCAAGGGCTCCCACTTGTGAAGATTCAATGGAAAAGAACAAGCCTAAGCTGAGAATGCCCCTGAAGGCTTCTCTGAATGGAAACACGGTCTGCAGAAATGTGTCCTTAGAGTCACACAGATGTTGCTTCATCCATGTGGTATTGATTTTATAGGCATGAAAGAGGCAAGAATGGAGGATTGTAGAGGCTTGTGCCAAGGTTCCAGAAGGCAGCTGAGGCCAGACAGCGTAAAGAATTACTGCATTAAAGTCCCATCCAGTTCTGGCACACACACACACACACACACACACACACACACACACACACACACCACTCCCACCACAGTCCATTGCATGAAGCTGGGAGGGTGAAGTTTTAATGGAGAACCCAGGATTTTGCAGATGTCTGTTGCTAAGCAAAGCTACAAGCACAGAGTGAAGCTGGCCCAAGAGACAAGTCACATGTGCTGGGCAGGCAGCAGAGCTGATGGGGTGGTTTGAAAGAGAATGGCCTCCATAGGTTTGTGTGTTTGATTGTTGGTCCCCAGTTGGTGGAACTGTTTGGGAAGGAAGAGGAGGTATGCCCTTGCTGGAGGAGATCTGTCACTAGAGATGGGTGGACTTTAAGGTTTCAAAAGCTCATGGCATTCCCAGGTAGCTCTCTCTTCCTTGTAGTTAGTTCAAGCTGTAAGCTCTCAGCTACTACTCCAGCGTTATGCCTGCCTGCTGCCTTGCTCCCTGGTATAAAGTCATAGATTCTAATCCTCTTGAACCATGAGCCTCCAAATTAAATGTTTTTGTTTTTGTGGAGGGTTGCTTGTTTTTTGTTTGTTTGTTGGTTGGTTGGTTGGTTGGTTTTTTAAGACAGGGTATCTCTGAGTAGCCCTGGCTATCCTGGAACTCATTCTGTAGACCAGGCTGGCCTCAAACTCACAGATCTCTGCCTGCCTCTACCTACAGAGTTCTGGGATTAAACCCATGCACCACCATACCTGGATAAATGCTTTCTTTTTCAAGTTGCCTTGGTCACAGTGTTTGGTCATAATAGGAAGTAACTAAGACAGGTGGTGAGACAGGGCTGTCCAGGGTCATTATGGTGGTTTGAATAAGAAACGGCCTCCATAGGCTCATAGATTTGAATGATTGGTCACCAGGGAGTGGAAATATTAGGAGGTGTGGCCTTGTTGGAGTAAGTATGTCACTGGAGGTGGGCTTTGCGGTTTCAGATGCTCAAGCCAGGCCCAGTGTCTTTCTCTTCCTGCTGCCTACTGATCTCTCAGCTACCTCTCCAGCACATTGTCTGCCTGAGTGCAACCATGTTTCCCCAAAATGACTGTGATGGAATAACCCCCTGAACCTTAAGCCAACCCCAATTAAATGCCTTTCTTTTTAAGAGTTGCCTGTGGTCATGGTGTCTCTTCACAGCAGTCAAACACTGACTTAGGTAGTCATTTGTAACCTAGACTCCATCACAAGCCCAGATGCCAAACACGGAGCTCCAGGATTTTGGTGTTTTCCTGGTGGGTTTCAGGTTTGCTTTGGTCTAATCTTTCCTTGCCAGCCTCCTGTTCTACACTTTTGGAATTTTGATTTATAATGGATAAACAACTTGACAGGATCAGAAATCAACTAAGAGACATGCCACTGGGTGGGCCTGTGAAGACAGTTCCAGAAAACATTAACCCAGGGAAGAAGACTGAACTCAGAGTGAGTGACATGCACCCAAGGTGGCCCAGATGCAGAGGTCTAAGGGAAAAGCAGTGCTGCTTGCCTGCTGGCCTTCACTTCTTTCTGGTGCTTGTATCTCCCCTGTTGCTGTCCTTTGCCAACTTCAGACTCCGGTATCTATGGTCTTCCAAAATGAACTGAAGTCAACAACACTCAAGGAATCTTTAAGGTTTACAGCATGAATTAGAACTGCTGAGGCATATATTATGAACTGAGAGCTGAAAGATCAGAGAAGCAGGGGAGTGGTCACCAGTGACTTCCTACCTCTTCTGTTCCTTCCTCCAAAAAGCCCAGGATCCTCTCTAAGCCCCGCCTTACTGCTTCCTCAGTCCTCCAAAACCTCTATGGTTAACCTTGGTCAACTAGTGGCTAGTTCCACCCTCTGATTCAAAACAAGCTTTATCTTCAGAATTAAAACATCACACTACACAGATGCTTTATTCTATGTACGTTGTTGTATATTGTATGTCACTTTTTGTTTGTTTTTTGAGACAGGTTTTCTCTGTGTAGCCCTGGCTATCCCGGAACTCGTGTAGATCAGGCTGGCCTGGAACTCAGAGCTCTGCCTGCCTCTGCAGGTGCTGGGACTAAAGGTGTGCGCCACCACTGCAGAGCTGTGACTCCCCACTCCTCACCCCCAGGGAACCACAGTTAAGACATGGGACTTTGGAGTCTTGAACAGTGCTGGGAATGTTGAAATTTTGGGAACTTGTAAAGATAGACTACATGCATTTTACATTATGGGATAAACCTGAGGCTTGAGAAGCTGAGGCATGGGGCATTGCGAGTTAGTGATGTGTTCGGGTATGAAGTTGACAAGGGATGGAGTTGTGATGGTTAATGTCCATTGTCATCTTGCCTGTGTGTAGAATTGTCGTGTGTGTGACAGGATGGGTGACATAAGGGTGATTCCAGAAAGGCTTAGCTGAGGGGAGACGGTGCACCCTGGATGCGGGGAGCACCATTCTGTGGACTGTGGTTCCAGACTGAATAAAAAGTAAGAAGTAAGCTGAGTGCTAGAATTCAGTCTCTCCTTGCTTCCTGACTGAGAACACAGTGTGACCACCTGCTTCTTGCCACTGTATACATCCCCTTGCTTGATGGATGTACACTGCAGCCATGACCACAAACGCTTCCTTCTTTCCTTCCTTCCTTCTTTCCTTCTTTCCTTCTTTCCTTCCTTCCTTCCTTCCTTCCTTCCGTTGCCTTTATTTTCAGGCATTTTATTGCTGCAGCAGTGGCAGCAACAACAACAAAATAACTAATACAGTAAGAGAAAAGAAAGAAAACTCTAAGATAGAAACCAGGAGACCTGCAGGACACTAGCAAGAGGACAATTATGCGTGTAACTGAGCTAGAAGTGATGGAGAACCAGAACACATTTGAAAAAAAAATCACAAAAATAACAATAAAAAGAAAATTTCAAAAACAGCCAAAAATATCTTTAAAAGAGATAATAGAAAGAAACCTAAGAACTAAAGCAGATTTCTTGTGGAGATTATGCGAGCCAAGAGAGAATGGAATGATATTTTTCAGAGTGTTGAAGGGAAAAAACTTGAATGTCATGCCCGGTAGAAATACTTTCCAAAAGGAAGGCAAAAGACCCAAGGCTGTAGAGAAACACATGTTGAAGGAATGCCTCTGCAGCAGGTCTGCATATAACTTACTATTTCCCCAGATCTTTAAAATTAATTTTTTTTTTTTAGCAAGGTGTGGTGTCCCAGGCTGGAATCCCAGTGCTGGGAGTGGGGAGGATGAAGAGAAGAGGATTGGGAATCTGCTGGGTGTTCTGCACACACTTGGAACCCCAGCTCCAAAGATGCAAAGACAGGAGGATGGCAGGCTTTCACCTAGTGAGAAAGCACGAACCCCAGGTTCAAGGAGAGACCCTGGCACAAAGAAGAGGATGACTGATGTCCTGGCCTGGCCTCTGCACCAGCAGATAGGCGTGTGTGCCCACACACATGTGCATACACTGACACAGGCACATGCACACTCACGCATGCACACACACACACACAAACAAATAAATTTTGTAGAACTGAGTAGGCTTAAAGTAAAACAATGGATAAGACGTACCATACAAACACTAATAAAACAAATAAAACACTAATAAAACAAAGCTGGATTGCAATGATAATTTCCAAGACTGTATACATATGTCAGAACTTAGTATCAAACTGTGCATTCTAAACAAATGTAATTTATTATATCCCAATTATACTTTTTTTTGTTTGTTTTCTATTTTTTTGAGACAGGGTTTCTTTGTGTAGCCCTAGCAGTTCTGGGACTAGCTCTGTAGATCAGGCTGGCCTGAACTCACAGAGATTTGTCTGCTTATACCTCCCAAGTGCTAGGATTAAAGGTGTGAACCACCACTGCCCGGCTTTTTAAAAAATAATTTATCTATTTGTATAGTATTTTGTCTGCAAGTATGTATGTGCGAAGGTGTTAGATTCCCTGAAACAGAAGTTACAAACAGTTGTAAACTGCCATGTGGGTGCTGGGAATCGAACCTGGGTTCTTTGGAAAAGCAGGAAGTGCTCTTAACCCCTGAACCATCTCTCTATTCTGGTAGCACACACCTTTAATCCTAGCATTTGGGAGGGGCAGAGGCAGGCAGATCTCTGTGAGTTTGAAGGCAGCCTTTTCTACATAGTGAGTTCTGGGACAGCCAGGAATATATAAAGATAACTCAAAATAACAAAAAGAAGAGGAGGAGGAGGAAGAAGAAGAGAACAAAAATAATACTTGGGGTTGGATGGAGAGATGGCTCACCTTTAAGCACGTGCAACCCAGTTCCAGGGGCTCCACCATCTTCTTCTTGCCTCTTTACTAGGCATCTGCATACACAAAGCACATATAGCCAGGTGGTGGTGCCTGTCTTTTATTCCCAGCACTTGGGAGGCAGAGGCAGGCAGATCTCTGTGAGTTCAAGGCCAGCCTGGTCTACAGAGTGAGCCCCAGGACAGCTAGAGCTGCACAGGGAGACCCTATTTCAAAACAATAAGACAGAAGGAAATTCATACAGATGTGGTCAACTGATTATCATCTGCTGTGGTCAGCTCAACAGAGGAAAGAGCCTGCAAGGTGGCTCATCGGGTAAGAGTGCTTGCCGCCAAGTCCCGAAACCTGAGTTCAATTCCAGGACCCACACAGTAGGTCCTCTGATATCCACATGTGCAGTGTGGCATGGGCACCCTCACATACAAACACTCACAAAAATAAATAAACATAAATTTTTATATAGAAATATAGCTGAACCACTGAGTTTCTATTTAAAAAGTTGACTGTGTCATACCATATACAAAAGGGGGTCAAATACTTAAATATACAAGCTGAATTTATAAAATTTCATTTTTTACATAAAATTTACATTTTATATATTTTTACATACTCTAGCATGCAGCATGCTATAGTTCACGTGTGGAAAACAGAGGACGACTTGTTTAGTTTTGTTTTTCAAGACAGAGTTTTTCTGTGTAGCCTTGGCTCTCCTGGAACTTGTTTTGTAGTCCAGGCTGGCCTCAAACTCACAGAGATCCTCCTGCCTCTGCCTCCCAAGCACTGGGATTAAAGACATGTGCCACCATGCCCAGTCAGAGGACAACTATTTAAAGTCAATTCTCTGCTTCT
This sequence comes from Microtus oregoni, assembly GCF_018167655.1. Taxonomy (NCBI): domain Eukaryota; kingdom Metazoa; phylum Chordata; class Mammalia; order Rodentia; family Cricetidae; genus Microtus; species Microtus oregoni. The sequence continues at coordinate 17,118,172 of NW_024543068.1, read as the reverse complement.
ACCATGGGAGTTCCAGGTGTCCAGCTCAAATCCTCAGGAATAGTGGCACATGTCCTGACCTATTGAGTCACCTTGCTGGCCCATAAATCCATATAATCAACAGTAGAAAACATAGGCATATATTTTTGTGAAATTGGGCTATTTAACAGGCTTTGTTTTGTTTTTAAAAACATTTTCATTTTTGTTTATTTTATGTATACGAGCATTTTGCCTGCATGTCTGCCTGTGTACTACATGGGTGCCTTGTGCCCTTGGAGATCAGGATATTGGAGCCTCTGCAACTGGAATGATGGGGGGGGGTCATTAACTACCAACCATCTCTCCAGCCCTATTCAACAGTTTTTATTTTGTTATTATTAGTTTTATAAAAATAGGCCAACCTCTCTTTTATTTATTTAGTTACTTATTTTTAAAGATGTCTTTATTTTATCTATATGGATATTTTGTCTGCATGTACATCTGCACCCAGGAGAGGACATCAGATCCGATAGGACTACAGTTATATATATGGTTGTGAGCTACCATGCAGTTGCTGGGACTTGAACCCAGAACCTCTGGAAGAACAGCCAGTGTTTACCAATGAGCCATCTCTCCAGCCCCCCCCCCCCGCTCCTTCGGTAACAAAACCAAAAGCACAAGAACTTAGAAAAAAACTAATTATGGGGGGAAGTAAAATAACGCTGTTGGTTGACATAGTTCAGTTGGCAGATGGCTTCTGCAGCTCACACAGGCTTTCCCAGCACTGTAGACACTCTGGTGCTTGTGAACGCCTGCAATCCCAGCTCCTGGGAGGTGGGGGCAGGGGATCAGGAGCTAAAGGTCATCTTCAGCTTGATAGAGAGTTTGACATTGGTCTGTGATACATGAGACCCTGTCTCAAAGAACAAATGTACGCGTCAAATCATGTATCTATTAGGGGTCTAGAACCCACAATACACAAGGACTTATACAACTCAACAATAAAGGACAAACAACCCCTATAAAATTGAGCAGGGAAGGCTGGTAGAGTTGCCCGCTTAGTGTACATGAAGCCCTGGGTTCAATTCAGCATCACAGAAACCAGGCCTGCCGGTGCTGACTGTAATCCTAATCACAGAATTTGGAAGGTGGGAGCAGGAGCATCAGGAGTTCAAGGTCAACACCTACATAACAAGTTCAAGCTTAGCCTAAGCTACAGGAGATGCTGTCTCAAAAACCACCAGCCTCACCACTAAAAAAAAAAAAAAAAAAAAAAAAAAAAAAAAAAAAAAAAAATAGAAAACAAAACAAAGCCCCCTATGAACAAAACAAAAATAAATTCAGGAAAGGATTTACATAGATGTTACTCCAAAGAAGATATAAAATAAACCTAGTAAACAAATAAGAAGAGGCTTAATGACACTGAGGGTTAGACCCATGTAACTAAAACCACAGGAATCCAACAGTGCACACCCAGTAGAATAATTATAGTGCATATATATTTGGTTAGAGTTTTGATATAGAGCCTAGCCTGGTCTCACACTTGGGATCTGCCTGCCTCAGGCTCTCAACTGTTGGGATCATTGACGTATCCTGCCATAACCAGCTACAATTTATTGAAAGGAAGAATAATGGAGGATCTGAAAAAGTGTCTAAATGGTTAAGAGCACTTCCTGCTCTTGCAGAAAACCTGAGTTTGGATCCCAGTACTCATGCTGGGTGGCTCACAACTACTTGCAACTCCAGTTCCAGGAGATCTGACATCCTCTTGTGGCCTCCACAAGCACACACACACACAATGCGCATATATGCACACACACATATACACATAAATACCAAAATAAATCTTTTAAGACAAATAAGTTAAACTCAGAGTTAGCATATGTAGAATTCCACTTCTTGGTTTATATCCAAAAGAACTGAAATCACACAAAAAGTTATATATAAATGCGCATGGTAGCCCTATTTACAACAGACACAAACGGGAAGAGTTCTAGTTTTCACCAGCTGATGAACAGAGAAGCAACATGTGGGGTGTCACCCACTGAAATATTAGCCAGTGCTCTTCAGCTCACTCCTGCTTGATCCTCTCAGAATCTCCAGCAAAGAAAAGGCACCAAAAAACCCAATTCTGCATTCTTGGCGGCTGCAGCAGCTCCTTACCTGAAGTTGTCTGTCACTCAAAGCTCCATCTTAAGCAGTCAGCTTTTGGCCATCCTTGGGCACAAGCCCAGTTTGTGGAGAACACATCATTACCCCTAGCCTGCAAGGTATATAAGCTCCCTGCTTTAATTCGGTTGCGAGATTTATCCTGTCCCCATCTCTGGGACTGGAGGGATCACCCGGGAGTTGCTTTGTTCAAATATACCTGTTCTTTTACTTCTTCACTTTGGCTTGTTATGGCTTACTGCGTTGGTGGAGAAATCTACTATCATGTTACAGAAGGCCTATTAGTCAGCAGTAAAGGGAATGAGGTATCCATGCGCGGTACATGGGCCTTGCATAACTATGCTAAGCGAAGTAGACCAGACTCAAAAGCCCATACCCTGTGTGGTTTCCACATTGGCAGAATGGTTAACTGGGGGCTGGAAAGGTAAAACGATTCCTCCTGGAGGGAGGGAATATTCTGGAATGAGAAAATGGTAACAACACTGTGAGCCTAGCAAAACAAACAAAAAACAACTCTCAAATGGTTAAAATGATGGCTTTGGTGTTATGTGAAGTTTATTTCAGTTTAAAAAAAGGTCGGGGGAGCAATGGCTAGGCAGTGATGGCCCACACTTTTAATCCAGTATTCGGGAAGCAGAGGCAGGTGGATCTCTGTGAGTTTGAGGACAGCCTGGTCTACAGAGTGAGTAAGCTTCAGGACAGCCAGTGCTACCCTGTCTCAAAAAAAAAAAAAAATCAATTAAAAAAAAATACTCTTTCCTCAAGGAAGTCCCAGGTCCAGCTGGCTTCAGTAGTAAACTCCACTTAAACTTGAGAAAGTAATAGGATCAAAGTCCTTCAGAAAACGGAAGGGAAGTGGCATGTGTTAGCTCATTTTAAAGCCAAGCCTTACGTGAATACCCAAATCAGACGATTATAAGATTACAAGGACAAATGAGTCTGCAATGAACACAGACACAGGATACTCAACGGTATTTTCGCTAATCAAATCCAGCAATGGAGAGAAAGGGAAATGAGGCCATGAGGCAGCACTGAATCGGGCTGATGTGAGGCAGGAAAACCTGGTTCAGCATGGAGGGTCAGTCATTAGAACTTACCCAGTAGTGCAAGTCTTAAAAACTGTATGGCCTTATCATTAGAACTATATAAAAGGACGACTTGACAAAATTTAAAAGTCGCTCAGCAAACTATTATAGAAGGGGACTTTCTAACCTGGTAAAGGCTCACTACAACATACTACCTATTACTCCCCCCTGGAGACCGAGAAAAGGGGAAAACAATATGTCTTCCTCACTTCTTGTCAAAATAAAAGGTATATATGTATATATAGATATAGCATACACACACATATAGACATAGCACACACACATACACATATATAGTTTTTATATTTTGGTTTTTGAGATCGGGTTTCTCTGTGTAATAGCACTGGCTGTCCTGTAACTTGTTTTGTAGATCAAACTGGCCTTGAACTCACAGAGATCTACTTGCCCCTGCCTCTTGAGTGCTGGGATTAAAAACGCGTTTTACCTGGCCTGGATCAATACATATATATTTTTTTAATGTACATTAGTGGTTTTCCTTGCATGTATGTCTGTGTGCAGGTGTCAGATCCCCTGGAACAGGAATTACAGACAGTTGTGAGCTGCCATGTGGGTGCTGGGAATTGAACCCAGGTCTTCTGGAAGAGTAGTTAGTGTTCTTAACCACTGAGCCATCTCTCTATCCCCTTTTGTCAGTATTTTACTGTCATCCCACACAGCCCAAAAGGCACAGAATAGAAACAAAAGGTGAACAGACTGGAAAGGGATATAGTGAAGAAGCACATGCCTGTAATCTCAAGACTCAGCAGCCTAAAGCAGGAGGGTTGTGAGTTCAAGACCAGATGAGAACAGGTAGCTGAGAGAGAAGAGTGTGGGAATGAGGGGTTCAAGATAGGTTCTCTCTATGTAGCCCTGGCTGGCCTGAAAGTAGCTCTGTAGCCCAGGCTGCCCTTACACTCACAGGGATCTGCCTGGGAGCCAGCCCTCTGGGTGATGGAGATGCTCACACTGTGACTGTGCTGGTCGTGTGGGTTTATAGGGAGGGCCATAGTCATCATACATGAAAGACTGGGACAATAGGGCTGCAGGTGCACACCAGGAGCTCAACGCCTGTCTAGCATGTTCAAGGCCCTAGCACAGATCCCCAGCACAGGAAAAACACAGCAAAGTGAAATCAGGGGAGTGGATGAATTTGATTAAAGCATTCGAAAGGACTCAGAGCACATGCTTAGCAGTGCAAGGCCCTAGGTCCAATCTACACACACACACACACACACACACACACACACTGAGTCCCCTAAAAGTAATATATTATTATTATTATTATTATTATTGTTATTATTATTATTGACAACTTAAACATTACAGATACATAGAAGGGGGAAAACAGAGAGAAATATAGTACTTGTGTATGAAATTCTCAAAAATCTCAAATGAAATCTTAAAAGATAAGATCCTACAGTTCCAACAAGTACACTGGGTATTACAATTATTCCATCATTCCGAGGATCGTTTAACTGCAAGTGTTTACGGCAGGCTGCATACGCACGCCTGGTAAAGTGCTAAGCATTTGCACCAGGGAACCTCTGCTCGTGCTATTATTCATTATCCTCGGCAGTGCCTGGAAGCCATTGAGACTTTAGTATCTGCCCTTCCGAATTCATCCGCTGCACACATGGTGGGAGGCAGTATTGGTACACGGCAAACTCCCTCACACAGCGTTTCAATTACACAAAGCCGGTCAGATTTCTCTTTTGTGACAGAAATCATGGGGTCCCTCAGGATAAGAATGAAGGGCATAGGGGCTGGAGAGACAGCTCAGTGGTTAAGATCACTGACTGCTCTTCCGGAGGACCTGGGTTCAATTCCCGGCATCCACAAGGTGGCTCACAACCATCTATAACTCCAGTCCCAGGCCATCTGGAGCCTCTGCACACATTGTCAGAGAAAGGCTGAAGAGCTGCTGGCACTGGGCATTGGAGCAGGGCACAGTTTCCTGTAGGGACAGGAAAGGACACAGCGAGTGCCTTGAAGTGGCAGGAGTGTTCGACGTGTTGGGTTGGAGTACGGTTCCACAGGTGTGTGACATAAAAGCCACTGGAATTCCCACTGGAATGCACTGAAGATCAGTGTACGTAATTGCACGTAGGTTGCAACTCCATTTTTGAGCATTTCAGAGACTGAAGCAGGAAGATTGCCACAGTTCAAGGCCAAGCTGATCTACATAGGGAATTGCAGCCCAGTCAGGGCTTTATAGCCAAGATCCTGTCTCAAACAAGAAAGGAAAAACATTAAAAATACTGTTTTTTTTTGTTTGTTTGTTTCGCAAAAGCAAAACAAAACCCATCCTTTCTCCTAAGTATCTCCTTGTTCTTTAACCCCAAAGTAAGGCATGTGGCTTTGCTGGGCGGTGGTGTCTGAGAAGTACTTTTGGAATCCCTGGTTGTGAGTGTCTCTGCCGATGCAATAAACCAAATCCAGCTGAATTAATAAAACCAGGTTTAATCTAAGCAAAGCATCTCCCGTGATTCTCAGGGAGAAAGCAGGAGAGAAATCACGTGGCAGCTCCAGAGACCAGGTCTTAAATACCCTGTAGGCGTGGTCCCCGAGCATCTCAGGGGGAGGAGCCACCGCCGCTCGGTGGACTTTCTGAAGGCAAGGTCCGGAGAGAGAAAGAGGTGGGGCCTAAATGGAGCGTCCACCTAAACAGAAAGAGGTGGGGCCTAAATGGAGCGTCCACCTAAACAGTTTACGTATTTAAATCCAGCACTCCGGAGGCAGAGCTAGGAGGGTCTCTGACTTCAAGGCCAGCCTGGTCTACAGAGTGGGTTCCAGAACAGCCAGGGCTACGCAGAGAAGCCCTGTCTCGAAAAACAAAACAAAAAGCAAGCAAATAAAACGTAGCTTTTGCTGAAGCGGGAACTTTGGTGGGAAGAGTCACAATGCAGGGAGTCTGGGCGAATCCTCTGTCTCCTGAACTATGGGAACTATGCTGTGTGTCCTGAAGCTTTGAGGAGGCTGCTTTCCCTCTACAGCTGAACGATAGTCCTAGCGCCCCGATGGAGGGTTCAGGCATATAGTTCCCTCCAGCACAGGCTGGGGTAGCATTTTGTTTCTTTACTCTCCCTGCAGAGGGCTGGCGGTGTTCCGAGACCATTGCTGTTCCGCCTGTGTTCTCAGTCTACGCGTCAATAGGAAGCAGATTTTCACCAGCAGGTCTGAGAATGGAAGGGTCTTGCTCTGGATCTATTTCTACCTTAAGTGTTCAATAAAAAGCAGCTTGTAAGCACCCACAAATCCGAGTGCATCAAATAAACAGTGGTTAATAACAGATGACAGAAACGATTCAAAATGCAAGGCTGGGTGTGGTGATGCAGGCCTTTCTCTAGGAGTTCCAGGCTAGCCTGGTCGACCAGCAGGGGCGGCATTGTGAGACCAGCCTCAAAACAGACAAATGTAAGAGGAGGGGCTGTAAGATTGCCCAGCGGGCACCTGCTGCTAAACCTTGCTGCCTGTGTTTGATGCCCAGGACCTACATGGCCGAAAGGGGACTAACTCCTACAGCTGTCCTCTGACATCCATGTACTTCGTGTGGTGTGTGTGCCCTTCCCCACGAAATAAATAATAAATGTAAATCAATGTAAAAGGAGAAATTCATAACAATTAAGGTGGGATGTTTTCATTTATCTCTTGGAATGAGCCAGAACGAGCCACTAAAACAGTTATGATGTTAAACAGTACACTCCATTGAATACACCATATTTTTTCTTCTGTTGATGAGGCTGTGACCGTACAGTATTTAAAAAAAAAACAATCCTGGCCAGGCGGTGGTGGCGCGCACCTTTAATCCCAGCACTCAGGAGGCAGAGGCAGGTGGATTTCTGTGAGTTCAAGGCCAGCCTGGTCTACAAGAGCTAGTTCCAGGACAGGATTCAAAGCTACAGAGAAACCCTGCCTCAAAAATCAGAAAAAAAAAATCACCCCCCAAAACAACAAAAAAATCCTTAAAAATCCTATTGTTGTGTGGGTTTTCTTTTCTTTTTCTTTTTCGGTAGAACATGCTTTTTTGTTCTTTTTCTTTCATGTTTTTGCGATGAGTTCTCACTAGGTAGTCCTGGCTAGCCTGAATTCACAATAATCTTGCCTCTTGAATGCCGAAGTTAGAGGCGTGCACCGCCTCACCTGGCTAGACAAAACTTTAAAACAATCATGCTTAGGTAGAAAGAAAGCCGGAGTAAAAAATTAAACAGAGAATTAATAGGTTCTGAGCACAACCTATTAGAATTAGTCATGAACATAATTCAAGATATTCCTCCTGCCGGGCGGTGGTGGCGCACGCCTTTAATCCCAGCACTCGGGAGGCAGAGGCAGGCGGATCTCTGTGAGTTCGAGACCAGCCTGGTCTACAAGAGCTAGTTCCAGGACAGGCTCCAAAACCACAGAGAAACCTTGTCTCGAAAAACCAAAAAAAAAAAAAAGATATTCCTCCTTCAGAGCCCCTCCCATTCTTGAGTTCTCAGGTTTCCTTAATAAATCAGCGCTTAGTTTGCTCAAAATAATAATTTTCCAAATTCTATTTATAGCTCTTCCTAAGTGTCTTCCGGGGATTGTTCTAAGGTTTTCTAGCACACCAGACCTGCAGCTGTGCAATGGTGCTGTTCTTACATATAATCTATGCATACTTTATTCTCTAGATCATGTGTGACAGCTATAGATTAGTCTCCTTTACCACAGCGACAAAATACCCAAGAAGGATAGGTTCATGTTGGCTACCAGCTTCAGAGGTTACGGCATGGCCAACTGGCCACATTGCTCCAGGGCCTGGGCCAAGAGAGAGCATCATGGTGGAAGGGCAAGGGGGACAGAGCAGTTCACCCACCATAGCCAGGAAGCAGGGAGAAACATGCTCGCCTCTTTAGTTCCACCCTATTCAATGGAGCACCCCACAGGATGGGTCTTCCTCGCTTTGTCTTGTTTTTGAGGCAGGGTTTCTCTGTGCAGCTCTGGCTGTCCTGGAACTTGCTCTGTAGACCAGGCTGGGCTCGAAGTCAGAGATCTGCCAGCCCCTGCCTCCAGAATGCTGGGATTAACAGCATGTGCCGCCACCACCTGGCAAGGACCTCCTTTGCTTAATCATTTTAGGGAATGCCCTCATAGACACACCGTGAAGTGTACTTCACTCATCTCTTAGGTATCCCTCAAGTCCCATCAAGATTATGGTTAGCCATGATTAGCCATACCAGACTAACACAAGGTCACATTACATAGAGCTGTTATACTGTGTTGTTCAAGGAATAAAGGCAAGGAAAGATGATGCAAAGTTCAGCAGAGAGGCACTGGCTTTTTCAGTCTTCAGTAGGCTCAATTAAAGAATGTGGAACCCTCATGTACAGAAAGATAATATAGAAATTAGGGCAAAGTACTTACCTGGCATTCATGAAGCTTTAACAGGCATAAATGGTGCACACCTGTAATCTCAGCACTCCAGAGATGAAGGCAGGAAGATTAGAAGCTCAAGGTTATCCTCTGCTATGTAGAGAGTTGGAGGCCAGCCTGGGCTACAAGAGGCTCTATTTTAAAAGAAAAAAGGAGGAGGCTAGGAGGAAGAAGAGAAGGAAAGAAAGAAAGCAGGAAGAAATACATTTAACTCTTGGGTAGAAGAGAAAACCAAAACAAATAAAAGCTACATTGAGAAAATGTTGCAACAAGTATTTTCATCATCTGTTCACTCAGCAGGCATGGATTAAATGTCCCCTGTTCCCAGGACTGTGAAGGAGAAAGAGATTCATGGCCCCGTTCACGGAGCTCTCACATTCTCACGGCATGAGCAGACAAAACTAAACGAGTGACCCTACCGAGCATCCATCCGACGGCCTCACAGAGTGAACAGGTTGAGGAAGAGGGCCTCTGGATGGAGAGAGAGGCAGGGTCCAGCATAGTGCTGACTAAGCCAGCCAGGTGGACGAGGCGCAGCAGCCAGCTCAGGAGAGGGAGCCCTGGAGCACATGAAGAAGGGAGTCGACATTCGCGCCACCTCAGCACCCAGGGCTCTGACCTGACTCTAGGCTCAGAGAACAGGTAGCAGGAGTAGAGGCTGAGCACTGTCTGGCCTGTCCCTTGGAAGCATTCAGAGAGAAGAGGCCTGTCCAGGAAGCTAATGTAGGCCACAGCTTGGGGCACCATGGTAGACCTTGGTGTTAGGCAGCTTCTGGGGAGCCTAACACCCTAGAAACATAACTGCCCTTGAAGAGTTGACAGAACTAGCCATCAGGCATTTGAAAGATAAAGGCAGGATCATGAGTTCAAGGCCAGCCTGATATACACAATGAGACTGTCTCAAAAATCAGACAAATAGCCCCCCACAAACAAGCTGCCTGTGGTAGTTTGGATGTAACTGCCCCCTATAAGCTTATAGGGAGTGGCACTATTAAGAGGTGTGACTGTCTTGGAGTAGTTTTGACCTTGTTGGAGGAAGTTTGCCATTGTGGGGGTGGGCTTTGAGGTTGCCTAGGCTCAGGATAATGCCCAGTGTCTCAGTCCACTTCCTGTTGCCTTCTTATCAAGACGTAGCCAGCACCATGTCTGCCTGCATGTCTCCACACTCCCTGACATGATGATAATGGACTGAACCTCTGGACTGTAAGTGAGCCACCACAATTAAATGCTTTTCCTTACAAGAGCAGCTGCAGTCATGGTGTCTCTTCAAGGTAATAGAAACCCTAACTAAGATGCTGCCCGAAGTTCTGCCCAAGGATATACATCCATTCAAATAGAGGGAGGTTCTTGTGGCAAAAGGGAACCTCAGCCAAGAGTGACAGTCTCGTCCTACTTAGTCCGGATTACGCCAGCAGAGATGCTAAGGTCCTCGGCAGTATGTCTGATGCAGTAGGCACTCGGTCACTGGTAGCAACTATTCTAATAAAGACTTGAGGACTCTGGAATAAGGTGCAGTGTTAAGAGCACTGACTGTCCTTCCAGAGGTTCTGGATTTAATTCCCAGCACCCACGCGGTGGCTCACAACCACCTGTAACTCCAGTTCCAGGAGATCCAATGCCCTCTTCCAATTTCCACCAGGACTGCATGCGCATGCGCACAGATAAACACGCAGGCCAAACACCCATACACATAAAATAAATTAAGAAGAAAAAGTTAACTCACTTATATGGAAATTGATGGAAGCTGAGTTTCCCTGTATACCGAGGCCTGGAGAATTCTCCTGGGTTGGTCTGTGGGAACCAGAGGAAATCTGTTCCTAATAGGATTCTGTACAAGCTCAGCCAGTCCTCTCCAATTAATAAGCCTAGCGGACATGAGGGAACAGATTTCTTCCTGAGCCTGGACACTGCCATCCCTCATCCCTTGGAAATGAGATTATGAGGAGGGCAGGGCCAGGGAGGAAACTGCCCTAACTCAGTTATCAGTCCTGGTTTGTCCATTTTAGCCTGGGAATAGCTTAAAGCGGGAGGTGAGAGCAGAGGGGAAGCCGGAGCCTCTCAGGAAATGACAAATCTGGAAACACGGCCGGGACCAGCCCACCTCAGGCTCCCTGAGGTCCATTCTGGAATTAATGGGCTCATCCCTGCACTGTTCTTACCATGTGCTGGCTACAGAGATCATGTAGCTACCCCTTGTAGCTGCTCTAGCTCAGTCTCCCTCGTGATGGGGTGGTGTCAAGGCCTTCAGGTGACATTACTGCTTCCAAGGCAGCTGACTGCACTGTCACTGAGGAGACTGGGGACAGCTGGTCTTGGATTTATCATAAACCAGATGTTGAACTTTAGGAGGCCTTTGGCACCAGTCTCACCTGGAAACGAGATTTATGACCCCGTGGGAAACCCTAGGGCCTGTGCTCTTGGCATTGATTTGTTTCCTTCTGGATGGCAAATCATGGTCTCCAGGAGGGTTCTCACCATCTCCCATCAGTTCTGTCCTTTGTCCTCCTAGCTTTGGGAGCTGGAGGCTTGTCCTGGCTGGATTGGTCCAGGCAGAGCCACCCTCTGACTCCACTATGGACTTTGGAAAGCCTTTCTGTCTTGTCTCCAGAACAAAGCAGTGTGTCGTCCTGAACGATGGGGACAGCTACCTCAACAGCTCAGAGGAAGCCAGCAAATCGTAGGGGCAGAGCCTAGAGAACTGCACAGGAAGGACTAGAGCCCCCCAAAATGTGTGGGCCACTACCTTCTGGAACCTTTCAGCAGTACTGGTAAGCAATGATGCTCCATCATTCCTTCATGGCATTTGTTTTTTTTTTTTTTAATTTTTTTTTATTGAGAAAAGGAAGAAAAAAAAAACAAGTTTCCACCTCCTCCCAGCCTCCCATTTCCCTTCCCCTCCTCCCACCCTTCTCCCCCTCCTCCCACCCTTCTCCCCCTTCTCCCATCCTTCTCCCCCTCCTCCCACTCCTCTCCCCCTCCCTCTCCAGTCCAAAGAGCAGTCAAGGTTCCCTGCCCTGTGGTAAGTCCTAGGTCCTCCCCGCTCTGTCCATATCTAGGAAGGTGAACATCCAAACTGGCTAGGCTCCCACAAAGCCAGCACATTGCATAGGATCAAAACCCCGTGCCATTGTCCTTGGCGTCTCATCAGCCCTCATTGTTCGCCATGTTCAGAGAGTCCAGTTTTAACCCATGCTTTTTCAGTCACAGTCCAGCTGGCCTTGGTGAACTCCCAGTAGATCAGCTCCACTGTCTCAATGGGTGGGTGCACCCCTCATGGTCCCGACTTCTTTGCTCATGTTCTCCCTCCTTCTGCTCCTCATTGGGACCTTGGGAGCTTAGTCCAGTGCTCCAGTGTGGGTCTCTGTCTCTATCTCCATCCATCACCAGATGAAGGTTCTATGATGATATGCAAGATATTCGTCAGTATTGCTATAGGCTAGGGTCATTTCCGGTTCCCTATCCTCAGCTGCCCAAGGAACTAACTGGGGACCTCGGCTTGGGCTCCTGGGAGCCACTCTAGGTTCAAGTCTCTTGCCAACCCTAAGGCATTGAAGAAAGAAATTGAGGAGTATACCAGAAAATGGAAGGACCGCCCTTGCTCTTGGATTGGGAGGATCAACATAGTAAAAATGGCAGTTCTACCAAAGGCAATTTATAGATTCAATGCAATCCCCATCAAGGTCCCATCAAAATTCTTCACAGATCTTGAGAGGACAATAATCAACTTTATATGGAAAAACAAAAAACCCAGGATAGCCAAAACAATCCTATACAATAAAGGATTGTCTGGAGGCATTACCATCCCTGACTTCAAACTCTATTACAGAGCTACAGTGATGAAAACAGTGTGGTACTGGCATAAAAACAGAGAAGTCGACCAATGGAATCGTATAGAAGACCCGAATTTTAACCCACAAACCTATGAACACCTCATTTTTGATAAAGGAGCCAAAAGTATACAATGGAAGAAAGAAAGCATCTTCAACAAATGGTGCTGGCATAACTGGATGTCAACCTGTAGAAGAATGAAAATAGACCCATATCTATCACTATGCACAAAACTCAAGTCCAAATGGATTAAAGACCTCACTATCAGTCAGAACACATTGAACCTAATAGAAGAGAAAGTGGGAAATACCCTACAGATGGGCACAGGAGATCGCTTCCTATGTGTAACCCCAACAGCATAGACATTAAGGGCAACATTGAATAAATGGGACCTCCTGAAACTGAGAAGCTTCTGTAAAGCAAAGGACACTGTCACCAAGACAAAAAGGCAACCTACTGACTGGGAGAAGATCTTCACCAACCCCGCAACAGACAAAGGTCTGACCTTCATGGCATTTGTAAATGAGAAAAGGAAAGAAAAAGGAAAGGACACGAGTCATCCTCGGTGTGGTGGAGGGGAAGGCTCACTGCAAGCAAAAGGGAGGGCATAGCCAGAGACAAAGGCCACTGGGAGAGTCCAGCGTGCACATGACCCTGAGCCAGGCCATGTGAGGCCAGGGGGAAGAGGAGAGGGAAGAGCCAGACCAAGAGATCAGGAAGGTAAAGGGTAGATGGGAGAGCCAAAGAATCTGCGGAGCAAATGGCTGGATTATATAGGGAAGGGCATCTGGGAGTAGGGCAGCCCAGTTCCTGGGCTGGAAACGTTTAGGGTAGGGGATGGGATATGCCCTCCATCCCCTGTAACAGGTAGGGACCATGGGATGCAGGGAGAACCTGGTGACCAGGCTCGCTTTGATAGGTCAATGGGCACCTCAGCCATTTTTTGTCACGTGTCACCACCAGTATCTTTTTGAACCAAGAATTTATTCAGGCTTCAAAGGCTCCTGCTGGGAGACTGGCTTCGGTCATCGCTTCCCAATGACCACGGCTGCACCCTGTTGGCTCATGGGACACACCCACTCTGTTTCCACAGGAAGGGTGGTCAGGGATCTGTGGGAGATTTTTCTTGTCTCTATCTCTGTCTGTACATTGAGAAGGATGAACAGTTTTTTGGGCTGGACAGTTCTGGAAACTGTCAGTGAGACGCTTCATTTCCTGGCTGGCCACTGTGCTTCTGCTGGGTTCCAGTCTCCTGTTCCCAGGACAGTTGACTCAGAATCGTTCTGTTCGTCTTTGTTTCTCGGCACTCAACACTCCCTGGCACACAGGACGTCAACTAAGATTGTGTATTTACTTCTACCTTCTATCAACTTCCCCCAACTCAAGATTGTATTCTATTTTTGGCTGCTTGTTTGAAAGGCATGTTAGGTTTGGGATTCAGCAAACACCCAGCAGGTTCTATCTAGAGGACAGGTCAGTGCTAGGAGTTTTCCCATATATTTCTTAAATTTCTTATCCAGATTGCTCCTGGGATTTCACACCCACCTCCTAGAAAGAAACTGAGTCACCGACAGCTCTAACATTGCTCGACCCATACCGGTCCCAGCAAGAAGAAAACACACGTCTTCTTCCAGCTACCACTGATGTCCCTTTTCTGAAGTGTTCAGCTAGCAGATGGCAGAGGTAGCCAATCAGGACCCGCTGTGGTTCTGAGTTCCCTCTAGGGACTCTTAGCCACTGGTTTTCCCAAGCCTGAAGGGCCAGAGGCAACTATGCACTACTGGGGTGCAATGGCCCCTAGGCAGGGTCAAGGTAGGTGAACCTCACCCAGTTCCTGTTTGAAACCAGAAGCGCAAAGAGGAAGGAGCCAAGGCCAACCAATTCACTGGTGCTTTTCCTCCCCCTTTCAGTTTTCCTTTTAAACATTTTTTATGAGATAGTTTCTGTGTCCTAAAATCTAACCATACAAAGGACACAGTTCAGTATTCTGTAGTGCCTTTAATCAGCTGCACTGTTGCTACGGTACATTCTAGTCCCCTAGCATCAGTTCCCATTGGCCTCAGGTCACTTTTAGGTAACCTGCAGAATCGTACAGCACGTGGTCTCTGCAACTGACTTCTGGCACTTAGCATATTTTTAAAGTCCACTTTAAAGGTTCATATTTTTAAAATCTTCTCCCCTCTTCCCTCCTTACCACCCCTTTCTGAAGTGGTCTCATGTAGCTCAGGCTGGACCTGAACTCACTAGGTAGCTGAGACTGGCTCTGAACACCTAATCCTGCGTCTACCCCACGAGCACTAGGATTTTAGTGGAGCGACACCATACCCAGTTCTGAGCTTTTTTTTTTTTTTGGTTGCATAATAACCCATTGTGTCAGGTTATCATCAGTTGAGTCGTCCACTGCTAGCAACATCTTTGTGTGGTTGTGAGGTCCCCTCTTCTGTGACCAACTCCACCTGCCTTCCCTTGGGTCTTAGTCCTTGTGTGTGGTACAAATGCCTTTATTTTACATGGCATGGAAAATGTGCATTCTCCCTCTGTGTACATGCATTTTTCTTCATCCTTTTGTTTTTCCAAGACAGGGTCACACTATGTACCCTTTGTTGGCCTAAAATTTGTTATAGAGGCCAGACTGGCCTTGAACTCAATAGATACGAACCTGCCTCTGCCTCTGGAGTGCTAGAACTAAAAATGCATGCCGCCATGCCTGGCCCTGCACAAGCAATTTTCATTTATATCCATTGCTATACATAGCTATTATTCTGTGTTATTCCTTCCACTAGCACTGTGTTGACAGGATGACCCATGTCGCCATGAGCACATCTGGTTGTTCCTGCCAGCAGCTGCACAGCCTCTGGGAATGGGTTGCTGCCACATTGCGCATATCTATCCCCTATGAGGGTGAAAACCTGTGGGCCCAGCTGTCTGCTACTGCTCAGAGAGCTGCAGTGGACATCCAAGTAGTGTTTCACAATGAGGTGGGAACACCTAGAACACATGTCCAGGAGTGGAATGCTATCTCAGAGAATGTGTGGTCACCTCCTTTGAGGTTCGGGATTGTGAGCAGTCTTTCCCCTTCTGGTGGGCAACAAGTCTAGGACCACAGGAAGGCGGGACTATTATCACAGATTTCCCAGCCAGAAACAGGAGCTAGGACACACTTCCTGTGCAGGCAGATCTGCAAACCTTGGGGTCTCCGTGATGAGGTACATCCAGCTACAGAGGGACAGTTGCTAGCTCCATCTTTTATTTTGTATTGTGTGTGCAAAGGTGAGGAGGGGCACATGTGCCCCAGTATATGTGTTGAGGTCAAAGGTCAACTCTATGGAGTTGGCTCTCTCCTCCATCTTTATGTGGGTTCCAGGGATGGAGCTCATATCAGGCTTGTATGGAAGCACCTCAACTGGCTGAGCCATCTCGCTGGCTCAGGGCCATTTTCTACTTCCCGCCTCACTAATTTCCCTTAAATTCCCTGGCCCTTTTAAGTGGGGCCATTCTTTATACCCCATGGCTTAGTTTTCAAGGGAAACTACTCCCCCAAGAAGATGCTTGTGTTCTTGGGGAGCAATGAATGACCCATAACATGATGTCTGTGGTTTGTAACTGGGGAGAGAAGTCCTAGGAAGGAGTGATTCTGGAGACCCTTGCTGGCACCTGGATGCTCAAGGGAGGGGAGAGGAAAGAGTTGAAATGATTCGATGGGAATTTTTGTTTGTTTGTTTTTTGAGACACGGTTTCTCTGTGTAACAACCTTAGCTGTCCTGGAACTAGCTCTTGCAGACCAGCCTGGCCTCAAACTCACAGAGATCCTCCTGCTTCTGCCTCCTGAGTGCTGGGATTAAAGGCATGCGCCACCACTGCCTGGCTTGATGGGAATTTTAACCTATGAAGTCTGGTGACGTCCCAGAGACACAAATCCTATGTAGTGAATTCTCTTGAGAATGTCTGGGGTGTTGGTTATTTGGGCAAACATGGGCCATGTGGGCTCACACCGTCTGGGTTCCTTAAAGATCCCACTCAAGAGCTGCTGTGCATCTCTCCACCCCATGGTGCCTCTGAAGAGGCAGTGGGGTGTCTGCTGAAGTCTTTGGCAAAGAATCATTCATATGTAATGTGAATCGCTTTGTCCTCATTTTGGCTTCATGAGTTTGCTTTTCTCATAATAGGCTCCTTTTAAAGCAAAAGCAATAACCCTGCCTGACAGACCACAGCCCTAAATGAGCAGTCAGTAAGTACCAGCACGTCACCAGCAATGTCACTGGAGGCCTGCTGGCAGCCAGGATGGAAAGTAGCTGCTACTGGTGCCTAGGGCTCCCCCAAGCTGCTGCCATTTCACCCATCAAAGCTTCTGGTTTTCTAGATGCTTCCGTGGCTCGCTTTACTCAGAAGTGTTTAGGAAAAGGAAACCCTGGTTTTGCAACACCGGGCTTCGTTTGCATATGTGCTTACATACGTGCTGAGAATGAAGCCTGAGAAAAGGCAGCTTCAGAGAGTCCCCCAGAACTTCTACTTCAGTATCTTCTTCCCTTTCTTCTGGAACTTAGGTGCAGCAGCAGCAGCAGCAGCAGCAGCAGCAGCAGCAGCAGCAGGAAATCAATGCCCAGCAAGGGGCAGGAAGTGATGCAGAATGGTGTGGAGGGCAAGACCTGGACCTGGCAATAAAGCTCTTTCTCGGCTTCTTCCTGCGATTCCACTGAGTGGGGGCTGTGATATTTGTTCCCTGGAGGGGTCAGAACTGAAAAGCAGGAGAGGTCTGAGAAACTTGCTCAACCACTCCTGTGCCTTGATTTCCAATAAGGACTGACAGGAAGAATGTACCTGTAACTCTGTAGGTACCCAAGGTGTGTGTGTGTGTGTTGGCTCAGGTTTTCCCTCCACCTGATTGCTCCATAACCTTGGCTAGCTACTGTTGGGACTGGGAGAGTGGGGGAAGGGAGACGGAATGGCGATGTGCATGTTCTGGGAGAAAGAGGAGGTCAAAACAAATAACCAGAGAGCTACGAATGCCCCTTTCTGGACTGGCTATTCCACTTACTAAGGATTGTATGACCCATGGCAGTCAAGCTATCATGTAGAGAGGTTGTGTGGAGTTTGGCATTGCCTTCTAGAATCTAGATCTTCTAGACTTTGAAGTTGGGAAGCCTAGAGCCTGAGTAGAGACTTGATCCCCTTCTGTTGGCCAATGCCTGGACCCAGGCCTACAGGAAAGTCTATGATCTATAACTGCGTTAATGGTAATGACGACAATTCCAACAAGGACAGATGAGCTGGTTATTATAAACAAAAATGTAGTGTAGCTTCTGTTTTGTTTAGAGACAGGATTTCTCTGGGTAGTCCTTGCTGTCCTGTAATTCACTCTGTAGACCAGGCTGATCTCGAACTCGGAGATCTGCCTACCTCTGCTTCCCAAGTGTTGGAGGATTAAAGTTGTGCACCATCACTGCCCTACTGGCTTTGTGTGTGTGGGATGGATGGTATTATTTGAGACAGGGTCTCATTATGTAGACCTGGGAGAGCCTAGAGTCACATTTGCCACTGTGTCGCAAGCATCGGCCCTTCCTTTATTCCAAGTAGAATCCAAGAACTTACCTTCCTCTGGATTCCTTTCACGTGTATCTGGAGGGTAGAGAGGTGTAAATGCAGTGTTCAGGAGGAATTTATCTCCTGGTCTTATGAAATGTTTGCCTACTGGACCTGAAGCCAGGCAGAGAGTCAGTCGATGCTGACTAGACTTAACCAACCTTCTGAGGAACACAAGCATCATCCCACTGCAGCAGTAGGGACTCGGATCTGTGCTGTTTCCATTAGGTCTCTCCATGGCAGGCTCTAGCTTGGGGAATGTTGATCGGGTACTGACCTTTGTGCCAGCCAACTCTTGCTCCCACAGAATATCATGAGTGGAATCAGGAAGAGTTGAGACCAACTGTCCACCTTTTGTGCCAACCAACTTGAGTGGGTTCAACCCTTTGTACCACAAAACAAACCAACCAACCCCTAAACCATAGAGAGACATGAGCTACAACTGTGTATCCCAGTTAGCTTAAGGAGAACCACCAACATTCAAGAAGATAATAATGGTTGGGCTTGTGACTGGGAGGATTATGATTCCTTGCCTCATGGGTACCTTCCTTTCTTCCTTCCTTCCTTCCTTTCTTTTCTTTTCTTTTCCTTCAGGGTCATCCTATGTAGTCCGGCTGTCCTGGAACTTGTTGTATAGGTTGGGTCAGAAATCTGCCTCTGCCTTCAAAGTGCTGGGACTAAAGCCATGCACCACTACACATAGCTATCAAGCTCTTTCTTGAATTTGAAGGGTCTTCTTAGTCTTAAACCCATTTGTATTTTAAACCTAAGCAGTCAGGCTCCTATTCTCTAGCTCCTTTTATCCTTCTTTCCTAGTCCCTTGGCATGTTGATGGCTTTTCTCTTGCGGCCGAACAGCAGAAAATGTAGTCAGAGGTGCAAACTCCTGGGTGCAGGGCGAGGGTGGTCCAAACTCCTGGGTGCAGGGCGAGGGTGGTCCAAACTCAGTCTACTCTTCTCTTGCCAAAGGCTCCACCCAACTCAACCTGCCTCCATGTGCCTGGCTGCAATCCTTTACTAGTGCTGTACGTTGTGATCAAGCGCCAGTCACTTGGTAAGAGTCAGGCCAAATGGAACTTCATGCAGAAGCAAGGACCCAGGAACCATATTCAGAAAGCAGGCAGTTGAGATCTCTGTTGGAAACACTAGCTTTAGTGATCACCACAAACTAGAATTTACTTTCCACCTTTATAAAGGAACAGAAGCGGCTGATGAGGGAGGGCCCTTTCCCCTCTCCTGTAGTGTCCGCTCAAAAGTGCTTCTTTCGGTCTGACTCCTCTGTGCCTTGTCTGCCCCATGGTACTCTGTGTTCTGGCCTCTCTTCAGGCAGATGTGCTTTACTTGAAACCATTGAAGATTCAAGTAAAGTGTAATTTAAGTGTAATTCCATTGCCTCTTTTCCACCAGCAATGCAAAACCCCTCTCGCATTTCTCTGCCCTCTCCAAGAACCACAAACATGCCCCTGCATCACTAATACAGCTCCTTGACTACTGAGGCAGGCGGTGAACTTCACCTTTCCTTCCTTGGTCCAGTCAGACGTCTTTGTTGTTTTTTATGGTTTAGCTTCTTCTTGGATGAGATACTAAGATCACACACACACACACACACACACACACACACACACACACACACACACACCTCAATCAACCCTGCATGGAAAACTGGTTAACTCTTCCTTGGTACATGCAACACTTTTCCATGACTGTCCCTTTCCACGTTCTCTTAGGGTTGGCTCAGCACCTGGTCTAAGAACTTGACCTCAGAAGTATTGCTATCCCAGCTCAGCTCAGCTCTTCTCTTATGGCCCAGGTCTTCTCCAGTATCACATTAAGATTTTAGCTTAATAAAACTTGCCACTCCTTATCCCAACCTTTGCAAGCTTGTCGAGAGCAAAGATCTATGAAGTCTCTGTTAGCTATGCCTGGCTTTTAACATTCACGCTCTTAGGGCTGGCTCCCCAACTCAGATGTCTTGGAGGTTGTGCCAAAGGCTCCAAAAGCAAGTTTCATCTGGTCCATAGGAATGGGGTCAATCTCTTTTACTGTGGTTTCCAAGCCTTGCTGAAAAACAGTCATTCTTTCTCTTAAGGATGTTGACTACCCATTATTCCTTAGTGGACCGCTATCCAAAAAGCCTTCCAGTGGTGTGCACATGAATGTCCTGACAACTAGCACAAGAACAAAACAGGAGATGTGCCAACGACAGTTAGGTTCTTGTGTTCTCTCTGTATCATGTTATTCTCAGGTATGTGTCTTACTGTACATCACATTATTCTATAAATACACATACAAAGAGAGCCTATGTTGGTTTGCTTTCTCTCACACACACAGAGGAGCTTGAGCAGGCTCACCAAGAAGCTCTGGTGGGCATTACAGAGATGTCTCAAAAACTGATAATGTTTGAGTAGAATCTAGAGAGCCCTCTGGCCCAAGGCTCTGGGATAGGAGGAGTCACATTTCAGGGTTGAGGCATCTATCTGACAGTTCCCAGGAGTATGGGGAGTTGCCTGACTCATGTTCTTCACTCAGAACCAACATAGGATGTACTTCCTGTGTGAGCTCAGTGCTCTTTCCACTCACAGGTCTCTTAGGAAGAAAGGAAATTGGCTGGAGTTATTTCAGGTGGGGTCTTGGAGCACCTACAAATGCTGGGACACACTGGGAGGATACGGTGGGGTTAGAGAGATGACTCAGGCAGGTACAGTGAATACTCGTCTAGCAGAGGACCCAAGTTTGGTTTCTAACACTCACATTAGGTGGCTCACAACACCTGTAGACTCAGCTTCTAGGGGGATCTGATGCCTCTGCCTTAGTGGGCATTTGCAATTACATGCATACACCCACATCATAATTAAATAAAAATAAATCTTAATAAGGGTAGGTGAAACAAAAAGGTAGGTGCAAGCCTTCAATAGTCACTAGCCAGTCTGGAGCAGTCAAACAGAAGTACGCTACTGTGTGGAATCCTGTCGATCACCACCACACTCACCATGTGTAACGATGCGATGCTGGTGTTCTAGTTATCATATTCTCCCCGCTCCTCTTGCCATAGGATTTATGGATTCTAGGAGAATTTTTCTATATTTCTACTGACTTCGGTGATAAATCTGGGATTATCCCTGAGGGTTTTGGTTGGTGTTTGTTCTATTTTTCAGACATGGATATCAAGTCCAGGGTTTGAGGCATAGCAGGCAAGTACTATACCATTGAGCCTCCTCCCCTAACTAGTGTATTGAATAGCAGCTATATGGATCCAGAAAGCTGTTGGTCCTACTTACGGTTCCTTTTCTTCCATTGCAGTCTTTCAAGTCTTCTAAACCTCCAGATTTCAACTTCCGTAGACAATACAACTTTTCTCCTGTCCAAGTACTCTTGTAAACATCTTGGGTATCTTAGTGTGTGTCTTTCCCTGGCTTTGATAGAGTAGTGACAGGCAGATAAAGTTCTGCTGGAATAGCCCATGAGCTCAGAAAGGAGTCATTTCCCAACTTAGGCCATTTGAAATGCTAGATAACCTTCTTCCTCACAGTAGGATAAACTCCACAGAACCCTTCTACATATTGTGAACGGAACCGACTCCTCCTGCTTGCATACAGCACAGGCCTATTCCCTGATCCATATCTGCCTCTAAGTTCCAATCCCAAGAAGCATCTTACCAACTAGCAATGAAATACAACTAGAGTCCAGATGGGGCAGATTTTCATTATACTGTCAGAAGCACAGGATCTTAAAAGACAATGAAAGTTACTTTGTTTATTCAAACTCATGTTATTTCATTCTGGTATGGATGCCCAAGGACAAATAAACATTCTGACTGGAATAACCCCATCAGAGGGTCATGCAGCTTGCTGAAGACCTAGAGCTGGGTGCAATGGAGTGTATGTATGTCCATCTGTAATCCCAGCGCTCTAGCTAGTGAAACCCTGTCCTAAAATCAGCACAAGCAGGGAATGGTTGCTTGTATTTGAAACTTAGAACTCAGGAGGCTGAGGCAGGAGAATTGTCACAGTTTGAAACTAGCCCGGGCTTTACTATGAGACTGTTTTTTGTTGTTGTTGTTGTTGTTTTGTTTTTGTTTGAGACAGGGTTTCGCTGGTTTTAAAGCCTGCCTGGAACTAGCTCTTGTAGACCAGGCTGGCCTCAAACTCAGAGATCCGCCTGCCTCTGCCTCCTGAGTGCTGGGATTAAGAGTGTGCACCACTATTGCCAGCCTTTTTTTTTTTTTTGAAGTAAAACACAATAAATAAAAACTCAACACCAAAACTACCCCCCCCCCCCATTAAATCAACCAACAAAAAATAAAGCCATTATCCTGTCACTAGGGACAAGTCCAGGACTCAGGAGTGTCACCGCACACCTTGGTGACACCTCCAGCCCCTACCCCAGTGCACCACAGTTGTACTCAGGCTGTAAGGAAAGAACAGGCTTCCTTTGGAGTGTTTTTCTGACAAGTATCTTGGTTGGCAGGAATGTTTCAGCTAAACACAGACCCCTATTGCTTTATAGAATGACACGTTTACTGTTTTTCACTCTGTTCTCATTTTAAAGAAACAAGTTTGCAATGTACCTAAAAAGTCATGAAAAGCATCACCTTATCTGGAAGCATCAGGAAACAGAGGGGGAGGCCATGCTACTCACTACAGTGTAAAATGTCAGTTCCAGGAGCTCACTGTCCTGACCAAGTGGACACAGCACCTCCCCCTTCCTTTTATTGTCAGATGTGACCTCTGTCCCAATATCTAGAAGTGATATGACCACTGTTAGACATGAGCTTTGTCTTCTAGTCTTCAGTGTGACTCTAATTCAAGTTTCTAACAGGGCAGAAATTAAAACAGCAAAGAAATAAAGGAAGAGGGTGTCTAAGCAACCGAGTCTTCCCAGGAAGAGAGGAGGAAGCCTGGGAGAAGTGATTAATAGGTTTATTTGCATATACACAGAGAAGAGTCAGCGTTGCTGGGTGAGAAGAGGCAGGGCTTTGAGGAGGTAAGGCTTCAGCAGAGGAAGGCACCTTGACAGACAACACGAGACTCCTATTAAATCAGCACAACTGCAAACTTCTTTTGCCTCAAGCCAACGACTTAATGAACTCATTTATCGGTTGAGAATCATTTACAAAGCCAGGTGGGAAATAAAGGGAAGAGAAACAGTTTCACGTACCTGGACCTGCTGCTTAAAACATTATGTACAGGATGCAGGAAAAAAAAAATCATTAAGAGGCACTTCCAGGAGTTCTTAGCCTGATCAGTGCCCTCTCCTGCTAGGAAAAACACCCAACAAGGAACAATTTGGGGACTGAATAAGTTTTCAACATGGGAGGCCTGGATTCTACAATGGTCCTAGCAAAGGGATCTTAGAAGTGATTCCCATCCAGGCTTCTAGTACCAGGACCATACAACACAGGATCACTGGAAAAGAGTGTGGGATGGCTAACAGAAGCATCACTCTTTCTCTTACTTTGGTGGTTATTGCAGGACCCATCTCTTGACAACCCAACCTACCCTACGGGGCAGGAAGTCCCTCCTAAGGATGGAGTGCATCCTTCAAAGGGTGACCTTTCTCGGAGTCTACACTATGGACTAAGTGAACTCTGACTTTTGAATGGTTTGGAGTCCCCATGAAAGCCCACCCTTGGCACTTGGAAACTATCAATAGCTAATTTTGCTTTCTTTTTCCTCCAGGAAGAATGTGGAATGTGGATCTATCTGATTAGATTAAGGTAAAATGGAATACAAGAACAAGGCATGCTGACTAAGGGGAAGAGAGACACACACTGAGTGCTTATAACTCTTTTGTATATAAAGGATTAAAAATTCCAATTTAATAATTTTGGAAAAGCAAATGTAAAATGACTTGGGCTTATAAAACCAGAATTTACAATTATCTATGAATAGTCAAAAGATAAATCATAGAACCATTTTAATTACAAATCTAAAGTAATTCTAACGTTGGTTACAGAATCGCTGTCCCACTACCCAGGAAGAGTCCAGCTGCTGACTGTATGCACCCCACGCTACTCAAGCGCATTCCTCTCCTTCCCAAACCGTGCTCTCATACCTCAGCCACATCACCAGACACTAAGCACATCTTCCTTCCACAAAGCTCAGCAAAACGGTTTATCCTCCTGGCTCTTACCAACCGCCTTCCTTTCATAAGAACCCTGGCTCCTGGCACTGAACGTTGTCCATCCTTCAGCTTCCGCAGCTGGTCTTCTCTCGGCTCCATCCCAGCAGGTCAGGTCCTACTCCGAAAGGAACGCTGCACCAGTGAGGCCAGATATGCCTTGTGCTAAGTCCTCCCTAGGCCAGCTCCAGCCAGGCTCCAGTTGTCTAGCACCTTTGTATGCAAAGTTCCACTGTTCTCTCTTCCTCCTGCTTCAACATCTACACCAGCAGGACATCTGGGCAGCCTTAGGTCTTCCTGTCTTTCACAACCCTTCACTGACAACTCAGGGACTACCAACACCATTATACACTGAAAAGTTGATATTTTCTTCTCTCCACTGTTACCTACTTCAACAGAACAAAATGTTTTCAGGGAGCCAAGACACTGACCAGAGAGAGTTGTTTCTCGACACTCCCTGCCTCCTAACAGATGCCAACTACTCTGCAAAGTTCAGGTGGAACCCACAGCCTCTGACAACTCCAAGCCTGAGGGAGGGTGACAGGCCTGCCAATTCTGCCTGACGGATTGGCACTGGATACAGTACCACATTCTGCCTGACGGACTGGCACTGGATACAGTACCACATTCTGCCTGACGGACTGGCACTGGATACGGTACCGCATTCTGCTTGACGGACTGGCACTGGATACAGTACCACATTCTGCCTGACGGACTGGCACTGGATACAGTACCACGCTCTGCCTCATGGACTGGCACTGGATACAGTACCACATTCTGCCTGACGGACTGGCACTGGATACGGTACCACATTCTGACTGACGGGCTGGCACTGGATACAGTACCACATTCTGCCTGACCGACTGGCACTGGATACAGTACCGCATTCCACTCTTCACTACAACTCATTAGTATCCCTCTACCAGTCAGTTTATAAGTTTGGGTAAAAAGCTCTCCTGAGGGGTCCTTTCTTCTTTTAGGATGCCTGGACTCCATTAGCACCTGCTGGCCTCGAGTGCGTCCTAGGAGCCAGCACTAGATGGTTAAAATGTGTTGTTCACTAGCTGCTGTAAGGATCTCACAGCACAGAGTGTAACTCTGCCCCTTCTGAAAACAGCGGCACTATCAGGATCTGAGCTCAAGTGTTAACCTCTTCTTAACAGGAACAATGTTCCACTCAAGAGTCACAGTAAGCCGGGCGGTGGTGGCGCACGCCTTTAATCCCAGCACTCGGGAGGCAGAGGCAGGCGGATCTCTGTGAGTTCGAGACCAGCCTGGTCTACAAGAGCTAGTTCCAGGACAGGCTCCAAAACCACAGAGAAACCCTGTCTCGAAAAACCAAAAAAAAAAAAAAAAAAAAAAAAAAGAGTCACAGTAAATGCTCAATGATGTGTTAGCTGGAGAAAACATGGGGCATTTAAAGAGGAGCCATGTTTTCCTCTTCAGCACAGCCAATGAGCTGAAGGCAGGCCTCTCCTTTCTGCTAGCGTAAATCTACAACTCACTGCAGCACGATCTGATCTAGAGGACACTCTTCATTTAAGACCAGAACACCTATGTCATGTGAACAATGAACAGGCGAAATGGCAAAAGCTACAGACCCACAGGGCTTTGCTAACAAGACAGTTGAAAGAAAGGCCTCATAAGACATCAAGCCCACATGTGCCAGTGGGTACATACACACAACAAGCTTAATGTCCCAAGACAGGACCACTGTCACAGAGCCTCAGAGGAATGCTATGCTCACATCTCACTAGAGAAAACCCCCTGGAGAATGGTGAACAGAAGGAGCAGCAGCAGACACGTTCAGGCCCCGGTTTTATGTGCCTTTAATACTTTTTCCTTTCCTCTGTGTTCACTAAACAAGAAAAAATTATTTTGCAAGGCTACTTTTTGTAGCTTTTGTTTTCCCTTTGTTTTTATCATGTTTTTAATTTCTTCTCTGAAGAGGAATTCTCTGAATCTGTGTCTTCCAATTCAATTCGATGCCTTTTGAGGCCACTGTGGTCATGAACACCCTTGCTGCTGTCCATGGCTGAGGGGTCAGTGGGGTCTTCTCTCATTCCAGCACTGGGGGTCTCACAGGCCATTTCAGACCCACAACAATCTTTGTGTAGAAGAGTCCCTGTCAGGGATGGGTTATCATGGTCAGTGTCTGGGTGTCCTGGGGAAGAGTAGACCACTGTCTCCAGCTCCCCAGAGTTCTGCCCATTGTTGTGGGGGTGAGGGGGTCGGGGATGCAAGCGTCCATTGTTGTGGTTGGCACATAGGGTTTCAAGGCTCCTTTCCTCACTATCATCAGACTGGGTCCTGGGACAGTTGCCAGATGCACTATTCAGAGTGGAACCAGATGCTTTGGGGACAGGAGAGGGTGGCTCCTCAGTCCGGCTGCTCAGGGCCTTGCTCAGGGCCTTTCCATTGAGCTTCTTGGTTTCAAAAGAGTGTTCTAGAGGGCTGCTACTGTTAGTGTCCTGAGAGGTGCTCTCTGGCACCTCTGCCCAAGGATGGCTGCTGTGCTCATGGCTTGCACCACTGCTGGGATTCCTGGTGGAAGTCCCTTCTTTACAAGCATCTTTGCTGCAGCCTTCAGGGGGCAGGTCCTGGTCTCTCTGGGTTGGGCAGGCTTCCTTACTGGAAGAAGGGGTTGGGTTGTCTTTGGGGCTGGTTCCTGCTCTCCCGTCATCTGCCTCCTCTGCCACTAAGGAAGTTTCTCCATCTTTGTTATTCGAGTAAGAGATGTAGGAGTAGCGGAGCCACTTGTAAGCTTTATAAATCTTTCGCTCTACTGATTCCATGTTGGCAGTTGGTGGGGCCCGGCTTGGTTGGATATCCAGATTGGAAGCACTCCGCTCAGGGGAGGAGTTTGGGGAGGAGGAGAGGTCATCCACCTTGATCTGGGGGTAGTCGTAATTGTCCTCACCAATGTAGGTGTTGGTGGGCTTGACTGGAGCGTTGGGCCGCTCTTCCCGGGCTGTCTTTTGCCGCCTCCGCATGGCATTTCGCTGCCGAGTGGTGGCTCGGCGTTGGTTCAGTTCCTCTTCTTCCTCCGAGCTACTGGAGCTGCTGGAGTTGCTGGATCCATCCTCGGGGCTGGGCGACCTCGGCCGAGGGAAGAGATCTGTGTCCAGTTCAGCCTCACAGGCATTCTCTTCAGAATCAGACTCATTGGACAGGGCCAGGAGGCGCTTGTCCTGGTAGCGACGCAGAGCAGATAGGCGCTGCTGGCGAGATGCTGCATCCTCACACGTCGGCGTTGCTGGGGTTGACACTACAGCATTTGCGGTGGTGACTCGCAGGGGCCCCAGGTGGAAGGCATTGTCAGCAGACTCGTCTACTGTGGGAGGTGGGGAGCGGGGCAGTGAGGCTGAGGACTCTGAGTCAGTATAGCCCGAGCGCTCACTGACCCCTGCATGCAGCTGAAGGATGGTGCTCTCGCTGAGGTCACTGTCTGAGTCAGAGCTCCAGCCCTCGATCTCGCGGCGCACCAAAGAGTCAAAGAAAGCCATCATCCGGGGGTCTTCCTGGACCGACTGGTTAGCATAGTCGTGGGACAGACCACTTCCGCTGTTCAATACAAGGCTGATATACTCTTCATGGGTGTAGAGGCTGCGGGAATCATCTTCAATACGACCGTCGAGGTCTCCTGTACAGCCTGGCTGCTTGTATGGACTCCAGATCTACACAGAAGATGAAAAACAAAGGCAACCAGGATTGAATGGGAAGTGTTCTACAGCAGGCCATGATAAAGACCACTAAAGCTGAGCTTCTCCCAGATGCTTTCATATTAAAGTCCCCAAACAACTTTAAAAATATTTTCTTTCCAGGTACAATGGCACACTTCTGTAATACTAGCGCTTGGAAGGCTGAGACGGGGCATCACAAGGCCTCATCAACTGATACATAGCCAGAATTTGTCTCAAAACAAATAGCCACTGACTCCTACGCAAAACAAAAGCTCTTTATTTAGTAAACTGACTCTTATGGGCGGTGGTGGCGCACGCCTTTAATCCCAGCACTCGGGAGGCAGAGGTAGGCGGATCTCTGTGAGTTCGAGACCAGTCTGGTCTACAAGAGCTAGTTCCAGGACAGGCTCCAAAACCACAGAGAAACCCTGTCTCGAAAAACAAAAAACAACAACAACAACAACAACAAAAAACAAAAAAAAAACAAAAAAAAATGTATATCAAAACTGAGGCTTTTAGGAGTAGGCAAAAGCTGTTTAGAGCATAGAACTAGACAGTATTCAGAGACCGAAGGATGTCTTTAGGTGGAGGATACCCATTATTGTCTCTTTCCTCTTATGTTTTCTGTCAGTACATAGGATTATAACCTTAATCTCAAAGTAGGGGTGGAAGATGCTTTGAATATTAGGTAGTCGATTT
Organism: Microtus oregoni; assembly: GCF_018167655.1. Lineage (NCBI taxonomy): Eukaryota > Metazoa > Chordata > Mammalia > Rodentia > Cricetidae > Microtus > Microtus oregoni. The sequence continues at coordinate 17,089,657 of NW_024543068.1, read as the reverse complement.
GAAAATATGCCTTGCCAGGCATGGTGGTGCACTTGGGAGGCAGAGGCAGACAGATCTCTGTGAATTCAAGGCCAACCTGGTCTATAGAGTTAAGTTCCAGGCCTGCCAGGGTTACATTGTAAGACCTTGTCTAAAAAGTAAACACCCTAAAAAGATTTCAGCCCATCGTTCCACTTCTTTCAAACAGTAATATTCTAATTTTAACCAATGAGAATTACTCACTGGGGCTTGATAAGAATAGACAACTGCCTCCACTGCATTTCCCTCTCTCAGACATGCAAGCATCGGTTACCTGGGAAACAGGGTTCTCTTAACCAGGGTGTCGCTTGCTTGCTTAGCAAGAAAAGGCAAAGCACACTGTCCCTGGAGGGGTGACTGCATCCCCATCCCTTACCAGGTTGTCCAGGACTACACCCACAGCTACAAAGAAGCAAAACTAGAGGTTGTTTTCTGGTTTTGTTCTTTTGAGACAGGGTTTCTCTGTACAGTTTTAGATACCCTGGAACTCGGCTCTGTAGATCAGGCTGGCCTCAAACTCAGAGATCTGCCTGCCTCTGTCTCCTGCATGCTAGGATTAAAGGCGTGTGCCACTACTATCTAGTAAAACTAGAGTTTTTAACTCAGGTATTTTTGACTCAAAAACTGAGCTTTACCATTGTGTTGAGTTATGCAAAATCAAGTTCAAGGTAATGAAGTTGTCACTGTAAACAAGAGCAATTAACTTAACCTGACGCTGCTGGTCCCCTGAGCAGTGCAGAGCAATTCAGCTACACCAGCCCATAGCCAGAGCATCTCTCGGCAGGCATTCCAGTCATTTTCTTGCCTGACAGGTTGGTGTTTTGTCTTTAGATAGCATCTTACTCAAGAGAACAGTGTCTCCCAACTTCCTCCATTCGTTTCCTCAAAGCTCAGGAAGAAAAAATTCACCTCCGGAAATGTCCCAAGGCCTACTGATCCCTGAGAGGTGGTCTCTTTAGAAGATTTCCAGTTCACAAGAGGCTCCTTTCAGTTCACAGGGCCAGCTACCTCTCAGCCTCCCCAGCCCGGATGTGTTCTCCTTAGTCTTGCTCCCGTCTACAACTCAAGTGTCCTGTCCTCTCGGGCTTCAAACTCCCACTCAGGAACTTGGAAGCAGTGTGCCCAAGAGACAGCTCTAGAACAGGCTGACTCTGACCCCAGAGACTGTGACTCAAAGGATCAGTAGAGGTGAGGCAAGGTTAGTAAACGCTAGCATATAATAAGCATAAAGCAAGAAGCAGAAAACAAAGATCTTCTCTGAGGGACATTCAAATTCTTTGTGACAGGCAATGATTGGAAAACACCTAGGCAGCACAAGGCTCTAGCTACATACAGATGGACACCTCTGCCAACAGATTTCTGAGAACTCAGAGTTTGGTGTCCTAGGAAGTGAGCTGAAGGGTTCAAAAGGTTAGGATGCTTGTTGGGTCTCATTCTTAATTCTGGGCAAGTGATTCATTTTCTCAGTTTAAAAATGACAAAACATTATTTGCTATCTTCCCTAATATGAAAACAAATCTCCTTCATAGAACTCCAGATTCTGCTAACAGAAATGGTCTAACTACTTCACAAGCCACTTTTTACAATTAAAATTTTATTTTACATATATGGGTGTTTTGTCTGCCTTGGAGCCAAAAGAGGTAGTTAGATTTTGATGGAGGAAGGTCATTGGCTAATAAAGGAACTGCCTTGGCCCATTTTATTGGTTAGAAGATAGGTGGGAGGAGTAAACAGAACAGAACCCTGGGAGGAAGAGGAAGTGAGCTCAGACTCCACAGCTCTCCTCTCAGGAGCAGACGCCTCAAAGAGACACCACGCAACCAGCTCCCAGGCAGACGCACGAGATGAAGCTCCGACCCAGGATGGACATAGGCTAGAATCTTCCCGGTAAGCGCACCTAGGGGCGCTACACAGATGATTAGAAATGGGCTAAATTAATATGTGAGAATTAGCCTAGAAGAGGCTAGATAGAAATGGGCCAAGCAGTGATTAAATGAATACAGTTTGTGTGTTGTTATTTCGGAGCATAAGCTAGCCATATGGGCAGCCGGGGTGCTGGGGACGCAGCCTCGCCGCTCTTATTACTAGAAGATTCCCTGAAACTGGAGTTATAGACAGTCAGGGGCTACCATGTGGGTGCTGGAAATTGAACCCAGGTCCTCTGCAAGAATAGCAAGTGTTCTCAACCACTAAGCCATCTCCTCTCAAGCCCTCTGACAAGCCAGCTTTAAAGTTCTGATCTCCCAGCCCCCACATTTTCTCTTCAGGAATGAAAATCACAGCACTAAAGGTCAGTTTTATTTGGGCTCTGGAATGTGACAAGCTGAGTTGAACTGTGTACTTCTGAAGCTTGGGCAATGGAACAAGACTGGATCAAAAGAAGACTTGGAGTGTGGACTCCTAGGCTTGGCTCCTTCATCTAAGCAGTGAATTAGATGGGCCCTAACATAGTCCTAAGATTCAGAGCGAAACAAAACAGCCTCTTAGAAGTCAGTGTGTGTCTGAGAGCAGTACAGAGCAGCAGAAGCCCACGTCTTACCCTGGAAAGCCTCCATTTCTCAACCACAGATCTGAGTGATGAAATGACATAAGCTATGGTCAAGCACTAATCAGCGTGCTGCTTTCTCTTTAATTTGGTGGCCAAAACCCACAACCAGAAAACTTTAAGACCAAAATGCTTTAGCTGGGCATCAGAATCACCGACTCCCCATTATCCTGGTTCAGAACCTTTTCAATCATTTATGAAACTGTCCATTTCATTACCTCAAAGTCAACGATTCAAAAGTAAAGCAATGCTGGGGCTGGAGAAATGGCCCAGTGGTTAAAGAACACTGGCTGCTCTTCCAAAGAAACCCAGATTCAGTTCCCAACACCCAGGTGGCTGCTCACAACCACCTGTAACTCCAATTCCAGGGGCATCTGATGCACTTCAGACTCCACAGGCATCTGTGCACATGTGGTATACATACATACATACATACATACATGCAGACAAAACACTCATACGTATAATTTTTTAAAAAGCAAATCACGGGAAAAATAACTTGCTAGATTTATTTGGGAAACCTGCATCATGGGTGTGTGGTCATTGTAAGCACCTGCTCTAGACCTTAGCGACTGTACTTAAATCTATACTGCAACTATCTCTTAATAAATGACAACTCTGAGAGGGGGAGGAGACCCCATTACTTATTAAGTGTGGTTAGGTGTGCCTCTTTGAGGTCTGAGTAGTTTTCTTGACAAGCACAGTTTTTTCAAGTTGCTGCAAAAAAAGGATAAAATTCAATTCTTATGGAATACCAAATGTTTGACTGAGTGACTGGGATGTGCTGAAGTAGCTGCTCTAAGTCCTCTTCTCTGTGTAAGTCCTTTGAATTTGACCATCTACTGACCCCACGATCACCTGTATATAGGTTAAGGTCCTATCTGTTTTGTGGGGCTTGCAGACACTGCAATGTGGCTGCCAGGACCTTCTAGGGCCATCCAGAATGGTACTAGTCCTCTCCTTGTTCTCTGCCTTTGGCTACCCAAGATCACTTTTTCAACAGTCATATGCTTTCCTATTTCTGAACATTTCTTTATAAGCACAATGCCTGGCACAGAGCACTGGTCCCCCCCCCCCCCCATTTATTTATCACAGGTTTGTGTGTAAGTGTGAATCACAGTGCATGTACTGAGGTCAGAAGACAACCTGCAGTGCAGGAGCTGGTCTTTCCTTCTAGCGTATGGATCCCTGGCACTGGATTCATGTCTTCAGTCTTTAAACTGTAAGGGCTGCAAAGATGGCGCAAACAGTAACCTCTATTGAGATTATCCCAAGTGAGAAAAATCCCCCTCTCCAGTGTTTTGTCTCCATTTCTTGGGAACCCCTTTATCTTTGTTTCTCTCCCCTGGGTCATCAATTCCTAGGGGGACTTGTATGACCCTTATCTTTATGCTTCCCATAGGGCCTACCATGAACAGCACACAGTAGCTATATCATAATATAGAGCAGAGCTTTGAGTGGGGAAAAAAAGAATTTGCCCCCCCCCACTTAATTATAAAACAAACCCCTTCTTTTGATAAGTGTGGGCATTCAGGCAAACAGAGGACCTTTTCTGGGTGTGAAGAGGCTGGCTCTGTCAAAGAGGGCTCTTTTCCAAGTAGAAAAGATGGCAGTAAAGGATGCGGACAGGGAGGAGAGTAGACAGAGAAAATCAGATTTCATGGTGGATGATGTTTCTGGAGCCGATGCAAGCAGCAAAGTCACTTTTCATTAAACAGTAACTGTCAGGCCAGTAGATCCCAAGACAAAGGTGTGCCACACCCTCAATTACAATAGGAGACACACAGACGCTGCGAATTAGGGGCCTTTCAGGAGAATGGAAGCTCAGGCAAGGACAGTAATCCTAACAGAGAGAAGGGCTAGCACTTACTTTCAACCTTATTCTCCCCTCTGCCTCTCCTGAGTTTCTTTTTTCTTTTTCTTTTTTTGAGACAAAGCCACACTGTGTAGCTCAGAATGACCTGTGAACATGCTATCTTCCTGCCTCAGCCTCTTGAGTGTGCATCACCAAACCCAACCTGTAATGCTTTTCATTCTATTTCCAGCCAGAAGGCAAATGGGGAAACATCTGTGAGAAACCGAAGCCGAGAACCTCCTTGTGTTTCTCTCTCACTGTGCACACTTAAGGTTTTAAATGGCCAACTGTGTCTCTCCGTTCCTATGGGAACCTGGGAGCAGTGAGTTCCACAGTTCAGTCTGAATAACCTCACAGAGCAAACATTTTCTCCTCTTTCTTGAGAACTTGGCCAGTTTCCAACCTATGACCTTTAGAGTTAAGACTTCAGTTGACTAAACAATATCTGGGGAGACTCAGCACAGAAGCATCTGAGCACATGCCAAACAGGAATTTCTCTTCTAAAGGAGATGCCTAAGTGGAGAGCTCTCTGTAGAGAATGACGTCAACGGGCCTAGAAAGGGCATGTTACAGTGCCAACCTATTAATCATAGGCCAAATGAGAAGGGAAAGTAATGTGAGGGGCAGGGCTATTTCAGTGACTGTCCAAGTGAAGGACAACTGAGATGGTGCAGTCAGTCGTCCAGTCTCTTCCCACTAGCATGGTGAATGGAGTGGGTAAGGTTCCAGCCTGGCTTTCCACACATTAGCCACACGACTCCAACAGTAATCTGTAACTTAAATGTCAACATCTGCAAACATAAGGGACTGCAGAGTACTCCATCCCAGATGGTGCATCTACATTCTCTCTTCCCACTGCAGATGGTGGCTGGCTACAACAAAACCACTTTCTGGATACAGCAGGACAGCTGCACATATGAGCTCACACAGGCAATTTCAAACCACAAAAAAACTCTAACATGGAAGGGAAGGTGGTCACTAAGTCCCACCCCTTGCTGAGGTGCTATTAGCAACTAATGGCCACTGGAAGGAGTTCACTTTTCTTCAGAGATAGCAAACACAGGAGGCTCCACACACCCAGAAGGTCCTAACCCCATACACACACCGATAGCGGATTAAGTGGGCTAAAAAACACAAAGCACATAGAGTTGGGAGGGGATAGTGGTGGGGGAATAGCGGATGAACAGGAGAATAGGGAGTGGATTTGATCAAAATACATTATATGCATGCATGATAGCCTCAAACAATAATAATGCTAAATTATCATAAATACACTTTTACTTTTCCTCTGAAAATTATCTCAGGTTTAATTTGTCATTTTAAAAACTAAGGAATTTTAACTATTGCGGGAAGCATAACCTCTGCCTATTTCAAAGTCATATTACCACAGGTCCTAAAGAATTTCTCATTTTCAGGCCAGGGACAGACAGAGCTCAGTGGTAAAGCCAAGCCTTGGTATAATTCCTAGTACTGGCAGCGTGTGTGTGTGTGTGTGTGTGTGTGTGTGTGAATTCTCATTTTTCCCTCAACCTTTATTTCCTCAGATATGGAAAAAGGTTGCTAGTACCTAAACTATGAGTGACCAAAGTAGGTTCCCTTTCTGTGGAAACAGGTTAGGCTGCTTCCCTTTGTGGTAGCTACACAAATACTCTTTAGCCAAGGCGAGTTTGTTCAGAAGATAAGGTTAGTATTCATATTTAATTTGCCTCAATCAAAACCACATGCAGGTTTTTGGTTTTGTTTTTTAAAATCCATCCTAAGACAACTTAACCATGATTCTGACAACTACTCGGCTAAACCTGTGCCAGATCGGGACAGAGCATGCTGGGTAATAGGAGAGATGATGGTTCTCCAGATCACATGAGAGTGGAGAGCAGAACTCACCAGCCAAGATCATCAGCTACTACAGCACAACACGCAAAGCAGTGTGCAGAATACACTCCACCCTTCAAAGCCTGGTGACTAGTTCTAAAGGTGGATCTGGAGATATAGTTCAAAGTCAAAGGGAAGTCACGGGACATTGGGCCAGGAGCTTGAAAGTTTGGTTTGCGGCCATCAAATCTAGACTGAGAACTGTATATTGGTCTTCTCAAAATAACCCTTGAACTTCTGGTCTTCCTGCCTCTACATATCAAATGTTTATACTTGATTACAGACATGTCCCACCATACCCAAACAAATGTACATTTCTGATTAAAAAAAAGCACATATAAAACACAGATTTATTAAGTACATTGATTTACTAATAAACATGTTACAATGGTTCTGAAAGGAAGTCATTAAAAAATTACTTAAAAAAAACAAACAAGTAGGGCATAGTGGTGCACGCCTTTGATCCCAGCACTCAGGAGGCAGAGGAAGACAGATCTCTTTGAGTTCAAGGTCAGCCTGCTCTACAAAGTGAGTTCTAGGAGAGCCACCTACTTTTAAAATATCAGCTTCTAATATTCTATGTTTAAATCGCTGACAAACCACCCCCTTAAAGACAAAGTCTTGCTCTAGAGCACAGGTGGCTTTGGGCTTGGGAGTCTCCTAACCTCAGCTCTAAGTGTCAGGCTTAGAGACATTACCACCATGCTTGGCACTCACTGAGTTTTGATAAATGCTCATATATTTAGATATAAATCCCTCTATACATTGTTCCAGTTTTTTCCAGTTATGAACTACAAACATTTCCCTACAAAAGACAGAAGGGGAAAGTGCTCACCTTGATAATCTTTTCTACACCAGAAGAGCAGATCATGTATGTGTGGGGGTTAAACCGGACCTGGTTAACAATGGATCGATGCCCTTTCAGCACCATGAAGGCTCCATTGACCACTCTGCCAATGCCACCTGGAAAGACAGAAGTTAACAAAATCACATGATAAAACAGGCCTCAGCAATGACACATAAACAACTCAGAATAGGAGCTGAGATTTTTTTTTTTACCAACTATATGAGAGCAGTGTGCATAATCTCACAGACAAAGTTGCCATGGAAAGAGGGGTGGAACACCTCCCAGCACATGTGCTCTTACCAAGAGCCTTTATTTAGCTTGTAAGCAATGCCCACGACCACCCACAGCAATTCCACTATAATGACCCAAAGCCACTTAAAACTTCAAGTTTTTGGTCTCCAAGTTCTAATCCAAATTTTCTAATCATTTTAGAAAATGCAATAGAAGCCGGGCGATGGTGGCGCACGCCTTTAATCCCAGCACTCGGGAGGCAGAGGTAGGCGGATCTCTGTAAGTTCGAGACCAGCCTGGTCTAGAGAGCTAGTTCCAGGACAGGCTCCAAAGCCACAGAGAAACCCTGTCTCGAAAAAACAAAAAAACAAAACAAAACAAAGAAAAAAAAAAGAAAATGCAATAGAGCAAAATGAGATTGAAAGTTTGGGACAAGTTAGGCAGCTAAGCCAGGAACATATAAAACCAGAATCATGTGACGGTTTAAATACACAAGGCATGTTTGATCTGTTAAACTCTCAGTTTATACTAAGATGGTATTAGAGGAAGGAAAAGAGGTTAACAATGCAAAGAACACTTTTTTTGTCCTTGGATAGCAAAGAGAACTGAAGACAAAGGAAATCTGAATCACGTTCATAATAAGCAAGTATTAAGAGTTGGAAGTAGGACCAGTGAGATAGCTTCATGGGTAAAAGCACTTGCTGCCAGACTCAACCTGAGATAAGTCCTAGAGCCTCACAACCATGGAAGGAGTTGTCTTTGCCCGAAGTAAATAAGTAATGTAATTAAAAACAAAGAACGTTGAACAACATGTACAGTTCAGCCAACAGTTCACTTATAGAAAGCTTTATCTTTTTGTTTGTTTGGTTTGGTTTTTTTGGAGACAGGGTTTCTCTGTGTAGTCCTGGCTGTCCTGGAACTTGCTCTGTAGATCAGCTGGCCTCAAACTCAGAGATCCACCTGCCTCTGCCTCCCGAGTACTGGGGTTAAAGGTGTGTGTCACCACCATGCCAGGTTTGAAAGCTATCTCTTAAGGAACAGCTTGTAGGCATCCTTCTTTGGAGAATGAGAAGGGCCTGGAATGTGTTAGCACAGTAAAGATACTGTCGTTAATGAACTTGGGAGAAACTCAGAGGCTCAATATAGATTGGCAATGGTGATATTACATTTACAGTTACACACAATTACAACCACACCAAACACCTGCACTACATTCTGAACGAAGCTGCTTCTGCGCGGTCACCCACAGCTGAGTACACACAAAGCTAATAAGGCAGAGTGAGGCATCCAGACACAAGCCAGTGTTATCTGATCAATGGATACTTTCTTTGTGTCTCTACCATGGAGACAAAAGACTATTAAGTACTGTTTCTGTTCTATGTACCCCATTCTGCTCCCAGCAATACTTTGAACAACACTCATTCCAAATGTTTCCCAGTATCTCAGGGAAGGAACAATAACTAGAACAATGTGCCTTCCCCACCAGGTCATCTTTTTCTAGGAATTTTTCTGCATTTGGCCTCCTGGCAAAGTTCCTCATTTGCCTCATGGATAAAGGGAGCTGATCTGGTGGGATACAGGTGTGTCCGAACTGTGCTCCATGGGCAAGAGTTAGCCTAACACATTGTGTCACAAGGTCAAGTATCTGAGCGTAGGAGGGAGAAGGCAAAGATGGCTTGGGCCTAGGGAGAGGAACCTAAGGTGGCCAGCAGCTATCTAGACACAGGGCTCACAGCGTCCCTTAGGAGCAACCTTTCCTTCTGCTGCTGTGATAAAACATCTCAATAAAATGCAACTTAGGGAAGAAAGGGTTTGTTTTGGCTAACAATTCCACATTATAGTCCATTACTAGGGGCACGTTTTGGAGCAGGACCTGAGACAGCTGGCCATACCACATCCATAGTCAAGAGCAGAGAAGGAATGTAGACATGCTTGGTATTCAGCTAGCTGTCTATTCATATACAGTCCAGGGCCCACATGGTGCTACCCACGTCACATCAATTAAGGCTGTCCAAATAATCTTCCAGCTGGCTGTGGAAGCATACCTTAACCCCAGCACTCACAAGACAGAGGCAGGTGGATCTCTGAGTTCAAGGCCAGCTTGATTTACATAGTGAGTTGCAGGACACCAAGACTACAAAGTGAGACCCTGTCTCAAAAAAAAATTCAGAATAAATAAAACAATCTTCCAGAGACATGCCCACAGGCCAGCCTCATCTAGCAATCCTCCCTGCAGCCCTCTACCCAGGAACTTCTAGGCTGAGGTTGAAACTAACCAGCAATGGCTTCTGTTGTAGGGAAGGCTGATTGTCAAGGAGTATACAGGCCATGGTACTCTGATTTCTACTTTTTAAACATATTCTTGTCCCTACCGCCAAATTGGGGTGGTCAGTAGTAAAGAAACTGGATTAAAGCTAGTGTTAATATTTTGTTTAATCCTGCTTACTGTGTTTTTTCCCCTCTCTTTCCTTTCCAACCTGGAATCCAACAAATCTGATTTTTTTTTTTCCCAACAGAGCCAAGGTTCTGATGGTAAAACAGGTACAGGAAGCATTTCTGCCATTTGTTAGGGCAAGCAAGGCCGTGTTCCCAGAACCACAGCAGTGGATGGGCTCTCAGTCACAGAGCTTTCCTCAGCACAGAAGCGTCAAATTAGCATAACACATCTTTGGACTGCGTTGTGCTAAAATGTTCAATTCCAAACCTTGCTGTTTTAGTTGCTAACTTGAGTCTCATAAAAAATTGTCAAAATGAGTTTTGCTTGCATTTATGTCAGAATGCTCCACAATTTTTCCAATAGCCCTAAATATACCATCACTCCGCACTGCTTACTGATGTGAGGCAGCATGCTCAGCATTGATGATCACATAATCAAAGCATCAGCTCTGGACAATGTTGAAGATGCTCTATGTCTGCAGTATCAAAAACTCAGCCAAGATGGAATAATTCCTTACATAAAAATAGACACGCACACTGGGGAGGTGGCTCAGTGGTGGGGCACTGCCCAGCAAGCCCAAGGGCTGAGCAGTCTCCAGCAGTGCAGTAGGTTTATGAGGATGCAAATTTGCTTTCTTTTTTATACTAAATGCTAAAATTGTATGGATATCAAATAATCGATTTAAAACAGTTTTTATCATTTATTGTAAGTTACTGTTGGAGCCGTATGCCTATTGCATGTGCCGACACACCCAGGTGAAGGGTTGCAACGGGAAAAGCTAAGACGCCCTGCTCTGCATTCTGGTTCTTGGGTTTCAAATGACCGAATTCAGATTAACTGCACAGTGTATGTAAATGATTTGTTGAGTTATGACCTAATTGCTAATAATGAGTACATAAATGGCTAGTAAACTGTGTAAACAAATGAACATGCCCAGGGAAAAGGACAGGTCTTTCTGAGCCATTACTTCTCCACAGTTCCGTAGGACAGTCATTTCTTGGGGCCATCTGCTCTCGCTAACTTTGCCAAACATGATGGCACTTGTTTGTAGGTTTCTTTCAAAAGCCAAAGATGGAGACTACTGAGGAAGCTCAGTGGTTAAGAATACTTGCCACTCTTGTAGAGTACCCGGGTTCAGTTCCTAGCATGCACATGGCAGCTCACAGCCACCCAGTTCTAGAGGATTCAAGGCCGCCTTCTTGCTCTGTGGGCACCACACACATGCAAAACACCCATGCACATAAAATAAACAAATTTTTATTTTTAAAAGGTCAAAGTAGACCTGGGGAGATGGTAAAGTGCTTACTCACAAATATAAGTCCTGAGCTCAGGTCTCTAGAACCTGATATACAAAATGGCAAAAAACAACAACAACAACAACAACAACAACAACAAAAACAAAAACACAAAAAACGCAAAAAAAAAAAAAAACCCAAAACCAAAAACACCTTGTCTCAAGCAAGGGAAAGAGTGACACCGGAGGTTGTCCTGACTTCTACTATTGCACAGTGCATACATGTGTGTGAGGGTTAATAGTGGATCTTCTCACGGAAGTCCATAAATACAAGTACTCTCACTACCTTAGAGGACACTGGGATCCAAGTAACTCAGAGAAAACACTGACTCAGAAGCTAACATGCCCTGGGAGTGGGTGTGTGGGGTCCATGGCACTCGGGAGGCTTGGGCTCGAGGACTGACAGTTTGAACTACACAGTGAGTTCCAGGCCCGTCAGAACTAATAAAACCTTGTCTGTAATAACCAAACAACCTAGAATCTCAGCCACTGGATTACAAAGCCAGGACCACTCTAGGCAATTTAGTGATCTCTGTATAGAATATAGGTGGCTAGGGCTGGGGATGTAGCTACGTTGTAGAGCATTTGCCTAATTCAGTCCCTAGAAATGCCAGGAAGAAGGAAGGAAAAAGAAAAAGGCCAGAATGACTTGTTTTCCCCTCCAAATTGGGCCAAATGTTCCCAACAGAGAAGACAAGGATTAAACATTAAAGTCCTAATTTCTGTCCTCTTCTGTACTTACTCTCTTTTCATGACATCCAGTCAGGGGTTTACTTCCTTAGGCCTCTCAATAGTTAGACGTTACTCTCACTTGTCATTGGCTTCAGAGTCACTGAGAACAACTATGCTTTCAAATTAAAAGCTAATGTAATGTGGTCAAGGTGTGCTGATGCCTTTGTCTAGTAGCACCTAATTAATCGTGCAGGGAAGTAGTATTCAGTGATCATAACACACAAAACTTGTATTTTCTACCAAAACCAATAGAAAATGCAACCTTAATAAAATACCATTGCTGATTTTCTTGTTGGAATCTTTGCATTTTCCCCCCTTTCCAGATCAGACACTGTTGTGAGAAGAGGAAGGAAAACCAATTAAATCAACACTAAGATGAGGAGGACAAAAGTATTAAAGCAGTACTAAGGGACAGACCCCAGATGACTGGAGGAGGACAACAAGGAAATGAAGAAGGCAGCTTGAGTGTGACGGTGCACACCTGTTATCCCAGGTCCCAGAGGCTGATGCAAGAAGATTCTGAGCTTGAGGCCATGACAAACCAAAATAATTAAGGCAGATAATAATAATAATAATAATAATAATAATAATAATAATAATAATAATAACGTATTTCCAAGCAAATACACAGGCCTTCACAAAGAGAAAAAGAAGTTGGATTCTGCAGACTTAGACACTGACATACCCACGATACTAAGATAGAGTCAGGAACGGAAGATGAGCTTGATAGACTGTCATGCAAACCAGTGAAGAACTGTTAGTAGTATGCAATTCTACACTCAAGCAGAAAGATTATTGTATAGGAAATGTTTGAAACAGTCGCAGAAGAACCTTAACAATCTGCAAAGCATAGTTATGAGCAAATTCACAATATGTAATACAACATTTTAGAAGAAGTATCAGGTAACTAGCAATTCAACATTTTAGAAGTATCAGGTAACTAGCAATTCAAATGACACAGGGATATGAAAAAAAAAATACCACTGAAATGACCTTCTTGGGCTTAGGAAACTTTAGCACATGAGAGCATGTGATATTTACCAAAGAATCCAATGGTTAATCCAGTTTGCCTCCCAACTATTTGACATGTGTGATTCAACACAGCTTACCTCCCCTGTGTTGTTTCCCCCAAGACTATTGATTTCCCTTCTTTTCTTTTTCCTTCTTTTTTTCCCCTTCTCTCTTTCTTATCCTCCCCCTCTTTCCTCCCAGCACAGGCTTTTGCTATACAGTCTGGCTGGCCATGACTCCTTTTGCCTCAGCAACCTGCAGAGATTGTGGGCATATACCACCATGCCTGGCCATGGTTATTCATTCTTGATCTTTTTTTTTTTTCTATTCAAGAAATCCTAATGGTTTTATTTTCTACATGTACCTCTCATCTACCGTTAGGACCTTGGTTCAAGCCACCACTAACTTCTCACATGTATCCCCATTTTCCTCTTCCTGACAGCCCCACTCCTACTACCTACCATCAACTCAGCAACCAGAGCAATCCTCTTAAAATAAAATAGGTCATATCAGGTAGTTCCTCTGCTCATCATGTTTTTTTTTTTAAATATATGGTAGTTCTTTTTCTTTTTTTGTTTTCTTTACTTATTATGTATACAGTGCTCTGCCTGCATGTATGCCTGCACGCCAGAAGAGGGCCACAGATGTCATTACAGATGGTTGTGAGCCATCATGTGTGTTCTGGGAATTGAACTCAGGACCTCTGGAAGAGCAGCCAGTGCTCTAAACCACTGAGCCATCTCTCTAGCCCATGCTCATCATGTTTTAATCGTTCCTCAGTTATTCAATAAATTCACACAGCTGAATAACCATTCTCCTTTATTCCACTTACAGTGGACCTCATCACCCATTGTATAACTCCTTCAACATCCTTGCTCTGCCTCAACCCATTAGCTTCCATGTGTGTCAAATGCACATTGCCCAATCCTGCTCCAAGACCTTTCTGCAGGCTCCCTCAAATGTCCTTCTCCAAGACTCATACATGGCTATCTCTCTTACCTTCTGAGGTTTCTACTCAAATGTGACCTTCTCAATGAAGCCTCTACTGAACATTCAATCAAAAAATGCATCTCTTGATTCCCCAAGCCCACCAATGCCATTCCTACAAGTCTTATTCTGCTCCACTGTTTTCCATCATTCAATAAGGCATGTGGTGTTATTCATGCCTACCGCTCTTTGTCTGAATTTCCTTCACTTAGAGTGAACTCTGTGAAGGCAGAACTCTGGCTCTGCTGTCTCCCCAGTCTCTAGAACACTGCCTAGCAGCATAAATATTTGATTAACAAATTGAAACATGAATATATTAGACTGTAGAATATAAGGGAAAAAACAAAAACAAAACAAAAAACAACTTCACTTGTAGGCTTAATTGCCTAGCATATGGATTTATCTAAATGGTTCTTTGCCTCTATGCTCCCGATGCTAATTTTGGATGTTTCTTTTTCTTTTTTTGAGATAGGGTTTCTCTGTGTAGCCTTGGCTGTCCTGGAACTCACTCTGCAGACCAGGCTGGCCTCAAACTCATTGTCTTTGCCTCCTGAGTGCTAGGATTAAAGGCTTGTGCCACCACCACCCAGCAGAATGTTTCTTTTATAACATTTTTACTACAGTAAGAGCCACTGAAAAATCAGTTAAACTCCCACCTATATATCCTTCATGATGGTTTAAAATGTCAGTTCCTTGAAAATCTTACCAAGCTCCTGAAGTATATTCATACTTCTCTTAATAACTATCTTTTTATGGACCTTAGAATCCTCATGTCTTTGTGTAGCAAGTTTTCCTGTTTGACTATCTTTGGACTGCCAGTCCACAAATAATAACCGGACACTTATTATGAAAGCTTGCCTTAGCTTAGATTTTTTTTCCAGCTAGCTCTTTTAACTTAACCTGTCTCTATTAATCTACATTCTGCCATGAAGCTCAGTTACATCCGTTCTGTACAATATGTCCGACCTCTTCAGACTCTGGTGAAATCTGCATGCCTAGATTCCTCCTCCTTTTCTTCTCTCTCCCTGGAAATCCCGCGTATCCCCTCAGGCCTAGCTATCAGCCAGTTAGCTCTTTATTAAACTAATCAGAAGGCACCTTGATAAAGATACATCCCACAGTGTACAAATATCCCACAGCAGTCCTAAGATACCTAACCAGAATCATGTTTAAGTTGAGTATATGCACATGCAGATAACATGTGCATTGCCCATCCCTTCCTTCCTTTTTTTCAGTTTTCTGAGACAGGGTTTCTCTGTCCTGGAACTCACTTTGTAGGCCAGGTTGGCCTCAAACTTACAGAGATCCACCTGTCTCTGCCTTCCAAGTGCTGGGATTAAAGAAGTGCACCACCACCGCCCGGATCATCACAGAAATTCTTATGTCAAGAACGTATTTATTGACTGGGAGTGTGGCTCCACAGTAGAGCATTTGCTTAGTGCATTCAAGGCTCTGGGTTAACCTCCCCCAGCACTGCAAAAGAAAATAAAAGTATTTACCTTTTAATGATCTATCTGAACAACTTTGCAATAATGTCTTCCTGGCATACTTAGAAGAGAAGTCTTAGAAATCCTGACACTTTCAAAAGGCCTGAACCAACAGTTGCAGGCTTTAAGTTTCAAATCACAGAGGAACACAATCAAGGATACTGACAAGACAGAGCGAGCAGTGGCTGTCTCTTGGGGAACATGTAACCACTTAAGAGATGAGAGAAGCCAGATGGGGACAACAGTGCTGTCAGCAGAGCTCCAGCACTCCATGGGCAGCAATGTTTAATTATACAAAGAGACAATTATACCGAGCTCTTCCTTCACATGTACTTTACATGTGTCTGCAACCAACTACGTGTGACCAACTGAAAACAGCTGTTTTTCCACTTACAAGGAAGGCACAAACCAGATGCCCAAGCTTAACTCACTGAGAGCAAATTATGTTTAGGAAAAGCAAGAGGGCCAGTGACATCGCTCAGAAGGAAGAGGCAATTCCTAAGCTGATGAGCAGTTTGATCCCTGGGATCCACAGTGGAAGGAGGGATCCAATTCCTGTAGGTTGTCCTCTGATCTTTGTGCATATGCAAACACACACAAAGTAAAGTTAAATACAGAAAGAAGTAAGAGATACTGTCTACACATACATGCAGGCTGACAAATACACCTTACAGTTGTTGCTATCCTACTGCATTTGGGTGGATGAAGTGACTTGATGGTGAAAATGCATGGCTTTCCCTTCCATTCAGGAAAAGTCTGTCAAAAAGGGAACCCTTTAGAGGACTCATGACTCCAGCAGTCTTCACATAAGAACCACTGGGTCAGTCATTCATGAGGATACAAAGACAATGTTTCATCCTGCTTTTTTAAAAGGAGTGTTCAGAAAGAGAGGAAACATTTTAAATGAAGAAGAACAATCACTGAGTACTCTCTCTCTCTCATATTAATACCAAGAAGGTAGAAGTCATTATTCTTAATTTCACATAGGAAGAAAGAGCTTGGAAGGGTTAGAGTGTTTTTCTAGAGTCCCTAACTATAAGATGAATGGATTGGGAATTTAAAAACAGGACTATCATTCCATCTGCATTACATCTTTGTCTATAAATAATAAGGTCAGGGCTAGAAATATATAATATATAGCTCAGTGGAAGGGCACTTGCCTAGCATGCAACAAGCTCTAGGTTCTAACACACACAAAGAGAGACAGACATACACACATGAGCAGAGAAAGAGAAGAAAATAAACATATGTAGTATGGTATTAAAGCAGAGTCATATCCCAGGGAAAGCTCCTCTATCTGTGAAAACCTTAAAGCTTACACAGGTAGAAGAAAGAGAAAACACAAATATTTAAAGAGTAACCCATCTCTCCCACTACCTTGCCAACTCTATCACTTCCATATCTAAGCTACTAGAAAGAAAATGCTTTGTATCTACAGTGATCATAATGTTCCTAGCAACAGTAGTACAACATATTTTTTAATTAATATTATTAACAGTCAGGAGGCAGAGGCAGGTAGATCTTAGAGTTCAAGGCCAGCATAGTTTACAGAGTGAGTTCTACATTAGCCAGGGCTACATCACAGAACTCTATCTTTAAAAAAAAAATTATTACTGTGTGTGCTTCTATGTGTGGATATGCACACATCACAGCATACGTGTGGCTGCCAGAGAACAACTTGCAGACTTGCAGGATGGTTCTCTCCTTCTACCACATGGGTGCTGAAGACCATATCCAGGGCAGCCCATGTCTTCTACTTCTACACACTTTTCAGAGAGCTTCTAGGGTTATTAAATCATTACAATATGGCAACAAGAGTGGATACATTTTACAAAAGAAACGACCTTAGTTAATTCCTGTTTTTGAGACCTGCCTTACCCAGCTCTTCGAGTGTGGCAGGACTGGATTCCAGGCCCAAGCTCCTTTGCTGGCTGCATATGTAACGTCCAGTCAGTTGATCTTATTTTCAGGATCACACACACAACAGGTGCCTTCCCATCCCATCTGAGAGGTGTGAACACTCACACAGGCATTTTCTTTACCATGGCAAAACCCTCAGTTCTATTCCTTCCTGTGACTTACGGGGATCTTGGAAGCAAATCCTATCAACTAAAGACAGTGACCTAACCCTGCTAGGTACAAGTTTACAGGGCATAGGTCTTACAAATAGAAACACTCTCCTCAGCCCAGTCTGAAGTCTTACATGAATACCAGCCAAATCATTATGTCGGAATTATTTGCATTAAAAAATTTAATTTCTTTAGAATTTATATAACATTAAATAAATGCCCTTGACTTTGACTCACTCAGGACTCTCAGCATTTGGTATTCGCTGTGAAGCACACAGCAGGCATCCAGTTAATGTTGACTGCTTGTCATTGAAAGTCACGCAGTAATTGTGCCATTAAGGTTCATAATAATTAGTCAGCTTCCCTTACTAGCTCGTCTTAGTGTCTTATATTCAACAAATACAACCAGAGAGGGAAGCCATGCTTGTCCACAGTCCAGAACCAAACAGTTAATTTAGAAAGGCTGTCGGATGGATTAGGTCATTTCTCATTGACACAGTCAAAACAAAAACTCAAGGTGGCTTGTTTTGCTAAAACTTGCTGGATATTTAAAAAAAAAAAACAACTATGAATTAATAGCTAGCAATTAAAACTTAAGAGGACCAGAAGGATGGCTCAGCGAGCAAAGGGATTTGCTGCTCAGTTGTCCAACCTGAGTTCAATTCCGAAGAACCATATGGTGGGAGAGAATAAACTCCCAAAGGTTGTCCTCTGACCTCCACATGTGCCCCAGGCACAACGGGCATGTGTGCTTGAAAGCAGATGTGTACATGTATGTTTATGCACAGATATAATAAATATATTCTTTAAAAAGTATAGCTATTATGTATAAAAAAGAAATGTCAAGCATTTCTTTCTTTTTTTTTCTTTTTTCTTCAAGACAAGAGTTTGTCTGTGTAGTCCTAGCTGTCCTGGAACTAGCTCTGTAGATCAGGCTGGCCTCAAATTCAGAGTGCTGCATGCCTCTGCTTCTCAAGTGCTGGGATTAAAGGCTTGAACCACCACCACCTGGCAATACAAAGTATTAATGAAATCTGTTTGAAGGCTGAGAACATGCAGAGAGAGAAGTTACATCATCACATACTTCTCCAGAGCCCACCTGCCAGGAACTGCACACCCCACTTTAGCTGAGGCCTGGGAGTTGTCAACTGACAGTGGTCTGAAAAGGTTTCCACTCTGGGGCATAAGTTGGAGTTTAAAAAAGCCCTGGAGATCTATGGCTCTTATATTCATATTAAATCTAAATTCTTGTGTGTGTGTGTGTGTGTGTGTGTGTGTGTGTGTGAATGGGTATGGCTTACTCTTGCCATAGTACTCTGGGTAGAGAGATCAGAAGACAACTCTTTAACTTTTGTTGTCAGCTTGTGGGGTCGAGGGATTGAACTCAGGCTGTTAGGGCTGTACACAAGTATCTCCATCAGCTGAACCATCTTTCTGGCCTTCACAGTCATTTTTTAACTGTCCCTCAAATAGCTTCCATATAGAATTAAGATACATAACGAGTTCTAGGCTAGCCAGTACTACACAGTGACATCTTGTCTTAAAAATAAATAAAATGGGTGTGGTGGCACATGCCTTAATCTCACCACTCCAGAGGCAGGCAGATCTGAGTTCGAGGCTACACAGAGAAACCCTGTACTCACACACAAAATCTCCAAAACAACAACAAAAACCCAAGCTCCCCCCAAAACAAAAAAAATTAAACAAACAAATAAACTATAAGCTATTATCAGGCAAAGCAGAGAAGTCTTCAAATTTTAAATAATTATTTGATTTAAAAATTACACACAAGCTGGGCGGTGGTGGCACACGCCTTTAATCCCAGCATTCGGGAGGCAGAGGCAGGCGGATCTCTGTGAGTTCAAGACCAGCCTAGACTTCAAGAGCTAGTTGGTATAGGAGGTACTTCTGTTTGCTTTCATTGGTTAATGAATAAAGAAACTGCTTTGGCCTGATAGGGCAGAACTTAGGCAGGCAGAGAAGACAGAACTGAATCCTGGAGGAAGAAAGGCAGAGTAGGAGAGAGACACCAGGGATCAGCGGCCGGAGATAGACGTGCTGAAACTTTTCTGGTAGGCAATGAATTCATGGTGATACATAGATTGGTAGAAATGGGTTAAATAAAGACGTAGGAGTTAGCCAATAAGAAACTAGAGCTAAGCCGGGCGGTGGTGGCGCACGCCTTTAATCCCAGCACTCGGGAGGCAGAGGCAGGCGGATCTCTGTGAGTTCGAGGCCAGCGTGGTCTACAAGAGCTAGTTCCAGGACAGGAACCAAAAGCTACGGAGAAACCCTGTCTCGAAAAATCAAAAAAAAAAAAAAAAAAAAAAACTAGAGCTAATGGGCCAAACAGTGATTTAATTAATACAATTTCTTGTGGTTATTTTGGGGCTAAGCTAGCCGGGTGGCCAGGATGAATGAGTGGGGGGGGGCGCTCTCCTTGAAACAATTGGCACTCCAATGTGGTCAACTAACTTTGCATAAAACCTGAGAGGGCTTAAAAAGAAATTCTAGACAATATATACATACACAGACACAGACACAGACACACACACACAAATATATCCTGACTCAGCAGCCACAGTAGGAAAAAAGTGACAGTTTTAAAATGCCGGCTTTCTGGGCTATGCTGCTAGTGCGACCAATGGCTCTTGTGGGAGACAGAGCGTTTGGATGGGGTTTGTGAGTAAAGTGCAACAGCTTCCATGATAGCAATGTGGACTCCCTGTGTGCCTGAAAGTGGGGAGGAGTGCGCACAGCTCAGAGGCACAAGCAGCTCCGCCACGCTGGACTGTGCAGAGCGAGCAGGAACTACAATATTTATCATTTTTAAATATAAACTTAAGCACAGCTTAAGTTTTAGACTGGGCAGGCAAAAGGTGGTGGTACCATATTACCCCTACTAATGGCGTAACTTAAGTTTTTAAGAAGTGCTTAGCATTTTAAGAAGTGATCCTGGACAATAAAGAATTACAGATTCACAATAGGACATATTCAGACATAAAAGACCTCAAAATGGGTCACAGTGTTGGATAAAAGTATGCAGGCATGGGAGAGAGAAGAAAAAGAGTATAGAGAGTCATAAAATAAAGTTAATGCTTTAAAAAAAGGGTAAAGTCTTTAAAGAGACAGAGTACAGATAATCAGATTAAAAGGAATAAGGAAAAATAAACCACG
The DNA here is from genome assembly GCF_018167655.1 of Microtus oregoni. Lineage (NCBI taxonomy): Eukaryota > Metazoa > Chordata > Mammalia > Rodentia > Cricetidae > Microtus > Microtus oregoni. The sequence goes on along the minus strand of NW_024543068.1, from coordinate 17,069,095 downwards.
TAAAAATGGAAAATTCGCAGTCGGGATTCTGTATATTATTGTGTTATCTTTGAATTTCTTTGACTGTGAAGGAGTTATGGATTGCTAAGCTAAACCAGCATGTATATGGTAAAGGTATCTTGACTTCAGAATTTGGGTCTAAGGACATGTTGCTTGGGAAAAGAGGTTCTTCATTTGTTTTCACAGAAGATAAGAACCTGAGGATTGCTTCTACACCAATATGGTATGATAGACCATGCCCCCCTGAAAGGTTGCCATGAACACCCTCAAAAAATTACTTCACCCAACTGTTGACTGAGATGAACCTAGCACATATACACCATGAAAGATGTAATTAACAGTACCCCCAACCAGCAGGAAGAAGTATGGAAAGTACTATACCCATATTCCCAAATATTGTTTATAACTGTTTATTTACACTTAAAGGGGGATATGATATACATATGAATAATTTGCATTGGTATGGATCTTGGTTTATTGATACAAATTTAAGGTCAATTTTGTTATATGTGTATAAATTTCTGATATTGGTTAAGGTATTGTGATTGTGTAGCTCATTTAAAAATGTAATGTATAGGAGCTGAAGAGATGGCTCAGCCATTAAGAGCATTCATTGCCTGCTCTGTCGGAGGTCCTGAGTTCAATTCCCAGCAACCACATGGTGGCTCACAACCATCTGTAATGAGGTCTGGTGCCCTCTTCTGGCCTGCAGGCATACATGTAGACAGAATATATACTGAATATTGTATGCGTAATAAATAAATAATTTAAAACAGTATAATGTATAATTAAGAAATATAGGTTAACAGGTAATCATCTATAATAGTCAAACTTATAGTCATTGTTAGTTAGATTTTCTAGCTATATAAAGATATATTTCAGTTAGGTATTCTTCAAATCTTTCAGGGATCTTCAGAGTACAGCATTTAAAATGTTTTAATAACTTAGGACTTTTCATGACAATGAGACACATCTGCTCTTTGCAGTACTAAGCTACTTCAAGAGGATGATGGGCATTGAAGAGACTCCTTATGGAGTTGGTTAGCCATTTGGGCAAGAAACTTCTCTTGCCTGGACTGCTTCATGGTATGCTGTAAAAACTTGAAATGCAGAACCCACAGAGAAATGACTGCTGAAATTTCCTAAAGATGGAATGATCCTTTAGGGCTCCTGCTTCATGAAAGAGTCTGCAAGACATTCTGCAGGATACAGAAGAAAGTGACTGGCAAATTGCCAATATAGGCAGAACTGTCTTTGAAATTTCCTGCTTCACGGAAAAATCTGCTGGACACTATGGGCCTATAGGCTGAAGATGGATGCCCCAAAGGTACAGAAGAACTTTGGGTGATTGTACAGTCAGTGAGATGTCTGTCAATTCTAGAATTTTGGAAGTTGCTTACAATGCACTTCCTGTTTACTTAGGTAATATTATATCCTTCTGAGGTCTTTGATGGAGTTGAAGAATTTATAGGTATAGTTATAGTTCTCCTTAGTTATGATAAAAGATAAAGTAAATATAAGTATTGTAACTGTAATTCTTATTTGATACCTGTTTTGTTATGTGTAATTTTACTATGTTAAAGTTAAAGCTTTCCTTTTTGTTTAAACAGAAAAGAGGAAATGGTGTAGGAGGTACTTCTGTTTGCTTTCATTGGTTAATGAATAAAGAAACTGCTTTGGCCTGATAGGGCAGAACTTAGGCAGGCGGAGAAGACAGAACAGAATCCTGGAGGAAGAAAGGCAGAGTAGGAGAGAGACACCAGGGATCAGCGGCCGGAGATAGACGTGCTGAAGCTTTTCTGGCAGGCCACAACCTCATGGTGATACATAGATTGGTAGGAATGGGTTAAATAAAGATGTGGGAGTTAGCCAATAAGAAACTGGAGCTAATGGGTCAAACAGTGATTTAATTAATACAATTTTTGTGTGGTTATTTCAGGACTAAGCTAGCCGGGTGGCTGGGACAAACAAGCGGGCCCCCTCTCCTTACAACAGCTAGTTCCAGGATAGGCTCCAAAGCTATAGAGAAACCTTGTCTCGGAAAAAAAAAGAAGGGAAAAATTACATACATGTATGACTTTAACAAAAGTAATTTAATTACAACAATAGCAGAAGTAGAGAAAAAGAAGAAGACTACCCAGAAAGAAAAGGAAAGTCACACAGAAGACGAGAGAATGTTGATGAGTTCTGTTGGAGTAATGGCAGCAAGGCTGGATTCCCAAATGAGTCAAGATTACTAAAAATAACTGCAAAAGGTACTTTCATTTGATGCAGAACAAGATGATGATGAAAGGAACTGACTTTCTGTGACTGATGATGTAATGCTGGAGAGGCATACAGAGAAAGCAAAGCCCACAACTACCAGCTACTGAGGGAAACCACATGGCCCTGCCCTTGCAAACAGAGAAACCTGACACTGAGTCCAGCAATAGCCAGTGTGGAAATGATGGGCTTCTGGACAACTCAAGTATAATGTAAGTGGATGTGAGGTTTGGGGCCTCCTACAGCTTATATGAAATTGCTTTACTTTCTGGTTTGCTGTTACTTATTTTTAAGATGGGGTCTCACTATTTAATACTGGTCCACCTGGAAATCACAGGGATCCACCTGCCTCTGTCTCCCAGTACTGAGATTAAAGGTGTGTACCTGGCCCTGGGTCTGCTTTCTCAATCACCATGCACCATGTAGCACACTTTAAAATCAATGAGGCAATGATTTTTTTCCCCCCTTTGATCAAGTCTGACTACATCTGTGGAATCCACTGACTGGATTAACTGACACACAGAGACAGAACAAACTCAACAGAGAAATCAGTGCAGCAAGAAGAACCAACCTCACTTCTTTGAGGAACTACAAAATAAACTATCTCTGAAGATCATCTTGAAAGGGAATTGAGAGCTACCTTGCAAGAAGAGGAAAGGAAATCAGGGGTGCAGGGAAAAGTGGGGACAGAGAAAGAAGACCATCTTCAAGTCAAAGAGAGAAACACAATCTACTGGTGGTACCTTGACCCTCTAACTTTCAGAAATATGAGGGAATAAATTTATTGAATTTTTTTTTTTTCTGAGAGAGGGTCTTTTTATATAACCCTGGCTATTTTGGAATTCGCTATGCAGACAAGGCTGGCCTTGAACTCTGCCTCCTGAATACTGGGATTAAAGGAATGCACCACAATGCCTGGCTTTAAAATTTATATCTTTTAATCTATCAGGTTTGTGCTATTCTCGTATTGTAGCCCTGGCAGACTACACAAAGGACTTGGAAGATACCCCAAACCAAATTAAACAAAAACAAAACAAAAAACACAAACAAAATCTCCCATTCTGTTGCTAATTCCCATTTTTCTTTTTTTTTTCCCCCATTTTTCTTTATATAAGTGTGAAAAGATTGAAGAGAACAGTTCCAGAAAGGGGAGAGGGTAATTTACTTTCTACTTTAAAAGTTAAAATGATTTAATAATTAAAAACACTGCAAGTCCAGGTAAAAGATACAACTAAACCCAACGGTTATTTCTCAGCTAATCAATGTGTGATCTGTGAGGGTGGGAAACTCCAGCTCTCCCTACTTGGGCAGACAGCTGCACATCTGGTTGCGCCTGAGAGTGAAGCTGCTTCTCTGCACTTCCACATTCCAGAAGGAAAGTGCTTTATAACTTTTTTGGTAATTAGACCACAGCAATTGGATTCACCTTACCCTGATCCCCATTTTATTTTTATTTTTCAATTTTTTGAGACAGGGTTTCTCTGGTAGCTTCGCCGACTGTTCTGGTTCTTGTTCTGTAGACCAAGATGGCCTCAAACTCACAGAGATCCGGCTATCTCTGACTACCAAGAGCTGGGATTAAAAGTGAGTAATACCACCACCCGGCTGACCCCCATTTTAAAGGTTTGGTAGTGGTGTTATTCATGCAGCAACAGTCAAAGCCAAAAAAGTCTCTTAACTTTTGAGCACCAGACATATTTCTTGTCATACACTTGGCAGAGTTCTCTGCTATTTTTCTGATAACCATTTTCAAGTTTGATGCTACCCATGTATCACCTATAGCAGATGGTTGAGTTGAACTGTCCTCAAGATAAAAACAAGTCATTTTTCTGGCAGTAGGTAACATTAAATAAGTGAGAATGCCATTATTGAATGAACTCGAAATGAAGTTTGAGGGGCTGGAGAGATCACTCAACAGTTAAGAACATTCGTTGCTCTTGCAGAGGACAAGGTTTGATTCTCAGCACTGATACCATCTGTAACTCCAGTTCCAAGGAGTCTGATGCCCTCTCTTCTGACCTCCATGTACATCAAGCATGCATATGGTACACAGACCAGACAAATATGGAGGTAAACACAATACAATAAGATGAATAAATCTTATTAAAAAAAATGAGGTGAGCGGCTGGAGAGATGGCTGAGCCTGCTGCACTGACTGCTCTTCCAGAGGACTTGGGTTCAATTCCCAGCACCCACATGGCAGCTCACAACTGTCTGTAACTCCAGACATGTGCGTCCATGGGAGCGGACACACATGGCAAAACAGCAATGCACATAAAATAAATTGTTTTAAAAAAGATTTGCTTATGTTGAAAACTCAAGATGACTTAGATCCAAATTTAGGGAAAACTATAGGCTTTCGTCAGAATACATCTAGGCAAGTACTGGGTGCCTAGAGTACCAAACCTCAAGAAATACACCTCACCATCAAAGAAGCCCTTCTTTAGTAAACACCACCAATGAAGCAATCATGCATAAAATAGCAAGCAGGATATGTGATGGATGAGGGAGGCATTTAACAGAAAATAAATAAATAAATAATGAAAAATCTCCAGGGCTGGAGAAATGGTTCAGAAGTTAAGAATACTTCCTATTCTTGAGGAGGTCTAGAGCTCATTTCCCAGCCCCATGTTCCCAGCTCCACGGGATCAAGTCTCCAGGGGTACTGATACTCATGTGCACATACCTACAGTGAGACAGACAGACACACAGACATACATACACAATTTAAAATAATAAAAGATTTTAAGTGTTCTGAGGAAATTCTTTGAAACAGGATATAAAGGAAATTCCTAAGGTCTAAGGAAGGATTTTTAGAAGTAGGGTGTGGTGGCATATACAGACTCTCAGCAATCTGGAGATTGAGGATTCTGAATTTCAGGCTAGTCTGGAGTATATATTGAAACCCTATTTCTAGGAACTACCTCCAATATCACCCATAAAGAGTGAATAAAATCTGGGTGTGGTGGCACACACCTTTAACCCCAGCACTCGGGAGGCACAGGCAGGTGGATCTCTGTGAGTTCGAAGCCTGCCTGGTCTACAGCGCTAGTTCCAGAATATAGCCAGGCTACACAGAGAAATCCTGATGCAAAAACAAAAACAAAACAAAACAAACAAACAAACAAAAAAAACCAAAGTGGGGGAAAAAGAGTGAATGAAAGAAAGGTTCTGGGATTAGAGATGCGGTCCATCTCTAAGGGTAAAAGGTAGAGACTCCGGCCTCCTGGTGTCAAACTGACAACCTGAGTTCAATCCCAGGCCCCACATGCTGGAAGGAAAACTGACTCTGGCAAATTAATTGTCCTCTAACCTCCACACGTGTGTCATGGCTAATGTGCATTCATGAATGTGCACACACACACACACACACACACACACACACTCAATAAGTAAATGTAAAATAAATTTCTAAAAAAAAAAAGAAGGTTCTTAGGAAAAAATATCTAAGCATGACTTATGCCAGATTTTTTTTTTTTTTTTTTTTTTTTTTTTTTTTTTTTTTTTTTTTGGTTTTTCGAGACAGGGTTTCTCTGTGGTTTTGGAGCCTGTCCTGGAACTAGCTTTTGTAGACCAGGCTGGTCTCGAACTCACAGAGATCCGCCTACATGCCAGATTTGACCATGTATAAATAAATGACCTGACTTCTTCTAATCTTTATTTTAATAATTCCCTTGGACATTTTCTGATAAACTGTTTATATTAAAAGAAAGAAGTATTGGGGATTAGAGAGAAGGCTGAACAGTCAAGAGCACTTGTTCCTTTTGCAAAGGACCCAGGTTGGGTTCCCAGCACCCACGTGGTGGCTCATAATCACCTGTAACTCCAGTCCCAAAGGACTTTATACTTGAGGGCACCAGACACACATATACACATACATTCATAACAGGCAAAACATCTGTACACGTAAAATGAAATAAAAATCTAAAACAATGTTTTTTAAAGAAGTATATTTATCTCTTGTGATATATTCTCTCAGGGAACTGCACACCACAGTCCAAGAGAGCCAAGCAGAGTGGCACATCCACAGGGGGACAGACTCACCTGCTTCTGGATCTGCAGGAATCTTCCACATGTACAGGTTGAAGTCATCAGAGCCTGAGAGGATATACTGTTGGGACAAGAGAGACACTGTATATACTATTTTATAACTGGAGAGATAACTATTCAATTACATATATAATACAACACATACTATATAGCCTTGTGATATACCTACATCATTCTGTAAAGAGAAATTTTATTTAAAACAGGCAAAAGCAATTGCTGTGTAAGCCTGATAACCTGAGTTTGATCCTTAGATCTTACAGTGGAGGGCAAGACAGGTCATGTGCATTGTGTCCCTGTTACTATTTCACTGTTTCCCTCTGTCTCTCCTCTCTCTCTCTCTCTCTCTCTCTCTCTCTTCCTCTCCACACACACTTTTAAAAAACAGTATAAACTGTTATATATTAAAGGAGTCACAAAGCAAACAGCCTAGTACAAATATTTACAAATCACAAGGTAGAGAAAAAAAAAACTCAGGATCTTCATAGAGATCATTAACATGAGGTCAAGCATCCTAAATGTCACTGTATTCCCCTGACATCCTAGAGCAGCAAGCTGTCCTAAACCCAGACATGACTTAGTGCCAAGGACATGACATTGTTTTTATGTAGTGATTTCCAATTGCCTAGTCTGAAAAGGGTCATGATTGCTAGATCTAACTAACTAATCAGACTCATAAAAACATATTGGGTGCATCTTTGGCCCTCATGACTTTCTTTGAAGCTAGCCTAGTGCTCCCACTGATCCTGTCAAGCCTGTATTTTCTTAATGGAACCTAGCAACTTGTAACCTACATGTTTTACAACACTGCCTATTTAATGTAAGTCCCTGAGAATCCAGGTGTCACTTTACATGCCTTTGTAAGCAACAGAGTAGCTTGCAAACCAGCTGATCTGGGTTAGCATGTAGTGAGTAAATCTTTTCTGTTAATCTTGTGAAATTCCTGGGCTACTGAATTCCAACTTCCTAACTGCAAGGAAAAATTTCAATTCAAGTATAACATGTCATTTTTGAGTTTCCTAGTCAAGCAAGTTTACACAGTCATTTGTCAGCCACTCAGGTGATAGATTAGGAACATTAGGGTCTCATCTGGGTTCCACCACTCATTCTTGGAGAACGACCAATCTGGCTCTCTCCTCTCATTTAGCAGATGAAGGTGCTAAATCAGTACTTTCCCCTCGGTGCCCTGACTCTTGAGGAAAGTATAGCTTCACTGTAAATGTCCTACCTTCGCCTTTCACTTACGCTCTTCAAGATTTTTGAAGGCTAGTAAATGATTTTTTTAAAAACCATAATAAGAGTTGAGACAAGATCAGTGTGAGCACTAGGTTAGTTTCAGAGAAAGTCATGATGGCCAAAGACACAGAGATGGTTCTCCTGAAGCCTGTGGGTTCAACTGGTGTAGCTCCCTATCCCTTGGGCTACCTTCTGCCTGACTGCCGACTGCCAGGCTCCACATCTCTTTGTCAAGGCTTTCAGCCATCAACCGAAGACTAAGGAGAGCAGGCTCGTGAGCAGTGCAGCTTCCTGTGCTGACAGAAGAACCTGGATGCTGAGGATTATGCTTGACAGCTTCCCCCTCATGCAGACTCAAACTGCTGGTGGGCATGGAGGTCTCTTCCTCCCCTCACACTTCTCTGCTCTGCTCCTGCTTACTACATTTCCAAAGAGTGAGTTACACCTGAAAACTGAACTACTATAAGACAGAGGGGGAACACAAAAGAATCACGAACAGAATCACCTAAGAATTACATGCATGTATATACATATGCATCGAATAAAACTCACAGTCAACGTCTCATTGCTCCATGTTCTGATTAAAAGACACTGTAAACCTGATATTGAATTCCTGCTTTCTTCCTTTCCCAAACTAAATAAACAACAACAACAACAATAACAAAAATGCATACTAAAAAAGGTACTGCAAAGCTTTGCTTATTGGAGATCTTACTTTACTGAAGCATTGGTATTTTGCTACTTGCTTAGTACTCACTGGGGCAGAGCCTGGGAATGTTAAAGGAACCACCCAGACAGAACGCTGACTCAGAAGACAACCTTAGAAGGAAGAAAATGCTCCCACAGAGTTAAGCCTGTTAAGCTTTAATATGGTAACTCCTCAAACACACAGAAAATGCTTGGAATGCTTTAAATGCTTTTGGGGATAAGGCAAGTCCTGATAGCCTTAAAACCTCTCTGCCATCTACCAGGACAGAACTGCTTGGGATAATTTCTGGGGGTGGGGGGAGTGGTCACGACCCACTGACATCTAGTCAGACTAAGTAAATGCTCACCAACACTAGAATTACAAGATGCCCTGAGGAATTATTTATGTCATTTAGTGGTTGTCTGTTGGACTCCTGCCAACATTAACAGTTGGCTGCCTGGGATACTGTTAACTGGGAGAGTCTGAAATAAAAATGAGTTCATTCTTTTATTCTTTAAACAAATATTTATTGAGTGTCTACTATGTGCTGAGCACTGTTCCAGGAAGGAAATACAAAACTGGCCAAGAGAGACCTTGTCCCTACCCTCTTGGAACTATCATCTTATATAACATGGAAAAGGGGAACAAAGCTAGGAACAAGAAACACATCCATGATGTTCCCAGGGTGGGTAAACACTAGAAGAAAAGCGAGTCGTCTGGGTAGAGAAGCTAGGGAGTGGTGGGGTAACTGGTTTCCGTTTTATGTAGGGTGCTCACAGAAGCCTCTGATAAAATGGCATTGTGAGCAATGCTCTGAAGGAAACAAAGGAGCAAATTATGTGCATATCTGGGAGAAGACTATTCCAGAAAAGGGCAGAGAATTCTGGGATATTTCAAAATATAAATTAGCAAACTGTGTGTAATGTCTCAAACCAGTAATCCAAGTGTTCAGAAGGCTCTGAGGCAAAGAGCTGAATGAGGAAGATCCTAGACATAAGAGTTCCAGATCAGCCTGAGCTACATAAGATCCTGACACAAAGCAAATAAATAAAAAGCAGAACGAATTAGATAGCCAGTGAACCTGGGGCTCCACACACGCTGAGTGTGCACTCTACCACTCAACCCTTTCCCAGCTTTTTAAAAACACTGTCTGGAGACTGGTCTTGCTAGCTTTGCCCACGCTGGCCCTGAACGCGTCTCACAGGCCTTTGTCATTGGGCCCTGCTTTTTTTCAAAGCTGTGTAGGAGATTATTTCAAGTGGGCCTGGAGCAGGGAGGCATTTAAAATTGCTACAGAAAGAATGTCCTTTCCTAGGTTGCCTCCTAGGACTGGGATGCTTGAAGCCTGGCAAATGGTTAGTTGTTGCTCAAGGCACCAAGTCCTGGTGGGCTCTCTTAAGAGCATTCTGCTTTGGGGTACAATGGAAGCTGAACAAGAAACAAAGGCAGAAGAGCTCTAATGCTAGTCACTACCAAGAGAAAGCTACAGTGTATAATCTCATTAATATTCATGAACTATAATAATCATTTGGACTAAATAATAAAGCAAATTCTTAAGTAGTGAAAACAGGCATAATTTCTCTCTTTCTCTTGGTATCTCTTTTTCCATACTGCTGGGACTGAAGACTGGGCCACCATGATCCAGTTTTTCACATGGGTTCTAGAGCGTGCTGGGGGTCGGGTGGGGTTGTTGGAATTGGGTCCTCATATTTACATACAAGCACTTTAACAACCCAGTTATCTTCCCAGCTCTAATAGCCCCCCTTTATCTTGATACCTAATTTCAATTGGGCTTTTAAAAATTATTTTGGTTTGGTTAAATTTTAAGAAAGCATCTCATACAGCCCAGGCTGGCCTTGCACCCCTGATCTTCTGACTTTATTTAGCCTCTCCCTTTCCCCTTGACCATCCTCTGCCTCTTTCTCACCTCCTCCTCTCTTCATCTGCTGTTTCTCTCCCTCCCTCCTTCCCTACCTCTGTTTGAGACAGTATCTCACTATTAGCCAAGACAGGCTTAGAACTATCAGATCTTCTGCCTCAACCCTCTTTGTAAAACTTCACAGTAATCTGTGGGATTTTCCCACAGTGATGTTTGGTTCTTTATTTAAGTGTGTGTGTGCGCTGTGCATGTGTCTACCTGTATCATGGAAGACATGTGAAACTCAGAGGACAATTCTTTCTACCATGTGGATCAAAGGTTGGCAAGCTTGGTAAGCTATGTCACCAACTGGCCATGTGCTGATTCATTTCAATGTTCACTAAGAGTACAGTGAAGTTTAACCCAATCCTCTGTCAGTACAGAGAGTACTACCATGATCAAGCAGAGGAGGTCCAACAACCACTCCTTCACAACACATCAGAAGAACACCAGAAACAGCTTGACAAAAAGATTACCCCACAGGCAGTGGTACAGGCTTATTTGTACCGATACTCTGTCAACTCATTAACATGTATAGAAACAGTCATTGGGTAGCACTCTTTTGCTGTGATAAAACCCAATATTTGCTCTAACAAGTCTTGCCCATTTCTTCATCTCTCTCTTTTAAATTAAAAAGAAATTTTAAACTATGTGTATTTGTGAGTACAGGTACATGGAGAGGCCAGAGGAGTCTCCCTAGAGCTGTAGTTAGTTACAGGTGGTTATGAGCTGCCTGATGTTGATGCTGGGAATTGAACTCAGGTCTTCAGGAAGAACAAGCTGTGCTTTTAAGCACTGAGCCATTTCTCCAGCCCCTACTTTTTCATCTTTCTTTTAAAAAAAATTTAAAAATGTATTTTATGTGTACAAATGTGTACCATGTACATGCATCAAATCCCCTGAACTGGAGCTGCAGATGGTTGTGCAGATGGAGCTGCATATGGGTGTTGGGACTCAAACCTGGGTCCTCAGAAAGAGCAACAAGTACTCTTAACCATTGAGTCATTTGTGATGGTTTAAACAAGAACAGTCCCCATAGGCTCGTATTCTTGAATACTTGGTCTCCAATTGGTAGAACTATTTAGAAAGGACTAAGAAGTGTGGCCCTGGACTGGCTCAGCAGTTAACAGCACTGGTATAGGAGGATCTTCTTTCTATGTGTTGCTTTCATTGGTTGAATAAAGAAGCTGCCTTGGCCTTTTGATAGGGCAGCCCTTAGATGGGTGAAGTAGACAGAACAGAATTCTGGGAGGAAGAAGGCAGGCAGAGAGCCGCCCACCATGAAGCTGCCAGGTCAGACATACTGAATCTTTCCCAGTAAGCCACAACTCGTGGTGAGATACAGATTATTAGAAAATGGGTTGAATCAAGATGTGAGAGTTAGCCAATAAGAGACTAGAGCTAATGGGCCAGGCAGCAATTTAATTAATACAGATCTCTGTGTGGTTATTTCAGGCATAAGCTAGCCGGGCGACCGAGAACTGGGCGGTATGAAAAGCAGCCCGCACTTCCATACTACACAGTACTGCCTGCTCTTCCAGAGATCCTGAGTTCAATTCCCAGCAATCACATGGTGCCCTCTTCACACATACAGGCTTACAAGTAGGCACTGTATAAATAATAAATAAACCTTAAAAAAAAAACAAACCCCAAAGAGGTGTGGCCTTTTAGAAGGACGTGTGGGTTTGCTTGTCCCCCCCCCCCCACATCACTACCTGTGGATCAAGATGTGAGCTCTCAGCTGTTCTTTCATAACACCATTATGAACCCTAACCATGAGAAACTGTAAGCCAAATTCATTTCTTTTAGAAGTTGCCCTAGTTATAGTGTTTCAGCACAGCAACAGACAAGTAACTAAACACCATCCTTCCAGTGCCCTTCTTTATCTCTTAAATAACAACTTTCTCTAGAAATTTCTTTCTATTTGCAAGGTACTTTTACTATCTTAGAAGATCAATCAGGAATCACCCAAGACAAATGCACACACACACACAATTTAGTAACTTAAAGTTCAAATAAAGATCTAAATTAGACTTACTACAGAAAACATGATTTCACAGTACTATCTGGAGTACAGGCAAATTACTAGTAGCTACACTGTAAGTTTTATATGATTTTAGAAATATCGTTACCAACAAAAAATAATCTATCCAAATTAAAAGGAAAAAAAATCAAGAGACAAGTCAAGCACTAGACACTGTCCAGTTAATACTGAAAAAGGTCTCAACAGGCCTTTTAGTAAAAGGAAAATCTCTTGTTGCTCTCTTGACAGCTGGATGGATGGATGGATGGACAAGCACACACAAAATGTGTGTGTGTGTGTGTGTGTTATGCATGTCTGCATAGCTTTCAATATTCCTCACCATCTACTGAAGGAAATATATCAATTACTACTCATTGTGTGTTGATCAATTTAGAGTTCTCTCCAAAGACTCCTTCCACAATAATTGATTAATTATTCTCCAGTAAATGGCATGTCTGTCTAATTAACTGTATTGACTAGGCTAGAAAAACCAGATGGCTCTTTTGCCAGGATCCATAATAGAAGAGAAATAACTATTTTTATTTAATTAAACATAGCTCTTTAGTTTCCCTGACCTTTGTTAACAGGGGAAAAAATAAGATAGCACAACTTGTGGCACACTCCATTAGAGATCATTTCTAGAGAAGGGTTCGCTACTTGTGTAAATACAATTTACACAATGTGATTATATAATTTATTTATACTAGTACCTGACACAAATATTATCTAAAGCATTAAAGGAAATTTCTCTGGAAATGGGCAAGTGAGAGACTTAGTTGGTAATAAGACAAATAGAATTGCATTGGCTCTTAATGAAAATATACACATATGTACACGCAGAGGATGAGAGCATACACACATGCGCACGCAGAGGATGAGAGCATAAGCACACGCAGAGGATGAGAGCATACGCACATGCACATGCAGAGGATGAGAGCATACGCACACGCACACGCAGAGGATGAGAGCATACGCACATGCACACCCAGGGGATGAGAGCACATGCACATGCACACCCACGGGATGAGAGCATATGCACATGCACACCCAGGGGATGAGAGCATACGCAGATGCACATGCAGAGGATGAGAGCATAAGCACATGCACACGTAGGGGATGAGAGAAAATGCACATGCACACGCAGGGGATGAGAGCACACATGTATGTATGTATACCCAGGGGATGAGTGCACATGCATATTCACATCCCAAAGAGGGACATATATGCATATTCATACCCTAAGAATAATAGTTTTGGCTGGGTGGTGGTGATGCACACCTTTAATCCCAGCACTTGGGAGGGGGAGGCAGTGGCAGGTGGATCTCTGAGAGTTTGAAGTCAGTCTGGTTTACAGAGTGAGTTCCAGAACTGGTTTCACAGCTACTGAGAAACCTTGTCTCAAAAAACCAATAATAGTAATAATAATAATAATAATGATAATAATAGCTTCACATGTGAAATTATGTTATTTTTGTTGTTTTGGATCACTTGCCATTTCAGCTCTATTAAACTCCTGGAATTCTTTGGTTTATTAATAACCAAACTTTATGAGGTCTAAGTAGGAAAAATATGTTAATAAAGAAATATTCCATAACAGCAGCTGATAATATTCAAATAATCAGTAGGGAAGAAAACTTTTATAAAGAGTACTGTCTGTATCAGCAGCTGCTGCTATAAGCCAGAAGAAGCTTGCCTTATTTGAAGACAAGAATTTGTATAAATTTATTTTGGAAATCCAGGTTTGGGCAGAAGCAGAATTAGTCAAATGACATCAGTACCCAGTCTTCCTCACTAGCCACAGTTCTGACAGCCGGGGACTGGATTCTCTCACTTACTCTAGCCCAACGATATTCATTATTCAAGATAGGCTCTAAGCATTCTCAAGAAGATGAATCTCCCTTTTCTTCAAAGCTTGAGGAAGCTGGAAAGAGAGGCAAAGCTATTGATTGATTGAGTCATATGTTGAAGGAGACTAGCAGGCAGAGCAGGAGCAGTATGACCTGTCCTGCTTCATTAGTGTCTGTCCATACTCCTAGCTAAGGTAGTGCTTAAAGGAGAACTGTCAGGTCGTGTTACCAGACCACAGCAATTCCACTTATTCCTAACCTAAGAACAAATCCAGATTACCGTGTGTTCTTTTTCAGCCAAACAGTTATTAATTAGACCACTTCTAGAGGGCTTTCCCTGATTTCTAAGTTCTTAACTGAATCAGCAAATGGACTGCAGGATGAACCTCTTTGTTCAAGGTTGGTAATAGCTGAGCACCCAGATCCCAGAGGTCCGGGAAACCCTTATTATTATCTGCATATATTATTATGTGGTTATATGTACTTTGGCAGCGGGGGGTAGGTGGGTGGGCGGGCAGTGTGTGTGTGTGTTCTGTGTACCCTTGACTATCCTGGAACTCTGTAGACCAGGTTGGCCTCAAACTCAGAGGTCAGTACTCTGTCAAGAGCTGGGATTCAAGGCATGCTCCACTATAGCCCGTCAATATGCACTTTCTGACAGTGTTCATGGCTCTCAGATTTTCAAAATAGCCCAAGGTTTAAAAGAATTCAAAACAGCTGATTTAATAAGCAAGTTTTCTTCAATCTACCTCCCCACCTTGGTACTGAGGGTCAAATCTTAAGACCTCACATATGAAAGACAAGCATGCCATCATTGAGCTACATCCCTTCCTAGCCCTCCTTTAACTTTTTATTTGGGGATGGTAGAATCCTCCTGCCCCAGCCTCTGTGGCATCTAGGACTACAGGTCTGCAACTGGTTAAAACAAAATCCTCTAAAATATTCACTCACAGAACATGGTTGCACATGTCTCTGATAGAGGTAAATGGATCCCCATGAGTTCGAGGCCAGCCTAGTCTATGTATTCAGTTCCAGGTCTGCCAGAGCCTCACAGTAAGACCATGTCTCAAGAAAACAAAACAATAAAACAAATAAAAAATATACTCCCAAGTGGCTGGGGAGATGGTCCAGAGGGGGAAAGCACTTGCCATGCTTGCAGATGCCCAGGCCCCACATAAGAGTCACCTCTATTCTGGGTATGCCCCTAGAGGAAAAGGAAGGGCACGGGGGCCTCCCATTTCACACTTACACAGAAGAGGAGACCCCATCTCAAACAAGGAGGGAAGTTGAGGAAACAACACTTGGAGGCTGTCCTCCGCACAAGTGCTATGGCACACGGACACAAACATAAAAACAAAAATTCCTTTAAAAATTCACTCCCTAAATAGTAAATACAGGGAATTCATTGACCATACGCTCTGCAGTTCTTCCTCATTGGCCCATGAAGATCACTGGATCTTAGCAACACAGGAGGCAACATGACTGAGAAAAGGCAACAATCACAAGAAAGGAAGTGACTTTAATCCCGGTTTAGTCCTACACTGCCAGCCATTACAAATGACTCTTGGCCTTACTTTCAAGGAGGATGAAACCAATGCTACCTAGAGGTTACTATGTGAATTCAAATACAAGAGATAAAACAGGAAGCAAGGAAGTAGAAAAAATTAGCCAAATCACACAAATCAAAGGATGGAACCTAAGAGTTAAATTTTCCTGTAGAAAAAGTCCTATGAAGAAGAACATATCACATGTGGGGTCAAATGAGTGTGTGTGCTGGGAGGAGCGGGGGACAGAGTCATAGAAAGTAGAGCTACAGTTTACAGGGCGGTCTCCAGTCTGGTGAGTTCTTACACAGACATCCTTGCCATCCATCCTACACACACTACACCAACAGAGAGAGGGTGAGCAGTGACGTTATGTCTGAAGTCAGTTCACAAATTTATGGCCATTTTGTTGGGCTCATGGGGTACAAAGACAACTCTTTGGAAGAAGAGGGCAAACAATTTCATTACCATGATTTTGGGTGTCCTTGCCAATTGTCAAATCCACAAGAAAGAGATTCCAATGCTCTGTCCCCCTGCTGCTCAGCCTTTTCAGAACACTTGCCTATATTCCCCATTCCTCTTTCAGCAAGATAGAGACAAGCTGGCTTAGCCATTAATTGAGACTAAGAAGTTTTTAAATAATCAGCATGTCCATTTCCAGGTACCCAAGCTGTTAGCAGGAAAGCTGGACTCAGGCTAGGACAAGTGTCATTTAAAGAACTGTTCAAAAGAAAGCAATAAAAGGCAAGTTCTGCCTGAGTGTGCGCCAGCAGAGCCAGCAGGTGGAGTACAAACATTCTTTTAACCCTGGATACACATGGGACTATAGAGCTTAGAACAGAATGTAGCCAGTCCAGCTTCAGAAAGGAAACAACAAAATGTAAGGACTTGTGAAGAAGAGACAACTTGAGCTCAGGCAACTCCTAGAGGAGGATGCTGTTTAGCTGCAAGGTCACTCACTAGACCCTAAGACTAGGTGTACTTGCTGAAAATCAAGTCCAAAAATGGGGCGGTCAGCCTGTGCTTATAGATAACCTGTGCTGCTCAAGGGAGGATGCTGAGACTGGGGGATCATTTTAGGCCAAAAGTTCATGGTCACAACATAGTGTTGATAAGTTTATTTAACTATGTAAAGATTTGTTACATTTGTTTATGCTGCATTTGTTTAGCGATGTAAAGATGTGTTGCTTTGCCTGCCGAAGGCATCAGATTGGTCTAATAAAAAAAGCTGAACAGCCAATATAAAGAAATAGGTGGGACTGCTGGGTAGAGAGAATAAATAGGAGGAGGAACCTAGGCTTGACAGAGAGGAGAGAGAATGAGAGAGAAAGAAAGAGACACACCTAGGGCCAGTCAATCAGGCAGCCACCAGTCAGCCAGACAAGGAGTAGGACATACAGAATGAAAGAAAGATAAAAAGCCCCAAGGCGGTATGTAGATGAAGAAAAACAGGTTAAATTATGTTATAAGAGCTAGTGGGATAAACATAAGGTCAAACATTCACAACTAATCATAAGTCTTCGTGTCATGATATGGAAGTTGGTTAGTGACCAAAAGAAAGCCTGCTACAACATAGTGAGACTGTGTCCAAAAAAAAAAAAAAAGCTCAAATCTTTTCTTTTCTTAGGGTTTTGCTTCTATTGATATCTGATATCCAGCAAACTAAATGCTACTGTAACCTAATCTAGCAGTGAATATTATTAAATTTGGATATTTCAAGTATACCACAGATAAACAAACCATGCATTTATAGCCTAAAGCAGGGAAGTCAGACTATATAGAGAGCTTGGAATGAAAATCAAACCATGCAAGGTCATGTGAACTGGTCCACCATAACATTTACTGGAGCATAATAAATGTTCACCAAACATCTGTTTTATTAATTTTAAAAGGTATAAAGCTAGGAAATGTTTTCATTCACCCATTAATCAGACAGACCATGGAGCCAAACATGAGATAATATACTGTGGAGTATGGCACAGAGATCTCATGGTGGCCCACATCAGAACACAGATAATACACAGATTTGCTCTATCACTACAATGAGGTATCAACTCCAGTGTTTCTAAAGAAAATCACCTTGTTTTGGCAACACAGGCTGCCATAGCAGTGATGGACCAAACAGTGGAAGCTATCCTACTTTGACAGAACATAGGCTTTCCACTTAGCTAGCTTCCACTGCTTCTTAATGTATACTCCAGACACTAATTTTTACAGTTTGTCTTACTTCACTCAACCATAGCACAAATGTTAGTTGTAGGCCACATGTGGTGATTTGGGCACCTTACCTTTCTGAACCTTAGCTTTCTCAAAGGGAAGAGTTGGTTCAGAATGATCTCTGAAAGCTCCGTGGTTAGAACTTAAAAGACACAAAATGGGCTCAGCATCATTTCATACTTTATTTCATGAGTCTAATTTTTCAAAATATTAATTTCATTTTGAGGCAAATGGACTACCCAGTGAACCTAGGATGGTAAAAAATAAAGATAAGTTCAGGCCTTCTGGCACAATATCTGGATCCATTCATGGGGCCTGACTAATTGCCTGTCTCAGATGGATGGGATCATCCATGTTCATCCATTCCTATTATGGAAATTCTCAAATTCCTCCCTGGGATGATTACCCAGCCTATGACTAAATGAAGAGTGCACAGCACAGCGCCCCAGGCTGTAGGAGTTTTCAGAGTATAGACATAGGAATGATGTCAACATAAATATGGATGCAGTGGCAAATGCCTATAATCCTACCCACTTAGAAGGCTGAGACATGATTGCAAGTTTGAGGCCAATATATTGAGACCCTGTCCCAAACAACTTAAAAACAGCAAAAAAAATCCTGTCTGGACTAGAGAAAAAAAAAAAAAACAACTCCCAGTTGTACAGATCGCAGTGAACTGGCTGCTGCTGAGTAAGCCCTGACTGTGGAAGGCAGAGCCTATGAATCATCTTTGAGAGACATGTTCCAAGACTAGGACAGTAAGTCTGTTTGGCACTTAAAACTGTTTGTACACTTAAAACTATAAGCTTAGTTGACGACTTTTCACTGGATTCATTCTAATCAAGGCCTTTAAAATTTGACCAGGAGAAATGACTATCAATCCTGATTTACAGTTGTTGAAGCTTTCTGTCCAGAGCGCTAAATACCACATATTGATCAAAGTACTCAAGAGTCACTTTGGCAAGCATTTATCGTGCTCTTACTACATTCTAGGGCTTGGAGACAAGACAGTGATGGGTTAGCTATGTTCTTAGTCCCTAAGGGGTGAGCAGATATCAAACACAAATCTATTTCCTAATCCACTGGGTCAGACATCTCTGATAATCTGCAAGGGAGATATAAGTAGGCTGAAGACTTATTAAAAGCCAGAGTCAATAACTTTTATAACCTGCTGTTCATGCTAGAAAAACCATTTACTGTAATCAAAATGCAATGCAATTTATCAAAGACACTATAATGTCTCTGTGTAAATTCCCACTAGAATAAAAGTCATAATTATGTCAAATCTAAATAGAGAAAAATCAAAAGGCACTCAACGCTTTTTATCACTATATATTAATCTACAAGGCAAAACC
This sequence comes from Microtus oregoni, assembly GCF_018167655.1. Taxonomy (NCBI): domain Eukaryota; kingdom Metazoa; phylum Chordata; class Mammalia; order Rodentia; family Cricetidae; genus Microtus; species Microtus oregoni. The sequence goes on along the minus strand of NW_024543068.1, from coordinate 17,049,958 downwards.
CAGTCTTACGTTGAAAACACTTTACATGGCTCTGCTCTGGCAAACCTACCCAAGTGTCTCTGTGCATGCTGAATATTTACGATCTACCAGATCATAGTTTCCCAATCAGGGAACACGTTCCTCTTTAAAGGGGCATTCGGCAGTGTCTGGCCATTTTTTTGTCTCTTAGGAAGACAAATAAGGATGACATTATTGACATCCATTGAGGAGAGGCCAGAGATGCTGCTACCCATCTCACAAAGAACAGAACAAACCATCATAGCCAAGACTCATCAGACCAAATACTCATAGTACTAAGATTGAGACCATGGTCTTACATGCTCTACACTGCTCTACATTGCGGCAGAGGCCTTTGATGTGGGTGTTTTAAGGATACCATAAAGACAGGCTTCGGACGCTGATGTAGTCTGAAGAAAACGTAACATCTACATTTTTTTTTAACTCATTTCATCTTTCCTTCAGCCTATTTTCTTGGCAGTAAGAAGCTATTACATTTACTACATGTTCATATTCGTCAATAAGAAAAGAATTACATGCATAATAGGTTAAAAGATGATGGAAAAAGATTAACAAAAACAATGAACAAAGGAAAAAGGGAAGAGGAGGCCAGGTTGGCATTTCCACAGTAACACAAACCAAATCAGCCATTCTATATAACAGAAAGCTGAATCTGATCACTTCATCTCGAGGACATGACTTTTCTTTGCACTCAAGAGAAAACTTATGTCTGAAGGTGTGGCTCATAGAAACTTCCCTAGCATGCATGAAGCCTGGGTTCAGCCCCAAGAACAGCATCAATTATGCTTGGTGACTTACACCTATAACCTCAGCATGTGCTCAGGAAGTGAGGAACGAGGATTAGCAAGTGTAAGGTTTTTCAGCTACATGGGGAGTTCTAGGCCAGTCCGAGCTACATGAAAGCCCACCTCAAAAAAAAAAAAAACAAAAACAAAAAACAAAAACAAAAAAAAAAAAACCCACCAAGTGGAGAGCTGGAGACATGGCTCAGTGGTCAAGAGCATTTACTACTTTTCTCAAAGGACCGGGGTTTGGTTCCTACCCATTAACTCTAGTTCCAGAGAATCCAAAGCCCTCTTCTAGCCTCTGTAGGCTCAAACATGCAAATGGTGCCCACACACACACACACACACAATTTTTTTTAAGTCTATAATACCCCCAGGCAAATAAAAAACAAAATCATTTAGGTTCTGTGGCCTTCCCTAGGAGACAACCCTTATCTAACTGAGGCCATCTAGTGGTGCTCAATGAGGATTTTAAATTAGTAGGCCCTAGGATTCAAACTGAGAATAAACCCTAAATTTGGGTATCTATTCTCTACCTATAAAAGGTGTCAATTTTAGGGGGCTGGAGAGATGGCTCAGAGGTTAAGAGCACTGATTGCTCCTCCAGAGGTCCTGAGTTCCATTCCCAGCAACCACATGGTGGCTCACAGCCATCTATAATGAGACCTGGTGCCTTCTTCTGGCCTGCTGGCATACATGGAAGGAATGTTGTATACATAATAAATAAATAAAATCTAAAAAAATTTTTTAAAAAAAGGTGTCTATTTTAGCCGGAGTGGGGGGGGCAGTGATGCATGCCTTTAATTCCAGCACTCGGGAGGCAGAAGCAGGCAGATCTCTGTGAGCTTGACTGAGGCCAGCCTTGTCTACAGAGTGAGTTCCAGGACAGCCGGGCTGCACTGAGAAACCCTGTCTTGAAAAACAAAACAACAAAAACAAAAAATAAAACCAGGGTCTTTGGAGAGTCTCAAAGAATTCTTTCTTTTAAGCCTCTTTCCAAAAGCAAACAAACAAATATTTCTTAAGAGATGAGGGAGACTTTAGTTAATTGATTAATTTTTGGGACAGTCTCACTGTGTAGACCTGGTGGGTGTGGAACACACTACGTAGATAAACAGCTGACTTCAAACCCACAGAGATTCATCTACCTCTGCCTCTCGATTACTGGTGGTAACGGTGTGTGCCACCACACCCAACTGCCTCTGTCAAATTTAATGTCAAAATTTGACATAGCTGATGAGTCCACAGCATTAATAGAGACTAGCATTTCTTTTTTCCCCCTATCTGGATGTAAGGCAACAATAAGATTCATTATCCTTGAAAAGAAAAAGCTGTATTGCTAAAGAATTACCAGCAATAGATTCTTTATATGACTTTACTCAGCTCAATTACTGAGGCCAGTCCAAGTGATGACTGACAACTACTTCACAATTTCTATGGCTCAGATAGATATAAGTGTGCCAAGTCCATTATTAAACTGCCACTTTTAAACTTATTTATGTGTCCATTTATGTTTTTATGCATGATGCATGTGTGTGGGTGCTCTCTGAAGTGAGAATAAGGCATAGGACCCACTGGAGCTGGGTGGTTATGAGCTGCCTGATGTGGGTGTTGGGCAAACAGCAAATACTCTTAACCCCTAGGCCATCTCTCCTGCCCCTAAACTGTCTCCATTAAATCATCAGTATCTCTAGTCCCAGCAACTCAGAAAAGACTAGAACACAGAGCTAGGACTGGTCAATCCTAATTAGAATGCTGGTTCTTTCTCAAACAAGGCTGCTGAGGCCATTTCATTCAAGAAAATGACACCATTCAAGAAGCCATTCAAGATACATGGCTCTGGGACGGCACGTATTACGGGAATGCCTTCCACTGGCAGGTTACTGTGCCACGAGCTCCTTTCCTTTCAGAATGGCACACTCTTAAAATTCAAGATCCATCCACAAATGTGGCAGAGCTGGTTGCTTAGAATCATGTAGCTAGCCTTGGTTTACAGGATGTGCCTTGAATGACTGGACCCCTGGCATCCTGGATGAAGACAGTCACTATTAGACAAAAATATCAGAATCAGGGGCTGAAGAGATGGCTCAGCGGTTGGGAGCACTGATTATTTTTCCAGAGGACCCAGGTTCAATTCCCCAGCACTCACACGGCAGCTCACAACTGTCTGTAATTCTAGTTCCATGAAATCCGATACCCTTACAGACGTACATGCATGCAAAATACATTTAAAAATATATATTTATATAATCTTGACCCTCCCCGCCTTGTTCATATGAACTCCATCCAGGAGCTCAGCCCCGTGTGTGACTGTGGATGGCTGCGTCTGCTTTCATCAGTTACTGGGTGTAGATGCTATGACAGTTAGGGTGGTCACGAATCTGATTACAGGGGAGGGACTTGGTCCTGCCTCAACTTGGTATGCCAGACTTTGTTGTCTCCCCAAGGGAGGAGGCCTTACCCCCTCTGAGAAGTGGAATGGAAAGGGTGGGAAGGAGAAGCAGGAGGAGGGGAGAGAGGGGAAACTGGAGTTGATATGTAAAATGAAAAAAGTTTAAAATAAAAAAAAATGAAAAAATATATATCAACAGTTCTACTTCATGTGGTACAAAAGAGAAACTGAGAGCAATACAGTAAGACATGGGGATGTAGACGGCCAAGGCACCCACCTGGTCACGATCCCCTGCAAAACAGCAGCTCTTCATAGTGCATGAGTTGAAGTAACCCTGATTGTCAAACTGGAACACTGGCAGGCGGGAGTGGATGTCATAAAGGACAGGGGGCAGGCGCCGCCGCAGGGCCAGGAGTTGGGTCCCATTGCTGTTGAATCGCACACTCATGGCACTTTGGAGAGATAGGTTGCCACCATAGCGCAGGAGAGAACTGGAAGGCAAAAAGCACAAGGATCAAGTCTGAGGCAGATAGGATAAAAGCCCGTAAAACACACTGAATTAGCTTCTTTACATGTGTCCAGGCTATCCTGTAAGGCTTATATCAGAATTTCAACAAAGGGCATTTAAATTCAAGAGTATCTTCTATTAAAATATAGTAGTTATGTTAAGAATGGCTCCTTGAAGCTGAGTGGTGGTGACACATGCCATTAATCCCAGCACTCAGAGGCTGTATCAAACCTGTATCAAAAAATAAAACAACAACAAAAAGAATGGTTTCTTGGAAAAAAAGAAAAAGAAAAAAAGAATGACTTCTTGGTTACATTAAAATAAGTTATTTAAAATGTCAGCCTCCCTTTTAAATCTCCAAAGGTAAATTTTGAATAATTTTACAAGAAAAGATTACCAAGGGCAAAATGGCTCAGTAGGTAAGGGCACTTGCTGTCAAGCCTTTGAACTTCAATTCTGACCTTGGGGCCCACATGGTGGGAAGATAACAGACACCTGAAAGTTATCCTTTGACTTACACACACATACACACATACACACACACACACACACACACACACGCACGCACAAATAAATATAAAAAAATTAATAGAAAAGTATTAACACATCTTGAAAAAAAGGACACATTAAAATCATTAGTTATTTTGCTTAACCACGCCCAAACAGAGAAGGGGTCATGTCCACCCCAACTGTCCAATAATGGATTTTCTTTTGGAGGGTGTGTGGTTCAAGACAGGGTTTCGTTGTGTAGCCTTGGATATCCTAGAACTCACTCTGTAGTCCAGGCTGGTCTTGAACTCAGAGATCCACCTGCTTCTGTCTCCTGAGTACTGAGATTAACTAATAATAGATTCTTAAACAATATATTTCTCTTTTGTATTAGAAGCACAAGAACCATCAGTGTTCCTCTGGGTAATTTTCAATGATTTCACAAGCATAAGAAGTATTTATTTTTCTTTTCAATTTGTTAAAAGATGAATCAGTAAGATGCCTGCTACCCGAGCTCAGTTTCCAGGACGCATGTGGTAGAGGGAGAACTTGCTTCAGCAGAACATACACAATGGCACATGTGTCACTCATACACACAATGGCATGTGAATCACACTCACACACACAGTGGCACATGTCACTCTCGCACACACACAGAGTTAAAACAAGTTTGTTTTTTTTTTTTTTTTTGGCAGGTCGGGGAGGAGATGGGGGCTGGTGAGCACTGGCTGCTCTTCCAGAGGACCCAGGTTCAAGCCCCAGCAGCAACATGGGAAATCACAGCTGTCTGTGACTCCAATTCCAGGGGATCTGACAACCTCATACAGACATACATGCAGGCAAAACACCAATGTACATGAAACAAAACAAACAAACAACAAAAAAAACTAAAGGAAACCCACTATGTTTCTAAATGATAAACGACTGTTGACGGCAGGTCCTGACTGACTTGTCGGGTGAGCGCCACCACAGCAGGTTCATGTGTGGTGCTGAGGACTGAACCTAGCGCTGCATGCATGCTAGGAAATGAACTACATACCTAGCCCAGATTCAGATTTTTAAAAAAAATTATAGTAATTTACTTTATGTATTGTGTATATTTTACCTGCAAATAATTATGTGTACCTGGTGCCCATGGAGGTCCTATGAAGGCATCAGCCCCACTGAACTGGAGTTACAGACGGCTGTGAGCCACAGAGGGGATGCTGGGAATCTAACCTGTGTCCTCTGCAAAAGCAGTAAGTGCTCTATGGCTTACTGAGCACCCAAGTGGAAGCTTTTTGGGACAGGAGAGTGATGAAAAAGAGGACAAAGAAGATAATCTAAGGAAGAGCTGCCCTGAAAACATCAGTGCAGGGGTGGCTGCTAACCCTACCATGGTCATAAAAACAACCTGTTAACCCCACCACAGTCATGCCTACCTCACCCTCCCAAAGCAATCTTCTCACCAAGGGGAGGAATGCTGTGGTATCCCAGCTGTGTATAGAAAGAAGGCCTGGTTAAAATAGCCTGTAATCCTTCTGGGTAGAATGGATGGAAGGAAGAAAAGACAAAAAGCCATCCCAAAATTCCAAGTACTGGGGAGAAGCCTAGAATCCCTCAAGTAATAAATCCTGCAAAGAAATAAATGGCCTTATAATGTCCTGAATACAAGCTACACTCACTCACACAGAGAAAGAAGGGCTGGGCTGTTGGAGCCCAGGCACTTCCTTTACAGGGTGCCCTGGCCACCACAGGCATGTGCAGTTATCTAAACAAGAGCTCAAAAACAATGAGAGGCTTTCAGTCTACAGTCAGCATGGAGCTTGCAATAAACCAGCATCTGTGGAACTGAGGGTGGGTGGGGGTGAAACAAGACTCACCAGAAACAAGCTTGGCCAGCCCCACCCGCTCAACAGCAAGGTTTGCATGAGCTCAAATCCCCAACAGGAAGCCGAGGCCTCTGCCAAACCCCTTCCATCAGTCAACAGCAATTTTCTCTGTCCCTTCTAGTCAGGCCAGCACTGACTGGCCTGTGGGTCTATCCCATTCCAACCCAAGCTCCTTGACCGGCCATTTGCAATTTGGTTACAGTGCAGGTGGTGTCTGAGGCTCCAGTGACTTTTCTCCTTCCTGCACTTCTGGGTAGGAATATTCCTCTTTCACACAAAGAGGGCACCTAAACACCTGGTTCATAGAGAACAAAATGAGGTTCCTTCCAGAAGGATGGAATAATAACTCCAGAAAGTGAGTCTTATAAACAGCCATTCTCAGCAGAAATGGAGAATGCAGCTGACCACTCCCTGAGAGAATAAGGAATCATCTATTTTGCCAGGAGAAAAGGCTTAAAGGCAGCTTTCCTTCATAGTCAGGATCCAGTATTGCCAAGATTCTACAGCTCAGGGCTAGGGTGCTGCCTCAGTGGTTAAGAGCATGCACTGCTCTTTCAGAGGACATGAGTTCGGTTCCCACCACACAGGATGGGGGACTCCTAACTACCTGTAACTTCTGTTCTAGGGGACCTAATGCCCTCTGCTGGTTTCCAGTGCAACCCTCCTGCACACACTCTTAAAAATTAAATAAAAAAAAGTTTAGGGCTGGAGAGTTGGCTCAGAGGTTAAGAGCATTTCCTGCTCTTCTAAAGGTCCTGAGTTCAATTCCCAGCAACCACATGGTGGCTCACAACCATCTGCAATGGGGTCTGGTGCTCTCTTCTGGCCTGCAGGCATACACACAGACAGAATATTGTATACATAATAAATAAATACTTTAAAAAAGAAAAAAAAAGTTTAAAAGATTCTATGGTTCATAGTTCCAAGTGTAATACACACACACACACACACACACACACACACAGAGAGAGAGAGAGAGAGAGAGAGAGAGAGAGAGAGAGAGACAGACCGACCGACCGACCAGGGATAACAGCATACACCTAGAATTCCAACATTCAGGAGACACAAGGTGAAGGTTAGCATGGGTTATACGCCAAGACCACAGTAGGGGCTAGAGGGAGGATATCTACAACTTTATTTTTTATTGGAAAAAAATTTTGTTTGTTTTTTTGAAACAGAGTCTCTTTACATAGTCCTGGCTGACCTGAAACTCACTATATAGACCTGGCTGGCCTTGAACTCACAGAGATCTGCCTGCCTCTGCCTCTACAGTGCTGGGATTAAAGGTGATCTACAACTTTTTAAAATGTAGGTTTCCGTATGATCCAGCTATGTCACTCTTGGGCACATACCCAAAGACTCTACTACAGAGAGATGCGCACATCCATGCTCACTGCTGCTCTATTCACAGTAACTGGGAAACGGAGTCAGTCTGGACGGACAACAAAAATGTTGTACCTATATACAAGGAATTTTATTCAGCTGTGAAAGAAACCAAAATTATGAAATTTGCAAGAAACTATATGGAACTGGAAAATATTATTCTGAGTGTGGTAACCCAGGCCCCCATATGTTCTCTATCACATACATCCTAGCTTTGAATTTTTGTTTGTTTGTTTGTTTGGTTAGTTGATTGGTTTGGTTTCTTGAGACAGGGTTTCTTTGTGTAGTTTTGGAGGCTGTCCTAGAACTCACTCTGGAGAGCAGGCTGGCCTCAAACTCAAAAAGATCCGACTGCCTCTACCTCCTGAGTGCTGGGATTAAAGGCTTGAGTCACCATCGCATGAAGCAAAGGGGCAGGAAACGAGGGGCAGGAAGCCCAGAGGCAGGAGCCGAGAGAGAGGGGGAGAGGCCCAAGAGCACGAAAGCAGCTGCTTATATAGGAAATTGGCACATGGGTCGCCCTGTGATTGGCTGCCACCATCAGCTGACACCAGACTGCATCGGGATAGGCCCAAGGACCCTTATCCACGGTGCATGCGAGAAGCGGGGGACACGCAGCTCCCAAAGGCAGAGCCAAATATGGAGTTGTTTATTTCCAACAAGACAGGATGTCGGCACCATCTTGTAATGGCGATCCTGTCCGGCTCACTACAGAGAGCTAGAGAGATAGTTCATTCAGCAGATAAGGTACTTGCCACCAAACCTGACAATTCCATATCCATGCCCAGACTCACATGGTAGAAGAAAAAATCAACTTCTAGAAGCTACCCTCTGCAACATTTGCACTGTGGCATGTGTGCACTCACACACATATACATATGTAAATATAATTTAAAAAAAATTTTAAAGACAGGGTTTCTCTGTGTAACAGCTCTGGTTGTCCTGGAACTTGCTTTGTAGATCAGGCTGGTCTTGAACTCACAGAGATCCACTTGCATCTGCCTCCCAAGTGCTGGGATTAAAGGCGTGTGCCACCATTGCCCCCGATAAAATTTTTATTTATTTATTTATTTATTTATTTATTTTGGTTTTTCGAGACAGGGTTTCTCGAACTCACAGAGGTCCGCCTGTCTCTGCCTCCCGAGTGCTGGGATTAAAGGCGTGAGCCACCACTGCCCGGCCCGATAAAATTTTTAAACCATCATTGCTCTTGGTTGCCTGTCAGAACTAGATGTAAAGTCCTACTGCTGAGGACTACACTTTGGTTGCAGCACAGATCAAGCTTAAACGGAAGTGGAAGCTCCCTCTCTGCTGGCTAGCTTTCATAGTGCTTTAAGACGGACAGGCTACAGGAGTAGAAAAACCATCCAAGTATCTTATCCAGCAGGAGACCCTGCAGGTTATGCTACAATACCATTCTCCCAAGCAAGATGTGCCCACTGTGCAATAGCGGCCTGTTATGGGAGTGGCCAACCATACTCCTACTGAATTTGAGGCCTGCATTCAGAAGAGAGAATCCATCCCTGGTACTGTAAACTTGGTCAAAGGACCATGGCCAGGAAGGCCAAGGCTCTAGGGAGGAACATATTATTACTATTGCTTGCTAAATGGGTATGTTGCCAAATGGTTGTTTAAATATTTATGATTAAATTTTCTCTTTCTTCTGAGTATACGCATATATACTGGTACTTGCATGTGGAATTGGTTCTCCTTGTACTAAACGGGTCCTGGGGATTGATCGCAGATCAGCAGGCTTTGTGGCAAGTGATTTTATCCACTGAACTATCTCGACAGTGGGAGGGAAATCAGAGAGGACAAATGGAGGGCTGAATATGATCAAGACAAAATATATCCTATACACATATGAAATTGTCAAAAAATAAACAAATGTTGGGTTTGTTTTAATGCAGACTTCTCAGAATCATGATTCCATTTTGGAATAAGGGTGAGCAAGATGAGGAGAGATGACCAGAGTCTCAATGAAATGCAAACAAAACAATATGGAAAAATCTAAAGCCTCCTGTCTTTTCCCAGAAAATTCTTTTTGACACCACAGTGCCACTCCACCAACAATACCTGCAATGTCCATTTCTACTCTAGCCTCCATCCTTAGCATATTTCCCGAAAAAGAAAATTTTCATTGCTCTATGAGGACTGAGTGATTTTCTTTTCTTTTTTTATTTTTTGACACAGGATTTTCTCTGTGTAGCCCTGGCTGTTCTGGAACTCACTTTGTAGACCAGGCTGGTGTTGAATTCACGTAGATATGATGTGGGATTCCCTTCTGCATGCTGTGAATATGTTTTATTTATTAATAAAGAAGCTGCTTTGGCAGGGCAGCTTATAGCTAGGTGGGAAATCCAAGCAAAAGGACAGGGAAAAGAAGGTGGAGTCAAGCAGACAGTAGCAGCCACCAGAGGAGATGTGAGGTAACCACAAGCCTCGTGCAAAATATACAACAGAAATTAGTTAATTAAAATTCTAAGAACAGGTTAATAACACCTGAGCTAATAGGCCAAACAGTTTGTAATTAATATCAAACCTCAGAGTGGTTATTTGTGAATTGGCAGGGGGAAGAGAAACCTCCAGTTACATAGACACACCTGCCTCTGCCTATTGGAGTGCTGGAATTCAAGGTATGCACCACCATTATAAGAATGCCTCTATTCTGACTTGCTCTCAGAAATCCATTCTCTCCTCTCTCTCTCTCCTCCCCCCCCCCCCTCTCTCTCAAAACAAAGTCTCTCTCTATAGCCCTGGGTGTCGTGAAACTCACTGTGTAGACCAGGCTGGCCTCCAACTCACAGAAATTTGTCTGTCTGCCCCTCCCCATCAGTGCTAGGATTAAAGGGGTACATCTCCACTGCCCAGATCAAAACAAAGCTGCCACTGTCTTTACTGTTCAACAGCTGGCTGCTGCTGCACACCCAAATGTGAGTGGCACCTGGAAGCACTGGCCAACACGTTAGGATGAGTCAAGTAAAAACATTCCTAAAGGAAGAATAAAAGGTTATTTCCAAAATATTTTCAGCCAGTGACTTGCTGTACAATGCAACAAGATCACAGTAGGAGGTGATATAAGGGTCAGTGTGCAAAAGACCTTAGACTTAAGGCAGGATGTGAAGCAGACCAGACCCTAATAGCCCAGACTACTGTAGACTTCTGTACTTAGTTAGCTAGTTGTTAAGAAAACACTCAGCTGGACCTCTTTATTGCTCTAGCAGGATAAAAATACTTGGCCAAGGTCTTGGAAGAAAAAAGAAAAGTGATTAGAAATATCATATCTAGCTCAGTATTAAGTATCTTAGTGCTCTATTGTGAAGAGACATCATGGCCATGGCAACCCTTATAAAAGAAAGCATTTAATTGGGGCTGGCTTACAGTTCAGAGGTTTAGTCCATTGTCATCATGGCAGGGAGCAAGGTGGAGAGCATGAAGGCACTGCAGGCAGCCAGGATGCTGAAGAAGCAGTTGAGAGTTCTATATCTGGATCCATAGGCAGCAGGAAGAAAGAGAGCCTAGCTTGGGCTTTTGAAAACTTCAAAGCCCACCTCCAGTGACCCATCCTCCAACAAGGTCACACCTCGTAATCTTTTTTTTAAAAAAATATTTATTTATTTATTATGTATATGGTATTCTGTCTGTGTATGACTGCAGGCCAGAAGAGGGCACCAGATCCCATTACAGATGGTTGTGAGCCACCATGTGGTTGCTAGAAATTGAACTCAGGACCTTTGGAAGAGTAGGCAATGCTCTTAATCTCTGAGCCATCTCTCCAGCCCCCACACCTCGTAATCTTTTCAAATATTGCGACTCCCTGGTGACCAAGCATTCAAATCTATGAGTCTATGGGGGAGGGGGAACATTCTCATTCAAAACCACAATGGGGAACCAAAGAAGCTTCCAAGTGTAGACCTTACAAAGTCCGAAATCCATTACCATAAATCCACGGCTAAGTAACTCATCTGATGCTGCCTGATGATGCCAACACGATTTCCAGTGCACATGGCACCCATTTCCCCAGTACGCTGATGTTTGGGTCAAGGCTGTACTATTCTAACTCAGAGCTGGTTCATGTAGATCACAGGGAGAAAATTTCTCCATATGAGTTTCTGCTTTAGGATGACCTATATGGAACCTGAAATATTTTGTCATTTCTATAATTCAACATATAGAATACAAAGAATCCTAGAAGACACTAGAAATAGGTATAATGTCCACTTAATTGTGTTTAGTAACCCGATAAACTCTTAGTTATGCCTCTCATTCCTCCTCTTCTCTTCCTTTGCCTCTGTCTCTACTGTTCCACAGGAACGACCGATGACACACTCCCCTCACCCCACTATGCTTCCCAAACGGGCCTCGTGTTCCTAGACTCAAACATCAAGCTTCTGACCACAAGATGCTGCTTTTGTTTTTCCAAAACAGTCTGACCCTTAGTCCCAAGGATGAACCTCCCCACCCCCAGGGGAAATAGACCTGAACAACTGTGACTGAACAAATTTATTATCCCCTGAACATTATTCACCAAGAGTTTGAGTTCATATTTTGAATATCTAGAAATCTAATTTTACTGAAGGAGTTAATTATATTTCTGACAGATATCTTTGCATAATCAAGTGGAATATTTAGTCCATATGGCAGACTATATGGATGTGTGTGTGCGTGTTCATGTATGTATGTATATATTTTTAAAAATTTGAGATGCATATGTGTATTTTTTTTTAAAATTGAGACAGGATTTCTCTATGTAATCCTGCCTGTTCTGGAATTTGCTATATAGACTATTCAACATGGATCTCTCTAGGTAACCAAAGACACCTTCCACTGTTGGAGAAAAGCCAGATGCTAAAATTGCTTATAGAGTATTTACTTAAAACCAGAAGCTCACAGGACTCTCTAGACCAGTGGTTCTCAAACTGTGGGTCGCCACCCCTTTGGCAAACCTCTATCTCTAAAAATGTTTACATTACAATTCATAACAGTAGCAAAATTACAGTTATGAAATAGCAATGAAAATAATTTTATGGTTGAGGTCACTACGACATAGACTGTATTGAAGGGTGGCAGCATTAGAAGGTTGAGAACCACTGCTCTAGACCAACAATTCAAGCTCTGTGTACAAATTTCATTAAAGAGTGCTTTAACCAGTAACCAGGTGATCCTGATGTTTGACTGTCAGGAGAGCATGTGAGCCTGGAATCCAACCAATGAGCAAAACTGGTTTCACAGCGCCACCTTGTGACCTAAAGCTAGAAAGCAATTTTACTAGAATACCTGGTCTTCTGTCCCCTGCCAGTAACAGTCAAAGCCCAACAAGAATGTTTGCACTCGCCCTGAGGACTTAGTCCTTAGATACAGAGCTCTGGTTCCCGTTATTACACTTTGAACATACAGACTGCTAGGCTGGAGAGGCTGAGACAGACGATTAGACTAATTTTGATCCCACCCCATCCCTAAAAAAACAAAAACAAAAACAAAAACAAAAAAAAACATTGAAAACAAACTAGGGATGCATCCATTCAATGCTACACACTAGAGATTAAGGATGACTAGAACATGGTCCTGTTCTTTCAAGTTCACAGAAAAGTACAAGAACTATGGAGCAAGCTAATGTGCCTCTTTCTGGGAAGCAATCCTTGCACCCTGGAAAGGACAGCAAAGATAGAAACTGGTTTCACTGAAGATAACAGTCACTTAGTAACCAATGGCAGCAAAAGAAGTGACTGACTCATGCAACATGAATGTAGAAGGCCTTACAAGTTCTACAGAGACTGTGAATAAAGAAATCCCTCTCCAGGGCTGCAGAGATGGCTCAGTGGGTAAGAGCCCTGGATGCTTTTACGGAGGACCCGAGTTTGATTGCCAGCATCCACACACACTCCAGTTCCAGGGATCTGATGCCCATTTATGGCCTCTACAGGCACTAGGTATGTATATGACACACATGCAGACAAATAAACATACCTAGAAGACAAAATTTTTACAAAAGAAAAAAGGACAAATTATCCTGTGTTTGTCTGTGGAATACAGACTGCACTGAGAAGGGCAAACTTCTCTTAGGCAGCGTTCGTTTATCTTGTGAAATAGATTATTCATTCAAAAATATTTATATTTTATAGCATCCTACACAATATAGGTTCTGGGCATGTTTATATGAACAAAGATAACCCACGCAAGGTATAAGAGAATGGCAAAAAATGATGTTTAAGGATCTGCACTAAACACAACAGGCCAAGAGCCAGTGCGGACAGCACTGATAGAAAGAAGGGAGTGGCTGTGAGATGAAGCAGGGTCTTGTAATCGAGAGCTTCCAGGCGTAATCAGAAGATGGGTAAAGACAGGACTCTAGGATTTCACCCAGAAAAAGACTGTAAGAAAGCAAAGGATGGAATATAGTGCTGGGGGAGAAAGCAGGGTGGAACACTTGTATGGTAAAGGTGAGTGGGAGAGCAGGACAGCCCAGCCAGGTATGGTGGCTCACGCTTGTAACCCTAGCACTTGGAAGACCGATGCATCAGGAGGACTGCCAGAAATTAAGGCTAATTCAGGCTCCACAGTGAGACCTTGTCTCAAAATACAAAGAAAATACAAAAAAGGAAGAGAGAAGGGATAGGGAAGAGAGGGATGGGCAAGGGTGGAGGTGCCTCTGATCTGATAACACTCCTGGTTTTCTGCTGCAGTTTCCTACCATGCCATCTAAACTTCTGGGGCCTCCTGATTCTGTTCTCTCTGTCCCTTCAAGTCAGATCTCTCTCTACAGAGTTAATGAGGTTGTTAAAAGCACTAGACTCACAGGGAATAAGGTAAATACCATAGAAGCAAAAGGAGCCTTTCATTAATTTTCCTTTCCTTTTCATTTTGTCAATGGAGGAGTAACTTCACTTGGTTTCCTTTTTGTTTGCTCTTATAAGTACATTTAATAAGCAGATACTGAACAAAATATAAAGAAAACAAACAATATTTAAGAGTGACGGTTTAAAGAGCTGTATGGAGGTGAACGATCAGACTTAGCCAGCTCTTCTAAGTCAGACAGAGACCTCCATGTTCATGTAGGACCGCTGCTTTCTGCAGACAAAAGACATTTTCTCCTTTGTCTACATGCTTGGTTTTGCAGCTTCCATTTTGGATTCATTTTTGTCAAACTTATTTTACAATACAACGTAAGATAGGAATGTACCTCATGGGTAGAATGTTTATCGAGTGTGAAGCCCTGGGGTTTGATCCTCTGTACCACACACCTATACATGACAATTAATATAACATAGTACTATGCATTAATAATGCTAAATGCATTATTTCCTAAGTATACATACACCAATGAACCACAGCGAGATCAAGAGGTGACTTTAGGCTCAATATCCTACCCTAGATCCCAGATAGTCATATTGATATCGATCTTAAATGTCACTATAGAACCTTCATCCATTAACCGATGAAAGCAGAGGCTGAGGACCCAAAGTCCAACTGAAGAGTGGGATCAAAGAGGTCAAGACCACAATGAGGATGCCTATCCACTGAAACAGCTTACCTGAGCTAATGGGACCTCACCAATTCTGGTCAGATAGAGAAGAAATCAGCATAGTACCAAACTAGGTCCTCAGAGTATGGGTGACAGTTGTATGGCTGGGATAGACTGTAGGGTCACTGGCTGTGGGGCAAGGATTTATCCCCACTGCATGTACTGGTTTTTTAGAATCCTTTCTCTTTGGAGGGATACCTTGCTCGGTGTCGATATAGTCAGAGGGAGGGGCTTGGTCCTTCCTCAAAGCAATGTGGATGGGAGTGGGATGGAGGGTAAGATGGAGGGAATGGGAGGAGGGGAGGGAGTAGGAACTGGGATTGATATGTAAATAAAAGATACTTTTTCTTTAAATAAAATAAAGGAAAAAAATTAAAAAAAATATCCTACCCTAGAGTAACCACTACTCTGACACCTATAATCTGCCTGTCTGTAAACACCACACAAATGGAATCATAGGGGACAGGCTCCTTTGTGGCTGACTTGTCTTCTTTCACTCAAGATTATAACCATGAGGCTCATCCACATCAGTGTGTGGATCAACAGTCTGTTCCTTTCATGGTTTGTCCATTTTTTTTTTATATGGCTACCATACACTTTGCTTATCACTTTCCTTCAGTGGATATTTCAGCTTGTTCCAACTTTTGGCTACTATGGATAAAGCAGCTGGGATACTCTTGTATTTATCTTCAGCGGAGACACATAATAATCATATCCCTTAGGTAGAGCTAAGTGTAAGGTTGCTGGGTCCTATGTTTAGCCTCAGCAGACATTTACAACGTTTTCTCTGACAGTTGTACCTATTCAGATCTGTCCAAATTATGATGGCATCCTAACTTTAACAGCTTTGCCAACACTATCAATCTTTTCCCACTGTAATCATTCTGAGCATTTTTCAGTTACCTTGTAAGTAAGGAAGCTGCAAAGCTTTAACTTTTCTTCCTTCCTTTTAAATAGTCTCATTAACTCAGGCTGGCCGTGAACCTGCCATTCAGGTGAAGATGATCTTTAACTCCTGATCCTCTTGTTCTATCTCTCAAGCTCTCAAGTACTAGCTTGCAGTTGTGAGACAGAAACCTTAAACTTTCAAATGCTTACTGTCTGTTTATTTTATTTGATAAAGCATTTCTGCTGATTTTAAAGAATGGAACTTGGAGAGATGGCTCAGTTGTTAAGAGTACTATCTGCCCTTCCAGAGGACCTGGCTTAGATTCCCAGCTCCCACATGTCTGTAACTCCAGTTTCAGGGAGTCCTTCTGACCCTCTTGGGCACCAGACACACACACACACACTGCTTACAGAATACAAGCAAAATACATTACAGAATATAGGCAAAATACCCATATGCACTCAAAAAATAATAAAAAAGTATAATTATTTAAAAATGAACTTCTATTTTTTACAGATTCATAGTTCTTTATATAGTCTATATATGAATTCTTAGTCAATATATACCTTACACATATAGTACCTATCTACCTTTTCACAGATGTAATGCTGTTTTTGTTTAACAAAAGTTCTTAATTTTAATGAAATCCAATTTGGTTTTTAGAGACAGGCTTTCTCTGTGTAGCTCTGGCTATCCTGGAAATCACTCTGTGACCAGACTGGCCTCAAACTCTGAGATCCACCTGTCTTTGCTTCTCAAATGCTAGAATCAAGAGCATGTGTCAAGCTAGGCACAGTGGTGTACACTTTTGATCCCACGCTTGGGAGACAGAGGTTGGTGGATCTCTGTAAGTTCAAGGCTACATAGTGAGTTCCAGAACAGTCAGAGCTACACAGTGAGACCCGGTCTTGAAAACAAAAGCTACACAGTAAGACCGTCTTGAACACAAACAAAACAAAACAAAAGTGTAGGGGCCGAAATATGCAGGCCCATATTCCACACTGTCTGGTGGTCAGAGAATCTGAGCGACTTAGAGGCACAATTTGCACCTTCCACACAGGAGGGGATCGCCTGGCTCTTTTGAAGTAAAGCAATCCCAACAGGTGCCAGGACATGCTAATGTAATTCTGCTCCTTCCATTATAACTATGAAGTCACTTGGGGGAGAGGTGTTTTCAACCTACTTGACCAAATGGACATAGGTAAGCCATGACTTAAGTCATTCCCCACTACCTAGGAAACAGAATGCTAATGAGGGGGAAGTTACCTTCCCCCTCAGTTTATGTTGATATAAAAGCTGTTTGAAAAATAAACATGGGTGATTTGGGGATTTGAATAATCCCTGAAACTCCCTCCCGATTTCTGTGAATTGTGTCTTCATTTTTCCCACACCTCTACGCAGGTAAGAAATGTTTTTGTTTTGTTGGTTTTTTTTTGCTGGGGCTGGTCCCCAACACCTTACTAACACTTTCTTTTATGAACATTGCTTTTGAAGTACTTCTGAAAAGAATTAAATATGCAAGTGTGAGTATGTAGATGTGTATGTGGACTCAAGTGCCCGAGGGGCCAGAGTGTCCAACTGCTTATTTAAGAAATCTGTCCACTTGGTTGGACAAAGTGGTACACGCCTTTAATTCCAGCACCTGGGAAGCAGAAGCAGAGGCAGGGAGCTCTCTGGTCAATATTGTGAATTCCAAGCCAGCCAAAGCAACATAGTAAGACCCTGTTTCAAATACTTTGTCTACTTTGATAAGGAAAGAGGGATCAGGAGAGTCTCATTCTTTCAAGTTGAAGCAAATACCAAAGGTTTTGATGTTGGATACCAGGTTTTAACATTTTATATGAGGAACCTTCAAATGCAGTATGACAGACATTTCTTGGCTGGCCCAGAAGGCAAGGAGATGCATTTATTTCGGTCTCTATTGAAGTAGGATTGGCACAGGTCTCAAAGAGCAGACACTTCGACCTAGACATCCCAAGAGCCAAACCAGGTCCTCCGGGCAATTTTCTCTGACAGTGGTGGCCATGCTTGCTCCTGCTGCTGTAATACAACATGGGCGAAAGCAGCCTGGGGAGGAGAGGGTTTACTTGGCTCACAGACCCATCTGCAAGGAAACCAGGGCTGCTGCTTACTGGGTTGTTTCAGAATCCCCTTCTTACACTTCTTCCCAGGACCTGCACAGGGTTCTACACCCCAGCCGGATGGGACCTTCCACATCTACCAACAACCAAGAAAAATGCTCACATGCCAGTCTGATGGAGGAGGTTCTGTAACTGAGATGCCTTCTTCCCAGCTAAGTCTAGCTTTGTGTCAGTCTGACAAAAACTAACTCACAAGTAGGAATCTGTACTTTTTCACTGCTCATTTTTTTCACAGGTCATTTATACAATGCCTAAAATATCATCTACTAAGGTAAATCTTAAAAGGAATTCCTGGTTTGCCTAGTTTTATTACTAAGTGAGATGAGAAAGAACCACTTTCTCATTATCCTTGTCAAAGCTACTTGGCATAAAACCCACAGTTGCTGACAGAATCTAAAAAGACTGAAGGGAAGAGATGGTGGGTGAGGAGACCACTACCACAGGCAGAGCATGAGGGAAGCTTTGCTCTCTGTCTCCATTCTCTAGACAGCAGAGGACCGCAGTTCTGAAACTAGCCCGAGGCTGCTGCAACAGTATGCATGATGTAAGTGGGATGTTGGCACCGACAAAGGAGGGAGGTTCTGGAAACAGGTCAGAAATATCGAAATGGAACCAACGACATCTTGTTTGACTGTGTAAAATATACTCGTAGGTGTGAAGTTCTCTCCTTTAGTCAATTACACAAGTTTCCCCTCCCTAAGGTCCAGTCATCACTGCCCAAACGCCTAAAGCTGAACTTTCCAATTTAGGATCAGGCAAGTAATCTGAGGGTTTAAGATTAATATTAAGCCTTCAAGAAGTGGTGGAACTGGGCTCAGTGGTTAAGAGCTTTGCTTGTTCTTCTAGAGGACCTGGGTTCTATTCTCAGCACCTACAAGGCAGCTAACAATTGTATTTAACTACAGTTCCAGTGGATTTGATGCCCTCTTCTGCAGGCATTGCACACACATAGTGCACAGACATACATGCAGGCAAAACATCCATACACATAAAAGAAAATAAATTAACAAATAAATAAATAGATCTTTTGTGTGGCAGAAGGAAGATAATTTATTGGAGAGCTCACAAAAATAAGGGAAAATACAAAAGAAATGGAGCATGCAGCCATGGGCCCAGTCAGAGGGTAAAAATCCTAAAGACAGAGCCAAGTTTGTCTGTGTGTGTATGAGAGGCTGAGCCTTAAACTTATAACATGAAAGCTGAATTCCAGACTAATAAAATTGTAAAAGGCAATAGAATTCTAGATAATATTTAACAAAAAGAGAATTAAGATGGCTTTGCCTTTTCTAGAAAAGGCAAAGAGCACAGGGCCTGGGACTTTTGGCCAAAGTGCATGAAGCTTCTCCCAACAAATGCAACCTCTGAATGAGACTGCGGTCTTCCTTGATTCTAATAAATAGATCTTTAAAAAAAAGAAGAAGAAGAAGAAGTGGTGGGACCCTGACTACACCAAGAAGTTTAAAGAAGAACCTTTAACTCAGTTTTGGCTCTTAGTACAGAAAGAAAGGTTCAATGATATATAAAATATTTTGACTTTTTTTAAAGAGAAGCACATATGTGCATATATACATATATAAAACATTCATGTGTGTGTATATATATATGGATAATACTAAAAACAAATAAAACCAAACAGACTATAGTCACAAGTGGTGGCACAAGCCTGTAAAGAGACAAAGGCAGACCTAGGAGTTCAAGGTCATCCTCAGAGAGGTAGCAAATTTGAGGCCTGCCTGGACTGTACAACCCTGTCTGAAAACAATAACCACAGAAAACAAGCCAGGTAGTGGCAGCAGTTGCACACACTTTAATCCCAGCACTCAGGAGGCAGAGTGAATCTCTATAAATTTGAGGCCAGACTGGTATTCAGAGCGAATTTGAGGACAGCCAGGACTGCACAAAGAAAGGCTATCTCAAGAAACCAAACAAATAACCAAATCAAAACCAAAAACAAACAAACAAAAAAACCCAGAAAACAAAAAGAACCTATCTTATAAGAAGATGGTAATTACACAGCTGGAAGATGGTGCCTGCCTTTGACCCTAGCACTCAGAGACAGAGGCAGGTGGATCTCTGTGACTTTGAGGCCAGCCTGGTCTACAAAGTAGTTCCAGGACAGACAGGGCTACACAAAAATCCTGGGGTGGGAGTGGGGGTGGGGGAAGGGGAGAAGGAGAGAGAGAGGCCAATAACTCACATAACTGTCACTATCCCTGGTAATGAAAGGTGACGGAGGTCAGCTCAGGATCACATGCCTCCTAATAAGGTATACTGTCTGTGGTGACCCCAACCATAAAATTATTTTCATTGCTACTTCATAACTGTAATTTTGCCACCGTTATGAATCGTAATGTAATTATCTGTGTTTTCTAACGGTCTTTTGGAGGTCTTGGACCCACAGGTTGAGAAGCACTGGCCTAGATCTACACTCAGTCTGAAGGCTCCAGAAAGCATCAACAGCACTCGAGCTCTGTGGCCTCTTCTCTTAGGTTCTCTCTCTCTCTCTCTCTCTCTCTCTCTCTCTCTCTATCTCTCTCAATTTTTTGTTTTTTGTTTTTCGAGACAGGATTTTTTTTCTGTAGCTTTGGAGCCTGTCCTAGAACTAGCTCTGTAGACCAGGCTGGCCTCGAACTCACAGAGATTCACCTGCCTCTGCCTCCCGAGTGGTGGAATTAAAGGTGTGAGCCATCACCGCCCGGCCCCCCTTAGGTTCTCTTAGGTTGGACCAGATGCTAACTCAAGTCCTGTCTACCACTAACATTTTATCCTGCCAACCAGCCCTCTCATGGGTTTATTTCAGGGCAGTGATGGAACAGAATGACTGTGCCCATACACCTACAGGCTTCAGGTTAAAGTAGAGCAGTCTGGTTTAGGAGAAGGCAAAAAAAAAAAAACAAAACAAAAACTCAACAACTTAATATCCATACGCTGGGCTAAGAAGGACAGATATTCAGGAGGGAATCCTCATGGCTCTTACGGAGACTATCTCTAGGAGTCCAATAGCCAGCCAGTCAGAGTAGATCCTGAATTCACCCACAGGAAATAATTTACGATAAAGACCTAGTACAGAACCACAGCAGACCAAACCTAGACTCCTAAGGGTAAACAACTTGTCCTTTCTGGGCTGAGATCTCAATAAAAGCTTTCTTTTTCTTTCTTTAAAACAACAACAACAAAAAAAAAACAAAACACACAAACAAAACCAGGGTCTCATTATATAGCCCTGGCTGGCCTGGAACACCACAGGCCTCCAACTCAGAGATCCGCCTGCCTCTGACTCCCAAGTGTTGAGATTAAAGGTGTGTGCCACAACACCAAGTAAAATCTTTTTGTGCTAGAAAAAAAAATTTCATTTACTCTCTAAGACTACTACATATAATTTTATTAACAATTATAAGGGGTTTACAAGACTCCTAAAACTTCTTTCTATAAATATCTCTGAAATAGCTCTATCCTGCTTAAAGCTTGTCCTCCTGAGGGACTCCAAACTATACGAAGATCTGGGCTGGGGTTTCTAGGGAGTTGTATTCAAGAAACAAATTATCTACTGCAACTCAGCATAATTAATCCTACAAGAAAAAGACTGACAGCCTCCCTCCCTCTCCTTTACACCAACTTGTACTAAGGGAATTCAAACAGAGAAGAGCTGTAATTGAATCCCTAATTCCAGGGTATATGAAATTAAGAAGGCCTCTCAGAGTACGCCATGCCCCTTTACCTGGCACCAACAAAGCCTTGTACAACATTAGAAGGGTTAAAATAGCAAGGCAAAGACCTTGTTCCCATGGGACTGTGCTCCATTGATGCCAATAACAGGATCAGGCTAGACTGCCACTGGCCTTATTAGATGATTTTCTTTAATATGGGCTTTAAAAAAAACTATAGGTTATAAGAGAAAACACAAAATTCCAGCCATAACTAAAGAAATAAAAACAATAAATATCATTTTCCTCCAGAAGACTAGCATCAGCTTGCTGACACAGGTCTGGAGAAACACACAGCCACTATTACAGTTAGTAGTTTCTAAGTCACTGTAGCCTTTGGTGGTAATGGTAGAAATTTGATTTTTTTTTTTAAAATCAAAAACACCTTCCTTAGGCATGGTGACACACATTTGTAATCACTCTGAGGTAAAGACAAAAAGATCAAAGTTCAAAGCTCAAGGAGGCAAGATGGCCACTGGGTAAAAACTCTTAACAATGCAAGCTTGATGTCCTGTTCAATCCCCAGATCCCAAGGCAGAAAGACAGACTGACTCCTGACAGTTGTCCCGCCTCCCCTTCCCCCCCATGCACATGCCATGGTATACGTACACTCCCTGCAATAACAGCAATAGGAAAAGGAGGAGGAGTAATAGTAGTAGTAGCAGCAGCAGCAGCAGCAGCAGCAGCAGCAGCAGCAGTAGTAGTAGTAATAGCATCTTTTCTTAAGTTCAGTGGCATCCTGGCTTTACAGTAAGCAAGCTCCCAATGAAAGAAAAGGGAGTCCAGGTGGTGGTGGTGCACACCTTTAATCCCAGCACTTAGGAGGCAAAAGCAGGTGAATCCCTGTGAGTTCGAGGCCAGCCTGGTCTACAAGAGCTAGTTCCAGGACAGCTAGGACTGTTACACAGGGAAACCCTGTCTCAAAAAACCAAAAGAAAGGAAGGAAGGAAGGAAAGGAAAGGAAAAGAAAGGAAAGGAAAGAGGGAAAAAGAGAACAGAAACTGATGGTGCACACCAATCCTAGTACTTCAGAAGTAGAGGCAAAGAGATTCAGGAGCACACAGGGAGGGGCTATATGAAATGCAGTCTCAAAAAACAAACCAAAAACAAAGAAAGGAAGGAGGGAAGGAAAGAGAAAGAGGGAAACTTAAAATACCACACCCTACCTCCAGGTGGTTCAGTGGTTAAAGGCATGCCACCAGGCCTGTCAACCTGAGTTTGATCATCTGGACCTTCATGGTCAAGAAAACCAACTTCTGCAATAGCTAGTCATTGCAACTCTAAGTGGAGCAGAAAGCAGGCTGGGAACAGGCAGGCATAGGCAATTCATATTCTGCCTTTTGTAGCACGGATGAGCTAGAACCATTGTTCAGAAACACCATGCGATGACAGAACTAACTAAACCTAAGAACCTAAAGAGCCTGTCTTCTTTTTGGACAGTGCCCTCCTTAGGCACATAGCACAAAGGCACATGAAGGGTCTGCCACTATTGTGCACTAGAAAAGCAGGAGGGGTGAGGGACTGTGTGATGGAGAGTGCAAAAGCAATCTCCTCAGCCATGTGGAGCCTCAGGGAACCCTGTTCAACATGAGGGACACTCCTCCACTACAGTAGTTCCAACTCCCTGAACTGCCCTGTGAAGAGAATCAGTAGGTACTGGAAATCAAGGAAGATAATCTTCTGTACTTAACTGCCTGCTTCACTGAGGGTTCATTAAACAAGGAGAACCTTGCTTATTCTTTATGGCACTCTGCAACATTGCTTCACGGAGTGAGCAATTACCTACACATAGGATCTCCGGAGACATTAACTGCCTTTTATAAACAATGCAGGTGAAAATGGACGCTTAAAAAAAATCCCACACTAGCTCAGAATTGAAAATAATAGAGGGTTATTTATTTAGGGGTAGACTCACAGATCACAATCATCTGTTGGAACAGGGAACAGCAACCAAATCCCCCAGCTGGAAAAGAGGCCGGACACACACTTTACATAGGCATAAATAGTATAAGAGATCACACCCAAGTGGGCTGGTATCTTAAAGGCTATTGTCTGAAGAGACAGAATGTGCTCCCACAGCACCTCCCCCTTTTGTTTAAGAGAGTTCGAAACCCAATACAAAACTATATACACTAGGAACAAATATCAAGTATAAGATTAGAATTATAACCAGCATAAACAATATTAAGCAAGGAATATATGCTAAATGTTTTAATAAACATTCTATCCTAAGGAGTCTAGTCTTGTATAGGAAATGGCTTGGCTAGATAATAAGAGGACAGTAACTATAACTATCTAATCTTCAACCCCATCGAAGGCCTGAGAAGGGAGATATTACTTGAGCAGGCAGAAAGTACAATCAAGTGCTTCCAAAGAGAGCAATATATGACAGAGACAATTAGCTACCTGAGCAATTACCTAAAGTCTCATTAGCAATGCTGAAGCAACCAACTTTGTCTAAGGAAGGCCTAGCATAACTGACAGACCATTTTTAGAGGCAGTAAACTTTTCAGAACTGTCTTACCTTGTCTTGGCAAAATTTGACAGTTCTTTTTCCTTGTGTCCTGCTTATCCATCTCTGGATACTATGTACTTTGTCAGTGGTTGAGGTATGGGCAGTTCCTTGCCCAAAGGCCAATTGTGTCAAGAAAACAAACTCTGAGTGGAGTGTCTTTGGTGCTCAACATTCTCTCGGGAGTAGATTAGTGCTGTCAGGAGCAATTGTGTCTCATGACAGCAGAACCCTAGGTTATTTAATTGCCATATTCTATAGATCCTTGAAATGGTTGAAGATTACCTTCTAAACAGAATACAATTTCTATGTGTCTAAAGAACCTAACTGATCTGACTGTATGTACAACAAACATGAACAACTATTGACCTATAATATGTAATACCTGTATAACTTAAAGACTATGTACAAGTACCAAAAGGCCCTGCCTCCATCACAGGACTTAAGGAACATGAAAGAACATCCTACATCTTATATCCCTACCACACATTCCCCAGTTAGCACTTTAGATGATCAAGTTAGGACTGGGCCAGTGTACTTTTTTTTAAATATAAAAAACAGAAGAAACAAGCTAGCTCCCCAAAACCCCATGGTATCAGCCATTAACTTTTTGTTGTTGTCTCTAGTCCTGTTAAGGGAATGAAAAAGGTGAACCAATTTCCTTCTCAAAAACTACATCACATGAATAGATAACATAGAATTTCCATATAATTTTAGGAGTTTACAGTTCTACTAAAGCGTACTGAGGGACACCCTGTGGCCTGAAATTAAGAAACTCTAGTTCAGGGGCTGGAGCGATGGCTCAGGGGTTAAGAGCCATCTTAAAAAGAAGCTGGTTTTCCAAAGGTCATGAGTCCAATTCCCAGGAACCACACAGTGGCTCACATCCATCTATAATGAGATCTGATGCTCTCTTCTGGTGTGCAGGCAGAACACTGCATACATAATAAATGGATCGTAAATCTTAAAAAAAAATAAAAAATAAAAAAAAAACCTACCTAGCTCTGTGTCAATGAACGTGGAAACTCCACCTGCACCCAGAAGAGCTCCTGTGCAAGTCCGGAAGCACTGAAGGGAGGTGTTTACCCCTTCATACAATTGCTCCGTAACTACTCTGTCTAGGGTTCAGACCACAACTTCTGACTCCACAAGAAGGAGAGTGGATCTCTCATCTGCTGTTGACTTTATAAAAGCAGGACAGGTTAAGAGAGATGCCCATACCTTTAACCCCAGGCAGAGGCAAATGGATCTCTGTAAGTTCGAGGCCAACCTGATCTACGTAGAGAGTTTCAGGACAACTAGGGTAACGTGGGAAAAAAAAAAAAAACTGTCTTGAAAATCAAGACAGAAGAAAATAGAAAGAAAAAAATAAAAAATAAAAAAGATCCTCAATTGAGCTTAGCTGCTACCACAAGTTCTTGCAACACTTGCTGGCTGATTCCACTCCCTGAGAAATGAGGAAGGCAAAGGCTGAAGTACTTCTTCAACTGGGGCTTACCTCTGAGGTTTTCTAATGTCCCATAGTCCCACGCCTTCCTTTGAATTGGCTGTGGCCAATAACCTGGGCTCCACGGGGTTAAACATGACACTGTGAAAGGCTGATGGATAATTAGCCAGGCAGAAGGGCTCTGTGAAGACAGAAAGGAGACACCACTCTATGAGGGCAGGCAGTTGAGCAGGAGTCAATGAAAGATGGTGCCACTCCTGTGTAGTGAACACCTCACGAGCACCTCCACATCTCCCTAAGCCTCCAATACCAATTAAATGCACATAGCCAAACTTTAAACTGTAATACTCAGACCCTAGTGTTTCAAGGGGAAAAGTGAGCTGTTTATACTTTAAACTATAATACTCAGACCCTAGTGTTTCAAAGGAAAAAGTGTGCTGTTTACACTTTAAACTGTAATACTCAGACCCTAGTGTTTCAAAGGAAAAAGTGTGCTGTTTACAAAAGGAAAGATGAATTCTGATAGAAAATTTCACAACTCCTGGCAAAGTTATTATACCTTTAATATTTATAAAATTGAAAGTTTTATAAACAAATAGATTTAATGAAGACAAAGTGAAACAGTGAAAGATTGAGACAAAGCAAAGTAACAGTGCAGTTCCCCTTCTGGCTCACGATGCTCCCTAAATGGACAGAACTGTGTTTGACTCCCGGTATCCAAAAAAAGCCTGAGCCAGGCAATGGTGGCACATACCTTTAATTCCAGCACCTGGGAGGCAGAGGCAGGGGGATGTCTGTGAGTTCCTGGTCTACAAAGCTAGTTCTAGGACAGGCAGCTGTTAGACAGGAAAAACCCTGCCTCAAGGGGGGGAAAAAAAAAGCTTAGTGCCCCCTTTCTGTAACTGAGGGAGAAGAATTGTGAGGTCAAAGCCAGCCTGATTTATATACCCACAATATGTTTTTGTTTTAAAGTTTAACACTTGAGCTGCCTTTGAATCCAGTCAATTCCTAATCAACTTGACCTGGAACTCTGGACTCTTTGCATAAATTACAGTTCCTGGTGAGGAAAGAATCACCTTGCTACATGGAATAACATACTCCTCTAAGATCTATTACAATCAAACAAAGACAAACATTATCTATGGTTTCCAAATAAGTCATGTTCAGGGCCTTGGGCAGGGGAAGTACTCAGCCACCTCAGGAATAGAGCATGCAGAAAAGGGATTAGTGTACATACAAACACACAGAAATGCAGTAACAGATACTGTCTGTTGTGACCAGCTCTGCTGACCAAGGACAGGCTTCTTTGTCATCCTGAACCTGTAAAGGTCTGATATATGAGCAAATACAGACCTTGGTCCTGCCTGCCAGAGAAGGTGAGACAGAGACTGTGGGTTCATTACTGAATCAAACTAAGGACAAAAGTGGGCAGGGTGGTAGAATTAGAAGAAACAGTAAGAGAAATCCCTCTGCAGGAAATAAGCTAAGAAGATACATTTCCTGAAGAACCTCAGAGTCTATAAAACAAGTCCTTCAGTCAGCAACTGTAAAGTGGAGGAGGAGTTCGCTGTCCTAGAGACAGAGTGCACTTGCCAACACTTACCCACATGGAATTAAGGTGAGGGTCTGTGTGGTCTTGAAACAAGAAGTACACAGTGTCCCTCTTCTCTGCAAACAATCCACAAAGTGTGGACCAGCACCACACAAGAGGAGTCTTTGGCAGCTACCCCCACAATGAAGCATCACATATTCTGGGACCACTGAGTGCCAAGAGGCAGGGTCTGTACAGTCACAGGCAGCTGTAGAATGTTTGGTAAATGTGGTCTACTTCTGACTACCTGGGGCAAGATGGTCCCTCCAGTGTCACATACCTGGGCTACCTAGAGTCTCAGATTTCTTTTCCTTAGCTGTAACTCACACACTGATTAACTTGCTATCACACTGTTGAGCATAACCCAACAACTCCTTACACAGTGGCCTACCTCCATGGGGAGACTCCCGGATGTCCCAAATGAGAACCCGGCCATCATCTGAAGAGCTGGCAAAAATGTTGTCATTCACTGGGCTCACCGACAAGCCATACACTGCATCTTCATGAGCAAACACATCCAGGGTCTCACTGCTGAGAAAAAGAACAGAGAAGCAATTGACACAAACACACACACACAGACAAGGTGCAGACTCCCAGCCCTAAGGTACCTAGCTAGGATTCAGTTTCTCTCATTCCCAGAGTAAACCAACAAGATAATGAATTAGCTAATTAGTTCAAAGCTCAAATGAAAAAAAAATGTATAAAGTATGTCCATAAAATATCTATATATACATTTAAAGGTATTATTACCTTTATAAATTTCATAATTTTCATACTAAGCATAGCTCATGTTTCTATTTGTTACAAACTCATCTACTTGTATGGAGAGGTGAAAGTGGTACAAGATTTCCCAACACAGAGGGGAGGTTTAAAGGCAGCCAGACCTGGTAACAGCAGAGGTAGAGAGCTCTCAGCAGACTCGCATGGTGATAAACAGCACAGCTCTGAGCTAGCCAGAACCCAGTGCCTATCTCTGGGCCTCTGCGCCCTCCTGTCATGGATATCACAGCAGTATCCCTCACAAATGAATGTGATGGTTAAATGACTCAATGCAGAAAAATCCCTTAACAGGGCCTGGAACATGATAGTAAGAACTCAATAAATACTACTATCAACTATTGATTTTTATTGTGTATAAGTAATAAATATCAAATAAATAAATATAATAAAGGAGAAAAACCTTTCCCTCTTATCTCTTGTACTAATATGCCAACTCTGCAAATCTTTTTCTTTTTTTAAATATGAAATTTCCTCAAACTATTATAGAAATCATTTTCTTTTTTCAGAAAACTAATATTGGTTCCATATTTTCTTCAAGAACTAAAATCCACGTCTAAGGAGATATTTGCCTCTGTTCATCTAAAAAATGGTCAGTCATTATCACACCAATAATCTATTTACCTTTCAACATCATGGAGGATAACTTGCTCATCATTTCCTACAAAGGAAAAAGACAGATATTTCATAATTCCTGCAACGTGGTCCCTTCCACATGACAATGTGGGATTTTAAAGTTTTAATGAATGGCATCAGCAGGTGGAAGCTCTTGTCTTGAAAACTTATTTCCTAAGTTTGATTCCCTAGAACCCATGGCTGAAGGAGAAAAACTAACTCCTGAAAGTCGTCCTACATATGTGCCATGGCATGTGTATTGAGCTGGTGCATGTATGTGCAAGCATGCATGCACTTACTCTCTTTCTCTCTCACGCAAGCATGCACACACAAACACACAAAGTATCAACACACTCAAAATACAAAATAATACAAAATAGGAATGTTAAGTTAGAAAAAATATCAAGACCATTTAGGAGGTCAGGTATAGTATACCTGCTTGTAATCCCAACACGCGGGGGGTGGGGGGAGAATGAGGAGGCTCAGGGCACCTAGGATAAGTGAGAAACGGCCTCACAAGTCACATGTTTTCTCTAAAAAACCATTAAGGGCAGAACGGTCTTTACCAAGTTTTTGTTTTGTTTGTTTAAAAAAGCAAGTAAAACCTGGTAACTTTTTTAGAATACATTATTCAGGGGATCAGACCAAAATAAACCATTAGCCATTCAGGCAGAGTGGACAATCATTTCACTCATCTACACTAAACCACCCACCCCGGGGCAAAGCAACCATCAGCTGCTAAAACTTAGAATACAATCTCTTAACAACTCTAGGCTTCTGCAGTCCACGAGAACACAGGGATAATACAACCACCTACTTTACTGGGCTATTACAAGGATATGAGACTATAAAAGCACTCAGAATCAGGCTGAACTTGATAGGCCTCCAATAAATGTTTGTTGTTTCTACCTAATCCTTCATAGCATTAAAATCTGGTGACTGTGATCCTAAGTGATGGTAGAGCTTTCTTCCACAACTCTCTCTATATTCTTATTCTAAAAATCTAAAACACTATTCATGATATGTCTTCAAATAGTTTATAAAGCCAAAAACAATTAAAGCAAACTTGTGTAGGACGAAAGACATATCCCACTCTCAGATGCACAGCCCAAAGCCATCTAAAATAGACAGCAAAAATAGCAGTAAGGATGTGGTCTAAGTCATCTCAACTTTCAAAGTGCTGGCTATAAATTCTCCAGTGGGTACATACTAATGACATAAGTAAACTCACACTAATAACTTCCAAGTGCCCAAAATAGTGGGTCACTAGGGACAAGAGAATAAGATTCTGTCCAGTCCTTTACGAATTCAAAGTCTTGACAGGCAGTGGTGCACACCTTTAATCCCAGCACTCGGGAGACTCAGGCAGATCCCTGGGAGTTCAAGGCCAGCCTGGTCTACAAGTACAAGCATTAGTTCCAGGACAGGCTCCAAAGCTATAGAGAAACCCTGCTTCAAACCCCTCCCCCAAAAAAAATAGAGCCTGGCTGGGTGGTGGTGGTGTGCACCTTTTTAATCCCAGCACTCAGGAGGCAGAGGCAGACAGATCTCTGTGTCTACAAAGTGTGTTCTAAGACAGCCAGAGTTACATAGTGAAACCTTGTCTCAAAAAACCAACCCCCTGCCTCAAAAAAAAAAAAAATCAAAGAAAGAAAAGAAAAAAAAAAGAAAGAAAAGAACTGTGTCCAGTTACATAAACTAGTAGTAGGAGGAGGGTGAGCTATGGGGAGATGGGACTTTTAGTTTTAGGGACAATTATCCCCTTCCATGTTCAGAGAGAAAGCATACGGGAGAATCAGAAATCAAAGACATTCAGGCAACTCTAAACTCATTCTAGTTTAAGGATAAACTGGATGTGTGGCTCAAACTTACAAACCCATTATTGAGGAAGCAGAGGCAGGAAGACTTCCTTACGTCCAAGGCCAGTCTGGGCTACTCAGCGAGTGGTAAGCCAGGCTAGGTCAGCTTGGGCTATAGTGAGACCCTGCCTCAGGAAATTTTAAAAGGTGGGGAGAAACAGGGTCAAATAAAGCAACCCAATGTGTGACCTAAGACACCAAATAGTATAGTCGGCAAGGGGAATGAGGCTGGACAGGTCAGCTGGGTCAGACCTTATCCTGTGAGTATTAGAGAGTCAAAGGAAAACACAGCCAATTTTGATTTGTTTTGAAGACAGGGTTTTTCTGTTTAGCCTGGGCTGTCCTGGAACTTGCTCTGTAAACCAGGCTGTTCTCAAATTCAAAGATCTACCTGCCTCTGCATCCTGAGTACTTGGATGAAAGACATGCATCAAATATTTTTTAATGAAAATTTATGGCCAGGGAGAGATGGCTGGGGCAACAGATCTGCCACACAAGTATGGTGACCTGTGTAGTTGATCCCTGGACTCACATAAAGTTGCCCTTTTACCTCTGTACACACAATGTGCCCTCACATACTGTGCACACACAATAAATTAAGAAGTCATTCTAAACACAGAAATGAATGAAAACTTGTGTAAGCAATGACTTGAAGAATGAGAGATCTGACGGACTAAAAACAAAACAAAACATGAAAACAAGAACAAAAAGAAACCCAAAAAGGCAAGCTGGAGGATAAATTCATGATCATTGGGAAGGTGAGTTAAGCATAGTGCTCAACTGTAGTCCCAGAATTGAGAAGGCGGGATTTGAAGGACAGGAGTTCAAGGCCACCCTGTCTACACAGTGAATTCAAGGCCACTATTAAGAGGACCCGCAACCAGGAATGGTGGCATATGCCTAGATTTCTGGTACTCAGCAGGCTAAGGCAGAGATTCTCATATGCTTAAAGCCAGCTTGGGCTGCTTAAGGAGACCTTACCACAAAACAAAATCAATCAATGCAACAGATGAACCTTATACAAAATGGCATTTCTGACAAGTTGAAAGTACATGTTCAGCGGTTTCTTTTACTGTGATTTTTAAAGTTGTTGTCCCTCCACCCCTTATTTTGGCCATGCTGAGGGTGACTTACAATCTTGTATATCCTAGGCAAGTGGTCTACCAGCTGAGTGCATTTAAAATGCTTGTGAAACATGGAAGATATCCAGCAGGAAAATCTGCTGTTAACGAAGAGGTCAGGGCTAGAAATTCTGTAGTCAGACAGCCATCACCAAGTTGTCTATCAGTCACTCCAACTGTACCCTAACAACTACCTTTCAAATAAGAATCATTTATAGGTCAGGACATCAAACTGAGTCGCAACCATAAGTATCTTTAAAAATGAAATAGTGAGGGATAAAATGATAGCTTGGTGGTTAAGAGCGCTTGTTATACAGTCATGAGAACTGAAGCTCAAATCCCAGCAACTTGCACTACAAGCTAAGCATCCCCCAAACACTCACAGCTTCCGCTTTGAAGGAGCCTACGTTCTCCTTTGGCCTCTACACATGCACGTACACCCATGCAGAAACACACACACAAAGAGTATGTATTTTTTTAAAATATATATAATTATATATAAATAAAATATAATATTATATAATAAAATAATATATAATACATAGAAATTAAAAAATAAATATAAATTAAGCCTGCTGAGACAGTTTTTGATTCCCATATGGTGGAAGAAGAGAACAACTTTAGCAAAGTGTCCTCTGACCTCCACACACTTGCTGTGGCATGCTCCTCAAATAAGTAAATGCAATAAAAAAAAAAGTTTTGTTTTTTTTTTTAATTAAGCCTAATGTTACTGACCTACAGTCCCTTGAAGTAGAAGTTCAAGGTCAACCTGAGCTATTTGAGACCTTTTGTCACCAACCAACAGCAGCAGCACAGAGATGGAAAGCAAGGAAGGCAGGAAATGCCTATAATCCCATCACCCGGGAGACAGGCATGGTCTGAGAGTACAATGTCACGCTCAGCCTTGGCTTTCTCAGACCTTGTCTCACAAAACAAAATCATGGTCAAATCTTTTTTTAGATGAAAATTTATAGCTGGAAAGATGGGTCAAGAGGTAAAAGAAGGTCGGGCAGTGGTGGCACATGCCTTTAATGCCAGCACTCAAGAGATCTTTGTGAGTTTGAGGCCAGCCTTGTCTACAGAGTGAGTTCCAGGATAATCAGGGCTATGCAGAAAAACCCTTTTTCCAAAAAGAAAAAAGAAAAAGAAACGCTTGCATGAAGCACAAGCCTGGTAACACAAGTTCGATTCCCAGAAGCTATGTGAAAAATGGAAGGAGTACACATACCTACATGTGCAATAATTAAAAATAAGTAAATACAGAAGCAACAAAAAGTAAAATCCCAGAAGAGATAAAACAGAACATAAAGCACAAATCAGTGAATCATATACTTAAGGTTATTTCTTCCTGTATTCTGTATGAAGACTGTTCTGCCGAAGAAAGGACCAAGGAAGGGAGGGAAGGAGGGATGGAGGGCAGGGAGAAGGAGGATGGAACCTTAATTCACATGTTCAAACCAACTATGGAAAGGCAATAATTCCACAACTCTGTAAGATTTAGGAAGAAAAATATGTTATCTGACCATTCTTTCAACTAATTTCCCAAGGTAGAGTCTCTCTTCTTACCTCCAGAGAAGACTTTGGTGTTGCCACTGTTGAAAGCCAGGCAGAAAATGTTGGAATGGTGCTCTCCCTTCAGCTGTATGGGACTGACCCTGGAATGGATAGCTTGTTCCATGTGCCACAGCAGAACTCGGCGGTCATCTCCTCCTTTAGCAAGGACCAAGAATCTAGGGTTAAAACCATTGATATTGCAAGGCTAACACTTGAATTTGCCACCTCAACTCCCATCCTTTCTGAATCTACGCCTCCCCACTATAGAAGATTCTGAGAAGGCACACAAATCCAGGATTCTTATCTGTGAGGTACATGAACTCTAAACTGTCCATATTCTCCCAGGAATTGTTTGAGTTTTATTTTTGCTGTCTGATTGACTGCTTTATTTTAGTGGTGATAGAGAGAGAACCCAGAGCCTTGTGCACACTAGGCAAGTGCTCTACCACTATATTCCTATCCTTTTCCAAGTTTTGACTCAAACAGATAATACAGAAATTATGAATAAGCACTGACATTGAGAACACACTCCCTACCCAATACCTTTTGTTCCTCTTGTCTTTCTAGAAATCTAGTGTTTAAATATTTGTTTATTACCTGGAATCTTTCTAGTAAAGTCTTTTGGGAAGGGAGAGGGGAATAACCAATAGAACCTGAGCTGGTTTCTACAGCTTTGCAACCAAAAAACTCTTATAGCATTTCTAGCATAAAAGTTTACAAAGCAATCTATGAAGTGGACTTAGCGACTATAGGATAGTATACAGACAACTAAGGGCCTGCTTGGCCCTAATAGGAGGTTGATGTAACCTAGTTCTCATGGGAGCCCGACTCTTACCTCTGTGCAATTCTCAGTGTCTGAATTGCAAAAGCAATGCCATACTGTATAAGCTAGCTCCTAGAGAATGCGAATATACTTGTTCTATATACTTGTAGATTTGTTAACAAGTGTGTAGAAGGAGGAACAAACTATTAGCAAAGATTACTGCTAGGAAACAAGAGAAGTTTAGATTACATTTCTCACTTGGTATATATACAAATGTACACACACACACACAAACTGTTATGTGTATTGGAGCCTGAACACAAAGCCCTGTGTAATATCAAGTCTCAAGTGTTCACCACTAAACTATTTATTATACCCATTCCTATTTGATTTTTTTTAAAAAGATTATATTTATTATGTAAACACTGTTCTGCCTGCATGTATGCCTATAAGGTCAGAAGAGGGCACCAGATCTCATTACGAATGGTTGTGAGCCACCATGTGGTTGCTGGGAATTGAACTCAGGACCTCTGGAAGAGCAGCCAGTGCTCTTAACCACTGAGTCATCTCTCCAGCACCCTATTTGAGTTTTTTTAAGTATGTGTAGGTGCATATATATCTGCATGTAGTTATGTGCACAGGAGTGCAGCTTCCTACAGAAGCTAGAAGTGTTGGATCCCCTGGAACTGGAATAACGCAGTTGTGAACTGCCTGACATGGGTTATGAGAACTGAATTTGAATCCTCTGGAAGAGAACCCAATGCTCACAACTGCAATGCCATATCTCCCACACTTCCTGTTTGACTTTTATAACAACTTCACCACGTCCCCTTCCCCCCCAATTAAGTTACAAGAAAAGCAAATCACATCTCTGAACCTCTTTAATCTTGTATAGATGGAGAAATTAAAATCTACAATGAATGGAATAGCTGAGCTAGTGAAGCTACACCGTGTTAACTATGTACTTAGCACCACTTAAAGCACACCTATAAAAGGTCATGCCACAGAGCGTTATGTCAATGCAAAGATATCCAAAGGTCTTAGCTAAGGGTAAAAACTGGGTGTAAAGGTATGTGATTCATTACCCATTTGTGTCAGTTCTTTTTTTAAATTCATTTATTTACTTCTATTTTATGTATGAGTGCTCTGTATGAACACCTGCAGACTAGAAGAGGGCATCAAATCCCATTATAGATGGTTGTGAGCCACCCTGTGGTTGCTGGGAATTGAACTCAGGTCCTCTGGAAGAACAGCCAGTGCTCTTAACCTCTGAGCCATCTCTCCAGCCCCCGTGTCATTTCTTTTTTAAAGTTACACAGTAGCAGGAGTTTTGGCAGTTTTGAGTGAACCAAAAGCGCTAGGGGCCGGGCGGTGGTGGCGCAAGCCTTTAATCCCAGCACTCGGGAGGCAGAGGCAGGCGGATCTCTGTGAGTTCGAGACCAGCCTGGTCTACAAGAGCTAGTTCCAGGACAGGCTCCAAAGCCACAGAGAAACCCTGTCTCGAAAAAAAAAAAACAAAACAAAAACAAAAACAAAACAAAAAAAAAGCGCTAGGGATGGGGTCTACAGAATGAGTTCAGTTCAGTATGACCCATCTCTGACAGAGCTAAGTTTTCAGTACTTAGTTATTGGGTGAAGGGACATGGAAGGACAAGGGAAAGGCTGGTGGCTGGTACCTTAGTCACCCTTACTTAGGACAACTTCTGTAAGTAATGGCTGGAGAAAAGTATGTAGATTTTTTTATTCTTTTTTTTTATTGATTCTTTGGGAATTTCACATTATGTACCCCAATCTCACCAATCTCCCAGTTCCTCCTTATCTGCTCCTTACCCTTGTAGTTTCCCCCACCAAAGAAAAACTAAAAAAGAAATAATAAAAATAAGATATATATAAAAAATAATAAATTAAATAGAAAATTAAAAATACAAATAAAAATATCAGTTTCAAAAAAAAGTGCTAGGGATGGAGAGAAGGCCAAGCAATTAAGAGCAGGAACTGCTCTTACAGAGAAACAGGGTTCAGGGCTCAGCACTCACATCAGGTGGCTCAGGATGGCCTGTAAGGTCCACCACCCTCCTGTGGCCTCCTGTGGCAATGTACTCGTGTATGAAGGCATATACATACACAAAATTAAAATAAAAATCTTTTTTAAAGTAAACCCTGAACGTAATTACACATGCACATTTTTGCATGTACCTCACAGCCATGCATAGGTGACTTTACGGAAGTTGTTACAGTGCCCACTATAACTCTTAGGCTGTATTTGGGATGCTTCTTTTCAATATGGTAAAAATGGAAAAGAACAAAATTGTTAAGAGAACAAAACAAGTCACAGAGAAGAAAAAAAATTACAGACATATCTGATAAATTACTCAAATTGTAAGGGATCCCTAGAACCAGCTGATGAGAAATAATCTGAGTATCTGAAGTGGGCACTGCACACATTCACTGCTCTCCTCCTGGCTGCGAATGTCATATGACAGATACTTCAAGCTCCTGCACTCTAGGCTTCCCTTCCATGAACTTTGAATCTAAATAAACTCTCACTTAAAAGAATAAAAAAAAAATCAATCTGACTTTAGAATGACAAATACTTCATCAAAAAAAATTAGTAAAGGGAAAATAGGCAACTCATTACCAGGAAAATGAAAATAATCAGGTACTACTGTATGTATGTATGTATGTAGATTAGCTATCCCAGAGACCTAGGGCAAAACAAACCAAGTATCAATAAAATGACTCCCACTGATATTTTGCTATACTCATAGATACGTGCTTTATCCACTCATCAGAGAGTCTTCTTCCAGCAGCATAAAGGAACAGATGCAGAGACCCACAGCCAGACAGTATGCAGAGAGTGTTTCTAAATAGGAAGTCTCCATCAAATTCCTTCCCTCAAAGCTCAGGGAATCCCTCACAGATTTTAAGAATCAGAGGAAATGGAGGACACAGGAACAACTTCCTTCAAATCAACTAAGTAAAGAGCATATGTGCTCGTAGAGACTGAAGCAGCAAGCACAGGGCCTGCATGGGTCTGCACCGGTCTTCTGCGTGTAGATTACAGGTACTAGCTTAGTACTTTTATGGAACTCCTGACTGTGAGAATGATTGGGTCTCTGACTCTTGTGCCTGTCCTTGGACTCTTTTCCTTCTACAGAGCTGATGTGTCCAACTTTCATATGATAGTTTTTGCTGCATTATATTATATTTTATCATGTTTAGTTGTTATCTCTTAGAAGCCTGTTCTTTTTAAATGAGAAACAGAAGGGGGAGGGGGAGGGAAGGAAATGGGAGGAGCAGAGGGAGGGAAAACTATAATCAGGATATATTGTATGAGAAAAGAATCTCTTTTCAATAAAAGAAAAACAAACAAATGTGATTAAAAATAAATCTAACAAGTTATCAACGTTTTGTCAAATCTAATTGGTATATATAGTTCCTTATATTTAAATAAGGAATTATTATGTCTTATAGAAATGGTGCTGCGGTTATATTTTTTTCAAAAAGTCTTTATCAGTAAGAAATATATTATACCAAGAGGTGATAAGGCATATGCCTGGATTTTTTTAAAAATATTTTTTAAAAGAAAATGTAGAAAATTGTAGCTGGGAATACTACATTATTCTACTTTTTTGTATTATTAAAAACTTCTGCTGAAGCCAGGCAGTGGTGGCACATGCCTTTAATTCCAGCACTCGGGAGGCAGAGGCAGGTGGATCTCTGAGTTTTAGACCAGCCTGGTCTCCAGACAGCAAGGGCTACATGAAGAAACCCTGTATTGAGAAAAAAAAAATTCCTAAAGATAGGGTGAGAAAGATGGCTCGGAGGCTAAGACTGCTCTTAAGATGACTTTAGTTCTAGTCCCAGCACCCACACTAGACGGCTGACAAATGCCTCTAATTCTAACTAAAGCGATCTGACACCTGCTTATGCCCTCTACATACATGTACACGTAAACACACACACACACACTTCTAAAATAAAATATTCTGGGCTTTTTAAACTTCACAATAGAAAAGGAAAACAAGGACTCATGCAGTGGGCTAGAATATTTATGGCAAAGAAATATAGCAATGGAAGACAGCTCTTACTAACCTTCTTACTGATTAAAAAAAACATTGGCCAGGAATCAAATTAGAGCATGTGGGGGTGGGAAGAGACAGGCAGGGAGTGGTGGCACATAACTTTAAACTTTAGCCCCAGCACTTAGGAGGCAGGGGTGAGCACCTCTGGAAGTTCGAGGCCAGTTTGTGCTACACACTTAATTCCAGGCTAGGCAAGGCTACAAAGCGAGTCCCTTTCTCAAAATAAACAAACAGGCCACAAACACACACACACACACACACACACACACACACACAAAGAGCATTCAGGAAGAGTGAGACGGTTCAGCAGGAAGACTCTGGGCTCCAAACCTGAGTTCAATCCTGGGGGCTGGAGAGATGGCTCAGTGGTTAAGAGCATTGCCTGCTCTTCCAAAGGTCCTGAGTTCAATTCCCAGCAACCACATGGTGGCTCACAACCATCTGTAATGAGGTCTGGTGCCCTCTTCTGGCCAGCAGACATACACACAGACAGAATATTGTATACATAATAAATAAATAAATAAATAAATAAATAAATAAATATCAATCCTGGGGACCCACAAGGACTACTGAAAATTGTCTTCCACACCTATGCTATGGCACTCACACACACAATATATGTTTACAATATTTTAAAAGAAAAAAATTGTTAACTTGAAAACAAAGTGTGTCACCTTTGTACTTAAAAGTCTGGGCAGTGTCACCATCCGAACAGCATCATCATTAACCACTGTGGGCATCTGCAGGAAGAGTTAATTGTACCAAGTACTGAGTTGCTGGGATGCATGGTTGCCTGTCGAGTGCCTGGGGTTAGCAGCAGTGACCTTAACACTGAGCATGATGATTGGCAGCAAACTCCATGGAAGTCACTGAGGTAGATCACAGTGGCAGAGCTGGGAAGTCCCACCCCTCACCCACACTTTCCACCTCACCCCCTTCTTGCTGCCTCTGCTTCCTTAGGCAAGGTGTTAGGAATCCCATGCAGAGACCACACTTTGAACCACAAGTGGCAAAGAAACTGAGGCCTGCACTGAAGCAGCACTGAGTCAGAGCAGTCCTGCCTAAGCTAGCACTCTCCTGCCCGACTCCCTCATCAAACCCTACTGCTTTGTTTTTAGAGGGGCTTTCATGTAGCCAGGGCTGGCCATCAACTCCTATCCCCTTGCTGGGATGATGGATGAATATCACCACAGCCCCTTTACCTAGCCAATTTTATTTCTTCTTCAGTCCCAACACCTTTATGTGTGTGGTGCTGGGGACTGAACCCAGAGCCTCCCACATACTAGGCCAAGCGCTCTACCACTAAAAGCTACATCCTTACCCTTCACTAGATTTTATCTATTTTTTAAACTTTTTTGTGTATGGGTTATGTGTTCACTCACGTGAGAATATGCTTGCTTACACATGTATGAATGTGTTGGGGTCTGAGGTCATCAGGTGTCTTCCTCTACAGCACTCAACCTTTCCTTCTCTCTCTCCTCTCTCTCTCTCTCTCTCTTTCTCTTTCTCTCTCTTTTAAAAAAGGCATGGTCTCTCATTGAACCAGCAGCTCTGTTTTAGCTGCAAGCTCCCAGGATCTCTCTCTGTCCCTCCGAAACTCCCTACCTACAGCACTGGGGTTACTACAAATGTTTCCAGAACTGGCTTTCTGTGGATACTGGGGAATCTGAACTCTGGTACTTATGTGCTTGCATAATCTCTCCAGCTTCCTCATCAGTCAAATGTAAAAAGATTATTTATTTATTTAATGTGTATGAGCACTCTATCTGTATGCATACCTTTATGTCACAAGAGGGCATCAGATCCCATTATAGATAGTTGTGAGCTACCATGTAGTTGCTGGGAATTGAACTCAGAACCTCTGGAAGAGCAGCCAGTGCTCTTAACCACTGAGGCATCTCTCCAGCCCCATCTAGTCAAATTTAAAGGTAGAAAGAATGTCTGGAAAACAACAACAACAAAACCATCCAAGTAAAATATATGATCACTTATGGTATCATGAGCCTGGCATGCGGCTGCTTTATAGATTCAGCCTTAGTAAAACTAGGCTTAGTATGGGGAGCCAAGGAAAGCAGGAGAGAATGTGGACGGAGTGGACAAAGTACTGAGTGAATGTGGACTGTCTGACGTGGACACCGCCATGTGAAAGATCCCAGTGTTTCCCCAGGGAGGCTCAGAGGAATGGCAAAGCCTTTTTCTTTTTTCTGGTCCATTGCTAATGCTGACAAGCACGTAGGTGGTACGCAGACATACATGCAAGCAAGATGCTCATATACATAAAAATAATTAAAAAAAAGTCTTAGCAACTGTAGCTTTTTCCTGGATGACTGCTCCCCTGCAGAGAACCTCTACCCAGACTAGCTAACAACTCCCCACTGTGCTCTAGCAGTGCTGTGCTTACACTTTCTCCTGCGAGGCTGGCATTGCTCCACAAGAGTGAGCACAGCCCACTGGATCCCAACTGTCCCACATGGGTGTCTGCCCTTTCTTCATCTCATCACTCCACTCAGGGTCGTCTGTGAGTGCCTGAGGAAACACAAAGGTCCCTCACAGAAGGCGAGGCCTTTAGTGCCACACAAAGGACAAGCAGACTCAGGGGTATGTTCATTTGTTGCTTGCTTGTCCTGGGTGGCACTAGGGATCCACCCCTGGGCCTCCACATGCCACAAAAGTCCTCTACCCCCGAGCAACAGCTGTAATGAAGGCCGGGTTTCCTCAGACAGGGCTTAACTTCAGTTTCTCTGAGAACTGGAAGAACGCGCAGCTGCTGAACACTTGGGTTCATTTCCCTTTTTTTTTAAAAAAAAAAAGATTTATTTATTTATTAATTTATTATGCATACAACATTCTGCCTCCATGTATGCCCACATGCCAGAGGAGGGCACCAGATCTCATTATAGATGGTTGTGAGCCACCATGTGGTTGCTGGGAATTGAACTCATGACCTATGGAAGAGCAGCCAGTGCTCTTAACCTCTGAGCCATCTCTCCAGCCCGGGTTCATTTCCCTTTGCACTAAAATCATTAAATAATAATATAGTAAACAACAACAACAACAATACAGAAGTTCTGAAGTTACAGACGAGCTCCCTTTCCCAGAAGGTCCTGAGCACTAATCAGCAAACTATGCAAACCTATACCACGCTATTACAAAAGCAGTCGGCTGGCATTCTTACTTTACAGTCCAGAACAGCTGAGCAAAGAAGGAAACAATTTGCTTTGAGTTTCCTCAAAAAATTACAGGAGCACAGGGCAAAACTGTGGGAGTTCCCCGAGACTCTGGGCAATGTTTGAGGAAGCAAGACTGAAAATCATTTAAACACCTAGCAACTAGTCTGGTTAAAACCATTGTTCAATAATGATGTATTCCCAACATTCAGGAGGCTGAGATAGGAGGATTACCATGAGTTTGAGGCCAGTTTGGGATATGAATACTGAGTTCCAAGCCAACTTCAGTACAGAGTAATACCCTGTTTCAAAAAGCCAAAATGAGGGCTGGAGTGATGGCTCAGTAGTTAAAAGCACTGGCCTCTCTTCCAGAGAACCTAGGTTAGGTTTCCAACAACTACTTCAGGTGGCTCACAACCTTATATAACTCTAGGGGCTATGACACTGTCTTTTGGTCTCTGTGGGTATTGTATGCAGGTGTACATATACACATGCATAAGCACCATATACACACAATTTTAAACCAAGCCAGGCATGGTAGTGCATGCCTTTAATCCCAGCACTTGAGAGGCAGAGGGAGGTGGATTTCAAGAGTTTGAGGCCAGCCT
The DNA here is from genome assembly GCF_018167655.1 of Microtus oregoni. Taxonomy (NCBI): domain Eukaryota; kingdom Metazoa; phylum Chordata; class Mammalia; order Rodentia; family Cricetidae; genus Microtus; species Microtus oregoni. The sequence goes on along the minus strand of NW_024543068.1, from coordinate 17,008,157 downwards.
GGTCTACATAGTGAGCTCTTGAACAGCCAAGGACTATATAGAGAGACTCTGTCTCAATAATAATGATAACTATCATCCATGAATTTATCCTTGTCTTTCAAATGTTTTTAGATAATATCAGACTATGAATCACAGACTCATTTTAAAAACAAAAATACCAGAAGTGCCCAAGAAACCCGGTCCTGAAAAACTAAAACCAAAACAAAGTAGGAATGCACTAGGGAGACAGGAGGAACTGGAGACATGATGGTGGTGACAGATGAGAGGGCTGAGGTCTACATGCTGTCATTGACCAGAAGGGGTTAGCAGGATGATATACAGGCTCAATCCCTGAAACCTGCCGCCCAGCCAGCCTCGAGATGGCCCTGGATCTGAGGAAAAGTGTAGGCCTGAGATGAGGAAAGGTTCACTTTCTGGATTGGACCTCCTCAAAGGACTACCATGGTCCAAGACACAGGAGGTCGTGTTGTTGTCTGTGGTCCAGGCTACTTTGAAGCCTGAGATTCATATGGACACATGCAGCCTGTCCACTGCCCAATGCCTTTGTGATATCCTCAGGTTTTGCTGCCTCGGGGAGCCATGCTGATTTGAGTGGCACGTGTAACCACCTGAGACCAGCTGAGGTTTGCGGTCTGTGTAGCCACAGAGGGCCATGAGTCAGACAGTGCTCCTGATACAGCCAAGGGCCTTGTTGATGTATGTGGCTGATACCTGAAGCCATGTTACTGTCTGTGAGCATAGGGAGGGCTGGTCCCACCCCTCACTGGCAACTGCAATGTGGCAACCACACGGAAGCAAGGCAGTGGATGCAGGAGAACTAGTCATGCTTAGTTCCAGCCACTGCATGGCTCTCCTCAGCTCATGGCTTACAACACAGATGCAGACGGAGAAAGACTCATCCATCCTCCCTTGGGGACTGGCCACTAGGAATTAGGTCATTCTCCAGTGGATATGGATAACACAAAATCGATTTGTCTTTTTTGGTGAAAGGGGAGGGTCATAAGGGGGTAAACATGGGAAGACTGGGAACGTGATTGCAATATGGGTGCATGATGTGAGATTCTCAACTTAAAAAAATAATTAAAAAGAATATTAGTTGGGTGTGGTGGCACATGCCAGGTCCTGTAATCCTAGCTCCTAGCAAGTAGAGGCAGGAGGATCAGGAATGCAAGACCAACCTGGTCTACAGGTGACCCTTGAAAAAAATAATGATCTGTACCCAGGTAATCTGGCTCCAGAAAATGCTCCTTACCCTACACCAATCCAGCCTATTGAGTAGGGAGCAGGCAATGAAGAGTTACTGAAACCGACCAGATTAAATGGCCAGGTTGAGTACTTTTTAAAGACAGTCTTATGGGATTCAGCTTGGCCCCCAAATTTCCATGTAGCTAAAAAAACCTTGAACTCCTGATCCTCTTGCTTCCATTACAGGCAGCAGACAAGACACTATCAGGTATTGTATGGTGCTAGGAACCAGGGTTCCCGAATGTTAGGCAAACACTCTACTAGCTGAGCTACACCATCTGCTCAAGCATTTGTAGGCTCAATGATGGCTGCGTTCTGCCAATGGGTAAGCAAGGTTGGGTGATCTGCCAAGTCACAAAGCTGGAGTTCATGTCTTAAATGGAGAGTATGGATAAGGAAAATCAAATGCCAAGCACTGGAAGGTCTGAAGAGATAAAGGTTACATATGTACTCTGCACCTTACTGCAGAAGCTGCCAGAAGCAGAATCAGGCCTTGTAGCAGTCCTGTAATTAACACTACTCTGGAGGCTGAGGCAGGAAGATAAAAACTTCAAGGCATTCCTAAGCTACAGACTAAGTCGGAGGTGGAATAGCATCTACAGGTACTAACTTCTGCTAGTGCCCTGCTACTACTTTTCTTTTGAAAGATAAACCTTTGTATCTAACTTCATTTCATACCCCAACTAGGTAAGAGAGCAAAGTTATTCTCATTTTAAAGTAGTCTCCTACACCAGTCACAGGACAGGGTTGGAAAGGTACCTGGGAGATCATTTTCTCCAGTGGCCCCATTTTACCCATAAAGAAACCGATACAAAAGAGGTTAAGCTACCACCAATTAGAGGAAGAGGGGAATTGAAGTCCAACATGTTTCTGCTCTTCCTAAACACCACTGGATGATTCTAGGCAGTGGAGAAATTAATTTTGTAGTTTTCAGATGTTATTAAAAAAAAAAAGACTACCTAACAAAACCCACAGACATTATAGTAATATAAGATTTCCTTTTAAGTTGTGCATGTGCGTGTGTGTATGTGGTGGCAGTGGTGGCACACGCCTTTAATCCCAGCACTTAGAAGGCAGAGGCAGGTGATCTCTGTGAATTTGAGTACAGCCTGGTCTACAAACTGAGTTCCAGGACAGCCATGACTGCTACACAGAGAAATCCTGTCTTTGGAAAAAAAAAATCCTTTTAACCACTGTTTTTAAGGGAATAAACTTTGAAAGGCTAGGGAGATGGTTCTATCAGTAGAATGCTTGCCAAGAGGAGGACCTGAGCCCAATCCATAGCATTAAAAAATGAAAATTAAAAAAAAAAGCATCAGCTAAGGTATTACTCTTTCTGCTGCCATCTTGGATCCATGTTCTCTACACAAAATACTTAGTGAATCCACAGAAACCGCCTCTGCTACAGTTGCCACAGCCTCAGGCTGAGACAGGGTCTGCACAGAATCCAACAGTCATCAGTAGCAGAGCTCGAGGGCTACATCACACCTGCTACACACACACACACACACACACACACACACACACGCCCAGGTGGTGGCGGCAGCCCAAGTCAATGACGAACCAGTCAGCGATGAACAAAAAGGCTATGTCCCAGCTGGGTCTTCGGCAGATTCCAAGGATTACAAGAAGCATTACGCAGAAATCTAAGAATAGCTTCTTGTCATCACAAAGCCACAGGAGCCCAGCTTCAGATACCTATACAGTTTTTCGGGAAGCCAATATTAAAGATTTATCTCAGCACACACACAGATGACAACTGCTAAAAAACAAAGTGAAGGTATTTCAAACATTCAAGAAAATAAGACTCCAAATGCACAAAAAGAGAAAGAGGTTGTTATGGAAAATAAAAACAGAACTGGTCAAGTCAGAAGTAGGTGTGTTAAAGGTTAAGGCTATGGAAGCCCTGAAAAAGAACAATGGTGACCCTATAAAGGTTATTATACAATTAACGATGCAACTATCTTAAAACAAGGACCCTTTTGTTCCCCAAAAGTGGAACTCAAGACTAGAGTGTAGTGCATGTCTTTAATCCCAGCACTCCAGAGGCAGAGACAGTTGGATCTCTTGAGTTCAAGGCCAGCCTGATCTACAATACTGTGTTGCTGGCCAGTTGGGGGTTACAAATTGAGACTCTGTCAAGAAAAAAAAAAACGGAAGTACAGCTTGGTTTGAAATTTGCACTATTAATATCACCAATAAATAATGTGAAATTCCCTTCTACAACCCCTGAGAAAAATCAAAAAGTAAAGTACATACTTCTAACAAACAGTGGCACTGATTATGCATTACCATTCCACAAGGAAGGAAAGAGGGCGAAGGAGGAAATAAAGGACCAAAGCAAGACTGAAACTTACCAAGTCAAACTCTAAATCCTGTAACTCTATTTCTGATGTCAAAGGGCTTATTAGCCAGTTCTTCAAATCTCCCACTCCTTTCAGCTTTGTTTACATACTTCTCTCTTTTGGTCTGGTTCCACTCCGTGTCTGCAACTCTCCCTGGCAGGTACCTCATGGTTCTGGCATCTTCAACATCTTGGGGTCTCCAAGGAAACCCAGGCTTCACTTTCACAGCTTCACTCAATGGTGTCTCTGGGCCTCCATGTAGGGATACCCCTGCCACAAATTTGGTCTCAGCAGCTTTCCTGGACTTTGGAGGAAGATCCCACAACTCCTTAACTCCAGCATTCTTGGCTTTAAAACCAGAACTACCTTAGTAGAGGATGCCAAGTTCTACGGCTTGCTTGGGATGGAATCTGGCCCCCTACATGAAATAATTAGCATAGATTTTTGTTGATGCTTTCCTTTGTTCATAACTTTCCTTTGCTTTTGGACATGATTCCTTAGGCATTTCACAAGTTGGAAGCTTAGTTGGGTTGGGTCTTGCCCTGAGGGCACCACTCTCTTTATTTCATTTAGTTAATAGGCCTTTCTTTAAACTTCTCATTTCCTTGAACACAGGACTTGGCTCCAACATTACACTTTCTGGCGCTTTTTCTCCTAGACTGTACATTCAGAATTTTTTGCCCCACTTGTTCCTTTCCATTGCAATATGTACAAGAGTGATTTTTAATAACCACATGGCACAATGCATACTAGGTTGTCTTGAAATCTCTGCCAATGGCGTTAGTCCAAAAGTCTTCAACTTAACATCTGGTAGATTTATAGGACAAAGGCAAAAAGCAGCCATATTCTTGGCCAAAACATCACAGGAACAGTCTCCAGCATAGCTGCTAATATTATTCTGCTATGAAATCTTTAGCTGGGTCTTCCTGGTCCACACTGCTCTCAGGACTACTGTCCTCCATGATCATACAAGAGTGACTCTTTAATCCCAACATTTAGGGTGTTCAACCACTTTCCTAAACCAAAGCCTACATTCCACCAGCAAGCAATGCGGTCAGGCCTGTCACAGCAACAGGGACCACTCCCTGGCAACATCTTCTGTCTTAGTTACTGTTCTATTGCTGTGAAGAGACACCATGACCAAAGTAACTTATAAAAGAAATCATTTAATTTGGAGCTGGCTACAGTTTCACATGGTGAGTTTATGAGCATCATGATGGGGATCATGGAGGCAGACAGATAGGTGTGGAGCTGAATCAGTAGCTGAGAGCAGGTGTAGGCGTTTGACACCTCAAAGCCCACTCCTATTGGCACACCTCTTTCAACAAATCCTCCGAATCCTTTTTACACCATCCATCAACAGGAACCAAGCATTTAACCATATATGAGCCTACAAAGGCATCCTAGTTCAAACCACCACAAGGCCAGAGGAAAGCTTTTGGGATTAGGGTTTTCTCTACCCACTGTGGGTTCCAGGGATCAAACTGCAGGTATCAGGCTTGTATAGTGAGCCCGTTTAGCCACTGGGCCATCTCATCAGTCATTTTTTTAGGTGTGTTGACATTGTACTGATATTCCAAAACTAATGATGGCTTAGTGCTGATTAGAGCAATCACACAAGTTGTGCTGGTCAGCATATTCTTTATAATATTTTATGCTTATTTACTTTATGTGGATGAGTCTTTTGCCTGAAGGTGTATGTGTGTGTGGCCTGGTGTCTTCAGGTCAGAAGATACATGTCAGTTCCCTTGGAACTAGAGCTATAGATGGTAGTAAGTCAATAAGCGGTGCTAGGAACAAATCCCTGGTCCTCTGAAAGAACAGGAAGTGCTCTTGACCAGAGTCATCTCTCAGGCCCCTCATTAGTATATTCATAACTGCTAATCACGTGTAGGAAAACAAAACTAAAAATGTCATCTATATTTAGCATGTCCTTGATAAAACAGTAATTAAAACAAATTTCAACCACAGAATACTCCCTAACACTGTATGATGAAACTCAAAGTACTCAATAAAACATAAGCTCACAGAAGAACAATGATTTGCTCATCATAAGCTGAGCTAGATATCTTTTCCATTTTTACTAAGTTTTACTAAAACAGACTAATTATAGTTTAAGACTCAGGGATTTAGCAATATTTTCTCAAAAATGAACAAGATAAGCCTGTGGCCTGTGATCTAAAAGAAAATAATTAGCAGTATATCTCCTATGATAAAATTCAACTTCTAAAGTAAAAAGAATTTCCAAAAACTTGTATCTGCCAGGGAATTCAATAGTTATTCATGTATTTCTGATGAAACTTGTGGCAATACTAACAAAGTGATTTAACGTTTTTTAGCTTAAGGGGCTAGTGAAATGGCTCAGTGGGTAAAGGCACCAACTGCTAAACCTGACCATGGGAGGGAAGAATCAGGTCCTATAAATTGTACTCTAACATTCTGCACACACAAATAAATAAATAAATAAATAGATAGATAGATAGATAGATAGAGAGTATGTTTGAAAGTTTAAATGATGTGGGATGTCCTTCTGTATATATATTGCTTTTATTGGTTGATGAATAAAGCTGTTTAGGCCAGTGGCTTAGCAGAGTAAAGACAGGTGGAAAATCTGAACAGAGATATATAGAGTGAGTCAGAGACACCATGTAGTCACTGAAGGAGAAAGATGCCAGAACATTACTTACAGTAAACCACAGCCTCATAGGTAAATAGAAATGGATTAATTTAACATGTAAGAGCTAGCTAGGAATATGCCTGAGCCATCGGCCAAACAATGTCATAATTAATACAGTTTCTGTTTGATTTTTCGGTCTCTGTTTACAAAGTGTGGCTCAACTGGTAGAGTGCTTGCTGAGCATACATAAAGCCGTAGATGTAGTTCCCAGATTAACCATGGCATGGTGACACGTCTCTGCAATGCCAACACTCAGGAGGTAGAAGCAGGAGATCAAAAGTTTAAGGTCATCCTAGGATACAAAGTGATTTCAAGGCCAGATTGAGAAACCTGGGAGTCTGACAAAGAAAAAAAGAAATAAGGAAAGAAGGAAGGAAGGAAGGAAGGAAGGAAGACAAAACAAAGCAAAATTATCTTTAAGATCAAGTAATGGCAAGGCACTCAAGAGGCTAAGTGGGACAACCCTGAGTTCAAGACCAGCCCATGGAACTAGAAACTACATTTTGGACTGGTCTACGTTATACACTAAGACCTTATCTCCAATATAAATAAGCAGAAATAGAAACAAACACACACACTCTCTCCCCCACTTACACATTTATTATTGTTTTAAGTGAGTATTTAAGCTTTCTCATATTTTTATTTCTAATGCAATAAATCATAAAGGGGATAAACTAGTTTTTCTGAGATTTTCAATGATTTCAATGTTAAAAAAAGTCTTGAGATCAAAAGTTTGAGAATTTTGTTTTACGGCAATTTTTTTTAAAACCCAAGTGATTCTTGTCTCCCATAGGCACTGGACATATCTACAGACATTTTTTCATTGTTATAACTGAGAACTACAGTTACCAAAGGGATATACTGAGTAAAGGCTGTTAGAGTGCACAGAATAGCCCACTTTAACAAAACCATATTCAGTCCAATGGCAACAGTGCTAAGTTAAAAGGAAAATGTTCTCCAGAATAGTCAATAACACACGAAGAAAATATTCACTTTAATTAGAAAATGTGACTAAACGCTAAAGATGACCTCATCCCAATTTTATTTTTAAAACATACACATAATTTGGGTACGGTGATATATACCTATAATCCCAATACTCAGAAATAGAAACAGAAGATCAGGAATGCAAGACCCTGCTCTAGGCTAGATAGTGAACTCAAGGCCAGCCTAAGCTTCATAAAACTGCATCTAAAATTAAATAAATAAATAAAACCTTAAAAATAGAGCTGGCATGGTGGCACACACCTATAGAGGCGCACCAGGGAGGCTGACATGAAAGAACAGAGAGCAGCCTTGGCTGCCCCCAAATGAAGGGTTTACTAGGCACGGTGATGTCCACCTGTAAGCACAATGACTTAAGTTATTTTCCACTGCTTTGAAAAAAAACACCATAACCAGGGCAATTTATAAAAGAAAGCATTTAATCTGTCTTACAGTTTCAGAGAGCTCAAGTCCATGATGGCAGAGCAAAGCAACAGGAGAGTTCACATCTTAATCCACAACCACAGGCAGAGAGAAGACTGAAAATCACTGAAACCTCAAGGCCTACCCCAGTGACATATCTCTTCCAAAAAGGAGGTGTCTCACTGTTCCCAAACAGTTCTACTAACTAGGAACCAAGTATTCAAATATATGACGAGCCTATGGGAACTATTCTCATTCAAATCACTACACAATCCTCTCTTAGCACTCAGGAAATGGAGACAGGAGGATCAGGAGTTTCAGGGCAACCTTAGCTATAAGTATAGTCTGAGACTAGCCAGGGCTATATGAGACTCCGGTGAGAAAAAAAGAAAGAAAAAAGTACATACACATAACAAACAGGCTAAAAATATGTTCCAGATATTAACAATAGTCATCCAAGGTAAGAAAAATTACTTTTCCTTTTTTCCCCTTATTCTTATTTAAGTGTGTTTATGCATTTGTATGCCACATTTGTGCAGGAGCTGGCAGAGGGAATGTCAGACCCCCTGAAGTGAAGTTATGGGCAGTTGGAAGCTGCCTGATGTGGGTGCGAGGAACTGAACTCCAGTCCTCTGGAGGAGCAGTCAGTGCTATTAACCATTGGACCATCTTGCCAGCCAGCCCCCAGAATTACTTTTTCTTTAAATTAAACTTCCTATAAATGGAAGCTGGAGGTAGGGCTCAATGAAGGAATGCTTGCCTAGCATGCATGAGACACATGCTTCCATCCCCAACACACAAAGAACTAAGTGAGTGTGAGCAAGATGGTCCAGCAAGTAGAAACACTTGCACAAAGACCTGATGACCTGAGCTCAGTCCCCAGATCCTTCAAGGTGATAGGAAAGAAATGACTTCTAAGAGCTGTTCTCTGACTTCCACATGCATGCCATGACTCCTAAGTGCGCACATTCACATATGCACATACAGCTTTAGTCCCAGGACTCAAGGCAAAAGCAACTGGCTATTTGTGAGTTCAAGACCAGCCTAGGCTACAAAGTGATACTCTGTCTCAAAACAAAATACAAATAACAAATGGATGGGAGGATTATCTTATAACTGTCACATTCCGGTAACTATTGTGAATGTCTTATTGGATCATACAAGTATAGAATCGTTGACAGTCAAAAGAACAAAAGCAATTAGAACAGAGCTAGACACTGCAAACAGTTTTTTCAGTGGTTAAGTAGCAAGGATCCATGGAAGGGTATTTAAGGTAGTAGCTGTTGCAAATGTAAGTATTTCCAGACCACAAGCCATTGGTCTTTCCAGTCCCAACTCTTCTATAACTTGAGTTCTATAAGTTTTTCTGATTATATCAGATGCTCCATGCACACCTTCTGAGTAGTGTATGATTTCGTTTTTGTACCTGCCTATACTTTTACAAAACTCTTTGCAGGGCTGGAGAGATGGCTCAGTGGTTAAGAGCACTGCCTGCTCATCTAAAGGTTCTGAGTTCAATTCTCAGCAACCACATGGTGGCTTACAACCATCTGTAATGAGATCTGGTGTCCTCTTCTGGCCTGCAAGCATGGATGTAGGCAGAATACTGTATACATAATAAATAAATAAATCTTAAAAAAAACTCTTTGCAAAGGAAAAATAAACACCATAAAGCTTTTTATTTTTTTTTTGAACAATTCTAAGATCAACTCAATACAGACCCCACTAGTCACTACTCACCTGCAGTACTCTTGAGACTAAACCAAAGCTACCAAATATCCACATTTCAGTTCTTGTCAGAGCTGTGGTGATATCTTGTTTGTGCCCTAATAAATAAAGCTTGCCTGAAGATCAGAGGACACAGCTAGCCGCTAGTTACCATAGAGGTCTGGAGGTCTATACAGACACACATGAAATGACATGGCTGGGCTGAGCAGAGAGAGGAATATAAAGTGGGAGGAGACAGTAGTTTGGCCCTTTTCAGTTGTGAGGAGTTAGCAAGGTAAGAGCTGGCTGTGGCTTACTCCTTTCTCATATCTTTCAGCATTTGCCCTGGTATTTGGCTCTGGGTTTTTATTATTAAGACCACCGAGACCTTGTGCAACAATTGGCACCCAAACTTATGGCACAAATTCATGAAAAAGCCACATGCCTGTGGCTTTGAAGCTACTGGCACATGTGGGGGCTCCCGCGGGAGTCACCACACTGACAGCTAGGTTTTCTTTAAGCATCTGAGAGTTTGGTATTTTCCTGTTGTAGCCCCTCTACAACAGTCTCCGGTTCCAAACACCACAGGAGTTACCACCCTAGACCGGTTGGCTGGCTCTGCCTGCAAACAACTCCGGCCACCAGTGCTGTTTCTGTATAATCCCATGTGAGTTTTCCAGACAGCAGACTCTCTCTCTCCTGAACCCCTTCCTCGAGCTGCTGTCACAGACACCCACTCAGGCATCTACTGTTGCTGTAACTGCCATACACTTTGAGCTCACGGCTGTAAGCTAGCAGCTGCAGTGTCCTCAGCCAGATTGCTTCCTGTGTTCTCAGCTCACAGGTACTATGCAGTGGCAGCCTCACGCTCCACCGTGAGCAGATTTGATGAGACAATTAGGAATTCTCACAGGAGGGATTAAGTTTTTTTTTTAAAAAAAAAAAAGGACTGTCTCGAAAAACCAAAAAAAAAAAAAAAAAAAAAAGGAGAGGGTTTTTTTCCCCATATTAAAAAATGGAAAAACTACTATGATGGAGAAAGTTGGGTCTCTATGATCACACAATGGATGGTTTAAAACTGAAACAATTAAATGAAGGGATAATCAATTTAATTGGGATTGACATGCTAATTATCATTTTGATAATATTTATTGTTGGTTTAATAATTCATTTATCTCTAAAAATGATGTTGATTTGAGTGCCACGATACAGGCCTTAGAAAAACTTATTGTGCAGTTGTGACCCCACCACAGAAGAAGCAAGATGTGACTGTTTCGCTGAATAGGGTACCAAGCCACGTGGCTAGCATAGACAAGAATAATGGGTTATTATAAGTTATAAGCATTAATAAGAAGTCTGAGCTACTAGGCCAATCAGTTTATAACTAATGTAGACCTCTGTGTGATTTGTTTGGGACTTAACTATTGCTGGAACTGGGCAGGACAAAAACTTCAGACAACAAATGGTGCCCAACGTGTATACGCCTGCATCCACATAAAGCCTGACAGAGTTTGGGAAGTAATTCTAGATAAAAAAAAGAATAGAGTTGCATGGCTTCTTAATAGCAGCATTTTCTCAGGTGAGCTCGTTTGCTAGAGGCAAATGCATCTCATTAAAGAGAGGCTTCCTGACTCAGCTTTAGCTGCAAAAACTTTGCAGCCAGCCCTTTTGAGGCCCTGCCACAAAACATTTAAATGGTGTTGATGAAAAGCTGACTGGATGCTTTTTGGTTTTCAGCCATAGCAGGAAAAAAGCTGCACCATTTTAAAATGCCAGCTTTCTGGGCCGTCCTGACAGCGCAAACTCTGACTCTTTCAGGCAGGAGGTCCAGCTACAGAGCATTTGAGTGTGGTTTGTGAGCACACTGCTGCGGCTTGCTTGCTGGCAGAGACCTTGAGACAGGATAAAGTTGTGGCAATAAACATGGTACCTCTGCTATGAGGCTGGAATCTCAGAAAGCTAGGGAATGGGCTAGATCCAGCCGTCAAAGCCACAGCTTTAATCCTAGCCTTATTGCCTAGCAAATTAAAAACTCATGTGGTCAGAAAAAGAATGATACACAGTAAAGAGAGATTCAAAGATGAAGAAAACCTCTTAATGGTTTACAATGTGTTAAAAAGGTTTGAGAGATAGCCAGGCGGTGGTGGAGCACACCTTTAATCCCAGCACTCGGGAGGCAGAGGCAGGTGGATCTCTATGAGTTCGAGGCCAGCCTGATCTACAAGAGCTAGTTCCAGGACAGGCACCAAAAACTACAGAGAAACCCTGTCTCAAAAATAAAAAAATAGGGGCTGGAGAGATGGCTCAGCGGTTAAGAGCACTGGCTGCTCTTCCAGAGGTCCTGAGTTCAATTCCCAGCAACCACATGGTGGTTCACAACCATCTGTACTGAGATCTGGCACCCTCCTCTGGCGTGTGGGCATACATGGAAGCAGAATGTTGTATATATAATAAATAAATAAATCTTTAAAAAAAATAAAATAAAATAAAAAAATAAAAAAATAAAGGTTTGAGAGAAAAAAGAAAAAGGTTAAAGTCCTTAAAATAAAAAAGAAAGAAAGATAGTAGTTGGGTTTGGTGGTACACACCTTTAATCCCAACACTAGGGAGACAAAGGCAGACAGACCTCTGCGAGTTCAAAGTGTGGTGCCATACACCTTTAATCCCAGCACATGGGAGGCAGAGACAGGCAAATCTCTGTGAGTTCAAGGGCAGCCTGGTCTACAAAGTGACCAGATACACAGAAACTGTGTCTCAAAAAGCCAAAAAGTAAAAATAAAAGTAATAGAGTTTAAAATAATGCCACATAAAGATGAAAAATACAGAGAGTCTGGATACTATATGTTGTTATGTTCTCTTTGAATTGTTTGAATGCTGAGGAAGGAGCAACAGATGCTAAAATACATTTGTTTATAATAAGATAGGTATTTTGAAAATACCTTGACTTCAAAATTAAGTCAAAAGATATGCTACTTTGGAGAAGAGGTTTTGCTTTTGTTTCCACAGAAAATGAGACACTATGGATTCATTCTATGTTTTAAAAAAATCAGGTTTGACCAAGAAACACCACCTGAGAAATCTGTGGTTGGAACAGATGGCCCAGATGTCTGAGTTCTACATCCAGAACAGATTCAAGACTGCTGCCTGAGATGATCAAGACTCACAGGATACTCTAGTCAGGACTTGATCATAATTCTAAATTTTCTTTAGGTCCCCATAAGCCAACCCCCAACCAGCAGGAAGTAGCCTAGAAAACTTTGCCCACAATACCAAAAAATGGACTATGGATATTTTTCTTTGTTTAAAAAAAAAGAGGGGGGGTGAGTAGTGTGGAACAGTGGTCTATGTTCTGTGAATTATATTTTAAATAAATGCTGATTGGCCAGTAGCCAGGTAGGAAGTATAGGCAGGACAACCAGACAAGAATTTGAGGCGAGTCAATAAGAACGGGAAAATTCTGGGAAGAGGACGCAACTGTGATCCCACCACAGAAGAAGCAAAATGTGACTGCCTCACTGAATAAGGTACCGAGCCACATGGCTAGCACAGACAAGAATAATGGGTTAATATAAGTTAGAAGCATTAATAAGAAGTTTGAGCTACTAGGTCAATCAGTTTATAACTTTAAAGAAAAACGAATTGCATTATAAGGTTAGAGAGGAACAGCCTAAGGTTTTCAAACAACCAATTTTAATTTATTTAGTCATCTTACAGGAACAACTGCCAAATGATAGATATTCCCAAGGTTGTGCAAGAGTTAAATGGCCATTTGTCATAGCCAGAACCTGGAAACAACCTAAATGCCCCTTGACTGAAGAATGGATAAGGAAAATGTGAGACATTTACACAATGGAGTACTACATATAGAAAAAAATAATGACATCTTAAATTTTGCAGGAAAATGAATAGAGCTAGAAAACATTATTTTGAGTGAGGTAACCCAGACACAGAAAGACAATTATCACATGTACTCACTCATAGGTGGTTTTTAAACATAAAGTAAAGAAAATCAGCCTACAAACCACAATCCCAGAGAACTTAGACAACAATGAGGACACCAAGAGAGACTTACATAGATCTAATCTACACAGGAAGTAGAAAGTAGAAAAAGACAAAGATGTTCTGAGTAAATTGGGAGCATGGGGAGCTTGGGGGAGGATTGAAAGGGAGAGGGGAGAGGAAGGGAGGGAAGCAGAGAAAAATGTAGAGCTCAATAAAAATCAATTTAAAAAGTCAAAAAAAAAAAAGAAAGATGCAAAAAGAAAAAAAAGTTAAGTGACCTCCTGTGGAAATGTTAGATTTAAGGAGATTCAAGGAAGCAATAGTCTCATATGGACATGCATTCACCTTTTGAAACAAATGTTAAACTCATGGTCAACTTGTAATAGAATTATCCCTTAAGACTGAAGAGACTTGATCACAGCAGTTTTGGAACCTGATCCTCAGTTACAAATGGATGACCTGGTGGAAAGATGAGGCTAAGACCATTGAACAAAGACATAGGGCTAGAGGTATGGAAATCTCCCAAGACCAAATTGTTGGAGAGGGAAATTATGCTGATGTACAAAGGCAATCTGTATATGATGACTATGCCCTGGATTTATGTTGCACAGCAGCTTTGAATGCTTGGGACAGAATTGGAGAAGTAGGAAAGAAAATTGAGTCATTTACTAAAGTTAGGCAGAGCTCAAAGGAAACCTTCACAGATTTCTTAAAAGGATTGATTTCAGCAATAAACAGAATGATACCAAATTCAGAAACTAGACAAATAATTGAGTCTCTGGCTTTTGAAAATGCTAATGCACAAGGCAAAAGAATAATTAGAATGTTAAGGCAAGATCGGCATCCTTGGAGGAATGGATCTGAGATACAATCAATATTGAATCTCATGACCTTGATGATGCTTGGAGAGGAGAGATGATGATTTCCAAAGGTTTGAAGAAAACTTTAAAGGTCAAATGTTTCAATTGTGACAAACAAGATCACATAAAAAAAGATTGTAAACAATGTTTTCTCTAAGCCTAATTCAAACAGACGCCCCTCCCTTCTGGAATTATGGAGATGTGTGGCAAAGGCAGTCATTAGACTAATGAGTGTAGATCAACAAGGGATTACAAGGTAACCCTTTGCTGTGGGGAAACACCTTGAGGGGCCCCTCGCAGGATCCCAAGCCAAATTCAGTTCAGATATTTCCTGTTATCATGGAGGAAACTCCTTCCCAGAGCAATTAAATAACCTAATGCTTATTGTAAAAAACCATACTGCAAGCCGGGTGGTGGTGGTGCACGCCTTTAATCCCAGCAGGAGGCAGAGGCAGGTGGATCTCTGTTAGTTTGAGGCCATTCTGGTCTACAAGAGCTAGTTCCAGGACAGGAACCAAAAGCTACAGAGAGACCCTGTCTCAAAAAATCCAAAAAAAAACCCAAAAAAACAAAAAAAAAAACCCATACTGCCATACTGCTCTGGATATTAGAAAAGCTATAGAACAGAGAACAAAAAATTCAGGAGAAACTGGAAAGCAAATATTTTTGGCAAACTTCTACAAATGAATAAAAAATAAACGAAATTAAAAATACAAATAAATGGCATTGTCATTGAAGGTCTTGTAGACACAGGTGAAGAAGTAACAATAATTCCATCAGAATCTTGGCATCCAAACTGGCCTCTTTAGGAGGTAAATGTTCAGCTTTTAGGGACTGAAACATTATCTTAGATAAAATAGAGTATGAGATGGATCAAATGTATAGGGACAGAGGGACAGAGGAAAATTAAAGCCATATGTGGCTAACATAGCAATAAATTTATGGGGACATGATTTGTTACAGCAATGGAATACTCAGATTAACATTCCATAAATTTTAGAAAATAACCATAAATTAACAAATATTTCTGGGGAAAATATTACAAGATATTATAAAGAACAGTCACCAACCATTCAGGTTGTACAAGAACAGGGCACAACAGCTGCTGCTGTTTCAATAGCACCAACAGCACTACCTGTAAAATGGTTGACAGACAAACCTGAATAAGTAAGCAATGGCCTTTAACAACTGAGCAACTGCAGGCTTTAGAACAGCTGGTATAGAAGCAGCTAAATGCTCAGCATATTGAAGAATCAACCAGCCCTTGGAATTTTCCTTTATTTATTATTAAAAAGAAATCTGGAAATTGGAGAATGGTAACAGATCTAAGTGCTGTTAAAAAGGTGATTCAGCCAATGGGCTCTCTACAACCTGGAATTTCTTTGCCCTTCTCTATCGCCTAAAGGTTGACCTGTTAAAGTTACTGATTTAAGACACTTTCTACACTATACCTTTATAAGATAAAGACAGAAAAATTCACCTTCACAGTGCCTACTTATAATAATTCTCAGCCTGTTAAGAAATATCAATAGAAGGTTCTCCCACAGGTTAAATAGCCCCCACTCTGTGACAATATTTTCTACATCAGCCATAGGAAATAATATGTAGTAATTTCCTCAAACTATAGTTTAGCTTACATGGACAACCTTTTACTAGCTGATTCAAATGTAGTTACTTTATAAAAAATGTTTGAAAAAGAAAATTTTGTCTTGTTGGGATTATAAATTTCTCCTGAAAAAACCACAAAGAAGAGATTCTATTAATTTTTTGATTTTCTTTCAGTTTATTTTTTATTGTTTTATTATTTTTATTGAGCTATATTTTTCTCTGTTCCTTTCCCTTCCTCCCTCCTCCTTTTCTACCTCTCCCATGATACCCACACTTCCAATTTACTCAGGATATCTTGTCTTTTTCTACTTCCCATGTAGATTAGATCCATGTATGTCTCTCTTAAGGTCCTTTTTGTTGCCTAGGTTCTCTGGAGTTATGAACTGTAGGCTGTTTTTCTTTGCTTTATGTCTAAAAGAGATTCTATTAAGTATTTAGGATATAAAATAGGTCTACAAAAATTAGACCCCAAAAGGTGTAAATTAGGTGAGATCAATTACAGACTCTTAACGACTTTCAAAGATACTAGGAGATAATTCCTATCTACAGCCCACTATTGAGGTAAAACCTGATGAACTGAGTAATTTGTTCAAAACCTTAGATGGTGGAAAGGACTTAAATAGTACAAGAGAATTATCAGCTGAAGCTGAGAAAGAATTGGCTTTGATGGAAAAGAAATTACAGAATGCACATGTGGATTGTGTGGATCCAAAGGTTGATTACATTCTGGTTATTTTACCCTCTAAGCATTCTCCTACAGGAATATTAATGCAGAGGAAAGAAACTATCTTAGAATGGATCTTTTCACCATCTAAATAGAGTAAAAACATAAAATCTTATATGGAAAAAGTCTCTGAGTTGATTCTAAGGGAAAACTGAGACTTCATCAATTAGCAATAGTATCTTTTACTAATGATGAAATTGACAAATTATTGGCAAAGAGCTTGCAATAATTTTTGGGGGAGAAGTTAACAACAAACATCCCAAAAGCAAGAGATTTTAGTTTATAAATACAACTAACTGGATCGCTCCTCGCATTATACAAGAAAACCAATATCTGAAGACCTACATTCTATATTAATGTGAATAAATCAGGAAAGGCAGGTTACAAATCAGAAAATGTAAGCAAAGTGGCTCAAGCCCTTATAACTCTGTTCAAAAGTCAGAGTTTTATGCTATTCTCATGATATTAATGAATCTTACAGAACCCTCAACATAGTTACTGATTTGCAATATGCAGAGAGAGTTGCTTTGCATACTGAAACTGCTGAATTTATACCACATGATTCAGAATTGACTGTATTATTCATTCAGTCACAAGAAGTACTCAGGAATAGGAATCATGCCATATACATAACATACATCTGATTCTATAAGGGTCTGTCAGGTCCTCTAACACACGGTAATTAAGAAATTGATCAACTATTGACAGGAAATGGACTGGAGGCCTCAGAATATCATAAAAAACATATCAACAGCAAAAGTTTAAAAAAAAAGACTTTTCCATCACTTGGCAACAAGACAAGGAAGTTATAGGGAAATGTCCTACTTGTTCCTTATAGAACTAAACTTCACTACCTGCATGAAGTACTCAAAGGAATGAAATCTGGAAAATGGATGTATTCCATTTTGTAGAATTTGGAAAATAAAATACATACACCACACCATTGATACCTGTATGTCTATAGACATATAATGCAAATAGTCTTTTTGTAGACCCAGTCCAATTGAAATTCAACTTGGCTTTGGAGTTGAAATGTGGCTCTCTCTAAACCCAAGTATGCTTGTTAAAGTAAAATCCAAAATCTCTTGTCTCATGTCAGAAGAGCCACCTGATACTGGACAGAAGAAAAACCAAAATTAAGGGACTATTTTATTGTCACTAATATCATAATCATTTGGTTTTATTTTGACTCTTTGACAGCTTTTCTTAGGTATAAACATCTCAAAATTTATAAGAATATATATATTAAACTTTTGTCATAATATTAATAGTCATACAGAGTACTAATTATAGAACTGGGCTTCATCTAGTTTTTTGTACATGATTTCAGGTTTGAGTCTTTATCAGGTAACTAGCAATTAAGTTTTTGTAGTCTGGATGTACATAACAAATGTTGATCCTTTAACCTATTTGAAATCTGCTCCATATGACACTTAAAACCTTTAAGTTTTCTGCAGTGAACCAAGACCATGCCTAACAGCAACTTTTGAAGTCTCTAAAAGAAAGATGGGACTCCACAATGACAATTTCAACCGGACTATAATAACACCACTAAGCTGAAAAACTACCACCTAAAAATCGGCTTTGGACTACAAACTGCTCAGGACAATAAGATAAGTAGCCTCACTGACTTCTCTAGCCAGGACTTGAGCCAAGCCCTAGACTTTCCATTATACAGAGACTGGACACAAATGATACAGCTACTTCTGGGACTTGACAGCCCAATTTTTCCTTTTCAGGATCTCCTAAAGATGCTGCCAGCCCCAGATAACAGGAAGTAACTTTAAGAACACAAAGTCCACATTCCCAAGAGGTGGGATGGATAGGTTTTGGTCTTTGGGTTATGGATATTTGTCATTGTTTAGGGGAAGTTGGTTACAAGTTGTTATTGGTAATAATCAGGAAAAAGGCTAAACAAAGGAGTTTAGATTCAGGGTTCTTGTTTTGTAAAGAAGAAAGGGGGATATAGATATGATAGAATATAAGGGTAGATTACTGAGTCTACTCTGAAAAGAAAAAGAGGGATATAGAAATAGAATAAAAAGGTAGATAATTGAATCTACTTTTAAACAACAACAAAAAAACCACTACTGGTTTTAAATATTTTACACTGATGGGTTTTTGTATACTGATACAAATTTAAAATTATTTTTGTTAGAACATACTGTGCATACATTTTTAATCTTGCTCAAGGTATTGTGCCTATACAATATACAGCTCATTTAACAGAGTAATGCAAATTTCTAGTCCTTAAAATTTATTACTACCAACTATTTAGGATAATAAAAAATGCAGATTAGTAATTAGTCACCTATTACAGTGAAACTTGCAGTCATATTAGGTATGTTTACAAGGTTCAACAGACTATTTTAGATATATATATATATCTTCAAACACTTCAGAGAGCTACAGAATATGGCATTTAAGATGTTTTAATAACATAGGTTCTTTTTTTTTTTCTTTTATGACAATAAGATATGTATGCTCCTGGCAGAACCAACCTACTTTGGAGAAGATGATGGTCATCGAAGAAACTCCAAATGGAGTTTACTTTCTTTGAGGCAAAAGTAAGTCACTGGGCAAGAAAGTACCTTTGCCTCAGCTGCTGACACTATGCTGTCCTGATCGGTCAAGCAGCACACAAAAGAAAGGACTGCTGAACTTTGTCAAGACAAGGTAGGACAGACCTTCAGAATATCCTGCGTCATAGAAAAGTCTGTCAGATATGCTAGACCTGTAGGCTGAGGGTGTATGAGTCCACATTGCAGAGGAACCTTGGGGGACTGTCCAGGCAGCCAGCTGTTTGTTACATCTCACATTTTTGGGGAGTCGCTTGAACTTCCTGCTTATTACCCTCTTGGATCTCTGAAGGAGTTGAAGACTTTATAGTTATAGTTTTCCTTGTTACCAGATTCAAAAAGAAATTCACTAAAGATGTGTGTGTATGGTGGAGAGACATTAAAAGATAGTTTTGGTAATGCAAGTTAAAATAGAAAGTAAATTAGGTACAACCTTTTGGACTCATCAAGATAGATGGATATGGAGTATTTTTCCTGAATTTGTCAATTGCTAAAGGACTAGACATTGTTGATGTATTTATTGCCTACATATACTGTATATAGCTATTATACTTATTGTATATAGTTTTTCTTATAATCTTTATTTTAGACAAAAAAGGGGGAAATATAAAGTTTGCCTCAAGATCAGAGGGCAGAGCTAGCCACTAGTTAACCATAGAGATCTGGAGGTCTGTACAGATTGACATGAAGTGTTATGAATGGGCAGAGAGAGGAATTTAAGGTGGGAGGATACAGTAGTTTGGCCCTTTTGGGCTGAGGAGTTAGCAAGGTAAGAGCGTGGCTTGTTCCTTTCTCTCTCAGATCTTTCAACATTTGCCCCCCAATATCTGGCTCTGGGTTTTTATTATTAAGATCAATTAGAACTTGTGCAACACAGAGTCTGTTATAGCAATAAGTAACAAAGTGGGCTATGGAGATGGCTCAGTGTGTAAATGTACTTTGCTGCACAACCTGAAGACCTGAGTTCAATCCCTGGAAACCATAGAGGAGGAAATAGAGAACCAAGGAACCAAGTCTACAAAAATTGCCCTCTGACCCTGACACATATTTTGGAAGAATTATTCCTACGTGTGTGCGTACACACGTACACACACATGCACACACACGTACGAGAGAGAGAGAGAGAGAGAGAGAGAGAGAGAGCGAGCAGACAGATATGCACATGCTCTCACAAAGTAACTTTGAAAGTACAAATTATGGGGCTGGAGCATTGACTCTTCTTCCAGAGGTCCTGAATTCAATTTCCAGCAACCACATGGTGGTTAGCAACCATCCATAATCAGATCTGGTGCCCTCTTCTGGCACGCTCAGCTTTAACACTGGAAACTCAGCAGGAGAGAATGCCTAGCTCTACCCTGCAAAACGTCCCCTTATGGGGCACCAATTAAATAAAAACAACTATGTTCAGGGCAATGAAACTACAGATAGACTACACTGGCAAGTGACCCACTTAGAGAGCTTGACCCTACTTGAGCACATCTTTATTTCTGTTCATTTGTGAGGTTCAAATGACACAGCAACTGTAGCAGCAAGAGGAACTCTAGACAAAAGCCAGGATGAAGTCCCTTGTGTCAACTCATTCAGTCTTCATAACCTGTGAGATACTGCTGACCTCATGACCCGAATGAGGAGAGAGACACAGAGGACAAAGGACTTGTCAAAGGCAACTAAGTTAGCAAGAGTGAAGAATCTCAGCCTCTCTTCATCACTATGGATTCCTATCATCCATGCTGGAGGTCCATGTAAATGCAATAGATTAAGTAAAGGAATCTCTCCTAGAGCACTCAGTGCTTTTAACCACCAAGCCATCACTCCAGCTATGTAAACCTAAAAGTCTAGTTTGGCTGGGTGGTGGCGGTACACACCTTTAATCCCAGCTCTCGGAGGCAGAGGCAGGCATATCTGTGAATTCGAGGCCAGTCTGGTCTACAGAGTGAGTTCCAGGATAGGCTCCAAAGCCACAGATAAACCCTATCTTGAAAAACAAAACAACAAAAAAAAAAGCAGCCGTAAAAGCTCTTTGTGCTTTATTAGTTTCATACATATATAATATATATTGTATTATTATTCAAGAAATGAAAGTTTCTTGCAAGCAATGCTAAAGATATTAATAAGCTTAGAGTACTATATATACAGAGGGGATATCCTGGATTTAACCTTTTAGCTATGGAGGAGCACTTTGGGGTAGTTTATTTATCTGGAGTTGTGAGACTTGAATTTAGGGTCTCATGCCTGCTCGGCAAGTGGTTTCCCACTGCACTACATTCCCAGTTCCATGATGTACATTCTTCACTGCCTTCAGTGTTTTCCAGTTTTTATTGTGTGCCCTTCTACAGGCTTGCTTTAGACTTTGGAAACATGAACCTAGTCTGGCCTCAGTAGTCAAGGATGACCTTGAATTTCTGACCCTCCTGCCTCTACTTCTCAAGTACTAGGACTACAAGCATGAGCCACCCTAACAGCTTTATCCAGTGCCAGGTTTATGTGGTACTGGTGATGGAGCTCAGGGCTATGTGCCTGCTAGGCAAGCCGTGTGTTAACTAAACTACATCCGTAGCCTCAGCACTTTTGTGCACAGTAATTTCACTGACCATTCCCTACCACCTATCCTGTACTTGGAGCAATCTACTACCCTTATTTTATGAAAAATGAAGGAATTTACCTAAATTCACATAATCTGTGACTGTTAAGACTGCTAACATCAAATCATATGTCACCCTCTCCCAGGTATTTTCCATATCACATTGCCTTTTCATTTCACAAAGTCATAAAACTAGTCACACTTACAATCCCAGCACTTTGAGCCAACACAAAAATACAGAGTTTAAGACCAGCCTGAGAGTGAGATATCTCAAAAATACTTAAGGGCTGACAAGCATGGTGGTACTCAGGAGGCAGATGGGAATGGATCCAGAGCTAAAGGACAGCCAGACCTAATAATGAGTTCAAGGTCAGCCAAGGCTACGTGATAAGACCTTGTCTCAGAAAACAAAAAATCTACTAAAGGCTAAGGATATGGCTCAGTGGGAGAGCACTTGCCTGGAGTACTCAGCGTGGCAACAACAAAAGTCACATAACCATACTGTCTGCCCAACTCGCACAGGTCAATCATCAACTATGGGCGACACCACATAAGCACCAACAGCTTTTATTATGAGATGTCTGTATTCTGTTCAGCCCCCAACATATACTTTACTTAATGTAAATCTCACAATAACCCTTCAGGTAGTGTATTCCCATTGTACAGACCAGGAAAACTACAGAGAGGCTCGGTAACCTAACTAAGGTTTAAGCAGCCTAGCAATGATTTTAAACATATCATTCCACAATACCACACTTGTTTCCATGGTAGGTGTCACAGTGATACTAGTTTTTTGTTTGGTCAATAATAAACAACAAAAGTAACTTTTTTGATGAAAATATCCTAATTTTCCTTAAAACCAGTCATGGTTGAAGCACACATCTGTAATCCTAGCACTGGGGAGATGGAGAGAGGAGGACCAGAAGTTCAAGGAGTATCTAAGCATATCCCAAACTGTGCGAACTGAACAGAGAGCCTTGAAAACTAGGCCAATCACTCTATAGAGGAACATACAACTAAGCATTTTTTAAATACTGGCTCTTGCTAAATTACACCCACACTGGTCACTTCCAGTCTTCTGCTTTAACCTCCCAAGCAGATAGAATTTCAAGTGTGAGTCACCATAGCCAGTTTTCCCAACCTAAAAGTGTCAAATAAGACTGGAGAGATGTCTCATGAGTTAAGAGCACTGGCTGCTCTTCCAGGGGATCTGGGTTCAATTTCCAGTACCACATGGTGGCTCACAACCATCAGTAACTCCAATCCAATGAGCTCTGAAGGCACTAGACATAGATACGGTACATAGACAAATGCAGACAAACTAACTATATACATAAGACAAATAAAAATTTTAAAGATAAAAAAATAAAGTGTCAAATAATTCAAAACATCAAACATTCTCTCCCTTGCCGTCATAACAGAACACCATTTTTGTCCTGATTTCCTCGCCACTACATTTACTACCTGCAAGCCTCACTGTACCCTGGAAGACAGCTGATAGGACAGGATGTATCCTTAAACAATAACACTTTATATGGTCACAGGAATTACACAGATATTTTTGTCCTGGGTCTTATTAAATCTATCAAATCCTGTATATTTGTTGTTGAAATAAATGTGGGCCTGCCCCAACTATTAGCAAATGAAAGCAACTGGAGGCAGTCTGACAGAGGTAGCGCCATTCTCCAGGGGCTTTCAGCAACCCAAACAAGACACAAAAACAACAAAACACACCAAACAACTTTAATAACAAGCCTAGAGTCTGCTATTCCGCTATACTATTGTGACTTACTGGGAATAGATGCACTCGTCTTGCACTAGTGTGTGATTACCCTCTCAGGTGATAATTGTTAATAAGGGACAGCGATGGGGGGGGGGGAATACAAAGGGGAGGGGTTCTCATGCTTGTAATCTCAGCACCTATGAGAAGGAAGCAAGACAAGTAGTTCACTGAGTCATCCTCAGCTACATACTGAGTTCTATACTAGCCTGGGCTATAAGACCTTTGTATCAATAAAGCAAAGGAAAAAAGCATGAAAATATAGCACTTCAAATAGATTTAAACATGAGAAGATCACTGAGGGACCTCTCAAGGGAAAACATTTTTTAATTAGCTTTAACAAGTTACGGTGTTATTATGAATCCCCAAGGAGGCTTTCTTGTCGAAAGCAAGCAGGAAGAACTCTGTGTTAACATGAACTGTGTACAAATAACGGAAGGTGAATTGCTTTTAACAAAACTTTGTGCTCTGGGAAGAAATCTGAGTCAAACTGACTGCTGGAAGGACTAAGAGCAAGGGCAGGAGCAGATTAAAACACAAACACACGTGTGCACACAAAACAGGAAGAACAGGGATAGGAAGAGTGTTGGGGAGGGCAGGTGGGCTGGAACCCAGGAAGTACTGATGGATGGATAGCAATGAACTCAGGACTAGAAAAGGAATCCAATACCTATAACCAGAGCCTGCCCCTATGCAGAAAAGCCGTCCTTTTCTACAGTATATACTGAAGGAAAGAGCCTGGCATCATGGCTCACACCTACAATCCCAGCACTCTGGAGGCTGAGGCACCTGGGGCCAGTCAGAACTTCAGTGTGAGTTCCACAATAACCTGGGAGAAGTGTGAGACCCTGTCTCCTAAAGATAAAAAAAATAATGCAATATAAGCTCACCACCTGGGAGGTAAAGGTAGCAGGTTTAGGAATTCAAAGTCATCCTAGGTGGTGTTGTGGAGTTCAGACCCTCCTGAACTACATAGACTCACTCTCAAACAAAAATTTAAAATACTAGAGATAATGGGATTCAACTACAATATAGAGGATATAGAGAAAGGCATGGGATACATAGCAAGACCCAGTCTCCAAAATGAAAACAAAGATGCTCAAGGTAAGGATCACAAAATAATGCTGGGAGTACACACTGCTCAGTGACCCGACTGGTGCTTTTTAAAATGCATTAACTATTATTTCTCTATTTCTCTGCCTTTTGGCTAAGATTTAAGTATAAAATACACAGGACAGTGGTTAAGCACACCTTTAATCCCAGTACTCAGAAGGCAGAGGCAAGCAGAGCTGAGTTTGAAGCCAGCCTGCTTTACAGATTGAATCCCTGTCCCAAAACACTAAACAAACAAACAAATGTAAAATGTGCCAACTTTGACTGGGATAACTTAATGGTATGTATAATCATATTTCAAATTTATATTTAAAGTGTGTTAAACTGGGGCTATGTGTGATCGGTTAGGATTAATTAGCTCATTTGTAAGAGTATCCTGAGTCCCTCATTCCTTAGGTAAACTGACTGTCTAGGAGCCTTGGTCGTTAATACATTAGTCTCAGGAGAGAGTTGTATTACTACCACAGTTGTATTACTTTAAAGAAGGGGGTCTTTCTCCATTTTTTGTACTTGAAATTTATTTTTAAAAAATCCTACGGTGTGCTGTGTGTAAGGAAGCTTTTTAATGCAGGGTCTGCCTTGAAGTGGTATATCAGGTTTCTTGGGTGTGGAGTGGGGTGCCATCTAGGGTCCAAACTCTATACAAGGAGAACATGATCTGGTGTGAAAGGAGGGCTCAATTCTGGAGAAATCCCCGGTTTACCGTGAAACAGTCACAGACCTCTTATCTCTGCTACCCACTAACTGGACCATACTCATGGTGTCACTTCCGCCTGTTACTTGCAAAGACAGATGCTTTGCCTTAATCGCTGAAGTTTCTGGAGAGCTGGTCCACTGAGGCAAATTAGAAAGCCATTCGGGGATCCACCTGGGTGAAGTTAGGCGCCACGTCTAGCGATGGCGTCCACCCGCAACCCTCCCGAGGTAGAAAAGGAGCGGAGGAAGGAGGCGAGCGGGAACGCCCGTTCTGGTCTAGGCCCTCCGCAGCGCAGTCGGGGTTCTGGGAGCCGCCCCTTCCCCGGCGAGAGCCCAACCCCACCCGCCCTCGCTCGGGGCCGCGACCCCAGGGAGGAGCGGGCGGCGGCTCGCGACCCCGACCACGGCGTACGCAGGCGCCGCCACCGCCGCCGCTCGGGCCGGGCCTCCCCGGGAGCAATAGGCTATCGATTCAGCTGCCTGTCGCTAGGAGCCCCAGGAGAGTAAGGCCTACACCGCCCGGCCGGAGCCCCGGCCTCGATTGCACCACTTTCCCCACCCCAGCGGGGGGAGGGGGGCTGGAGGCAAGTAGGCCCAGCTAAACCGGAGAGGGGTGGAGGGGGAACAACCCCGCCACAGGAGCCGCGGGCCGAAGGGGGTGCCGGGGCCCGCCTCCCGCCAGGAAGTCCCTCTGGGGTCGTCCCGAACCCCTGCCTCTGGAGCAGCACAGCCAAGTTCAGGCTGGTGGTGTCCCCTCCCCTCGCTACTCTCGGAACCATAATAAAAACAAGACGCGGAAGAGGCTACCACGGCGTGAAGGGAGCCGGGACTGGGCCCTTCCGAGAGCCCGGGGGAGGGGACGCCTCTCAGCTGCCTGCCCGTCACCACCCGCCGCGACCCCGCTGGCCCCTCGGGGTCCCTCCCTGTCACCACCGGCCTCCGGCTCCGAGGCCCCCTTTTTCTTCCAAGACACTGAGGACCCGGGCTCGAGCTTCCCCTTGGCCTCCGGCGCGCCTCGGCCTCTCCCCACTGCGAGCCCCCACCCCGTGCCCCCCGCACCTTTTAAACTACGCGGAGGAAGAGTTTGCCATCCAACTTAGTCAAGCCGTAACCTCGCCCCCCTCCCCGACCCGCACTTGCGGGGCCGGCATCTGGAGGGACCACTTTGCACTTGGGATAAAGCGCATTAAGGACCTGTCAACCATTTTGGTCTTTTTTTTTTTTTATAGAAGACATCCTCTCCTTCCACTCCCTCCCCCCCCCCTCCCTCCCTTCCCCCTGCAATGGTATTAATTTCACACCAAATCTTCCCACCGCTGGAGAGGGGTTGAGAAGGGCGGGGGTGGGGACTCGGGGCAGCAGGAGGGTGGCGGGGAAAGGCGAGGGGCAGCTGGCAAGGGGACCGGGAGGCGCGGGGAGGGGAAGGAAGGGGGTTGATTTACCTGAGACCAGCCACTGGCCTCCATTGTTGGAGAATTCAATGGCATTGACACAGCCGAAGTGGCCGAGGAGGTCCTTCTTGTAGAGGTTTCTGCAGCCCCGCAGGCGTCTCCTCTGAAAGTCCTGAGTGAGCAGGGGGTCCCCATGCAAGCCCCGCTGGGACAAGAAGCCCACCACTGACCTCATGCTGCCCCCCAGGCCAGCTCTCCTCTTCATGCTGGAACCGCCGCCGCCGCCGCTCGCGCCGCCGCCCCTCCCTCGGCCGCACGCCCGGCCGCCGCTCCCCTCCCCGTCCCTCCCCGCGCGCGCGGCGAGCCCGAGGCTTCTTTAACCAGCCATGGCAGACGGAGCGAGGTGTGCAGACGGTCGGCGGCGTTCGCGGCTTCCTCACGGTCGCGTCCCTCCCTCCCTCCCCTTCCCCCCGAGGCTCCGCCTCTCTGCCTCCTCCAGCAGCTGATCCCCAGCTGCGGTCGCGCTTCCGCGGTGCGGGGCCCTTCCGCCGGCCGCTGGGCCGGAGAACGCGGGCGCCAGCTGCCCCTCCCCCGCGGACGGCTGCCGGGAGACGGCGGGCGGAGGCTTGCCGCGGCCGCTTGCCCGAACCGAACCGCGGTTGGCGCTGGACGGCGGCCCCGGGGTGCACCCCGGCGCGCCGCACTCTGTGAAGTTGGACACGCGTAACAATCAGAGTGGCAGCCGGCCTGCGGGCTCCCCCCTTGCTTCCTCCCCCAGAGGGGCAGCGGCTCGCCCAGCGCTACTCGCCGCCTCTTGGGGCGCCGGAACCCGGGATTGAACTGGACGTCTGGAAGAAGGTTCTCTGTTTTTTGTTTTTTTTTTGTTTTTTTTTTTTTGTCAGTGCACCTGCCCCCCTCCAAAAATTTATCGCTACCCCTCTAGTCCCCAATTCAGTTCTCTAATTTACCCGCCCCACCCCCAGCCCAGCAGTTAAAAAAAAAAGGCAGAATTGTTCTGTCTTATAGGACACTTGGTATACGGAGGTGAAAAGAGAAAGGGGTTAAAAGGGACTGAGTCTGTCCTTCTGTGTAGAGAGCACATGCTTTTAGCCTGCTTCAAGATCTGGGTTCAACCTCTAGCACTAACAATCCCCTCCACCACCACCCCCGAAGAAAGTGAAAAGAAAATTGCCAAAATTAAATTGAGAAAGTCCTCTGTCCATTGGTTCCAGATGCATTTGCAAGCCACAAGAAACATTATAGGAACATAGCTGTATCTTATTTCATTGGTAGTGGTGAGGCCAAAGGTCTTGAGTGTGGAGTTCTGAGGATGCACAGCTGTTAGCCAGCAGCCACAATACGGGGCCAGAAGGAGCTCCCTTTCCGTAGTGCAGGAGTCCCCAAGATGACCTCAGTGGGAAACCGGGTAAATGCACTGGAATTTTACCAGGTACAGCTGAAAGTCTCCTTTTCAATGCAGTGCTTTTCCAAGAAACTATCCTCTGTCATTAGTGGTAATTAATTCCTGAAATAGGCAGGTGTTGGTTTTGCCCTTTCTATTTAGCAGAAATTACATCCTCTGGACCAGAGATGGCACAGGAGTGGTTGAATATAACCATTGATGAAAAATGTACTAAAGAAATTCTTAAGCTAAAGATGGGATGGACATGGAAGAAGTTCACCTAAGCAAAATCATGTCTTTTTGCAAATAGTTCATTTGAAAGTCCGTATTATAACATTCTTTTTTTTTTTTTTTTGACACAGGGTTTCTCTGTGGTTTTGGAGCCTGTCCTGGAGCTAGCTCTTGTAGACCAGGCTGGTCTCGAACTCACAGAGATCTGCCTGCCTCTGCCTCCCGAGTGCTGGGATTAAAGGCGTGCGCCACCACCTCCCGGCCGTATTATAACATTCTAAACTGACTAAAAAGTCACCAAATTAAAAAATAAGACCTCTAAAGGAATATGCTCCTTTAGGAAAATATGTGATGCTTCTTTTTTAATGGTTTTTCAAGACAGGATTTCTCTGTGTAGCTTTGGAGACTGCCCTGGAACTAGCTCTTGTAGACCAGGCGTGCACCATGTGATGCTTTGTTTTTAAAAGTCTTATCCTGCTGGACTGTCGTGACACTTGGCTCTCTCAGTACTTAGGAAGCAGAGGCAGCAGATCTCTATGAGTTCAAGGTCAACCTGGTCTACAAGGCAGCTAAGGCTACACAGAGAAACCTTGCTTCGAAAAACAAAAACAGTTTTATCCTATGCACACAGTGGTGTGTGGCTGTAATCCAAGGATTTGGGAAGTGGAGGTAGGAGAATCAGGAGTTCAAGGTCAGCCTGGGCTGCTCCAGGAAACTAACTCAGAACAACAGCAAAGTTCTATCCATTCATTGCAAAGTTATTTCCCATCTCAGTTCCTTTGCTTGGCATACTCAACTACACATTTAAAAAGGGCCTTCTGGCTCCTTTGAATTAATAACCGTCATTCTTTCCTGCCATTTTTGCTTAGGGTAGGGGAGAGAGGCATCGTGATGATGTGTCTGAAGTAGCCTTTACCCCATCAATATGTAAGGTACACCTTCTTTCCCCTCTTAAGTACATACTCTAATACGCTACTTTAAATATGACTCTTTTCCCCCAGTCCCTGGAAAAACCTCAACCTAAAAATAATTCAGGATCTGGTCACAAGCTAGCTCAGTTCTAGGGCTTTGCTGGAAAGTTCTCTTAACTATTCAGTGACCAACTAGAGCAATGCTGTAGGACCACCCAGTCTTAACAGCCTACTGCTCTTCTGGGGAGATTTTATTGAATCTAGGATACAGTGCATGCTAGGCAAGCACTCCACCCTGAACTATACCCTCAGCTTCTCTGGATTATTCCCATCTCTATAAATAGGGTTGCCAGAGAAAATAAAAGGCATTCATTCAGTTCAGTACGATTTTCAGGTGAGTTGAGTTTTAGTGTTAGTATGCCCATGAACTATTGGCAATACACTTTTTAAGTAATCAATCATTGTTTGTTCAAAATTCAAATTCACTGGGGTAAGCTATAATTTTTATTTGCCAAATTAACTCTATCTATAATAATTGACATCAGGAGGTGAAGCACCATGTTATTTATTTGCCTATATTAAGAATGTTGGGAGCTGGAGAGATGGCTCAGCAGTTCAGAGCACTGGCTGCTCTTGCAGAGGACCCATGACCAATTCTCAGCACCCACATGGCTGCTGGCAACCAGCCATAACTCCAGTTTCAAGGAACTTGAGGGCCCTCTTCTGGCTTCCACGGGTAATGCAACATGTGGTGTATAGGCAATGCATGCAGACAAAGCACTTCTACATGTGACATAAAAATAAATCTCTTTGTTGTTGCTTTTGAGACAGGGTTTTTCTGTGTAGGCCTGGCTATCCTGGAACTCACTCTGTAGACCAACCAGGCTGGCCTTGAATTCAGAGATCTGTCTGCCTCTGCCTCCTGAGTTTTGGGATTAAAGGTGTGCAACACTGTGCCTGGCTAAAAATAAATCTTAAAAAATAAATCTGTAAAATGCTGGGCTGGTGAGCAGTTGCAGTGGGTAAGGCACTCGATTCCTGATGGTTGAAAGCTTGACAACTGGAGTTCAAACCTCAAAGCCACATAAAGTTGAAAGGAGAAACTGACTCCACTAAATTGTCCTCTGACCTACACCGGTGTGCATGTGCACCCCACCCCCACATCCGTGTTATGTAAACAATTTTTTAAATCGTTCAGGAATGCATATTTAGTCACCAGGACATAATGGTGCATACCTTTAATCCCAGGACTGAGGAGGTAGAAACAGATCTGAGTTCGAGGTCAGCCTGGTCTACAGAGAAAGTTCCAGGACATGAGGGCTACGCAGAGATACCCTGACTGGGGCAAAAGAAAGTAGCCACTGTACCTCCCTTAGGGCCCACTTCTCAGTGTTTCTACAACCTCAAAGCCTTTGACACACTGATCTTTGGAGAGTACTGAGTAAGCCACCGTATCCTGCTCTGGTGCTGGAGATTCACCCTAAGGCCTCAAGCATGCAAAGCCACAGCTCAGCTCTAAATGGAGTTGTTGAAAGATTACTGTTCCCCAAGGCTCCATGAGGCTATTTTCATGCAGGTGTATGTGAGCTTTTAGAAATAATGGTATATATGTTGTTTTGAGTTTGGGGTTTTGTCTTGAGACAGGGTGTCACTGTGAAACCCAGGCTGACCTCTAAGTGTCATAGATTGCAGGATTACAGATGTGAGTCAACATGCCTGATGACACACTTATCGAAAAGAAAAATGACTTCAACTATAATCCCAGAGCTACAGAAGCTGAGAGAGGAAGATTGCCACAAGCTCAGGGCCAGTGGACTCTGCATAGTCAATTTCAGACCAGCCAGGACCACACAGAGACCCCAGCATTTTTTTAAAAAATAAAAAATAAAACAGAAAACATACCATAATGGAAATACTTCTAAATATCATTTTTCAAAATATCCTTTGGAACAGCTTTTGAAAAGCAGCTGTTTTCTCACTTGTCAAAACGCCAAGCCTACATTGGAACAGAATTTAAAAATATTGTTTCTTAGTATCTGCAAAGTAGTGCACAACTAACAGCCGCCTTATTATCATTGACAAAGCCAGCTGACTGCTAATGCTTGACTTTCTGTGAAAGCACGAGTTATTTATCGATTCTGACAACTGTCTTAATACCCTGACAAGAGACACCCACATATCCCTGGGTGAAACCAATCCCTTCTTGTAGATGACTGTAGAGCAGGGGTTCTCAACCTTCCTCCATGCTGCCACCCTTTAATGCAGTTCCTCATGTTGCAATGACCCCCAACCATAATATTATTTCGTTGCATTCCTATTTCATAACTGTCATTTTGCGTCTGTTGTGAATTGGAATATACATATCTGGCATGCAACTCCCAAATGGGTCAGGACTCACAGGTTAAGAACCATTGTTATTGTAAAGATCTTGCTGGGGCGGAAGGGAGGGAGCTAAAGAGGTGGCTCAGAGGTTAAGAGCACACACTATTCTTGCAGAGGACTCAAGTTCTGTTCACAGAACCTCTATTGAATGGTCCTCAACCTTCTGTAAATCCTGCTCCCTCTTCTGGGCTCTGAGGGCACTAACATCATGTGCACCTACGTACCCACATACAAACACACATAGTTAAAAAATAAAATCTTCTACGAAAGAAAGAAAAATCCTACTATGTAAGATTTATATTCCTACAAAAAGTAACACCACTTCTTGGTACCCCAAAAATACTACTCAGGGAGCACCAGGTTCCATTGTTGCTATAAAACTGTTATGACGTGGGGCAGTGGTGGCGCACACCTTTAATCCCAGCACTCAGGAGGCAGAGGCAGGCTAATCTCTGTGAGTTCGAAGCCTGCCTCGTCTTACAAGAGCTAGTTCCAGAACAGGTGCCAAAACTACAGAGAAGCCCTGTCTCGAAAAACAAAAACAAAACAAAACAACATTATGTCACTGGCTGGAGAGCCATCTCAGAGGTTAAGAGCACTAACTTCCAGAGGTCCTGAGTTCAGTTCCCAACAACCACATATTGACTCACAACCATATATAGTGGGTTCTGGTGCCTTCTTCTGGCGTGTAGGCAGAACACTGTATACATAATAAATAAATAAATAAATAAATAAATAAACCTTAAAAAAAAACAACAAAGAAAACTGTTATGACAAGACACCAAAATGGCTCAAAACCATTCAGACAAATTAGGGATAAGAAGGTTCATCTATGTAGCAAATAGCAAAGCTGAATTATTATTTTTTTTAGATTTAAAAACTACTGTAATCTGAACATTCCCAGGGGCAGACAGAAGATGATCAGAAGATCAAGACCTATGTGAGACACTATCTTTAAAAATAAAACTTCAAAATTACACACATACACAAACACACACACAGAGATGGATGGAGAAGAGAAACGTCTTTCACATTCAAATGACTCATACACCCTGTGAATGTGCCCTTCCCACTATACTGTGAGGTTAATATATTAGAGGGTGAGGTGGCTTGGGCCCTTTCTGTGTTGGAGAAGAATATCATCCATAGTCAGGGACTTGAAATCAGAAAGGTCAAACTAGAACTCCTGCTGTTCCTTCAGAGACTCCCAAGTTCTGTTTCTAGCACCCTTGTTGGGCAGCTCACAACCACTTGTACATCTAGCTCCAGGGGATCCAAGGCCCTCATCTTGTCTCAGCAGTTGTCTGCACACACACACACACACACACACACACACACACACACACTCTAAAAAGAAGAAATCCAATTCCCATATCATAATTAGGATCAATTGCCCCAGTGGCCAAGGATTTTCTTCTTGTTCAGGGCCTGACAAGCCCAAACTGGCTAGGTAGCGTCTCAATTTCTTATTCAAGGGAACTGTGGTGTTTCAAGGCAGGAGTATTTTCCTGTTGGGAACTAAGAACTACATGAAGGACTCAAAGCTGCAGAAATGGAATTGCACATCTCAGAATTGGAAGTGGCTATTTAGAAACAATTCATTTCCATCTTTAATCCTGAATTCCTAGATCCTTGTGTTCTGCCTGTGGTGAAGTAGCAACATATATGGAAGAATTTATGTTCTGGACAGTTATAAATTTTATTATAAGAATCCAAGTCATTCAAGGTGCTGTCTCTCTCTAGCACTGGCATTGAAGCCATAGGCATCCATCAGTTCATCGATTAATCCATTACAATCATTCCAGCAGATTATGGACGATGATACATAGGGACAAATGAATGAATTCCACAGATAAAACATGTTTCCCCACTCTCATCTACCTGTCCTTCCTCCTTCCTGCTGCTTCTCCAAAGATGCACTGTAACCTATGCTTTACCTTGAATTTAAATGTTTTTTGTTTTGTTGTTTTTTGAGATAGGGTTTCTCTGCATGTAGACCTGTCTGTCCTGGAACTTACTCTGTAGATGATGCTAGTCTTGCAATCACAGAGATCTGCCTGCCTCTGCTCCCTGAGTACTAGGATTAAAGGCGTGTATGGCCACTGCCTGGCATGAATTTAAGTATTTTATAAAACTGGGAATTTCTCCCATTCAGTGCTGGGGATAGTTTCAGTGCCTCTGTGAGAAGAGAAAAGCCATTTTCATTGGCACTGGAAGTTTGTGAAGAGATTTGGTCATCACTGGATCTTAACTCTGAATTGACCTAATAATACCCTTAATTCCAAGCTTCACTCTCAATCAGTGCCTGGGGAAGATTCCTTTATACTGTGTGGATATATGTCATTGTGATTGGTCTAATAAAGAAGCTGACTGCTGAGCAGGATAAGGTTAGGAGGGAGAAGCAGACTGAGAGAATTCTGGGAAAAAGGAGGAGGAGTCTGGGGAGTTGCAAGGAGACACAGAGAGAAGGAGATGAACTTACCATACTGAGAAAAGGTATCAAGCCATGTAGCAGACCTTAGATAAGAAATATGGGTTAATTTAAAATGTAAGAGGTAGTAACAAGCCTGAGCTATCAGCCAAACATTTATCATTAATATTAAGTCTCCAAGTGGTTATTTGGGAGCAGCTGCTAGGACACAGAGAAACTCTGTCTACACATGGCACCCTAATGTCTAGCACCTACATCTAGACAAGACCTGAGAAAGCTTTCAAAAGGTTAAAGATACAAAAATGGAGTCAAACACGCCTTCCTAGTCTTGTATCTCTCGTGCTGCCCGCAGTATGTAGTCACATCACCTGGCAGCTGCCTATAGCATGGAGCCAGCCACCATGTGTTAGTGCCATTCACTAAACTGAGCAATGCTGATGGCTGACATAGCAGTTTAAGATTCATCTCATGTGATCAAAGAACAATACAAATACTCAGTAAAGACAGATCTAGATGGGGAAAAAAACTCTAAACATGTTACAGTGTGTTTAAAATATGCATAGACTTCGAAGAAAAGCAACAGGTTACATACAGTCATAGATTTTAAAAATTTGAAAATAAGAAGGTCCTTAAAAAGGAATAAAGTAATTGTAGGACCTAGTCATGATAAGCTCAATAGAGGCCTGAGTCTCGAGAGTTTATCTTAAGTCAACACCTGGCACCACCCAGGAACAGACCATCCAAAGGAAATTCCTAACTTTCCAACCATTGTAGATAGGAGCACCTGCCAGCACACACCCATCGCTCTTCACCAGGACACTCCTAGATAAATGTCAGCCAATCAGGGGTTCTGAAC
Organism: Microtus oregoni; assembly: GCF_018167655.1. Classification (NCBI taxonomy): domain Eukaryota; kingdom Metazoa; phylum Chordata; class Mammalia; order Rodentia; family Cricetidae; genus Microtus; species Microtus oregoni. The sequence goes on along the minus strand of NW_024543068.1, from coordinate 16,973,229 downwards.
CTTAGAAATCCTTCACCTTCACCTGTGCTACTATAAAAACCCAACCCTAACTGAGCTTGGGGCTCTCCAATCACTCTAATACGTTGAACACATGACGAGTCCAAGTTTGCAAACTTGTGTAAGAATAAGGGCTCTTGGAAAAGTAGAAAAAGACAAGATCTCCTGAGTAAATTGGGAGCATGAGAACCTTGGGGGAGGGCTGAAGGGGCGGGGAGAGGTAGGGAAGGGAGCAGAGAAAAAATGTAGAGCTCAATACAAATCAATAAAAATCTTAAAAAAAAGAATAAAGGCTCTTTGCTTTTACATACAGGACTTGGTCTCCTAGTTGGTTCTGGGGGAAGTCCGTGAATTGGGCATAACGGTAATAAAAGATAATAAGCCATGGAAAGATAGGAAATACACAGAGAGTCTGGATCCTATATGTTACTGTGTTGTCTTTGAATTTTTTGACTGCTGATGAGCTAGCAATAGCTACTAAGACATTGGATTGTGGAAGGTACTAGATTAAACCAACCCATAAATTTCTAAAATATCTCAACTTCAAAATTGAAGTCAAAAGGTGTGTTGCTTTAAGAGTATGCTTTTATTTCCCACAGGAAATTAGAGGCAATGGGTTCATTTCAGATTGATATGGATCAGATTTGACTGGGGAAGACCCTCTGAAAATCTTGACTACAGATAGAAATAAATAAACCTAGAAAAAATACAAAACATATTTTACCTGCTCAAACATAAAACAAAAAAATCATCTTTGGATAACTTGTGTACAACACACAGTCTATACTTGTAGTCACACAAAAATTTATGTTACTTTAGAAGTTAATGTGTTTTCAAAACAAGGAGACCAGATACCACTGAAAATGGATGACCCAGGTGATCCAGCATCTCCAAATGCCTCTTCTACAGTTTCTTCAGAGTTCTGTATCTAAAACAGCTTCAGGGCTGCTGAGATGGTCCAACCTCGCAAAATACTTCAGCCAAGACTTACCCTATTTTTTCTCAGGATCCCTCAAAGGTGCCAGTACCCCTAGACAACAGGAAGCACCCTAGAAAAACAGCACCCACATTCCCAAAAGATTGGTTGTGCACTTTTGTCATCATTTAAAAGGGGTTGGTTACAAGTTGTTATTAGTCACAACCAGGAAAAAAAGCTAAACAGAGGAGTTAAATTAAAAAATTAAGTGGCACACGCCCTTAATCCCAACACTCGGGAGGCAGAGACAGGCAGATCTCTGTGAGTTCGAGGCCAGCCTGGTCTACAAGAGCTAGTTCCAGGACAGGCTCTGCTGGCTTGAAACACAACAGTTTCCTTGAATAAGAAATTGAGATGCTACCTAGCCAGTTTGGGCTTCCCAGGCTCTGAACAAGGAGAAAATCCTTGACTACTGGGGCAGTTGATCCTAATTATGATATGGGAATTGGATTTCCTCTTTTTAAAGTGTGTGTGTGTGTGTGTGCAGGTAACTGCTGAGACAAATAAATAAAAAAATAAAAAAATCTCTAAAGGAAAAAAGGGGGAATATGATATAAAAATGACAAGAAAAAAGGGTAGATTATTGAATTCATTTTAATCCAAAAAGCAACTATTAATATAAAATATTTTACATTGGTATGGATTTTGATTTATTGATACAATTGTAAAGTTAGTTTTGTTATACTGTATATATGTTTCTACTTTTTTTTTTTTTGGTTTTTCGAGACAGGGTTTCTCTGTGGTTTTGGAGCCTGTCCTGGAACTAGCTCTTGTAGACCAAGCTGGTCTCGAACTCACAGAGATCCACCTGCCTCTGCCTCCCAAGTGCTGGGATTAAAGGCGTGCGCCACCACCGCCCGGCTTGTTTCTACTTTTTTGGGTATTGTGCTTATGCAGCTTTTTAAAAACTGTAATGTATAATTAAGAAATAGGTTAATAGTCATGTATAGTAATCAAACTTGTAATCATATTAGGTATATTTTCAAGGTTAAGCAGAAATATTTAGATGATCTTCAAACACTTCAAAGACCTACAGAATATGACATTTACTATGTTTAGCAATCTAAGGCTTCTCATGATAGTGAGACACATCTGCTCCTGACAGCACCAATTTACTTCAAAAGAAGATGATGGATATCAAAGAACCTCTATATGTAGTTTGTTTTCTTTATGGCAAAAGCTAGCCATTTGGGAAAAAAAACTGCCCTTGTCTCATTTGGTGAGAGTATACTATCCAAACTGGACCAGCAGGATGCAAAAGAAAGCAACTGCCAAACTTTGCCAAGACAAGGCATGGCATAACACTCCTTCAAAATTCTTGCTCTACAGAAAATTCTGTCAGATATTCTAGGCCCATAGGCCAAAGATAGGTGGTCCAATATTTCAGAGGAACCTTGGATGACTGTCCAGGCAGTCAGCTGTTTCTATTATTTCTCTAGTTTTGGAAGTTGTTTGTTGTGCACTTCCTGTTTACTTAGGTAATATTATATTATTCTTGTGTCTCTGATGGAGTTGAAGACTATATAGTTATCTTTGTTACCAAATTCAGAAAAGAAACTCACAAAAGAGGTGTAAAGTGAGCTGGGTGGTGATGGCACATATGCCTTTAATCCTAGCACTCAGAAGGCAGAGGGAGGCAGATTTTGGTGAGTTTGAGGCCTGCCTGGTCTACAATAGCTAGTTCCAAGACAGGCTCCAAAGCTACAGAGAAACCCTCTGTAGAGGTTTGTCTCGAAAAACCAAAAAAAAAAAAAAAAAAACCCTGTCTCAAAAAAAAAAAAAAGAATTAGTAATAAGCCTGAGCTATCAGCTGAACATTTATAAAATTTTAAGTGTCTGTATAGTTATTTAGGACTGGCTGCTGGAACACAGAGAAACTCCACCTATAAGTGCCCTATTTTTCACTAAAGAGATTTAGCATGACTGTGAAGTTAACTTTTCTATTCTGATAATTGCATAAGTAAATTTTGTGTTTGAGTTTTCACAAAAAATTTATCTATAGAGTCAAAATTCAGAGTTTCTCTTAGGCCTTTCATAAAAATTTTTGTTTTCTTTGACATAAACTGAATGCTTAATCACATGAATGTTTCATTTCTTCAACTCTTCAGTGTGTTTAAATGAAGCCACCTCCAACCTACAGTTGTAGAAACTATTATTAAAAATCAAATGTTGCTCCAAATTACTTGTTTTTATAAACAACACAGTTTTTATAAACAACACAGTTGACTAAAGGTAAGCAGTTGTCTGTGATGCTAGTCTAGTACATTTCCTATTGATAAGTTACTCAATACCTCATTTGAGTGTAAGGGAGTGTGTAGAAGGCATGAGAAACCAGGAAAGTTAATCATACAGGATTATTCCCTTAATGGAAAAAATGGATACCTGTTTTCTCACCCGGAAGCTGCGAGTGGATGTTGTTAATAACCTGGTGAGCTTTGCTATCTACAGAGCTAACCCTTACCCAAATCCCCCAGAATGTTTATCTCAGACTCTTCCTCCCTAGACTGTTTCCGGATATTTGATCACACTGTGAACCCCAAGATTGTATTATTTACTGAAAATAACCTGTTTCAGTTAGCTGTGGTGTGGCTCAGCCATAGTGCACACCTTTAATCTCACAACTTTCTGCTTGAATATTGTAAGTATGGTTAAATAAAATCAACATAGATCAAGAGGTAGAGTAAACAACCAGTTAACAAGAAAAAAAACAGGATGTAATAGGAAGTAGAAGGAAGGGTCATCGGTTGGAGGAATTTGTTTCAGACTGTAGGAGAAGGCTCTCTTTCTGTGATGATGGAGGAAGAAGCATCTGGGGTGCTTTCTCTGCCTCATTAGCTAGCAGGTTTTCATACCAGCATCTGGCTCTCGAGTCTTTATTGATAAAATAGATAGAGATTTAGTTAATGATAGAGACTTAGTTAAAAACACCACACCTTTATATTCAGCTTTGTTTTACAGTCAATAGACCCCCTCCTTAGGAGAGATGTCACATGTACTCTATAGCCTGCTGACCTCTATGATATCTTGATCAGAGATCACAGCAGATCCTAGGTCCTTAAAACTGTAGAACCCATCCTTATGGTCACATGTACTTTGCAAAAAGAGTAGTCACACCTTAAGTTTTATTGTGCACATGAGATTGGGATGGTTGTTACCAGAAAACTATTTTCCAAAATTATACTATACTTAAATATGTCTAAAATAGAGGGCTGGGGAGATTCCCAGTAGTTGAGAGCACTGGCTGCTCTTCCAGAGAACCTGGGTTCAATTCCCAGCACCCACATGGCAGCTCACAACTGTTTGTAACTCTAGTTCCAGGAAATCTGGCATCCTTACACAGATATACATGCAGGCAAAACATCGATACACATAAAAAATTAAAAGTGAATACATCTTAAAATATGTCTAAAATAAACCACCTGGTTTTAGACTCTAGAAGTTTGATCAAGGCCAGGCACACTGAACCAAGTTTTCCTTTTTACCTCACCCTGATCATTTCCCTGGCAACAGTAGACTTGCAGAGACCCCCACAGTTATGAGTAAGTCGACTTGAAATCTCAATTTAGAATACAGGGTTGTGGTTACACCTCAGTGGTAGAGTGCTTATCTAGTGGCTGCAAGGCCCTGGGTTTAATCCCAGTACACAGAGAGAAAAGAGTTGCTGAAGATACAACAGAGGAGAACTAAAAAGGGAACATAAAGAAAAGAGGTAGTAATTGTAAGAAATCAAAAAATAGTTGGAGAAATGGCTTAGTGGTTAAGAACACATTACTGCTCTTTTGTTTGTTTTGTTGGTTTTTTTTCAAGACAGGGTTCTTTGTGTAGTTATAAAGGTGTGAGGACAGATATAGTTTATCAAATTTCTCTCTCATGCTGCCTTCCATAGTCTTAAAAATACTTTCCATTGTGCAAAAATGTCTGACATAAATATGCTGCTGTTTATACAGTGTATATGTCTAAAACTTCTGTTTTCACAAACCCAAAGAATTCTTGTGAGTTCCAGGGAGCCGAATTGAAGGATCCTCCTTAAACAGTTCAGATATACCCCTGTCAATTCCTTGGTCCTAATTTTTTCCCCCTAAACTTAACTTTGTCCTCTGTTCTGCCAATACCTTAAACAGGTGTAAAAGACATTAGACATTCCCATACCACAAATGCCAGACAGAAACAAACAGACCAGCTACACCAGGATGTGACCAGCACCCAGCTTTCTCAGCTTCCCCCCAAAGACGATGCCCACAGATAAGCAGGAAAAAGTTTTGAGAATCTGCTGCCCCAATTTCTTTAACCTGTAGTGCCTAACCTCTTGCCTTTTTATTATAAAAAAAAAAAAGAGATGGGAATGTAATGGTCTGTCCTGTCTCTTTCAGAAACAAGCTTGCCCACACCCTCCCCTATCCACTGAGGCAGGCAGATCTTCCTTCCTGCTTTCAACCTGACTCTTCCTTTTCTGTCTCCATCTCTAAGAGGCAGCTCTGTCTCTCCCTTTCTCTCTCCCTTTCTCTCTCCCTTTCTCTCTCTCTCTCTCTCTCCCCCCTTCTCCTCTTCTCCCCTTCTTCTTTTTCCCTCCATAACCCACTGCCCACTGAATAAATATCCAACCTCACTCTGCATGGTGTGCCTAATCTGTCTATTTCTCACCCACCACATGGTTCCCTGCCCAGGACCAGCTGCCTTGGGAGACCTGCAGCGTGGTCTCTTGGTGTGCCCATCTGCCCGAGTCTCATCATGGCCTGATGCAGTCACTCAGGAAACTGCACCATCCCTGCCTGGAACTGGCTGCTCTCAGGACCTGCTGCCCACTGCCAATGCTAGGAGACCTGCAGCGTTTCTGCCGCTGCAGCCACTGGAGATCCTGCAGCATTTTAAATTCATCTATTACATGTACCACCACTGACTGGTAGTGAGTTTTTTTTAACCCATTTAATTTATTAACACATTTGTTATTTAGCAGTTTTATTTTATTGGTATTTAATTTCTACAGTTTTTTATAAATTCTTGGTACTAGCCTCTCATCCGTGGTCTAGCTGGTAAAGATGTCCTCCTATCCTGTGGGCTGTTTCCTTTGCTGTGAAGAGACTTTATATTCAGATAGTTCCCCTGTTGATACTTGGGGCTAGTTCCTCTGCTGTTGGAGTTCTGTTCAGAAGGTTCTTGCCTGTCCCCATGTCTTGAAGTGTATTCCCACTTTCATTTAGAACCTTCAACATTTCAGGGTTTTTTGGTTTTGTTTTTGTTTGTTTTTGTTTTTTGTTTTGTTTTGTTTTGTTTTTTTTTGAGACAGGATTTCTCTATGTAACAGGCTGGCCTTGAAATTACCGAAATCTGCCCGCCTCTGCCTCCTGAGTGCTGGGTTTAAAGATGTGTGCCACTACCTTCCTGTAACATTTTAGGTTTTTAATTAAGGTTTTTTATTCATTTCAAGTTGACTTTTGTACAAGGTAAGAGATAATAATTTAATTTCATTATTTTTCAGGTGGAGATCCAGTTTCACCAGTATTGTTTGTTGAATAGAGCTATCCTTTTCCAATTGCATGTTTTTGCCTCCTTTGTTAAAAACTAGGTCATTGGAGCTTTGTCAGTTTAATTCTGAGTTCTCAATTCTATTACATTGGTCTACTTGTTTTATACCAGGCTTAGAATGTGTACTTTTATTTTTTTAATATTTATTTATTTATTTATTTATTATGTATACAATATTCTGTCTGTGTGTATGCCTGCAGGTCAGAAGAGGGCACCAGACCTCACCACAGATGGTTGTGAGCCACCATGTGGTTGCAGGGAATTGAACTCAGGACCTTTGGAAGAGCAGGCAATGCTCTTAACTGCTGAGCCATCTCTCCAGCCCGAATGTGTACTTTTAAAGTGAGGTCCCCTCATCTCCAAAAGGAGAAAAAGCACATGTTCTCTTTCATGTGTGAATCTTAGCTTATAATGTATACCTATATGTGTAAACTAACATTATACTATGTGTGTGTAAACTAACGTGTGCTAACACAGGATTTGGAAAAAAGAGCCAGGAGGGCTACCATTAGGTGATGAAGGACAATGCAGGTAAAAGACGGGAGTTGTGAAAGAGAATGTAAACCTAATTGTTTTTCTAGCTTTAATTCTGTCCTCTTTCTCTGTCTCTCTGTCTCTCTCTGTCTCTCTGTCTCTCTGTCTCTGTCTCTCTCTCTCTCTCTGTGTAAGTGTGTGTGTGTGTGTGTTGGATAAATTCACAGACGTGTAATTGACAGGGAAAGTGTAAAACCCTAAGTGAAGTTCCTTGGCTTTAGAGCGGCCTTTAGAACTTTATAGACATTCACTGAGTTCAGGTCAGGGCAAGTGTTTATTTAAATGGCTCTGTTTGTCTGGTTGTGTGACATTTACATTTGTAATTTCATTACAATAAAGCGATTTTCATATTAAAAATAAACAGAAGGCCGGGCGATGGTGACCCACGCCTTTAATCCCAGCACTCGGGAGGCAGAGGCAGGCGGATCTCTGTGAGATCGAGACCAGCCTGGTCTACAGAGCTAGTTCCAGGACAGGCTCCAAAGCCACAGAGAAACCCTGTCTCGAAAAACCAAAAAAAATAAAAAATAAAAATAAACAGAAAAGTCTCTTTTAATTTATGGTAACAGAATCTCAGGCTACCGTATCCACCGCCTTTGTGTCTTTGTGAGGTGGTCGCTCATGACAAAGAACGTGTGTCCTAATAAGTCTGTTTTACAGCTCAGAATGGAGGGTGGAAGAGGTGGAATTCTCGATATCCCTTTCAGAAGGATGACCCCACCTCTTGCAGGTTCTACCTTGGCACCAGTTGAGGATGAAACATTCAATAAATGGGCTTTTTAGGAGGCATTCTTGACCCAAATGATAGTGAGCTTTCTTTGTATGTGTGGGTGGGTGTTTGTGTGTGTGTCTTAGTGTGAGCTTTGTTACTTTTTTTCTGAGTCCTCAATTCTTTTACATTGAGCTATCTGTTTTATGCCACTAACAGGCTTAGAATGTGTACTCTTAAGTAAGATTCCTCAACCCCGGAAAGACTGGCGTGCTAGGAAAGTGCCGGCTGTGTTTGATATTAGAAATACTGAAGAAAAAGAAAGAACAAAACACTAATCCCAAGGATGAAAAACACCAAAATTTAATCTGATGGCTTCAGAGATTGTGTGTTTGGGCTAAGCCTCCCGGAGGTACGGAATAGTGAAGCTGCATTTAGAAAATTCAAGCTGGACCTGGAGAGATGGTTCAGCGGTTAAGAGCACTGGCTGCTCTTCCAAAGTCCTGAGTTCAATTCTCAGCACCCACGTAGTGGCTCACAACTGTTGGATGCCCTCTTTTGGTGTGCAGATATAAATGCAGAAAAAAAAACCACCCATATACAAAAACAACTCTTTTTTGTTTGTTTGTTTGTTTGTTTTTCTCAAAACAAAGTTTCTCTGTGTAACCCTGGCCATCCTGGAACTTGCTCTTGTAGACTGGCCTGGAACTCAGAGATGTGCCTGCCTCTGCCTCATGAATGCTGGGACTAAAGATGTGGGCCACTCCTGCCTGGCCAAATAAAACTTTTTTAGAAATAGAAAAAGAAAATTAGAGCTAATTCCTGAGCATGTTCAGGACACACACCATCTGATTGGCTTCGGTGGCATGAATCTTAAATGTGCTGCCTAGGCAAAACGTATTCCATGATCAGAAATTAGCAGCCCATAATTGACTCTCTTGTGGATGTCAAGGCAATTGACGTTTTTTTACTTCATCTGTTCTGTGTTGGTTTTAACTAAAAACAAACAACGCCGTATACTTGAGACCCCCTCCAGCAACAGCAGATCTGCCAGATCCAGAAGATGATGGAAATCATAATCCCAGGGGCGCAAACGACTTCAGAGAAGTAGCTAATAAACTGCCTGAGGACAGCACTGGGGAAGACAGAAGAGGTTTGCCAGATGGGTCCTCACTGTTGTTACTAGACAGTAATTGCGAAAGATGCTTAGGTTTGAATGGAGAAAACTCCAGGTAGTTCTGGAAAAGCTGCCGGTGATGGGATGGTGCTAAAGCTTCAGGTATTTCTAAGGTTTATTTATTTTCATCTTATGTGTTTGAGTGTTCTGTCCGCAAGCACATATGCGCATGCATGCTGTACCAGCAGGGGGCAGAAGAGGGCGTTGAAATCCCAGAAACTGGAGTTAGGAGATCTTAGAGGAGCGGGGGTGCTGGGCAGTGAATCTGGACCATCTGCAGAACAGCCAGTGCTCTCAGCCACTGAGTTAGCTCTCCAGTCCCAGGTGCTGAAGTTAAATGAGCTGTAACACTAGTCCAAGGATCTGTTTAAAATTCAGATTTTGATATTTATTATTTTTAAAAGATTTATTTTTAAGTTTTATATATATGTGTGTGTGGGTATGTGCACATGAGTGCGGGTGCTGGAGGAGCAACCACTGAGTCATCTCTCCAGCCCTAAAATTCAGATTTTTAGAGTGATAAATAAAAAGTCCTACTTGTGGTTAGAAAATAAATAAACTCTACCAAAAAGTGAATATTTAAATTGTTCCTATTAAAGAGAGAAGAAATTTTAAAGGGTAAAATCATGACTCTCATGCATACATGAGATGAATATGGCTCAACGATTTTTATTTAACTCACTAATGAACGAGAGAACCCGGAGATAATGTTACAGTGAGTTCAAAGGAACATGCAGAGGCCAGACAAATATATAAACCATTCAGCATTGCTGAAATAAGTTTTCCTCGTCTTCCCTTTTCATTTCCTTTCCCCTCCCCCATCGATCCCCCACTTCCCTTTGGCACCATGGGGATTGCAGCTAGGGCATCATTTGAGGGAAGCAAGGATTCTACTGGGCCACTACAGCCCCAGATAGGAAATCAATTTCCTTTGTTGGTACAAAACTGGTCTATTCCACAGTGGGGAGAGGAACGTCATTGGAACCCCACTAAAGGGAACTTATTTGACTGTCTGAAAATAACTATTTGTATTTATCTCAGTTTTCCAGTAACCCGTAAGGCTTCATAACTTTTCAACAGCACAAAGAAAAGTATAGGTCCCATAGAACCTGATAAATGGAGGGAGGGGAAGAGGAGTTTTCTACTTTTAAGTACTCTTTTGGCTGCAGCTTCCCCTTGACAATGACCCCTGGGCTGAAGAGGTGTCTCGGGGGTAAAGAGTACTTGACTTGAAAACGGGAAGACTTGAATTCAAATATCCATCACTGGCCTACACTGGGTGTGGCTTCACCTGTGACTCCAACACTGTGGGAGGCTGAGACAAGAAATTCACCGGGCTGGAGCTTGCTGGTCAGAAAAGATTGTTGGCACTAGAGTTTCATGTTTATGAACTCCCATGTGAATGCTAAAAATTGAACCAGGATCCTCTGTAGCAGTAACAAATGCTCCTAACTACTGAGTCATCTCTCCAGACCCCTACCTTGAAGCTTTATGTGTTTAATGCACTTTGTGGGGCATGGTTGGGATAGGGTCATACTGGCTGGTCTGGAACTTGATATATAAACCAGAGTAGCTCTTTTTAAAACTCCTGCTTCAGCCTCCCCAGGGCTGGGATTATGGGTATGTACCCCGCTTGTCCTTTAAGGAGTGTTAACAATTGTTTCAGAAAGAAATGGAATTGTGTGTGGTTTTCCCTTCTCCCCCCCCTTTCTCCCCCCCTTTCTCCCCCCCTTTCTCCCTCCCTTTCTCCCTCCCTCCCTCCCTTCTTCCTCTTCCTTATCCTCCCTCTCTATCTGTGTGTGTGTGTTTGTGTGTGTGCGCTTTAGACAGGGTCTCTCGCATATACCCAAGGATGGCTGAACTCCTGGTCTTCCTGCTTATTACAGGCAGCTGACTTGTAACCTGACACCCAGCTTCAATCAAGCATCTTCAGCTGAGTCCCTTGCTGTGTGTTTCTTCTGTGACTTACATGTCATCTGTCTTCTCTTCACCCTATAGCTCCAGCAGATCTAGAAATGGCCTTGTGTTGTTTTCTTGCAAAGCTGGATTCAGAATTCTGTATCTATTTAAACTCCTCCAAAGATTCCACTGGGACAAAATCAGTACAGAATGACTGAGACTTTACTGAACTTTGTCTCTGGCAGACCAAACACCTTAAACTTTTCTCTTTTCCCTAATATCTCTCTTCTATAGACACACTCTCCTCCCAAGAAGTTTAGACTTGCTGATTCTTCGCTGAGTCTGTCTTCCTTCCTTTCTTACCCTTTCTACCTCCTTCCCTTTTTTCAAAAAAATATTTTCCTTTTATTTATTACATTATGCATATAGTTGTTTGTCTTCGTGTAGTCTGTGAACCACATGTATATCTGGTGCTCAAGGAGATCAGAAAGGCCATGGGATCCCCTGGAACTGGAGTTACAGACAGTTGTGAGCTGCCATGTGGGTACTAGGAATTGAACCAGGTCCTTTGGAAGAACAGCCGGTGTTCTTAACGGCTGAGCCGTCTCTCTAGCCCCACTACTTACCTTTTTAAAACAAAGTCTGTAATAGGCCAAACTGGTCTCAAATTCACTATTAGTATAGCAAATGGCCTTGAACTGCTGATCTTCAGGTGTCTTCTTTGTCAGGTAAAAGGGTCAGTCAAAGACGTATCATCATCACACCCCCACCCCCACCGGCCCTGAACCCAGAGCCAGTGAAAGAAACCCACCCTGACTCTGAGACCCAAGTCAGTGAAAGAAATACTTTATCCCTGAACCCAGAATCAAAGAAACACACCCTGACTCTGAAACCAGTGCCAAGGAAACACACTTTGGCCCTAAAATCAAAGCCAGTGAAAGAAATATGCCTTGGCCCTGAAATTAAAGTCAAAAGGCTAAAAAAGGCCAATGAAAGAAACACACTTTGGTCTGGAAACCAGACTCAAATCTGCCCTGACCAACTAGCAGAAAACCAACCAATCCCTGAAGTTTTTAGAAAAGCTACCAAGATCTAACCTATCTGAGCTCAAGGGACTGAAAACTGACCAATTCGCACCCTAAAAATCTTCTCCCTGGAAAAACTCCACCTCTAAGAGGCCCTATAAGCCCTGCACTTGTTCAGTTTTTTGCTGCCTTTTCTATTTTCTTTCTTTTAAAAGATTTATTTAGTATATACACAACATTTGGCCTCCATATATACCTGTAGGCCAGAAGAGGGCACCAGATATCATTACAGATGGTTATGAACCACCATGTGGTTGCTGGGAATTGAACTCAGGACCTCTGGAAGAACAGTCAGTGCTCTTAACCTCTGAGCCATCTCTCCAGCCCCTTGTTGCTGCCTTTTCCACTCTGGCAGAGGCAGCCACTTTCCTGGATTCTTTCCTCCCAATAAAACTCTTGAAGGAGGTTTGGTGAGACCTTCCTTCCCTGGAATGGAGCAGGAGCTTTGGAGGAGAGAAGTAACAACTTTTGCCAGAGCAGAGCAGAGCAGAGCAGGGCTATACCATTTCACTGGCAGAGTTGTTACACTCCAGGACCGGAGAAGAACTTCCCCGGGGAAACCCTCCCCTGCTGGAGTAGAGCTGTTACATTAGGAAAACCATTCCCTGGAGCAGGGCTGTAAGCTGCTGTGCTTACTGTGACCTGTGGTATTCCTTGGCTCCCGACTGCCAGGATCCCCTTTCCATCTGAGCTGCAGTGCTTACACGCCTACTCCTCCCAAGTGCTGGGATTATAGACAGGTGTCACATCACCTCATGCAGAGCCTTGGATATTCTTGTGTCCTTACTCACACATCTCCGGCTCATTTCCTGAGTGATTCCCTCAAGAACAAAAGGAGTGCGGATTCAGCCCATGGTTGGTCAGTGAGTTGTGCCTTTGTGTGGTGGGTGAGAGTATCACCACCAGTCTAAGAACTTTGTGAAGTCTAAGATAATTATAGACATTTTTCCAAAATTCCCTTGTTCAAAAGAAGATATTCTTTCTCACTTCTAGCATTTTGTAGGTGCATGTTTCCAATTAGCTCCACAGCTTCTTTAGTGGACAGAAAACATTAAAGTTTATAGAAGCAATTCTTCCTCCTTCTTGAGATATGATCTCCTATAACTCAGGCTGGCCTCAAATTCACCACCGTGGCCTGGGTTTCATCCCCACCACTGCATAAACAGGGTGCGGTAGCACATGCCTGCCTGGACTAGCACTTGGGACGTGGAAGCTGGAGGGTCAAGAATTCAAGGTTACATATTGAGAATTGGAGGCCAGAGTATGGTACACAAGACCTCCCTCCCCCCCCCAAAAAAAACCATCAATCCTACAAGAATGGCTTCATATACAGACAATATTGTGGTTGTTCTAAACAAGGATATCAGGGACGGGACAGGAGAGATGGCTTAGCAGTTATGAGCACTGGCTGCTCTTCCAGATGACCCAGGTTGGATTACCAGCCCCCACACAGTGGCTTACAACCTTCTATAACTCCAGTTCCGGGGGATAGATCAACACCCTCTTCTGGCCTCTTCAGGCACGCATGTGGTGGACAGGTATGCATGGAAGCAAACCGCATTAAAGAAAAAAAAAGAGATGGTATAAATTATTAATGGCCATAAGATAATATATAATTTTAATGAAGAGCATATTCCTTAAACAGCTTTCTTATTTCCCAGCCCGAATATAAGAAAATTAATGTAGCAGAAAAACAGTACCCAAGGTAAATGAGAAAAATTACGTCTTATATTGAATTCGTGAAAATTCAGTAGGCTTCTTCCTTCAAAACCAAAAGACAAAAGCACCATCTCAGAAAGGCACCACTTTTCTAAAGAAATTAAATCTTTGCAACTGGAACCTGTCCTCTAACAGAGAACCTGGGGCGCAAACGGCGGCCCTACAGGCTTCCGTACAAAATGGCGCGGCCCATAGGCACACGCCATGGTGGGGGATTACATCCTCCTGGCCGGCTACTCGGCCGGAAGTGGCTACGGCATTTAAGCATCCGGGTGGGTGCGGCCAGGCCGCCTCGGGGGTTCCAGGCTGTCAGCGTGAGGTGCCGCAGGTGTTCAGGCGAGGCTGGAGGCCGCAGGTAAGTGAGACTCGGGTTGGCCAAGTCTCCTCTGGGACCCTGTGCCGGGAGAGGGGTTTCCAGTGTGGCGCGAAAGGCTCGTGATGCTGGAGGCGGCACTTTGCGCGTGGGCGACTGTTGGGCTCCGAGGTCCCCGGGCGTTGTTGGTCCTGCCCCTCTCCCCGCCCTGAGGCGCGGCCTCCTGCTCCTTCACTCGGTGTGGGCGGTTGAGCCCTCGGGTTCGGGGAGGACTCACCCCGCCATTGGTCCCTAAGCCTTCCCCGGGCCGCCCCTTTCCATCCGCCCGGCTTCTCGTCTGGAGCCTCCATCCACCCTTCGAGGCTTCCTGACCCAGTCAGTTAAAAAGCAGCCCCTACCGCCGTTCCTCCCGGCGTTGGGGACGCGCCCCACCCGGGTACCTGCCGGCGCACACGCTACCGGGCCGTTTGCCGGCATTCCGCGGGATAGATCAAACTAGAACTTTAAGCCTTATTTATTCAAAATTGACATCTGTTCATTAAAATTCAGACAGCCCAAGCTTTTATAAGCTTTTGATATATGATTGGACGCAAATTCCCTTATATAACACCTCCTTGGAAACACAAAAATTGTTCTTGTTTTTATTAACTTTTTGGAGTGGGTGGTGGGTGGGTGGTGACAGGGTTTCGCTCTGTAGCCCTGGCTAGCCTGGAACTCTTATCTGTTGGCCTCTGCCTTCCACGTGCTAGGATTAAAAGCTTGTTCTACCACGCCTGACAAGATTTATTTTTGTTTGTGTGTATCTGTGTGAGTGCATTCTGCCTTAAGCGTTGATCTTCTGGAGCTGAAGTTTCAGACGGTTTGAGCTGCCTGATGGGAGTGCTAGGAGCCAAATTTAGGTTCTCCGGAGAAGCAGCTAGTGCTATTTACTTATTTAATTGAAAATAGATTTTCTTTTCCTCACATAATATATCCTCACTATGGTTTCAACTCCCTCTGTCCCTCCCAATTTCTCCCCACCTCCATTCCCATCCTGATCCACTCCCTTGCTGTCACTCATTGAAAAACAGGCTTCTAAGGGATAATAATAAAATATAACAAGATAAAATAAGATAAAACGAAACCATCAAAACGAAGTTGGACAAGACAAACAGAAGAAAAAGACCAAGAGAAGACACAAGAGTCAGCGACCTACTTGTTTGGATACTCACGAATCCCATAAAAACACTCTGTGCATGTGTGTGTGTGTGTGTGTGTGTGTGTATGTATGTATTGTATCCACATGCCTGCAAAACCAGAAGAGGGTATTGAATCTCCTGGAGTTGGATTTATGGGGGTAAACCACCTGATATGGATGCTGGAAGTCAAACTCAGATCATCTGAAAGAGCAACAAGTGCACTTAACCACTGAGCATCTCTCTGACCCTAAGACTGCAGTAACAGAGCACACAAACTGGAGGGCTTAAAATAATGGAAATTAGTTCTACAGTTCAGGAGAAGAGAGGTCCATAATTAAGGATTAAGGAGGATTTTACTGTCTCCATGGTGGGGAGCTGAGGATGAGAATCCTTCCTTGCTTTTTCTTTTTAGCTACTAGTGATCAAGATCCTTGACTTTCTTTGATTTGCACGGCTTTAGTGCCCACCTCCATCTTCTGGCTTCTTTCCCATGTGTCTCTCACATTTGGTCTCCCTCTGTCTTTTTTTTTTTTTTCTTTTTCCTGTAGGATACCAGTCACACTAGATTAAGGGCCACTGTACACCCGTATAACCTCATTTTATCTTTTTGAGACAGGGTTTCTCCAGCTTTGGCTGTCCTGGAACTCACAGAAATCTACCTGCTTTTGCCTCCCAAGTGCTGGGATTAAAGGCATGCACGACACCTGCTGTGACTTCATCTTGATAATGTTGAAAGGCCCTATTTCGTAACAAGGGCATAGGCATAGGTTCTGAGGGTAGAACTGCAACATACCTTTTTGGTAGAATAGCTCAACTCAACCTGTAGTAAGCTGTTTTATGTGTGTGTCAGTTAAGAGGCTTTTGACTTCTATCCTCTTTGGGCTTGTTACAGACAGTGCTGCTCTGCACTTCCTGTGCATGTGTTCATTTCCCTTCTGTGTGGTTGTAGTGGAAATGTGAGGCCTGTGGTGTCTTTATGCTTAACTGTCAAGGACCCGCCAGGCTGTTTTCCAAAGCAGCCGTGCCATTTGGCATTCCCACTGACAGTGTGAGAGTTTCTCACTTCTCCACAATATTGCCAGTTTTTATTATCTGCCTTTTTGAGATCCATTAGTCATTGTGATTTTGATTTGCATTTTTCCTGATGGCTAATGATATTGGGGAGCTTTTCATGTGCTATTTGGCCATTGCTCAATTGTCTTTCATATCTCTATTCATAGTCTTAATCATGTTTTTAATTAGTTAATTTGTCTTTTTATTATTGAGTTGTAAGAGTTTATATTCTAAATGCATGCCTTTAGCAGATATGTGGCTTGCATATATTTTCTCCAGCTCTTCAGGGTCTTTTGGGGATGTCTTGGTAGCCAATTTATTTTCAAAGAAGGATATATATATATATATATATATATATATATTAAAGATTTATTTATTAAGCATACAATGTACTGCTGGCAAGGAAGGCACCAGGTCTCATTACAAATGGTTGTGAGCCACCATGTGGTTGCTGGGAATTGAACTCGGGACCTGTGGAAGAGCAGCCAGTGCTCTTACCCTCTGAACCATCTCTCCAGCCTATCAAAAAAGGTTTTTAAAAAGTTTGGTTTAGGGCTGGAGAGATGGCTCAGCGGTTAAGAGCACTGCCTGCTCTTCCAAAGGTCCTGAGTTCAATTCCCAGCAACCACATGGTGGCTCACAACCATCTGTAATGAGGTCTGGTGCCCTCTTCTGGCCTGCAGGCATACACACAAACTGAATATTGTATACATAATAAGTAAATAAATATTTAAAAAAAAAAGTTTGGTTTAAGCCGGGTGGTGGTGGCGCATGCCTTTTAATCCCAGCACTTGGATCTCTGTGAGTTCGAGGCCAGCCTGGTCTACAAGAGCTAGTTCCAGGACAGGAACCAAAAAGCTACAGAGAAACCCTGTCTCGAAAAAAAAAAAAAAGTTTGGTTTACATTGAATTCATGTTTTTAGAAAACAGCTACTGAAGTTTGGATGTGGCCGCTCCCAAAGTTTCACGTGATGAAAGAGTAAACCCCAGTGTAGCACTATTGGGAGATGGTGTGCCCTGTGGAAGATGGGGGGTCTTAGAGGAGTCCTTAGGTCATTTGGGATTTGGAAAGGTAATCTGGGGGATCCCAGCTCCTTTATGTAATTGGTATTTTTCCTTTTTGCTCTTAATACTTTTGGGGAGACCACCACCCAGATCCCAAATAAATACACAGAGGCTTATTCTTTCTTATGAATGCCCAGCCTTAGCTTGGTTTATTTCTAGTCAGATTTTCTTAACTTAAATTATCCCATCTAGCTGGGCGTTGGTGGTGCATGCCTTTAATTTCAGCACTCAGGAGACAGAGGTAGGCGAATCTCTTAGGCGGATCTCTGTGAATTGAAGGCCAGCCTGGTCTACAAGAGCTAGTTCCAGGACAGCTAGGGCTGTTACACAGAGAAACCCTGTCTCAAAATAAAAACCAACCAACCAAACAAACAAACAAAACAAAACAAAATTATCCCATCTATCTTTTGCCTCTGGGCTTTTATCTTTTTCTATTCTATATACCTTTCTTTACTTGTTACTGTGTAGCTTGCTGTGTAGCTGGGTGGCTGGCCCCTGATGTCTTCCTCTCCTTTTCTCACTCCTCATCGAGCCTCTCTTCCTAGATTTCTCCTCTTATTTATTCTCTCTGACTGCAAGCCCTGCCTATCCATTCTCATGCCTAGATATTGGTCAGCTCTTTATTAGAACAATCAGGTATTTTAGGCAGGCTAAGTAACACAGCTTCATAGAGTTAAACAAATGCAACATAAAAGAAGGCAACACACCTTTGCATCATTAAACAAATGTTTCACAACATAAACAAATATAACACATCTTAAAATAATATTCCACAACACCCTTAGCAACTATGTATGTGTGTGTATATGTATGTGTTGAGACAGAATCTCTCTCTATAAATCAAGCTGGTCTGGAATTTTGGTAGGTAACTCAGGCTAGCTTCAAACTTGCTGTTCTGTCTCATTCTTAATATTTCTGGGATAACAGGTGTGTGCTGTCATGCCCAGCTTCTATTTTTCCTGTCCTTCGTTGGAGTTTTATTTTGATTCCAGCCACTGGTCTTCCCCAGAAGCTCTACATGTTTTCTGTGTTAGAAGCACATGGACTCTGTATATCGCTTCCATGGTGATGCTACTTTAACAGAGTTCCCCAATTCTGAACCAGTCTTAATTTAGGTCTTTGGCTCTGGATTTTCTTTTTAATGAGAATGTTATGAACTTGGCCCTGCATCTGTCATAATTACAAACTTAAGGAGTATCTGTCCTCTCCTTAGGGATTCCTTCCTTCCTTCCTTCCTTCCTTCCTTCCTTCCTTCCTTTCTTTCTTGTGTGTGTATGTCAGAGACAGAGAGACAGAGAGAGGGAAGACTTTTGGAAATCAGTTCCCCTTTCACTATGTAGGTCTGAGGAATTGGACTTAGGTCATCAGTCTTGCCAACAAGTGCCTTTACCCGATGAGCAGTCTTGCCAGCCTTTACTCTTGATTCCATTTTGTATCATTAAGAGAGTCTAAAGCAATTGGCAGAGCACAGGTGAATTTGTGGAAGCAAAGGTGGAAATAGAAATGGGATAAACAAGTATAAAGAAGAGCCAGCTCTGGTGGTACACACTCATAATTTCAGCGTTTTAAAGGAGGATCTGGATTTCAAGGTCATCCCTAGTTATATAAGTTTAAGAAAGTCTGGGCTACATGAGACCCTATCTCAAAAAATAAAAGTATAAAAATGGAAAAATCTCAATACTAACTGTTCTGTATCAAAATTTGTATCAGTTTTTTCAGTTTGTGGGTACAGAGATTTAAACTTTAGGGGGAAACTTGTTTGTACTTAAGTTTGTATTTTATATGTAAGCATATTTTTGACATTTGTTTTGCAGGTTGTGGGATTAGTGAAAGGTTGAAAATGTCTAGACAGAATTTAGTGGCTTTGACAGTGACCACCCTTCTGGGTGTGGCCATGGGGGGATTTGTACTGTGGAAAGGCATCCAGCGCAGATGGAGAAAGACAAGCAGAGTGGCGCAGCAGCAGCAGCAGCAGCAACCACAGCAGCAGCAGCAACCACAGCAACAACAGCAGCAGCAACAGCAAGTGCTTGGTAGGAGGGAGTGGCCCCCTCCAGAAGCTGCCCAGCTACCCTTTGGGGGCCTGAGAATGCCCAGAACCTCATGGGAAGAGAGGATACTCCAGGCAGAGGTGGTGACAGTATCTCAGGAGGCAGAGTGGAATCAAATCCAGCCCTTCCTTCGAAGAGAGTTGGCAGATTTTCCAGTACTTGGTATCGACTGTGAGTGGGTAAGTTAAAAGGCAGTGACTGAAAAAGAATCTCATTAGCTTTCCCAGTTCAGGACATGGATGGTCAAGAATAGAATAAGCTGAAAGGAGAAGTACTTTGTTCTTGACTTGCTTGTAAGTATACTTAGCAGATGATGCTGATGCTCTCAGGATAGGGGTGACCTTAAATTTGTTATTCTGGAGTCAGGTGGGCCTGCATGAGTTTCACTTTCACTGATTGTTTTCCAGACTGGACAAGATAATTAGCTTTTCCAAATCTGTTTGTGTTTTGTAATAGGAATGTATGAGCACCTACTTC
Organism: Microtus oregoni; assembly: GCF_018167655.1. Lineage (NCBI taxonomy): Eukaryota > Metazoa > Chordata > Mammalia > Rodentia > Cricetidae > Microtus > Microtus oregoni. Next base: position 16,953,473 of record NW_024543068.1, on the reverse strand, counting down.
CAGTAACTTCTGAGTAATCAAGTAGATAATCCCTATAAAGGCTTCAGTGCAGTTTAATATACAGCAAGTGCTCATTCAATACCAGCTGCTAGGTAGGTGTGCTGGTGCACGACCGTAACCTCAGTACCCTGGGAGACCAAGGGAAGGGGGCCACAGCAAGTTCGAGGCTATCCTGGGAGACCAAGGGAAGGGGGGCCACAGCAAGTTCGAGGCTATCCTGGGCTGTACTGTGAATTTGAGGTCATCCTGGGTTATAAATTAAGACCCTGTCTTCAAACAAGCAAACAAACAAAAGCAAAACCTGCTATTTCAACTACCTACCTATTTTAGTTTTTGTTTTCAGTTTGTTTTTTGAGACAGGTGGGTGCCAATTGTTGCGAATTAGGTCAGTATGATAAGTAACCAGGCTAGCTCAAGAGTAACAGGAATACTTTAATGGTTAAAGAGGGGAAACTTACACTGTAAGAATGGGAATTCCAAAATCCAGTAGAGAGAGCGCGCACCTGCATCCCCAGGTTTTTCTACCTGGGCTCTAGGTGGCCACACTCTAACTCGATGTGTTTGCTTAAAACTATCAGTTGATAGTTTCCCCATCAGACCTTGAACTTGTGTAACTGAGAATAACCTTGAGCTTTTGCTTCTCTTACCTTTACCTCCTAAGTACTAGAATCAAAGATGTACACTACCCCACTGGTTTGTTAATACTTTTTAAAAAGATTATTTATGGGTGTGTGTGAGCTACTATGTCCTCTGTGTTTGATAAATACCTTTGATATTTTCCATGTCATTTTCTATGTATAAGAGCTTGGTTTGTATGTCCTCTCTTCCTGCCAAAATTCTAAGTATTTTAGGCCAGGGCCATGCCTTCCATATCCCCAAAGTTGTACTCTAACCTTCACATGTATTCCATGGCACATATGCACTCACACACATACACATATGCATATGCAAACGACAAAAACACAAACTCAAGAAAAACAATCCTCAAAGAAATGTCTGAGGAGCTAGGGCTAGAGCTCAGTTAGTAGAACATTTGTCTAGTGTGTAAAGTCCTGGGTATAACCCAGCACAGCATACAGAGGACTCTACTGGGAGGAGGGATATTTCATACTTGAGGCCAAGATTATAAAGAGAAAATAGTCAATATAACAAAAGAATTGCCCTGAGAATTTCCAGGTGATTCTCCAGTCTCTGCCTCTTACCACTCTATGAGAGTGCTGGGATTGCAGATGTGTAGCACTGCATTGGCTTTTTCCATGGGTTCCAGTGATTAAACTCAGGTTGTTAAGATTACATGTGTAATTGGACTTTCTCGTTGAATTTCTTTGGACTGCCAGCCCCTAAATAATGACATGGAGACTTATTATGAAAGCTTGGCCTTTAGCTTAGACTTATTCCCAATTAGCTCTTATAATTTCTGTTTTCTATTAATGTAAGTTCTGTCTCTCCTCAATTCTGTATGTCCAACTCCCTCCATGTCTTGCTGACATCTCTTGTGCACCTAGATTCTAATCCTGAGTTCTTCTCTCTAGCCAACAATCCTGCCTGTTCTCTCCTGCCTGTCTATCGGCCATAGGGCTCTTTTATTAAACCAATTAGAAGGTACCTTGCCTTCATTGTGTACAAAAAGATTCTCTCACAACATTTCCCTCTTTTTGTCTAAATCAAAAGGAAAGGTATTAACCCTAACGCAGTAAAGCTATATTCAGTAGAACAATTATCAGGTAAGAATTACATTCACAATGTCGAGTCCATTTGTATTTGGCAAATTTGAAGAAACTATTGTCTATCCATCCTATCAAAGTTTTATACCTAAACCACTTTCTATCATAGCTTGTATTACCAACCTAAAAAAAAATCATTTTAGATCTTAAAACATTTTCTTAGATAAATAGCTAATCTATTATGTCTTGCAACCTTATATACTTTACACCTCTTTTGTAAGTTTCTTTTCTGAATTTGGTAATAAAAAAAGTATAACTGTCTAGTCTTTGATTACATCAGAGACCTAAGAAGGATAAAATATTACCTAAACAAACAGGAAATGCAGAGCAAACAACTTCTAAAACTATAGACATGACAGGGAGAGCTCTCAGGATAGGGGCTATCTGGATCGTCACCCAAGGTTCTTCTGCAACCCTGGGACATCCATCTTTGACTTACAGGCCTAGAATACCTGACAGACTTTTTTGTGAATCAGGAGTTTTGAAGAACTGTCCTATCTTGTCTTGGCAAAATTTGGTCTTTTGTGTCCTGCTTGTCCAATTTGGAGAGCATATTGTCAGCAGTCAAGGGAAGCAAGGACAGTTCCCCAATGGCTGGCTTTGCCACATACAAAGCAAACTCTATATGGAGGTTCTTTGATGCCCATCATCTTCTCTAAAGTAGATTGGTGCTGCCGGGAGCAGACTTACCTAACTGTCATAAAAAGCCTTATGCTATTAAAACATCTTAAATGCCTTGTTCAGTAGGTCTTTGAAGTGTTTGAAGACTGCCTTTCTATCCAAAATATATTTCTATTTGACCTTGAAAACATACCTAACATGACTACAAGTATGGTTGTTATAGATGACTAACTATTAACCTGTATTTATTAATTATTCTAAACAGTTTATAGTAATAGCTTTCAAAGACTAGAACTTTACATTACAATTTTAAATGAACCACATAGGTTCACAATATTTTATAGTATGTTATAACAAAAACAACCTTAAATTTGTATCAATATAGGAAAATCCATACCAATGTAAAATATTTGAGATTAACAGTTGTTTTTTAGTTTAAAAGTAGATTCAATAATCTACCCTTTTATTCTGTTATTCCCACATCCCCCTATTTTCTTTTTGAAAAGAGATCCCTGAATCTAACCTCTCCTTAGTTTTTTCCATGAATGTGACCAGTAACAACTTGTAACCAACCCCCCTAAATGATGACAAACATCCATAACCCACTGAATGACTAAAAGCCATCCTCCCCAAGTCATGGGAATGTGGGCATCATGTTCCTTTTGTTGTTGTTGTTTGTTGCTGGGTCCTAAAGGCTCACTTGGGGAGAGGGTGAGAAGACATGTGTCAAAAACACAGACACTGGGGCTGGAGAGATGGCTCAGAGGTTAAGAGCATTGCCTGCTCTTCCAAAGGTCCTGAGTTCAATTCCCAGCAACCACATGGTGGCTCACAACCATCTGTAATGAGGTCTGGTGCCCTCTTCTGGCCAGCAGGCATACACAGACAGAATATTGTATACATAATAAATAAATATTTAAAAAAAAACCCAAAAACACAGACACTGGGAGTCAGGTAAAAGGCAAACAGCAGACCTCTGACAGCAACTGTTGTTAGGCTCTCAAGCAGGCTGCAGGTTGGCTCATCTCTCGGCCTTGTAGGCCTTATCTCCCTAGAGCTGATTTTTGGTTTTTCAAGACAGGTCTTTTTTGGCTATCCTAGAACTAGCTCTGGATCAGACTGGCCACGAACTCACAGAGATCTGTCTACCTCTGCCTCCCAAGTGGGCATTGTGTTCTTAAAATTACTTCCTATTGTCTGGGGACTACGTCATCTTTGGACCCTAAGAAAATGGGATAATGGTCAAATCCTGGGAGAGCTAACTGTATTATTTTTTGTTTAGTCTCTATGTGATGGGAAAGTTCAGAGCTTATCTGAAGTCCTGGTTGAAGTAGTCTGTGAGACTGGACCATCTCAGCTAGCTGCTTTGAAGTTGTTCTGGATGCAGATTTTGGGGAAACTGCAACAGAGGGATTCCGAGCAGCTGGATCACCTGGGCTAGTTGTCTTCATTGCTATCTTTTTTTTTTTTTCTGAAAACACTCAAACTTTTAAAGGTAGCATACATATCTGCATTAACATAAGTGTGGAATGTGTGGTGTGCACAAGTCAGCTAAAGATGATTTTCTGTTTTTGTTTGAGCAGATAAAAGGCATGTATCAACTTTGTGAGTGCGTGTGACAGTGTAACTAAACTGTGATGTGAATCTCCATCCAGGGGATAATAGGTCATGAGGACTCTGTAACCAACAATGTTTATTATGTCTGATCTGATCTCAAAGCTGTTCCCATGTAAAGGGATTAGCCTATATGTCACCTGTCTTACAGTTTTTCTTGGTTTCTACCTTCATGTCTGTAGTCAAGATTTTCAGGAAGTCTCCCAGGGTCAGATCTGATCTTTATTAATTTTGAAGAAACCCATAGCTTTTTATTTCCTGTGGAAACAAACGCATAATCTCTCCCCCAACACAACACATTTTCTGACTTCCTTTATAAAGTTAAGACATCCTTAAAATATATAGACTTGTTTAATTCAGCATTTTTTCCCACAATCTAATATCTCTCTCAGAAGCTGTTGTTTTTTTGCACATTAACACTTAAAAAAATCAAAGTCAACAAAGCACCCTACAGGATCCAGATGCCCTGTGTATTTCTCATTCTTAACATGGCTTATTCTTTTATATTACTTTACTCTTTCTTTAAAGACTTTATTATTTTCAAAATGTTTTTCTATAACTGTCTATACTCTTTTCTTTTCTTTTTTTTTTTTTTGTTTGTTTGTTTTGAGAGAGGTTTTCCTGTAGCTTTGGAGTCTGTCCTGGAACTCGCTCTGTAGACCAAGCTGGCCTCAAACCCACAGAGATCTACGTGTCTCTGCCTTTGAAGTGCTGTGATTAAAGGTATGTGCCACCACTGCCCAGCTCCATTTTCTTTTCTTTCTTTAGCACCTAAGCATATTTTCAAGCATACTGTACTTATTCAGAGATTTTCTTAGTCTGGACCTGACTTTTTTTGTGTCAGCAGCATTTCTCTGACCACATGAATCAAACCTTAAATAACTAGACAATAGCTATGCTACCCGCTGTGGATCTCTTAGCACTTGGATCTGGCAGCTGGCTCCGCCCCTTTTGGGTTGATGAGAGCCAAGCCTCATGCCTATGGGCTACCAGCCTAGAGCCCGTCTATCTGCCCCAGCTCTGGAAAGAAGTGTCTGGACCTGCCCTGTGGCAGACTTTTCTAACTGGTTTCCTGTTGGTAGCCTGTCATTCAAGTGCTCTGCTGCATAGCAGGGCCTATTAAATGAGCCTTGACTCTGTCAGTGGTCAGTGGGCTCCGTGTCTGGAACTTTTCTTAGCTTTATCAGACCCCTGCATTTGGATATATGGGCTGGGCCTCCATGTTGAATGTTAAATGTAGTTGGGCTTTCTCATCAGATTTTCTTTGGACTGCCAGCCCCTAAATAATGACATGGAGACTTATTATTATGAAAACTTGGCCTTTAGCTTAGACTCGTTCCCAGCTAGCTCTTATAACTTAAATTAACTGTCAGGGTCCAGCCTCGATGGGGTTTGCAAGTTCCAGGGTAGGGGCATATGGATTAGAAATGCCAGGTAGACAGAACAGAGATATGAACGAAAAAGACAGACACAGACTAGAATTGAGAGGGCAATCAGTGAATACTGAATTCACCCACATTTATTTTCCATATGCTTATATACCCCAATCCAAAAACAGGGGGGAAAAGGAAAAAGATTGTGTTCATTACACAAAGAATAAACAGAGCAATTGCCTCTTCAGTACCTGAAACATACCCTGAGTTAAGTATTTTGTTTATTTATGCAGGACATTCAGTGACCATACCTTAGACCAAGTATTGTGTAGGCAGCCACTCCCTGGGTCAAATCTCCTGTCATCTCCTTGAAGGAGCAGGAATAGGTTTAAACTCTGAACTTTGGTGTGGGTGGACTGGGTTCACCTTTGTGGGCCATCTTAATACCCAAAACACCAAGTAACCACACCCTAGGTCAAGATATCTTTGTTAGTAGCCACACCTCAAGTCAAACCTCTTGTCAGTAGCCTTGAAGGAGCAAGAATAGGCCTGAACTCTCCGACCTCCAGTCAAGGTGGAACAGACCCACTCTGTGGGCTCCTACAATTAACCTGTTTCTAATAATCTGTGTTCTGCCATGTGATTCTTTACCTCTCCTCCATTCTGTGTGTTTGACTCCCTCTGTATCTCCCTTGAGCCTAAATTCTAACCCTGAGTTCCTCTGTCTTCCAGAAAGTCCTGTCTAGTCTCTCCTGCCTGGCTATTGGCCACTCAGCTTTTTATTAAACCAATCAGAAGGTGCCTTGGCAAAGACACATTTTTACAGTGTACAAAAAGATTATCCCACAACAGGCTAATATTTTTACCTCTTGTGCCATCTCCCTAGCTCCTATTAACTGTTTTTTGTTTTTCAGACTGGGTTTCACTGGGTAGTCTATCCAAGCCCAAAACCCTATATCCCCAATTTCAACTTCTGAGTATTAGGATTATATATTTCTCATTCTTTTAAAAAAATAAATTTATATTATATATATATTTTTTTGGTTTTTTTTTTTTTGAGACAGGGTTTCTCTGTGGTTTTGGAGCCTGTCCTGGAACTAGCTCTTGTAGACCAGGCTGGTCTCGAACTCACAGAGATCCGCCTGCCTCTGCCTCCCAAGTGCTGGGATTAAAGGCGTGCGCCACCACCGCCCGGCTATATTATATATTTTTAAAATTTAATTTATTTGCATAATTTTTTTAGGTATGAGTGCTCTGCCTGCTTGCTTGTGAGAGAGGGCTTCAGATCCCATTACAGATGGTTGTAGGTACCATGTGGTTGCTGGGAATTGAACTCGAACTCAGGACCTCTGGAAGAGCAGTCAGTGCTCTTAATCACGGAGAGAGCTATCCCTCTAGCCCTGAAATTTATATTATTTTATGTATGTGTGTGTGTGCAGGTGCAGCAGCCTGAGGAGGGCATTGGAGTCCCTGGAACTAGAGTTACAGGCAGTTGTGAGCAGTCCCATTTGGGTGCTGGTAACACAGCTTGAGTCTGTGCAGGAGCAGTAAGTGCTCTTAAACACTGAGTCACATCTGTCTATTCCTGACTCTTAAACTTATTCTTGCTTTTTTGTGTTGGTTGACTCTTTTGAGACAGAATGTTGTTTATAGTCATGACTAGCCTGGTACTTCATTGTTAAGGTTGGTCTGGAACTTGTAGCAGTTCTCTTGCCTCAACCTGCTGAGTATTGGGATGACAGTCATACACACTATGCCTAAGCCTTATGCCATTTCTTTAGAAGTTATTTCTAGTGTTCATTGATAATAAGATACCCACTGTTCTGAAAATATCTTTTTTTCTTTCAGTCTTGTAAAAATATTTCCTCTTGCCAGGTGGTAGTGGCACACACCTTTAATCCCAGCACTCAGGAGGCAGACACAGGCAAATCTCTGTGAGTTTGAGGCCAGCTTGGTCTACAAAGTGAGTTCCAGGACAGCCAGGACTCTTAACACAGAGAAACCCTGTCTCAAAACAAAACAAATTTTCTCTGAGTGTAGAATTTTAACTTTGTCATTTTCAAGACTGTGTTTCATTGTCTTCTGATTTCCATTGTTGCTGTTGAAGATAATCATCACTATTTTATTGATTCTTTGCAAGTAATCGATTTTTCCATAACTCTGAAGGTGCGCTGAGTCTAGATTCAGTTTAGGAGTAAGAAAGCTAACAGAGGGGGCTGGGATGGCTCAGCAGATAAGAGTACTGACTGCTCTTCCAGAGGTTCTGAGTTCAGTTCCCAGCAACCACATGGTGGCTCACAACTATCTGTAGTGAGATCTGGTGCCCTTTTATGACCTGCAGGGATACATGCAGGCAGAACACTGTATATATAACAAGTAAATAAATCCTTTTTTAAAAAAAGAAAGCTATCAGATATGAGAACAATTTTTTATCGTTTAAAAATTTTATTTTAATTTATTTTCTTCTTTGTGGTGTGTGTATGAGAAAGAGAGACAGACAGGGAGACAATAGGTTTTCATTATGTAGCCCCAGTTGACTTAGAACTTGCTATGTAGATCACATAGTCCTCATAGTCCTAGAGATCCACCTGCCTATACCTCCCATGTGCTGGGATCAAAGGTGTGTTTCACCACACATGCAACCAACTTTCTTCTGAGGATATGTGAGTAGCTCCAATTGGTAAAGCAGTGCCTAAGAAGAAAGTCTAAGGTTTTGATGAGTTAAATCATGGCTGTGCTGAACCATAAGGTAGAATTTAAGAGCAAAGACATTTTGTTTTTAGTAGCAATTCTTGATGATATTGACTATTTTCTCTTGGTAATCTTGATTGCCTCAAGTATGAAATATTTTTCCCAGTACTTGTGACACTGTGTTTGATGATACCTTTGCTTTTACCATGTCACTTTCTGTGTGTGAGAGTTTGGTCTATATGTCTCCTCTTCCTGAAAGGTTCCAAGTCCTTTAGGCCAGGACGGTGCCAGCTGTAACCATAGGTAGTGTTGTGAGCCTCACACATGACTAGCAGGCAGGGCTCCTCAGCCTCCCCACTGCTGACATGATTGGCAGATGGTTCTATGTTGTGAGTAGCTGTTGTGAGATGTGTACTGTTGGGTGTCTTGTGATGTTGGATGCGCAGCAGTGTCTGCCTCCTGCCTGCTAGATGCCTACATACTCCTTTCTTGTATTGTAATGATCAAAGATTTCTCCAGACTTAAATTTCCCATGAGGGCAAGATCACTGTCCCTTCAGAATTACTGTTGTAGACACTGGGAAACTTGAGTGTTACTGTCAGACTTGCCATTATCCCATCATATTTGGTAAACTGTTTTACTTATGGGCTGAAAGTTTCTTTTCCTAAAAAGTGAGAAGGAATTTATTGGGTGTTTGTCTGTTTTGTGGATTGCTTTTGGAATCCTTTCTAAACCCTTGAAAACAGGAACAAGTGTTGTCTGTATGTATTTTTAGAGACAACATTTTCTCAGACTTTCCTTTGGGGGTCATACCCCCAGAAGATTTAACATTGTTGTAAGTATATAGATAATATGTATAGTAATTTTCTTCTCTTAAGATATAGTAGTCCTTCCTTATGTTCAGTATGTGTGCTTTGTTTCTTTCTTTGATAAAACTCTGTTTGTGACTTTGTCCCACCAGGATCTATTATGCCGGCAGAGCTGTGCTCTGCATTATGTTATGTTTTTGAAAAAGGTTCTCAACATATAGCTTTGGGTGGTTTAGCTCAATATGCAGATGAGGCTGACCTCAAACTCATAGATTACCCCATATCCCATGCTGGGATTAAAAGCAAGCACCCCTTGCCTGGCCTCTACTTCCTTTTGAAACTTGTCTTTTAAGGCAAATGAGGACATGTGCAATAGAGCACTCAGATATGGTGCCATTTAGTACTCTGCCCTTAGCCTTTTTCTTAGCCTTTGGAGCCCAGCATGTTTCCTCTGACTGACAGTGTGGGCCCCAGAGCTCCTGAGTAAGTTGGTCACTATTTATGGACTGGAGCTGATCCTGTGACGCTTATTCAGACTGCTGCTTTATAAGGCCTCATCTGTTAGAACAGCTTCTCCTTGCATTTAACCTCAAATCCATTCTGCTGCTTCCTTTGGGAAGCTAAGAACATATTTCTTAGGTTGGTTTTTTAGTCAGTCTCCTTTTGTTATGCTGCTGTGCAAGGATGTGAACTGTGCTCTGTTTTGTTTTTTCCCAGGTGAATTTGGAAGGCAAAGCTAGTCCTTTGTCACTCCTACAGATGGCTTTCCCGAGTGGCTTCTGTGCCTTGCTTCGCTTGCCTCGGCTGATCTGTGGAGGCAAAACACTACCAAGAACGCTCTTGGACATCCTGGCAGATGGCACCATCTTGAAAGTAGGAGTGGGATGCTCAGAAGATGCCAACAAGCTTCTGCAGGATTATGGCCTCATTGTAAGGGGGTGTCTGGACCTCCGCTACCTAGCCATGAAGCAGGGGTATGGTTTGTATGCATGTCAGGATGCCTGTGATGGTGGGGCAAAAATTGTACATGTTGTAGTTACTGGGGACCGATACTAAAGGCTTTGAAAATGCATATTGAACTCTTGAGGAGATATACCAGTGCCTGAGAAAAGTTAGGTTGGCTAAAATTACTTTTTTGATAAACCTCTAATCACTTGTGAAGAAGTGGTTATGAACCAGTAGCCCACTGGCTAAGTTGGAGCTTTAGAGTTTATTTTTTTCCCATGTGAAGTCTGTTTTATATCCAGAAAACTAAGCATAAGAGTCTGTATTTGTGGCTTTTCTTCAGAAATGACCCGACTTCAGAGTTCTGAGTTGTTCCCTTTTTGATTTATGTACTCAGTTTAACTTCCCAAGTCTTCACCACTCCTGTGGTAAACCTGACTGTGGTCAGCACTTGCATTTGCAAACCAGCCTTAGGCCCACATAATGGTCAGTCTTGTCTTTGACTTGGAGAGAGAGACTTCTCTTCTTAGCCTTTTCTTCTATGGAAACTGTTTCATTCCATCTTTCGGGGTCACACTTAATTCCTCAGGTACATGCACAGTCCTCATCCATTATCTACTTACTTAAATTTTATTTCTTTATTTATATTTTTATGTGTATGTTTTTCCTGCCTATATGTTTGTGTCTGTGGAGGCCTGAAGAAGGCATCAGATCCCCTGGAAGTGGAGTTTCAGAGGGGTGTGAGCCACTATGTGGGAGCTGGGAACTGAACCTGGGTCCTCTGCAAGAGAATCAAATGCTCTTAACTGTTGAACCATCTCTCCAGAAACCACAGTCCTCATTTATACTCTCTGTGCATTTGGAGACACTTAAAATGAATGTATGTAAATTGAAAGTACATGAATTCTCTGAGATGAGGCAGGAGAGTATGAGTTTGACGCCAGCATGGGCTAGGTCATGAGCACCTGTCTCAAAAACACCCCAAAAGAGAATTAGGCCAAAGGTGAATATTATCACGAAATGATAATATACAATTTGTGGTTAGAAATAAGAATGTGTGTTTGGACACACATATATGTGTGCATGTGTGGAGGCTGAGGTCACTGTGGAGTGTTTTCTTCAATTGTTCTTTATCACATTTTTTAGCCATGACTAGATAGAACTCACAGAGTCCTACATGCCTATCTTTTGCCTCCTGAGTGCTGAGATTAAAGGCGTGTACCACCACTGCCCAGCCTTCACTTTATTTTTTGAGACAGAGTCTCTCACTCAGTCTGGAGATCACAGATTTGACTAGACTGACTGGCCAACAAGCCTCTCTCTCTGCCTACTGGCACCAGGATTACAGGTGCATTCTGCCACACCCAGCCTTACATGGGGTCTGGGAGATCAAAGTCAGGTCCTTATGTTACATGGTAAGCATTTTACTTACTGAGTATTTTCTTCAGAACAAGAATGAAACTTTTTAAAAATATTTATTTATTATGTATACAATATTCTATCTGTCCGTATGTCTGCAAGCCAGAAGAGGGCACCAGACCTCATTATAGATGGGTGTGAGCCACCATGTGGTTGCTGGGAATTGAACTCAGGACCTTTGGAAGAGCAGCCAGTGCTCTTAACCTCTGAGCCATCTCTCCAGCCTAAGAGCTGTTTATTTTATTCAAGTGTGCCTGGCCTTTTTGTGTTCTCGGTCTCAGGCAATGAGATGTGACTGTTGACTACTTATTTGGTAAGGGATGGCTTCCGGTTCTTCCTCATCACAGTGGTGAGAGAACTATGCTGTTACACCGACAGGGGCCTTTGCCTGCCAGCCTGCTGCTCTGTGACTTCCAGATGCTCAATCTGGACCATTGTCACATGCTGTCTGTTTTCATGTACTGATTTTCATTGTTACCATTTTGTTATCAGGGATTGAATCCAGGGCCTTTTGCATGCTAGGCAAACAGTCCTTCACGTTGTTGTTGTTTTTAGTGCTGATGGGGCTTGATCCCAGGGCTCCATGCTAGAAAAGTGCTGTGTGAACTAACCTGAAACTATATCTCTTGCCTAATTTTTGCTTTTTTAAAAAAAGGTGTGTCCATTAGGCATTTTTTTTTTCTTTTTTTGACAGGTTCTCAACTATGTGCTCTTACTTGCTTGGAACTTATTGTATAGACCACCCTGGCCTCAAACTCACAGAGATCCTCTTGTCTCTGCTTTTCATATGTTGGATTAAAAGTATGTATTAAAAAAAAAAGACATGGTCTCATGGTCTGGGAAGATGACTTAGTTGGTACAAGTGTTTGCCATGAAAGTGTGAAGACCTAAGTTTGAATCCCCAGAGCCACATAAAGTCCGTGAGGTAGTGCGTATCTAAATCCCAGAGCCCCTGTATGATGTGAGAGGTGGAGACAGAATCCCAGGAAGCTCCTGAGTCAACTAGCCTGGCAGATGCAGTTGTGAACAGCAGAGAGAAGATAAGGACAGGTATTCAAGGTTACCTCTGACCTCCAAATGCATACTGTGGCACATGTACACCTACATTAACATGAATGTGCACAAACATGTACATACATATACATGCCCAAAGATTTAAACATTTCAAATGAAGTAATAAGTAAGGTCTCAAGTAGTCCTGCTGGTCAGGACCTCCATAAAGCTGAAGATGATCTTGAGCCCCTGATCTTTTGCCTCCACTTCTCAAGTCCTAGAATTACAAACATGTCCCACCACACTTGCTCTCTTGGTGTTTTCTGTGTATGTGAATTTCATTCTATTTACTTAAAATTGTATTTATTTGTGTGTGTGAGTGGGAGGGAGTCTCCCCCTTCCGAGGTACACATGTGGAGGTTAGAGGACAACTTACGTGAGTCCATTATTTCCTTATACCTTGTGGATTGGTGATTAAACTCAACTGTCAGGTTTGGTGGGAGGTGCCTTTACCCCTGCACCGTCTTACTGGCCCACTGATGTTTTCTTAATTCTACATGTATCTCTTGGTTAGTCTCTGATTTTAGAAGATCAACAATGGAATCCTTTTTGTTAGCCCACAGCAATTTTTACAAATGATTTATTTGTTTATGTGTTCAAGTGTTTCCCTAGCATGTATATATAATACTCCACATGTGTACCATTTCTGAAGAGTCCAGAAAAGGTTTTAAATTCCCTGGAACTGGAGTTACAGATGGTTATGAGTTGCTGCATAGGTGCTGGGAACCAAATCTGGGTTTTGCAAGACCAGCAAGTGCTCTTAATCTCTGAGCCATTTCTCCAGCCCCCTGCAGCAGTTTTAATCTGAAAGTTTTGAAGAGCAGAAACAATTATTGGTTTTTATGTCTTTACCTCCTAGATGACAATAGCTTTGTCATATTTATTCATATATAAAAAGCAAGGCATGAGTACCACTGAAGGACTCTTAGTCTGTTTACAATTCTTGCCACAAATAGTGCTGCAGTGAGGATCCATCCACTTAAGAATCTTTGTCCTTTGGCTAAACTACCAGAAAAGGAAATGCTATATCAGAGAATTTTTGTATTTGAGTTTTTGATAGTTATTTCTTATTAAACTGTTGTTATAATGATCATAAAGATGTCCAGTTCACAAATTTATTGATACTAGATGTACTTGTTTAAAAAAAACATTGTAAATCTGATAGCAAATCACCACTTTCTTTCATTTCTTTTGCTTATTTGTCCTCTGTTTATTGGTCATTTAAAAATTTTTCTATTCATGCCATTTGCCCATTTTTGATATATGCTTTTATTTATTTCTTGTAGAAGCAGTATACTCTGTAATGGGCTTAGCCTGAAGTCACTTGCTGAGACTGTTTTGAACTTTCCACTTGACAAGTCCCTTCTACTTCGTTGCAGCAACTGGGATGCTGAGAATCTTACTGAAGACCAGGTACTTTTTATCGGAGTAGTTGATTCTAACCTTCAATGTGAGCATTAGGTAGAGAGGCCTTAAAATAGACTGACTGTCAGTTGATCCTCAAGGTAGTAACGTTCATGCTGCTTAAATAAAACACTCAAGAGTCCTATTGTATTTTAGTTTTGAGTGTGCTGGGCACTTCAGAAAATATAGTTTTTTTTCCGTAAAAATACAAATGCATAAATATTAAAGTGCTATACCTCTCACCATAAGAAACAGTAAGCAGTTCTCTGCCTGTCTCACCCCATTCCTTCTTTTGCTCTTCCTTCTTAGAGGGGACCATTTTAATTTTCCTTTTGGTAGTTACCATTATACTTCTAGATTACATGCATGTGTCATTCTTTCTTATTTGTGCATAGTATGTTTTGACTTTGTTTTAGTTAAGGTTTCATTGTTGTGAAGAGACACAATGACCATGACAACTCTTTTATAAAGAAAAACATTTAGTCAGGGTGACTCACAGTTTCAGAGGGTCAGTCCATTATTATCATGATGGGGAGCATGGCAGCATGCAGGCAGACACAGTCCTGGAGTAGTAGCTGAGAGTCCTGCTTCTTACATGTAGCAGGAACTTGACTGAGACATTGGGCAGTACCCCAAACATAGGAAACCTCAAAATCCACCCCTACTGTGACATACTTCCTTCAACAAGGCCATACCCTCTCCAACAAAGCCATACCTCCTAATAATGCCTCTCTCTATGAGATTATGGGGGCCAGTTACATTCAAACTACCACAGACAACTTCTTTTTCTTTTCTTTTCTTTCTTTCTTTCTTCTTCTTCTTCTTCTTCTTCTTTTTTTTTTTTTTTTTTTTTTTTGGTTTTGAGACAGGGTTTCTCTGTAGCTTTGGAGCCTATTCTGGAACTAGCTCTTGAAGACCAGGTTGGCCTTGAACTCACAGAGACCTGCCTGCTTCTGCCTCCTGAGTGCTGGGATTAAAGGCATGTGCCACCACCGCCCCGGCTTTTTCTTGAATTTTCAAAACAGGGTTTCTCTGCATAGCCTTGGCTATCCTGGAACTCACTCTATAGACCAGCCTGGCCTTGAACTCACAGAAATCCACCTGCCTCTGCCTCCTGAGTGCTGGGATTAACGCACCACCACCGCCCGACCATGTTTTGACTTCTTATACAAAAGTTATTGCTTAGGGCTCTTTCACTTCCTGGGTCCTAAACAAGAATTTATTCCATACCCAATATCCCCAATATAGATAGATAGTCTTTTCATCAAGGACAATACTTTGTTTTCCCAAGATATAATGTTTGTATTTTTGTTTGTTTAATGTTCTTTACACTATTGAATTAACTTCAGCCTGTTTAGCAGAATTGTGGCTCTCTTGGCTGTCCCAGATTGAGTAACTATGAACACTTGTCCTGTTTCCTGTGGTTCTGTCCCTACAGCCTATTGCTGTCCCCCTACAGTCTTCTGTTGTGGCCCTTTGCTGTCCTCCGACAATCCTCTGCTGCCCTGTTGTGGTCAGGAATGTTGGCTCTCCAGACACACTGCCCACCACAGGCTGAGCTTGAGGCTTCTCTACCTCACTTCTATAGTAGATCCTGCGGTGTTTAAATCCTATGTCTTTTCCTTTTCTTACCCTGCATGTCTGAAAGAATAAGTGATTTCCCTCTCTTAGCCAGTGGTTTAGCTATTAGCAGTTTAGGGCAGAAGCCATTTTCTTCAGAACTCTGAAGGGCCTGCTCCTTGTGTTCTCACTGCTAACATTCGAATGTGTGACTGCTCTTTCTGAAAGCTCTTCTTTGTCATTTCTTGTTTGAAATCCTTGATGACTCACTCATGGTGGTAGGAGTTAGTGGACCCTTTCTGTCTGCATTCTCCTATCTTCCAGGAAAGAATACTCAGATTATTTTCTTTGAGAATTTCCTACTCTCCTTTTTTGTTTTTAGAACCTTTTTTTTTTTTTTTTGATGGTGATGATTGGATCCCACAAATTGATCCTTTTGAAACAGAGTCTTGTGCTGTCTTGTCTGTCTCCATCTTGGGGTAGGTGTGCTAGATTCATGCTACTGCATCTGGTTCTGAGGTTGGAGCTCAGGTAGCCAGGCTAGCACAGCTAACACTTTTACCTATAGCCTACCTCTTCAGCCCTGAGTAAACACTATTAAAATAGCTTTTTGTTTCTATTTAATGGATGCAATATCTTTGTATTGGGGCAAATGTATTGGGTTTTTCTTTGGACCACCAGCTCCCAAATAATGACACAGAGACTTCTTATTAATTATGAAAGCTTGGCCTTAGTTTAGGCTTATTCTAAGTAGATTCATTTATATTAATTAACCCATTTACATTAGTCTACATTTTGCCATGTGGCTTGTTTACCTCTCCTTAGTACCTTATGTCCAGCTTTTTCTGAGTCTGGCTGATGAATCTCTTCCGCCTCTAATTTTTTTCCCCAGAAGTCCCACTTATCTTCTCCTGCCTAGCTATTGGCTGTCCAGCTTTTTATTAAACCAATCAGAAGGTGCCTTAGGAAGGTGAGGTAAGACAGAGACATATCTTCACACAAATACTATCCCGACTCAGAGTAGTGAGGATTTCTTCCATTTCCTGCATCACCTCCTTTTCCTCAAAATTCTTTCTCATAAATGCTTGTTTTGGTCCTTGGCTTTCATGTTTTTTTTCCAGATGTTTAGAACCTTGGTTGTCATCCATATTAAAGAATGAGACGTAAGAGTAAAGCATGTGGATTTCATGACATGCTCAGGGCCTGAACTTAGTTTCCAGTACCACCCAAAAACCAAACAAAAAAGACATAAAAGCTGATTTAAAAAAAAAAAAATCTCAGGCCGGGTGGTGGTGGCGCACGCCTTTAATCCCAGCACTCGGGAGGCAGAGGCAGGCGGATCTCTGTGAGTTCGAGACTAGCCTGGTCTACAAGAGCTAGTTCCGGGACAGGCTCCAAAGCTACAGAGAAACCTTGTCTCGAAAAAAAAAAAAAATCTCTGTGTGGCGGTGTACTCCTTTGATCCTAGCAGAGGCAAGCTGGTCCCTGAGTTCAAGACCAACCTGGTCTGCAGAATGAGTTCTGGGACAGTAAGGGCTACAGAAATCCTGTCTCAAAAACACAAAACAAAACAAAAAATCTGATGAGATATATCCATCAGCTGATGAGTGAATAAATGTGGTATAGGTACCAATAGCATAATATTCAACAGATAAAAAGGATGAATGCTATAAACTTGTGATCCTCTTGCTTTGGTCTCCCAAGTGCTGCTGGCATTTCAGACAGGTGCCAACTTCCCAGCTTTAATGTGGATAAATATTGACAGTATCATGTCACATTGAAGCTGGGCATGATGGCTCACAACTGTAACTGTTGGAAATTTTTCTTTCCTGTCTGCTTCTTGTTTCCAGGTCAAGAACAAAAGATAGGGGATTTATTTAATGAAAGCAAAAGAAACTCTTGGTAGTCATGGGGTGGGGTGTAAGAAGGGAATCGCTGTTCTGATCTGAAAGCAATGAAGGTAATTTCAGTTGGCTTGTAAATTGGGAAGAAAAGTGGGGACCAGTTAGGAAAAACTTGCTAAGTATGAAGACCTAACTTGCTGTGCATTGTCCAGGGAACAAGTCTGGTTTTGGAGGTCTGTCAGGGATTGTTTTGAGTTGTGCACCCATGTCATAGTAGCCGAGAAGCTTTCTCATCTGGAGGTTCTTTGTCTATGTCTGACTCATTTAGGGGTTTGTCTGTCTCCTGTCTCTATCAAGATGCTGAGGCAGGAGGCTCACTGCAATTTGAGGCCAAGCTGGTCTACAAAGAGACCTGTCTCAGGAAACAGAGAGAGAATGAATGTAAATGAATATGAGACTATGGATTATACTAAGTGAGAAAAGCCAGCCACAGAAATTATAAAGTATGTGTTTCCATTTCCATGAAACATCCAAAATAGGTTGCTTCAGTGAGGAATAGTTTCTTTGTGTATTGGTCCTGAAATTGATTCTTGTTTATAATTGCTTAGCTCTCTCAGGATGCTAAAATAATTGAACTAGATACCTGAGTAAATTCTATGGCTCATGGCTTAGAACTCATGAAAGCTATCATGTAAAAATTAGTTTATTGGTTGTGGTGTCAACATGTGTGATTCTACTATAATTTTTTTCTGGCACAGAGAATTGTATCCAGGGCCTTCTGTGTACTAGGCAAGCAGTCTACTAAGCTATAACCTCAGCTCTATTTATGATGGTTGATTAGATACTGAATCAGGAATCTTAATTTATAAAAGACTAATATCATTAGGACCATTGGAGACAGTAGAGCTAAATACCACTAATATTCTTGTGTTATTCTTAGTGTTAGGATTATGCAGGAGAATTCCCTGGTCTTAGGCAATATACATGCTCACATATTTAGAGGTGATATATCTTTTTTTTTAATTACATTTGTATTTATTGTGTGTGTTCCTGGATAGTACAGTGTGCTTGTGGAGGTCAGAGGACAATTGAAGGAATCAGTTCTCTCCTTCCGTGTGGTCCTTGGATTTGAACTTGGGTGGTTAGACTGGGCAGCAAGCACTTGTACCCACTGATCCCCTCTCAGTGGCCCAAGATGAAGTATCTTCATAAGGATAACTTAACTTTAATAGGCATCTAGCAAAAAAGTGTGATATTTATATTGTAAAGAATAAAAGTCAGCTGTGATGGTACATACCTTTAATTCTAGAACTCAGGAGACAGAGGTAGATTGATCTTTGTGAGTTTGAGGCCACACTGGTTTACATAGCAAGTTACATAGTGACATAGTGAGACCCTGCCTCAAAATACATAAAGATGAGTGTTAAAGCACTTACTAACAGTTATGAATAGCAATTCTCATATTCTCTTGGCCTTTCTGTGACTGGAAAACTTTGAAAATTAAAAGTTAGTGGGGAAAGTTAATTGTTACCATGTATGAGGCCAACTTTATGATTCTCTTTGCTATGGAAACTGAGACTTTTTAAAAGTTATTGTTAGTTAATAATTCTTCTTTTTTGAGAGTTAATAATTCTTAACTGGGGACAGCAACATGGCTCAGTGGATAACAGTGCTTGCTAAGCCTGAAAACTTTAGTTCAACCCCTGGGATCCATTGGATAGAAGGAGAGAATTGACTCCAGCAAGTTGTCCTCTGACCTCTACACACACACACACACACACACACACACACACACACTGTGGCACATGTTGTACACACATATAAACAAATGTAGCAAAATATTTAACAATGCTGTTTTTTCTAACTGTAAGCATAACGGTTAAGATTTCAGAGAATCGGGGATGGAGAGATGGCTCAGTAGTTAAGGGTACTGCTGCTCTTCCAGAGGACCCAGGTTCTATTCCCAGCTCTAAACATAGTGACTCACAACCACCTATAACTCTATTCTAGGCTGCAGTAACTCCACAGACACCAGTCACATATACACACATTTGGGCAAATACTCATAAGATAAAATAAAATAAAAATAAGTAAATAAAGCTGGATAGCTTTAATCCCAGCACTTGGGAGGCAGAAGCAGGTGGATCTCTGTGAGTTAGAGGCCAATCTAGTCTAGAGAACAAGTTCCAAGATAGCCAAGACTACACAGAGAAATCCTGTCTCAAAAATAAATAAATAAATAAATAAATTACATATTAACTTATCCTTACAACAGGGCCGAGAAACTACCTCTTCCTGCCTCAAAATAATAAGTTTAAATAATAGTTTAAAAGCCGGGTGATGGTGGCGCACGCCTTTAATCCCAGCACTTGGGAGGCAGAGGCAGGCGGATCTCTGTGAGTTCGAGACCAGCCTGGTCTACCGAGCTAGCTCCAGGACAGGCTCCAAAGCCACAGAGAAACCCTGTCTCGAAAAACCAAAAAAAAAAAAAAATAATAATAATAATAGTTTAAATCATGAGGGCTGGAGAGATACACTGGCTGATATTTCAGACAAGGTCTTACTGTGTAGTTCTAGCTGACCTGGAAATGTGTGTAGACTAGGCTAGTCTCAAACTGACAGAGATCTGCTTGTCTCTGCTGGGATTAAAGGTATGTGTCACCAAATTTGGCTTTTTTTTTTCTTTTTAGTGGTGGCAAGTGAAAAATGGTTTTATTAAGATAAATTTCTGTATAATAAAATTCACCTGTTTAAAATGCCAGGCATGATATCACATATCTCGAATATTCTTTTTGGGAACTCAAGTCAGGAGTGTCTCCAACTTCAGGCCAACCTATATAGCTAGATTCTATCTCAAAAAGGACAAAGATGGGCATACCACTGATCCTAGACAGGTTTAGGAGATCCAGGAATTTGTCCATCTCTGTTTTTCCAATTCTGGGATTACAGGCAAATGTCACCATACCAAGCTTTTATGTGATTTCTGGGATCATACTCATATCTTCATGTAAAGGCAAGCACTTTACCTACTGAACTATCTATTCAACTGCCATAGTAGACTTTTAGTTTTGTTTGGTTCTGTATTAGAGATAGAGCCTCACATTGTAGCTCACACAGCCTTAACCCCGAGGCAGTCCTCCTGACTCAGTTTCCCAAGTGCTGGGATTAAAGGCAAAATACCTGAGAGAAAATTGGGGGTGAATCGAGGGGTTTATACTGAGCAAGTGCTACCCTGAGTGTTGTTTTCAAGGCACTTGTGACTGACTGTGAGGGTTCTCTCCACTTGTCTTCCACATCCTGCTGACCTCTGGCTTTTCTCTTTAGGTAACTTATGCTGCCAGGGATGCACAGATTTCAGTGGCTCTCTTTCTCCATCTTCTTGGATACCCTTTCTCTAGAAATCCCTATGAGGAGGAAGACAATGACCAAATCAGCTGGCGGAAAGTCTTGGAAAAATACAGGGCTATGGTAGACATCCCATTCCGAAGCAAGGGACTTGGACGACTGTGTGAAGAGATTAATGTGGAAGCACTGGAATCTCAACAGAAGCCAAGAA
Source organism: Microtus oregoni (assembly GCF_018167655.1). Lineage (NCBI taxonomy): Eukaryota > Metazoa > Chordata > Mammalia > Rodentia > Cricetidae > Microtus > Microtus oregoni. Next base: position 16,932,860 of record NW_024543068.1, on the reverse strand, counting down.
ATAGGAAGGCTAAGCCTGACGGAATGATATCAGGCAACAACCAAGGGAGAGACCCCAGGAAACACAAAAGAAAGCCCCTGGGGGTGGGCTATTCTGCCAGGTAATGCATATGTTCCCTGCTGATGAAGAGCTTTACCCTGAGTCCGGCAGCAGAGGCTCTCCAGGGTTACTGGACCTTTCCCTGATTTTAGTGACGTTTGGACTATACTTCTCTTCATTTGTATATTTTTTCTTTCCCCTTCTTTCACTTTTTTTTTTACTTTGTCAGTTGAAATAGAAATGAAGAGAATTTACCTCAGCTTTGTCACTGACCTTGGTGCAACCTTAGGCCTGAAACTTTACCTATAAAAGAGGTATAGAGCTATAGATATGGCTGCCAGGTATAGACACTTGCTGCCCGCCCTAATGACCTGAGTTCAGTCTTTAGGACCCACATGAGAAGGAGAGAGATAACTCTCAAAGTTGTCCACTAATCTCCTAGTGCACAATGTGTGCACCTCTCCCCAGAATAAACAGTGATAATGAAATAGTTGAAGGGGATATAATTGTTATCTGTTGTTTAAGAATGCTATGAACATGAATAATATAAAGTCCTCATCCTTACCAGGAGAAATGCTTCAGGTTTCTTGTTCATTTAGCGTGTTTCCAGCCCACACCGACTGTATTGTGTAGCTAGTGAGAATCTCCTGTATGACTGACCCTCTTGAGGAGGATGAGTTGTAAGTGATTTTGAGCAAAAGTGCATCCCTAGAGCATGACACCTTTAGGAATTAGAAGATTAAATTGAAGGAAGTGTTGCATGTGAGCCAGAAATCAACCCACATGGCCCTCATTACTTTATCTTGAACTTTTACAGTTTTAATTTACTGTTTAATTCAGTGATTTGGCAGTTTATTGGTGCTCTGTTCCTGTTTTCATTCACAGCAGAGCTCTGTGAACAACTCTCAAATCACTTCCCAGTGTCTCGGTCCATAAGTGTAAAACCAGAGGCATTAAGAGTTCATTTGTAGCTCTGCTCCCTAGCCATTGCCTATTGAGGATTGACTGTGGCTTCCCGCCTGTTTGTTTTCCTATATGTGATATGTTTTATTATGGTGTTGAGAATAGTTTGAATCACTCAGAAGTGAGTGTGGGAAGGTCTTGGATAACGTGACCAACAGCTTTCAGTGCAAGATTTCTTTTCCCTGCAGAAAATCCCCTCTCTATGATAACTGCTTTCTTCAAGCCCCTGATGGACAGCCCCTTTGCACCTGTGACCGGAGAAAAGCTCAGTGGTACCTGGACAAAGGCATTGGAGGTATGAGACTCATCTGCCATATTTATTAATAAATAGGGTCTTGACGTGAGTGGGGTGTGGAAGAGAGTGAATGGAGATGTGTGGGACTAGGGAGTCATAACCCAGAGTTCTCCGCTAGCACATAACAAATAACAGTTAAAGAGTGCTTCCTGGTAGCAGAGGTGGGGACAGCCCAGCACTGATGTGTTTTCTTTTTCCTAAGAGCTGGTGAGTAAAGAACCTTTTGTGGTCAGGCTACAATTTGAACCTGCAGGAAGACCTGAATCCCCAGCGGATTATTACTTGTTGATTAAAGAGAACCTGTGTGTTGTATGTGGCAAGACAGATACCTACATCCGGTGAGTATAGTGTTAGACTAATTAACCCATGGAATTGCCTGGGGAATCACATGCAGTGTCTTATAAAGGAAAACATTTAATTGGGGTGGCTTACATTTTCAGAGGTTTAGTATTTTCATCGTTGCTATTTGGTGGTGCTCAGGCAGGCATGGTGCTGGAGAAGTAGCCTAACCTCCTAAATCTTGCCTTGTAGGCAACTGGAAGTGAACTGTCTGACTGGATGTAGCCTGAGCATGGGCTAACTCAAGGCCCACCCCCACAGTGACACACTTCCTCCAATAGGCCACACCTTCTCATAGGGTACTACCTCTTTGTAGTATCCCTATGGGGGCCATTTTCTTTCAAACCGCCACACAGAGAGACTTAGCTCTACAAATGTCCCAGCTTTCCTAACAGTTTCATCATTCTGCCTGGCCATTTCTAATGACCTCTGTCCCTTTAAGGGAGACCTTGAAGTATCCCTGTATCCCTGCCTGAAGCTCTCAAGTTTCTGAGCCTTAGTTTTGTTTATAGAGTTTCCCAAGACTGTTCTTTCATATTAGGGTTCCCTAATGAGAATGAAGCTAACCGCTGGGCTTGAGTACCTGTGCTTGGGCTTTCTCCGTGGCCCCTGTGCAGTAATTCTCTTCTTTTTCTTTCCTCCAGCTTCCCTCCCTCCTTGCTTCCCCGTTCCCTCTCTTCTTCTTACCACTCCTGCTCTGTTTTGTTGTTTCTGTTTTTCACCTTAATCTATTTCAGTCATCACTTTTTCCTCATTTTGAAACAAAATATTTCTCTCTCTTTTTCTTTCTTTCTCTCCCCCCCACCACTCTCTTTCTCTGTGACAGGACTTCTCTGTGTAGCCCTGGCTGTCCCCGAATTCCTTCTGCAGACAAGGCTGGCCTTGAACTCAAAGATCTACCTGCCTCTGCCTCCTGAGTGCCACCATCACCTGACTGAGACAGAATATTTTTATATAGCCTTGAATGTGGTTGTCCTCCTGACTTAGCCTTCCAAGTGCTGGAATTAAGGGCATGTGCCATCATGCTATCCTTTAGTAATTCACTGTGCTCATTCCTTTCTCTGCAAAGTGGGACAACTGTTGCCACTGAGAGTTTTTCCTGAGAACTTGATTCTACTTAGAAAATGATGGCAGATCTTGGTGAGCCAGGAACTAATGTCAGAGTGAGGGAGTCCTCAGATAAAGGAAGTTGGTTTGCCCAGCCCACCAGACTTTTTGAGAGTTATTGTAAGTTATCAAAAGTTATGATAATATTTCATTTCTCTTAGACTCTCCTTTCTAGGACCGCAGTGGTTGTTACTAGCCTTTACCACTGAAGCCTGACATCAGGGAGTCTGTCCTTACTTCAAGAAGAGAGGACTCTGAAAGCAGAGATAGATAAGGCAGGCAGGTGGGCCTGAGAGTGACATAGGTAGTACTGCCTTCCTGTGGTGCACGCCTTTAATCCCAGCACTCGGGAGGCAGAGGCAGGCGGATCTCTCTGAGTTCAAGACCAGCCTGGTCTACAGAGCTAGTTCCAGGACAGGCTCCAAAGCCACAGTAAAACCCTGTCTCGAAAAACAAAAAAAAAACAAACAAAAAAAAACAAAAAAAGAAGTCTTCCCCATCATGTGCAGGCCCAGGTCAGGCTCTGAGTGGCTCACCTGCTGGCTCCGTATGTCTCTGTAGCGTAAGCTAATGAGCACTGCTCTGCGGTGGGCTTGTTCCAGGAAGAACATCATCCCACATGAGTACCGCAAGCATTTCCCCCTTGAGATGAAGGACCACAACTCCCATGATGTGCTGTTACTCTGCACCTCCTGTCATGCCATCTCCAACTACTATGACAACCATCTGAAGCAACAGCTGGCCAAGGAGTTCCAGGCTCCCATTGGCTCAGAGGACGGCTTACGCGTGCTGGAAGATCTAGAGCTTAGGCAGGTGCGTTCTGGAGCCAGAGCCCTGCTCAATGCCGAGAGCCTGCCTGCGCATCGGAAAGAAGAGCTGCTGCACACACTCAGGAAGTTTTATAACACAGATGTTGTTACGGAGGAGATGCTTCAAAAGGCTGCCAGTCTGAAGACCAGGTACAGCTTACTGTTCACCTTATTGTTCTGTTCAGAGAAAGGATAAGGGATGACACAGTGACAGCAGCCTTCATGAAAATGCTCGTCACGGTTCCATTGCTTAGCCACATGCTTATTCATCTAGTATCCATTTGTTTAAGATACCATAGGGTAGAATCAAACAATCTGAGAATTTCCTTTTCATAAGAGATGCTGATATGGCTCAGAAGGTTAAGGTGCTTGCTGCCAACCCTGACAGCTTTACTCGGATCCCTAGGACCTGTATGTGGATTGAGGGAACCAATTCCCAAAAGTTGTCCTCTGACCTCCACACATGTTCCATGGTGCGCGCGCGCACGCACGCGCACACACACACACACACACACACACACACACACACACATTTAAATAAGATCTGACTCTTTTTTGAGAGATTGCCAATTGTGAGGTATCTGTTGTTGACTCTATAAGGTCAAGTGTAGTTGGGTCTCGCACATTCTTCTGTAGAGGTTAATCTAAAGTCAGCACATAAGATGAAAGTTAGCCAGTGAATACTCTGAGATTTCTGAATTGCCATGAAGTAGAGTATATGTGATTTTGTGTCTCTCACTTCATACTCAGACCCAGGAGATTCTCAGCTAGTGCATTCATTCACATTTCTTAATGTCTTATTGCATGTAGTGTCTGGACCCACTGGATGGAATTTTGAGCAAACTGCTGTCCTGTTTAATCTTTTTTTCTTCCTTCCTTTCTCTTCTCCTCTCCTTCCCTATGAGTACATAGTTGAATTAGCACAGCATAACTTAGTGTTTCTAAACAAGAAGTTTCTAATCCCGAGGCATGAACGTGTACATGGCTCCAACAAGAAGCAGTGTGGGTTACTATGCAATTATTATTTTCTATAGGATTAGAGGTCTATAAAACTGATAATTAGGCTGATTGCCTACAGTATTTTGTGTTCAATAATAAAAAATGTAAAAACTTTATAGTAGCAAATATTTATTTCTTTATTCAGAAAGTATTTATTTCACTTATACTACTGATCTTCCACAGCTCAGAGATACTGTAAAAATTTTCCTGAACAAATATTAGAGATTCACTGAAGCCTGCTGCACCACACTCAGAAACTACATCAGTTGCCTTTTATTCCTCATACATACTTAATGACTTCTTACTTATACCATATAACACACATACACACACACACATATTTGATTTTGGTTTTTCAAGACAGGGTTTCTCTGTGTAACAGTCCTGGTTGTTCTGGAGATCCAACTACCTCTGCCTCCCAAGTGCTGGGATTAAAGGTGTCTGTTCCTGCTGCCCGGTTTATTTATTTTTTATTGTTCAGAGGTTTCGTTTTGGTTTTTTGTCCCCCGCCCCCCTCAGAACAGGGTTTCTTTGGGTAGCTCTGTCTGTCCTGGTGTCCTGGAACTCAATCTGGCCTTAAACTCAAAGAGATATTCCTGCCTTTGCCTCCCAAGTCCTGGGATTCAAGACGTGCACCACCATGCCTTTTCTAAGAAGACTCTTAATAGACTTTTAGACTTTTTTAATAAGCAGGTCATTGAGTCAGATGATGGATTGAGATTGAAAACAAGCTGTTTGAAGACAGATTAAAAATGTATGGGGCTGGGCTTGGTCGTACTTAGAGGCCGAGGGTGGTGGTGGGGGGGGGGTAATCTGTGTGAGTTCAAGGCCAGCCTGGTTTACATATTGAGCTCCAGGGCATCCAGGACCACACAGGTACACCTCGTCTCAAAAACCAAACAAACAAGTAAGCAAGCAAAATAGAAAAAAGAAGTGGGAAGCTGATGAGGCAAATAATAAAACAGCTGCAAACATTGGGAGAGTCCAAAGTTGCTAAACTGGTGGGGGCTTGGATGAAGGACTGGAAATAGAGATATTGATAGGAAAGAGGCTTGGAAGCAAAGTGCTTTTCTGAGAAAGGTGTTTTTACCCCCTTGAAGGAGATGGAGGGAAGCTCTGTTCACCTAGTTTCAGCAGTTTTTCTGATTTCCTGTCTAGCTGGGAGCTAGGCAGGGGTTCATCTTGTGCAGTACACCATTGGCACAGCTGAGCAGCCAGAGGAGCATCTCCCTGTGACTGAAACACTCGTGCCAATGTGGTCTGTTTTTTTGGTGAGGAAGAAAGTACTAAAGAAGTAGACCACCTTGAATTTTAACCCAGGTTTGGAAGTGTTCTGAGAAGCCAGGTTATGTAGACTGATTTAACACCTTATTTTAATACTGAGTATGGCTTAGAAGAAATCATCATTGCCTTACAGAGAAGTAAGCTATTCCCTGAGTAGCCTTGGTCCAGCAAATACAAGATCAATATTCCTCACCCATCGCCAGCCAGGTTTCCCTATCGGGTTGCTTATGTGAGGCCTTCCTGTCAGTGTAATTCAAAACCCGAAATGACTTCAGTGTGTGCCTTATATGCTAAGTATTAAGAGGTGAGAAAAAAGATATTTAAAAACATTAAAACACTATGTCATTTGGGGTTCGTTTTTCTCTTATCTGCCAGTGCTACTGCCCAATGCTTGTTTAGCTCAGACCCTCTGCAACTTCATGTTTTGACAGGATATACAATGAAAGCTACATTCCTCATGGACTGAAGGTGGTGCAGTGTCACACTGAGGGTGGGCTGCGTTCCCTCATGCAGCTGGAGAGCCGCTGGCGTCAGCACTTCCTGGACTCCATGCAGCCTAAGCACCTGCCCCAGCAGTGGTCAGTGGACCATAACCATCAGAAGCTGCTCCGAAAGTATGGGGATGGCATTCCCATCAAGCTGTCATGATTGCTGCTTCCTGCAGGTCAGGACAGATGGGAGCTGGAGCCAAGGTCAAAATTACCTCCTCCTGCTTAATGTTATTGGTGGAAGCCCTGGTGGCTGGCTCAGAATGCTAAGCTACACTAACCCCAGGTACTTCTGATGGAGCAAGGCTGTAGTTTTAAGGGGAGTCTTTGGTTTGGAATTTTAATTGAGGAGTCTATTCTTTCTCCTCCTTTCTCTCCTGTTTTTGTGTGCAAGGGAAGCTTGGCCTTTATTTTCACTCTCCTCTCTGCTTTTTCTGTTAAGAGGGAAAATGAAGACTGCTCTCTGGAGTAAATTGTTGGGCCCTGGGAAGATGTTTGTGCCTCTCTCGCCTCTCCACTGCATTGCATCCTATGGGGCAGGGAGTTGAAGAACCAGAGTCAGGCTCATATTCCCAGTTCAACCTCATGGTTTTGATCTTTCCTGCTTTCTATATTCAGTTGTTTGGGGTCCACCCCAACTGTATCACTTGGGTTTATTTTACATGCTTGAAAATGTTCCTGCTTGTGTATACAGGACCAAAGCCCAGCTTGCTTCTTCCCTATCACAGGGGAAGTCCTTTTCTGAAAATGGGTTTTCAGCTGGGTGGGGCAGACAAGCATACACCTTTCTTAGATACAGCGTTCAGCCTCCCTCTCCTCCTCAGGATGTCTGCTTGTTGCACATCTCCTGACTTGCTTCTGAGTCAGTGCCCACTCCCTTCAGTGTTCACGTTCCGTTGCATTTGAGATCCTTAGCACTCAGTCCACTCCCAGAGCCATTTGACTAGGTTACAGTGTGAGGACTTCACCTCCCCTGGAGCCTGGCACACTGAGATAACTGATAACATTAGGAATTTAAAAAGGGTAATGTTTCATCTTTCAAAATGTTACAGACTACTACTTTGAGTATGAAATCAATTTATTAGCAATTAGTATTTTTTCTAAACTATTAGGGAAACTTTCTTATTTTATAAGATCTTAACAAGCTTGAACAGAATTTTATGGCCAGAATCCAACAAGAGTTCTATTTTGGAATTGTACCCAAGTTGATTATAACTAATCTGTCATTGATAAATAAAACAACTTCACAGCACAAGGCTCAGTGATTGTAAATGTGCGACTTTTCTTCCTGATGATATAAAATAGTAAGTTTGTGGGGAGTTGCTGTTTATTCTGCAGAATCCCTGCCTCATGGCAGTAGTGTGACCTTGCACATGGATACCACACGCACTGCAGTCCACAAACGCTTGAGTGCTGCACTCTTGTCCCTCTGCCCTGCCTTCCCACTTTTCCTCTCACAGGCATTTCTGGAATCAAGACTAGACATTCTTACAAACAAACAGTACCAGCTCCTTTGGGGAATCTATGTTTAATTTAGCAGATTATCAGAAAGCCTGACTGAGGGAACTCAGAACAGCTTGCTTCTGAGTCACGGTGGTTGCCAGACTTCCCACAAGATGGCGCTAGTGCCTAGTATTGTTTTTTATAATCGTTCTTGAGAAATATGCAACATTTATACGTGGTCACTGAATATAACTTGTGACTTTTGTTTTCACATATTTGTAGCAACTTTTGAGTCACTTCCATAGCTTTGTAAGAGCTGGCTCTGCAGCGGGGTCTCCAGCGAGGTCCAGTGAAGAACACTAGCAGCGTACAGAGCAGAGAGCCAGTCTGTGCCTTCTGCTCAGCTCCTTTACCCATTGTTTCTCTGTTGAGCCCTGGCTGTCCTGAAACTCAGAGATCCACCTGTCTCTGCCTCCTGAGTGCCGGGAGCCACCACCACCCAGCAAAAGTTGTCATCTTAAATGAGAAATTTCAGGGTAAATCTGATATAAAGTACATGAAGCCAGGAGTGGTAGCTCTCTGTATGCAGGAGGAAGAAGCAGGGGGATGTTGAATTTAAGGCTAGCCTTGACTACACGATGAGTTCATGCTTATTAGAGGAGAACTTAAAGAAAGAGTAACAGTCATCCATCTTTATTCTGTCTAGAGCAGAGCTAAGCTTTGATGATATGGTTAAGAATTTTCATCCAGCCAGGTGGTGGTGATGACACACACCTTTGAACCCAGCACTGGGAGGCAGAGGCAGGGAGGATCTCTGTAAGTTGCAAGGCTAGCCTGATTTACAAAGTGAGTTCCAGGATAGCCAGGGCTACACAAAGAAACCCTGTCTCAAAAAACCAACCCCCCAAACACCACCACAACAAAGTATATCTATAATATTTAAACAAAATTAATGTGTGTGTGTTTGTATGCATCACTGGAATGATATCACAAGTAATTTACTCTATCTTTGAAATGTTGGCTAATGCCTGTAATTCCAGCCATTTGGAAGTGGAGGCAGGAATAGCAGAAGCTTAGGCTTATCCTCAGCTACATAGTGAGTTTAAGGCCAGCTTGAGTTACATGAGCCCTTGTCTCAGAACAGAACAAAACAATAGAAAACCAAAGAAAATCGATGTTGACATGTTTCTGGCAGCTCTTCTTCCTTCAGCCTTACGGCCCCTGTTATATGGAGGAGAACTTTCATACTCTGTCCTTGGTCACTTTTTTAGGACAGAACCCTAGAAACTGGATTGGGGGTGTCACTGTGGCAGTGAGCCCTAATTAGTGTCAGCTTAGGAGTAGAGTGCACATTAAGGGAATTCAAGTGCACTGAACATTGAGTTCTGTAAGTTGTAATGGTCCCTCATGCCCTGGCCATTGGGACCTCTTCTTTGCTTCTTCCTTCTTTCTTTTTATTTTATTTATCTTTTTTTTGGGGGGGGGGTGTTGGAGACAGGGTTTCTCTGTGTATCAGCCCTAGCTATCCTGGGACTTGCTCCGTAGATTAGACTGGCCTTGAATTTACAGAGATCCTCCTGCCTCTGCCTCCTGAGTACACGCGCCACTACTGCCCGGCTATCTCTCTGCTTCTTCTTGTCTCCCATTCTTCATTACCATGTTCCCTCTCTACTTCTGTAGTCAGTGTGTTTTGGAAATAGTTTATTTAAATTTCTTTAAATGTAATTTTTTTTCAATTAAATTTATTTTAAAATAATGTTATGGACAGATTCTTTTTGAAAATAGATCCATGTGTAATAACTTGTCATTTTAAAGTAAAAGAAGCACACACATTCAGGGATTTGCTGCCACTTAAGAGTGCAGCCGTAAGTTAGTACTTATTCTTACCTGTGTCATGGCTAGATCAGATGACAAGTGTTTTATTGAAATAAAGCCATCTTAATCCCCCATTCTCAGCTCTTAGAAACTCAGCGGGCAGAGAGCGCTTTGCTTTAGCTTCTTATTTGGCCTCTTTAATGGTTGAATTTTTTTTTAAATATTTATTTATTATGTATACAATATTCTGTCTGTGTGCATGTCTGCAGACCAGAAGAGGGCATCAGACCTCTTTACAGATGGTTGTGAGCCACCATGTGGTTGCTGGGAATTGAACTCAGGATCTTTGGAAGAGCAGGCAATGCTCTTAACCCCTGAGCCATCTCTCCAGCCCCTAATGGTTGAATTCTTGATTGACCTTATCTCTGGGTTTTTAGTCATTCACTTATCCTTTATTTTTCATCATTAGGTCTCATTTTTAGGTATCATTAAAATGCATTTTACATTTTTGTGTATGGGGGTTTGTATGTGTATGGGTTCATGTGTGCCAGGATGGATGCATAGAGGTCAAAGGACAACTTCAGAAATAGGTTCTCTGCTTCCACCGTGTGACTTCCTGGGATCAAACTCAGGTCAACAGGCTTGGTGGTTTACCCACTGTGCATTCTCATGCCTTGTTAAGGGACCCCCCCCCCAAGAATAGGAGTGGGGAAGTGGAACTGGGGAGACATTTTCTCCCTAAAGATTTGTTAGTTTGCTAATTATTATAATACTGATTGTGATACGTTACTCTTTGTGATGTATTTGAAATGAATCCTCGCCCACCCCTGGTCTTTTGTTTTTCAAAATATATATGGTGGTCATTTTCAGACCTTTAAAAAAGTCAGAATCAGTTTGCTTTGCTTTTTTTTTTTTTTTTGAGAAATGGGCAAAGGAGGATAGAAAGAGAGTGATTCTTGTTACGACTAACACAATTATATGAATAATATAAAAAGAACAAACTTTTATTTTGTAATCTAGCTTACTCTTCTGGAATTTGCCAAGTTCTGCTATGCTTGACTTTGTACCCATTCTGGTTCTGGAGCACAGTGATGGTGCATGCTGGCATATGACCAGGGCCCTGCGGAGTGCTACAAGGAGATGCAGCAGCGACTTGCTCCGAGGTCAGGGCGTCATTTGAGATGGTGGGAAATGCATTGATCATATTTCCTTGTTCACTTTGTCTGTGGCCATCTCTGATTGGTGGTCCCTCAACGCTATGGGCAAGTAGACCAAATGGATCATTGTTTTGGAGATAATTAAGATCTGTATAACTTAGTCTATGCTTCCTTGGCTGTGGCTTTGCTAGTGTATATGTTGCCTGCAAGGCCACTCTGTATTTTGATGGGTGGTAGTTAATCTTGTGTCCTCCAGACCAACCTAGAGCATCTGCTTTCCTTTCCCTCTCCTTGTTATTAATCCTGGAATTCCTCTCTCTTTCTGAGAGGGTAGCTTTCTGCCTTTCTCTAAATATCACCCTTGCTTTGGGCCCACAGTGAGGCAGAATATCGTGGCAGAGAGGGCATGGTGAGAAGACCTGCCTTCCTCATGGTGTCTGGGGACCAGAGACAGACGGCACCACAAGTGGTACACAGACATACATGTAGATAAAACACTGGTACACATAAACATTGTGAAAGTTTAAAACAAAAAACAGCACAACAAAACTACAATAATAAAAAATGTGAACATTGTAAAAAAGGCTGAAATATAGGTTAATGTGCCAAGTGAGCATCCTCTGAGTCCAGGTATCCTGTAGTCCACCCCACCACTTTGGGGTAAGGGCGGGTTTCACTGACTGGCACTGACTCGCCTGTAACTCCCTATGCAGATTAGGTTGGCCTTAGACTCAGAGATCTGCCTCCTGAGTGTTGGGGTTAAAGGCGTGTGTCACTATACCTAGCCAGACTGGGCGCTTTTAAAGGAAGACATTAAATCAATAAGTAAAAATAGTCTCTGATTTTGTTGTTGTTGTTGTTGAGAACTCATGAGGCATCCACGGTGTTAACATGTTGTCCATCCATGAGCCCTAGATGTGAGTAGCTCACGGGGGCCTGGGAATGGTCTCTGGCTGTGGGTTTTCTATAACCCTGGCTTGCCAGTGACTTTGTCCTACTCACCTTTGCTCATCCTTTGACATCAGCTAGACAGATGTGTAGACAGGTGATGTTTGCATTATTGACATGTACAGAGTCCTCTGTGAATGCCATTCCTTCTGACCTGGCAGAAAGCACATTTCCTAAGCCATCCCTGTGCTTGATTCAGTTCCAAAGAGTATGTTGGCTTTTCTTTGTGCAGCCCAGATTTGTACCAATATGCACACTTTGAAACTCTTTTCACAATCTCCTAGAAAGACACAAGCCTTGAGTTTCTACCAAAGTGGAGTCATTTTGTTGTTCCAGGAAAAATTGACCAACTGGCCAAAAAGGAGGCTCAAGTGCATTTTCCTGCCCTCTTCTATAGAGGGTCTCTTCTTCTTGCATCTAAAATGCTAACATATTCTGTTATATTCCATAGAGCCAGTGAAAGCCTTCATCTGGCTGTGTCTCTCAAATCAAGATAGCAGTGTTTGGCCCTGGAGGTCTGTAAACCCGAGTTGTAGAACATATGGCTTCCTCCAAGCTCTTGGATAAAATGAGCAGGATCAAAGTTGGCTCCGAAAAGGAACAGACGATGACTTGGGGTGAGCTATTCTTTGTAAAATGTTATACAAGTGCAGAGCACTTGGCTGCCGCCCCCTTCTCCAGCCATCGGCAGAGTTTGACCTTGGCCAAGATTTTGCCTCATCCCCACGGCATTTCTGCATGGAGTTGCGTTTCAGCTGTGGAATGCTTAACCAAAAGCACATGCTGTGGTGGCGGGTTCCAGGGAGCAAGTTTTGCAAAAGCCCAAAGAGCTTTGTTCTCTCAAATCAGCAGCTTTCCCAGAACTACCCAGCACACCTCAAACTAATGATGTTTGGGTTCATCTGTACACAGACCTGAGGTCTGGTAGTGCCATTTTGAGGTGCAGTGTAGTTCTCCTGTAGCAGAAACATACATATGAAGAATACAGCGTGATGAATTTTGTCAGGTGTATGTGCCCATATAACTGTCAAGAGCTAGAATTAAACCTGCTATGGCCTTTGTAGTCCCAGCATTTGGAAGGCTGAGGCAGGAGGATCCATGCGAATCAGGGCCATCCTAGTCCATAAAGCAAGTTCCAGGCCAGCCAAGTGCCACTAGCAAGACCCTGTCTTAAAAGAATCTAAATATATTAATAAGGACTGGAAGCATAGCTCAGGGACAGAGAACTTGCCTAGCATTCTGGGGACCCTGGGTTCAATCCCTAGTCTGGCTTTTAAAAAGGGGCAGGAAGGCTGGAGTTTCAGCTGTCTTTATGTTATACACTTCTAGGGATGGGAAGGTTATGTATGTCCTAGGCTGAGCAAACTACTCTAAAGCAGTAAAACCAGGTCAGAACTGCTGAAGATCTGGTATTCAGAATCTAAGCATTTCTCCACATTTAGGGAATACCCAAAGCTTCATGAAGTTTGATTTTAAAAAATAGGTGTTATGTGCACATAGAATTTTTTTTGTATGTGTACGGGTGTTTAGCCTGCACTTACGTCAGTGTGTCGTGTGTGTGCCTGGCATCTGCAGAGGGTAGAAGAGAGCTTCCGAACCCTTGGACTGGGACTTTCAAAAGGTTGTGAGCCACCATATGGGGGTGTTGGGAATCAAACCCAGGACCTCTGGAAGAACAGTCAATGCTCTTAACCACTGAACCATCTCTCCAGCCCCTCTTTGTTCTGTATGTTTGGAAATTTCCACTAAAGATTCAGAATTCTTTAGCAGTATCTCCTGAAGTATCTCCTTGCATTTTTGCTAAGCGGTGCTTAGCTGCCACCTAAAAGCAAGGTACAGGTGAATCTCTAGACAGAATCCTCCTCCCAGCCTTTAAAATCGGACATCCTGACTTGAAATTTTGTGTGTTTTTTTTTTTTTTTTTTGGTTTTTTGAGACAGGGTTTCTCTGTGGCTTTGGAGCCTGTCCTGGCACTAGCTCTTGTAGACCAGGCTGGTCTCGAACTCACAGAGATCCGCCTGCCTCTGCCTCCCGAGTGCTGGGATTAAAGGCGTGCGCCACCACCGCCCGGCTTCCTGACTTGAAATTTACAAACACAAGCTGGGATAACTATTCACCTTCCCAAGCCATCCTTCTCTTTGAACATAGGGTTGACCTAAAACTTACTTCGAAAAGCCAATTTCTCTGACAAGAAGACTTTGATTTGTACAGCAAGGTTTAAGCACGTAAACCTCACATAGTCGCATTGAGTAGTGTTCCCACTCATGGCCCGAGAGCCAGGTCAGGGGAGAGCGCTCTCTTCCCACCCGCCTCAGGAGGGAAAGAAGCAAGTATGGCGTTCCATGGCCACCTCCTAGCTTTCCCTTGCACTTCCAGGTGTCTAGGGGTCAGCTCTCCAGGTTAACACTTCCAAAACTCACACAATCCAGGGAAGGGAGTGGCACCTCTGCTGTCTTCCCTCCGGACCCGTTTGGCTTCCTGAGCCATTTTATCCTTGCTGTTTCCAGCTCTCCTCTGTGTAACCACCTGAATCCCTCCGTCCTCTCAAACATCCCTCTGGGACAGCTCCGCTGAGCGAACCCTTACCATGTCCCTCACATCTGGGCAGCGTCTGCCTTCTGACAAGCTTGGAGAAAGTTTTGGAGGCTTTGAGACCGTGCTCAATATGCCAGCAGTGGAGTGGCCTGGTGGCTTAGGGGGTGACAGTGGGATGAAAGAAGGGGGTCACTGGAGATAGGGTGGGTGCTTCCCACTCAGCCTGTGATGCATGCTGGACTGCTTCCCTCTGCCTTTGGCTGCAGCCTTTTCTGGGCAGGGAGATGGAATGAGGCGAAAGGCCTGGTCTGTTTTAAATAGATTCCGCTTGCTGTAGCCAATAAGCACAGCAGCTTGGAAGGTGAGTGACCCTTCCCAAGAGATTTATGTTGCGCCAATGCTCTTGCCTCCAGCGCCACTCCAAAGCCTTCTGCTCTCCTCTTTGACCTGACTCCACTGATGCTGGCCAGCCTCTCTGGATGGTTTCTCCCCAGGCTTGTCTGGCTTTAGTGTTTGTTACACTTTTATTGGCTTTTGCTCTCCACTTTGTCTTCCCCTGGAGCTGTTTTTTTCTGTGTTCTCTTTTTCCATCACTGCGGTCTGTGTCTGCCCTGCCACATACTCCTCTCCATCTGCCACCGCTTGTCTGATTGTCATGGCCTTTTGTCCTCTTGCCCCCATGCCCACAGCCTCCTGGGGGAGAGCCTTGGCCCTTTGGGGCTTGTGTGCAGTTGGTGAGGCAGAAGAGGCCTGGGACCAGTGAGGGGAGGTTTTTTTCAGCTCTCCATCACTACCAGGGTACTGCAGATTGAGTATAAGCTAGACCGTGTCTTGAAGGCCACTGACAAGACATAGAAATAGCTTAAGGTGTTCCCTAGATTCCTAATCAGAAGTAATTCATGGAGGGAAGCTGACATTTTTAACTATAGTTAAAATTGGTGCTAGGGATATAGTTAGGGCAGAATTACTCACCTTGAGCAGTCTCAGCCGTGGGCCAGTGACAGCTCCAGACTTGGAAACAGACCTCAGTGATGGTAGCTGTTTCTTGGCCATATGCCAGCGCAATATGAGGAATTAAAGAAACCAGAGTAGGGCAGAGAAAGATAAGGGACAGAAAAGTGATGGTCAGTGCCCGTCTAAGGCTATAGTCAGAGAAAGAGACAGAAGGAGGAGGCTGGGTGAGGGCTCAAGGTCATTAGAACCGATGGGGAGCTGGCCCAGGGGCAGAAGAAATAGGCATAGGATGTGGCCTGAGATGCAGCAGGTTGGCTCTGTCAGGTGGAGGCAAGCAGTATGGGGTGAGGCCAGGAAAAAATAGGACCGTTTGTGACGCTTCCTACCCATTCGTCCCTAGCTCTATTATCTCTTTTTCTTTTATACTTCTGTCTTCATGTTGCAGCATCAGAAAACAAACCAAAAAAGGGCAGTCTGCCTTTGAGAGGGAACAGTGGGCTGGATGTGCTCCTCCTATGCTGACGCTGATTGGTCCAGCTGCTTGCTGGAGCTCTAGAAAAGCAGCCACTTGCTGGAGCGCCTCAGCAGAGCCCCTGTGCCAAGTGCCTGCACCCAAGTGGCCAGTAGCAGTGTGTATCCATTGAACTCCTCCAGGCCAGCCCAACTGGAGAGTGGAGGTCGGGAGTGGTCCAGCAGTGATGGGGCTGGGCTCCTGTTCTCCAGGAACTGAGCTGTGCAAAGGCCTACAGTGGAGGAAAGGGAAAGAAGAAACTTAGTCTCATTTTAAAAATTGTTTTAGGTTGCCGGCCAGAGGTGGCCCACGCCTTTAATCCCAGCACTCAGGAGGCAGAAGCAGGTGGATCTCTGTGAATTCAAGGCCAACATGGTCTACAGAGTTGAGTTCTAGGACAGCCAAAGCTACACAGAGAAACCCTGTCTCAAACAAACAAACAAAAATTGTTTTAGGTAGAGAGATAGTGGCAAAAAACAAAACAAAAGGCACAAAAGGATGTGCAGTGAAAGACGTGCTCCCGTTCCTGTTACCACGTTCCCTCCCCAGAGCCATCCTTGAAAATCTCAATTTCTTGAGTGGATTGTTTCCAGTGTCGCCTTTCTAAGTCCAGTAGAACCTGAAAGATTGCAGGTTCATTTTTTCTCATTTTTGCCTTCTTTTCATGTATATGTGTGTTTGGTATATATGTGTGTTCACATATGTGTAGGCACACGCACAATGTAGGTTCACATGCATATCTGTGCACACACATGTGGAGGTCCAAGGTTGATACTGGGAATCTACTGACTTTGCTAGTCAGCTTGCTCCAGGGATCCCATCCCCTTCTTCCAAGGCAGGGATTTCAGGCAAGCTGCCATACCCCATCTGGCATTTATGTGGGATCAGAACTCTGAAATCTGCTCCTCTTGATTACATGGCAAGCACTTTAACCACTGAGCCATCTTCCCGCCCCAGGTTCCAGATTCTTGATCAAGTAGGTGTTATAAATCATTCAGATATATGTGTACATTTAAGATGTTGGGGGAGGGGGCTGGAGAGATGGCTCAGAGGTTAAGAGCATTGCCTGCTGTTCCAAAGGTCCTGAGTTCAATTCCCAGCAACCACATGGTGGCTCACAACCATCTGTAATGAGGTCTGGTCCCCTCTTCTGGCCTGCAGGCATATACACAGACAGAATATTGTATGCATAATAAATAAATATTTTTTTAAAAAAAGATGTTGGGGGAGGCTGGATAGTGGTGGTGCATGCCTTTTAATCCCAGCAATTGGGAGGGAGAGGCAGGTGGATCTCTATGAGTTTGAGGCCAGCTTGGTGTATAAGAGCTAGTTCCAGGACAGCTAGGGCAGAGAGAGAGGAGAGAGAGAGAGAAAAAAAAAATCACATTCCAGTTTAGTACTACTAATTCTTTCCAGAACAGGAAATGGTTTAAATATTAAGTAAACAAAATCTTAAAATGCTAGTCTTAGAAAGGCATTCCAAGTGCACTTAAAACAAATACTTTCCTTTAAAGATTTTTAAAGTGTATTTTATGTTTGAATACATATCATGGATGGTTGTAGGTGCTGGGATTTGAACCTGGGTCTATTGCTACAGCCCCCTCCATTTTTAGATAGTGGCCATTGTATGATAAAGATATATGATTCAGAGATAGAAGGAAAAACAAGTGCTGGGCGGTGGAGGCGCACGCCTTTAATCCCAGCACTTGGGAGGCAGAGGCAGGTGGATCTCTGAGTTCGAGGCCAGCCTGGTCTACAAGAGCTAGTTCCAGGACAGGCTCCAAAGCTACAGAGAAACCCTGTCTCAAAAAACCTAAATAAATAAATAAATAAATAAATAAATAAATGGAAGGAAAAACAAATAATTAGATACAGATTTAAATTTTTTCTCCAGTGGACAATTATGTGCCACTAAAAATCAGTAATTACAGGAAAGAAGTCAGTAATTTAAGGGAAAGTATAAAGTCCAATTCTATTTGAAAAACAGACCACATACATTCCTACACACACACGCACACACACACACACACACACATGGCTATATACACAGGCACTTGGAGGGGACTGAGTCAGCAGTCACAATCTGAAGAGAGTGTTAGATCTGTGTCGTGCTGGACTCCAGGCTGAGATCTGGGGCCAAGCAGAGGCCCATGGGAGTGGGAAGCAGAGGCAGGTATTTTCTTGTTGTGGAAGAAGTGCCAATCTAGACTAAAAGGACAGCCGTGAATGGCACAGGCAGAGATGACAAGGGAGAAGAGAAGGCATGAAGAGAGGTACCTGACAATGCCACCGCTGAGCTCCATGCCAGAAGCCCCAGCTGTTTACCACCGTGGAACTGAGGAAACTCCCGCGATTTACTGATAAAATGACAAGATGCCTTCTAAAAGTCTTTGTGCTATGGCATCAGCTCTCGACGCTGAGAGCAATTTCAGTGTCCAGGCCAGATTGATGAGCCTTTTGATGGCCTTGGAAGTGGCTTCAGTGGGAGAGGACGTGTCCAGCTGTAAACATGGCCGTAAACCCCTCAATTTCCGTGAATGGTGAATTTCTAGGCAGTGTGTGCCTGCGTTACACACCTCCTGCAATAGCATATCTTCCTTTTCAATTATTGTGCCCAGTAAGGGGATAGAAATTATACTTCAGAATACCTTGGTGATCTTGGCTGGACTGAGCGCTCAAAAATATATACCAACCACAGATTCTACTTCCCAGCTTCACAAAGAAAGGGGAGGCATTGATTGTAGATGCCATTGGGCTAAAGGAATGCAGGACCTGGAGGGTGCACCTCTTTATCTTGCATTCTCTTTGGTCTCAGGCCAGATCTTTTTGACCCTGAGCCAAAGTTTGCAAGCCCTAGGGCTAGGGGCCCATTCTCCTGTTCCAGGTGATGAGAGCCCTGATAAAGAAATAAGCGTTCCCAAGAACCTGCATCCAGAGCCATCAATCAGGACATCTGGCAGACTTGGGGAAAAAAACGACAGTTCTTCATCTTCATTCAGGGATCCAGAAGCCCTAACTTGTGATGTGCTCGGCCTCCCCTCATGCCTGGGTGCTGGGTATGTAATAGTCATTCAGTGCTGAGTTTGCCTCCTGGGTTTCTGCTCATTCACCTCTACCCTACTGATTGCTGGTTCTTCCTGAGGTCTAGATAGCACCCAGAGAGCTCAAGTTCAACCGAGCTCTCAAGTTCATACCTCTCAGACCTCCTCTGGGGGACTCATTTCAGTTCATGATTCCTTAGCCAAAGTACTTCTCCACCAGGCAGGAAATATATGATGTTCTGAAATCCTTTCTCTTACCCCCAACCCATGCCATTGAGTCTACTCTTCTCCTGTGCCCTTGCCAGTCACTGCCCTCATGCAGACTGGACACATTGCTGGGAAGGTCACAGTGCTGCTGTGCTCCTCCACCAGTAGTCGGCAGTTGCTCACGAAACTATGTCTGAGCATCTCACTCCGTTATAAGATTTTGGCTTAAAAAAAAATAAAATAAAAAAAAGATTTTGGCTTTTCTGAACAAGTACAGATTTATTAGGGCACAGAAGATTGTCCCATGCCCACCGCATTGCCACCACTGTCCTTTCACCCAAATCCACCATCCCAGCGCTCCCACACACGGTGAGTCTGCTGTCTCAGAATGGTAGCGGTGCCCTGATGCACTTTATAGATCCTTGTTGTCTTGTATTTTTTTCTGCTGTTAATTCTAGGATCCCTCAAAGGCCAGAAACAAATTTTACTCACTTTTGTATTCTTCAGTACCTAGAGGGGCCTGGCATGGTTGAGTACCCAAGAGAGAAAGGGAGAGTCTAGCAACACCAACCCGACCGGAAAATGAACACTGATGCACTATATCGGAAGGCTGCTTAAAATTTTTATGAGACAGAATATGGTGGCATGTGAATGGCCAGACCGCCCCTATTCGTTTATTCATTCATTTATTCGCTCATTTGCTTACTAAGCCCAGATATTTAGAGCATATTGAGACGTTCAGCACCATTCCAGAAACTCACAGTGTACTAGGAAAGCTCCTGGCCTGGCGTCCAGGGGGGCCATGTGGTCTCCTTTGAGAACCTTGGCCACTCAGCCCTGTAGGGGCAGTAGAGAAGGTGGTAGAGTTAGGGAGGTTGGGGGCCTTGAGAAGGTCTTTGTCTACAGGACCAGTTCTTCTGACCACTGGCTTCATTAGTGCTTTTCTTTTAAAAATGCATTGTTTGCTGTTAATAAAGAACATCTGACACTTTTCTAATTAGCTCGACGCCTCTGCAGCAGTCTTAGTCCCAATGCAACAGCTGGCTCATTTCACAATCAATGCATGGTTCCATCAGCTGCCCACCAGAATGGAGGTCATTCCTCCTCTAGCTGGTTAGGCCCTGTCTTAGGGTTACTATTGCTATGATGAAACACCATGGCCAAAGCAACATGGGGAGGAAAGGTTTATTTGGCTTACACTTCCTTACCACTGCTCATCATCAAAGGAAGTCAGGACAGAAACTCAAACAGGGCAGGAACCTGGAGGCAAGAGCTGATACAGAGACCATGGAGGGATGTTGCTTACTGGCTTGCTCCTCATGGCTTGCTCAGTCTGCTTTCTTATAGACCCCAGGACCACCAGTCCGAGGACCACAATGGGCTGGGTCCGCCCAGGTCAATCACTAATTAAGAAAGTACCCTACAGGCTTGCCTACACTTGGATCTTAGGGAGGCCTTGTCTCAGTTGGAGTTCCCTCCTTTCAGATGACTAGCCTGTGTCAAGTTTACATAAAATTAACCAGCACAACCGACCCATGTCAACTTGACACACAATACTTTTTAAGACATAACTTTTTGTCTTTTCCGTTCATCCCCGAGATCTCAGATTAATAAATACCACAAGTGTAAAACATTACACACTTTAAACATTCGGTCTCTGTAAAAGTCCACAGTCTCTTTTAAAACCCAAAATCTCTTTTTAAAATTCAGTTTCTCAATTGTGGGCTCCTATAAAATAAAAAAAATAAGTTAAATACTTTCTCACTTCAAGAGGGAAGAACCAGGGCACAGTCACAGTCTGAAGAAAGCAAAACCTTACTCCAGTGGTGTAAATAGCTCTGTGGCCAATGTCTGGGATCCACTCGTAATCTGCTGGGCTCTTCCGAGGGGGTTGGGTCACTTCTCCAGCTCTGCTTTCTGCAGCACATATAGCTCGTCTTCTAGGCTTAGGTGGCTCAACTCCACAGCTGCTGCTGTTCTTGGCAGTCGTCCCATGGGACTGGCATCTCCAAAATGCTGGGGTCTTCTGATGCAGCTGGGCTTCATGTTCACCAATAGCTTCTCCTGGGCTCTCTTGATGGTGCAAAGCCTCAACTCCTCTCTACAACCCCTGTGCAACCTTGTAGCCTCTGGACTCCAGTTTCTGTGTCCTGACCCTTGGGAAACACTTTTCTTTCTCTGGGGGTAGGGGTGGGGTGGCTCATGACAGGGCTTCTCAGTAGCTATGGAGCCAGTCCTGGACCGCACTTTGTAGACTAGACTAGCTTGAACTCAGAGAGATCTACCTGTCTCTGCCTCCTGAGTGCTGGGATTAAAGGTGTGTGCCACCACTGCCCAGCTCAAAAGTTTTATTTTAGTGGTGCTGGTCTCTTGTTAATCACAGCCGATTCTTCTCCTGCTGACCAGAACCACAGATTCTTCACACAAATGGTCTGATGGAGTCTTTGCCTCCCTCTGATACTCACAAGCCAGGTCTCCATCATCTGCTTTGCTCTCAACATTATCTTCTAAGATCACACAGATAACTGAGCTCTCAACACTCAATGAATTTTCTAGCCCAAAGTTCCAGAGTTCTTCCACAACCTTCCCAAAACAACATGGTCAGGTCTGTCATAGCAATACCCCACTAGCCCGGTATCAATTTTCAGAACCCTAAAAGTTCTTTTATCCCGTCATCTTAGGACAGCAGTGTTTAACCTCTAACTATGATTAGAGGTCAGATCCAGCTGCTCCAAGAGAAGCAGCTAGGGGGCTCACTACCTGCCCCTGCCCCTACAAGTTACCCCCTTTCTCTGGTTCTGTACTCATCTCTCAAGTGTTTGTCTTAGGGAGGTACATGCATTAGAGATCCATGCCTTTTCTTGCTCCATTTTTTTTCCCATTGACAAATGTTTGAAGAGCATGTTTTGTGTGCCATTCCCATAAGCACTGAACAAGTGGTGATAAACACACGTAAGAATCTATGAGGCAAGGTGGCTCAGTGAGTATAGACAGTTGCTACCGAACCTACCAACCTGAGCTCCAATCTTAGAACTCACACAGTGAGCTTTCGCTTGTGCACCATGACATGTACTGTGCCCACCCCCTGCCAAATTAATAAGTGAAAAATAAAAGAATAAACAAAAGGAATCCACTAGGGGCCAAGGGGAAAACTCAGATGGTAAAAGTACTTGCTGAACAAGCTCAGGAACCTGGAATCCAAGTCAAAAAGTGGGACACGTAATCCCAGCAGTTCTACAGAGAGATGGGAGGCAGAGACGGAGAAGCTCAAGGTCATCTGGCCTGGAGTATGCAGCTCAGCAGCAAAACCTTGAGACCCTGCTTCAAACCAGGTAGGAGGGAACACATTCTCAAAAAGCTGTCCTTTGATCTCCACATGCGCACCATGGCACACTCAAGTATGTGCAGGCAAGCTTGTATGTGCACATGCCACAGGTACACACGCATTGTGGAATATTACTTTAACTAGGCAAAGATTGTCACATTTGTTTATGCTGTGATTATTACTTTAACCATGTAAAGGTGTGTTACATTTGTTTATGCAGCATTTGATTTAATTATGTAAAGATGCGTTGTTGTTTCACTTTGTCTGCCTAAGGCATCTGACGTGTCTAATAAAAAGCTGAGTGGCCAGTAGCTAGGCAAAGGAGGGATGGGTGGGACTAGTGGGCAGAGAGAATAAACAGGAGGAGAAGAGGAGAGAAGAGAGAATGAGGGAGAAAGAGGAGACCAGACAGACAGACAGACAGACAGACACAGGTGAACAGTGAAAGTAGGACATACAGAAAGAAAGGTAAAAAGTTCTCAGGCAAAGCATGGATGAAGAGAGATAGGTGAAAATAAATTATAAGAGCTAGTGGGAGAAGCATAAGGCCGAACATTCATAACTAATAAGCTTCCGTGTCATGATTTGGGAGCTGGTTGTGGGCCAAAAGAAAGCCTGCTCTACACACACACACACACACACACACACACACACACACACACAGAGAGAGAGAGAGAGGCGGGGGGGGGGAGAGCAAGAGCACACAAGAGGCTAATTGACCCTGTTCTCATGAAGTTTACACTCCAATGGTGGAAACTAGTAAAAGTCATTGCTTCAGGACAAACAGGAGGTAGAGGACTTGTAAAACTGGAAGAGCCGTTCAAAGAGCCGGGTTCCCCAATCTGCAGGGGTCTCCATAAGTTCAGAATTCACCTTTTCCTTAGATATAATTTGTAACTGGAGTTTTCTCTCCCACCCACCAGTTCCCAAATAACCACTCTAAGGCATAATAGTACTTATAAACGGCTTATCCTATTAGCTTAGACTTATTATTAGCTAGCTCTTACAACTTAAATTAACCCATTTCTATTATTCTATATTTTGCCACAAGGCCCGTGGCTTGTACCTCACATCTTGATTCCCCTGTGGCTGCTGGCATCTCCCCACACTGCCTTCTTTCTCCCTTTATCTTTGCTTGCATTTCCCACCTGGCTCTATTCTACCTGGCTATTGGCCAAATCGGCTTTTCCCCCCAGCTTCTTTATTAAACAATGATAAGAAGACATATTCACAGCATACAAAAGGGCATCTGACATCAACAATTGGTATGCTGAGCATGGCTAGAGGCAGTGGGTAACAAGTGTTCCAGTGGGTGGCTGCTGACCTTTGCAGGCATGGGTCTCCTCACTACTGGGGGGGGATGATACAGCCTTCCCAAGGGATAGATAGGATTCCGAGACTTGGTGTCAGCACTGTGTGTCATGTGCTTACATCTGGTCTGTTTGTGCTTCCAGCCTTCCTCCCTGCTCAGAGCAGACAGGTATGGGAGAAGGGAAGGTTTAAAACAGGGTTTCTCTCTAGGAGTTCATTAGAACCCCTCTGGGCTTCTAATGCAGTGGGGAGGAGGCCTGGGTCTCAATGGCAATGGTCACAGGGAGGCTGGGGTCCTGCTCTATGCTTCTCCCTTCCATTGTCTCCAGTTAGCAGAAGCTCTGGGAGAAGCAGCTATTTAGCTGGGGGCAGGGCACTCTGTCCTCGCTAATGTCAGGGGTGGCTGTGAAGCTGTTCTGGGGTCTGTTTTTGGCAGCGGTGGTAAGCCCCTTTTGCATGTGCTTTGGGCTGGCTTTAGGGGTTGCCTTTTCAGGCCCCCTAGGCAGCCACAGCATGCCCATAGGGATGGACCCCTGGAGCCCTGAGGTGACCCTATCTATCTCATGTATTATTTCATCCCATCTCCCCCACCAATGCACAAACACTCAGTGCCCTCGCTGTACAGTTGAGAAGACTGAGGCTGACAATGGACCCAAGCCACCTCCTAATAGGTAACAGTCAACTCTGAATTTCCCTGGCCTGCTCCAGTAGCAAGGGCCTATGCTGATCTGAACCCCCTCTGCTGCCCACTCTTCCCGGTCCCCACCCAGATACTCAGAGGAGAGTTCTGGGGAGGCTCTGTGAACCCAGAACTGGTGACATTTTCCTTAGCTCCCTCTGAGTAGTGGCTTTGGTACCTGTAGAAGAGGCGCACTGTGCCTGAGAGGAATGCCAAATGGCAGAAGATGCTTAAGGTACTAGAACCTGGGAAGGGATCTGCAGACGTGGCAGAGGAGCCCCTCTCTTCATACCCCTCCTTCTACCCAGGAGAAAACAGGCTGGGGTGGGTCCGGCACTGGTCTCTGGATGCAGCTCTTGCAGGCCTCCAGAGGGCTGGCTCCTCATCTGCCCGTGTGATGATTAGCTCAGCTCAGGGTGTGGGAGCGCTGCAGAGCACAGAGTCCTGGTCCAGTGCATCACCTGAAAACCTTAAAACACCTCGGGGCAGCAGGGTTTTCAGAGTTCAGGGATTGTTAGGAGCATGCAGGTCTCTCACGGTTACTTCAACCCTATGCTTCTGCTAGACTGAGGATCTGCTCCTAACACCAGCATGGAACTCCCGGGGAGTGCTCAGCTCTGTTCTGAGTCATTTGGGATTTGAAAATGGAAGATTAGAAGCTGTCTTCGAGACGGCAGCTCCTAGTCCCCTGCCTGTCCAGGGCAACTGTGGCTGAAGGGGACACGAGCCAACCTTTATGTCAAGTGAGATCATTACGTCCATGCTCAGGGAAGTGCCCACGGAGGTTGCTCACAAGGCAGTGCTCCTCTGTGGTGGCACTGGAGGTGGAGAGGCTTCTCTTAGGGATGGAGTCAGTAATAACAGTTTTGTCCTGCGAGTTCTGAGGTTCTGAGACTAGTAGAAACTCTGCCTGATTCCATCTCCTCTTCCTAGGTTTTTCATTTGTTTTGTTTTTGAGAGAGTTTCTCCATGTAGCCTTGAGAATCCTGAAACACACTCTGTCGACCAGGCTGGCCTTAAACTCCCAGAGATTCACCTGCCTCTGCCTTCTGAGTGCTGGGGTTAAAGGTGTGCACCACCACCGCTGGCACTCCTCCTCCTCATTGTGTGTCCCTCTGGTGCCATCAGAACCTCACTAATTTGATGTCAGTTTGACCTGGCCCAGCTCCAACTCCTACACGTAAGGGTGAGTTTGGAGCCTGTCACCAGGAGCTGCACTCTTTGCCCAAACTCTGAAAATCAAAAGTGACAGAGATGCAGATGAATCCTGGCCCCACACAGTATGATTAAACACTCCCTGCAAGAATCTTGGGAGAGCAAGGCTGGCTGGCTGCTTCAGGGCCCATGGCATCTTTGTCACCTTGCCTCTCTTGTTTGTGCCTGCCACACTGGTAAAGCCTGACTCCCTGTTTCTCTCACTGTGAGATTCTCTGTCACACCATCTTTACTTAGAGTCACACTGCTGATTGGGCCATTTGGAGACCTCCCCTTGAGACAAGGTCCCATAGCTTCAAACTCACTATGTAGCTAAGGCTGATCTCAAACTCTTGATTCTCCTCCCCCCATCTCACCTGGGTTAGAGGCAGGTTCCATGCCTGGTCCTGTTTTTGGGCATTTCTCTAAGGCAAAGTATCACTATTCTATAATGATCCTGGGTTTCCCTAAATAAAACACTGGGATCTTCTTCCCTTCAGTAGAAATACATCAAGCTTCTATTAGGGTTCAGTGCCAAGTGCCGGAAATACAAAGAAACACCATCTCATTTCACTGTATCTCCGGGTGATGCTGATGTGAGAGGCAGGACATGCTGTGATCTCACTGTTTGCCTCATTCCCCAGATGACTTCATGTGCAAGCCTGACCCGCCTTGGGTTTTCCAAAGAACCAACATATCCAACACCATCAGAAAAGCACCACCCCGTCCACTCTGCTCTTGGCATTCAAGACCTTCCAGAATCCAGACTTGTCGACTTGGCCAGTCTCAATTCAAACCAGGTCTTTGGCGGTATCCAGAACTCTCTCTTTTCCACAGAAGTACTATCCTCAGGACCGTGGCTGCCCCTGCCCTCTCCTCACTCTTCTCTGCCGGTTTAGGATTTTCCTCCCATCCCCCCAGATTCACCTACCCTCCCATCCCCCAGATTCACCCACCGTCTCTGAGAAGCCTTCCTAAAGACCACTTTGCAACACTATACTTCCTGGAATCATTTCTATAGTTCATTACCGAGGACAGCTTTGCAATAAATTGTTTCTTCTTCTGCAGTACGTCCTTTGGTATCTCACAGCTATTCATTGAGTGTCTTCCTATGCCTGACAGGCCCTAGCCCATCCTGTCTTCTGCCTGGAGCCTGAATTATTCACACCTGCTTCTCACCTCTTATCAACCCCAGAGCCTCTGCAGAATCAGAATCTAGATGACGTCTGTCACCACTTTATTTTGCACTTTGTCGGTAAAGTGTCAGAAGGCTTGTAGACTGGGCTCTGCCCTTTGGCGTGGGCTCTGTAGCCCTTTCATTCTAATGGGTTGGTGATGATGCATCAGGATTGGTCAGGGAACAGTGAAGCAGGAATGGAAGGGAGCTACGAGAACGCTAGGAGTCCCAAGCTGGTGAAGGATGTCCAGTAGTTGCATCTCTTTACTTGCTTTGGTTGTGTGGCAGCGCAGCTTTACCTGGCTCTCCGCGACTGTCAAGTGCATCAGCTTCCACGCCTCCCCCCCCCACCGGACCACCGAGGCGACTGGGAATGCTAGGTTGCCGAGGATTCCGGTGCAGAGTCAAGATTGCCTCCCCGCCAGCCTTGCCCCCTTCGAAGGACTAGTTGAACACCCTTGAACCCCACGCCAGAGCGCAGTTCACAGCGCCGCCCGGAACTACCGCTACGCCACTCGGGCCAAGGCCAGGGGTCGCGCAACATCGTAGGTGACTCAAGGCTGTTCGGCGGTGGGGTTGGGGTGGGTGGACAGACAGACCAGGACCGCGCGGGGGCAGTGGACCGTAGAGGGGTAGCGGAGCGTTGCGAGCCGAGACCGACTCTGGCCCATCGCCATTCCGCTCGGGTGTCTGTCTGGCCGAGGCCCCGGGTGCGGGAGGAAGGCTCGCGCTACTTCCCAGCGGGCGCGCTCTTCAGCCGGTGCGCAGTAGCCCGGGCCGCCCGCGGCGTCTGGAGCGCCGAGCCCGCTAGGCGCGCGAATGAATGGGCGCCCGGGGCCGCGCGCGCTCGGGGCTGAAGGGCATTAGGACCGTGAGGATCGCTCCGCGCTCCTGTCTCTTCCTATCACCCCCACCACCACCACCACAACCTCTCTCCTTTTTCTGCTCTGCAGGACTGAGCAGCCCGGAGCGAGCGATAACAGTTGGGGCAGAGAGCGCCTCCGCCCCGGCCCTGAGAGCACGCCGGCCTCGGGCCCCACGCGGGGCGCCCGTCCGCCCACCATGAGGAAGATCCGAGCCAATGCCATCGCCATCCTGACCGTAGCCTGGATCCTGGGCACTTTCTACTACTTATGGCAGGACAACCGAGCCCATGCAGCATCCTCGGGCGGCCGCGGCGCGCAGAGGGCCGGCGGGAGATCGGAGCAGCTCCGCGAGGACCGCACCATCCCGCTCATTGTGAGTACGCTCTGCGCACCCGGTGAGCGGCGGCTCGCATTCTGCCCCTGCGCTGTTAGCCCAGGGCGCGGGGCCCGGCCGGGGGCTGCGTGCCCCGAGAGCCGTTCAGGCTTTGTATATGTTCGAGAATTCCTGCCCGTTGTTATGGCAACCTGTGCCGGCCCGGAGGGGCCAGGGTGCTTGGATGCAGGGAGGGTGACAGCGTGTGGGGGCAGGGAGAAAGTGCTGCAAGTTTGGTGGGCCCGGCGTGCGCGCGCGATTGGGAACGTGGCGGCTCTCGCGGCCCCGCGCTGCCGGGGCTGGGGACTGGGGCGCTGTGGGCTCCCTGCCATCCCCAGAGGGCGGCTGGCCCTGGAGTGCAGCGAGCGGGTGGTGGGAGCAGAGCGCAGCGAGAGCGCGTAGGTGGCGGTGCGCACCCTGTCTCCAACCTCTGGGGTAAAGGACGCCGGGTGGCGGCGTGGGTATGGAAGGGTCGCTGAGCGCAGCCCTTGGCTTAACGTCTCCTCATCCCAGATCAACTTGGACCCATTTCTTCGATATTGACCACTCTTTTCCCCAGAGGTGTTTTCTGGCTCCCTGGGGACCGGGAGAAGGCTTGTCTGTATGCGCTCCCCCATCACTAGGGTCTGCAGAAGAAGGGGACAGTGTCTGCGCTTGGGCTCGGCAATTCCCTCTCATTAGATCACCCTCCTGACGTCTGAGCTAGCCGTGGAAACAAAAGCGGTGTAGCACTCCAGGAGCCGGGGCAGAACTAGGGCCGGGAGTAGGGGGAGGACTTAGCTGCCCAGTAGACCCCCCGGTGGGGGCTTGCGGAGCCTGCAGGGGGCGTTTCTGTCTACACTTTGGCCTGGTCGGCTGGTGATGGTTTCGTATTACCAGGCCCAGCACCTGTTGAGGAAAGAGACATGGGATTCTTCAGGAGACCGCTGGGAAGGGAGTGTTCTTCCTATGGGAGTAGGTGACCTCTAGGGACACTCTGCTGGACAGGGGCAGCTTAGTGCGATCAGTACCAGAAGGAAGAGCAAAGAACTGTGAGGGAGTAGGAGAGTGGGGGGAGGGTGCAATTTTGACCCGGAAAAATCTGAACCTGGAAGATGATAAAACAGGAGCTTCTCCCGAAGGCACAAGGTCAGGAGTACTGACACCTGTACCCAGTAGAATACAAGGTATTTTCAGCGAAGTCCAAGACTATGAGGATGGTTCTGCAGATACCCATCCTGCCCCAGATTCTCTCACATCACCGTACTGAAAAAGAAGTAAACTAGGTGGTGGTGGTGCACGCCTTTAATCCCAGCACTTGGGAGACAGAGGCAAGCCAATCTCTGTGAGTTCGAGGTCAGCCTGGTCTACAGAGTGAGTTTCAGGACAGCCAGGGCTGTACAGAGAAACCCTGTCTTGAAAAAACAAACAAAAACAGACCAATAAAGAAGTAAAAACTTACAGATAGGATTGCTTTCTGGGCCTGGTGGGAGGAGACCTTAGGCCCTAAGGTTTGTGTTTTAATCTAGATTCCAAAATTGGGGTGCATCTATGCAAATAATGCTGAGACTGTCCACTTGTCCCGTACCTAGGGCATGGCGTCCAAAACCCTTGCCGATGTTTGGACAGAGTGGAGGGAAAACCTATACATGCTAGGGCCCTGAGATTTATGTGGACTGACTGCTTGGAACAGGAACAACAAAAACATTGGTGGCTCTAAACTCCAGTGAGTTCCCACACCGAGTCTCAGATGCCCTATTCTTAGTTCTGATGACTTCAGCCCTGCCCTCAGGGAACACAGCCTAAGGCCAGCACCAAAGGGGTGAGGCAGCTGGCCAGATTCCCTGCCCCTTTCTCTGATGACCTGTCTGGAGGTAGCTGTCATCTGGAAGAGGAGGAGGGGAAGGGGTAAGAGACAGCGGAAGAGAGCACTGATCTCAGAGAACCTTCTATACCCTCTGATGCAGAAGTCTGGACCCTGACTTTGGCTGGGACACCTGTCTCCTGTGCTTCTCGGATGAGACGCCCAGATTGGGATGTGTGTTTAGTGGGGGCACTATTGGTGGGATCCAGCAAATATTTTGAGGGATGTATTTTACAAGTGGGGGGGGCACTTGTGAACACTTCCCTGCCCCTCATTCCTGCAGGCGACTTGTTGCTGGTAGGGGGTATAGACCTAAGCTCAGTGTAAAGTGGGGGTGGGGGAGAGGATTGGGGAGATACCTGGGAACTGGGAAGTGAAGGTACAGAACAAAAGGCAAGAATGGAAGTCCCAGGGAACTGGGTGGCAGAGCCTTCTCTTGCTACTTGGGAGCACAGCCAGAGCACTCGCTATTCTTAGGCTTTAGCCAGAGATGCCTCTTCTGCCAGCGTCGGGCCTGATGCATTGTATTCCTACCTTGAGTAACTCGCTTCCACCTGATTCTCAGCCGAATGTAAGCGGTGCACGCAGGGACCATGCGGGATGCCTTTTGCATTCCCACATTGATACACACAGCCGGATTTAATAAGTACCTCTTTGATAAAGGAGTGCAACAAGATTTTTGCTCACTAGGAGCAGTGAACAAACAGCTCCAGCTTCAGTCCCCTGACTACTTATCCACAGCTCCAGCCTGACCGAGGTAGAAAGGCAAGGCGACGTAGGCTCAAGCGCCTTCAGAAGGTGGACTTTTTGTTGAACTTAAAAAGGGGCAGGTGCTGCTAAAGATTCGATGGCTCTCTGAAAGTTTTGATAAACTATTCATTGTCAATCATTTCCAAACATCTCTTTGTTGAGTTGGGCCATAATTTCAGATTCTTAGAGAATGAGGTGGCCTGCCCTGTTGTCAGAGGCTGAGCAAGGTCACCACTCCCCTGGGAACCAGAGCTAAAGCTGGAAAGGGAGTGTCTGTGTGAGAGTCTGGTCCTGGAGGCAGCTCTGCCTTCACCCTGTTGCCTGGCCTGTTCAAAGCCAGCCAAGTTACTTCTGGACCTTGGAGCGCTTGTTTGCGTTGTGGGCTGTCGGCATGGCAACCCTATGGCCAAATTTCTCAGAGACGCCCTGAGTCTCCATATTCTGTCTTGCTCTCAGCCCGTGTGTCACAAATTCGGATATGAAGATTTGGTTGTGGAAGTTAGGATTCAAGGGAGAAACTGACTGCCACCCTTCTGGCAGCTTTACCACGTGACAAGGTTTGTTACTTTTCCTTGCCTGTGCTGGGCAAGGGGACATATTTGGAAGCATCCTTTTGAGTCTATACTGATCTACACTGACAGAGGAGGCCAAGCAGCCAGGGTTGGAGTCTGTGGTTGTTTGGTTCTGGATTCAGGTTTTCCACATACCAGTTCTGTAAGAGGCGTGAGTGAGAGGCCAAGGTCTTACACGGAATTCCGTTTTACATTGTTTGAAAACAAAACTATTTAACACATGAAAAGTTTAGGCATGAATTTTTCTGAACCAGAACTTCTTTTCTTTTCTTCCTTTCTTTCGTCTTCCTTGTTGTTCATTTGTTGTTTTTTGAGACACAGTAGCCTTGTGTCTCAAAAACCTTCCTGCCTCGGTCCCCTGGGTATTAAGATCGCAGCTAAGTATCTCCACACATTGGCTCAACAGGAGTTTCTTATCCTGAAGTTGAGACAGTGCTGAGTAGCCACGGACAAAATACCATCTCTGGACCTTTGCTAGTCTTTGTTCAACCTGGATTAAATAATTGGCCGGGTTTGTTAGTGCCTTAATAAACAGAGGGTGGATTTCTAGAAGGAGGAAAGTCTCTTTGGAGGTTCTTCAGGGTGCTGTGAGACAGTATAGTCAGTCATGAGCTGTCAGGAGGTTCTGTTGTAACCTTTTCTTTAGGTCTTTCAGGAAACTCCATCGCTAGTAGAAGGGGACACTGATGGTGGCTTTTCTGGTGCTGTTCTCTGAGAACTAAGGTTCAATAATGAATTTGGATTTTATTTATAATGTGTACATTTTGGAACTGTGGGAATATGATTTGTCCAAATGATGGAAAATTATTTTGTATTCAATTTGTCTAGGCCCTATATATGAGAAAGAGGTTAGCGAGAGAAAAACCGCTAATACCCACAATTCCCTTTGCAAGTGTGTTCAGATGTAAAGTGTCCATGGGTTCTATTCCTGGGATGTGGGGGTAGCTCAGAGGCAGCCAAAGCTGGAGAGAGCCCTCACAGGGATGCCAGAGGGCCAAGGACACAGGATGCGTGTTAGGAAGCTGCTCATCCTCCCATCAATCCCATTATTTCTGTGCCACAACCGTAGTCCCCACCATCCAGTGATCCCCCACTAGATGCTGGGAGGCCTAAGGGACTTGGCTTCCTTCTGTGGTGGTTGTATTTGTCAGCTCAGCAAGCAGAGGAAGCTCTGAGATGGGGAAAAAAAAATACCATTTAAGGTGGACAATGGAGGGAGCTCTGGGTGGCAAGGCAACCTAAGCTGCCCAGGGAACTGTCATGTTATAATGGAAGAAACCACCTTAAGGTCAGAGGGGAGCCTGCAGCCAAGTAGTTCATTACAGTTAGAAGACTGGAGATTTATACCCTGCCTGCTTCTTCGGGGAACCCAGAGCAGCCGACAAGTCACAAGGGGACGGACAGACTGAGACCCAGGCCTTCCAGAAATGAACAGAGGCAATAAGCTTTCATGTGAGGTCAATTAATGACCCCGGGGGCACCAAATTTGATTGACTTAGACGTCAGGCTTGCACTGGACAATCTCATACTGTGGCTCTGAGAACTGATTCAGGCTTCTCAGTCCAGCCTGTGTTAACTGCCTGCTCCGGGTGACATTGATGATAGTGGCAAGCATTTGGTACTTCTGACATAGGACAAGCATTGCCCAAGCTGTAGCTCAGAGCTCCCTCCCACAGCAGCCCCGTGAACTAGGTACCAACGAATGTGCAATCAGCACAGGGGTAAACTGAGGCTTCCCCACGGTCTGTGGAGTGAGCCGCTAGATCTGGGTGTTTAAGACTCTAGATCTGCTATGCTGGCTTTTCCCTGGCAAGATCCTGGTTGGCTTCCCCAGGTAGCCCTTCAGGTCTACATCTGTGCACTCGGCTTCACAAGTCAGAATACTGGAGGGAAATTGTGTCTGTACTGAGCATGTGCAGACTTCCCCCTTGTCATTCTGTACAGGGTGCTCTAGAAGGACTGCTTTTACATTTACATTGTCGTCTCTGTTTAAGAATCCAGACATGGAACGTGACCAACCAGTTAGGAGCATCTTTCAGAGGAACCAGGTTTTGCCTTCCGTGGGCACTGCACTCAAATTGCACAAACCCACACTCAGATACATACAGATACACATAATTAAAAATAAAATATTAAAAAAGAAGCTAGACATGCTATAAAGTATTCAGAAGGTTATGCAGACACGGCTGTTTGATCTTATTTTTGAGACAGGTTCTCATTTTGTAGCCTCAGCTGTCCTGGAACTCACGGAAATCCTCTTGTCTCAGCCTCGCTGGGTGCCGGGGTTGCAGGCACAGTGTACTTTGCTACTTTATATAAGAGATTTGAACATCACTGGGTTTTGGCTCTTTGATAGGCTGGCAGGAAGACAGACCTAGGATGGAAACAGAGGCTGGCTATTGAAAAGGCGGGTGTGCGTATATCTGTGCACACACCCACAAGCATGTGGATTGTGGATGGGTGCCCACAGTGGCTACTGTGAGGTTCAGTTCTGCTGCTGAGCTGATTGTCTCCTTGCCACCTGGAGGTGGGTCTAGAACCACCTTCCTTTGGAGTGCGGGGTCCAGAAGAGGCCAGTGGGTACAGTTGCAGGGAGAGAGATTTCTTTGCAACAGAAGGTAAGGCTTTCCTGCAGAACCAGCCTACATAGTTCAAGGCCCACCAGGGTGTCTCTCCACAGGCCCAAGTCAGCAGATAAATGCTTCCAATAGCAGCAGGTAGGGGAGAAAAAAAAAGACTCACTGTCACAAAATAGGGTCCAATTATTGCACAGCAGGAGACCGGGCGCCCTGAGAAGCGGGGGCTGACCTCGCTTGCTGGGGCTGGGAGGAGGAGGGTGAATAAAGGAACCTCCAGCTGCTGTGTGCTCCGCCCCTCTATTTCTTCAGAGCAGCCCAGCAGGGAAGGAGGGGGGAAGCCAGCAGGGTCCTCTGCTCAGCTGAATAGCCAGGGGGTGGGGCTTCAGCAAATGTCCTGCTCCAGATGCTCCCTTGGTACTTTGGTGGTTTTTGCCTGGCAGTTTCACGCATCCCACATCTGCTTCCTGACTCAACTTAGGTACCACTGGCAAATTACTTGTCCTTTCAACCAGGGTCTTGCTTAGCCTTTACTTTCTAGGACAATGTGGCCTGGCACACACCTCCAAGCCCACCCCAGCCTCCACATTCCCCTCCACGCCCCACGCCCACCCACAACTGCTGGTTTATGGGAGAGGCAGCAGCTCAGGACTGCCTGTGTCTTTATCTTCCAGGTTTCAGCCACACCCATGGGTAGTCTGGCCTGAGATTCGGGACCACCCAAAGGACCTTGTTGAACATCTAAACCAGGAATGATTGGGAGATTAGGGTTACTTTGGGTAAGGGGACAAACATAAGAACCTTGTTTGTTGTGCTTTTTCTATATTATGCGTAAAGCTCCTTTGAACAACCTGTGGCTGGCTTGGAAGTAAGTCAGTTCCAGGGAAAGCCTCCTCCTGCTGTTTCATGGGGGTTCAGCATGGCTCTCTGACAGTCAAAAACATTGTCACAGCTCACAGAGGGGTGACAAACTCTTAAGTGTGCCCAGAGTGTGAGATTGGCCATCCTGGACTCTCCCTGGCTCCTTGATGGCCCTACAGGGGGACTGGCCCAGGAGAAACTGAGGCTGGTGCTTGAGAAGGTGATACATGGGGCGGGATGCAGACAGGCTATGAATGGATGCCCAGGGAACCGCTGTAAACTCAGCCCTGCAGCCGAGGGGCTTATATCCCCGGGTGAATCACTTCCATTCTCTACCTCAACCGTCCCTTCCAGCTCAGACTGCAAAGCCCTTCTGGGCTCAAGACCTCCTCTTCCTGAAGGAGAAAATAAGGCCAGAGGGCTAGGCATTCAAAAGCCAGTCTCCTGAAGTGCTGGGAACTTTGACCTCTCCATAAGGAATTTAGTCGTCTACTGACTGGTAAAGCCATGTGGCTGCTTCTGCTGAAGGTTTCTGAGTGCATCTGGGATGTGCAAGGGTGTGCTTGGAGAGCTGTCCCCGGGTAGACTTAGACCTTTCAACAATTCACAACCAGAAGGAAGCTACAAGGACCTGTACCCAGAACCTGGCTAGAAGAAGACAGAAGTGTGATTGCCCTTAGGTCACAGCCTGGGAAAAAAAACATCAACATCCTTTAAGTAGTTCAGCAGGTTGGTCATCTCTTGGCCACCTTTAGCTTTTCCTTGCTTACAGATACAGGAGACCATCAGAGGGATGGTAATGGAATCCCTGGGAGCTGTAGACATTCTGAAAACAGATGACAGCAAAGAGCCAACCCGAAATAGGAGTGACGGCTGCCACTGGTAAAATGCCGAATGCGTCCCTTAGTCACTGTCTTGACAGTTGTTTACCGCGCACGTCCTATGTGCCAGGACTGTTATGAGCATTAGAAGAACAGGAATAGTCCTGCTCTCCAGGAGCTTGGGTCCTTGCAGACAATAAGCATATGGACAAGACATAGGTAGCCGCAGATGTGTGACAATGAAATAAAGCCACATAGGAGGGCAGAAAAATGGGTGAAGGGGCCAGGAAGGGTGTCTCTGGTAAGCTGGGATTTGAGCAGAGGTTTGAATCGAAAGAGACGGAGCCATGCAGACATCTAGGGAGAGATTGTGTGTTCCAAACGGCTGACTGCAAGCCCCATCCCTGGAGGTTGTAATGCATGGTGTCCTTGGCTAGGGCAGCCTGAGCCAGGAGGAAACAGCCAGAGGTGGAGACCGGATCATTAGGCCTCAAGGGCCGTGGTAAAGACAGGCTCAGAGATGCATCCCCGAATCGCCAAGAAGTGATAAATTATATTTGGTGTGCCAGCTTGGCAAGTCAGGGAACTGTGTCATTCATTTCAGAATCATTTTCCAGCAAGATGATCAAATCTATTTGCAAGTGTTGTTTCTTAATGTTCTATGGCTTGGAACACTTTGTCCTTAGAGTGTGGGATTAGTGAAATACTCACGCACAGTGTGTGGGTGTGCGGCATATGTTTCAAGTGTGTTATACATGTGTTTGTGTGTGATGTGTCCTGTGTCCTGTGGTATCATGTGTTATGTCGTGTGTGTGTGTGTGATATGTGTGGTGTGGGACTCAGGAGGGGGAAGGGAGGGCACTGGTGCCTCTAATGGCACAGGAGAAAGGGGCCCTTTGAAGTCCTGGAATGGGGCAAGATGGGAGGCCTGGCTCTAGAGAGTGCTTTGTGTGGGTTGCAGAGGGCCTCAGCGGGGTATCTGGTGAAGCCCTCCTTTGTTTCCTTGGTGGTATTCTCCTCAGGTACAGCTGAGATGCTAGAATCGTTTTTCTGGCAATGCAAGCAGGACCTTGGGATTCTTTTGCCTGAGCCTCTGAGGGCTGAAGCTGTCCCCAGATGAACAGGTGGCACTTGTTCAGGAGCAACCAAGGCCAGCAGGACAGGGGACCCCACTCAGTTGTTTTCAGTGAGGTTCAAGTGGCTTCCCCGGTGCTCACATGATGGATGATGGGCTTCGTGTGTTCCTGTGCGTTCCTGACTGGCTGCAAGGCTTTGTTTTTGCAGTTGAGGTCATACAGGTCAGTTGCACAGGCAACCGTGACCTTCCAGACACTGCTTCCAGAGTTCAATTTTATGTCTACCTTGTCACAGCAGTTCTGGATCCCTGCTTCCAGATGCAGATAGAGAGACCTGCTGATGTCTCAGGGCAATTCACTGCAAGACGTTCTGAAGCTCTGGCCTGCAGGTGCCCTTGCTGGAAGGGACCTGTGTGACTCTCCATCATTGCTGAGTCAGTCAGCTCTGGGGATGGGAATGGGGAGCTGGTGTTTGTGAGTTGACAAGGTTTTTTTTTGTTGTTGTTGTTGTTGTTATTTTGTGTGGAACCATCATTTTTCCTTTCCTGTGGAACTGCTTTCTGAGATTGGGTTATGGAGGCAGGGCTTTGGGGCAGTATCCCAGGGGTTGAGGTAGAGCTTACTCTAAGGCTCATGGAGAAGGAACATGTGATCAATTAGTGATGTCTGTTGTGGTTTTGGTGGCCTGGAGGAGCACAGTGGTTAGGACAAAGCACAGCACCTAAATCATTCACCAACCCAGGACCACAGATAAAGAAGCAAACAAAAGACAGGGCAAAGGCAGTTCTGGAAAGTACCGTGGAACAGCGAGTGATAAGGGATTTCCGGGGAGAATACAGATGGTATCTTGGTACCACACCATGAGAATGTGAAAATTGTTAGGGCTTTCCCCAAGAACAGTAGGAATCTCAAGATGATAGCTCATTCCTGGGTGTACCTCAAGATTGCAAATCTTCCCTTTTTTTTTTGTTTAACAGAATACAGCATCTCTTAAAAACCCCAGATAAGTAGAGTCCCTGTACCACACCTGGACAGGTAACGTGGGCTGGAGTTCAGAGTGAGATTGGGGGTGGGCCTGTTTGAGGAGTCAGTATAGAGCCGGAAGGATCTGGAAGTCAACACTGGGCGGGTAGGTGGGCCAAGCAATGGCCTAGACAGAGGTGGGACAACAGGATGCAGGGCATTAAGCCTGGACAAGAATCCTAGGGGCAGCCAACCCCAAGGTTCTGAGAATGTTTACAAGGTCAGGAGCAAGGCGGACACCTCTGTGTAGGTGGACAGAGCTGCCTTCCCCAGATCCACACCCCCATGTTTGCTGTCCTTGACGTCATCACCTGTATCTCTTAGAGAAGCTGAATCTTTTGTTTTATTTGATTTTTATTGATTTAAACTTTAAGACAGACACTGATTTCAGTTGTTGGAAAACTTTTGGGAATGTTTAAAAGAATATCTCTATGTGGGATCTGTATTTTTAACTGTAATTTTTTTTAATGAATTCTCAAGACAGGCTATTTCTAGTGAAATCTTGGTATCCAAATTGGAACATACTATAAAAATATATATTGGATTTCAAAGACAGCATCACGAAAAGAAATTCAAATAACTTCACTAATTTTTTTTTTCCTGTGTTGAAATGATACTATTTGAAGCTTTGAGACATCCCAGTGCCAAATTCTTGGGACTGCGCCCAAGGCCTTATGCATGCCAAGCACATGCTGTATCATGAGCTGAGTCCCCAGCCTCCAGTCTACTATTGAAATTAATTTTACCTGTTCCCTTTTACCCCGCTTTAAAAAATTTACTAGAGAAGTTTGAATTGTATATGTGGCTTATGTCCTGTTTCCCATTGGAAAGTTCCGGGGCCTGCATAAGTGCCTGACACTCTCTCTGGTGCTGGGAAGTTGTCTAAGGAAAGAGGTTCATCGCGGGAGGAGTGGGGCCCGTGTCTTGCTTACTGTGACTGCTGGACGACTCTTTCCCATTCCAGCTGCTGCTGAGCTGTGGGTTCCCAGTTCCCCATCATCCTTGGCACGGCGCTCCTCTCAGCATGGGCACTGGTCTCGCACCACCATTAAAATCAGTATTTCTGTTCCTTGCCTTCTAAGTTCTCACTGTGATGCAAATGGGTTTAGGAGGAGGAGCGGGAGCAATGGAGGCCGGACGGACGGCGTTTGCTCTCTAGCCTGTTCCTTTTGGTGTGTGTCATCTTTGTCCTGTTAGAGCCAAGAGGACAGATAGGCCTCAGCTGTAATTCTGGCCCAGACTCTGTGGAAGTGGAGGCTGGAGCATGACGCTGAGTACTCTGAAGCCCAATCCAAGCAGGATGGGAAAGGGACCGATTGGCTATGTCTGAAGGGAACTTGGAAAGGCGGTTGGACATGGGCCTTGCGTGAAGTAGTCCAGTGTTCCGTACGGTGGCCTTTGCTGAGTGACTCATCTCTCTTTTACAGACTGGATAGGCTTTAATATCCAATAGATACAGTTGACTAATGTCTCTATTTTACTTACCGTTATTATTGTGTGTGTGTAGGGGGCCTGTGTGTGATTGCCGCAGTACACGTGATGGGAGTTAGTTCTCTCCTCCCACCATGGGTTCTGTAACTTGAACTCGGTCATCAGGACACGGCCAGAAGGCCATGGTGAGCCTGTATGGTGTAGGAAGAAAGGGGTGATTCATTCTCCCCCCCTCCCCCGGGCCTTTCTTCCCTCTTATTTCCTTGAAAGCAGGTTGCTGTGGATGTGTGAACATTTGGGGCTTTCTCAGGGCTCTGATGAAGATGCAGCCCAGCAGAGTGGCTCTGAGCACTCCTGTACAAGCTGTTGGTGGCCATAAGTTGTTGTAATGTGTTACCTTGTCTATTCATTGTCTGTCGTTACCGTAAAAATCTCACCCAGACTCAAAGGCTTCAGACGATCATTGTCTGTTAGTGTGTCTGTCGCTTGGCGTGTGTGTTGGTGCTGGGACGCTGGAAGGTCGCTGGGAACTGCTGGTTTGGAAACAGATGAAGAAGGACAAGGATAGAGCACTTTTGACCGCCAGTATGAACCTGCTACACGCCTTTCAACCCTCACAGCAGGCCTGGGCGCTGCGCTGCTGTCCCCATGTCTCAGATAAGAAGCCTGAGTCAGAGACGGCAGGTTATCTGGCAGCCAAGTCCAGATTCGGCCAGACTCCCCTGCTTCGAGCTTGTGGAGACACCTACATGGCATAATGGGTGCCCTGTGATGTCACAACTCACAGGGCAGAGCGAACCCTGCCTGTTGAAGTCAGGGTGGGTACGGGAAGGGGTTCATGGCACAAATGAAGGACTAGGGTGAAGAAGAGGTGATCTTATCAGGTGCTTAGGCTAGGGGGCAGTAGAAGGACTGCGTAGGTTGGCGGGACTTATGGATTGTAAGGTTATGGGGTGGCAGAGGCCCCTGCTGCTGGCTCAGGCTGTCCTGACAGTGTTCCTTAAAGCCCAGAGAGTGCCACACAAACGGAGCAGGCCTCTACCTGGGATGGGATACTGGGCAGAGAGAGGGAAAACAAAGGAACCAGCTCAACGCAGCAGTGCAATGAGCTTTACATGGTGTTTCGTGGTGGGACGTGACAACAGTCCCAGCTTGTGAGATAGAAGCAGGAGAATCAGAAGCTCAAGGTCATCCTCAGCTCTGTAGTGAGTTCAAGGTCAGCTTGGGCTCTGGGATTGTCTCAATCAATCAATCAATCAATCAATACATCTCCCCACATGATGTTAAGCTTTCTTATCTCTTTATTTTTTGATCGCCTGGCCTTCCCCCTCAGGAACTGGTCACTGAAGAATGACTTGCTAAATAACTAAATAACTTTCTCAGGATCCTATAGTTGGTATGGGCAGATCAAGACTTGCACCCAGAAACCAACCTCAGGACCAAAGTCCCTTTACCTCCAACTGTACAAGCTGTATGAGAGGGCCAGGCTTTCTCCAGGACCTTGTGAAGTCTCCTCATTCTCTCTTCCCCTTTGGTCAGAGGCCAAGAATGTAGCAGAACAACCTCCCATTCATTGCAAGCTTGCCAGTGATAGTTATGACCACTGAAAGGGGCAGGCAGGACCTTTTACTTTCCTGTAACCCCCCCCCCCGCAACAGACACCATCATACACCATCACATACATATATATATACACACACCCTGTCATACACCATCACACATATACACACACACCATCATACATACACACCGTCATACACCATCATACACACACACCATCATACACCATCACACACACACACACCGTCATATACCATCACACAACACACCGTCATACACCATTACACACATATACACACACAAATACACACACACACCATCATACACCATCACACATATACACACACACCATCATACACCATTACACAAACACACCGTCATACACTGTCACACACACACACCGTCATACACCATCACACAAACACACCATCATACATCATCACACACACACCGTCATACACCATCACACAAACACACCATCATACACCATCACACACACACACACCATCATACACCATCACACATATACACACACCATCATACACCATTACACAAACACACCATCATACACCATCACACACACACACCATCATACACCATCACACACACACACCGTCATACATCATCACACACACACACCATCATACACCATCACACACACACACACCGTCATACACCATCACACACACACACACCATCATACACCATTACACAAACACACCATCATACACCATCACACACACACCGTCATACACCATCACACACACACACCATCATACACCATCACACACACACACACCATCATACATCATCACACATATACACACACCATCATACACCATTACACAAACACACCATCATACACCATCACACACACACACCATCATACACCATCACACACACACCGTCATACACCATCACACACACACACCATCATACACCATCACACACACACACCATCATACACCATTACACAAACACACCATCATACACCATCACACACACACACCGTCACACACCATTACACACACACACCATACACCATCATACACACACACTGTCATACACCATCACACACACACACCACCATACACCATTACACACACACCATCATACACCATCACACACACATATACATATACAGACAGATTTATAATAACAATAGTTTATAAAGAAAAGAGTGTAAGCTGGGCCATGGTGGTGCACACCTTTAAATCCAGCACTCTGGAGGCAGAGCAGGAGGATCTCTGTTAATTCAAGGCCAGCCTGGTCTACATAGTGAGTTCTAGAATAGATAAAACTTCACAGAGAAACTCTGTCTCAAAAAACAAAATGAAACAACCAGTCAAACAAAACAAAACAAAAAAAGAAAGGAAAAAAAAAAAAGAAAGAAAAGTTAAGAGTGTGAACAGGCAGGTCTGGCCAGAATCTCACCACAGTTTGCCTCCTGCCCAGAGTACAGGGTACTTGTGCCCAGAGCTCTACAGAATGCCAGGCGTCTGACTAGCCTGGACCTAACTCCTGTCAAAATCCAAGAGTGGAGGAATAATTGAGCCTCTAGGACATAAGTGTCACTCACAGCTCTTGACTTCCCTAAGTCCCCATACCCCACCAGGCCTTGTAGAAAAGATCTGTGATTGTCCCCGTGCCTTCTTTGTTCTCACGGGACCCCTTTGTTCAGTCGCATTGGCATTGCTGGCCTTTCTGCTGCAGGAATCCCAGTGGTGAAGTTCCTGTGGACTCCTTGTGGGCAGATGCAAGCCTGGTGTCTGTCTGCCTGGCTGGGTGTGAAGATGGGTGGCTCGCAGGCTTCAGTGCAGGAAAAAGCGTTGCTCCTCCAACTTCTGGGTAAGCAGCCTTTTATCAAGTGCCTGGGACCAAGCAGGGCAGGGTGCTCCCCAGTGGAGCAGCTGGAAGTCTAGTGCCGCCAGGACGGCTGCTCAGGGAGGCTGGGCTCCTCCTCCTCACTTCTCATGAGCCTGGAATTATTATA
Organism: Microtus oregoni; assembly: GCF_018167655.1. Classification (NCBI taxonomy): domain Eukaryota; kingdom Metazoa; phylum Chordata; class Mammalia; order Rodentia; family Cricetidae; genus Microtus; species Microtus oregoni. Next base: position 16,890,495 of record NW_024543068.1, on the reverse strand, counting down.
ACCCCAAGAATACAGAAGAAACAGGGAGCAGGAATTTCCAACCTCTCGTTTTGTTGGTAGGAAAACTGGACCAGAGAGGTTAAGTGACTCGCCCAAGGGCAAATAGCAATCTGCCAGGCAGCAGGCCAACACCGAGCTTGCCTTCCCTGCCACCATATGTCTTTCTCTTAGGTCACATTGAGCTTGTGTTCCAATCTGAGGTGAAACTACAGCTTGTAAATGATGAAGCTGCTTCCGTGTAAGAAATGCTAGCCAGAGGCCAGTCCTGTGTGAAGTTCTCCATGTCGTCAGGCCTGGGCACCTAGTGACATTCGGAGGACTCAGAGAAAGCCCCACACCGCACCAGTCATGCTAAATTCTCCCTGAAGTCTTCCGAAGCCTTCCTAGAAACCTGACTCTAGGAAATTAAAATGTTTTCTAGGATCAGTGAGCCGCCTGGTCAGGGGTGCACTGACCCTGGAGACCTGCCCATTGCTACCCTATAGAACCAAGCAGATGGGGAGAACGGCCCAGATGGGTGCCTGGTGACCAGACCGACAGGGCAGGAACTTCTAGAAGGAGTGTCCATTGTCTGAAGGAACACCGTTCCCTTGAGAGAGGAGTTCTGAATCCAGCCTCCAGGCTTCAAGCTCCCACCCTCCCCACTACACTGCTGTTGGAAGGCATTGCTGGCTGGTCAGAGGTTGTAGTCTATCATGGCCTGGCAGCCTTTTCCAAAAGCTTGGCAACCCAGAGACTCCCCTGCTCCCCAGAGAATTTTCCTGCATACCCACAGCCCTCCTAACCCTTGTGGACCAGTGCAGCCAACCATCCCCGGGAAGAAACAGAGCCACCTACTGCTGCTTCTAAAATACACAGGACATTTGCTCTGTATTAGAATAAACCAGAATCATCTGGAGCAGGCTTGGCCCCCACTACCTCAGATGCAATTGGTGGTAGGTGAACTTTAGTGGGGACACTGCCCACCCTCATGTCTGTGGCTAGGCTGTGCCCCCATGAGGAACATGGCCTTCCTGCCAGGAACCCCAGCACAGTGTGTTCCCCAGGGCTGGCTGGTGGTGTGGCCCTTCATTCCTTTCGCATGGAGTGAACACCTAGCCGTGCCTGGGAGCAGGGCCCAGACATTGCTAGTTCCCATCTGCAATTCCTCTGAGATAAATAGATTCAAGAACCCTCTGCCCTTCCATCCCCATGGACCATAAGGATGTTTGACCAACCAGAATTCCATAGAGGGGTGAATACTTGGTCTCTCTGGCATCAGCTTTTAAAACCTCCGCGGGTTTCGGTGTGGGAATGTTGGTACTTAGAGAATGAAGGACCACAGCTCAGGCCAGAGTGTGCTATCCTGTGGTTGCCTTTTGGCAGGAAGAAGTGGCCAACGGCACCTTCTGGCTTCCACAGCGGTGGCCAACTCTTGTTCTTTCTTTCCTGGTACGGTTGTCCTTGGGGATACCTGTCAGAAAGCCAGTGCTCCCAGCACTGGGGATGGCTCTGAGGCTCCCCTACCTTCGGGTCCAGTTGCTTACAGTTGTTTTTATTCACTGACTAAATGTGAGCATGTTTTTGTTGATCTATCAGGGATCTAATGTGTAACAGTTTGAAGCCAGATGTGATGGCACATATCTGTAACCCCAGCACTCACGAGATGGGGGCAGAACGACCCTGCATCCAAGGTCATTCTCAGCTACATAGTGAACTTGAGGCCACCCCTGGCTACATGAGATCCTGTATTAAAGCCTGCTAGATGATTGAGGTGGTAAAGGCACCTGCTGCCAAGCCTGACTACCTGAGTTTGGTCCCCAAGATCCATATGGTGAAAGGAGCGAATCCCATTGGGTACCTTCATCTGCTGTTTGGAGACACCCGGAGTTTGCACTTTGACCTGATCCTCTCCAGGTGAGCTTCTGGGAGGTAGTTATCTTCCCTGAATTCTGTACTCCCAGGAGAGGGACCCGCTGACACCCACCATGCTGGATAGTTCTGCAGCAAATAGGAAGGAGGGGTAGGCAAAGGCCTCTGGATCCATCATGCCTGAATCCCAGCTGCCCTCTACTGGACCCGCTCTGAGGGGCGGGCTCTAGAATCATCTGTTGATGGACATTGCTGAGAGGCAAATAAAAAGATTGTAGAAATTGTAAAGTCCCACTGACCCAGGATGCTTGCTGGGTCCATTAAGAGTGTATCCCTTAAAAGAAACTTCTAGGGGCTAGAGAGATGGCTCAGTGGTCAAGAGTACTGGCTGTTCTTCTGGAAGATCCAGCTTCAAGTCCCACCATCTGTATGATGACACTCAACTGTCTGTTAACTCCCAGTCCAGAGGACTGGCGCCCTCTTCTGGCCTCCATAGGCACTGCACACACACATACACACACACACACACACACACACACACACACACACGATGCATAGACCTACAACTACAAAACATCCAAACATGTAAAAATAAAGTCTAAAACAGAAAAAGAAAAGGCAACTTCAGCTACTGAATCTGGTTCAAGAAAATTTCCTCATACTGCAGTTCTGAGCTCTCAGCGAAGCCTCAGCCTGAATGGAAGTGGTCTCAGAAAATCACCAGCCCTTGACATTGAAGCTGGAGACTGAAAATGCAATTTCAAACCTCACTGGAAAGAGCTAAACACCCGACTGTCCACTCAGGTCCTTTAACAGGTGACAATTTAACCATGTTAGAGGAAGGTAATGTCACCTAAGAGAGCCCACAGCATCTAGGACCCATAAGCTCCCCGAAGACACCCATAGTGCCCAGGAAATAGTGGCCAGGGAAGGGTTAGAGCCTCTCAGGCTAGGGCTTCTTAGACCTGCTGGTATGGGGCCCCTCTTCACACCTAAGCCCCCAACTCCAGTAGCCTTAATAAGAGTTAACAGATGAGGGAGAAGGGAGATGCTTTTTGGAAGATATGTCTGTGTGGGTATCTTTTTACTAGTCTTTCAAATTTTATGCAGTGAAGCAGAACGCAACAGATGGAGGGGAACCCAAATAAAGGAATCCCTTTTGGTACCCAAAGCCACGCCCAGCCTGGTCCAGCCTCTCAAAGGCCATTGGCTGGAGGAGGTTCCCTGTTAATGTAGAAGGTTTTTTGAAATAGGATCTGGCCTTGAACTCTCTAGGCAAGGATGACCTGGAACTTCTGAACCTCTGCGTCCAGAGTAGAGCTGTGCACCTCCAGGCATGTTTTTGTTTGTTTGTTTTGGTACTGTGGAGTGAACCCAGGGCTTGGTGCCTGATAAGTAAATGGACTCTACCAACGGGTCCACACCCCTAGCCCAGTAGAGGAACATTGGTGGTTGGCCTCCAAAGCCTGATATGGAGTCTCTGTCCTCTCTGTGTGTCTATGCTGGGTGACCCAAGTAGCTATCACCTAGGAAGATTGGGGCCTGCCCAATTCTTTTTTTTTTTTTTTTTGGTTTTTCGAGACAGGGTTTCTCTGTAGCTCTGGTGCCCGTCCTGGAACTAGCTCTTGTAGACCAGGCTGGCCTCGAACTCCCAGAGATCCGCCTGCCTCTGCCTCCCGAGTGCTGGGATTAAAGGCGTGCACCACCACCGCCTGGCTGCCCAATTCTTCTGAGCTTAGCCGGACACACCCCAGGCTGCAGGACTCCATCCTACCTTGCCAACCACCAAGCAAGCAGCTTAGGAGGAGAGAGAGTGTGTGTGATAGGCAGGACTGGCCACACCCTTGCCAGGAAGACTTCAGGTCACATGGGAGAGGAGTCAGACACCCTCTCTTCTTCACTAGCTCCCCTGCCACACACACCCTCTTTCTTCATCTGCAGAGTGGGTATCGTGCAGGCTTGTCAAGAGCTCACGTTGAAATGTGCACATCTGGGGCTGCAGACGCTGAAGGAGCCGTGTCTTCCTGTTGAAGGTATCCTGAGTTTCTGTAGTGGGCATGACCCTCTGACCCTACTAACTTGGGTGGGGCTCAGATATCCCTGCTGGGCATGCTCCTGAATTTTTCTCAACACCACAGCAGCAAGTGGGAAAGACCACCCATAGAGAGCTTTGTCTTGGCCTCACCAAACACTGCTTTGTAGCCGTGAGTTGCAGAAGGTTCGCTGGGTATCCAGGCATGCTACGCATCTCATATACAGGATCTCATTTCCTTCTCCCATGCCTCTGGCTCACACAGCTGGTACGAGGCAGAGCTGGGACACCCCACTCAAGCCGTCTTCTTTCTGAGTTAGTGCTCTTAGCTGCGATGCTCGGGATCTCTTTTCTTACTGGAGCTTGTGCTGAGTCGGGATCACAGCAGGTCCCCTGCATTCGGGTGCCGACCTGCTAGGCTCTGTGTCTCCTGAAAGAAGAAACCAAGGCCAGTGAAGGCAGGTCAGGGGCTGGGAGTGCCATCCCAGACACCCCCTTGAGGGGAACCCTGATGGCCTCTAGATTCATCCTCATTCTTGGAGACACCAAGCAGGCTCCCTCCATGCCCTTAGCTATGGCCCAAGGCAGGTGTTTCTTTCTGCCCAACCCTGAGCCTCGCTCCCAGGCCTACCCCCCTGTGGCTTCTGTGTTCTCTGGGGCGATGGAGAATCCTGGGTCCTATATCTGGCTTATCCTAAACTTCTGAATGCCTCATCTTCCTCTTGGTCAAGGAAGATGGGCAGCCACTCCTGGCCCATGCTTGCAGGCTACCCTTAGGGGAGCCTGGTAGATGCCTCCTGGGAACAGTGTGGTCCCCTGTGGTCCCTCCCGGTCACGACAAGAGGGCCTGTCAGGCAATCCATCCCCCTCTATGAAGTGCTCTGTTTCCTCAGTGAGGAAAGGGAGAATGAGCTAGAAGATAAAACTGCCCATTCCATAAACCTATGCTGAGTCTGCTCCTGTCACCACAGGTCCCCCTCCAGACCCCTGAGACTGAGTTGCTTGTTCTGGGTTTGTTTGCTTTCCAGTTCTACAAATGAGAAAGCTGAGTCTCAACAGGAGGCAGGTGTGCTTTAACTGATAAAGTCAAACAACCAGAGGCACTTGGACTCCAGGTTCTCCGTCCCCGCCTTCCTGCCTGCCAGAGACGCAGGTCCACTAGGAATTGTGTTGGCTTCGCTGTACAATCCCATCCTTCAACGTCAGGCCCACAGAAGAAAGGGATTCATTACAGCTGCTCCGTGGAACTGAGCACTTTTCTTTCATACTATTTCTAAAGTAGGCTTGTCCTTTTCCTCCCCGAACACTTCAAATACAATCAGACAAGCTGAAGTCATCTGGTTCCATTAATAGTGCCTTTCTCCCTGTCCCGCACCTGGGGAGCCACTGAGAGCGTCTGCGAGAATCCATTCACTTCCCAACCACCTGTATTAGGTAATGTCAGATGTCACTAGGAGCTAAATGCTGCACTGTGCCGAAGCACTTAGCTCCCCAAATCGGGTGGCCACTCACCCCGACACTGGCTAGCTGGGTGACTTGTGTGACCAGGGGCAAGTCTTCTAACTTCTCTGTAACCAGAGACTTGTGAGGCTTAACTGGGCTAGCATATGCAAAGTACTTGGATATGCATTAATTATCTTCAGGATACTCTTAGGTTGGGACCATGGGGAGGAATAGCCCAGCTACAGAGAAGATATGGCACTTTAACCCATTGAGTCCAAGACCATGGTTTGTGTTCTTAACTATTATCATCTCTTTGAAGCCCTGATTACTTTACAAGGAAAAAAAAAAACCCAAAAAAACCAAACCAGCCCCCTAGCTCATACCTGTAATGCCATCACTGTAATTGAACTTGTCCAGCGTAAGAACCTCTCCTCCCCACCCACTGTCACTTCCCAGCCTGGCCAGCCCTAGGTAGCCTCTCATGCACTGTCTCTAGATGGCTTCTGGATGGCTTCCTATTGATGGAAGCTGTGCTGTGGGCTTTTCTGATTGACTTCTCCCAGTTCTCATGAGGTTGGACAGTTCATCCACACTGTAGTTTTAAGCTATTAGTTCCTTCCTTTGTTGTTTGACGCAGGGTATCATGCCCCCTAGGATTGTCTTAAACTGACCCTGTAGCTGAGGCTGGCCTTGAAATCTTGATCCCATTTCTGCACTTAAAAATATATATTTATTTATGAGTGTAGGTGTTTTGCTTGTGTGTATGTCAGTGCACCGTGTGTGCGCTTGGTGCCCATTGAGGCCAGAGGAAGATGCTGGTTCTCCTGGAGCTGTGTTATGGATGTGAGCCATCCTGTGGGTGCTGGGAATTGAGCATGGGCCCTCTGAAAGAGCAACCATTGCTCGTAACTGCTGAGCCATCTCTCCAACCCACTTTCAAACAAACAACACCATTGTCTTAATCTCAGTGTGTAGCTCAAGCTGCCCTCATACCCTCTATCCTCCTGCCTCAGCATCATCCTCAGTGCTGTGGTACTCCTTCCTGTTGATGAATTCCAGTGTGTGGATACACTGAATACTGTTCGCTTTTCCTTTGTGGATTTGTGTAGTGCATGTGTAGGTCTGAGTGCATGCGTGTGTGCATGCGTGTGTGCATGCGTGCATTCATGTGTGCATGAGTGTGCATGTGTGTGCATGCGTGCGTGCATGCGTGTGTGCGTGTGTGTATGTGCGCACGCACGTGTGTGCGTGTGTGTGTGCATGCGTGTGGAGGCCTGAAGTTGATACCAGGTGTCTTTCTTAATCACTGTCCACACTGCATGGAAAGGCAGGGCCTTTTGCTGAACCAAGGGCTCACCATTTCAGCTAGAAGGCTTGCTCTGCGGGTTCTCTGTCTCCGTCTCCTGCGTGTTGTGAGTACACACCATCCTCTGGGCCCACCAGAATTTTCTCCATGGTTTCTGGAGATCTGAACTCATGCTTGTGTGGCAAGCATATTGTTGACGAGCCATCTCTCACCCCAACACATTGTTTTTCATCCGCTGGTTAGTACTGGCAATTTGAATTGTTTCTCTCTCTCCTTTGACCTTTTGGAAGATCCCTGAAATTGTACTGTGTTATGAACTATTTCAACTGTGATCAACCACCGGTACCTACCATGGGCATCACACTATTGTTCATGAAGACTGCCATTTTTCTCTGAATTATTTTATAGCAAATCATTGAGCTCTTAACTCCTTTTTTTAGTATGTGAGTCTCTACTAATGTTGAGTAGGCAGTAGGCTAACAAGGATCCTAAGACCAGAGATCACAGAAAGGTACCTGGTTTCATTGCAGAAAGCACTACCCGCCCCTACTGTTCCGTGTAGCCTTCCATAATCTCTTTACCCACATATAAGGGAATAGGAACATGTTGCGTGTGAGAGTGTTCAGTTCAGCCTGACAAATCAGGTCACCTGGGAGACGAAGCTGGGTGTGCCTGTGGGGGGTGGGGGTTACTTGGATTATGTTAATGCTGTGAGGCCAGAGACCCTAGACTGTAGGAGATGGAGAAAAGGAGCTGAACACTCATCCGTGCTCTCTGCTCCTTGACCGTGACCAGCTGTTTTCAGGCTCCTGCTGCTGTGCCTTCCTCTCCACCACAGGCTTCACCCCGAATTGTGAGCCAGAGGACCAGAGTAAACCCTTCCTCCCTTAATCTGCTTTTGTCGGGATATTTTATTATAGCAATAGGGGGGAAAATACAACCAAAAATCTAAATCACCATCTTGTCTCTCTTTTTACACAAGGAAGCCTATTGTTACCCTGTTGTTCTCGGGGGGCAGATATGTAACTCTTACGATCCCAGAGCTCTGAAGGCTGAGGAGGATGAGGATGGAGAACTAAAGGAAAGGTTTGCCCAGGCTACATAGTCAGACCCAGCCTGAGAAAATTTTATTTTGTTAGTTTATACTCTGATTTAATATATATATATATATATATATACTTTTGGGAGGCATATATGGGAATGTTGCCCCAACAGGACTGACACATACTCTCTCTCCCTCTCCATCTCTCTATCCCCCCCCCCAACCCCAGTTTGAGAAATTGAACCCAGGACCTTGCACATGCTAGACAAGCATCCTATCTCTAAACCACATCCTGGGCCTCCCCTCTGAATTTTTTCTTTATTCATTTGTCTTTATGGGTACATATCTCATCATTATATGGCCATATTGTAGGTTATTCCAGCAGTCAACCAGCTGCTGATGGACGTTTGGCCGTCTCCAGCCTCTCATTCGCATAAGTAATTCATTCTGTATCGCCATTCTTTCTCATCCATCACTTCTCTCGACAGAATATTCATGGCATTGGTTTCTGAAGCCAGGGCTGCTGCAGCCCAAGGTATGTATATGTATATATACATGCCGCTGTAATGCCACCGCTTTCAGTGCTCCGCCCTCTTTGGCAGTTGTACCAATTTCTACTCTATGTGTTGGAAAGCTTGTGTCCCTGTGGCCTTCCGGTCTTGTGAGCTGTATGCCTCTCAGACTTCTATATAATAGTCCTACTTGCCAGCTCCTACCTCATTTTCTTTACTTTTTTGGTGCTAGTTTGCATAAATCTATAACAGGCCAATATTGTTTGTTTGAGATAGGGTCTCACTGTTCTACCTTAGTTGGTCTCAAACTTATGAGCTCTTGTGATTCTCCTGCCGCAGCCTCCTCAGGGCAGGGACTGCAGAAGCCTGGGTCTGGTGTGGTATGACTCAGAAAGATGGTTCTTATACCCCTTGATTTGTATTCTAATGCTTAAATAAAAGAATAACTACTTTGAGATTTAACCCACATACTGTACAGCTCACCTGTTCAAAATACGCCCCTGAGTTGGCCTGTAATCCCTTCAGGGGGCAGAGACAGGAGGACTCCAGTGAGTTCAAGACCAGCCTGGGCTACAGATCAAACAGTCAGAGCTCGTGGGGTGGTTCAGTGGGTAAAGGTCCTTGCCACACAGGCCGAGGAGCTGAGTTTCGTCCCCACGATCCACATGGTGGGAGGAGAGATCTCACTCCTGCAACTTAGAGTCCTCTGAGGTCTGCTCGCGCGTGTACGTGCCGTTGAGCACATACAAACAAAATGAAATAAAGTTCTCTTCAATGGTTTTTACTGCTTAGCTCACGCACAGCCCTGCAACCTTTAATAATGGTATTTATACATGTTTAGTTCATAAAAGCTGCAAAGAGCCAGACGGGTTGGCACAACCCCTCCAAACCCAGTCATTGGAGGCTGAGGCAGGAGGACCAGGAGTTCAAGGCCAGCCTGGGCTACACAGTTTTAAAAAGCTGTAAAAGACAGAAGGCAGAGATGAAAATAAAATAATAAACACCACCTGGAGCCACCCAATGGCAATTTTGTGCGTGTCTGTGCAGGCGTGTGCGCAGGTACAGGCAGGTGTGTATAATGTGTGTGTACACGGGGTATCAGTATCTTCTCCAGTCGCTGCCTGCCCTTATGCTTTGAGAATCTGAATTTCTTGATTCAGCCTGGCTGACTGACCAGATAATAAGCTGCAGGTGCCCCCCCATCTCCCCCACCCTAGCATTGGGGTCACATACCCACACATGACTACCCCAGAGTTTTACATGCGTGCTGGGGATCTGAACTCAGGTCTTCAACGCTTGTAGAGCAGGTGCTTCACCAACAGAGCTATCTCCTCAACCACTTTATTTTTAATATGTAAGAGCAAAAAATTCTATACTATATGTCCCATTACTGAGGTTTGCTGTAGTTATTCCCAGCTTCTTAAGTCTCTTGTTGATGGCCCCAGTCTCTGGCTTTGCTACTTGACAAAGTCATCATCCGTGACCAGTTAATGTTAACATTAGTTTTCACACTTACTGAACACTTGCTCGCTGTATGCCCAGCACTGGTCTTGTATCCTTTTCATATTTAGCTTCAAACTTTGAAATCATTGGATGGGATTGGTACTGTGTTCTCCCCTAGTTTTTAGCAGGGAGAAAAAAAAAATCAAGGCTCAGAGAGATTAAGCAACTTGCCTAATGTTAAACAGTGTGCAAGTGGAGGAAACAGGGCTTGAATTTGTACAGTGGAACTTCCCAACTCCTAGTCACAAGCATCCTTTCTTTAGGAACCAGTCAATGGGCGCAGGGGTCATGACTCTCAAGATCCACCTGCAGGCACACTGCCCCTGGGTTGATGGGTGTGCTTGCTGGCAGGATTCTCTCCTCACTGTGTGGCCCTTCCTCCTCACGGGAGAGGCATCTGAGAGGAGCGACCTGCATCACCAGAGGATGTAGGGACTCCTCTGGTGCCAGTCGCTTGCGGCTTTCTCCACTCTGAACTGTAGAACAATTCCAGCGCTGAGCTGGGCGTGTGGCGGATTCCTTGCCCTTCCCTCTCCCTCACTTCTCAAGTTCCGCTCCTTGTCCCAGCCTCTTATCCACTTCAGGATGCCTTCCCCTGCTGTCCCTAAGCCAAATTGCCAGCAGGAGGTTCATGGCTGTTACCTAGAACAGCAGGCTGGCTGCTTGGTTGCTGTGGCAACAGCTATTGTAAGTCAGTGGTCCTTGTGGCAGAAGACAATTTAATAAAACAAATTCTGGGAGCCAGTGTGAAGATGCTGTAGAGGCTTTATCGGGCACCTTGCTTGGCGAAGCACTGCAGCAGGCCTGCATGACGACAGAGCCAGCATGTGTGTGGGAGGAAGGTGTCTGTGACACCTGGGGATAGGACTTTAGTCCAGCACACGTGACCCAGTTACAGGAGATCCAGATCCTAGGTTCTGGAAGAGCCGGAGAGCCCGAGACTTGCAGGGATGTGGCTGATGGCTGAAGCCCTGCCCTTCTGTTTTTCCCTAGGATGAACTAGCTTGTGTTATGAGAGCAGCCTTTCCAGTGGGAACAAATGGGAAATTTGGGCAAAGCACAAAGATGTCAGTGGAATTGAGCTGAGAGTGTAGAGCAGCTATCCTCCCAGGGTCTCAGGAGCTGGTGAGCCCTGGGGGAGCAGAGCCCTGTTTTTCTGACAAGGCACTGTGGATAGAAGAGCAAAACTCTTGGGAGAGAATTCTGTGTAGCGAGTGATGGTGGCACGCACTGGGAACTCTAGCACCAGGGAGGTAGTGGCAAGATGAGCAAAATAAGTTCAGTGCCAGCCAGGACTACATAGCAAGACTGTTTCAAAAATGAAAATAATTCAGACCAGACATGGTAGTGCACACCGTTAATCAGAGCCCTTGGGAGGCAGAGGCAGGCAGACCTCAGAGAATTTGAGCCCAGTCTGGTTTATGTAGCAAGTTAGAGGCCAGCCAGGACCTCATAGTGAGATTCTGCTCAAAATAATAAACAAACAAACAAATAAACAAAACAACAACAGAAACAGCAAAAACCGAAGAAAAAGAAGAGGAGGGTAGTGAGAAAGGAGAGAAGGAGAGGAGGAGGAGGAGGAGGAGGAGGAGGAGGAGGAGGAGGCAGTCTGTTTGCTAGGCGGTTTCCTTTCATTCTTTCTGGAATCCATTCTAGTCAGAAATTTGTTTTTGTGTGTTTGTTTTTGTTTGCTTGTAGGTCTTGAGGCAGGATGCCGTGTATCCCAGTCTGACTTTAAATTCCTTGTGTAGCCAAGGACGACCTCGAACTCATAATCTCCCTTCCTCTAGCACACCAGGTTTTTCCTGGGGCTGGTGAGCAAACCGAAGGCTTTGGGCCTGCCAGGCAAGCGCTGTACCAACTGAGCGAGCCCCCAGCCCTCCAGTCAGTATGGGACTGAATGCGCTTGGTGGCCATTACATCACGAAGTCTTCTTGATCCCCTCAAGGGGGAGGGACTGCCTGTCATTCACTGGCCGCCTTGTTCAGGTACAGAGGTCAAGGGTCACCTTACTCCATATTAGGATCTGAGACTCAGGTCCACTGTTGTCCCGGCCAGGGCCCTAGCCTCACCTCTGCTCTACATGACCTCAGAAAGATTTTGCTGGGGCTGATGAGATGGCTCAGTGGGTCAAAGGGCTTGCTGTGCCAGTCTGAGGACCTATTTAGATTCCCAGGACCAGTACTGCAAGGTGACAACCAACTCTCAAAAGTTGTCCTCTGCCCTCCACCCATGCAAGTGTATATAATATCAATAATAAATGTTTATTTTATTTAACATTTCTGCATCTATTTAATTACATGTGTGTATATGCACCCATGTGACACAGTACAGTACCCATGCAGCGGTCTAGGAGCTGGTTCTCTCCTGCCACCGTGTGAGCCCTGGGTATCAAATATAGGCTATTAGACTTGGTAGTAAGCACCTAAAATTTTATTTAAAATATTAAATTAAAATCTTCTGAGAATTGGACATGGTGATGCATGCCTATAATCTTAGTACTAGAGGAGACGGAGGCAGGAGAACGAGGGGTTCACAGCCATGCTCAGCTGCATGTGAGTTCTGTGCTAGTCTGGGCTACATAGACCCCTGACTCAGAAGCAAACAAACAAAAACAACCACAGAACGAGAATGACCGAATCTGTCTGGGCTGGGACGATGAGTGTTGTCGAGCAAGCCTGAGGATCTGAGTTCAGATCCCCAGCACCGCGTCTAACCGGTCATGGCAACAGCATGTCTCTGAGAGCAGACAAACTTTGGGGTGGGGTGGAGCTCGTTGTCCATCCGACCTGGCCTTGCTGGAACCCCGGGTTCCTCCAGGTTCAGTGAGAAATCCTGTCTTAAAAGATTAAAGTGGAGGAGAGCCCAGGAAGGTGCCTGACATCAGTGTCTCCACACACGTCTCTGTGTTCCCCTTACAAAACTGCAGGAGGCCTGTCTTCAAAGGCCCACATCAGGGCCATACCTGCTTCTGTTTAACGAATAGCAATGTGCAAACCGTAGGAGATGGGATGATGTATCATGCGTGCTCACTTGTCTGTCTGCATGCCCCTGATCAATGACCTCCTATTCTTGAGCTTTGGCACTGGACCAATAGACACAACCCCAAATCCTTCACCAAACAGACTCAGGACAAGACCAGGCCAGGCAAATGCATAACTTGTTCCTTTCCACTATGTGGCCCAAGAAGCTACCCACCCTCTTCTTCAAACGTGTGTCCAGCCCTGTGACTTACCCTCCCCTGGAGTGACCACTAAGTCCCCTTTCACTGTGGGGCTGTCAGGCTCTAGGTTGTAGGTGTCTGAAGGAGAGAGACCTCTCTCCTCTTAGGACCACAGGCATCCATGCCTGTTAGGACTGCTCCGAGGTGGTAGAGCAAGTGGTCCAGAGGCAAAGAAGCTGCAGGTTCCAGAAAAACAGATGACCCATCTCTAGCCTCTAAGCAGCTACACTGTGCAGACTGCAGACTTTAGGGAGAGGTTTCATGCATTGCTGCCTGCTACCCCTCCTGTAGTCAGACATTTAATGGAAGAAGTTCATTAGAAAGCGAGCTAATCTTGGGTGGAGGAGATGGTTCAGCAGGTGAAAGCACTTGTTGCCTGGCCTGACTGCCTGAGTTAGTTCCTGGGGACGGGCACGGTAGATGAAGAGAACTGACTCCTTCGTGTTGACCTTCCCCTGACCTATACATTTGTATCGTGGTGCGTGCACCCACACAAATAAATCAATGCAATAAAAATCTTTAAGTAAAAAAAAAAAACATTAGCTAGGATGAAACCTGTGTGTCTTCCTGGATACAGAACCATTTAGTGAGTATTAATATATTTGCATTGTTAGGACTCGAACTTCTTGTCCTTGAGCTTCTTAGCAAGTATTCCACCACTGAACTGTATTCTCCACTCTTTCTTCACATCATGAGAGGACCTCGTGTAAATTTCCCAGATTGGCCTTGGACTCACTTTGTGGCTTAGGCAGATGTGGAACTTGTGATCCCCAGCCTAAGTCTGCTGCATAGCTGGGAGTGCAGGACTGCACCAGCAGGCCCAGCAAGAGCTTTTCTCTCTGCAATATGTGCGCATGTGTACATACATACGTGTGCATCTGTACCACCTCCACAAGCACACCTGTGCACATGCATATATACCCTGATACACGTCTATACCAGAGCCTGTGACTGTGTGAACACCTAGTGCACACACGTGCCACCCGCGCACACTGCTTCACACACAAGGTCCCGTCTGTACTGGCACACACATACAGACCCAAAAGTAGAGTCAGGGTGGGGTGAAACCATGACCGTGGGTGAGGCATCACTTCAGGAAGCCCACGTGACATTCTCATCCTTCAGGAAAGCGCGTCTGCATTTGCCTACTGAGGGGCACCCGCACAGACAACCAGCCGGAGTTATCTGAGGAATCCACACAGTATCTATCAGTCTGGGGTACATACTGAACATCTGGCTACTACTGCCCAGCTGCACCACCCTCCCGGCCCTCACCGGATATCCTCCCCAAGTCCCCAAAGTCTCTTTTGGCTTGTCAGCTGGCAAAGGACTTAGGGCCATTGGCCATAAACAACGCTGGTACCCAGTGCAGCTGATTGAGAAATTGTCAGCGTGGGCTGCTAGCCAGCTTGCATTTGAAGCCGTACTCCTGGGCCTCTCTCCATTGCCCTCCCCATCTCTTGAGCCACCTGGCCCAGGTCAGGGGAAGAAGAGGCCCCAGCTCTGGAGTCCCCTCCTGGTCTGGTGCCTGTCTGTGGAGCCCGCCCCAGCAGTGATTTTGGAGGGCCAGGTATGCATTGCTTCCCCCAAGAAGGTCTCTGTATTATTATTATTATTATTATTATTAATTTTTGTTTTTGACAGGGTTTCTGTAGCTTTGGAGCCTGTCCTGGAACTAGCTCTTGTAGCCCAGGCTGGCCTCAAACTCACAGAGATCTGCCTGCCTCTGCCTCCCAGTGCTGGGATTAAAAAAGGCGTGTGCCACCACCTCCGGCCTCCGTATTACTTTCAAAGTGCCTGCTGGAAGCCAGGGCTGTGGGTGTTGACTTGGATTTTATTCTGGCTTGGCCACTCTTCTCAAAGTTCCTATTTACCCAGTTTGTCCCTCAGGGCACTAAGCCTCCCAAGTGCGAGGGTCAAAGGTGTGCTCCACCACACCTGGTGAGAGAACTGACTTCTAGAGTTGTCCTCTGACCTCCACATACGTACATCCATCCTCTCCCACCCACAGAAATAAATATATATCAGGAGCATCCACAAACACAGGAAAACAAGTTGTTTTACTCAGAGCAGCTTCAAGCAAGTTGTTTATAGGAAATTCAGGGTCTGGGGGTCCACAGCCCCCAACAGTTTACCAACTGAGCCTTTTCCCAGGCTCCAAATACTAATTTTTAATATGACTTTTTCATATATATGTGTAACATTTTATTTTTTAAAATGGCAAAATGTTAAGATTTAACGAAAGAGTGGTGGCAACTCAATATTTCTCATTCGGTATAAATTTCTGTGTGCTTGAAATGCTTCTTGCTTCTGAAAGCAGAAGAGTGAGGCTGGAGAGCCCGCTCAGTAGTTAGGAGCCCTTGCCGCTCTCTCAGAAGATCCAGATTCAGTTCCCAGCATCCACCGGGCTCCGTGCAGCTGTCTGTTAGTCCAGTCCCAGGGAATCCAACGCCCTCTTCTGATCTCCAAGGGCTGCAGACTTGCATACGGTACACAGACATACGTGCAGATGAATTCCTGTACCCATTAAATGAATAAGTCCAGTTTGGAAAGGTAGGTGGCCTGTCTTTGTACCCATACCATACCTGTATTGTTTTACAGCATCCTAGAATCAAAGTTGCTGGATCAGAGGTCGTGAACATCTAAAAGCCTTTGGATACTTTGCAAAGCTGGCTTCCATCAAAGAGTGTGCTGTCAGAACTGCTTCTGAGAGCCCGATTCGCAGAGCGGGATAAACACACAAGAATCCATTACTAGTAGATGGCAATAACTTGCCATTCTGTTTTGGCAAGGCCCCAAGATGTGAGTGAGACTTCAAGGCTGCAAAGTTTGATCTACAGGGTCAAAGAAGGCCGAAAGAGTGGGGCCCGGAGAACCCCAAAGGGAGGGGCTGGTCAGCACAACAGCACCCGAATGCTTGGGGTTAGGGGCCAGAGGTCAGAGAGATAGGAGAGATGTGACCCAGGACCAGCTGAAGAAGCCATCTCTTCTATGCGTCACACAGCAAGGAGCTGTGAGCCAGGCAAGCATCCTTGCGGTAAGCAGCCTTGGCCATCACAGTCTCTCCAAGGGCGGCAGAAGCTGTAGAGGACCAAGTGCGAGAGAGTCTTGTTTTGTTTTTAGATAATATATTTACTTTTTTGGTGTGTGCAAACGTTTTGCCTGCTTGTGTTTACGTGTGCCGTGTGTGTACCTGGGGCTCTTGGAAGTCCGAGGAGGGTGTTAGATCTCCTGACGCTGCAGTTATGCATGGCTGCGAGTCACCCGCGTTGGTAGTAGGAGCTTCACACGGGTCCTCTGCAAGAGCAGCCAGTGCTTTGAACTACTGAGCCATCTCTCCAGCCCCAAAGGGTTTTCCTTCCCTGACTTAAAAAAATAAAAATTACACAGATAACATAAAAGGACATAAAATCACCCATAATTTTTCCATCCTAACCAGTCACAGTTTTTATCTTTCCTGGTCAAGGTCTATAATTTTTATGTACCGGCAGCCATAGGAGCTTATGCAGCCTGTGCCCTGCCCTGCGCCCTACTGTGGAGGTAGTTTCCTGTGCTGCCATAGAGTTTTCAGAGCTAATATCACTCATAATGTTTCTCCTTGACAGAGGTAATAATTATTCATTAGGACAAATGAGAACATCCAGATAAGCAAACAGAATCATAGCACACATATTAATTTGTAGCTTGTTTTCTCTCCCTATTTAACTGTGCATGGTGAACATCCTGCCATGGTAAAATTTTCATTTCTACATTATTTATTGATGAGATTTATGGTGCCCAGGATTGCACCCAGGGCCTTGAGCATGCTAAGCACGCGCTCGGCGGTTGAGTTACATCGCCAGTCCTCTGTGCGATTTGTAATAACTGCAGTGCCTTCTACTCAGAGGGAACCCTGTAGCTTTTTTTCCAGACTCTGTGACGATTGAACTTCATAAATGAAGAGACAGGAACCCAGAAAATTGAAGGAACTTCCAGCACATCACCTGCCAATGGATAGAAGATATAAGCCCTTTCATTTCAGTGATCATGCTTTCCACTTTCAAATTTATTTTTATTTGTGTGTATATGTTCATTACTTTTCTATTGCTCTGATAAAGCACCATGAAAAAGTCTGCTTATAGAAGGAAGGGTTTATTTGGGCTTAAAATTGCAGAGGGATAAAAGTCCATCATGGCAGGAAATGGTGGCAGCAGATGGCAGATACTGAGGCCGGAAATGAGAGCTTACATTTCAGACTCCAAGCAGGAAACAGAGAGAACAAGTGGAAATGTCATGGATCTTTTGAAAGCTCAGAGTCTACCTGCAGTGACACACGTCCTCCAGCAAGGCCATCCCTCCTTAGCCCCCACCAAATGGCTCCACCAACTAGGGACCAAGTGCCCAAATGCTCGAGATTGTGGGAGCCAACTCCTGTCGTGTGTGTCTGTGTGTGTGTGTGTGTGTGATAGGTAAGTGTGCACACCCAGGCCTAAGGAGGACATAGGTATCCTGCTCTGTCACTCTCAACCTTATTCCTTTGAGACAGTGTCTCTCACTGAAGCTAGTGATTGTAGCTAATAAGGGTCTGTGTCCCCTTACCCTGGTTGTATTGGGGTTGCCAGCACCTGTGTGGCCACATTTGATTGGTTGGTTGGTATTTTACATGGGTGCAGGAAATTTGATGTCAGTTTTTCGTGCTTGAGCAATAAGCCTTCTTACTGAGCCATGGCCCTAGTCTTGTGTTTTCTCCTGAACGAATTTTACTGTAGTAAAAACAAAGATGTAAATGTGTGGCTGGGGCCTGAAAGATGGCCCAGGCGGCAAGGGTGGGCGTAGCTGTTTTTGCAGAGGACCTGAGCTGGGTTCCCAGCCCCTGGTTTAAGCAGCTTAGAACTGCGTGTCACTCCAGCTATAGGGAGATCTGTTGCACTCGGTGTACACAGGCAGCGCACATACATATAATTAAAAAATAAAGTTTTAAAGGTTAATGTGGAATCTACCCTCTCAAGAGAATTTGAAGTGCACAGCGCCTTATCACTGACTGTGGGCTCAAAGTGGGAAGCAGTTCTTTATAGCTTGCTCATCTTGCCTCACTCAAACTGTGTGTCTGTCTGTGTGTTAATTCCACCCTTCTCTGTACACAGTCCTGGAACCGTGCTTTGACATCTCATTACCAAAAAAATTGACTCTATGTGAGATGTCTCGTGTAAGTGGAATGGCGTAGTATTTTGCGTGGTGTGTATGTGATTGGCTTATTCATGGAGCAATGTCCCCAAGGTCCATCCTGAATGATGTTCAGTTGTGCGTTTCCTATTTCCATCCATTGGTCTGTGGGTGCTCACCTCCACCTCTTGGCTGCTGTGCACCCTGCTGGAATGAACGTCAGGTACCGCTCTCAGTGAAGACCTGATTCCAATGTCTTTCTCTGCTAAGCAGATACCGTGGGTGGTTGCCACTTAATCTGTGTAGTTGGCAGGACACAACTTACTTACTTTTCCCTGCTGTTGTTACCTAGGTTGTTTTCTGGTTTTCATTTCTATAAATAAGGCTTTTTTTTGTACCTAAGTTTTTTCAGTGATTTGAATTGTGATTTAAAAAAATAGGAACTTTAAGCCAAGCGTGGTAGTTTGTTATATCTGCAATCCTAGCACTCAAGAGGTGAAGACTGGAGGATCTCAAGTTCAAGGCCTGCTGCCAATAACGCAGCAAGATCCTGTCATAAAACAATGGAATATAGGACCCTTTGGAGCGGGAAGTTGCCTCCGAGTCCTTGCCTCTCTCTGCTCACTTGTGGGAAACCCGGAGCTTAATCCCTGGCATTAAAACCAAAAACATCCCAGAAACCATCCAGCTAAGAGGACGCGTTTATGCCTGTCACTCCCTCTTTCCAAGGTTCAAGCTAAATCTTCTGGGTATCTAGGATATACGTGGTCTGGGACACTCTGCTGTGACAGGAGAAGGTAATGACAGAATGAAATGGAGAAGGCACCTGCCGAAGGACTTAGCACCGCCAGGCTTTCCAAAGGGTGTCGGTTTAGTATCTGTTCCCGGTGGCTTTAAAACAGAGAGCGATGGTGACGCACGCCTTTAATCCCAGCACTCGGGAGGCAGAGGCAGGCGGATCTCTGTGAGTTCGAGACCAGCCTGGTCTACAGAGCTAGTTCCAGGACAGGTTCCAAAGCAACAGAGAAACCCTGTCTCGAAAATCGAAAAACCAAAAAAAAAAACAAAACAAAACAAAACAAAACAAAAAAAAAAACAGAGAGGCAGCTGAAGGTGACAGGAGAAGACAAGCACTTCTCACCGTCCTCAGCAGAGTCATTCTCCACAGGGGACCTTCCGACCGCGATAACACACGTTTCTGTCCCCCCTGGACCCTAAGCCAACAATTCTGCCCAGCTCCTACACCTGGCAGGGGCCACGTAGAGTGGGGCTCGTGTGCCCAGAGATCATTCGTTGTCTTATTTCCTGTCCAAAGCTCAAGACCCTTTGAGGGACCGTCTTGGAGACAATCAGAGCTGCTGGAGACTTCCCAGGCCACTGGGGCACAGTGAGCACATCCCATGTATAACATGTCTGGGTGCCTGTCTGGGCAATGTCAGGCACTAAAGTAGGTCACATGTGGAGAAAGTCTGGGTGCCTCAGTGACCTTCCCCATAGACCGGGCCTGGTGTTCTGTTTACTCCTGGACTGCAATAAAAATGCATGAAATGATAATGGGTGTCAGCTAATGTGGATCGCTTAATGATCTAGGTGGCAGAACCTTCCAGATTTGTCTGCTCAATGCCTTCCTGTGGATTCCAGGCTGAGATTACACACACACACACACACACACACACACACACACACACACACACATACACACGAGGCAGTATCGTTACCACCTTCTGCAACTGTGGAAACTGCTAGCCAGCCTGCAGAATGGTTTGTGGGCCAGCCTGAGGGTCTTGACTGACAGCCCTTTTCAGCTCTCCTTGGTTTGTGCACAATCTCTGCCTGGGTTACTAAGTTAAGCATTCAGTAGCAGAAGTATTGCAAAAGGTGATTTAAAAAAAAAACATTTAGTATGGACAAAAAGTGGCACCAATCACCCATTTGTCTAAGTGCCAATCTCATCAGGCCAGGTGACCAGGGTCTTCAGTACAGGCAAGGCCCATGACAGTTGACTGGGATTCCATCTCAATTCCTCTTGCTCTGATGATGATGATATTGTTACTATTTATTAACAAACTTCAGCTGAGTCACAGACGGTGGTGGTGCACACCTTTAATCCCAGCACTTGGGAGGCAGAGTCTGGTGGATCTCTGTGAGTTCAAGGACAGCCTGGTCTACAAGAGCTAGTTCCAGGGCAGACTTCAAAGCTACAGAGAAACCCTGTGTTAAAAAAAAAAAAAAAGAAAGAAAGAAAGAAAGTCATCATGTGTATTATTGGCCTGGAGGGATTGCTCAGCTGTTAAAGGCTAGGCTCACAACCAAAAATATAAGAGTTTGGTTCCCAGCACCCACAGCTGTCCCTTCAGGTACAGAAAAAAACAAAACAAAACAAAACAAAACAAAAAATCCTTCAAGCCGGGTGGTGGTGGCGCACGCCTTTAATCCCAGCACTCGGGAGGCAGAGGCAGGCGGATCTCTGTGAGTTCGAGACCAGCCTGGTCTACAAGAGCTAGTTCCAGGACAGGCTCCAAAACCACAGAGAAACCCTGTCTCGAAAAACCAAAAAAAAAAAAAAATCCTTCAGCTGAACATATTTACAGGTCACGGAGAGATGCTATTGTTACCAAGGGTAGGAGTCTGGGCTAGGTGTTTCTTGGTCTCTTATTCAAGGAGTTCAAATAAAGGCACACACAGACTGCAAAAGTAGCCAGGCAACTTTACTCAAGCTAAATGATAGCACAGGTCAGAAAGTAAGCCTGTAGGGGTGCTGGCAGAGCTGAGAGAAGATATTTAAGAAGCATGTTATTGTTTGGGGCCTCCTGTTATGAGATCTGAGAAGAGAATAGGACTTTGGCTGCTAAGGGGGCTAGCCTGGGCGGCTCCGTTGTGATTAAGAAACTCGGATTATAGAAGCATTTGCTCTCTGTGCCCGTCCCTTCCATCATGTTTCCTGTTTTAATCATACGCACACCCAGCTATTCATAGGCATGAGATGGTAAATAGGGGACTCATTCAGAGGACAGTTTGCCTGATTGCACAAGAACCCCAAACCAGACTAGGCCATTGGGACCATTGCTCATGGTTCCCTAATGTTGTTTGAATAGAAACAGGGTGTTATCAAAGGTTTGCTAAGGGGAATAACTCACTTTCATTATTTAGAGTAAGCATATGAACAGTCCGGTGCAGGTCGGAGTCCTGGATTGCCAACACAATGCTGGCTTTGTCGTTTGGAGTGGGGTATGTGCATAGTCCAAGTCAAGCAGAGTCCCAGGCGGCTCAACTATTCCCCACACCTGCCTGTCTCAATATGATTGTGCTTGCTTTTTCAAGATAGGATTTCTCTGTGTTGCACTGACTGTCCTGGAACTTGTTCTGTAGACCAGGCTGGCCTCAAACTCACAGAGATCCACCTGCCTCTGCCTCCCCAGTGCTGGGATTAAAGGCGTGCGCCACCACTGTCCAGCCTCACTATGATTTTTTTTCAATACCATGACCAAATCAAGCTATTAATCCACCTAGCATCCCCATTATTTGATGGGAACACTAGGGATTCACCCTCGCAGTGACACTGAGGCACACAGTCCTCAGCTCTTAGCTGTATCTATCTTCCCATAGGGCAGCTCAAAAAAGAAAGAAAAAAAGATCGGACCTCTTTCTTTCCCATGAAGCTTTGTACCTTTTGAGTGCCGTCTCCTTGTCACCCACCCCCAGTAGATTGTTCCCCGCTTCTATCCAGGTTGTTACAAGTGACAGAATTTCCTCCTTCATAAAGGCTGGATGACATTCCATTGCACACGCGTGTCATGGTGTCCCCGTCCGTGGCTGGACACAGGTTGATTCAACAGCCTTGCCAGTGTGGATAGACATGGCCACAGTGAACGTGGTACGCCAGCCTTCGTCTCAGTTTCAGTTAGGCTTCAGAAGTCAGCGACCAACGACCAACGAGTCCACCTGCAACCCCGCACCCACCCCTTCCCCCCTTCCCCCACTGCCCTCCTCCTCTGGTCTAGGACATCTGAGCAGCTTCTCTGACAAGCACCCTGAGGAGGCATGGCTCATATCTCATCAGTTTATTCAAGACTCCCAGAATAGAGCTATTGATGGCAATGCTGACTAGTTCGGTCTTTATCTTAGGTAGAGGAGAGTTACCTAAAGGGGGCCGGTGAGATGCCATCCGTGGGTAAAGGTTCCTGCTGCTGGCCTCATGGCCTGAGTTGGATCTCTAGGAGCAGTGTGCTGAGGGGAGACCTGACTCCTGAGAAGTTGCCTCTGTCCTCTGCCCCTGCAAATAACATGCATGGGCGCAAACATAAACAAATTAGAAAGAGCAGAGCTAAGGGTTTTGTTTTGAGATGGGCTGTGCAGCCAAAGCTGGGTTTAAATTCTCTAGCCTCTTGCCTCTTTAAGTACTAGGATTAAGGCATGTCCTACCAGGCTCAGCCTAAGATGCATTAAAAAAATATTGTGTAAGAATAAATTTTTGAATCATATGTAGCATTAAGAAAAGGAGAAGGACTGGGTCGTGGTGGTGCCACCTTTAATCCTAGCACTTGGGAGGCGGAGGCAGGTGGATCTCTGAGTTTGAGGCCAGCCTGGTCTACAGAGTGAGTTCCAGCACAGCCAGGGCTACACAGAGAAACCCTGTCTCAAAAACAAAACAACAACAAAAAAGAAAAAAAAGGAAGAAAGAGAAAGAAAGAAAAAGAGCAGGGGCCAAGCCGTGGTAGTGCATGCCTTTAATCCCAGCACTTCGGAGGCAGAAGCAGGCAGATCTCTTGAGTTCAAGACCAGCTTCATCTGTAGAATGAGTTCCAGGACACCAGAGCTACACAGAGAAACCCTGTCTCAAAAAATCAAAAGAAGAAGCTGGGCGGTGGTGGTGCATGCCTTTAATCCCAGCACTCTGGGAGGCAGAGGCAGGTAGATCTCTGTGAGTTCCAGGCCAGCAACCTGGTCTACAAGAGCTAGTTTGAGAACAGGCTCCAAAGCTACAGTGAAACCCTGTCTTAAAAAACCAAAATAAATAAATAAATAAAATAAAAAGAAGAAAAAGAGGAGGAGGAGGAGGAGGAGGAGAAGAAGAAGAAGAAATGCTTATGTGTGTACATGAAACCGTCATATAAAGGAACAGGAGGAGAAGAAATGCTTATGTGTGTACATGAAACCGTCATATAAAGGAACAGGAGGAGAAGAAATGCTTATGTGTGTACATGAAACCGTCATATAAAGAAACAGGAGGAGAAGAAATGCTTATGTGTGTACATGAAACCGTCATATAAAGGAACAGGAGGAGAAGAAATGCTTATGTGTGTACATGAAACCATCATATAAAGGAACAGGAGGAGAAGAAATGCTTATGTGTGTACATGAAACCATCATATAAAGGAATAGGCGCAGCTCTTCAGTTTATACTCTCAGTCCTGTGTTGTCTGCAGAGGTCGTGAACCTGGCAGTCTGGCCTGCGCTTTCCAGACAGACCTGTGCCTTTGCAAACACATACGCTTCTGAGCTGTTTCTCTGAAATGAATCATGCCGTAGGCTCCCACTCCAAGCCTCCTATGGCTCATTAGCATTCTTAGCATTCTCTGTTACGACCGACTCTACGATTGCTAAACTAGTACACTGCATATCCTAGTCAGTTTAATTGCAGACTTAAAAGCCTGGAGATGTTAGGTGACCAGATCCCCTAAAGCAGAGCAAATGCTAATTTAGGGGCTCTGCCTCTGAGAGCACAGGTGCTACCCGGGACTGTCTCCTGGGAAAGCAGGTGTGTTTTTACCTAAAAATGGAATTTCTGTTAAGTCAAAATTTTAAAATGCTAAGGTTGCCAAACAGCTTTTTAATCACAGTCATACCAATTAATAACCCGCTAGCGCAGGAGCACTCCTGTTTCTCCAGGCTGTCAAAATCCCGAGTGTTGATAATTATCCCTCAACTTCCTCAGATGAGTTAGCAAGAAATTATGTCTGGTTTTCCTGTGCACTTCTTTAACAATCAATGAGTCTGAACTTCTTTTCATTTATAATTAGCTATTTAAGTTCATTTTTCTGACCCCCATATCCTTTACATCTGTTTCTTTTGAATTACGTGTTTTGTTTTACTTTTGAGACAGGGTCTCATGTAGCCCAGGCTGTCCTCAAACTTTCTATGTAGCTGCGGATGATCTTGAACTCTGATCTTCCTGCCTCTACCTCCCATCTTTTGTATTTTGGTCCTTTCTCATTGACCCATAAGAGGTCTTTTTATATTTAAGAAAATTAGTCTTGGACTGAGAGAAACAATTAATAAATGGGACATCGTGAAATTGAGAAGCTTCTGGAAAGCAAAGGACATGGTCAATAAGACAAAATGGTGGCCTACAGAATGGGAAAAGTTCTTCATCAACCCCACATTGGACAGAGGGCTGATCTCCAAAATATACAAAGAACTCAAGAAATTGGTCATCAAAAGAACAAATAATCCAATAAAAAATGAGGTACAGACCTAAACAGAGAACTCTCAACAGAAGAATCTAAAATGACTGAAAGACACTTAAGGAAATGCTCAACATCCTTAGTCATCAGAGAAATGCAAATCAAAACAATTCTGAGATTCCATCTTATACCTGTAGGAATGGCCAAGATCAAAAACACTGATGACAATTTATGCTGGAGAGGTTGTGGGGTAAAGTGAACACTGCTGCATTGCTGGTAGGAATGCAAGCTGGTACAGCCCCTTTGGATGTCAGTGTGGTGATTTCCCAGAAAATTAGGAAACAACCTACCTCAATACCCAGCAATACCACTTTTTGGGTATATACCCAAAGGATGCTCAATCATAACATAAGGACATGTGCTCAACTATGTTTATAGCAACATTATTTGTCATAGCCAGAACCTGGAAACAACCTAAATGCTTCTTGACCGAAGACTGGATAAAGAATGTGTGGTACATTTACACAATGGAGTACTACACAGCAAAAAAAAAAATAATGACATCCTGAAATTTGCAGGCAAATAGATGGATCTAGAAAACATATTGAGTGAGGTAATCCAGACCCAGAAAGACAAATATCACATGCACTCACTCATAAGTGGCTTTTAGACATAAAGCCAAGACAAACCAGACTACAATTCACAATCGTAGAGAACCTAGACAACAATGAGGACTCTAAGAGATACATACACGAATCTAATCTACTTGGGAAGTAGAAAACAAGAAGTTCTCCTGAGTAAATTGGGAGCATGGGGACCATGGGATAGGGTAAAAGGGGAGGGGAGAGGAAAGGAGGGGAACAGAGAAAACAATAAAAACAATTTTAAAAAATTAGTCTTGGACTAAGAGCTGGCTCAGAGGCTAAGAGCAGGAACTGCTCCTGCAGCGGCCTCAGTTGGGTTCCCATCCCTCACATCCAGCAGCTGCCTGTGACCCCAGATCCAGATTGATCTTTGTTCCCCTACTCCCCTCCCCTAGTCCTCCCCATAAAATTAAGAATACATTTTTAGAAAAGAAACTCTTTCCTTTGATCATTTGGCTAATATTTTCTTTTCACAGTGTGGTTTGTATTTGACTTTGAGACATTTTTGTTTTATTAAAAATGCTGAGTCTTTCATGCAGTGTCTCCTCCCCCCTTTTTTTCTTTTTCTTTCTTTACAGCATTTGGTCTTTATGGCAAGATTGGAGAGGAAGAAAAAAATGTGAAGTTTTTTTCTTTATATTTTGTATTTCTTTTTCAATTATAAATTTGTGAGCCTCCTGGCAGTCTTTGAAGAAGTGAGCTCAGCTTTATCGATTTCTGCTCTGTCTAGTCAGTTTTCCGACACTGACAACTGATTAGCCATCCCTCAAGTGGGGTGTGAAAGTGCAGCTCACTGTCTATTCCTACCAAGTCTCTGAGTGTCCTTCCTTCCTTCCTTCCTTCCTTCCTTCCTTCCTTCCTTCCTTCCTTATTTTCTGGTGTGTGTGGGGATAAGTGAAGGAAAAAATTTTATTTTTCAATTTTTAAATAGATTTTTAAATTTATTCTTTGGAATTTTCATACGTGGATACAGTGTGTCTTAATCAAGTCCATCCCTAGCTCTCCGCTCCAGCTTTTGCTAAGCCCCTCCCAGCACAGTTTGGCATCTGTTTTTGACCTGCCCATGTCTTCAGCTTGGCTCATGCCAGGAATCCTGCTGTGTAAAGCCCATAGTCTCATAACGTCTTTAATATTTGACAGGTTTATTTGCTCATCTTCATTTTTGTTCAAATTTCCTGATTTCTTCTCTCATATTTAACTCTTCCAGCCGAAGCTCAACACGGCTGCCACGGAATCCCGGTGGCATTGGATTTGTTTCTGATGTCAAGAAGGATTTCTGTCTTTTCATTCCTGCGTCTTTCAAGAGTAAACTGTGTCTGCCCCTTCAGGTCAGAGTAAACACAGGCTAGTTATCCATAAGGGACACCGTCTAGCTGCGGCAGTGACGCCTGCGTAGCCATCCGTACCTTGTGTGTGCATCTGTGACATCCTGTGACCAGGACATTTAAATGTTCTATTTTTTTTTTTGTTGTTGACTAAAACCACACTGTGATGTGTCCCAGAAGAAATAAAAAGGTTCTTCTGTCTGTAAAGAACAAATATTCATTTCTTTCCTGTTTCCAGATTTTACCTCTCATTGTTCTTAGATGAAATGCTGGGCTACAGGCCAGACAGGGTTGTGATGTGCCAATCCCTGGTGCTCCTGGGGTATAGGTCTAGCAGCTATAGAAGAACGCCACAGGCCAAGTGGCATAGAAACAGCAGAAATTCACTTCCTGGTGTTGTGAAGGCAGGTGTAAAGATCAAGGCTTAGTCTCGCCAGTGCTACCCTCGTTGGCCCCCACGAAGGCACATTGTAGCCACATGCTTCCCACGGGTGATGCTGTGTCCTCAACATGGTGGAGGGGGAAGCGCAAAAGGAGGTGAATTCCCTCTGAAGTCTCTATTACCAGAGCCTTAGTCTACTCCTGAGGACTTAATCTCCTCCTTGTAGGCTGCACTTCTTAACCCCAGCTCAATGGCGATGCAGGTTCAACATTCAAACCATGGCAAACCCACATGAGGCAGACTATGTCCCAAGTTCTCCTTCTCTTCTCCTTTTCTCTTCTTTCTTTCTTTCTTTCTTTCTTTCTTTCTTTCTTTCTTTCTTTCTTTTTTTCCAGACAGGGTTTCTTTCTATAACCCTGGCTGACCTGGAACTCACTCTGTAGATCAGGCTGACCTGGAGCTCAGAGATCCACCTGCCTCTGCCTCCTGAGCACTGGGATAAAAGGCATGCGCCACCGCTGCCCAGCTTTTTTTTTTTTTTTTGTAAGTTTTCTCTGAAACTTTGGAGCCTGTCCTGGAACTAGCTTTTGTAAACCAGACTGGCCTCGAACTCACAGAGACCTGTCTGCCTCTGCTTCCCAAATGCTGGGATTAAAGGCATGCACCACTACCACCCAGCTATCTTCTTTTCTTAATGCTACATCTGATTCAAAAAGTCTGTCTTTATGTTCCATCATATGTGTATGTGTGTATGCATATGTGTATGTGTGTGTGTATTATGTGTGTATGTATCTATATCTATCTACATCTCTATCTATCTATCTATCTATCTATCTATCTATCTATCTCCTAATATCTCAACAGTCAACAGTCACGGACCACATAAGTTTATATCTTGACCCACAATGCCAGTAAGGCACCAATCAATCACTAGTCTGATGTCTCTGTCTTTGTTTTATCTTGTCTCCTTTCTTTCTCGTTGCATTTGTATGCACATGTGCTGTGAATTCATATGTGTATGTGTGTCCTCCTGTGTGTAGGCACGTGTATGTGTCCATAGAGATCTGAACTTGATGCTTAATGTCTCCCTTGATCACTTTCCTTTTTATTTAGTGAAGTGAGGTCTCTTGCTGAACCTGAGCTTATGGATTCTGGCTAGTCTAACTAATCAGTCTGCCTTGGGGTCCCCTGTCTCTGACTCCAAGTGCTTGAATTACAGGTTGCACTGGTTTTAGAGATTTGAATTCGGGTCCTCAAGCTTTAATGGCAAGTACTTTATCCACTGAGCCATCTCCCCAGCCCTGAGCTGTCTTTGTTCTGAAGAATGTTATAAACTGAGACAATTGGCTGCTGTTGGTTGAATTTGAATTCTAGTTGGTTGAATTTGATCCTGTCTCAGCTAAGATTGGTCTTCAGTGGGACAGGAGATTGCTACCACTATTGCAAGGCTCACACTGTTATGTGTTCTGTGATCCATTCTAGCTTTTCTTTTTATAATTAATATCTGACTGGCCCAAGTTCAACGACTTCAGACTGAGAAGTACCTAGAAAGCAAGGACACTGTATAGACCTTGGCACTTTGCTCTTGTGACTAAAACTTATAAACGGATGTTTCTCTGTCCTGCCCCATCCTGTAGCTGCTTCCAAATAATTATTAATGCTCAACCAATAGCTCAGGCTTATTACTAGCTAACTCTTACAGTTAAATCAACCCATATTTCTATCTATGTATTGCCACATAGCTCAAGGCTTGTTATCTCATTTTCTGCATATCTTAACTTATCCAGTGGCTAGCAAGCATCTCTCTTGACTCTGCCCCTCCTCATCTGAGTTTTGAGTTTGATTGTTTTGCCTAGTCTTATCCTGCCTGACTTGGTCAAACAGCTTTTATTAGTAGCCAGTGAGAAGGATACTTATTCACAGTGTACAGAAAGATCATTCCACACCAAAAACTGAAGAGAGGCTGGGTCATTTTTAAGTTAGCCTGCAGCCAAGGATTATCAGAATTCTGAGGGTGTCCCTGCCTGGAAAGAGTCAAGAGGGCCCAAAATGGTCCAGAAAATTCCAACTATGTGCTATTTTGGTTTAAATAACACAGACTCTTGCAATTTTCCTTATGTTTCTTTTTTTCTCATGTTCTTTTGAACCATAAGCAAAGAAGTGCTTCCAAGCCCATGTGACAGCACTGGGCATGTCCCTGTGTGAGCCCCAGTCTGAAGCCCTGATCGTAAGCCAAGGAGGAAAGGCAGCCAGGAGCCTGCCTCAGAGCTGAGAGCCCCAACATTGGAAGGGGGTTCCCAGGCTCGTCTAGGTTCAGGAATAGTCCAGAGGCACAGTGAAGCTTCATACTGGGCTCTGAGGATGGATGGTCATCTCTCCAGCCCCATTCCTGTCACTGAGTGGGTGTGTTGTGACCTGGCCATGTGGCTGTACCTCTGTGGGCCTTGCTTTCCTCCTCTGTAAAGTACGGGTGAGAAGAGAACATAGTTTAGAGATGCATTTGGAAATGGAAATAAGTACCTAGTAGAGCTTCAGCTTCACGGCATGTCCCCAATGTATCTCCCTCGCTGTCGAAGAGGTCCTATAGCCCTCATCCCTTGGGCTGCAGTGCTGGTGGCTAAGAGGATAAGGCAAGGTTTTGATACTCTTTGTAGATGCAGGAATGCTTTAGCCACACTAAACAAAATGACCAAGAGGACATACCACAAACTAAACCGTCGCACCACGAATCTCAGCTGGAACCACCCTTGGAATCTCGCTATTCCCAGGTTGCCTTAGAGCTGCCCATAGGGTGGAACGTGAAGACCTGACACGATGTTCCAGCTTTGTGCAGAGAACCCCATTTGACTCAGGTGACTGAAGGAATGTAGTGCCCCCCTGCCCCCGGCTTTCTCGGTGAGATCACCAGAACCATTGGAATGCATTACAGATACTGTAAAAACTACAAGGCCGGCAGCACCCTGGAAGAGCAATAGGAAATGCAGGCTAAGAAATGTCATCAGAGGAGCCTTGGTAGATAAGTGATCTTGAATGTAGGGAGGTGGAAGTTACTTAAAGTGGTAAGTCTCCATAGTAACTAGACTCAAGCTTAGTTGCCTGTTGACTCTGCAGGTGGTGAAGTTCTAGAACAATCCACATAGAGGCCAAGAACTAGAAACTCAAAGTGAGGCTTTGCTGAGAAGTGGTGAGGGTGGCTGTAAGGAGATGGCCCCTACGGCCTCCACAGAGATACAATCCCCGGATTCCAGTAGCTTGCGACAGTCCCCCATCGTTAGCTATCCATGGAAAGCCACAGCTAAGGTTCTGTGGAGCACACGAGAACATGTGGATGGCTCCAGAGTCGTATGCTTGTGTCCCAGTGGTCTGCAGTACAGCCTTGGCATCGGGGTTTTTAAATCTTCCTGGATGCTTCTGGGGCGAAGCTGAGGTTCCGAACCACTGGTAAAAATAGCAAGTGAGGTAGTTAATCACAGCAGTGATGATTATTGCAATGCGCATGCCAGGTCCTGTGCTAAATGCATTATATATTCATTTCTTTTAATCCCCAGAATTCCCATTTTCCAGATGAAGCGCTCTCCGATGAGGCACGTTGATCTCCAAGATCAGGCAGCAGCAGGCGCTAGCGTGCCATTTCAGGGTCATCAGGTCCTAGGAGGCCAGGTTGGCCGCCAGTGTATTCATAGCTTCCGAGGCAATGCAGGAAGGAGATGGGACCAATCTGGGCCAGGCCGCCTGTACCCAGCTCCTGGTCTTCTGCCACCACAGCATGTCATCTGATTGGATGAGAGCAGTGGCAGCTGTCAGGGAAACCCCGGGGTCCCCGTCCCAGGCCAACGGAGTTGTTGAATGATGTGCTTAGCGATTCTGGTAATGAATGGCAGTCTTTCTTCTTGGGTCAGAGCATCAGATGGGATTTGCCTCTCGGGGGTCACACACAGAGAGAGCAGGAATCGCATTTTGTTCGCCAGGTGTTTTTGGTTTAGAGCAGACTCGGGAGTCATCATTGAAACAGGGCCACAGCCTTTTAATATGTAGTTTCATTGAAATTTACTGAAAGGGAAACCCAGCAGGTGCCTGTTTCACTGGTAGTAAAAGGAAATGGGACAGCAATTGTTTAAAGGGGGTTGAAGTTGTTTACATTTAAGAGGGAGAGGTCTGTGTCTGTTTGAAGGGAAAGTTTACCCAGCTCTGCTTGAGAGCTGAACTGTTCTTGATGAAAATGACAAGGAAAATAGTTCCCCTTTGCTGTTGCTTTCCTAATTTTAGCAGCAGGAAGCAATAAGCAAATCTTGATGGAAAAAGATTGAAGCGAGTGAAGCAAGCTTAATCAAAGGGATGGATAAGGAAAGCTCTCCAAGATGAGGGACCCCCCCCTACTTTGCTCTCCAGCATAGCTACTATTTCAACTTAAGCAGTTTTGTGCGATTGACCTTATTGAGTGAGGAAGTGCTGGGTTTGGCATTCCATAAAAGGACAAAGACCGAAGAAAGGGGTGGTTGCTTACACTTCGGCCAAGAACCCTCTGCCAGGGGCTGGAGGGCAGTGAGAAACTCATCAGCCCATCACTCAGCCTTCATTCTTCACCATGGCAACACAAAAGGACGTCTAGTGTGGCCCATATGGAAGTTTCATCTTGAAAGCTGAACACTGTCTTGCCTGCTAGGGAATGCTGGGATTGTTCTGTCTAGCCTTGACTGTAGTTACTGGCCCAGATACTGAGACCAGCCGGTATCTCGGGATGGACAGCTGCACACTGTCATGGATATCAGTGGCTCATTTGCTGGGTTTTGGATTTTACGTTGTTTTTTTTTTTTTCCTTTTAGAGGTGGTTTTCTGTTCATCGAAGGGACGGAAGGGCTGCTCAATGAACTCTTGGTTACTAGACCAGGACAGGCAATTCAGACTAACTAGAGGGAGGGTTGGAAGGGAGAAGGAATGAATATGCTGAGAGCTCGTTGTGTAGAAGATCTCAAGAAAGGCTCTGTCTGGTCTAGATGGGGTCAAACCACCAGTCTTGAACCAATGAATATACTCATGTACCTAGGAGTGAAGTCATAGACGGTCTAACCCAAAGGCCTGTGCTTCTTCCTGTGTGAACACTGGGGTGTCGGGACAGGGACAGTGGGTCACAGCCTGGCCAAGAAAATGGGGAGGAAAACCATAAAGCTGTCAGAGCTACCCTGTTACCTGCTTGCCCAAAGTGTAATATTTGTTCAGATGTGGGGTGAAGTGCCAGAGAGATGGGAGTTTCTCATTCGTTTGTTCTTTAGCCATTGTCTTAAAGTGCCGATCACCCGGGCACCACTGTGGACTTTAGGTTCCAGCATTAAACAAAGCGGGCAATCCGAGACTGAGACCAACTGAGACATCCAAGACAGAGGTCTAAATCAGACTACAGAGCAGGTGGTGGCACCAGGATGACCCTGGATTTGTAGCTTGGCAGACAGAGATGGGAGTGCCTGTCTATGCTACAGGGAACACAGGGAAGTGTGAGGAGAATGAAGAAAGCGGGGACTTACGAAGAGGCACAGAACACAACAGGGCTCGGATGTCTCAAGATCAAAGGTAAAAGCAGGAGTCTGAGAGCCCCAAGGAAACGAGTTCTGGTCTGGGCTGCTTTACGGGAGTTAGACAGCAGAGGTTGCAGGGCTGGGGTGGCATCTACATGGCAGCTGGGATGGTCTGAGGGGAGGAAAGTGAAGCCGTAAGAGATCATGATGCTGCCGTGAGCCACATCCTGCCATCCTCAGTGTCCCTTTATTTGCTTGGTTCAGGGACTGCTGGGGCAGCAGAGACCTCTGAGGAGTGGGCCTGTGTTCTGTGGCTCCCTTCTTTGCAATCTGTCTCTCAGGATGCGGGTCTACCCTAAACCCTGGTCCATAGGAAGCTGAGTGGGGCTGCACAGCAGCTCTGATTTGAGTGAGAAGACTTCTTTCACCCAGCGGTGGTGGCGCCTTTAATCCCAGCACTCAGGAGGCAGAGGCGGAGCTCTGTGCATTCGAGGCCAGCCTGGTCTACAGAGCTAGTTCCAGGACAGGCTCCAAAACTACAGAGAAACCCTCTCTTGAACACCCCCCCCCCCCAAAAATAAAGAAAGAAAAGAAGGCTTTTCTGAGGAACACACTGAGACTGACTTGGTTTTGATGGCCTGGGAGAGTTCTCTCTAGAGGGCTTTAACCTCACTAGACATTCTTCCAGAACATTCTGTGAGGCCTGAAGGAGGCTTTGGGTGCGCCGTGGGAAGGCAGCTGACAAGGAGCAATCTCAGGAGTGTCCTTCCCACTTCTGGGCACATGGCCGTGCTCTGGGGAACGAGTGAGTGAGTGAGTGTGTAGGTTCGAACATTCGTCAGCTTAAGCCCAGGGTCCCGAGGCCTTGCACCGTTAGGAGGGTGCGGGTAGGCACCTGGCTCCCAGGCAGTGTTGAATGAGCAGTGGACAAGCCCAGGGTCAGCCTCAGAGGTTTCCTAAGCCCACAGAGTGACCAAAAGTCCTCAATAAACAAGCAGGGTTATTTCCCCCGGCCAACCTTCAGGATAATGAGGTGATATACACTCCCTCTGGGAGTTTGCAAAACTCTTCCCTCTGCGGTTTTTCTTTAATTTTAGCTCCTCAGCCATGCGCTAGTGGCTTCTTTCCATTCTCCTGCTGCAGAGCTGGGGGAAGGGAGGGGCCGGCAGTAGCACCATCATTGTCCCAGGTGGGAAGGACACAATGCCACCGCCTTCCCATTCTCACTCTCAGAGCTGGGGGTGTGTGGGTTGGATGTTTCTAGCAACTCAGGGCTCAAGCTGGAGCACTCCTTTCCCTCCCTCGCCCTCCCTCCGCTTTTCCTCCTTT
The DNA here is from genome assembly GCF_018167655.1 of Microtus oregoni. Taxonomy (NCBI): domain Eukaryota; kingdom Metazoa; phylum Chordata; class Mammalia; order Rodentia; family Cricetidae; genus Microtus; species Microtus oregoni. The sequence goes on along the minus strand of NW_024543068.1, from coordinate 16,856,847 downwards.
CTTCACTGAAATGGATTTTGAGCCCACAGGGGCATTGCCACTTCTGTTCATTTCCTGGCACGGCACTGACTCAGAATATTAGAATGTCACGGCCACAGCTGTGTCACCTCTGAGCATGCACCCTAAGCGGCTGAACCCAGCTTGGGACAAGGCCTGGAGGAAACCAGATTACCCCTCGGGCCCCTAGGCTCCCCAGCAGGCCCCTAGGATAAGAGGCCACTGGGGAACATGGTAGTACCAAGGGGTGGCAGCACTTAGGAACTAGGGGCTTCCAGATCTTTTAGAAGTCCTTCAAGGGAGGTTGAGGGCAAGCTGTCAAGGAGCATAGAAACCTTGATGAAAGACCCCAGCGTCACTCTGCAGAATTGTCCCCCTTGCTACAGGTCCCACTGCTATACTGGGAACCACCCTTTTAGAATAAGATGGCTCCACCCCTCACCGTGGGCACGTTAGAGCTGGCCCCTATGGCACAGGCCTAGAGGAGCTGGCTCTGCCCCTCGAGGGCCTGAGGGTGCTGCGGTCCTAGTGGCCCAGACCAAACGCCTCAGCTACCACCTAGACCCACATCCTGGGTCTTGGGTTGGTCAACCCTAGCATCTACCCCATCTGTGACCCTGTTGGAGCGCGGGAAGGGGCTGGTCCTGTGGAATGATAGCAGCAGGATTTCCATGACTCGGGATGAAACATCCAACAGCAGGATGTCCAGGAGGAGTTTCAGTGAGGGTCCAGGGATGATGGTGTCCCAGAGACCAGAGGCCTTGAATCAGACCAATGGCTCATTCCGGTGAATATTTTGTGGGTGGGGCTGATTGGACAAAAGGCTCTACAGCATGACACACCTCACTCCTGATGCCACGAGGATGAATGAAGAGGTGTTAGAAAGACGAGAAGCGGGGTGGTTTTCTTGTCGTTGTTTGTTTGTTTGTATTTTAATTAATTTGAGGGGTATACTGCAGGGGTGAGGGGTGGACATGGAGGGACTGGAAAGTGAGCGGGGTTGTGCTGCATGGTGTAAAATTCCCAAAGAATCAGTAAAGAATTGTGCTTAAAAAATAGTAAAACATGGCATGCGTTCAAGTCTTTGGATCTGTGAGTGGACAATTCTTGCTCTCTTTTCTGCTCCCTCCATCAGCCCAGGGCCGTTGCTTGGGCAGAAGATTTAGTTGGGACGTAGTCACAGTTGGTAGTGTCTTAGCTCTGCAGTTTGGCTCAAATAATGAGATGTCAGATGTCAGACTGCATGTATCCATCCATTCATCTCTAATGTGTCTTCCCCTGTGTCCAGGGACTCTGGTACCCAGGGTAGGGTGTGGTGAGGGAGTATGAGGCTGGTTCATCAGTTATCCCTCTCCGCCTAGCACTCAGCACCTGTGGGCCCAGTGCATCAGACACGGGGCCGCTGAAGCAGCCAGCAGAAGTCCCAGAGACGCTCTGGCACTGTGTTAATACATTTGGTCCTGCTGGCTTGGGGCATTAGCGTGTGATGGCCTGCTCCATGTGAATGGGAACACTGTGGAGCAGCTTGTCCAAGCTCTGGCTCTTCTCCACGGGCAGCCTGGATGTGCCTAACCCAGAGCCAGGCTCAAGTGCTTTCTCAAGAGACAGTCTGTCAGCAAAGTACCCGCTCCAGTTTCTGGTCTCCTTGGGAGTCCTCACCCTAGGCAGGTGATTCACTCTGGGAAATACCCTCTCCATATCCAGCAGAGAGCATTGGCTTCAGAACTAGGGCCGGTTTGAGTTGCTAAGGAGATAGTTCAGCTCTTCGCATGCCCGCTGCACGAAGCTTGAAGACCTTAAATCAGATCCCCAGAACCATAGTTAGAAGAAGCAGCAGCTGGGTATAGTGGTATGTGCTTGTAACCCCAGTGCAGGAGGCAAGGACAAGCTGAAGCTCACTGGCCAACCATAGAGCCAAATCGGTGAGTTTCAGATCAGTGTCTCAAAAACAACCCAGCATCATCTTGTGGCCTCCACACACGTGTGCACAAGCTCAACAGCCTGTGCTCACACCCCCTCCAAAACCAAGAATGGCTATTTTGAATCCAGATTTATAATTTACTAGTTCTCTAAAGGGGGGGGGTAAGAGATGAGAGGGCCCAGCTGGCACACTCCTGGCATATCCTGACTGCATCTTCCCCCATTTACTACCGGTGGAACCCTCCTGCCTGGGTCCTCTCTGATGCTGACCTTTGTCGCAGGTGACAGGAACACCCTCCAAAGGTTTTGATGAGAAGGCATACCTGTCAGTCAGGCAGCTGAAGCCGGGAGAGGACCCATACAGACAACATGCCTTCAACCAGCTAGAGAGTGACAAGCTGAGCCCAGACCGGCCCATCCGGGACACTCGCCATTACAGGTATGGCATCTGTTGTGTGGACAGGAAGGGAGAGCTGAGATAAAAAAGACCAGTGTTGTTTGGCTCGGTTTTTTTTATTTGTGTGTGTTTTATTGTTTTTCCATACATTTATTTATTTTATTCATGTGTCTCTGTGTGTGTGAGCATGCACACATGCAAATCATGTGTATTTTACAAATATGGAAGACATCCTCATCCTCCACCTAGTGACTTAGACATTCAATAGACCTCACCCTCAATATGCTCCTGCCCTCTGGGTTTCAATGGGAAGGTCAAGGGAACCCCCAGTTGAAGCCAGAAGGGCCCCTCGGTCCCTCAGTCAGGCATCCCAGCAAGGGTAGCCTGCTAGGGAACTTCAAGAGAGTCCGAGGAAGTGAGCTGCATAGCTGAAGCGGGGTCTCCAGCCCTGCCCCCTTTAACGGTGAGAGGCTGTAGCTGCCCCATCTCTTTCTTGCCTTCCCCCACTGTTGGGAGCAGTGAACCCCCAGATCCTGAATTTCTTGTATACAACTTGTTCTCCTCTGCTCTAAGACAGCTGGAAGCTGCTCTGAGCACGAGACCCTCAGGAGTTCCTGATAGCAGGGGAGTGGTTTCTGGTGGGTTTGGCTGGGGCGTGGCTATCAGTTAAGGATCCCTATATAAGCTGCCCCTGAATACAATAAAGGGGGCATTCTGGTATCAAGGATGATCCATGCCTCTGTCTCTCTCTGTCTGTGAGTCTTTGTGTGTTTCAATCTCCAGCCCCTTGCCCGGTTCACAAACTGTGTGGTAGCACACAAAGCGCAGACGGACGTGGTGCGCTACACCCCACCCCAGCAGCCCCTGAAAATACAGTCTGGTCTTGTGCCTTAGTCTTGTGGGAGGTGGGCAAGGTTCTAGACCAGGGTCCATGAGGTTTCTTCCCAGTCCCCTCCTCAGTGTGCCTGGACCCCAGCTAGGCAGCAGCCCTCTTGCTGGGTTCAGTCTCATATATCCCATCCAGACTGTGTGTTGCAGCCACTTCTCCACTTCCTGCCGTTGCCTTCAGAAACATTCTGTTCCTTCCTCAGAAACCCTGTCCCTCGTGCGTGGCCTCATTTACCCTCCAGTTAGTATGGAATGTTCCTGTGTCTTCCTTCCTTCTTTTCCTTTTCTTTGTGTGCATGGGGGGGAATGGAGCAAGACAAGGTTTTACACTGTAGCACAGGCTGGCCTGGGAATCACTGTATGTACCCCAGGCTAGCCCTGAACTCTCTCAACTCTCTCCCTGCCTCAGCTCTCAAGTGCTGAGCAAACATTCACGGGTCCTTTCCTGTCAGTCCTTTGTCAGTCAGCCTGGGGGCAACTTCCCCTCTCTCCACTGCAGGGAACCATAGGCTCATGTGCTGCTCTTTAAGGCCTTTGGTGGACAGCCCTACTCACAGCTCACCTAGTCCTCAGGCCTTTTGAGAATCTATGTCTTGACTGCCATCTCGGCCCACCTTCCCCACTTCTCCCCACCTTGACCTTCTCAGTCACAGTTCACTGAGAAGCTAAAAGGCTTTGGGATGGTGGCGGAGCTATTCACATCAGGGCAGTAGTGGGTTGCTGAGGTACCTTGTGCTGCTGCTGGGCCCTCTCAGAGGGAAGAGGTGATACAGGATGTGTGTGTGCACATGTATTCGTGTGCAGAGGGAGTGGAGGAGGAGTTAGCCTGGTCGATCCGTGTGCTGGTGCACACCCTGCCTTCCCAGGCTCCAGCTTCTGCTGGACTCCGTGCTGCAGGCTAGGTCCTGGTCCTGGCCTCTGTCTAGGATGCTGTTGTCAAGGGAAACAAAGAGTGGGAAACTGCACAAGACTGACTTGTTAGGACCATGAGAAAACCTCCACAAACGTAGACATGGACAGCCTCTTGAACAACTCCTGGCTCCTGGGAATTGGGCAGCCCTACCCACTGTCTAAATCCCAGGAGAATCTGAGTGTGTGGGAGGTTCATGTCTGCCCTCCAGACAAGTGTAGGAGGTTTGCCTCCTGCAAGGAGAGAAAGATGCTGTTATCCAGTTTCTCTCCTTAGACATGTGATGGCTGGGGACAAGGACCAAGAACTGGAGCCCAGGTCTGTGTTCCAAGGCTAGGCACCAAGAGAAGGCTGCTTTCCAGCTAATCAAACTTGGGCCATTTCCCAGATCCTCGCCCCTTCGGGAGCAGCCTGGCTTCTGGGGGCAGAGAATACCCCTCCCCCACAACCCTTTCAAAGAGAGATATTTTAAAGCTCTTCAGGGTCGTTCCCTGAGGTCTCACTCCAGTGAGACTCCCTGCCTGTCTGACCCGGCCTCTCTGCAGGGCAGGGTCTGGGCCTGGGAATTCAGGCTGTGAGCAACTGTCAGTGGAGTGAGTGCTGTAATGAAAAAATAGTCATTGCTGGGGCTGTCTGGAGCGATTGTAATAAAGAACATCGCTTAGGAAAACCAGTGGAGGCGGCTGCCTTCCAGCGGTTTGGAGCCCGGAATGAATACATTTACAGACACGATAGGGAGGAAGGGCGACAGGAATGGAGGTTTTTAATTCCTCTTGCTGAGGAACAGGAATCAGGGGTCCAAAGATAGGTCGGGGAGCCCAGGGCTGCCGAGGAGGGAGCGGAGTAGCAAGAACTGCCCTTGGTGTCTTCTGGGAAGCCGCTTAGCCTGCAGGTTTGCCCCTGCCTGATGGCTCTTGCAGGGCTGTTAGTGCTACAGAGATCCAGAGAGTGGAGAGTGGGAGGGAAGTCCCTCTACTCCCACCCTGCAGGCAGAGTGGGAAGCATTCCTGGCCGTATACCAGAGCTGGGAGACAGGAAGGAGAAAAACACCAGGGTGTGAGAAGGCAAAAGGAAGATGGCTTTCTCCCCCCCACCACCTTGTCTTCCTACCCTACCCCATCAGTGGCATTGCTATTTGGCTCCTGTATCCTGGGACCTACACCTAAACCTGATCCCTCCCCAAAAGGCAGTGCAGCACATGTGTGTTTGGTACTTTAGGTCTTTGGTGAAGAACACCCCCCCCCCCCCCGACTTGGGACGCTCCCTCAATCTGCTGCTTCCTTCCTGGACCCCAGGCCAGGCAGCATGGACGCTCCCTCAATCTGCTGCTTCCTTCCTGGACCTCAGGCCAGGCAGCATGTAGGTGCTGGGTCCATGTGGGATGGACCATCATGTCGTGAGAGGTGGGCTTGTCTCCTCCACCTTATAAAGCTGTCCCAGGGCACAGCCAAGTGGATATAGAAAAGCACTGAGCTGCCTAAGCGTGCTCCCCGCCCCCGCTTGCCTCTGACTCCCTGCCCTCTTCCCAGTTGTCCATCCTTGACCTATTCCTCGAACCTGCCAGCCACCAGTGTCATCATCACCTTCCACAATGAGGCCCGCTCCACACTCCTGCGCACAGTGAAGAGGTAAGACCCTGCGTGGCTCTGCCCCCATGAGGTCTCAGGTGGCTCCTGAAGTTTCTGACTAGACAGGACCTTGTTGCTAGGGATGGTCTGCAGACAGCGGGGAAACCATGAGCATTGGGAGGGTAGGTCTTGTCCTTCTGAGAAGCTGGGCCTGGTGAATGTTCTGGGAGACCCCAGAAGTCAACAACAGGCAAACCCAAGGTCAAACAAGGGTAGACATTTCAACAGTCTCTTGAGTGGAGGGAGGCAGCGATGGCCATGAGGCCTTAGAAAGGTGAGTATCAGCACAGCAGATATCTGTTACAGAATCAAAGAGTCTGGCCCTTCTGCCCTCAAACTGAGCTTGAGCTTGTAGGCAAGTTTAGCCTGCCCCAATCCCACTTCCCCAATACACTTAGATGAAAATGGGACTCGGAAAGGAGTGCCCAGTGGCATTTCTTAGAGAGATGAGGCTTGGGCATCCTTGGAGGCCAGCAGGAGCCCCCGTGGTGGGAGACGCTTTTACAGGGACGTGTAAGAGAGACTGACTCCGCTGTTCTGTTCCCACCGCCGCTCCAGTGTTCTGAACAGAACTCCTGCCAACTTGATCCAGGAAATCATTTTAGTGGACGACTTCAGTTCAGATCGTAAGTGTTCATCTTCCTTTGGTGTGCCGCTCCACGCCCCGTCCTCTCTGTCCCCCAAAATGCTGAGATGAGCTCTCTGCAGCCATCCTGGTCCTCTCACACTGACCTCTGTCAAGAAGGGACTCTTTGGTCTTTTCTAAGATGTTTCCCATCCTAGCACACAACAAAGGGCAAGAGTGGCATTGTTTAAATGCACACTCATGCTGGGCAGTGGTGGCACACGCCTTTAATTCTAGCACTCGTAAGGCAGAGGCAGGAGGATCTCTGTGAGGTCAAGGCCAGCTTGGACTCCAAGGACTAGTTCCAGGACAGCTAGGACTGTTACACAGAGAAACTCCATCTCAAAAAAACTAAACAAACAAACAAAAGATACATTCATGATAGGACATTAAAAAATAAAACAAACAACCAAAAAAACCTGACCCAGTGGGGCTGAGGGATGCCTTGGCAGATAAAGTGCTCACTGTACAAGCCTGAGTACCTGAGTTTAGAGATGAAGCGCCCATGTAAAAAGCCAAGCACCAGAGTACACATCTGTCACCTAGTGCTCAGGAGAATGAGATGGGTGGGTGGTAGGTGCCTCACTGGCCAGACAGTCTACAAAACTGTGAGTTCCAAGTTCAGGGAAAAAGCCTGTCTCAGAAAATAAGGTCAAGGACAAAGAGGAAGACGTCTGAGAACTCCATGCCTGCACACGTGGGCAAGTGGACTTTCACAGACACACACACACAGACACAGAGAGACACAGACACACACAGAGACACAGACAGACAGACACACACACATACACACACCGAGACACAGAGACAGCAGGCATACACATACACACACAGAGAGACATAGACACACACACAGAGACACAGATAGATACACACCTATGTACACAGACACACAGAGAGACATAGGTATGCGCGCAAGCGCGTGCACACACACACACCTGGGACAGTATTCACAGCATCCTTTAGAATTATGACTTCCATAGGAAGAAGAGTCCCTTAAATATAGCAGATGCTCTCTGGTACCCGCTGGGCTAGAATTGGGTTCATAGACACTCACCTGCTCCTCACCTGGCCGAGGAGTAGGGACAGGGCTATCTTTCAGCCATGATGCCGGTATGATCTGATGCCTGTATCTAAATGCGCTTGCCTTACTCCCCTTTGCCCTCAGCTGAAGACTGTTTGCTTCTGACCAGGATCCCCAAGGTCAAGTGCCTTCGCAATGACAGGCGAGAAGGTGAGTGCTGGATACGGGTTCCTACCCTGGAACTGTGTCATGGTGGTCTCCCCACTCCTGCTGGGCACTGTGCTACCCTAAATGCTGCCTGGCTGCCTTGGTTGTCTCTTCTGAGAAATGGGGCAGCGCTGGCACTCTCCTGCCTTACAAGGCTGCTGTTGGGATGAACAAGAGCCTTGTGGTGGAAGGCCCTGCGAAAGCCAAAGGGAAGAAAAAAGGCATGACCGATCAAAGGGTGTTTTGGAGCATCTGTGATGGCACAGTATAGCGTCCAGGCATCTAGGGGACACAAGAGAAGTCCCAAGCACAGTTGCTGTCCTCGGAGTGTTTAGTGTGTGCCCAGGGGATCAGAATGAGCCTCACCATGGGCCGGTTATGCTCCTGTAAAGAATGTGAAGGAGGAGAGGGAGCAGGTTGAGCAGGAGGGATGTCTGTGGAGGAGTAGCAGGCACCGCATGCAAGGGAGGACGTGGCAGGCCGAGCACTCTGCAGTCAGAGGCGGGAGCTGACAGCTACACATTGATGCTAGCAGTGCCTCTTCCCTGGAGGGCTGCAGGCATTGTCTTTGCTGATGCTCTCAACATAGTCGTGACAGCCATTGTTCCTGTTCTGCCTGCAGAGAGCTGAGATACCATAATTGCCAAAGGTGGTGAATAGAGGGGCCGGGATTCCAGCCTGTGACATACTCGAAGGCCGGTCTTTTAGTTCCCCTCTAGGTGTTCTTCCTTCCTGTGAGAGCTCACACCTAGTCAACAGGGGCTGTAGACAGTGGGTTGAGATGAAAGAGGACCTTGAAAAGCCAGAACACGCTTAGAATTGATAAGGCAGATAGCCACAGAGGTTTTGAGTGAGAGAGATATGTGATAGATATTATAGAAGAAAGGCCATTTCAGCCTAGGAGCCGTAAGGACACTGGTGAATGGAACCTTCAAACTGTCTCTCCAGCCACTGTACAGCAGGGACTATCAGGCTTGGGGACATGTTGTCCTGGGGTTTTGCCAACAGTGAATGAAAATTTATGGGCAGATGCTTTTCCCATACCTTTAAGTAGAAAGGCAGGATGTAGGCCCTTTGGGCAGATGGGCACTTAGTTATAGGCAGAGTAAAGAACAAAGGTGTGGCCAGGGAAGTCTGTCCGGAAAGTGACCTATATCCAGAGGTTTCAGCATGAGGCCCTTCCCTTCCCACAGTTCACAGGACGTGGGTGGTTGCTCTGGCCAGGGCAGAACCAGCTGGGCCTCTGCTATCCTGGCAGACAGACCCTTCCCCTCCCAGCTCTCAGCAGAAGGGCCTAGGCAATCAGGTTAGCAAGCAGCTAGTGAAACCATCAGGAAACGGAGATGGGAGAGAAAAACCTGATGCACTTGGTCTCTCTGGTGTCAGGCACTCCCTTTGTTCTGCTGTGTGAAGTGACAGGCTGGGCTATGGTGGTTTTTAATCTTATAGGTGAGGAACTGAGGCATAGGGGTGGGTATATAGCTCAGTGGAAGAGTGTTTGTCTGGCGTGTACAAGACCCCGTGTTTGCTCCCCAGGACTGAAGAAAGAAAAGAGAGAAAAAAGGGGCAAAGAAAGAAGGAAAGAAAGGGAGGGAAAGATGGAGGAAGGGAGGGAGAAAACTCGGTGAGGCTCAGAGAGATTAAACAACATACTCAAAGCGAGTGAGGGCTGGCGTACAAACTCAAGCCCTGCTCAGTCAAGATTCTCTCCCTGTCACATCTGGCTGCGCAGCTGGAGGGAACCAGGAAGGTTTTGTCATCTGGTCTGTCAGCACCAAGCTACAGTCCCCCTCGCTTAGCCTGACTGCCCATCTGCATCTAGAGCATCGTGGTCACTTGGGGACTGTCGCTGGGGGACCAGGAAGGGGAGAGAGACAAGGAGGACAGCAAATGGAGGCCCGAAGAAGTGGCCAGCGGCGACAGCTCAGAACCTCAGCCCCTGAAGCAGGAGGGCCCTGGGACTTTGGGGGATACCGGTAGGCTCTTGGCTCAACCCCTTTCCTTTCTTTTGCAGGGCTGATCCGCTCCCGGGTTCGCGGGGCAGATGTAGCAGGAGCCACAGTTCTCACCTTTCTAGATAGTCACTGCGAGGTGAACGTGGAGTGGCTGCAGCCCATGCTGCAGCGGGTGATGGAGGTGAGCTGGACCCTTCCGGAGATGCCCTTGGTGCTCCCAGACCTCACTATCTGGGGAGCTAGGCTAGCACTGTAGGGGGCCTCAGGGTTTGCTTTCCCTGAGAGACTCCACCCCTCCCACCCCCCCCCCCACCCCCGCTGCCTCACCCGAAAACAGGGATAATTGTCACATTTGTCCCCGCTGCGGGTGTGAGAATCACACTGCATGGAAGTTTGGCGAGCCAAGAAGCTCACGCTGTGAGGGGTGCCACTCATCTCCCTAGAAAGACAGAGTCCTGGGCTGGGGGAGTTTGTGGCCAGGCTGGAAAGCCAGACAGAAGCAGGATAGACTGGAATTCAAGAAAGAAGAGGGAGCAGGAGGCTCCTGCCATATGCCTGCTGCTCATCAGAAGGAGATGGCAGAAAAGAAGGAGGGAGATAGCCCCAGCTGGGTGTGGTCACGTGTGCCTATACTCCCCAAACTCTCGAAGCTGAGGCAGGAGGATCATGAGTCCAGACCAACTTGGGCTACATAGTGAGAGGAAAAAGGGAAGAAGAGGGAGAAGGAAGAAGAGGAAAAAGTTTTTGGCTTCCGCGTTCATGCTCTGGAATGCTCATGCATATACATATATAAATAGGTAGGCGGGTAAGCAGATAGATAAAAATATATGTAAAGAGAATTTTTTAATTTATTTATTTTTATTTTTTGAGCATTGATTGGTGTTTTGCTTGCATGTATGTCTGTGTGAGGGGTCAGATCCTCTAGAATTAGAGTTATAGACACTTGTGAGCTGCCCTGTGGGTGCTGGGAATTGAAACCCTGCTCCTCTGGTAGAGTAGCCAGTACTTAACCACAAAACCATCTCTCTAGCTCCTCTAAGAGACTTCTTTAAAGAGTGGTTTTGTTATTGTTGTCTCACTGGATAGCCTAGGCTGTCCTTGACAAACACACCATCCTCTGCCTCAGCCTTCTGAGTGCTGGATTAAATGAGTGTGTATCATCACATCTGGTTCAGAGAAAATTAGAGTCGAAAGCAGGGAGGCTCTAATCTGTGCCCCTCGATGGAGTGCTAAAAGGGCCTACCAAGTGGGATTAGGTGTTCCTGGGGTGTACAATATGATTTACCCCCAGCTCAAGAAATCATGGAGGTTTGTATTATACACTGATGTTTTGAAATTGGATTTGTGGGGAGTTGGAGAGATGGCTCAGTGGTTAAGAGCACTGGTTGTTCTTCCAGAGGACCTGGGTTCAATTCCCAGCACCCAGATGGCAGCTAGCAACTGTCTGTAATTCCAGTTTCAGGGGACCCAACACCCATGGCAAAACACCAGTGCACCTAAAAAAATTAATTAATTAAAAAATGTTTTAAAAAATTGAAATTGGATTTGTGTCCTGGGAAGTGACTGACTTTAAAGTGGAACCATAAAGTCCCTGGCCCTATGCTGTCGGTGTCCATTTGGGGAGACTCAACTCCAGAAGGTAGAGAGGTGAATAACAGTGAGCAGAAGAGCCCGAACTGCAGCCAAAGAGGCCATCCGTGCAGCGACAGAGCTGTTGTCCCCTCTAGACCATAATGGGGAGAGGAAGGCATCCTGCAAGCTGTCAGGGAAGGTACAGAGCAGGTGACATCCCCAAAGGGCTCAAAATTACTCAAGAGGAAGAGCCTGGGAGAGCAGCGCTGTGCCTGCAACGTGGTGTGTGTGGTGATCTAGTCCAGCCTCTGGGATGTTCCAGGAGCCCGGGGAGGCTGTGACACCCCGTGTTCCAGAGGTCCCTCTTCAGAGCATGCAGCCGGGCCTCTTTGTACAGAGGTCCCTGACCTCACACCTTCTCATCCTCCTCTTCCAGGACCACACCCGTGTGTTGAGCCCCATCATTGACGTCATCAGCCTGGACAATTTCGCCTACTTAGCAGCATCTGCAGATCTTCGAGGAGGTGGGTCCTGCTCCTCAGAGAGGGCATCCAGGCTTGGAAGGAGGCAGGCGAAAGCCCTGGTTCGAGTGATCTCCCCTGAGTCTCACACTGCCAATCCTTCCCCACAGAGGGAAAATGAGGAGGGACAAGGAGAGGCCTGGGTTGGAAGTGCTTCACACAGTCAGAGGTGGGGCTAGCCAGTCATTCATCATTCCCTCCCCTCCCCAGGGCTGCTGGCACAGAGAGCTTGGCCAAAGGCCCAGGGGAGTCTTGCTGGAGAGCAGACGTTGTCTGGACAGGAAGAGCAAGAGCCTGTGGCCTTGCCTGAATTCTTAGCACACGGCCCCCAGGCTGTCACAGCAGCTGCTCACCACACTTGCCAGTGAGCCTTGAAGCAGCTGGTCAGATTGGCCATGGGCTGTTAAGCATATAAAACCCTCAGCAGTGGTTAGGACTTTACTGTGCACAGATGCAAGCGATCTCTCCGGTGTTCTGTTTGGATTGCATGCTGAAATGTTTTAGATGGACTGTCTTAAGACCATTTCATTCAAATTAACCTCATGTTGTTTTTTTTTCTCCATGTAACTCCTGGACTGGTTTTTAAAATATTAATTCATTTATTTATATTTTATGCATGTGCATGTGTACCCATATGCACGCAATGTCCACAGAGGCCAGACGAGGGCATCCGATCCTCTGAAACTGGAGTTACCAGTGGTTGGGAACCACTGTGTGCATGCTGGGAATGGAAGCTGGGTCCTCTGAAGAGCCTCAAATGCTCCTAACTGCTGAGCCATCTCGCTAGCCCAGTGGTTCTCAACCTGTGGGTCACAACCCCTCTGGGATGGCATGTCAGATCTTTACATTACAATTTGTAACTGTAGCAAAATTAAAGATATAAAGAAGCAATGAAAATCATTTTATGGTTGGGGTCACCATAGCATAAGGAGCAGTATTCAAGTATCATAATCTTAGGAAGGTCGAGAAGCTCTGCTCTAGCCCCTGCGGGATGCTTTTCTATGGCGCGTATGGCGTGGCTTGGTGATTATCCAATAATTATTATCCCTTTGGACAGCTATGAACCCTGGCACTGGGCTGTCCACTCCAGATGACAGTAGCCACATGTGGCCCTTTAAATTAATTAAAATTAAATAAGATTTACGCTTAAATTCTTTAGATGTCCTGGCTACATATCAAGTGTTTAACCCACATGAAGCTTTGGCAGCCACAAAAGGTTTCGGTGACCCCCTGAACCATACAGATATAAATCATGTCTGTTGTTACAGAAAGTTCTGTTGGATGCCCCTGCTCTAGAGTGTCTGTTACTGGGAGCTAAGGGGCAAGAGGGGTGGTTCTTCTTTAGGGCATGGTTACCCAGTAAGTGGACCCAACAAGGAGTTAGACCTCGGAGTTGGGTAAGAGTTTAAGGGAAGCCAGCCGTCTCCCTCTGGGAAGTCACCTCAGAACCTTTGTACTTTGCTTTGGTTACCTTTCAATTGCTGTGACAATAGACCATGACCAAAGCCACATATAAAAGAAAGCATTTAATTTGGAACTCTGGTTCAAGAGGATGAGTCTGTAACCATCATGGTGGAAAGCAGGGCGGCAGGCAGGCAGGTATGGCGCTGGAGCAGTAGCTGAGAGCTAACAACTGATCTACAAACAAGAGGCGGCGTGGACTTTTAAAACCTCAAAGCCTACCCCCAGTGAAACACTTCCTCCAGCAAGGCTACACCTCCTGATCTTTACCAAAGAGTCCCAACTAGGAACCATGCATTCAGATATAGAAGCCCACTGACTTCATTCTCGTTCAAACCACCACCCAGTTGCTGCTGCCCCCGCCTGGAATTCCTATTCCTCAGATGTTGGTATGGATTGTCGCCTTCAGTCAGATATCTAGTCAAAAAACCAACCCGTGGGTGAGCCGTGCCGACTGACCTTAATATGATATGGACACCTCATCTGACTTTATTTTTTTTCTTTTTTTTTAATTTTTTTTTTATCTGACTTCATTTTTAGTACTGCGGATCTCTGTGCACACATCATACACTTTGTGGTATTTGTGTGGTCAGTAGGTCAGCAGCACTTGAGGTAGGCACAGGTCTTCATGTGAGTGACAAACAGTAGCTTCTGCCACCCTGCTCTGACCAAAAGAGACAGAAGGGCAGAGGGTAAGGTCCAGAGCCCTCAACAGGCTCTTCCCTGAACCTACCCTCACCTTGCTTTGCCTGTAGGATTCGACTGGAGTCTGCATTTCAAGTGGGAACAGATCCCACTGGAGCAGAAGATGACCCGGACAGACCCCACCAAGCCCATCAGGTCAGGCTGCTTGACCTCTGAAGGGCCCCCTCCTTCCTGCATCAGGGCCTGGGAGGCTCTTGGGAGGGTGTATCATCCCCAGGGCTCCCAAGGGTGCCTAGTCTAGGTGTCTCTGTCGGGGCTGTCAGACCCGCCTGTAGGGACAGAGAGGAACGAGATCATGGGAATAGTTGTGAGGGCTCTGAGCTGGCCAGGCCTCTTGTCCCAGGGACTTTGCAGGTAGGAAGTTGGGTCCAGAAGAAAGGTTCCTGGTTTCATGATTGCACTTCACTCTCTGTCCACCCCACCCACCCCTAGGACACCCGTTATAGCTGGAGGAATCTTCGTGATTGACAGGTCCTGGTTTAATCACTTGGGAAAGTATGACGCCCAGATGGACATCTGGGGAGGAGAGAATTTCGGTGAGTCAATAAATAATTATGGTTAAAAACTCAAGAGCAGGGGCTGGAGAGATGGCTCAGTGGTTAAGAGCATTGCATGCTCTTCCAAAGGTCTTGAGTTCAATTCCCGGCAACCACATGGTGGCTCACAACCATCTGTAATGAGGTCTGGTGTCCTCTTCTGGCCTGCAGACAGACTATTGTATACATAATAAAGAAAGAAAAAAAAACCTCAAGAGCAATACTACTAGTTCAGCACAGTCTGCATTTGAGGCCCTGGTCTTGAAGATGTGACGCTTGTCTTGTCATTTAACCATCATAAGGACCCTCTGAGGTAATCGTCCCCGTTTCACTGATTTTTAATCAGGCACCAATCCACTCAAATAGACAAAGAAGTTGAGGTGTCCAGGGGAGCGTGTGGCCAGATGGCTAGGCGTGTATGTAGGAACACGTGCCTGGCCGAATACAGCTCACCTGTGTGACTGTTTCTCTAGGGAAGGGATAGGGAATATGCAGCAAGGCATGCTGGTCACACGTAGGCACGGCAGGCCTGGGTACAGGCCTTGGCTTGGCTTCTTCAGTCTGTTTGATTCTGGGCAAATGAAACCTCGTTGGGACCCAGTTTCCTTCAGAGCTTGTCCTGAATGTAATGACTGAAGCTGTGGCCATGAACCGTCAACCCCGGGGAAGGGAACTCCTGAGCTGCCTGGAACAGCTAGAGGGAGATGGAACAGAACAAGAGAGGGAGTGGTTTGCCCCGCTGCCTCAGAGCGCCTTGGTGAAGTCACCACGTGAGGCTGGGGCCCAGGCTCCAGTATAAGTGATCTGGCTCACTGGGAGAAGCAGTCAACTTTGGAAGCCTCAGTTTATTCACTTGGGAAAAACGGGGAGAAACCCCTGCTTCCCAGGGTGCTGGTAAAATGGGCACAAGATTGGGTTTCTTAGGCTAGGCCCCAGCAGGGTGCAAATGCAGACCCCTGCTGCGTGGGTGTTCACCGAGGACCCACACAATGTGGGCCAGACAGCAAGCCTGGCCAGCACAGTCCAGGGGCGCACTGCGGTCACAGGGAGCCGTAGCTAGCTACTTGCACATGTGAGAGATGGGGAAGGAAACACCCGTGACAGGCAGTGTGGGCGGTGGTGTGGGGGTGGAGGGGTTTGTTGCGGGGTGTGTGTGTGTGTGTGTGTGTGTGTGTGTGTGTGTGTGTGATCTCTCACCAATCTCTATCTGCTGCTGCCTCCTGCTGGCTGAACCTGGACATCCAGGGCAGGAAGTACTTGGGCTTATTCAGTATAAACAGGAGCCTCCTAAACAGAGAACCCAGGCCGGGCAGAGAGCTATCCCAGGGTCCTCGGGAGCAAGGGTAGTTCTGTGGCCCTGCTCGGGAAGCTCCTCTCATGGTCTCCTTTCCCACCTGACCAGGTTTCTGGAGTGGTGGGTGGGATTGGTGCCCTCTCACCCCAGTGACACTAGGTCACGAGTAATAGTGCTGCCACATGTCACCGGTGTCCACAGCAGAGCCCTGAGGGGCTGGGAGGTACTCGCAAGGCCTGTGTGAGATGTTAGGAGGTGGGCCTTGTCCTCTCTTGCCTCACCAGGGAAACAGGTGCACAGAGGGCCTGAGGAACCAAGTGGAAATAGGCTCAGGATTTTCTCCTCTCAGAT
The DNA here is from genome assembly GCF_018167655.1 of Microtus oregoni. NCBI lineage: Eukaryota > Metazoa > Chordata > Mammalia > Rodentia > Cricetidae > Microtus > Microtus oregoni. Next base: position 16,840,856 of record NW_024543068.1, on the reverse strand, counting down.
TATCCTCAACGTGGACAGGCAGCTCTCAACAGGATAACGTCTGTGACCCGGGGCACAGTGGCCCTTGTATCCTCACACATTTCGTGTGTTTGGAGTGTAGTGACCTGCTTTGTAACCCGTCTCTGCCTGAAGGCAGCTTTGGCAAAACAGTATTGCTGTGAAGCCATGGCAGGCCCGACAGACTGGAAAAGGCCCAGCCTTCCCGCAGGCAGACTCTTCTCCCTCCCTTCCTTTCTCTGTTTCTTCAGACTGGGAACTGACAGAGAAACCTGTGAATGATCAAACAGCTCACTTCAAACTCTGCCTAAGGCCAGAGCTCCCCGCCTGGAGAACTTGAAAGGCAGAGCTGAGGCGAGGTTCTGGCCAGGGTTCTGTTCCTCAGAAGAAATTCAAAGAAATGTCTAGGCTGGCTGCGGCCCTCAGAGGGTCAGCTGCCGGGCCAGTTTTGAGTCCCAAGACTTCTATCTCTGATGGCTTTGGCTTTTTAATTCTTTTTCCTTTCTTAGAAGACAGGAGCCACCCAAACTGAGTCATGCTCCTGTGTCCTAAGAGGCAGGAGCTCAGAGGCCACCTGGAATGGAGCTGGCAGATCCAAAAACCTTGGAAGTTATCCTAGGGTTTCTTCCTCTGCTCAAACTTTGCAGGGATTCCCATGTCCTTCACAGGACACCCAGAGGCCTCCTGCTGGCTCCTAGGCTCTTCCTGGAAACCCAAGCATGAACACCACCCTCACCTTCCTCTTTTCAGGCCCTGCCTTGCTCAACTGGCCTTTGTTACCCTGAACTCATAGGCCATGCCTGTTCCTCTGGGTTTTGGGGCTTCTGGAAAATTCTTCCCCTGAGAGTTGCACGGCCTATTTCAGATCTACCCTCTAGTGTTGAAACTTTCTCAAATCAGGGCCTGGAGAGATGACTCAATGGTTAGGAGCACTGACTGCTCTTCCAGACGACCCAGGTTTGATTCCCAGCATCCAGATGGCAGCTCACAACAGTCTGTAACCCCAGTTCCAGGGGATCTAACACTACCTTCTGGCTTCTTTGAGCATCAGACGTGCATCTAGTATACAGACATACATGCAAGCAAAACACCCACACACCTACAAAATAAGATAAGGAAAGAAAAATTCTTGTGCAATCTTCATTAAAAATGTAGAGTGCCCACCCCCACCCCACTGTCCCTCTCTGCCCCACCTTACCCTTGTCACCCTCCCACGTGCTACCTGTTTGTCACACGCTCTTGGTTACTTGTCATTTTTTGTTTCCTGCTTTCAGGAGCTTTGCTCCCTCCATACGCACATACGTAAGCATGTGAGCGTGTGCACACGTACATGTAAGGGACTCTAGAACAGTGCATGACACATGGAAGATGCTCAGTTCACATTTGCCAAAGGAACTGAAGAACTTCACTCGAGTGCTGCGAAGTGCTCAAAGTGCTTGCCATGCATCTTTGAGGACCAGAGTTCAAATCCCCAAAGCCCACATAAATACCAAGTGGGTGCAGTGGCCCACATGCAATTTCAGTCCTTGAAAAATGGAGGTGGGATGCCTGGAGCAAGCTGGGTAGCCCTGGTATCATTGAGAAGCCCTGTCTTAGTGAGTAAGTTGGAGAGCATGGAAGAAGACTGCTGAGCTCAACCACTGGCCCCCATGCGCATGTGCCCACCCACGTGCCCATACACAGGCACCTATACCACTGTGCCCATACAGGGGCAAACATATGCATGCCACACACACATACAAGTCAGAGAGAGAAAGAAAACAGTGGTGGCTTGCTTGACAGAGTGTGGACTTTATATTGCAATGTTGCAGTTTAGTGAGCCAGTGACTTTGGAGAGGCTTTTTAAAAAAAGAAAAAAACAGAGCTGGGTTCAGGGATGTGTACGTCTGTCTCAGCACAGAGAGGGTGAGGCAGGAGGACCTCTTGAATCCAGTTCAAGACCAGCTTGAGCAACATGAATCCCATCTCAAATAAAACAAGGAAAAGTGGTACACACGGTAACCTAAGTATTATCGTTGAAGCAGGAGAATTGCTGAGAGTTTAAAGCCAGTTTGGGCTACAGGCTGCATGGAGATATATAGCAAGACCTTATCTCAAAAAAGGAAGAAAAGCCGGGTGATGGTAGCACATGCCTTTAATCCCAACACTTGGGAGGCAGAGACAGGCAAATCTCTGTGAGTTCGAGGCCAGCCTGGTCTACAAGAGCTAGTTCCAGGACAGGCTCTAAAACTACAGTGAAACCCTGTCTCAAAAAACCAAAAAAAAAAAAAAAAAAAAAGGAAGGAGGTGGGAAGGGGAAGGAGAAGGATGAGGAAAATGAAGAAAAGATAGATAATAGTTTGACTTCTGGATTACTGTGAGAATCAGACATTCACGTTATGGTACACAGTAAGTGCTTAATAAATGGGTGATGCTGCCATCGCCATTGTAGAAAATAATTTGTAACAAGTATGGTCAATATGGGTTGAGTGAGACAAGGTGTCCTTGCTAACATAACAAAGTTAGTTATCTATCCCCAATTCTAAACCTCAGCCCCTGAGGCTAGCTGCAAATTTCTGGTTGGGGAAGAGGATGGGTGCATGGCAGTTTAGGGCAGACCTAAGGAAATCCATTACCATGGCCAGTACAGGTCCTTGGGAGACCTGTGCCAGTAAGAGCCCCAGGCCTGTCAGGGACCACAACATAACTCCCCATTAAAACTTTACTGTAAAGGACTTGTGCATACACATCAAGATTAGCAGACCCAACATCTGTACCTCTCCATGAACTTCAGTGATGTTAGACCCAACACTGTACCTCTTCATGAACTTCTGTGATGTTAGACCCAACATCTGTACCTCTTCATGAACTTTTGTGATGTTAGACCCAACATCTGTACCTCTCCATGAACTTCTGGGACGTTAGACCCAACATCTGTACTTCTCACTGAGCTTCTATGACGTTAAAACATCCATTCTGATGCTGTAGAGCTTCACACTGGATCTAACACTTTCGTTCTTTTTTTTTTTTTTTTTTTTTGAGACAGGGTTTCTCTGCAGCTTTGGTGCCTGTCCTGGAACTAGCTCTTGTAGACCAGGCTGGTCTCGAACTCACAGAGATCCGCCTGCCTCTGCCTCCCGAGTGCTTGGATTAAAGGCATGCGCCACCACCACCCGGCTTTCTTTTGGTTTTTTTAAGACAGGGTTTCTCTGCGTAGCCCTGGCTGACCTGGAACTCACTCTATAGACCAGGCTGGCCTAGAATGCACACCTGCTTCTGCCTGAGTGCTGGGATTAATGGTGTGCGTTACCATGCTTGGAATCAACGTCTCGTTCTCTCTCTCTCTCTCTCTCTCTCTCTCTTTAATTATTTTATTTTTTTAGTGGGGGTGGGGGTGGTAAGTGACGTGCCAACAGTCTAGAAGAGGACATCAGATCTTCTGACTCTGCAGTTACTGGCAGCTATGATCCACCTGATGTGGGTGCTGGGAACTGAGCTCAGGTCCTCTGAAGAGCAGAAAGTGACCACTGAGCCATATCTCTAGCCCCTCTTTTTTTTGTAAATTGTGGATTTTCTGTGCAAGGAAAGAGATATTTTAGCACCACAGAGTATTCACCTGGAGAATTAATATAAAGAAAGTAGAGAGTCAGAAGCGAGACTAAGACTCAGTCAGGTGGGGTGAGAAAAAATATTGGTAAGCAGGTAACAGAGTGAAGTCCTTCTGGGAAGTGGAGTGGCCCCTTCCTGCGTCTCTGGACACCAGTGGGGACCTTAGTCACTTAAGACTTACGACTCTACCACTACCTTAGAAGGAATGCAGCTCAGGAAGGCCAGGAATAGCTTGGTGCAGACTCCCTGAGCCTAAAGGCAGGCCTGGGCCAGCCTGGTACCTCTAGAGCAGTCTGAAGTTCCGTTGGTGGCCCTCGGAGGTGCTCAGATCTGATCAGCCAGCAAGCCAGGTCTTCCTAACTCGTGTTTGGCTGGAGCTGGAGCTGGAGCCATGGGCTAGAGACGATGCTGCCATTTGGTGTGTTTCTCCTCTGTGTTACTTCAAAGCTTTCTCCACTGCTCTCCTGGGGTTCAGGCACAGGGAGTGTGTGTGTGTGTGTGTGTCTGTCTGTCTGTCCATCTGTGTCATGTATATGCACCTGGATGTGTGCCTACATGACATGAACGTGTAAAGGAGTGTAACCACCCCATTTTGTCTTGCAACAAGAGCTCACATCCCAGCATATACATTCAAGAAAACGCCAAAGAGAAAGAAACCCATCCCCTTTCCACCTTCCCACCATCACCTGAAAGAGTCCTTCTCCTTCTCCTGACACTGTCATCTTCTGCAGAACTCTCCTTCAGGGTATGGATGTGCGGTGGTAGCCTGGAGATTATACCCTGCAGCCGCGTGGGCCATGTCTTCAGGAAGCGGCACCCCTACAACTTTCCCGAGGGCAATGCCCTCACCTACATCAGGTAGGTCCAAATGGGAACCACCCTGGAGGAAACATGGGGTTCCCTCACTGTAGATACCCCTAACTAGTTATTCATGGTCTGTGTGCCTTTGGGATGCCCACCTGTCCAAACTAAGCAGGCCTTAGTTTCTCCATTTGCTGCCTCAGGTCTGACATTTTGGATATTTCTGAGGGTAGAGGATGAAATTGGATCATGGCCCCTAGATCTTTCTTGTCTTGATTCCCTTTGTCAGCAAGTCTTGGACAAATGGTCAAGTGACCAATATATTGCGGTCCTCACTGAACCTCCATTGTTGGTCATGGTTTCCAGTGCCCCCACATAAACTTGACCTGAGATCTGACCATGTTCCCAGTCACAGAGTACACTTGGTCTCACAGGAGAGTGAGCGGTGTCCTGGAAGACCATCCCATGACCCATGGTCCTGATGTAGGAGTTAGGAGGAGAAGGAACTGTTCTGAGTATGCATCCCCTGCTAAGGACATGGTTTTTTTTCCCCTCGTCCTCCCCCATCTAGCATGCTGGTTTGCACTGGAGCAATGATTTCCACATCTGATTAATTCATGATCTAAAGTTTTGTTCGACTTTTCTCACCCCCCCCCCTTTAGGGAGGGGATTTTTGAGATAGGGTTTCTCTGTATAGCCTTGGCTGGAGCTCCCTCTATAGACCAGGCTAACTTCAAACTCATAGAGAGCCACCTGCCTCTGCCTTCTGAGTATTGGGATTAAAGGCGTGTGTCACCACCGCCTGGCATCTCACCCCATATGTATATATAGTTGTGTATAAGTGTTTTTGCCCAGTGTATGTGTGGGTACCACGTTCATTCCCAGTGCTTGAAGAGGCCAGAAGAAGATGCCAGATCCCTGAAACTAGAGTTATAGATAGTTATGAGCCATCATGTGGGTGCTGGGAACTGAACCCTCTGTAAGAGCAACAAGCTATCTGCCTAGTCCCCTTACATACCATTTTTATAGTCAAAGTCATATAGATTTAGTGCAAACACTCAGGCAGGACCAACACCAACTTCTATATGCAGATATTTCTGTGTCATATTTTTGATAACTATAGTATTGAGGAAGAAAGTGAAAGTCACCTCCACTCCTTATTTCTCCTATTTGCCCACTCATCTCTTCAACAGCAACTCCTGGTAAACTTAGCATTAAAGCCTTTCAATAGAACTGCGTGCTCTTAGGAGGTTGCTGCTCTGTGGTGTCAGAATGTTAGATACATTCTTGTGTGTAGCTTGTACACAGAGACCCCACGCCCTCCATAGGCTTGTGTTAGCAGGTTGATGTCGTGCACTCTTCTGGCAGCCTGGCTCTCCGGCACTATACCACGGCCATCCTTCTGCTCAGTATTAGCAGCCTCGGCATTCTTTCAGGGCTGTGTCACTCTCTGTTGTACAGAAATATTTTCCTCTTGAAGAGCATTTATTTAGCTGTCAGCGTTTTGTTAAGCAACCATTCCTGTGTGTGTCCCTTTTGCCCACGTAATAGTCTTTCAATAGGACAGATTGCTTTGAGCGGCAAGCCTGTCGCAGGTCCTGACGGATCACCCTCCAGACACGCGGGGTGATTCGCTTCACCCCAGCCGCTGCTGTTGGCCTGTACTTCCGGGATTCTCATTGCTCTACTGCAGGGAACACATCTTCTTTTTCTTGTGTGTATATTTAAAAAGAAAGGAAGGAAGGGAGGGAGGGAGGGAGGAAGGAAGGAAGGAAGGAAGGAAAGAAGAAAGAAATCTTTTTTCATTATAAGTACCAATTCAAGTTCCCACTCCCTCCCCTCCTCCCATCCCCTCCATATACCCCCACCCCACTCCCCATCCATTCCTCAGAGAGGATAAGAAGGCACATTGTTTTGAAGTCCAAGGCCCTCCCTACTATATCTAGGCTGAGCAAGGTATCCATCCAAAGAGAATAGGTTCCCAAAAAGCCAATACAAGCAATAGGGATAAATCCTGGTGCCACTGCCAGTGGCTCCTCAGTCTGCCCCGGCCATGCAACTGTCAGCCACATTCAGAGGGACTAGTTTGGTCCTATGCCTGTTCCTTCCCAGTTTAGCTGGTGTTGGTGAGCTCTTTTGCATATCTTGTTAATTGATAAGCAGTCATGCCTGATAGCACAGGCCTGTGGTCCCAGCTACCTCAAGTTTCAAGGCCCACAAGTGCTACAGATTGAGTTCAAGACCAGCGTAGGTAGCTAATTGAGACCATATCTCAACAAAAGTAAAAGAGGCCCATGGTTACAGCTAGGTGGTGGAGTGCCTGCCTAGCCGACAAGAGGCTGTGGGTTCAGCCCCCAGCACCACATTTAGAAACTAAGAACCTCCCTCCACTCTTTCCCAGGTCTGGTAACTTGGTTCTCCTTTCCCTGCTTGTAGGAACACGAAACGTACTGCGGAGGTGTGGATGGATGAGTACAAGCAGTACTACTATGAGGCCCGGCCCTCCGCCATCGGGAAGGCCTTTGGCAGGTGGGTCCCTGCAAATCCCGCTTGCCTCCCTCCACTCATGTTCGCAGAGCCCAGAAAATATAAAGTAGGTGCACACTGAACAGCCTACGCTGGACTGTCTCCATAGTAACCAGGTTCTGGCTCTTCTGGGTTCTCTGGGCTCAGGGAGGGAGGGAGTGGCATGGACAAAATCCTAGGCCTACAATTCATAGAGACAGATGAGAAGTTTCTCCATGAAGGTTAAAGCGTAGCCCATCCAGAGCTACCTCCAGGAAGAGCAGAAGCCGAGGTAGCTATGACAGGGTTGTCTGCCAAGGACAGTGCAGGTTTGCCCCCCACCCATCCAAACCTGACATCTGTCAGCTTACTTTCCTGTCATGGCCTGTCATGACTAGTGTCTAGTTAAAGCATTTCAAAACTGTGGATGGACTATGAAATCAATTGTGAATCATCAATCAACATTGTTAAAAAAAAAAAAAAAGGATGAGAAAGACGCCATAGATGAGTTTAGGGCTGAACAGACTAGAAAATCAGACGTGATTGCAATCTACGGTAAGTATTGTTTTATGAAACGCCTTTCATTGTGTATGGATGTGCAGCCATCCGTGTGTCCATCTATAGGATGTAAGATGTGCAGACCTCCTTGTTAATGTTGTCATCAGAAAATTTGGAAGCATCGCTTGTGAGCAATTGCAAACGAATCGCCCCTCCTCTGTTTATTTCTATCTAGCTTGCTTCTTCCTTCCTCCCTGCCTTCCTTCCTTTTTGGTTTTTTGAGATAGGGTTTCTCTGTGTAGCATCGGAGCCTGTCCTGGAACTGGCTCTGAAAACCAGGCTAGCCCCAAACTCACAGAGATCCACCTGTCTCTACCTCCCAAGAGCTGAGATTAAAGGCGTGCGCCACCACTGCCCAGTGTATCTTCTATCCTTAAAAAGAAAAGAACAAGCCACGCCCTACTTCTTTTAGCATTTATTGAGGATCTACCCTGGGCTAAGCACTCCACATCCCCTTTTGGTCCTCACAAAAGTCCAAGGTTAGCAGTAGCATTCCCGTTTACTCGCAGAGGTGACTCCCTGGGTCCTCAGTGGCCTTTGCGGTTGGTGTAACTAAAGAAGGCAAGGAGATTGAAGCAGACGTCCCAATGGCACATCTGAAGGTCGTGACCTGCCAACTCCTGAAAGATGTTCACGTTAGATCCTGTCTCCTAAACTGGGGGTTGATGAAATCCTCTGCCCTCTGCAAAAAAGGAAACCAAAAGAGGACAGTTTATACATGCTAACAGGAGCCCCTAGGAGTAAGAGACTGAGTGAGGACTGTGTGGCCCCTGCGAACTCAGGCGGGAATTAAAAGGAGGGCACGGGACACAGGAGAACTGGGGGTTCGTTGCCTGAGATATGTGGGAAGTGGGGACTAGTCTCCTCTGAGGTCCCATGGGGCCTTCCTCCCCACATCTGGGCCCTTTCCCGCCTTTTTTTTTCCCCATTCAGCGTGGCCACACGGATCGAGCAGAGGAAGAAGCTGGACTGCAAGTCCTTCCGCTGGTACCTGGAGAATGTCTACCCCGAGCTCACGTGAGTGCAGCCCCCTTCCAGGGCTGAGGCCCAGTGGCCCGCGATGCCCCAGCGTTCATCTTCCCTCGAAGGCTCTGAGGGAACAGAGGAGGCATTGCCCTGAGCTATCAGTCAGGCGTGATAGAGTTACATTTTTACCAGCCTGGCTCCCGGACTAGAAATGGATATTGTCTCCCTAGGAAAACAACGCTGCATTATGCAGCCGAGGCCAGGCTGCTTTCAGTCACCTCTGACCCTGGTCTCTCTCTGCTGGAAGCTCATCCCAAGGAGATAAAGTCATCAGAGTGCAGAGCTGTTGACCGCAGACCCTGCGAGCCAGTCTGCTGGGGGAAAATGAGAAGCTGCTAACACTTAGGCCGGCCCAGTGGATCACGGATCCATCCATTGAAACAAATATTATGCATCCATTAGTATGTAATCACAGAGACTGAAGACAACACAGGGAAGCGTTTGCTGTAGCAAGGAGGGAGCAAAATGCAAATGGGATTGTGGCTGTGTGGGCTCTGAAGGGAAAGAAAGGACCAGACTGTGGACTGTGACAGGGGTTGAGCCACCCAGGTTCCTTCTTCCCGACTCTAAATTCTTTTTGGTGTCTTGGTCACACGGTTCATTTCCTCGCCCTCTTTAGATTTTGACGCATTTGTACCCTCCTCAGGGACACTTTGTCTGAACACTAAATTGAGAGCACATCCCTCCCTGGCTTTCCTGGGGGGGGGGGGGCTACATCAGCATTTCATGCACCCCTACCTGGTTAAGTTAATGTGACCTCCTGCACTTGCCTAGAAGCTCCCGGAGGCAGAAGCCACCTCCAGTTTGGTTTGTGGAGTTCCTCTAGTATACCGCCCATCACAAAATAGTCACTGGGCAAGCGTCTTTTCAAAGGAACACCGTAGACAAATAAATTCTAGTGGGCGAGACTGGGGAGTGTCTGGAGTTAGCCCCCTCCTTCTAGAACAGTCCCCTGAGGGGCTGTCCATCCTCTGTTGCTCCTTTCTCTCATGATGTTGTCTTGGCTTTCTGGGGCACTCCACCCCTCACTACCGACAAGTTCTACAAGGAGAGGAAGGAACCTCTGTCCTCCAAGGGCTTAGCTACTGCCTGGAAAGTTCCCGCTGTTAGGTTGCAGTGAAGTCCTGGAAAAATAGCTAGATGGCGAACCCAGATGATACAGCTCAAAGTGCTAGATACAGTCTGCCTGGAAAGCAGTAAGCCCAAACCGACTACCGGAAATTTCGAAGAAATTCCGGAACAATCCAAGCTACATCAGCCTCTTTGGAAGCAAGCTGGCAAGCCTCAGTCACTTTGCCCCTGGCTGAGAAGTGGGGGACACTGACTCTTGAGAATGCAGCAAGGGAGCATCCTGAGTGCGAGGGGCACATGCTCATTCGTGTGGCACTTCTGAGACATGGAGGAAGAGAGAGTAGCAGCGTTTCAACCACTGTCGAGGTTCCTATGTTTGGTTGGCCAGCGGGAGCTGAGGAGCCCATGGGGAGGGATATTGGGGAGATGGAAATGTGTCCTTCCCCTCCACACCCCAGACCTCCATCTCAGAGGAAGAAGCGCTCTACCCCAAACCTGGATCCATCCCAGGACAGAGCAACATATTAAGTGTGCAATGTTAAATAGAGACTATCCCCCCATTGCTGGTTCCATGGTCCCTTCCTATCTATCTGACTCGGCTCCAGGTCAAAGGTTGAGGGGTCACAGGTGGGTCAGATTGCTGGCAATGTCCCTCCATATCGAGGATCCTTAGGTTGCCTGCGTGTCTCAGGTGATCACCACGGAGTCTGAGGAGGACAAAAGAGCTTCCACATTGCCAGGCCTGCCACAGCTCTGCTTTGTGTCCAGGTCTGGCTTCAGCCGGCCTCGGTGGCTGCTAATTCACCGCTTTTATTAAGACGGTCTGGAACAGCAGTGTGACTGAATCACGCCTTTAGAAGGGTGCTAGTCACATAGCGGCCGTTGTAGACGCAGTACAATAACTCCAGCGGATGGCAGGAAGCGTCCTAACCAAAACAGCATGCTGTAACCACTTCCTAAGAGACAGAAGCAAGGCGACTTGAGAAGTGGACATTACTGCTATTTCTGCGAAGGCATTGTGAGATCTAATGGCTGCCCTGCTTAGAGGAGGGTCACTGAGGGAGGCACAGAGCACCACCTTAAGCAGGACAGACTGACTTGCTGAGTCAGGCAGCTGCGGAAGATGAGGACCTCTGCCATCTTGGCCAGCTAGAACTCTGGTTCTGAGGGGAGTCCAGGGAACATGAGCTGGAGTGGAGGGAGCTCTCCAAGGCTCCCCAAGAATAAAACAGTTTTGAGGTTCATGGGCTCTTGAACAGCCTGGGGAAGACCTGCTTTGGCTGAGATACTGCAAGGGTTTGCACATCAAGGAGTGGCAGCCATGTCCCCTCCCAGGGTCCAGGCTCTCTCTGGACAGAGGTACTAAGGATCAGGGAGCATCAGGCCTGGGGTCAGATTCTGAGCACTCCCGGTTCCCTGATGCTTTGTAATGGATGCATAATTCACGAGCATTCCCACAGCAGGTCGGCTGGAGATGGCAGCCTCCCTAGGTGTGCTAGCCAGAGGTTATCAGTGTGTGTGCACATGTGTACACGCATTCCCCAGGCTCATGAGATGTCTTAATAATGTGATAGCTTGAAGCCTACCTCAGCAGCAGGGTGAGCAAGCATTTCCAGGCTTTCTTTCACAGTCATTTGGAACAGGTGCAAGGTTTCTATCCTATGGATGTAGCTAGCCCACCCCAGCTGTTGGATAACCAGAACGTCCAGCAGTTTAGCATATGGATGTAGCTAGCCCACCCCAGCTGTTGGATAACCAGAACGTCCAGCAGTTTAGCATCAGTCATTCTGATACAAAGATCTTTGGACAAACGAGCTTACTCCCGTGGAATAAGCTGCTGCTGCTGCTGCTGCTGCTTCTCCTCCTCCTCCTTCTCCTCCTCCTGCACTTGCCTGGAAGCTCCCCGAGGCTCCTCCTCCTCTTCCTCCTCCTCCTCCTCCTCTTTCTTCTTTTTTATTTTCGAAACAGGGTTTCTCTGTAGCTTTGGTGCCTGTCCTGGAACTAGCTCTTGTAGACCAGGCTGGCCTCGAACTCACAGAGATCCGCCTGCCTCTGCCTCCCCAGTGCTGGGATTAAAGGCGTGCACCACCACCACCCAGCTCTTCTTCTTCTTCTTTTTTTTAAAGAACAGGTTCTTCTTCTTTTTTAATAATTTATTTTTATTTTATGTGCATTGGTGTTTTGCCTGTATATATGTCTGTGTGAGGTTGCCAGATCCCTGGGAACTGGAGTCACAGACAATTGTGAGCTGCCATGTGGGTGCTGGGAATTGAACTCAGGTCCTCTGGAAGAGCAGCCAGTGCTCTTAACTGCTGAGCCATCTCTCTACCCTGCCCCCCCCCCACACACACACAATGGGATAAATTTCTTAAACTGGTATTCTTAGGTCAAAGACATACACATTTAAGGACTTTGATTCTTAATTCCACATTGTCCTCCCAAACTTGAACTAATTTATGCTCTCAACTGGTGGAGTAGGACAAGATACAGCCTCATGGGCGTCACCAACACAGGGCATTATTTAAAACACACATACACATATTCACACACAAATATGTGAGACACAAATAGTGATTCCTCTCTAACACGCATCATTTAATTATAGTGAGAATGAATATATGTGCATGTTTGGGCACTTTCAGTTAGCTGCTCCAAAATCATTCTTTCCCTGTTATTTTGAGGTTGGATGTTGATGTTACCTTTAGGTTCCCAGGTATCAGCTATGAGTCAGGCCTGAGTGTCCTCTCTGGGGGGTCCCCTGTGTTCCTGGGACTCCCATAAGAACCTATCAGAGCTGAGGCTGCTCCTTCTTCTTTTAATCCCACTCACCATCCACCATCCCCACCTCCATCCTCCCTCCACTCTCCCCCCTCAACCAGTCCTGCCAGTCACAGAGACCTCTGTGACCATGTGCTGCCCTCTGGAGGAAGGAGTGGGTAAGCTAGTGTGGGCGGAGACGCAGCCTGACCCTGCCTTTCTCCTCAGGATCCCAGCAAAGGAAGAGCTCCCTGGGGCTATTAAGCAAGGCGTCAACTGCTTAGAATCCCAGGGTCCGAATGCAGCTGGTGATTTCCTGCTGGGAATGGGGATCTGCAGAGGGTCTGCTAAGAGCCCTCCACCAGCCCAGGTGAGTGATCTCCTGCTGGGAATGGGGATCTGTAGAGGGTCTGCCAAGGTGAGCTGCCTAGGGCTCTCGAGTAGGGCTAAAGGACCCTGGCCATGAATGGAGTCAGGACGTCTCTCTGCTCATTGCTGTTGTCTGCACCCTCAGTAAACCTCCTTCCCAGGGCTCCCCACACTCTGCTCCTGCCGCATGCCCATCCCTTTCCAGCCCTGTGTCCCTTATTTTCTCTTCTAAAGGAAGAAATGCTTCTTGGTTCTATTCTGGAGTGCAGCTTGGATGAGTGTGATGGGCTGTGGGTCTCCGGGACTTTGTGCACGTAGCAAATGCATGAGTGCCACACCCACATCAGCTCTAGAACAGGTTGTGAAGACCCCATCGTGGGCCTGGCTGGGTCCTCTGTCCCTTCATTCCTCCCTATCTCCAGCATTCCCCGGAGCCCCCTTGACTGCCCTGTGGCTGGTTCCAACTGAGCTTCCTCATCTTCATATTTGATTATGGACATTTTCAAACAAGAAGCAAAGATTGAAACTGTGTAATGAATACTCTCCCTTAATTTCTACAGCTATTCATAAAAAGTCTGAAAAAGTCCCCAGTCTCTTCCCCTAACCACCTGTCTACCCGTATCCGTCCATCCAGAGCTGTCCTTTGTCTTGCAGGCATGGCTGTTCAGCGACCACCTCATCGAGCAGGAAGGGAGATGCCTGGCTGCTACCTCCACCTTAATGTCCTCCCCTGGGTCCCCAGTAATACTGCAAGAGTGTAACCCTAAAGAAAGCATGCAGGTAAGCCTCCACCGCCGGGCACAGATGGCCAAGAGCCCCAAGGGACACTGAGCAGGGAGTCCCCACTTGAGGGGTGCACTCTCGGATAAGCTCTCTAGAAGGAAGATCCGAGGAGCCCCCAGCATCCTCTCAGGCCTCCCTATCCTTTCACTCATGAGCAGACACAGAAGCTAAGCATTTGTTTAACATCAGTCCTGCCAGTCTGAGGGCAGGAGCAATTTGTCTTGTTAATGCTGCTTGCCCAGCCCTCGACAGCAACTACAGTGCTCAAATAAGAGCTAGTTCTGACTCCCGGACTGGGCTGCATGTTTCACACTCACGGTCATTATGTGTCCTCCTCTAGCCACCTGGTAAGACAATTCTCAGCTAGCCCTACTGTGCCCAGGCACCCCAGGCACAGGTTAGCAGCTCCCACAGCTGGGAAAGGGGGGACCCAGCTAAGATTTAAACCCAGGTCAGTGTGACTCCTGAGCCCCCAGATGGAAGCCAGACATAGCAAGGGTTTCTTGACTGCTGGGTCACCGGGAGTCTGAGGTCCGGAGACAGCTGTTTGCAAGCTCACACTACTAGCCTCAGGTGTATCCTAGGAAACGGCTCAGGCTTATCTGTGGTAGCAGAAGCTGATGCTCAGAAAAAAGTTGTCATGGGTGGGTGGTGGTGGCGCATGCCTTTAATCCCAGCACTCGGGAGGCAGAGGCAGGTGGATCTCTGAGTTTGAGGCCAGCCTGGTATACAAGAGCTCATTCCAGGGCAGGCTCCAAAGCTACAGAGAGTCCAAAGCTACAGAGAAACCCTGTCTCGAAAAGAAAAAAGAAAGAAAGAAAGAATTTGTCACTTGCCTGCCTGGGGCATACAGCAGCCAGTGACAAGAGCACTAAACACTGGATTTCTGGTGTCAGCTCCTCTCTTTGCGGCTGTGCTCTTCTAGGTCCAAAGGGCTCCCTCTCCCCACTGCAGCCCTTCCTTTGCCCACCCTGATGGTAACACAGCCCGCTGAAGGGGTGGAGGGCGGAGGCCTGGCTCTCAGACTGAGCCTGCAGGCTTTCCTCCAATGCCTCTTCTGTTTGCCTTTAGGGGTGAGTGGAAGTTTGCTATTCTGTTTTGGAAAAGCAGCCAGGTTCTCTCCTTCTAGCCTTTGTGGATGAGAGTCAGGGTGGGAGAGGCGGGGAAGCGCTCTATAGCCTGCTTGCCGGACGGACTGGCTGGCCACTTAAGCTTGTTTTCAGCCTGCAAGATGCAGTCCAGCTTCTGCTCTCTCCTGGGGTGGGGCTGGTGCAGTCTGCCCATCAGCTGCAGCCTCAACCCCATTCTGAGGGGAAAGCCTTATGCCCACGAACGCCTTCTCTGCGTTAAGGTCAGAGCTTCTTGGTGTCTTCTCAGGCAGCCCCCGCTCAAGGACTTCTCTATAAAAGCACTTTGTGGGCTTTAGAGACTCTTGCTGCCGACCCTGACACCTGAGTTTGATCCCAGGACCCCTATGTTCACAAGCTGCAGACGCTATGTTCCTGAAAGCCCCGCCAGCCCCTCCTCCCCAGCACTCTGGGTGTCCTGAGGACCAATGAACAGCTCACAGCTCTTCCGCTGTCGCTGTCGGTACATTCTGGATTCTGGGCTTTCCTTCCAGGTCCCAAACTGGCTGTGATTCCAACCAAGGCCGGTTGGGCTTCACGTGTTCTTGAGGCTCCTGAGAGTCAGACAAGATGCAGTGGAGTCTCCAGTTCAGCCGTTCCCAGGTTCCTCACTCGTACAGTAATGGGCTTCTGCCCTGCCAGAGGAATCTGCAAATGGGGGGCCGGAGAGTGCCAGAACCCTCACAGGCTCGAAACGGAGCGGCTGGGAGAGTTGGTGGGGAAGGCTGGCTAGTAGTTCTGGGTGGAAGTAAGAGTCCTACCAGTGAGTGATTCACTTTGCTCATCACCTCCCCATGCCAAGGAATGCACAGATCATGTACAAGAAGGGAAGACGGAAGAGCACGGTCTGGCTCTCACGGAACCTGGTAAAAGAGATGAAAGGAGCCACCATATTATTGAGACCTTGGTGCCAAGGCAGCACTAAGCCTGAGCCCCACAGGCCAGGGAAGCCCCCTCCCTCCCCGGAAGAAAAGAGACCGTAGCGTTCCCAGCTTGACACTGTTGGAGGTTTGGCCAGTGGAGTTAAATGAGAGAGGCTGTCAGGGCAGCCCCGTGTCCGAGGAAGCTGGAAATGCCGGTGTCCGTGCGGAAGCTAATGTGAACAACACCGTCCCATCTCCGAGATGAGATGATGCGGCTCATCTCTGTCCCCTAGCTGCCCAGTGAGCACAGACTGTCTCACTGTGGGCTCCGGTCTCATGGTCCTGAGCCCTGCCGCCTCCTAGGAAGATAAGGTGGATAAAGGAAAGGGCTATGACTGCATGGACGGAAAGAAGGCAAGAAACAAAACGTCTGTTGCCATGCAGTCTCCTCCAAACCTAGAAACCTGGGCCTCTCATCCTTTCTCCATATCCCAGATAACGCACCATCCTCTCTCAGCTTCATCTTCTGAAATGTCCTATGGGAACAACTTCCTCCCCTCACCTTGTCAGACTTGGGAGAAGGAAATGCTAGGATCTACCATAGGAGGACCCGAGTCTCCTTGCCTCACCCCACTGCCCAAGCCGTGACTGCAAAGGCGGTGGCTGCATCCCCCTTGAGAGTGTAGGTGCTAGGACTCGTGATTATAGGCCAGGCCAGGCATGTAAGTTTGCAGGAAGACGAAAGCCTTTTCTCCCATGGAGAAGAGGTTCGCCTGGACCAGGGCTCATTCACTAGGTGCCTGCAGGGAACTCGTAGGAAAACTGCTAGGATAGAAAAGTCAAGACCAGGTTGGGACCCTGGAGAGCCAGAGAGCAAGAGCCCTGCCTAAAGCAGAGAAGGGAGAGCCCCAGCTCAGCCAACGGATAGAAACAGAGCCTAGGGCCTTGTCTCCAAAGAAAAACAGGAAATGTAGATTGGGTGGAGGAAAAGGGGTTGATTTTTCCGAGACAGGGTTTCTCTGTAGCTTTGGTTCCTGTCCTGGAACTAGCTCTTGTAGACCAGGCTGGCCTTGAACTCACAGAGATCCGCCTGCCTCTGCCTCCTGCCTGCTGGGATTAAAGACATAGGCCACGAACGCCCAGCTGGAAGTGTAGATTTTTATGTGATGGCTAAACTGGATTTTAAATAACACCATGCAAGCCAGATAAAACACAACTCTGGGTTGGACACAGCCCGTGGTCAGTGTTGCTTCCTTTGATCTATGCAGTAACTTTGTGCCATACTACAGAAGTGAGTGCCCCGGAGAGGGACACTGTCTGCTTTAAATGGGGGGTGATAAAGGCTGGGGAGACGGCAGCACAGTGACTAACATGCTTGCTGTATAATCATGAGAACCTCAATCTGGATCCCCAGCACCCACATAGGAGACCAGGTTCAGCCTGTAATCTCGGCCCTGGGGAGGAGGACCCAGGGCAATCCCTGGAGCTTGCTGACCAGTCTAGCTGAACCGATTAGCTTCATGCTCAGTGAGAGACCCTGTACCAAAAAATCAGATAGAGTGATGGAGGGAGACAACTGCCATCAACCTGTGGCCTCTATGAATGTGCACTCTCACATATGTACATATGCATACAGTTACACACACACACTCACACAGAACACACACATAATGAGTAAATAAATATATTGAGCGTGGCGTGTCCCAGGCCTATGCAGCATCACGTATGTGCACATGAAACGAATGTTGGGCTTGGAGCATGCAGCCTTGTGTATGCTGGGTAAGCTCGTATGTTGCTGCTTGTAATCCTTTTCTTCTTCCTTTCCCCCTCCTCCTTTCACCCAGAAATGGAGAAGGAAAGGCTCTTTCATCCAGCACTCTGTCAGCGGCCTCTGCCTGGAGACAAAACCTGCCCAGCTGGTGACCAGCAAGTGTCAAGCAGACGCCCAGGCCCAGCAATGGCAACTGCTGTCACACACATGATGGTAGCCCCAGCCTCCTGTACCGTCTGCATGAGACTTGGGGACCGGAAGGGGTTAGGGTGGGGGCGTGTCAAGCGGGCTGTTTCCCATCTCCTCATGTTTCTACCGGATCATCAGTACCCACCCCTACCACACTTTTCTCCAAAGGTAGTTCAGGGAAGGGTGTGGGGCATGCTCCGTGCCCTCTGTGTCACCCAAGTCTTAACCCTGGGAGAGGAGATGGTTAGTGTGCAGCTGTCCTGGGCAGAGATTTGGCAGCTGCTCCTGCCCCTTTGTCTTCTCCCTTGGCCCTTTAGGAACTCCAGACGGTGGTTTGTGGGCCTTCCCCTGGTTGCCTAGCAGGGACAAGGACAGGAAGCCTACAGAGGGGCCACGTTGGGTCCCAGGGCTAGCCTAGGGTCAACACAAGAGGACATGTGGCAGCATGCATCGAGGCTGAAGGCAGAGGCAGCTGGAGAACAGGAAGGGTTGAGGGGCTTGGTCAGTGGGTGGGTAAGGGAGGGATGCATCCTGGGAGATGAGGGTGGGGGTCCAGAGAACAACGTAGCCGGAGAAGCAGCGTGAAGTGCCAGACAAAAAACGAGCTCTTTTTCCAGGACATCATCCTGTCCTTGCTTTGCTAGCCCCAGGCCCCCAGCCCGACATATGCCTGCAGCCCCTCTACATCTAGCAAGAGGCTGCAGAAGGATCCGGCCATAATTAATTAAGCAGACTCCACTTCTGCTTAGCTATATGTCAGGCCAAGACCTCACGCTTGGGGCTCTTTGACCAATTGGTACCCTGTCTGCACCAACTGGCTCCTGGTCATACACCCTGGAATACCCTTGTCCTCGCCGACTGTTTTAGAGCCCCCACCCTTTCAAAGGTCTTTGCCTCTGTAAACACAGCATTATGGGGCATGGTAGCCCCATCAGAATAGGACCCCCCCCCATTTCTGGAGTATAGCCGTTTCTTAATCAGTAGGAACCAGGTCACCCAGGCCAAACCTCATTCACGCTCAGACCCTTCTCCAAGCGCCAGCAGTTGCAATGGACTGCAAAGCCGGCTAGTAGCTCTGTCTGTGTCGAGAATTCCCTGTTGTCTCCTCTCTTGCTACTGAGAACACCGAGACAACACGTAGGTATCATCCTGGAATCCCAGCCCTCACCCCACCACTGGCTTCCACAGTATAATCTTGGGAAAAAGACAGTTGGTAACCAGAACTCTTGGGGTCTTTCTCCCAAAGCAAGACAGCCCAAGGAGGCCACTTTTAACCCAGGATCACCCAGTCTCTCAAAGACCAGACAGCCACACATTCATAGGAAGTTTTGCATATGTATGCACAGATGCAGTTTCCTAGTTGGGGGTGGAGCCTGGATTTTCCCTGCTTCCTGGTTTCCAAAGGATCTGCTCCTCTGCTCTGAACGAGCGCTAGCACCCATCATCACCGCCCCTGCTGGACCTGGCCATCGCCAGGTTTTAGGAGCCAAGAACCTGGTTTGCGGTACCCACTCTGGAAGGTTCTCCAGCAGTTCCCTTGCACCTCTGGCTCTCACCAGCATCATCTCGGCAGTTCCGTGCCAAATCTGTGATCACCCCCTGGCTCAGCACAGGGGCCTCTCACCATGGTGACCAAGCTTCGCCCATCCTATTTTGATGACTCTCACACACACTGCTTCCTGCAGAACTGGCCTCGGATCCCACGAAGCTCTGGGAATCCTCCTGCTAGAGCAAGGGGCAGAGCTGAGGCCGAGACAGAGCCTCTTCCCTAGAGACTTGGACCCTGCTCAGTGTAGACCTTAGGGCTGGGAACCTGGGCCTCTCTCTCTGTGAACTTACGAACTTCTGCTCAGCTCTGAGAAGGCCTCTCGCCGTTTCCTGTGGTCAGACCGGGCTCTGCACTTGTCAGCTGTCCATTGTGGGGACTCAGTCCAGCTCTGTTTTTGCTTTTCTTCTTGACCAAAGCATGTGCCACTAAGCTGTCCCGGAGGACACTGTCTTTATGAAACACACCTGGAATAAAATCACTTCTTCCATGGCCGCGTGTGCCGGTGCCTTTGCTTCGGATTCTGCAAGCATTCAGCTAGCTTCCACTGCCAGAGGGGAATCAGGTCCCTGTCCTGTAGGAGCGAATGAAACTGAGCATATTCAAGGTGAAGCCTCCCCTCTAGCTGGGGACAGCTGTTCTGAGGGGAGCCAGAAGGTGGGACCCAGGAAGCGTGTCAGGATGAGCCCACGTCCCTTGCTTCCTCACACAGGCCCTTCTGCGCCTAGAAATAGAAACCCAAGGTCTTCTCAGAATAGATAGTGCCATCCCACTATGCTTTCAACAATTTTCTCTTCCCAGAAGCCATCCTCGTCCCTCAGACCCACCTTTCCCCCTGCTCTGTACACTGGAAAGCATTCAGACTTGACGGTCTTCCTGAGTAGAAACAGTAACGTCATTCTAAAAGAGTCCCACTAGCCTAGGCTGACTTGATCGGGTAGCAGATGCACTACCTTGCAGTTTCCATGGAAACCAATAGACAAACGCCACCATTTCTGTGATCAGAAGTTGAGCCTACCTAGATAAAAATAAATATGGACTTGGTGTGCACATATACCGCAGTGGAAATCCCCAGCACTCGGGAGACGGAGCCAGCTTGGTCTAAGAAGGCAAGTTCCGGGCCAGCCAGGGTTGTTATACAAAGAAACCTTGTGTCAACCAAAAATCAAAATAAAATTAAATAAATAAACTGCAGTGGATGGGCCAGAGTGTAGCTAACAACCCCTCTCCCACCACACACACATACACACACACACACACCTCAGGGTAGCTAGCTTGGGATTCTTCAAAATAATTCCTGGGACTAAAGGGCATAGAGCAAATCCCTGGCTGGCTGAAGAGCCCTCAAGCTGGCTCCCGTCTCTGGTCCTTGAAGTTCTTGGGTTTGTAAGTCCTCCCTTTGTCCTCCTTCCATTCCCTCTGGGAGCCCGGCTAACTACCATTGACTAGTTAGCCTAGTGTCTTAGTTAGGTTTTATTGCTGTGAAGGACACCATGACCATGGCCACTCCTATAAAGGAAATCACTTCACTGGGGCTGGCTTACAGTTTGGAGGTTCAGTCCATCATTGTCACAGTGGGAAGCGTGGCAGTGTGTAAGCAGACCTGGTACTGGAGAGGTAGTTGAGAATTCTACATCTGGATCCGTGGGCAGCCGGAAGAGACCATGAGCTGTTAGCCCTGAAATGAGCTTCTGAAACTTCAAAGCCCCACCCCCAACTTCCTCCAATGAGGCCACACCTCCAAAAACGCTTCTCCCTATGCATCTGTGGGGGCCATTTTCATTCAAGCTACCCCACCCAGCTAGCTTCTGGCCATTAATCACAGTTCTCACAGAAGCCTACAGGACAGTCAAGGGCTGGGGACACAGGAGCCATGTCTGTGTTAGGGTCAACCTCCTGTTTGCCCAGCAGAAAGCTGGGTCCTGGGTCCTGGGATTTGGAGTCAGTTCTCTGTCTGTCTGGTTCCCCAGACTGGTTTGTTGATTGGCTGCTGTGGCGCAGAGCACGGAGCGCAAGTGCTCCCTCCCAATGTGCTCCCAGCCACTGGCCTCTGGTCTTCAATGGCCTCTTCTTTTCACTCCTCATTTATACCTGTGAGAAATTATCCAGACAGCACCACAGCCCATCAGGAGGCCCCAGGACTCTGTCACAGCCCTGGGGGGGTGTGGTCCTCTTCACCAGGGACCAGTGAAGGAAACCTGGAAAGGCTAGAGTTCACAATGTCTCTATGATTTCGTACTGGTGTTTGTCCCCTGTGTGAGTCACTCCGATGTCTGAGTCACAGTTCTTCCATGAGGGAGGGGACCCAGAACTTCTTTCCTGTTAGGAGGACATCCCTGCCAGAGTTAAGACCTGGCCATGGAGCAGGGACTGTGTTCTCCATCCATTCATCCATCCATCCATACATACATACACACACACACACACACACACACACACACACACACACACACAAGGGGGGAATATGTAGGTAGGTAGATAGATAGATAGATAGATAGATAGATAGATAGATAATCCCCACCCAACCATTTTCTGGTGTTTTGTGCGTCCCCTGCCTGTGCTGATCTGAGTCACTGCTTTTCCCAGAAGCAGCTTCTCTCATGGTAAGAAGACCTTCCTGCCAGGAGCTCAGCAAAGGCCTAGTCACGGAGCAGGGGAGAGGCTGTGTTCTCCTGGCCAACAGCTGCTGGTAGAGTAGCCAGTAAAGAGAACACAAACACACACACAGTACCTGCTCTCTGTCAGGCCCTTTTGCTAAGGTGGTGTGAGCCAACAAGACACTCTAGCCTTCTGAAAACCATGCTTCCCAGCAGCTTCAGGTTCCCTTCTGGGTGCTGACTACCTTGGGCTGGGTAGGTCTAGGGGAAGCCAGGGTGGATTCAAAGGTCACCTTGCTGGGTAGCCTGGGCATCTTTGACTGTGCACACAATGTAGTGGTGACTCAGATCAGACCATTCCCGCAGAAGGATCTGGAAGAAAGCTGCAGAGGCCAGACCTGGACTAGTAATCATTTCTCCAGGGCTGGACTTTGTGTTGGTTTGTTTTGGTTTTGGTGTGGTTTTCACTTTTCCTTTAAGGAAGCCTAGGAGACCTCACAGCCCTGGGTGAAGAGAATGGAGGTGAGTAACCCAGAAGTCCACGAAAACTGATTTGCTCCTTGTTCCCTAGGTCTCCCCTCAAGCCATCCAAAAACCTTTCAGTAAAGGCCTTGTGAGGACCACCTGTTCAGAGTCCCTTCAGGTTCTAGTAAATGGGTGTGGTCCTAGTGTTGTAATTTAAAAAACAAAAGCTACATGCAAGAGAGAAAGACACTGTTACAGAACTCACATGGAGGGGTTTTATTAGGGGAAAGAGTGTGTAAAAAGGGGGAAGAGGAGACTGACCTCTGGGGACAGAAGCAGAAGAGAAGAGAAGAGGGGGGGGGCAGGCAGAGAAACAGGGAGAGAGAAAGGAACAGAGAGACAGAAACAGACAGAGAAAAAGAGAGAAAGAGAGAAAAAGAAAGAGATGGGAGGTGGGTAGAGCCCTCTTAATAGGGAACATAGTGAATGTGCACAGGAGGTGCTCTTAGTGGCTGCAGCTGAGGATGGATCCTGACAGGACCCCAAGGTCAGGCCAGTACAGATGCCTGAATGTTAAGATTCCTCCCGTTTTGTTTCTTATAAAAGGCAGCAGGTGAGGCAAGGACAAGGATGCATGTTCTCAAGACTACTTCTGGCTGATCTGGGGGCTGTCGTTCATTTTTGGGGACTTGGAAAAGCTGGGGTGCTGGCCACATCCTGGAGTAGCTGGCTGACCCATTTGACAGTCCAGGCTCTGTAGAACCATCATGCGCCACCCAGATCTAGCAAAATCCTGTTCAAAGCGGACTCAAGTCAATTCCCAAGGACTTAAAAAGCACCTGATCCTTTCCCATCAGCACGGCATCACCAGCTCTGTGTCTCCAGCTCTGTGGCCAACAGCTGGTAAGCCTGCAACAACACTGGTTAGGCATGGTCAGTGGGTCTCCAAAAAACATCCCAATGGGAGCAAGGAGGTATAAACGGTGACACAGTTCCCATGAATGAGGCAGAGAGGTAAGACCCAAGGGGCTGCAATTCCCAGTGTCCCTGGAATTCAGAGAGGGTCCATTTTGAGATGGCACAAACAGCTTTTGTGTTTTGTCAGACTTACAGAGTTGGGGACAAGGGCTCTGAGTCTGAGAGAGACACAGTCGCCTGGTACTAAGACTTCGAGAAAAGCCAGAAGGCGAGGAGGGCTGTGGTTTTAAGAAAAAAACGCCTCATGTCCAGGGGAATGGTCAGAGGTAGGTAACCCAGCCAGAGCCCCAGTTACCAATATTGAATGGAAGGCGAAGCCGCCAGTGAACGAGAGAGAAAGCAGATTTGGTGCAGGTGGAAGAGAGCGGATCTGTTGAGGGTGGGGCAGGTGGGCAGGGTCCCAGCATGAAGTGCTTTCTTTTTGTTGAGCTCTGTCACTGAGCAAATAAATACGCCACATGCCACAGAGTTAGTGTAAAAGGTTTATTGGGGAGGGGAAAGTGAAAGGGTGAAGGGGTGATGCCTCCTTCCTTCCATCAGGATCATTGCAATGGGCCCGTAAAACATCAGGGCATAGAGTGCTGGGAAGCAGACTTTTGGTAGGCTTATTCCCCTTAAGCGAGGCAGAACGAGATCCAATAGCTTTTTATCAAGCGAGGATCTAATGAGAAAGGCACAAGTCACCCAGGAGAGTCATCATCCAAGGAGCGGAGACCATAGGGCAAAGCCCGAAGGACCCGAGGGTCCGAGAGACACAGTGAGTCGTCATGCAAAGGGTGGGGGCCGAGGGTTTTGAGCCCGAGAGAGTCGTGGTTGCCTGGTACCAGGACTTAACGAGGTCAAAAGGTGAGAAATCGTGCTCAAGAGACAACTCCTCACTCGTGGGAAATAGCCAGCGGTGGAGAAGCGGGAGGGGCTCACTAATCATGCCAGTTTTGGATGGAGAGACTCGCTGGAGAAGCGAGGCTGTCCTATGTGGGCCGGGTTCCAGGATCTCGGCGTGCCTCAAACTGCCGGTGAGCAGGAGGCAACACCAAGAGAGCCTTTCCCAGTCAGGGAACCAATGTTACAATTAAAAAAAAAAAAAAAAAAAAAAAAAAAAAGACCAGCGCGAGAAAGACGCATGCTATGCTACAGAACTTACCTGGAAAGGTTTTTATTAGGGAAAAGGGAGTGTAAATAGGGGAAAGAGGAGGAGGAGACTACTGGCCTCTGGGGACAGAAGCAGCAGAAGAGAAGGGGGGAGCAGAAAAGCAGAAAGAGATGGGAGTTGGGCAGGGACCTGTTAAAAGGGGACGTAGTGAATGTGCACAGGAGGTGTTCTTAGTGGCTACAGCTGAGGACCTAGCCTATCAGAACCCCAATGGCTGCCAGGTACAGATGCCTGAATACTAACACCTAGCTCTGCCTTAGACTTACTGGCCAGATTCCTCTCTTTCAGTTGCCCAAGTGATTGAAGGCGTCTTTGTAAGCCTTCTGTCCTCTGCACTGGGAGGGAGAACCTGGAGGGTTAGGGCATCATTGTATTTGCTGTGGTTTGGGTTGTGTTTCTTTGTTTGAGACAGAGTCTCACTATATAGTTCTGGCTGTTCTGGAACTTGCTGTATAGACCAGGCTGGTCTTGAACTCACAGAGATCTGCCTGCCTCTGCTCCCAAGTGTGGGGATTAAAGGCGTGTGCCACCATGCAAGACTACCTCGGCAAGGTTCTGATGCATGCTTTTTCTGGTTTGGTTTGATTTTTGGTTTCTGTTTGTTTTAGTAAGGTCTCATATAGCCTAGGCTGACTTCAGCTTGCCAAGGAGCCAAAGATGTCCCTGAACTCTTGCTCCTCTTGGTCCCACTTCCCAAGCACTGGGATTCCAGGCTGGGGACACGGTACCCAGTTTGCCTGCTCCTATTTGAGTAAGCTGGTTTGATGACTAAGTTATGGTCTTCTGACTAGAAGTTGTGGGCCACAGCCTGGGGCAGAAGGCTCAGAGCTGTGTGCTGTGCCCTCACATATGCTAAGCAGGGTGCCTGCCACGGGGTTTAGACAGTGATGGATCCCTCTGGAGCAGGGGTGGGTGTGAGTCCAGGCTGGGGGCTGCGACTGAGCTAGCTACCACATGCCAGCATTTCTTTCTGTGATTTATGAGTCTCTTCTGAAAGCAGCCACGTGTGGCTGCCTTCCTTCTAGACAAGCTTCTGCCCCAAAGACCCCATTAATCAAGGAATCAGTGCCGCACCACCGGCTCTGTAAGGTACATGGTGGGCCCTCTCTGGAGCTGCTTCACCTGTGACCTCAGAGCTGCCATTTTCACTTTCTCAGTCCTTTCTACAATTCTTTGAGGTCACGCCATCCACAAAGGTAGGAAAGGACTCCGATCAATATTAGCCAGTGTGAGCTGGAGAGATGGCTCAGTGGGTAAGAGCATTGATTGCCCTTGCAGAGGACCTGTGGGGGTTAGTTCACAGCACCCACATGGTGGCTCACAGCCATCTGTAATTCCAGTTCTAGGGGATCTGGTGCCCTCTGCTGGCCTCTTTAGGCATTACATATATATGGTGCGCAGCTATACCTGCAGGCAAAATACTAATATACACATAAAATAAAAAGAAAGAAAATCTTTAAAATTTTTAAAGAGTGTCCAGTTAACAGAAGGCAGAGTCAGTGCTCAAATCCTGAGATCTGGTCTGGCAAGATAGATTAAGAGATGAAGGCACTTGCCATCAAACCTGCTGACCTGAATAGTGAGCCCCATTTTCCACATGGTTGGAAGGAGAGAACTTCTCCAAATTGTCCTCTGACCTCATACACATGCCATGCATATACTCTGCATGAACACAAAAAATACATTTAAAAATGTTTAAAATTATGATAGGCGGCTCAGGCAGGAGAAGTCCTATAAGTTCTAGGCCAGCCTAGGCTATGGACCCTACCCTAAATCAAACAAAATAAAACAAAAATACTATTTTGACCCAGGATACTTGTTTCTTACCATCCTGATTGATTGCTTTGTATGTCTCGGTTCTGAGTTCACATTGACCCTGGAACTTTTGAACTGTTAGCCTCATGTTGAGGACACTGAAGCCAACACAAAACTTACACATTCTCATAGTGAAGTCCTCCCCCGGCCACCATGTCCCTCGTCCCATCTCCTTCCCTGGATGGATACTGAGAAGGTTCAGTCATTTCGGGCTCAGTTGCTGTATCATCTTTTACACAGGCAGAAGCGAATGCAGAGGCTGAATTTCCCAGAGACACACAGAATAAACAGGCCAGACCTGAGGACCTGGTGTCCCTCACCACAGGTTTGGTACCTTCTGGAAGTCAGGAGGTGAAACCCCTGAGTGATTCAGCCCTGAGGCCCCAGGCTGCTTGGTTGGCTGGCCAGCTTCACCCCTCA
This sequence comes from Microtus oregoni, assembly GCF_018167655.1. Taxonomy (NCBI): domain Eukaryota; kingdom Metazoa; phylum Chordata; class Mammalia; order Rodentia; family Cricetidae; genus Microtus; species Microtus oregoni. Next base: position 16,814,477 of record NW_024543068.1, on the reverse strand, counting down.
CACCCCAGGCAGACTGCCTTTCCCTAGCTGGGACCTGCCATTAAACTAATATCTTCAGATGTTCGTTTGTGCTTGTTCAGATCCGTATACACCAAGACCTGTGGGGCACGAGGTGTTTCAGGAAGCAAGGTGGGATCACCCAAAGTGTGCACCAGATACCTGGGCTCTGTGTTCTTACCTTTACTTGATTAGACTCGAATGTGTCCGTCCCCGTTACTTCCCGGCGGCTTTAATGTGGGACCACCGGATTGTCCTCGCCCCCCCCCCCCCGGGGGGACCAGCCTCGCAGAAGCAATCACTCCAGCTCTGGCTTTGCCATTTGGTGATTTAAAAAAAAAGGGAACAGCACAGCGGCAGATGAAGTGGGGTGATGTTATGCAGGCCTTCTACCCTGGAAAGCCCGTGCAGCAGTCCAGAGTGTATCAGGGCATGTGTCTGTGACCCAGCTGCCTCGGACCTTCCCCAGACACAGGGGGAGACCTTTCAGCTCAGGCACAGTGGCCCGAGCGGGTGGAGGTAAGCCAGGAATAGAAAATGTGGGAATCCTGGCATCCTTTTCCATTCTGAGTTGGCCATTTATAATCTGTCTAAGAAAGCTTTCTTGGAGTGTTGCTTTTGACTTTGAGATGTAAGCTGGTTAGTGAACTTCTACTCAACCAGGCCTTGAATGTCCTCGGCATATGGAGGCCAGGAGGAGGAGCGTATGGCGGCTTCCACTTGAGGTCATCAGAGCAGAACTGGTTCCTCTCTCATGTACTTACCTCCCCTGCCTCATATACTCGGGTCTCCAGTAACCTGAAGCAAAGAAGAGGGGCTGTGGTCGGCCAGAGATTCTTGGAGCTATTCTGCGATTAGGTGACATTTAAAAGTGAACTGCAGTAAATGCATAGAAGGGGGCCTGGTACTCAAAGGAAACCTGGTTCATTTGCCTTGTTCATGGCTGCACCACCAGAGTGTGACATACACACAAAAATTGTCAGTAAACATTTGTAAATGAATGAATGAATGAACGAATGAATGAGGTTCTATGTAAGGCAAAATGGACCCTTCTAGAAAGAAGTTGTGTGCTGGTTAGGTTTTTTTTTTTTTTTTTTTTTTTTTTTTGTCACGTTAACACAAGCTTGGATCATCTGGGAAGAGGGAACAATTGAGAAAATACCTCCATCTAATTAGGTTATAGAGAAGTCGATGGGGGCATTTCTTGATTAATAATGATTGATGTGGGAGGGCTCAGCCCACTGTAGGTGATTTCCTCCCCTGGGCAGTGGTCCTGGGTATCTAAGGAAGGAAACTGAGTAAGCCATGGAGTATATGCCAGAGAGTAGCATGTTCCTCCATGGTTCCTGCTCTGGCTTCCCTTGACGGTGTACTGTGAGCTGTCAGCCACATAAACCCATCCATCCCTCCCCAGGCTGTTTTTGCTGAGTGTGTTATCTCTGGAACAGGAAGCCAACTAGGTTGTCTTTCTTGAGTCTGACCTCAACGCCAGCCCCAGCTGTGTCTGCACGAATCAAAAAGGGAATGTGTTGATGTTGGACGGTGATAAACCCCTGTAAGCGCAGCATTCCAGAGCTGAGGCAGGAGGATTGTGAGCTGGAGGGTAGCCTAGGTTCCCTAGACTGGCTCACCTTCCTGCCCCTCTTACATAGACAGACATGCCCTGAGCTTGTCAATTTTGCAGGTCGAGAAAGCCTGGCAGTGAAGGATCCAAGACATGGACAAGTGATGGAAGATAAGGTAAGGGTGCCGAATACTACTGGGTGTGTCCTGTCTGTGATCCTCTGGAATCCTAGGACTTGGGAGGCAGAGGCAGGACGATCACCCACAAGTTTGAAGGCAATCTAGTCTATCTTGTGAGTTACAGGCTAACCGGGGCTACATAAATAAAATGAACAAATAAGTGGTAAGGGTTTCATGAGGTTTGGCTCCTCTATTCCTAGACACCTGGCGGAGGGACCCTGGCTGTCTGCTCTTTACCTGCATCTTGAGTCAGGGTTTTCTTAGAGTTGCCTGCAGGTTTGTTTGTTTTTTTGTTGCTTTACTGAATCACAAACTCCCTGGATGCAGACCTATCCGCCGCATCTAGTACAGTGCCAGGCACACAGTAGGTACTCAATAAGTACTTGCTGGATGAACGAATGCAAGGGCGTGGAATACAATTGCAGTCCCTTGATTCTGGGAGTCAGAGTCTGAGGACACACGCCAGCTTGTTCTCGGCTTCCTCTTCTAATTTGTCGATTGATGTGGCTTTTTAGGAAGCCAGGTGAGGTTTGACCCAGTGCAAATTCGTTTTCCGTCAATAGCAGGAGACTCGGCGTTTGCAAGTTAATGCCGCATTAGTCCTTGATTACACAGACGATGAGTGTGAGCTCGTGGATTACACAGCGGAGAGGATGCGGAGGGCCCCCGTGAGAAAGGCCTGCGAGTTAGCTGTCTGACATACTAATGAAGTCCTTAAGGGGCTAAGGCAGTGGAGGCTGCAGCTTCCAAACTGGGGAAGGCTTTCCTTAAGCTGGCAGCGGAAGGAAGCTCACAGAGGTTTCTCTGCAAGCTTTAGCCCAGGGCTATGTCTCAGCTCAGGACAGCAGAAGAGTCTCATTTATTTGCATACAAATTGCAGATGTCTACGGTCTTCGCTCAAACAATTTCTAAGTGAAATGTTATTGCTTCCCCCGAAGGCTATAATTCCTGAGTTTTTCTCGTCAATATTCCTCTCACTTAAGCAGCTACTCACATTGACCCAGATTTTCCATCCCAGGAGTGCACAGGAGAGAGGAAACAGGAAAAGAAAGGGGGTGGTGGAGAGAACCTGCCTTTAGGATGTCTAGGGCCCACTCTGGGTGCTTATAGCGTTAGCTCATCCAATTCCGCAGCAGCTCGATGGGCTGGACCCTGCGCGCATCTCCGTTTGGAATGAAGAAATCCAGACTCAGAGATGCCATGTGCGACACCCAAGGTCACACAGCTAGGAAAGGGCTGGACCTGGAATCCAAAGAATAAACTCACAGAATTTATTCTTAAACTATACTATCTCTGAAAAACACATATTCTTTACATTTCTTTAAACATTGAACAGTTCTGTTGAGATTGTTCACAGTTGTGCTCAGGGTCCTTGAAATCTGACCACGAGGCAAGTTCTCTGGGAGCAGCGAGCATCATGAGCAGGATGCTGTTGGGGTGGGGGAGGGGGAGCGGGGGAGGGGGTTGGTACAAATGAGAATACGGGCCGCAGAGTGTCTTTGACAGTCTTTAAGAATCTCAAAGTGGCACTGGGGAGATGGTTGGGCCGATAAAGCGCTGACCTGGTCAGCACGAGGACTGAATCCAGATGTCAGCACCCACAAAAAGCTAGGCAGGCAGCCTGTAATCCCAGCCCTCAGGGCAGGTGAAAGAGGCTCTCAGGCAAAATGACTAGCAAGACGGACGAGGGTATCTCTAAGTATGACAAGACCTCAGACTTAGAGATACCCCCCCACACACACTCGGTTTGAGGTTCGAGAGTCCTTTCTGGCATGAGCCTGCTCTCCATTGCTGACAATAAAGAACTCTTCACTGAGCGACCTTCTCCTGTGTCTCATGCGGGTACATCTGGGTGATGGGCAATCTCCAGTATGATCCCCTTCAAGGGTCCCCACCAAATGGTGGCATGCCCTTGTGCAAATCCTAATAAGAGAGGACTCGTTAATAACACTTTCCTAACAAATAGAAGACATCGGAGGTCATGGCACCTTCTTCTAGTCCAGGGTATTAAGAAAGCAATCACTTTCAACCTTGGGCGTTCTCTTGTCGCTCTTGAATTGTTCACTCTGGAGACCCAGAGCTGCCCTGTTGTCACGTGAGCCAGTGTAGACCTAGATCAGCACCGGGAGCGTGGGTACAGCAACCTTCATCCTGAAGCAACCAGCTGCAGGTGCTGCATCCTCCTTTGTCTCGAATCTCTCTCAGGATACTGGGCCAGATACTGAAACTACACAGGAGACAATGGACGAGACAGCACGGCCCAGCGGAATCTTAACAATATGCCTGGCAGCCTTTTCAATTCAAAGCCTTTTGATATAGTACACAGTAGAAAAACCAAAGCAGCCCTCAGAGCCTCACCAAACCTCAAGGCAATGTTCTGGTGCTTCAGGGAGAACTACAAAGTATCTTCATGAAATGTGATTCCATCTGTGAAGCTGGGCTGCAGAGGGTCCCAGGCCTCTCAGGGGCAGACGCGAGGTGATGGCAACAGGAATCGTTCCAGGCTTCGTTTCTAGTCGTATTTATCAGTAGCACTAAGTGTTAATAAAGCATAAGGCATGAAAGCCCAGGAGCCTGATGTCTGGGTGACGATCGTCAGCTCTCACTGAGCTCACATCTACTCGGGCAAAGTGAGGGGAAAAAAGCAGGCCAGTTGCCATGTGATGGCTGTCACAGGAATGTGAAGTCACCTATGTGGATGTGAACAGTTAGCAGTGTGACTACGCAGGAATGACCCCAAGCAGGGGACTAGAACCCAAGCAGAGAGATGTCATGCGGAGGGTGACCAGAAGGCTAGCATCAAAGCCTCTCCCCAAGTCCCTCCTTCCCTCCTTCCCCTCTTCTCTTTGTGTATGTATGTGTATATGATGTGACGATGCGTGTGTTGACACTCAACTGCCACCGCGTGTGCCTGGAAGTCAGAGGACAACCTTGGATGTCTCACCTTCCATCCTGTTTGCAACAGAGTCTCTTGTTTGCCCGCATCGTGCTGGCGGGCCTGTGAGCTTGCAGGATTCTTGTGTCTCTGTCTTACACCTCGTCATGGAAGCTCGGGTTCTAGACACTATCATATCTGGATCTCAGTGGATGTGGGGGTGCAGTCTTAGGTCCTCACATTGGCACAGCAAGTGCCTTACCCATCAAGTCATTTCCCCACCCCAAGCCCCATCTTTCTATTAAACCTTTGGGCGTTTACCAGACCTACAGGGAAGATGCTCAGAAAACTGCTTATGGGAAGGGAAGAGGTGGCCTGTGTGGGCATGCCTAAGGGACCCCCAATGGGTAGCTCTGGGACAGCATGCTTTGGGGGCCACCAACACTGCCCCCTGTTGGGCCTGCTGAAGACTGACTCAGAGACTCTTAGACCAAACACACAATCCCAGTTTCTGCACTCGCCAGCGCAGGAAAAATTGATGATCCACAGAAATGCTCTCCCATCACCCAGGCCATACAGGTCTCTTGTACATAGTTACGTCGGAGGCAACCACGGATTTTCCCACAAAAGAAAGAGGCCTTGTCTCAATCCTTGAAATTTTCTGGAAGGCCTGGCTCAGAAGCCACCACTTCTGGGAACAGCAAGGTTTTTGATTTTTAGGTCCTGGAGAGCCATAGCAGTCCCCCAGTCTGTCTGGAAAGTCTTTGTTCTTGATGACCTTTCAGTACCAGCACCTCAAATCCCCCACTAACAACTCCTCTGTCATCCAAACCGTGGCCTGCCATAGGGACTGGGGTGATGGCAGGTGACTGTGGCAGCCCCTGCTGGAACCGCATCGTGGCGGAAGTGATAGCTGTGTCTCTGACAGGGCTCACAAAGGGTCAAAGACAGAGTAATCCCTGGAATGGCCAGGGCCATTGAGGGGACCAGTGTTACTGGGTGTCCTTTGCTTAGTCACCCTGGAGCAGACACTGGCTCCAGAAGGCTCTCTCACACTTTCTTCCTCTGAGACCACAGGAGCAACAGAGTGGCTAGACCTAGAATCCTGCAGCCGGGTAGGTACTTCCTCAACCAGAGCCTGGAGGTGGAGGTGGGCGTTAGCTTAACCATGGCAACTCTCCAGCCCCAGACTTCTAAGGAAGAAACGATGATCTATCCCATTTCTCTTAAATTACAGACCAGAGGCCTTAAATTCAAACATCTGTTGACAAGGACCCAGGGCCTGTCTCAGCTAAGTGATGCAATCAGTTCTTGTTAGCGTCTCCCTGCTCTCTTGAGGAGCATAAAGCAAATTACCTTTGGCAGCGAAGAGGCTTTTAGACCAACCTTTTCACAATATGTCTGGAATCTGGCATCCAGTGCAAGGATATAATTACAAAAGAGAAAGGTGTGTGGAGGATGAGTTGGCACAGGCCCTCAAACATAGCAGAAAGTATTGCTGTTGTCTTCAAAGACAAACATCTTTCTTAGAGCTGGCTTACAACGGACTCAAGCTCCCGACTGGAGCAGAGAAGGAGTAAATCACTGGGAAGTGGTTCCCCCAAGGCCTCCATCAGTGATGGCCCCCATCGTCAACTAGCTTCCCCCGGCCTTGCTATCTCTCAAATGTCCTGATGATCTCGGACTCTCAGCCCCTCCACCTGTCTCTCCACCTGAAAGGCTAGCCTGCTGTTTGGCTGTTGTTTCCGTATTGTGCCTGCCATCTTTCTCCTTGTCCTCTCCTCTCACACCAACATCCTCTCCCACGACAACTTTGTACAGTGCCTGGTACTAAAGTGGACGCTCTTCCCCACAGTGCCGAGGACCAGTCTGCTTTTGTAGCTGATTCTGTGTCTTACAGTGCACCGTCTGCTCCAGTTACTAATAACTGTGCATCTAAATGGACCAGGCACTTTCTTCTTTACTTCACGGGAAGCTGTGTGACGTGCAGTTTGTTGCTATTCAGAATATGGTTACCTGAAAGTTTTGCAAAATGCAGAATGTTTGCCTCACCTCAGGCCAATGAGTAACATACCCAGACATTCAGAGTAAGTGCCTACTGAATCTCCTCAGGAGCCATCTGTTGCATGTGGATTATTTGTTGCTTGGTTTGGAGCTTGATTTTTGAGACAGGGTCTAATGTAGCCCATGCTGACCTCAAACTCCCTAAGTGGCTAAGAATGACCTTGAACCTCTGATCTTCCTGCCTCTACCTTCCAAGTGCCAGGATTACAAATTGTGCCATCACGCATGGTTTATATGGTATTAGAGATTGAACCTGGGCCTTCAAACACGACTAGGTAGGCAAGCACGCTACCAACTGAGCTGTAGCCACAGCTATGATGGCATACAGCTTGCTTGTTAGAGACCTGACAGTATGCTTTTACTTTAAACAGTGAATTTTTGACAAGGTCTCTATGTTCCTGGCTTTCCTGGAACTCACCGTGTAGACCAAGCTGACTTCCAATTCCCAGAGATCTACCAGCCTCTGCTTCCCAAGTGCTGGGATTAAAGTTCAAGGTCATCTATAGATACACATGAGTTTGAGACCAGCCAGGAATATGGGATAACCTGTTTCAAAACTTCAAAAAGTACAACCTTGTATTCTAGCATGCACAATACTATGTTTGATCCCCAGAAATGGAGTGAGACACAGAAAAGCTTATGTGCGTATGTATGTGTGTGTGTGTGTGTGTGTGTATGTGTATGTGTGTGTGTGTGTGTATTCACATTGTAGAATGCCCAAGTCAAGGTAATTAGCATGTAATGTTACATATTTTTGTGGTAAACGACTTCAAATGAAAAGACACCGATATTTCCAGTACATCCATGGTGGCTAATGTTGCCACTCACCCCTTTGCAGCTCCTGTCATGAGAGCTGTGGGCAGGTAATGTAGGCTCAAGAATTCACCTTGTGATAAAGATGCTAAAGAGCCTTTTGGGACACTTCTAGGACTTGATGACTGATGACTGTGCCAACATGATGCTGGAGTGTATCACAGGGTTTGACTGCATTAGGTCGCATTATGCTAAATGGGAATAATATAACAAGGCTGCTTCCTGGAGAGAGGCCTCAAGTGTGAATGGATTGCCTTGGCTTATGCTGGGTTCTCTTTTCTCTTACAATGGCCAAGAAGTAGGCTATTTTTTAAAGCTCTTAATGTTTAGATTCTATGGAACCAAGGTTCCTCTTAAAGGGAAATGCTTGGAAGATAAATGCTTTTTTTTTCCTCTTAAAAATATTCTGAGTAGGGCTGGAGAGATGGCTCAGAGGTTAAGAGCACTGACTGTTCTTCCAGAGGTCCTGAGTTCAATTCCCAGCAACCATATGGTGGCTCACAACCATCAGTAATTTGATCGAGTTCCCTCTTCTGGCATGCAAGCAGAACACTGTATACATAATAAATAAATAAATTAAAAAAATACTGAGTGTTTTTGCCTGAATGTATGTATGAGCACAGGTGTGCAGTGCCTGAGGAGGCCAGAAGAGGGCACTGATCCCCTGGAACTGGAGTTACAGATGCTTGTGAGCCACCTTGTGGGTGTTGGCGATTGATCATGGGGCTTCCGCGAAGGCGGTAAGCACTCCTAACTACTGAGTCACCTTTTCAGCCCTAGATACTCATTTTTCCTAGCTAATCATGGTTTCAGCTTCCCTCTATCCAGATCTTTGCCCTGTGACTGCCAGCTGCCCCCAGCTTCACTTAGATTCTTAAATCAGTCTCTCCAATCAGAAGGCGACTGGCCCCGTGTGGATCCTCCCCATGACTGCCATCCAGAAAAATCCGAGGTGTGGGGCTCCCGCAAGTTTCTCCTCATTCAGGATTCCCAGCCTGCTGTTGCCTTGCTGACTAGCGTCTCAAAAGTGAAACTGTTCGTTCATTAGTCTGAGCTTTATGGTTGTTATGGCTGGAGGTGGATGTCTGGATAATTTTGTTTTTCACTTTCTCTGGTCTGAACTCTGACTGAATTCAGTTCTCTAGAGTTTGAAAATCTGTAGCATGCAAACCAATACATGAAAAACAAACGAACAGCTGAATCTGTATAATGTTACTTTTACGTTATATGCTTTCAGGGCTGAACATTTGGTGCTGGATAGCCAATTGTCGAGCTCTTCCCTGGGGAAGACTATTTCTCGGCATTCCTTAGTTGTCTGTGGTTCTGCTGAGCCTTCCCAGACACATCAGCGTTGTCAGTCATCAGCTGTGTGCCTCCCCTTCCCTCACCCCCCAGGTTTCTCTGTACAGATCTTGCTGTCCTGGAACTCACTCTGTAGACCAGGCTGACCTCAAACTCACAGACACCCACCTGCCTCTGCCTCCTGAGGGCTGGGATTAAAGACATGCACCATCATGCCCAGATTATTGTTGTTCTTGTTCAGCTCATGTTTAGACAGCCATGATGGTGAGACTTTGTAGGTGTAGCTTCTGACATTCTCGCAGCAAAACCCCGTTCCTCTGGCTCTTATAATTTTTCTCAGGTTATATTTGATACACACACATATGTAACTACAATTAATGAGCAAAAAGACCATGAGTTTGAAAGAGAGCAGGAAGAAGTTGATGGGAAGGTTTGGAGAGAGAAAAGGGAAGGGGTAAATCATGTAATTATGTTATAATCTCAAAAGATTTAAGAAATGAAAACTTTAGACATTTCTTCTGCTTACATGTAAGTAAATTGCCCTCATTTAAAAAAAAAAAATCCAGGACTGGAAACAGTTCAGTAAAGTGCTTGCCTGACAAGTGTGAGGACCCAAGTTCAATACCCAGGACTTTTAACAGTGATGGCGCACGTCTTTAATCTCAGCACTTGGGAGAAAGAGGCAGGCAAATCTCTGTGAGTTTGAGGCCGGCCTGGTTTACAGAGCTAGTTCCAGGACAGCCAGGGCTGTTACACAGAGAAACCCTGTCTCAAAAGGAAGAAACAAAAAGTCATCTGTAACTTCCAACTTTAGAAAAGCACAGACAGACCCCTGGGACCCATCTCCTAGCCTCTGGTTAGGCGTTCTGGCCTATTTGGCTAGTTCTAGGTCAAATTCTAGGCTTGTCTCAAATTACCTGAGGAATGTATGACACCCAAGGCTGTCCTCATGCAAACACACACATGTGCACTATCATGAGTGCACACACGCGTGTGTGCGCACACACACACCCTTCCACATTACCATATCACCACTCTTAAGTTTTCAGTGAACTTTGTTGTATGAGTTACTTTTCCTGTTGCTAGGATAAAAATCTCTGACAAAAGTAAAAGCACCGGGATCGTAGCTGAGGACTGGGAAGGCCTGTACGTGTACGCGCACGAGCACACGCACGCTAGAATGGTTATAGGGTGCTACTGAGAAGCCCTCCCTAGCCCCACTTCCCAGACATTTCATTTATCACACACCACGCTCCTGTACTCTACCTGCAAACGTGCTATTTGTCTTGTAAAGTGCATGGCCGAGAGCTCCTGAAATGCAAGTCAAAAGCCTTTTTGTAATTTCTCATCTTACCTGCCTCACTGAAAACTACCTGGATTGACTTCGATGATTTTATATTCTCTGGCTTTCCAGTCATCTACACAGCAGAGTGCTTACTCCTTCTCATGCAAAGACCTGACAGGTTATGACTGAAAAATCTTTTAAGGCTACCTGTAGCCTAAGCCTTAGCTTGATTTCTAAGGCCCTGTGGCCATAGTTTTGACTTTTATCTATGTTATATGGTCGCTTTACTCCAACCAAGCACGGTGGCTTACTATCCAAGGCCACATCCCCTCCCTGCCTGCCCTATCTTCCTGTCCGTCCACGTCCTGTTTAAGCCGCCCTCCAGCCAGGCTGTGACTCCAGCTGCTCAGGAGATAGAAGACAAGGACCACTTGAGCCCACAAGTTTGAGGCCAGGTTTGGCAACAGTTAGAATGTCTCGGAAACAAATCCCTCAGAATTAGAGAGAGGAGCTTCCTTCGTGGAGCCGGCTAGATGTGCCCTCTACCTTAAACTCCTCAAGTGCGGATTAGGGGTTGACACAAGTTCTGCTCTACAAACTTGACTGTGGGTTGGCTTTCAGCTTTATTCTTGAGAGGATGGAATAATTTGCTACTAGACAAGATTGCCTATTATGGAAATAATGGCCCTCAACTGGCAAATTATACCTAAACGGGGGAAATTACAGACTCAAGGAGGGAGAACAGCTATTTCTTGCAAAATATTATTTTAAGGTGTGTTGCTTTTGTTTATGCTGCATTTGTTTAATTCCGTGAAGCTGTGATTCTTTGCCTGTCTAAAACAACTGATGGTCCTAATACAGAGCTGAACAGCCAATAGCAAGGCAGGAACAAGGAAAAGCGGGGATGGCAGACAGAGGAACGAGGAAGAGGAGGAGCAATGAGAGAACAAGGAGAGGAGAAAGCTAAGGGCCAGCTACCTGTAGAGGCCGGATTATACAGGCCATATTCCTACATTTTATGGCAGTCAGAATTCTGAGCGACCTGGCAAGGCACAATTTGCACCTTTCACATAGAAGGTAGTCGCCTAGCCTTCTGATAGTGAGACAACCTGACGCCATCCCAATAAAGGGTCAGGATATGTTCTGCTCCTCCTATTGTAATTTAGGAGGCCACTTAGGAAGAGGTGTTTTTCAGAATGTGACAGAACAGGCATAGGTATGGCAGTGACCTAAGTCATTCTCCCTGCTGCCTAGGAAACATAATGCTAATGAGCTTCCCCCTCAGTTTACATTTTGATATAAAAGCTGTTTGGAGAATAAACATGGGTGATTTTTCAGGATATGAGTTCAGGACTTCTTGAAAGATCACTATATTCCCATCTAGTCATGTGAATTGTTTTAATTCTCACACCTCCACTCTAGCACGAGAAATGGTTTAGGACCCTGACAGCCACCCAGCTACACAGCCAGTCAGAGAGTGAAAGTAAGATGTACAGAAGAAAAAGTCCTGGGGCAAAAGGCAGATGGGTTAATTTAAGAAAAGCTGGCTAGAAACAAGTCAAGCTGGCATTTCTAAGTAAAACAAACCTCCATGTGTTTACCTGGGAGCAGGGTGGCGGGCCCCCGGAAAAAGAGCCAAAAGAATAAAACATCACACAACAATTTCTCTCAGTAGTGACTCTTCATGCCTGGGCACAGCTTGGTCTAAGACACCTACACGGCTATGAGAGGTGACACTTGTGCATGAGGTATCTAAACCAGGTGGCTCTCACACACGTCATCTCTTGTACATGAGCTCTATCTTTGTGCAGAGGATAATCCTTGGGAAGATGGATGAACACCACACAGAAGAGAAACACTTGCCAGGCTGATGTGCTGCCCGCTCCTGTCAACTCAACACACGCTGGAGTTAGCTGAGAGGAGGAAACCCCAGTTGAGAAAGTGACTCCATAAGATCTGGCTTAGGTAAGCCTTGTAGAGCTTTTTCTTGACTATCAATGTGGGAGCACCCTGTCCATTGCAGGAGGTTCCACCTCTGGACAGGTGGTTCTGGGTGTTCTAAGAAAGCAGGCTGAGCAAGCCAGTACATATCACTCTTCCTTGGATTTGAGTTCCTGCCTTGGCTTTCTTCAAAGGACTGTGATTCAGGATATATAAACCAAATAAACCCTTTCCTCCAAGTTACTTTTGGTCATGGTGTTTCATCACAGCAATGGTAACCCTAACACAGCTCAGTCAGTATGCTGTTGCTTATGAGTAAGTTAGTACTGAGTGATGTGTCTTGTGAATCTATGTGCTTGAGTCTGATCAGGCCCATGACAGCAGCCAGATGCATTATGTAGCTCACAGCTATTCATTTTGTAGTCTCCAGCTCTGATCTGAGGTTAAAATCTTGTCTTTTCCACCTAGCAAAGTCTACTGCTATGCAATCTGAGCAAATCACTCAAACAGCCTGGTTCTATTTTTTTTTCATCTTTTATAGAAATAAATGCAAACATGCTTGCATATGCCTGTAATCCTAGTACTTGGTGGCTGAAGCAGGACTGCAGATTCTAGTTAGGATCCTAGAATAGGATGCATATCAAATGCCAGATCAGATAAGACAGTAGAGGAAGACCCTGATACAGGAAAAAATAGAAAGCCAAAATACCAAAACCAAATCAACAAAAAAACCAAAAACCTTCATAATGTGTTACAGGGATGATGATGAGACTAACCCTGGTTTCTAAGCAGCAGAATGTTGGCCTAAGTTAATGCCAGTCTCATCAAGCTGGTGTAAAAACTGTCCATCTCTAAGGGTTTCCTACAGAGCAGTGTTGAGTAGACAGCACTCATAACTGACTCGTTTTGTCAAATACTACAAGATACAAATAATACAGCTCACCTTCATGTAAGCTGATGTGATAATGAACCATCTTGACCTTTCTCCCAACTCAGTCTGGTCCATTTCATAACAAGGATAAAACTGTCCATCCCTGCGGCACATAAAATGGCTCACCACCACTCCTACCCAACACTGCAACTCAGACAAGGCTATTGCAACTTGCTGGAACCCCCCGCCCCTCAATTTTATTATCATCTGTGTGGGTATACAAGTGTGCATGTAGAGATCAGAGTACAACTTTTGGGTGTCAGTTTTCTTCCTCCACCATGTAGGTCCTGGGGATTAAACCCAGGATGTCAGGCTTGGCAGCAAGCGCCTTTACCATCTGCTGAGCCACTTCACTGGCCTGTGCTGCAAGTCTTTTGAGCCAAACAACTGGAAGAGAAATGAGGTAGCTGAAATCTCCCTTTAATATTCCTGAGCTCCCAGATCAGGTATTGGAAGACAGAGACAGCCATGATCAACAGTTTAGAAACCCTCAGGTATATAGCACAAGGCATATTAGTTTTTCAAGTCTCAGTCTTAGGCAGCAGAAATCAAAACTGTTTTACTTATGGAGAAAAGTCAGTGACTGTAACTATCTTTGCCAACACTGGGCAGTGGTAATAGCTGGATCGAACCAGTAAGTTTTATTACAGACCTCACTTTAAAAGACTGTTTTAAAAAATTATATTTTAAATTTAAAAATTTTTATTTTCAATTGGAAAGTCTGAGGATAGCTGTATGGAATCAGTTTACTCCTTCCAACTTTATTCAGGTTACTGAGATCAAGCTAGGTCTGTATGACAAACACCTTTATCTGCTGAGCCATCTTACCAGCACCCTGAGAGGCCACTTTGACCTCTCATGTATGACACTGGAAATGGCTGAAACATTTTCTTCCATGTCCAACATCATACACTACATTGTATGAATGAAGTGTACCGATCCCTTCCTATCTGCTGTTCCACCTTAAACAAAGCCAAGACCATGAGAACTACGTCAGCAGGACAGGTACTGTGGAAAAATGTCCACCTGATGTGACCGCTGTAGCTATGTCTTTTGAGATTTAAGTCAGGCTAATTCCCGGTGAACATCATGACTAGAATTCTGATAGGTACCCTAGATAAGTCTATGGCAGAGTGATATTTCCATTACGATCAAGCAGGGATAGGCACAGTGGTAAGAGGGCATGACTTCAATGTGTAAAGGCCTCAAGTTCATCTGCAGTACTGCAATAGATGGCCATTAATTTCTGAATTTATTTTGCATAAAACAGAGTTAAGGGTCTAATATAGGGAGAGGAGCAGGGAAAAAGGAACAGTAGGCAGATCATGAGCCAGCCTCCCTGTAAACTATCAACCTCATGGTGTGTGAAGACGCTGACCACTGGGGAAGTAACAGAATTAGGAGTATGCAGTACTCAATGACGAGGACAGTTGTTGTTCAAGACATAACAGAACCACCGTACTCCAACTGAGACGGCTTTGTGCTTTTTCTGTGATCCTCCCCTCACCCTAATACCTTCCACGGAAGGGTGGATAGTTAGTATTCCCTGCTGCAGACTCTGACTTCCCAGAGACTCTTGGAGAGTGTTCCCAACTTAGGATGTTGTGAAAGAGGAACATTTTGTGTTCTGAATTCTTTCTACAAGCTAGCGCTCTCAGGTCTAATGCTCGGAAGTAATGCCGGGAAGGGAGCTGCATTGAGCCACAGTCATGGGGGAGGAAGGCACTGAATCCAGTGTACTGTTTGCAGTTGTGATGCTCCACAGGTTGGGGTGCTAAATGCATTTGTACTATTTCCAACTTGTCAAGGGAGATATTTCCATTGCTGACTCCAGAAGCACCTTATGTTTGCACCCACAGTAGATACAAATATTGTCACTTCAACTGAGATTTATTGATTGCTGGAAAATTGAGGTAAAAGCTCATTAGCTTCATATAAGTAAATCACAGCAAAATGGGTCCAAATACATAAACTTTCAAGTTCTTTGTGTAGCAACCTACTGATTTTAAACTGTTAAGGCTTTTCCAGACAGTATTCAATGCTCAGAGACAAAAACAAAAAACCAAAACACTCAATGAGAAATACAACTACAGAACATTTCTTTATTTTCACTAAGACTTTCCCAGAGGACATAACCAAGCTTGTCACCACCCCACCCCTCACAGGGGTTAGTGCACTCACTGCTGTAAAGCAGACACCAACAGTTTCAAGGACTGGAACCAACCTTAAATGGCAAAGAACACTCTCTGAATTATCATAAAAATGTTTAAGTAAAAAAAAAAAAGAAAAGAAAAAGAGTAAAGGGGCAATAATGGTGATTTTCAGAATGAAAGTATCATTCATGTTCCATGTCATACATTCAATCTTGGCTCTAGCGTAACAAAATGGAAACAGGATTACTATCATACAAAATGTTCACTACAACACGCTGTATGCACCTGTTCCAAGCCCACCCCCAGCCCCTAATGCTTCTAACTCAACTACTTCCCAGCTTGTTGGGCCTGTCGACGAAGAAGCACGTAGATCTTCTCTTTGATCCAGTCTTTGTTATAAGGCTGGTACGTCTGTGTATCAGCTCGGTAACTGAGGAACAGAAAGAAACATGCAAAGTCACCGTGGTCAGTTAAAGCACACATTATAACTCCCCTCGAGTGGCTTTAATACGTGCACTTTCACACATAACGTGATTTCAAAGTGGACAATGCTGTGGTTTTAATGAAGATTTGCATCACCCAGTATAATCTTATGATGGTAAAAGAAGTCAAGTTTCAGAGCTAAGCACTCTGTCACACACCTACTGACCAAAACCCATGTTCTCTCTCTCACATATTTCTATTTTCAAAGTTCCTTTAGTGAATAAAAGCAAAAGCTAAACTCTAGTACAAGCTTTAGATCTGCTAGATTTGTTTTGAATCAACTAAGAAATCTCTAAAAGAATATTACTTTAACAACAACTTTCTGCTAATGTTTAAGGAACTCATAGTTTAAGACTTGCCTTTTAAAATAAAAGCCAAAGGCCTACAGAGGAAAATTTCAGAAGGACACATCTTTCAGAAGAAGGGAAGACCAGCTGCAGTAGAACTCTATTGACAATGAAGGTTTTCAGTGCCTACAGGACACTGAGCATCCATCCAGTCAAGGTAATTTTATGGGACTTGAACAGAGCAGCTGGCCTTAAACTGAACCCTATCTGGTGAGGAATACACACTAGAGCTGCAGTATAGCACTGGAGAGAGAGCTTGGTGAGCAGTTAAAAGCACTGGTTGCTCGGCCCAGGACCTGGATTTGATCCCCAACATCCGCATGGCATCTCACAAGGTTCTGTTACTCCAGTACCCGGAAATTCAATATTTCAGTTCCAAAAGTATTATATGCACATGGTACACAAACATATGCAGGCAAAATACCATACACAGAAAATAACAACAACAACAACAAAACCCTGTAGTATAAAAAGGCAGACAAACACCAAGTGTGGTGGTACAGAATCCCAGGGCTTGGAGGCAGAGGCAGGTGATCAGTTCAAGGTCAGCCTGGTTTACAGAGCAAGTTCCAGGATCGCCAAGGCTACAGAGAAACCCTGTCTTGAGAAACAAAAAAGCCAAATGGGAGCAGGGATGTAAAGATGGCTCAGTGGTTAAAAGCTCTTTCTGGTCTCCAGAGGTCTAGGGTCCAATTCCCAACACCCATATGATGGTTCATACCCACCTGTAACTCCATTTGACCTCTTTTGTCCTCTATGTGCACCAGAAATGCACATAGTAAACAGACATACATCCAGCAAGTCACTCATACACATAAAAAATTAGACTATCAATAGTACTTATTAAAATTAAAGACGTTATCAAGCATAGGGTATTACTTTAAGTATCCGAATTAACTCAATCTTTTTTTTTTTTAAAATAATCCTGCAAGTAGCTACAATTATCTTTTTTTGTTTTGTTTTGTTTTGTTTTTCGAGACAGGGTTTCTCTGTAGCTTTGGTGCCTGTCCCGGAACTAGCTCTTGTAGACTAGGCTGGCCTCGAACTCCCAGAGATCTGCCTGCCTCTGCCTCCCGAGTGCTGGGATTAAAGGCGTGCGGTACCACCGCCTGGCCCACTACAGTTATCTTTAAAAATAAAAAATAAGTGAGCAAATCAAGACTTAAAGTGAAGCAACTTAATAGTTAAGTGATGACAAGCAATATTCCTTCTCTTTTTCTTTAGAACATAAATCTTGTCAACCATTTTACACACACACATTGCTAAATATCCCTGGCACCAGAACCCTATTAACCATTAACGTAAAAATCTACATGCTATTTTTTTTCATGGTACTAAAGACTGATATGGGGCTTTGTGTCTAGTAAGCAGCAGTCTATGATGAGGTACATACACCCCAGTCCGCTCTTACCTTTTATTTTGAGACAGGAGCTAGCTAAGTTATCTAGCCTTAAACTTTCCATCCTCCAGATTCAGGGATTACAAGCTTGCACCCCTACGTACAGGACCAGTTTTCAATAATGGAAATAAACTCCAAAGAAGGAATGCTTTGTCTAAGCAATACCTATTTTTTCCTGAACGATAAAGCCAGAGGTTTATTACAAGCACACAGACCACTGCCTAACATGCCTTACCTTACCAAATGCAAAGAAACAGCCAGTTGTTTACTAATGCTGCTTTATGAGGAATATTCTAAGAGTGAATAATTTTCTAGGATTGGTCTCTGTTCATACATCCTAATTAAGTGCCAATTTAGTCTACTTCAACAGGTAGACTACAGTGCAATATTTAAATAGTACTACTCAATAAAACTTAAATATAACTATAATAAGAATACTAAAATCTAAAACCTCACACCAATGAAACAAAAACAAGTTTACACACAGGCTAGGACTAAAGCTAAAGTACAAGCAAAGAACTTTGGTTTTAACATGAAATCAGTTACTTTAGGGAAAAGCCTAAGAGGACAAGAAACTCCAGAAAAAAAACTATTAGGTTTAGAGCATAGATAATGTGGAGCTTTTAAACTAGCCTATCTTCACCCTACAATATCAACTGGCAGTTTCCTATGCCTTTGGCTTTATATTGTCAATTTAATTTTTGATATATATGTAAGTGAAAAACTAGTAACAATAGACAAAAGTAGAAAAATACAAATTAAAAGATAAGGTTGCTAATACTTACACAAGACAGCTGAGATCTGCCAGATCATCAATAAAATCAAACAACTGACTGATATCATATGTGATGGAGGGGCTGTTGGGATTCATTCTTTTCAGATGTTCTTCATACATCTTACAAACACCTAAAGGGGAGAGAACAAGAGCTATCTTGTCAATGTATCTATGTTAGAAAAACCTTAGCAATGACCCTTTCCAGGCTGTCTTTTTCCACCCCCCTGGACAGGGACTTTCTACATAGCCCATGCTGGCCTGGAACTCAAGAGATCCAAGTGCTGGAATTAAAGGTTTGTGCCACTACATCCATATTATATTGTGGTTCTTGTTATCAGGTTTCTAATCATTCTAATAGAGCAGAAAAACAGCACAATTCCCTATTTTACCTTCAAATTTTGGTGCAATGGAAAAAGTCACAATAACTAGCAATGAGGTTGGAGCTTATCCTGATATGGTACTGAAGATCCTAGACTCTGGATTCATTAGGAATTCAGAAAGCCAGCTCTTTTATCATAAAACTGGGGACAAATGATTCCACCCAGAAACCTTACCTGACAAATACATTTCCATATGGTTTTACAGATTATCTGAAATAATGCATATAAACATCGGCACAAATGAAACCTTGTAAATAATATAAGATCATAAAACCAGGTGTGGTAGGCACACCTGTAATCCCAGCACTTGAGAGGCTAAGGCAGAAGGATCAGAAGTTCAAGCTCTGCCTCAGCTACATAGTGAGTTTAAGGCCAGCTTATGATACACCAGACTGTCTCCAAAAACCAGAAACAAAACCCCCAATCAATAATTATAGTATATTAACAATTATCAACAGAGCACATTATCTATTAATTTTCAACCAGTAAAGCATTCTATACTGGGGGAATAAACCTTTTCAGTCCATTGCTACCACCAACTACTCAAAAGGAAAAGTGCCATCAATATTAGTTGCCTTTGGGCAACATGCCCTATTCTGTAATACAAAAGCCCTTAAGGCACCTCTAAGGCAACTTCTTATAAATTTCAGAGAAAGGCCACATTCAGTTTTACATGTTTGTGTGTCTGCACACACGGAGATGAAATGACATTTTTGAGACAGGTCTCTTCACTAGCTTGCAGCTTACTCAGGCTAGGCTGGCCGGTCCCTAGGGTCCACTTGTTTCTACACCTCAGCATTAGGATTAGTACATTCTGCCAGGGTTGCCTTGTTTACACAGGCTTTCACACTCACTGGTGCCTATTCCTTTACTAAGCTATCCCCATCATTTTTAATTGCTACTAGCATACTACATTAAAATCATATAACTGAGCCAGACACTTGTGGCGCACGCCTTTAATTCCAGCACTTGGGAGGGAGAGCAGGTGGATTTCTGTGAGTTCGAGGCCAGCCTGGTCTACAAGAACTAGTTCCAGGACAGGCTCCAAAGCTTCAGAGAAAACTGTCCCCCAAAACAAAACACAAACACACACATCATAGGACTGAAAAAATTATAAGGAAGCGAAGCCCAGGAAGGCAAATTCACTGCTCAGGTGTATAAAGCACTACTGACCTGTCCCTACTGTCACGTTTAGTGATCAGACTATGCTAATCTGCTACCACCAGGAAGAACCAACATTTACTCAGCACTCTGTTACAGGTTGTAGCCAGAGCAAGGAGGCAAGAAGTTAAAAAAAAAAAAAACTATTAGAACTAATAAATGAGGTATCAAGGCTGAAACATACAAGATCATTGCATGACAATCAGTCTATTTCTATACAAACAAACAACAAAACAAAAAACCCCAAAACCAAAATGCTCTACTACTGAGTTATACCCCAGTATCTCAGTTACCTCACGCCTCCAACGGGTTTTATCAAAAAGCAACCCAGTACCCAGCTCAGGCTGGTTTCAAACTTGTACGCCTCTTGCCTCAGTCTCCTAAGTGCTAGCATACACGATGATGGTAATGACCAGCGAGATTTTTAACTTTCTAAAGTGGGAACTAGGGGGCTGGAGAGATGGCTCAGCGATTATGAACTGATTGTTCTTCTAGAGGACCCGGGTTCAATTCTCAACAACCACATGGCAGTTCACAACTGTCTGAAAATCCAGTTCCAGGGGATCTGACACCTTCACACCGATTCACATAAAGTTATATAAATCATAAAAAATTAAAAAAAAAAAAAGTGGGAACCAAACCACCACTTTTTGTCTTTTCAACAGTGTCATGTGTAGCCCAGCCTAGCCTTGAACTCACTATAGCTGAGAATAAACTTAAACTTCTGATCTTCCTGCCTTTACTTCCCAAGTGCTGGAATTACAAATACACACCCCATACCTGTTATGGGGTGCCAATGAATAAATTCAGGCTTTGTACATGCTAGACAAGTCACTCTGTAAAATGAGCTACACCAAGCCCATAAACTACAATTTCTAACCTAAAAAAGAAAATGGCAGTTATAAAACATAGAAGAACCTGAAATGTACACTGCTTTGTTGCAGAAACCAGTATAAAAAGTTTGTATGAGCCGGGCGGTGGTGGCGCACGCCTTTAATCCCAGCACTTGGGAGGCAGAGGCAGGCGGATCTCTGTGAGTTCGAGACCAGGTTGGTCTACAGAGCTAGTTCCAGGACAGGCTCCAAAACCACAGAGAAACCCTGTCTCGAAAAACAAAACAAAACAAAAAAAAAAGTTTGTATGCAACGGATACAGTGGGTTCGTGGTGTGTGTGGTGTCAGCATTCATGGATTTAATTAACCATGGGTTGAAAAGATCTGAAATACAAATTCCACAGGTATTGAATATTTTTAGACTTTTTCAGCCATTGTAACAACTGTACCACATCAATATAAGATATTAATGGGGGAGGATTGCATTCTAAAGCCATACATCAATTAAAGTACACTAATTAAAATAAACCAGAGGCAGACACAGTGGTACATATCTATAATCCCAGTACTCAAAAGAGGTCAAAGTAGGAGACTCCTGCATTCTAGGATAGCCTGGGTAGGTATCAAAACTGTCATAAATAGACAAAGTTAGACTTTACTAAGATTAACCAAGACTAGGAAAGGCCACTGTCCACAACCCAGACCTAGAGACATTATGTTAAAGTGGTAGGCCTCTGCTTCCCAAGTGCTAGGATTAAAGGTGTGTGCCACCACCTCCTGGCTCCCCATTTCATCTTTAAGAGTAGAATTTGATGGCAGTGCCAAGGGTATTGCACTAGCTACTTTGAAGCCACCTTCGATTATAAGTAGCTTTTGTTTTTATAGGCATTATTAATCGCTGTTAGATTTGGAACTTAACCCAGTCAGTTCTGAATAATCAACAGTTTTAGGGACTTGTTGAGCAGCCAAACGAAAGCAACTACATAACCTTTTAATAGAAAGAGGCAAAGAACAACTTCCTAGAGACAGTGTAGGGCAACACAACCAGTTAACATGCTGTAATGATTAAGCACAAAACCAAATCCACACTGCAAAGAATAGTCTGTGTGCTAATAGTTTACCCAGTGAAGAAACATTAAGAGCTAATTGTTCCCTGGGTGGAGTGAAAATTTAGCAAACGCACAATAATTCATACTGATCTGACTCTGTGAACCCTGGCTTTGTCTTAGCTAACTTATTTTTTTCCAACATTCTCATGGGCTTTTGTTGGCTGGGTTTTCTTTTTTTTTTTCTTTTGGTTTTTCATGACAGGCTTTCTCGATGTAACAGTCCTGGTTATCCTGGAACTCACTCTGTAGACCAGGTTGGCCTTAAGTCATAGAGATCTGCCTGTGTTTGCCTCCTGAGTGCTGGGATTAAGGTGTGCGCCACTCACTACACCCAGCTAGCTTTTAACATTTATTAGTTTAATAGGCAGGTTATGAAGTTTCATAAGGCATTTTCAGAGAAGGCCATAACAGCTCTCTAGTGCTACAGTTTAGCAAGAATACATAAGAGCTCTATGTCAAATTCCCACAAGTCATAAAATATTTTAATATTCCATGCTAAAAATTGATTTTCCCTGTTTAAAATAGTAATTCAAAAAAAATCTAGGGGGAAAAACAATTGCAGTTCTTAAATGCTATTTATCTCATGGGAGAATGGTGTGTGTATTCAGCGACGTCAAGATTTCCCTCTTGATCAGTTTAGCTCTTGTGTCCACTCACCTTCCATGCACTCATTCACAGACTCATAGTCTGCATAAGTCCTGCCTTCTGGCCTCTTGGTAGGCTGTACCAGCAAAATGGTGTGAGACTGAAGGGAAAAAACAATTTCAATGTATATCCTAATATGCATTTCAGAAAGTCATAATCACAACATTGTATATGACACGAATGTTAGTTATTAAAACATAATTAATTAGGTTGCTCTTCCCACAATATGGATGCTGCTGTCCAAGTATGTGATCAGTGCTGGGTTTACAACTCCCCTAAGTCAGCACGTTACTTTGGGTCATTTCTCCAACTCCAAATATACCTGCCAGAAAGTACTCACAAAAACCTGTCCACTGGTTTCCAGCTCTATTAACGCTGAGAAAGAGAGAGGGAGGAAAAGGGATACTATAATCACTGCATCAACCTAAGGTCTTTTGACAATTTGAACACAATAGTGGAGACACACTTTTATTCAGAAATTACTTTCACATCAAGGTATAAGATAAATTAGTAATATAAAATGTATTTAGTAAATACTATCCTAAAACAAAAAAAATCCATTAAACTATTGAACCTAGTAGATGACTTGCCTTACGGAGCTAGCTCATAGCCAAACCACTTACCACACTGCAAGCTACGTGAATGCACCCTAAAACACTGTAACTGTTCCTTTCCTGCTCACTGGAGGTGGGCGGAGGTGTTGGGGTCAGTTTCATGGTTTGACTTCTCATACTTTGGGACAGAAATGAATTCTTTGGGTTTGTCCTGTGCCTTGTAGGATAATGTGTGGCATCTACTCATTAGACGCCACTAATACCAACCCTTTCAAAGTAGGAATAAATCATCAAAAATGTCTCCAAATGTCCCTGAGGTGAGGAATCCTGCGGAGCGCAGACTCACTGGTCCACTGGGATTATGTGGCCTTACCTAATGTCTTCCATGCCTGATGCAACTCCACTGCAAGTCCAATCTTTAAATTATTCATCTTGTTTTCTGGCTAAAAAATAATTCTTTTCTTTTTTTCTTTTTTGGTTTTCCAAGACAGGGTTTCTCTGTGTAGCCCTGGCTGTCCTGGATTTCACAGAGACGCCTCTGCCTCCTGAGTGCTGGGGTTAAGCCACTCACCAAACCCCATGTAATCAGTTTATTCCTATGTCAGGATGCCCAAACTGTTGTGAGACGATCCAAAAATTTAACTGTCAACAAATTGGAACTGAGATGTCTTGAAAGCTAGGTTTTCTGGATTAAAACAAAAACTTTCAAATTTCATATACCAAAGAAAGCACTATATTTTCCCGCACCCCAGCAAGATTTGAGCTGTTTGGACTAAGTTTAAGACTTGAGGCAAAATTCTTTCTTTTTTTTTTTTTTTTGTTTTGTTTTTCGAGATAGGGTTTCTTTGTGGCTTTGGAGCCTGTCCTGGAACTAGCTCTATAGACCAGGCTGGTCTCGAACTCACAGAGATCCGCCTACCTCTGCCTCCCGAGTGCTGGGATTAAAGGCGTGAGCCACCATCGCCCGGCTTGAGGCAAAATTCTTAAGTTGGTAACAAAGGAAACACTAATTTTCACCTGTACTGACATGAACAATGTTAGTGATTTGATCGATAGCCAGAGAAAGCGTGGGACTAATTTGTTTTATACAGGTTCATAAAGGCCAGCTACTCAAAGCACTTCACTATGTCACTTGTGAAGCAAAAAAGTCTTACGAGCCAGGCGGATCTCTGTGACTTCGAGGCCAGCCTGGTCTACAAGAGCTAGTTCCAGGACAGGAACCAAAAAGCTACAGAGAAACCCTGTCTCGAAATTTAAAAAAAAAAAAAAAAAAAAAAAAGTCTTAAGAGAACTATAGTTGTACTCTTGTAACGGTTTATCCTAGACAAGCTATTCTTTGCCACATTTTTAAAATTTTAAGGCAAATTAAGGAATAATTTTAAATAGTAATGTTTGAAAAGTGTACACACAAATACACACACACACACACACACACACACAGAAATCCTGCTCCAACTAAAAACCCGTGAACCTCTCCCAGGCGAGCTGGGGTACTAGAGAGATGGCTGAGGTTAAATTAAGAGCACAAGTTGCTCTTGCAAGAGACCAGTTTTTCAATTCCCTGCATCCACAGGGCCGCTCATAATCACCCCAATTCCAGGACAGGACACCCTCTTTTGTCCGCTGCAGGCACTGCATGCAAGTGGCACACAGACATGCAAGCAAAACACCAATACACAGAAAAAAAGAATCTCTTAAGACCCCCGCCCCCCCGCCCCCGCCCAAAGCAAAACCACAACGAGAGGGTTAAAGATACAGCCCAGTAGTTAAGAGCACGTGCTACGCTCACGGAGGACCAGAGTTTGGTTCCCAGCACCCACATCGGCCACTCACGATCCTGGTGGATCCTGGGGACCTCACACCCTCTTCTGGCCTCAGCGGGCACCTGTACTCGCACGCACAAACACAGACACATAATGTACCAAGTGAAACAAAAGCCTTTACAGAACGGAGAAACCACAGTTCCCTAGCATCCCTGTCGGACGATAGACTATAGACCCTGGGGTCTGTGCAGGCTCCACTCTCAAGAAAATTTAAGAACAAAACTGAAGGCGGACGGACCTGCCAAACCGGGGCAACTGAGGATACCGAAAAAAGGGAAATACTTTAAAAAAAAAACCAACCAAATAAACATGCAAAGAAAAAAAAAAACCTGCGGGGACCGCTGAGGACGCAAAGCAAATCCAACCCCTCCCCCCTCACCCCACGTTCGGCGAACAGCAAGGCGGCGAGTTTGTCAATTTCAGTCATAGGTCTGACACACGTCACCCGGCTATTGTCCCAACGGCTCGCTAGTGCATCTGGAGAGAAAGAAGGGGCACTCCACGCCTCCCTCTTCCCGGCAGCCATCCTCAAACGGTGCATCCTCTGCCCTCCGCACAGCTCGCTCCCAGCAGCCGGCGGGCGCGCAGCCGCAGGGCGGACCAGGTCCGGGGCCTACAGTCAGGCCCCGCGTCTCGGCGTCGGGAAGGGGAAGGGTCGACCCCTGAGCGTGAGCGTGGGGGGCGGGGAGCAGCTCGCTCGCGCTGGATGGGCGGAGACAGGAGGGACGGGAAGATGTACGGGAGCAGGGGTGCCCCTCGAAGTTGAGGACCCCCGGCAAGCGCTGGGGCCTCACCATCTCGTCAGATGCTTTGCTGCAGCCGCCGCTAACACCACCGCCGCCACCGCCGCCGTCGCACACGAGCTCAGCCGCAACGCCGCCAACAGCCAATCCCGCGAGAGCAGCCGCCGGAAATGGCCTGAAGCGCGACGCGAAAGAGCCTTTTTGACCACAGAGATTCACACATTTCCGGTTTCTAGAGCGGATATTGACGCCGTTTTAGCCATCTTGGGTAAGGGCTCTGAGCTGTGTAAGAGACATTTTTGCCGCTTTAGAGACAGTAGTTTGCTTCGGGACGCTGCTTTCTGTGCTTCAGTAAGCAGCCAGGTAGCTAAAGTGATGGAGAACGTAACGGTGATACCGGTCTCTTTTTAAAAAAGCCTTTCTAAAAAAATGGCGGCAATATACGTACCGCGGCTTATAGGTCGGTTGTAACCCGGAAGTGCCCTGCCTGAGGGGGCGGTCAGACAATCCGGAAGTGGGAGTAAAGAAGAGGTGCCACTTGGCGGCCATGGCCGCTGTACTATTGGCGACTGAGGGTCAGGGCCTGGCTGAGGGAAGTACCATGGGCAGCACCCCGTGGAGGGCAGGGACAGCCTTGTATCGACTTTGCTGCTGAGTCCTCGGGGCCCGCCGTTAGAGACTTGCAGGATAGCTTGCTCGACCCTAGACTTGGAAGGGAGTTTGCTGGGACTGGTGGGCTGGTCCCTTCCCTGGGGGCGGATCACCTGCGGGGGCCACCCTAGGGAACCAGGTGCCGCCTGGGAAGAAGACACTTGGGCTTTACCTTTTTCCTGCTGCAACCAGATACACTGCCTAGGGGCGTGGGTCGTTGTGGCACCCTCATTCCGAAGATTGAAGAGATCTCTTTCGCGCAATCTCTCCATCTGTCACCCACCGGAATCCCGGTGACTGGCGTCCAAGAGCCTGAGATTTCGCAAAGTTTTCTCTGGTGCTAGTATCAGCAAAAAGGAGCTTGCGTCTTAGTGCGTTCGAGAGCAGCGTGCTTCGTGAACACACCGACTGGTGGCAAGGTTGAGAGACGTGCGAAACTCCCTTGTTTTCTTGGGAAAAAAACCCCACACGTTTAAAGAGCCTAAGCGCCTTTTCAGACCGCTGGAATTTTGAAACCTGGTGGGAGAGATTACCTGCAGGAGGGCAGAATGGATGATTTTCTCTCCATTAGTCTGCTGTCTTTGGCAATGTTGGTGGGATGTTACGTGGCTGGAATCATTCCTTTGGCTGTTAATTTCTCAGAGGTAAGAAATTCTCCGGGTTTTTTTTTTTTGTTTTGTTTTGGTTTTTTTTGCCAAGTGTTAGGACGGTGCTAGCCAGTGATATTTGCAGGGAAGCTGTTTCTCAGCTCTAAGGTCTTTTTAAGGAAAAGATATTTAGCAGTTCATAGTAGAAACGAAGTTCGCGTTCAGCCCTATAAATCTTTCGTTTGTTTCGTCTGTTTTTGTTTTTTCCAGACAGGGTTTCTCTGTGTAGCTGTGGACAAGGTTTCTCTATAGCTTTGGCGCCTGTCCTGGAACTCACTCTGTAGACCAGGCTGGCCTCGAACTCACAGAGATCCGCTTGCTTCTGCCTCTCGAGTGCTGGGCCCTATAAATAAATCTTAACCGAGAGTGATGGATAGCCCGCTGAAGAAGCAGGAATGTTCAGACTTGTCTGAAAACTATATATAAAATTGGGGCTCTGTGCATTTTTCTAGAGAGAGACACCATAGTTACATTCTGGTGGTCGCCAGAGGTTTCAATGAAACAAGATACCAGATAAAAACATATGGAGACTATTGACTGTCCATGTGAGTCAAAGTCAGTAGAATAATTTCTTGAGAGGTTGTGAATGCTTTTTGAGGAAAGCTTAGGTTGCCAGCCTACAATCAGTGTAAGGGGGGGAAAAACAACTAAAGTTAGATGTTCTTATCATTTCCTTTCAAAGAAGCCAAGGATTGGAATGGACATTCTGCCATTATTTTCACACCTGTTTGCTTAGAAATAAACTTTTTGGCTACTATGTTTGGATGCTTTGGTTTTTTGTTAGGTTGTCTTCCCTTTGAGAGGTTAGCCGAGGGGGAGGGAAAGATCCGCACCTCCATTCTTTAGATTGTCACCAAAGAGTTCCCTATGTGCGCAGTGCTCAAAGGTTTAGGGAGAAAAAAAGTACACCGTTCAAGAGAATTTCATGGTTTTGTCCTCGAGGTCAGCACTAAAAGAAGCCCTTGCCTGAGTTCTGTTCCTGAAAAGGACTGATATTCTTAAAGGAAGATGAGGTATAGATGGGGCGTGAGGTAGCCTTGAAGAGAGTCGGAGGAAACAGCTTTGGTGGAAAGCCTGCTGTGGAAAGGTGGTGAGTGGAAGGATAAACAGCCTTCAGCCAGGGAGGAGGAGCGCTTTGCTCCGACTTGTCTCTTCCTTTTCCATTGTCTTTTTCACTGTGCCCTTTGGGATATAATGATATGTGTATGGATATTTTGCCTACATGTGTGTCTGTGTACCATTACAGGCCAGAGGAAGTCATGGAGTCCTCTGGAACTGGAGTCACAAAGGGTTGTGAACCACAGTTGGGTCCTTTGAAAGAGCAGGTAGTGTTTTTACCCGCTGAGCCATCTGTCCAACTGTAACGATAATACTCTTTTAAAAAAAGTTTATATATATATATATGTATATATATCTTGACTCATTGAAAGTGCTGGGGTCTGGCCAATAGTAGTGTCTGCCTAGAATGTACAAGGCCTAGGTTTGGTACCTAGCACTGTCACAAAGCAAAACTCACAGCAGACTCACGGAGCTAAGGCTGTGTGACTTGGAAAAGTTCATCAAATATGTTGGAGTGAGAGCTGCTCTGACTCAGAGTCGTTCTCAGCCACTGTCGTGGCATAGGTACATAGTACATGTACTACGTAGCTCATGGACAGATCCAGCCCACAGACTTACTGTTAGATTAGCGTGTTTAAATATTTGTTATTGTTGTTTCCTGTCTTCTGTCAAGGTAGCAGTTGGATAGAGCTGGACAGCAGGTGACATGTCACACAGTTCTCGACCAGTGAAGCCTCACTTTTGGATCACTTTCCTGCCTAGGCTTTCTGAACCTCCTGTTTTTCCTCTAACATATTTTCTTCCTTTTAAAATATTTTTCACCATGTGGGTGCTGGGAATTGAACTCAGATCTTCTGGAAGAGCCCAGTGCTCTTAACCACTGAGCCATCTCCCCAGTCCCAATATATTTTCTTATGTGTTAGAATTGTATTGGCATTATTAGGGTTACATTTGTGAGGCTTGGATTGATTTTTATATTTAAATATTTAATTGATGTAAAATTTATTTAGGTTTTTTATTGTTGTTTTGAGACAAGACCTCATCATATAGCACTGGCTGGTCTAGAACTCTCTCTGTAGACCTAGCTGGCCTCAGACTCACAGGGATCTATCTGCCTGCTTTTACCTCTCAAGGCTAAAGGTGTGCACCACCAGGCTTAGTAATTGGGACAAAATTCAAGTAAGCAATTTATAGCTTGGTTTTTGGCCTTCTTTCTGTTGTTTTTGTTTTGCGAGACAGGATTTCTCTGTTTAGCAGCCCTAGCTGTCCGGAACTCACTTTGTAGACCAGGCTGGCCTTGAACTCACAGAGATCCGCCTCCCTAGTTTGGGGATTAAAGGAGTGTACTAGCATGCCTGGCGAGTTTTCTTTTTTTCAAACTTGGTTTTTTAAATTTTTGTTTATTTATTTTGGTTTTTCGAGACAGGGTTTCTCTGTGTAGCAACCCTGGCTGTCCTGGAACTCACATTGTAAGCCAGACTGGCTCAGAGATCCTCCTGCCTCTGCCTTTAGAGTGCTGGGGTTAAAGGTGTGCACCACCACCGCCTGGCTGTTTTTTGAGACAAGGTTTCTCTGTATACCCTTGGCTGTCCTGAAACTCTCTCTGTAGGCCAGGCTGGCCTTGAATTCACAAGGATCCACCTACCTCTGCCTCCCTAAAGCTGGGGTTAAAGATGTGCCCCTCCATGCCTGTCTGAAGAATTTCTCAGAACAGAAATAAAACCAGATGAGCGATGGAACCAGTAATTCTTAACCAGCATTAGTGTTAGAAATTAGTGGTGAAATTGGTGTAGCAAAGTCCACTTGTTACAACTGACCATTAAAAAGGGTCTGACGTTGATGTCACCTCACTTTCTCCTCATCCACAAACCGCCTTTCTCCATGCTTGTGTGGCGTCCTTTGCCCTTAGGCTTGGAGACTGACTGTACCTTCATGAATTTTTGGTTTAGGAAACAACAACAAAGGGCAAATTTTAATTGTCAAATTAATTATATATAACTATGGTAATGAAGATGCTAATTTTTCAGCATATGGGGAAGTGAAAAGCTAGACTTGTAAAAGAGGCCACAGCTCGCCTTCCATAAATGAGGTCGTGTGTGGCATCCTGTGTGCTTTAGATTCAGTTGCTAAGGAGCAGCTTTCTCTGGCAGTTGGTAACAGTGCTGCGGAAATAGGTTAAACCTCTTTTACTAGTTTACGCTTGATGAATGAAGTAGATACAGATGGCCAGAGTGGGATTTTAGGTTGATTGGCTGAGGGTTATTTTTGTTTTAAATTTTTATTCCAGTCCAGACCAGTACATTGGCAAAAATGAAATGAAGTGTGTGTGTGGGGGGTGTAGAAAATGCAATCCCACAGGTCTTGTTAGTAGAGTCAGCAGACATAAAATTATTTCTGTAATTGTAATCATTATATTGTTATGAAAGTTTCTGAAGACTTTCAGTTTGGGGACTTTTTTGACTGAAAGCAGTTTGAGTTTTCATCTGCTGAGACAGTGGGAATCCATAGTCGGCAAACAAAGATTTTAGAACTCAGTGTGACTAACTCCCGATCTCGGGGAGGAGACACTAAGTCACTTGGTGTCATCAGAACAGGCCTGTAATCCCAGAACTCAGAGACTAAGATATGAAGATCACAAGTTTGAGGCCCAGCCTCTGCTGCATAGTGAGTTTCTAGCAAGCCTGAGCTACTTAGAGACACCATGTTTCAAAACCAAAACAAGAAAGAAGAGCACACCAATTGGTTATTCAATACCATGTGGTCAGCCCTGAAGACATACATACAAGCGAGATTATACGAATTGAGCAGATTATATTCAGGAATGTATACACACACACACACACACACACACATATAGATATACAATAACAACAAATGAATAAAGGCATGAATTTGAAGAGAACAAAGAAGAGTATATGGAAGGATTTGGAGGGAAGAAAGGGAAGGAAGAAATGTATTTATAATCTCAAAAACAACAAGCTGGGTGGTGGTGGTGGACACCTTTAATCCCAGTACGTGGGAGGCAGAGGCAGGTGGATCTCATTGAGTTTGAGACCAGCCTGGTTTACAAGAGCTAGTTCCAGGACAGCCAGAACTGTTACACAGAGAAACCCTGTTTCGAAAAACCAAAGCAAAACAACAACAACAAAAAAAATCCAATTCAGTGTCATTGCTTGAGGCAGCAGTTCAGCACTCAGATCTCATCTGTGCCAGTCTTACAGACTGTTGTAAGGATGAAATGGAATACATAACCTAGGCCTAGAACATGGGAAGGACATTTGAAATGTGGGGAAGGGTTTTCAGTACTACTTATAAAGCCTTTTAAAGTCTTCATATGATTTATAATTTTTTGGGGGGTGCAGTAAACTTTATTTTTGATGGTATTCAAGAAAGTAAGGTTCCCTAAACTCACCTTCTTGGGATCTGAGAATGGAAATTGTGAGGGGATATGCTCAATGTTGGGAATTAAGTAGGGACAGGGATTCCTCAGCCTTTGAGGATCTCTCTTCCTCTCATGTTCTTGCTGGGATGTGTGGTCCAGAGCTGCTCACTCCTTGGACACCATTAGGTCCAATGCCCTGTTCCCGTAGCCATATTCATTGTCATCCTGGGAAATGATATTAAGTTGTCATTGAGAGCAGTGCCAGTCCAAAATCAAGGCCGGAAGGGTTGGTGTATAGTTTCAAGTCGCAGGAGACATCCTGGTCCTTAGTGTAGCTCAGGATGTCCTTCAATGGGCCCTCCGATGCCTGCTTTACTACCTTCTTGATGTTGTCATACTTGAAAACTTTCTCCAGGCAGCATGTCACATCGACAGTGGACATATTGGGTACAGGAGCACAGAAGACAATGCTGCTGAGCTTCTCGTTCAGCTCCGGAATGATCTTGCCCACAACCTTGGCAAGTGGATGCAGGGTTATGTTCTGGGCAGCTCCACTGCCATAGCTTCCCAGGGAGTCTTCTGGGTGTCAGCGGTGTCATGACACTTTTGGCTCCCTGCTTCAAATGGGCCCCACCCTTCTCCCTGGTGGTGAAGACTCCGGTAGACTCCACAACATGCTCAGTACCAGCATCACCCCATTTGATGTTGGTAGGAATCTCCCTCCCAGAAGATGGAGATTGTCTTCCCGTTGTGGCAAGTTTCCTGTCTCAGCTTTGATTGTGCCATGGAACTTGCTGTGGGTGGAGTCTTACTAGAACATGTAGTCCATGTAATTGAAGTTCATGAAGGGGTCCTTAATGGCAACAGTATCTACTTTGCCAGAGGTGAAGGCAGCCCTGGTAACCAGACACCCAATATAGCCAAATCTGTTAATGTCAGCCTTCACCATCATGTCTCAGGGATGAGGCTGGCACTGCACTTAAAGATATAACTGTCTCTGGAACAGGGAGGAGCAGAGAGTCTGATTTATAGTTTTTAAAATTTATTTTTATTAACATTTGTTAATTAGACATGACAGTGGGTTTCATTACAGGGTATTTATGCATACATGTGTTTTTATCATATCTACCCTCATTGCCCTTCCCTGCTCCCCTTCTTTTCCCACTGATCCCCTTCTTCCCACCTAATCTCTCTTCAACTTGTATGTCTTTATTTCTTTTTGATGACCCAGTGAGTTTTATTAGGGTTGCTTACAGGATCCTGGGTGAATGGTTAATAACAGGTACATGAACTCCTTACTAGTAGCTTTACATCTGAAGTCATCCCAGACTGACCATTAACCAACTACCTTTAGGTAGACAGGGAGATGCTGGGCTGTGCCTTATGTGCCCCTTTTCCTCCAGCTGCCAATATCTGCTATCTGCTTCTAGGTTCTACAGGAGGTGACTTTGGAAAGGGTGGTTCATGAGCTTTTGTCCCTTCCATGATAGGATGTTGACAGACCCAGTTTTGTGCTGGTCATCACAGATGCATGGAGATCAAGAGCACAGTGGTGATGTGGTGTTCTGAAGGCAGCATTATACCTCACTCCATTCCCTCCTATGCTCTTAAATTCTTTCTATCCTCTCTTCCATGGTGTTCCCTGAAATTTGGAGAGGGTGACATAAAAGCCCCATCGATGGCAGGTTTCTCAACAGTTTCTTATTCTTAGCACTTGGAGTTAAGAGTCTTGCAGTTACCACTGACCACTGTAGTGATGAGCTGCGGGCAGGCCTGCTTTTCATTCCGCCCAGCTCTCGCACAGCTAGCTTTACACCCAAAATAACAACACACAAATTGTATTCATTTAAACACTGCCTGGCCCATTAGTTCTAGCCTCTTATTGGCTAACTCTCTCATCTTGATTAACCCATTTCTAATAATCTGTGTAGCACCACGAGGTGGTGGCTTACCGGGAAAGATTCAGCATGTCTGACCTGGCGGCTGGCTCCATCGCATCTGTCTCACTTCCTTTCTTCCCAACATTCTGTTCTGTCTACTCCATCTATCTAAATCCTGCCCTATCAAAAAGCCAAGGCAGTTTCTTTATTAACCAATGAGAATAACACATAGACAGATGACCCTCCTCCATCATTTGAAATGGGTTAATCAAGATGTGAAAGTTAGCCAATAGAGGCTAGAACTAATGGGCCGGCAGTGTTTAAATGAATACAATTTATGTATTGTTATTTTGGGTGTAAAGCTAGCCGTTCGGGGAGCTGGGTGGGACAAAAAGCAGGCCTGCTCACAGCTCCTTCTACAGACCACTGCTAAGAAGAAGCTTTTCTGACCAAAGGTAACAGTAGCACTAATCTATGGGTATAAATGTAATATTTAGACAGCAATTTAAAGGGTACATCATGTCCATCTAGCCAACCAGTACCAGTAGCTTTCCCACTAGTATTTATGACATACCTGTGGAGATCTCAACTCAGATAAGGATTACTCCCATTACTCTCTTGCCAGTATTGCACCAGCAGGCACTTCTTGCCTTACTGGTGGTGTAGCACACAGTTAACAACCAAGTGAGACTTATAGTGATGATTCTCCCCCAGCAACCTGCATAGCATCCTCTGGTATGATGTGTACTAGCTAACAGGAAAGAAGCTTTCAGCTCTGTTCCAGTTTGATTTATCTGGTCCTGCAACAAAGTATATGCTGTCTTTAGCACCAGAATCTTATGTAGTTTTGATGAGCAATCAACAGACATGACAAATGTTTATGTTGTTTGGGGGTTTTCAGAGGCCTCCTTGGCCAACCACTGGTAGAGAGGTAGCCCACCTGCCTTAGTTAGGGTTACTATTGCTGTGATGACCAAAGCGACTTGGAGAAGAAAGGGTTTATTTGGCTTATACTTCCATATCACATTCGTCATCAAAGGAAGTCAGGGCAGGAACTCAAGCAGGGAGGAATCTGGAGATATGAGCTGATGCAGAGGCCATGAAAGTGTACTTCTTACTGGCTTGCTCCGCCTGCTTTCTTATAGAACCCAGGGCTACCTATCCAGAGGTAGCAACACTCACAGTGGACTGGACCCTCACACATCAATCACCAATTAAGAAAATATCCTGCAGGCTTGCCTTCAGCCTAGCCTTACTGGAGACATTTTCTCAGTTGAGGCTCCCTCCTCTCTGATGACTCTAGCTTGTGTCAAGTTGATATAAAACTAGCTACCCCGGGTACTGGAATTTTAACTTAAAAACAAATTTGGAAGCAACTTTATTTATCCTTATAGGGTACTTCCATGTACATTATTTATTTCTTTTTATTAGCTTGCCGTTAATTAGGTCTCTTAAGGCTTTTTAATATATCCTTAGTTTTAGTTGATCCTCCCTCTGCACTTTCCCCCTCCCATTTCCCTGACCCTCTCTGACACCAACTGCTGCTGCTGCTTCTGCTTCTTCTTCTTCTTCTTCTTCTTCTTCTTCTTCTTCTTCTTCTTCTTCTTCTTCTTCCAACTGCTTCTTCTTCTTATTAGAGACAGGGTCTCATTTTGTAGCCCTGGCTGTCCTGGAACTCACTGTGTAGACCAGGCTGACCTCAAATTCACAGAGGTCTTCTGCCTCCTGAGTGGGATTAAAGGAGTGTGCCACTACTCCCAGCCTGATTTATAATCTTTACTTTTTATTTGGGAGCAAACTTTTTTTTTCTCAAGACAGGGTTTCTTTGTGTAGCCCTGGCTGTCCTGGAACTAGCTCTCTAGACCAGGCTGGCTTCAAAGTCACAGAAATCCACCTGCCTGTCCCCAAACACTGACATTTAAGGCATGCACCACCACTGTCCAGCTGAGAACAAACATCTAATAATGACGGGGCTTTTCAGCTTTTCAGTCTGAGGATTTCTTAGTGGTAAGAACTCTCTAGTGACTGGCTGCTTTGCTTTTCTCCTCTTCAGGTTGAACCCCACGATCTGTCTGTCTCTGGGTTTTTATTAGCCATGCTACACTTCCACATTCACCTCCTTCCGAATCACAGGAATGGTTCTGTGTCATCTGTGCTGCAGAAGTCTTGTGATGGTTGGCCTTAGCGTCCACGGGTAGTGTTTCAGAGAGGCCAGACTTTGTCCTACAGCCTCCCTGTGTTGTGGGAGACTTCTTAGCATTTAGCTTTCTTTCTCTTTCTTTGCTTAAATGTTAGTTTTAAGCTTTGTTTTGTCCTTTCACGTTTTGAAGTTTTCTTTGTGTCTGATTATAGTAAGTGGTTAATTCATGATTCTTTGGGTATTTTTGACTTAATCACCAAATGAAAGGCTATGTGTTTAAAGAACAAGTTTGTTCAGTTTGCATTTTCTCTGTCAGTTTGTCCCTTTTGAGGTAGGTTTGACCAAGTGGCATTTCTAGGACTTTTTGTATTGTTTGGTGTCTTACTCTCTTATTTCCTTTTGAGAATGCAGTGTTTTGGGCCTCTTTTGAATTTCATTTCTGAGTTCTAAGATTTTAAATTTTACCTCAGTAAATTTATCCTTATGTGGAAAGCAGCCAGTAACATGTCTTTCCTCAGAGTCTGAACCACAGATTGTTTTGTAATAATGTTCTATGGCTGATAAAACTAAGTTTAAATGAGACAAAATTAGGATATAATCAGATTCAATGTTTTTATGGAGATTTTATTTCCTCTAAGATGCTATGTGGATATGCATAATTAAAATGTGCTGGCATAGTAAAAATAGCCTTTTTTCCTTCTTTCTTTCTTTCTTTCTTTCTTTCTTTCTTTTAGACAGGATCCTTATTATATATGGCTGTCCTGGAACTCTGGAACTCACAGAGACCCACCTGCCTCCCTCCTGAATGCTGGGAACAAGGGCATACACCTCTACCCCAGTGTGTGCTTGTTGAACTCTTCCTGTGTACCAGGCACTGGGATACGCTGTTTTATTTAATCCCCAGGACAAAGATCCAGAGATGTTGTTCATGTAGCTTTACAAATAAGTAAACTAGGGCAGGAGAAGCCACACACTTAGGTGGGCAGAGACTTTGACTTCCCGTGTCAGAGTGTTTGTCCACTGCATGATACTGCCCTTATGAGCCCTGTAAAGATGGCATGAAAACAGGATCTGTTTAAATGGGTTCTTTTCACCTACCAGCCCAGGAGCATCTTAACACCACTAATGTCTTGTCTTCCCAGTTTCTCTCCTGCCATGGTCTTAGTTAGGGTAGAAAGACTTCAAATTCCACGGTAAATAGTTGCATATGTGCAAGGCCCAGAAGCCCAGTTGGAGTCTGAAGTAGTTGCCATTTTGATCTAAGATTAATTTCCAACTTGACATCTTCACTATTTAATCAGTCTTCAGTATTGTGGTGCAAAAAGTGATAAAGAAGAAAACTTTATCGGAATATTCCTGTAGGTGACAGGCTTAACCTAGCCTTTAACTGAAAAATGTGTGTGTGTGTCTGTCTGTCTTAGTGCTTCTGCACCTTGATTTTTGGATAGTGTCTCTCACAGAAACAGAGCTTGCCCTTTACAACTGGACAAGCTGGCCATTGAGGCTCTCCCCCGCCTCATCCACCTGTCCCTGCCCCCAAGTGCTGGTGTTACAGACATGCATCATCACACCCGGATTCTTACATGGGTGCCAAGGAGCTGAACTCGGGTCTTCATCTACCAAATTCTGAGCCATATCCCCAACCCCATAATTGAAGAATTTAGAGATGAGGCTTTTTTGAATAATGAGATTTAACATCCACTAAGTCTCGGTTTGAAATTCTAGGTAACAAAGAATAGTACTGAGTGTGGTACTTAGACTGTGGTGGGATTTCAGAACCCTCAGCAAGGTGTGGGATGCATGTCTGTCATCCCAGGTGGGATGGATTGTCAAAGCAGATTTGAGTTCAAAGCCATTCAGGTCTACATAGTGGGAACACTCTTTAAGAAAAAAAAGTCAGAAAGAAGGAAATGGAAAAAAAAGACCAGGTGTGGTAGTTGAAGCCTTTAGTCTCACACGTAGGCAGAGGCAGGTGGAGTTTATGAGTTCCAGCTTGGACTGGTCTACACAGTGAGTTACAGGCCAGTCAGGGCTACATAGGACCCTGACTTTAAGAAAACAAGGAAAAAGAAGAAAGAGAAAAGAAAAACAAAAGCCCCTCAATTATGCTTGAATACTAGTGTTTGATTTCTAACTTCCTAAGCCAGAAAAGGTTGGCTTATTTATTGGGTTAGAAATTCTTTTGTCTCAATTATATGGGCTTTGGAGTGACAAGGTCTAGATGACGATATCAATCATGAAAGATTCTCCTTGCTGCCCTGATGCTAGGTATTTTAATCTAATCCTGGGTTCTCCATCTAGCTGTACACTCAGCCTATTTCTTATGCATTTACAGGCAAATGGAAGAAAACTAGCTAAAAGCAAAGAAACTGTTAAACAACAAACAAGTTTTGCCAGCAGGCAGTTTAGCATGCTGATTATGACTATAAATTCTGGGGCTAGACTTTATAGGTATAAGTCGTTGCTCTGCTGCTTGCTGACTATGTGAGGTTAGGCACATCACCTTCTAGGCCTCTGTTTGCCCAGCTGTACAGTGGGGACAATAGAAGCACCTACCTCATAGAATGTTGGCAGGATTACCTGGGCTGACATATGTAAGGTGTATGGCTTACCAGGTACTTGACAGCTGCTAGTTACAGTGATGATGAGCATTGGCGATACCTTTCCTGTCTAGAATTTTGTCATCCCAAAACCTAGTTAATCCCAAGAAGCAGCAAGTCTGTCATTAGACATCCTGAGAGCAAGCATTTTGTCTGCTCTCTATTGCATTTGGTCCTCACGTGCTCCTGCTTTTTCTAGTAAACTAGTGTGCCAGTTATCAGTTGGGTGCCTTTTGTTCCAAGTTCGGCTTTCATCATCCTCTGCAAAAATGTGTGTCCTCTATTTCTTTTGCCAGTTGGCAGGATGTTAACTCCTTGTCAATAGAGGTTACTGGAGAGAAATTGTAAGAGGGAGGTATTACCCTTTAATTCTTGCATGCTTGCTCAGCAGGCTTCTAGGTAGTTTCTCTGGCACTGATCTCTGTAGCAGGCCAGCCTTGCCATACAGTGTCCAGCTCTGGCAGGGCCTGCAGCATGCCTGGAGTCTTAGCAAACCAGGTTAGGTTTCTCTGTGCCCAGCTCTTACACTGCAGCTGGCTGTTCAGCCTAGGCTCTTGGGGCACTCAGCAGTTTTCACTGGCACCCCTCATGGGTGGTTTTATAGGATAGTCTCTAGTGAGAAACCCACAAACAGCTTTTCCCAACAACCTGGAGTGCTTGTCTCCAGCAAGTTCTACCAGCATAGTAACTCAGAAGCCTCTGCTGTTCATTGGACCACAGCCATGCCCTCTTCTACATTGTTTGGACTTCAGTCTTCTTATTTTATTTATTTTTGAGGCATTCTTATCTCTGTCCTTAGGTTGCAGCCACTCCTTGTATTTGCTACTTGTACATTCTTTAGAGTTCTTCCTAACTAGCCAATTCCCATTGCTCAGTCCCCTGTTAAAGTTATTCTTTATGTTCAAGTGGCTTTATGGTTTCTCTTTCCTGGTTGGACTCTGACTGATTCAGCTGGGTAATTGTTCAGAAAAATCAAGCAACACCAAGGCTGAGCAGTCACTCCAGTCTGGCATGAGATCCAACAGTAACTGGGGCAAAGCTGGAGGCTGAAACAAGCAAATCACTTGAGCCTAGAAGTTGAGGGACAGCTGAAGCAACATAGCAGGCTCCCATGTCTTAAAGAACAAAAGAAATAGATGGGAAAGTCCATTATCATAATACATGTGTGGCAACTGACCTTTAGCATCTGCCCCAGAATCGCCAGGGAGTAGTGAGTGAGAATCGTGAACAGAAAGCCCCCGCCATTGATACAGGTGCCCATACCGCCAAAGTTCTCTGTTCTCCAGAACTGATGAGCAGAAAGTCCCTGCCATTGATACAGGCTGCCCAATACTGCCAAAGCTCTCTGTTCCTCCAGAACTAGAAGTCTGGATTTTTGTATGAAATCCTCCAAGTGTCTCTTTAGATTAAAGATTTATACATTATCAACTCACTTTTGAGTTGTGAGAGCCCAGGCTGGTTTTCTCAACTGTCGGCAGAGGACAGTGATTAGTAGATACACAAGACAGAAAGAACAAGAGACTGACAAGCATTCTAGTTAATTATAAAACCTCAAAATACAGTGTTTAAAACCACTCAGTAAAGAAGAAAACCTTTTTAAAGAGTATGTTTAGGGGCTAGTGGGACAGCATGTGTTCTTGCAGATGTTTGGTTCCCAGCACCCACGTGGTGGTTCACAACCATCCCTAATCCAGTTCTGGGGGATTATACCATCTCTTCCTCCATAGGCACCAGGCATGTACCTGGTGCACATACATAAATGCAGAGAAAGCATTCCTATGCATAAATCTTTACAATATTTTTTATTAATTCTTTAAGGATTTCATTCAATGTATTTTGATCACATTTACCCCTCCCTCCTCCAGGAGGACATCTTAATGATCACACTTAGGCACTGCACTCTCTGATGCAATCAGAGCACAGTAATTGGTAGTGGCTTACATTAAATTTACATGTAAGTTCCGTAGTGATAAGCCTGATGAGGAAGAAGTCTAAAACCCTGTTAAGTAGAGAGGAAACTGAGCTTCATTGTATAATTTAAATGCCTATTTATATGGTCTTTAGTTAACTTAGCAGTTTAAGCAATAAAGAAAATTATTTCTCTGTATGTCTGTTTGTGTGTGTGCGTGTGTGTATGTGTAGCCCACAGAGACCAAGAATGGGATTGTTGGATCCCCTGGAGCCGGAGTTACAAATATTCCTTAGCCTCTGATGTAGGTGCTGAGATCCAAACCTTCCCAGACAGAGCAGTAAGCACTCCTAACTGCTGAACTATCTCTCCAGGTCCCAGCAGTTTTTGTTGTTGAGACAAGATTTCGCTATGTTACCCTGGCTGGCCTAGAACTCACAGAGATCCATTTTCCTCTGCCCCATGGGATTAAAGATATGCTTCTTTCCCCACTTGAGACTGGATCTGATGTTAACCCAGGGTGCTCTGGAAATTGCAAAGTAGCCAAGGATGACCTTGAAACTCAAATCCCCTACCTCCACCTTACTGGTGGGATCGCAGGTGTGTGCCACCATGCTTAGTTTTATGTGGCGCTAGAAATAAACCCAGTGCTTCATGGATACTAGGCAAGCACTGAGCTATATTCCCAGCCCATAGTTAGCATTTAAAATTATTTATTTTTATGTGTATGGGTGTTTTGTCTGCATGCATGTCTAAGAGAGTATCTATACTCTGGAAGTGAAGTTATAGACAGTTGTGAGCTGCCATATGGGTTCTGGGGAATTGAACCCAGGTCCTCTGAATTAAGAGCCAGATCTCTTAACTGCTCAGCCATCTCTCCTGCTTTCAGCACTGTTTTTTTTTTAAAGGCCTGTTTATAGTCAATTACAGATAGTTTGTAGGAAATTTAATATAATGTGTAGAAGGAAAAGAAAATAATGTTTAATAATGTTTTCCCACAACCTAGTAGGATCACTAATAATTTTATATCCACTTTCTTCTGTATACATTTTTAACGTGGTTGCGTAGGTGAGGTATGCATAATTTTACATTTTCCCTTTTTATTTGGGAAATATTTAAATATTTTCTTTTTTTCCTTTATTGTTCAAATTTAATGCAGGTGTTTTCAAATGTCTTTACTACATTCAATCATTTTATGTAGTGAAATTCTTGTATATTCATTTGTTTTTGACATGATTAGATTCAGTTAATTTTTGAAAACTCTGGACATATTTCAGATTTAAGGAATGGAGTACAGGAGCCAGCTTTAGTGGCTTCACACACCCCTTGGAGGCAGATGAAGGTAGATCTCTGTGAGTTGAAGACCAGCTTGGTCTACACAGTAAGTTCCAAGATAGAAGGGCTACGTAATGGAGAGGCCCTGCCTTAAAGAGAGAGAGAAGTAGAATGATGGGTGAAAGGGCATAAATGTCCCTAAGAAGGTTCTCAATCTTTTAAGAATATATTTGCCAACAAACACAAATGACATTTTGTTTTCACATTATCATTAAAATAACTTTAATAGAGAAAAAATATTATTTTTAGTCTGGTTATTGGGCTCTTTATATATTACTGGTATGTTTATTGCCAGTATTTCCCCAGCTTCTTTGCTAGTGGGTTTCTGCTTTTGTTTTTATGGCCAACTGAAAGAATCTACATAGGATTTGTATTTATGTTAAGTTCTCTTTTTGTTTTGTGTTTCAAGATAGGGTTTTTCGTGTGTAGCCCTGGCTGTCGTGGAATGCTCTGAAGGCCAAGCTGACTTTGAACTCAAAGACCCCGGCTTCTGAGCACACATCACTCCCAACTGGCATATTTAGTTCTTTTAAGTTTAGGAAGAAAAACAGATTAATCTTATCTTCCAAGATTGGAGGAAGTGGCATTAATAAAGTGCATGCTTATTATTGCTTCCTGGAAGACTTCCTTAATCTTTATGTTAAATGAATTAGAAAAGGGAAGTGTAGATGCCCCCAGCCACTGTTCATTTCAGCTGCTCCAGACATTTCCCCAGTGTGAGAAGCTTTGTGTTTGTGCAGCACAGGATGTGGAAGATAAGCACTAACGGTGACTCTGTGCAGTGTGCTGACATCCTGCTGCTTTGCAGTGATAGCAGCAGCCTCTTACAGAGGAGGACACGGAAGCAGGGAAGATTCATGCAGCTGCCTCTTAGAGCCCAGGAGCTTTGGGGTGCCTTGTTTCAGACAGAAGAACTTGAACAAAATTCAGATCTGAGTTACTAATACTTAATGACAGGTCATGGAGTGGCTAAATTAATCCTAAGCAAGAGCTCCTTGAATCGGCCTTGTTTGCAAGAGTGTGGAGAAAAGCTTTGTTGTTTTGAACAAGAATTATTCCATATCTTCTTATCTCTTCAGTGCGTGGATGGAGTCTGTCTTGCTCTAACAGACTGACCTGTTTTTTGGACTCTGTTGATGCTTTGAGTGCTAAAGTGGGCTGGAACACAAGGATGGAAACAGGAATTTTCAGTTATCAAAAGCTTCTAAAAGTGTTGGTTTGTATTTGGTTGAACAGAATAATTTGTTGACTGTTTTATGAGCTGGAAAAGAAAAACTATTTAATTTTCTTGCTGTCTGCCAAGGAAATTAAACAGACTTCAAAGCTTTGCACTGATAGTTAATGGCATTGATGCAAGCTGTTGTTTTAATTAATACAGCTGGCTGATTCTTCAGCCCAATCAGCTACAACTGTGAGGTTTTGGAATGAGGTAACAAAACCTCACTGCGTAGTTTGTGCCTCTCTCGAGAAAACAGTTCATTACTCTGACAGAAACTATTGCTTGGGGAGCTCTCCTCCCATCTTGAATATGCCTGGAATTTGTAGTTCTTCATTTAAATATACTCATAGTGATTTGCCACAGGCAGGGAAGAGGAGTTGCCAGCACTTTGTTAACTTTGATAAACACTAAATTTGAGATTAAATCCCTGGTTGTAAAGTTATATGAGAGAATACAGCCATACAGACACCATAGAGCCATTATTTCCAGGGTTGAAATAAATCAAATCGAGTCTAAAATGATTGTGGTGGTATGCTGACTAGTTTTATGTCAGTTTGACACAAGCTAGAGTCTTCAGGGAAGAGCAAGCGTCAATTGAGAAAATCTCGGAAATATTGGGCTGTAGGCAAGCCCTTAGGGCATTTTCTTAATTGGGAAGACCCAGCCCTTTGTTGGCTGTGCCATTTCTGGACAGGTGGCCCTGGGTTCTTTAAGAAAGCAGGCTGAGTAAGCCAATAAGCACTGTGAAGCACTCCTTCACAGCCTCTGCATCAGCTCCTGCTTCTAGGTTCCTGTCTTGTTTTGAGTTCCTCTGTCCTGACTTCCTTTGAGGTAAAACAGTGCTGTGGAAGTGTTCATCAAATAGACCATTTCCTCCCTAGGTTGCTTTAGTCATGGTGTTTCTTCACAGTAATAGTAACCCAAAATAAGACTGGTAGTTAAGAATTTTTTTCTAATAAAAATTGGCACTGCAGCTCACGGCAGTGGTGCTTATGTCATTTAACTAGTCCTTTTCATCAGAGTGTTGGTCATCACCAAGCTGTAAATTTACTGTAGGATAATCTTTTCTTTCTAATACTGAAGATTGAAACAATAAATGAACAAGGTTTTCTGCTCTTTGAGAAAAAGTCCAGTTATGATCAAAGATATTTGCATTAATGAGACAAATGGTGTGTTGCTTCATGCTTACTGAGACAGAATCCTGTTATGGTCTTTTAAGTATTTGTATAACCTTTGACAAAGACAACTTATAGAAGGAAGAGTTTATTTGGGTTTATAGTTCCAGAGGCTGAGTCTATCACCATGGCAGAGAGGCATGGCAGCAGGAAGACATGGGGAACAGCAAGCTGAAAGAGCAAACTTGGAACAACACATGACTTTTGAAGCCTCAAAGCCTACCCCCAGTGACATACTTCCCCCAGCAAGAATGCACCTCCTGAATCTGTCTAAATAGTGCACTAACTGGGGACAAAGTATTAAAACATTTAAGTCTTATTTTGATTTTTGAGACAGGGTTTCTCTGCATAGCCCAGGCTGACCTAAAACTCAGAGATCTGCCTGCCTCTGCTTCCCGAGTGCTGGGATTAAAGGTGTGCACAACCAAGCCCAGCTCTAAGAATTCTTGACATGGCTTCATGGGTAAGGAATATGTCAGGACTGTTTCCAGTACAGCTTTCAAAAGGGGCTCCATTGCATTCCTGAGGTAAAGCCAGTGAAGTGGCAGTGCCCAATTCTCCAGAATTTCTCTACAAAAAAGTAGGTGACATTTCCTGTCAGAATAAATAACCCTTTATAGTAAAAAACCAAAGCAGCCAGGCATAGTGGTGCATACCTTTAATCCCAGCACTCAGGAGGCAGAGGCTGTGAGTTTCCAACTAGCC
The DNA here is from genome assembly GCF_018167655.1 of Microtus oregoni. NCBI lineage: Eukaryota > Metazoa > Chordata > Mammalia > Rodentia > Cricetidae > Microtus > Microtus oregoni. The sequence goes on along the minus strand of NW_024543068.1, from coordinate 16,770,419 downwards.
TGGTCTACATAGTGAGTTTTGGGATAGCCAGAGCCACATAGTGAGGCCCTGTTTTGTCAGGGGTGGCATAGGGACGACACTGAAATTTTGTGAAGCACTGGCTGTTTCCTGTTCTCTTTATTTATTTATTTTTTAAAATATTTATTTATTATGTATACAATATTCTATCTGTGTGTATGCCTGCAGGCCAGAAGAGGGCACCAGATCTCATTACAGATGGATGTGAGCCACCATGTGGTTGCTGGGAATTGAACTCAGGACCTTTGGAAGAGCAGGCGATGCTCTTAACCTCTGAGCCAGCTCTCCAGCCCTCTCTTTATTTATTTTAACCCTTCACAAAAGAGGCATAATTCTTGTTTTCCTCATGACGCAGGATGTTCCTGGTTGAATAGGCTGTGTGACTACTGTTCTTCTGAGATGAGCTTAGGATGGACTGTAGCACTGTGCTGACTGTATATTATCATGGGATGTTTGGACAGTGTGGCCCTCCCACCCCGTGCCTTAACCAGCCATACAGCATGGGTCTCAGATAAATCAGTTCTCATCCTTGTTCTTTGATTTTCAATCTATATATCAAGGGAGGATGCTTTCTTACATTTTTGTCCAGTCTTATACTCAGACTTTTTTTGATAATTGATATCTGCCTTCACCTTGGACCAAGATAAACTTCCCCTTGCTTAGGTTGCTTTGGTCCAGGATTTCATTGCAGCAGTTGGAGAAGTAACTATAAATACTTTTTAATAAATCCATCTACAAGTACTTTTCTCACAGATATGAGCTTATCAGTGTATATTATCATACTTTCCTCCTACCAGTACGTCATGACTTCCCGAACCCATGACTAGACACTGATCTCCCAGAGCTTTTGTGGCTTAGGTGTTGTTCTTTCCTTTCTTGGACACTTAGTTTAAATTAAGTTAGGACTCTTCATAAGTGCGTGTTTATTTTTGCTTTTCTCTTTCTTTGGGTGAATTTCTGGAAGTGAAGTTTGTGAATCAGCTTTGGTAGGAAGGTAGGTATGACGGGGAGCAGGGAGTGGGGAGAGCCTGAGCAAAAGTCACTCTTTAATTTTATTCTGAGTGTGTGTGTATGTGTGAATGAAAGAATGTTGTGTGTGTATGGTATATGTACATGTGTGAAGGTGGCTTGTGAAGGAAGACACCAGGTACCTTGCTCTGTCACTCTGCCTTATTCCTTTGAGACTGGATCTCTTACTGAACCTGGAGTTAGGCTGGCTATCAGCAAACCCAGTGGTCCTTCTCTGCCTCCCCACAGCATTGGGGTTACATACAGGCAGGCACATAGCCTTGCCCAAGTTTTTACAAAGTTTCTGGGATCCGAATACTTGTATGGCAAGTTCTCTTACCCACTAAGTCATCTCTCTAGATCAAGAATTTACATCGTTGAGACTTTAAACCTAAAATGTCATATTGTGGCCCAAATAAGCTATAGCAGTTTATATTCCTGTCACGTTTAAGGAAATACACCCATTGTTCCTGTTCATGAATAGTAAATGTTTCCCTACATCATTGCCAACTTTCTCTTTTTGCTTCAAGAGTTGTAGTCTCACTGGCTGATACTTGCAATCCCAGCAGTTGGGAGACTGAGGTAGGATTGTCATAGGTTCAAAGCCTGCTCAGGCTGGTAGTCCCTGGCCAGGACAGTGTGAGACCTTACTATTTCCTGAGAAAGTTAGTGGTTGATGGGGGAGGAAGAAGGATTCTCTTTTTTTTTTTTAATTTTTTTTTATTTTGTATTTTTTTTGTGTGTGTGTGTGTGTGTTGCTTGCATGTTATGTCTGTACCACATGTGTGCAGTACCCACAGAAACGAAAAGAGGGAGTTATCCCATGGAGCTGAAGTTATAGACAGTTTTGAGCTGCCATGTGGGTATTGGGAATTGAACCCCGGGTCCTCTGGAAGAGCAGTCAGTGCTCTTAATTGCTGAGCCACCTCTCCAGCCTGAGACATTTTCTTCAGTGGTGTAGCCATTGTGAGGTGCACATGCTTCTGTAAACAAAGCCTTACCCATCTCCTGTATGATACCCTAATGAAATTCATGATCTTTTAAAGAAAAAAAGACTCAAAAGTGGCAGGGCGGCTAGTGGGGGAAGAGGAGAGGGACTAGTGGAAGTGAAATAGGGAAGGACGTATGCTCAGAATACATAACTGCCATGGACTGGAGCAGCGCCTCGGTGGTTCAGTGCCATAATGAGACCTATTACTTTGTATGCATGTTTTTAACTAATAAAATGAGCTGTTTATTAAAAACAAACAAATGGACTGGGGATGTGGTTCAGCTGGTAAAGTGCCTAAGTGCTACCTAGAATGCATGAAGCCCCAACGCTGCATAAAACCAGATGCACTGTGTGGATCTCACACCCATAGTCTCAGCACTTAGGAACTAGAGGCAGGAGGAGCATAAATTCAACGTCATGTTGTTTTTATATAAATCTCAGCCATTCAATTTTACCAATAAAGTCTTGGGAGCCAGATGCTGGGGTGAAAACCTGATAGCTCAGAGAGACAGAGAAAGCTCGTGGCTGACTTTCCTCCTCTGCTGACATCCCAGAAAGAGCTTTCTCCTATGTCTCCTACGCTGGCCCAAACAAAACTCCTCAAACTGAATGTCCTCTCCTTCTCCTTCCAGTGCATCTCTCTATCTGGCCTCCTGACTCCCTCATACTCTCTGGTTTTTTCCTGTCAACTGGTTGCGTGCTCCGCCTCCTAACCTATGCTTGACTTTATTTAATCCTATTTACAATATTCTGCCAGAAAGCTCTGAGATTAAAAGTGTGTACTAGGGCTGAGCCACACCACAGCGAGAAATTTTTTTTTCTAGTAAATAACACAATTTTGGGGTTCATAGTATGATCAGATATCCTACAATAAGGCCATCCTTAACTACATTATCAAGTTTGAGGCTGGCCTGGGCTATACAAAACTCTGCCTGTCTATAAACAAAGAAGTCATAATCTTGTTGTGTTGCCCAAGTTGTCTCAAACTTCTGGGCTCAAGAAGTCTTCCTCCCTCACCCTCCTCAGAAGCCAGTGTGCCCAGCTTCTCATCTTTAACTGTATTATTTATGAAGCCAATCATTCTTCATGCTTACTGGCCATTCCCATTCATCAATCAGTCTTTCTAACATAGCAAGCAGTTCTCAACCTGTGGGTTGTGACCCCTTGGAGGCAGGTTGAATGACCTTTCACAGGGGTTGCCTAAGACCTTTGGAAAATACAGATATTTCCATTACAATTCCTAATAGTAGCAAAATGTATAGTTACAAAATAGCAACAAAGATAATTTCATGGTTGGGGGTCACCACAACACTAGGAACTGTATTAAAGTGTCAAGTATTAGGAAGGTTGAGAAGCACTGTGTTCTAATACTGTCTTCTGTTGTTTTTCCAGGAGCGACTGAAGCTGGTGACTGTTTTGGGCGCTGGTCTTCTCTGTGGAACTGCACTGGCGGTTATCGTGCCTGAAGGGGTGCATGCACTTTATGAAGAGGTTCTGGAGGGTAAGAGAGAAAGCCTTACATGAGAAGTGTTGGTAGAGGAGTGAGTGAAATTTCTTCTGGATACAGTTCATGTTTGTTTTAAAAAGGGTATTACATAGATAACATTAGACACCTTAGATATTGAATGCATCCTTAGCAGTTGAATGCCACAATTCATTAACTACTTAATATTCATTTGCAATAATGAGTGATTTCAGTCTTTTAAAGTCTAAGAGTTCTCTCTCTCTCTCTCTCTCTCTCTCTCTCTCTCTCTGTGTGTGTGTGTGTGTGTGTGTGTGTGTGTGTGTGATTCATGTACATGTATGTATTTGTCTCCGTGGAGTATGGAAGCCAGAGGTTGATGTCAGATCTCTTCCTCTCTCCCTCAGTACCTTATTGTTGTTATGTTTATTTATTATTTTGTATGGGGTGGGTACACACGTACTATGGTGCATGTGTGGAGGTCAAAGGGCAGTTTGTGGGAATCAGTTCTCTCCTCCTGCCATGTGGGTCCATGGGATCAAGTAAGCTTGCTTACAATTGTCTTTACCTACTCAGCTATCTCGTCATACTCAACCTTGTTTTTTGAGATGAGGTCTCTGACTCAACCTGGAGCTCACCAATTTGGCTAGACTGTATGACCAAAGGGCTGTACAGATCCTTCTGCCTCTGCCTCAGCAGTGCTAGAAAAACAGGCACACACCACCATGCCTGGCTGGTGCTGGAGATTTGAACTCAGAAGAGTTGAAACATATTCCCTTGTTGCCCATATTCTGGGAGAAGTTACTGAACTGCTATTTTTCTTTTAAGTGTTTTGTAGAGTTATTGATGGGTTTAGCATCTGGGCCTGGTGTCTTTATGTTGGAAGGTGTTTATATTAGTAACTTTTTCATTGCTGTGACCAAATTCCTGAGAAGAAGCAACTTGAAAGGAAGAGAGATACTTTGGCTCATGGTTTAAAGGGATCGTGTCTTTCATGGCAGGAAAAGTCTGGCTGCAATAGTAACTCAAAGCTATGGTGACAGGAGTGTAGAGTGGCTGGTACATTGCATTGGCCGTTAGGAAGTAGAGAGAGACAAACAGACTGACTGACTGACTGACCAACTGACTCAGGGAGAGGTGTGTATATATAACCCATAAGGCTTGTACCAGCAAGTCATTTCTTCCAGTAAGGATCCACCTCTTAAAAGTCTCATACCCTCCTAAAATAGCACCAGGGCTAAGAGCTAAGTCTTCAAACATACAAGTCTTTGGGAAACAACCTGTTAACTTCCAACCGTCACATCTTGACCCTGGCCCTCATAGGGTCATGGTCATCTCATAATATAAAATATGTTCAATACGACTTTGAAAGTCCCCATACTCTTGTGTAGGGATAAGTCCCGCCCCTTAGGGGGCATGTTCGCCTCGGGCTAATGTTGGCCTATAAATTTGGCGAATGTGCTTCCAGCCTTCTCTTCTGCTTTCCTGGTCTCCGTGGGAATGGTGGTTCTGTCAGTCTATTTCGCCATTAAAGCTGTATATATATTTTTACAATCTGTCTGCATTCGTTTACGCTGTTACATTTTGGCGTCCAACGTCGGGCTATTTTGCCCCCGACCCAAGCGGGTAGCCCGCTAGTTAACACAGCACCCTCCTGGGTGCTGTTTTTTAGTTCGTGACTCCAGCCCCAGTGCCAAGTCCGAGACACACTCGGCCACACAGGCCCATTCTGCCTGCCTTGGCTAAGTTTGCAGCGGAACCCCACTGCCTGAATTAGCAGAAGCTCAAGTACCTGCGGTTTTGCAACAAAAGCTGCCACAGCAGCAGATTTGGTCTGGTAAAAAGTGACTCGGCCGGGCAGTGGTGGTGCACGCCTTTGATACCAGCACTTGGGAGGCAGAGGCAGGCGGATCTCTGTTAGTTCAAGGCCCGCCAGGCAGTGGTGGCACATGCCTTTAATCCCAGCACTTGGGAAGCAGAGGCAGGCGGATCTCTGTGAGTTTGAGGTTTGAGGCCGGCCAGGCAGTGGTAGCGCACGCCTTTAATCCCAGCACTTGGGAGGCAGAGACAGGCGGATCTCTGTGAGTTCGAGGCCAGCCTGGTCTACAAGAGCTAGTTCTAGGACAGGCTCCAAAAACACAGAGACCACCACTGGCAGGAACCGATCATTGCAGGTAAAATTTTTTTCTTTTATAAATAAAATGTCTGAACACGTTACTGTTCAAGAATTTAACAGTTTTTTTAATTGTACCATGTGGGAGATTTTACAAGAGGTGTCTATCACCCCACATCTATGGATTCTTCTGGGATTCATAGTTTTCATTGGCACTAAATGGTTTGATAATAGAAATATGATAAAGTCTTTACGAGACGAATCCAGGATTCTTAAGGCAGAGATTGAATGCTTAAAAACAATTGAGAATGACAACAATCTTCTCAAGAATCAGTTTGACGTTCTCCAGGCTGATGTTAAGGAGAAATTCATTACTATGGAAGAGGGAACAGCTGATTTGGATTGTAAGCTTCAGTCCCTTTCTGTAGGAAATGAAACATTAGTGGCTGATATTAAGGAGAAATTCATTACTATGGAAGAGGGAACAGCTGATTTGGATTGTAAGCTTCAGTCCCTTTCTGTAGGAAATGAAACATTAACTGAGAGAATCAAAACTTCTGAACATGACAATCGGATTTTGTCTAAAGCTTATGACAGATTGACGGAAAGATTGTCAATACAAGAAGGCACGGTTTATGCCATAAAAATTATGTCCAAAGATGAGATGTTATCTCTAATGGACAAACTTCATACTTTAGAATCCTCAATGAAGGCTTTGGAACATAATTCTGGACAGGAGATTCAGACATTGCAAAAGGCAATGGTGAATAGAATTGAAAAGATTGAGGAATTTCTAAATTCTGATGAAAAAGAGCAAAGGGTAGAAAGGCAAATTTTAACTACATCTGTGGGTAAATCTCTCCGGGACAATTTCCACAAAGCTCTACCTACAGCTCTACCTGCCTTTCCAGTAATAACAAGAGAGCAGGTAATTGGTTCCAAAAACCCTAGGGTCATCAAGGAGGATACATGGGAGCCTGTCCGTGTGAATGATCTCAAGGAAATAAAACAGGCTGTCCTGACTTTTGGGATGCAAGCCTCTTTTGTTAAAGAGATGCTAAGATCTTGGGCCACGACAAGCAGAGCAACCCCCTCGGACTGGCTCCAGCTGAGCTCTGCGGTACTTGAGAGTGGACCGCAATTGAAATGGAAATGCTTATTCAGGCAAGAGGCTAGACTCTTAGAACAGCAGGAAAAAGCGAAGGGAATTGACATTTCCCTAGATAAAATTCTAGGTGAAGGGCTCTTTTCAGACCCTCAGGAACAAGCTAATTTGGATGAAAACACACTCTCCATGTGTACTACAGCAGCCTTAAGGGCTTGGGACAGGGTACAAGACCCAGGACAGAGAATGGAATCATTTGTCAGAGTTAAACAGGGTCAGAGAGAACCCTTTAGTGACTTTTTACAAAGATTAACTAAGGCTGTACAAATAGGAATATCTGACCCAGAAGAAAGACGTATAATGATTGAGTGCAAAAGAATTTTGGGTCCTTTAAAGCTCAGATCAGTGCCCTTGGAAGAATGGGTCTTGCATACACTCAATGTTGATACATTTGATTATGGCACTGAAGCATGGGTAGAAGAAGCAATTTCCAATGGTAAAAGGAGACACCAGAATACCAAATGTTTTAATTGTGGCAAAATGGGTCATATGAAAAGGAATTGTAGACAACAGATTTTCAGAAATAATAATAATAATGCATCTCTCAATAATAATAATAATAATAATAATAATAATAATAATAATAATGCATCTTCTAGAAATAACAGAAATAGGAGGACTCAGCCTTCAGGTTTATGTAGAAGGTGTGGAAAAGGCAGACATTGGACGAATGAATGCAGGTCTACAAGAGATAGACAAGGCAACCTGATACAGATGGAAAATGTGAGGGGGGGGCCTCACAGGCCCCCATGGCAAACATGGTTCAGTCATTTCCAGTTTCTGCAGAGAACGTGCCTCGTCAGGACAATTAGGAAGCCCCATGCCTACTGTTACAAGCAATAATGATCAGAAAGATAAGTTATGTGTGTTTTGGCAAACTTCTATAAATGATCAAAGACCTAAACTGAGAGTGTGTGTAAATGGCATTTTTATTACTGGCCTGCTGGACACAGGTGCTGATGTAAGTATCATTACCCCAGAATCTTGGCATCCGTATTGGCCTCTTCAGAATGTAAATGTTCAGCTCCTGGGAATTGGAACCCTATCTCGATTAAGGCAGAGCACGAGATGGGTTGAATGTATAGGGCCAGAGGGACAAATAGGAAAATTAAGGCCATATGTAGCCAATATTGCAATGAATTTATGGGGTCGTGACCTATTACAACAATGGAATACTGAAATTAACATTCCTGCTAAATCTAGAGCCTATATTTCTGAGAATAATATTAAAAGATATTACAAACGGAGAAAACCGGCCATTTGGGCTGTACAAGAACAAGTAATTGATGTCCCTTCAGAGATACCAACAGCCTTGCCTCTAAAATGGTTGACTGAGAAACCAATATGGACAAAGCAATGGCCTTTAGCTGAGGAAAAGTTACAGGCTTTAAAACAGCTGGTACAAGAACAATTAGATGCTGGACATATAGAAGAATCTACCAGCCCTTGGAATTCTCCTGTATTTGTGGTTAAGAAAAAATCAGGTAAATGGAGAATGGTGACAGATCTCAGGGCCATCAACAAGGTTATTCAACCTATGGGCCCTCTGCAATCTGGAATTCCTTTGCCCTCTTTATTACCAAAGGATGGCCTCTCATAGTTATTGATTTAAAGGATTGTTTTTTCACTATACCTTTGCAAAAAGAAGATAGAGAAAAATTTGCCTTCACGGTGCCTACTTATAACAATTCTCAACCTTCGAGGAGGTACCACTGGACCGTCCTCCCCCAGGGTATGTTAACTAGCCCCTCCCTGTACCAATATTTTGTGAACCAACCATTGCAAATAATATGCAAGAAATTTCCCAAATCTATAGTATACCATTACATGGACAACATTTTGTTATCCGATTCAAACATGGATACCTTGAACAGACTGTTTGAAGAAATAAAGATACTTTTACCTAAATGGGGATTGCAAATCGCTCCTGAAAAGATTCAGAAGGGAGATTCTGTTAATTATTTAGGTTATAAAATAGGTTTGCAAAAAATTAAGACACCAAAAGCACAAATTAGGAGAGATCGCCTACGGACTCTTAATGACTTTCAAAGACTGTTAGGAGACATTTCCAGTCTACGACCAGCTATTGGAATAACACCTGATCTAATAATTCATTTGAACAAAACCTTGGATGGTGATAAAGATTTAAACAGTCCCAGAGAATTAACAGCTGAAGCAGAAAAGGAACTGACAATGATTGAGGAAAAATTACAACAGGGACATGTGGACAGGGTGAATCCAGAGCTCGATTGTATTCTCGTCATACTACCATCAAATATTTCTCCTACAGGAATTTTAATGCAGAGAGATGATATTATTTTGGAATGGATCTTTTTACCACATAAACCAAGTAAGAAACTGAAAACTTATGTGGAAAAAGTCTCTGAGTTAATTATAAAAGGCAAGCTGAGACTTAGTCAACTAGCAGGCATAGACCCAGCAAAAATTATAGTGCCTTTCACTGCTGATGAACTAAAGAAATTATGGGAAGATAATGAACCATGGCAAAGAGCTTGTGCTAATTTTTTGGGAGACATTAATAACAACTATCCAAAAAGCAAGAGGCTTAACTTCATAAAGAGAACTTCTTGGATTCTTCCTCGAATCGTCCGTGATGCTCCAATAACTGGAGCCCGAACATTCTATACTGATGCCAATAAATCAGGGAAGGCAGGTTACAAATCAGAAGACTTGGGTAAGGTGGAACAAAGTCCTTATAATTCTGTCCAGAAGGCAGAATTATATGCCATTCTTATGGTGCTAAGGGATTTTAAAGAACCTATTAATATAGTCACTGATTCACAATATGCAGAAAGAGTTATTTTACATATTGAAACTACTGAATTTATACCTGATGATACAGAACTAACCTCATTGTTTCTCCAGGTTCAAGATTTGATCAGGAACAGGCTTTGCCCTATGTACATAACACACATCCGATCCCATACGGGTCTGCCAGGTCCTCTAGCACAAGGTAATGCAGAAATTGATCAATTATTGATTGGTAGTGTGCTACAAGCCTCTGAATTTCATAAAAAACATCATGTTAATAGCAAAGGTTTGAAGAAAGAGTTTTCAATTACATGGCAACAAGCTAAGGAGATTGTAAAGAAATGCCCTACTTGCTCTTTCTATAACCAAACACCACTGCCTGCAGGGGCTAATCCAAAGGGCACTCAAAGGAATGAAATCTGGCAGATGGATGTGTTCCACTTTGCAGAATTTGGCAAATTAAAATATGTTCATCACACCATTGACACTTATTCAGGCTTTCAGTGGGCAACTGCTTTAAGTTCAGAAAAAGCTGATTCAGTAATCACTCATTTATTAGAAGTCATGGCTATCATGGGTATACCTACACAAATAAAGACGGATAATGGTCCTGCTTATGTTTCTAGGAAAATGAGACGGTTTTTTGATTATTACAATATCAAGCATGTTACAGGTATACCATACAATCCTACAGGTCAAGCAGTCATAGAAAGATCAAATCGAACTATAAAGTATATGTTGAACAAACAGAAAGGGGTGGAAAACACCCCCAGAAATAGGTTACATAATGCTTTGTTAACCTTGAATTTTCTCAACGCTAATGAGAAGGGAACAACAGCTGCAGAAAGACATTGGATAATGGAAAAGTCTACTGAACTAAATCAACCAGTTTATTTCAAGGATGTGCTGACCTCACAATGGAAGCCAGGAGATGTGCTACGTTGGGGAAGGGGTTTTGCTCTTATCTCCACAGGTGAGGAAAAATTGTGGATACCGTCAAAATTAATAAAGGTTCAGTTTGAAGAAGAGAAGCCACTTGGAAAAGATAAATAACAATTCTTTCATAAGGATGGTGAGCATACTGATGGTAAGAAATACAGATAGGTTGGAGGCAGGGTTCTTTTCTTATCTCCACAGGAAAATACTCATCTTCAAAGAAATTAAGGGACCCTAATATTTAATTACTGATGGATGGACACATTTTGTAAGTATCAATATATATATATATATGTCTTATTAAACATTTCTTTATAAATATGTAGAGCTGGTTTTGAAGTTGGACTCTGGCTCAGTCCCTCTCCAATTCCAAGCCTGTTAGTAAGAGAAAAACCCAGAGTTTCTGGAGTTTCTGTCTCATGTCAAGAGCCATGATATGGGACAGAAAGAAATATGAGTTTAGAAAACATCTTTGTTTTTCTTCATATCTATCATACTTTTCATTGAATATATCTATCATGCCTTTCAGTGAATATATATATGTATGTCTATATATGTCTATATGATTAATGTTTAAGTTTTTCACAATGAACAATGAGTTTTTCCTGAAGTGACATTTGAAGTTTCCAGGAAGAAGATGGGGCCCCACAACAACAACTCTACCTGGTTGATATGACGTCATGATACTGATAGCGCTACTACAAGACCTGTTTTGGATACCAGCTGCACAAGACGATCCCAACTTGGTTAGCTGAAATGGTGCACATCTTGTACAACATTCTGGCCAGACCTGCACAAAATACTCAGAGACTATTTGCAATTTTAAAAGACATTGATCTTGAAATTTAACCATCATTTTACTTTCACAGGATCCCCCAGAAAGAACGTCGCCCCCATGACAGCTGGAAGTAATTCTAGAGGACGACGTCCCCTCTCCCAGTAAAGTTTACCCCTGGGTTTAGGGACATCATTTAGGGGTTGGGAGGTTGGGGGAGGAATTTTATAAGCTCAGGGATCATTTTGAAAAAAAAAAAAAGAGGGAATGATGGGATAATAGATTTATAATTGTGAGTTACTGCTTTTAGACAAATATATTGGTATCCATTCTTGTATATTGATACAAAGTTAAATTATATTGACTATTGTATGCATGCATGTTTCTATCTCTGTTTAAAACATTTTTTATGTATTGACATGTATTGGTAAATATATATTGTATATATTTACCATATTGCAGTGTATATTTCTACCTCTGATTAAGATACTTATATAATGTTTGTGTATCGATATATATTTACCATATTGCAATGTATATTTGTACAGTGTTTATATTTGGAGGTCATTATCCTCATTTGTTACACAGTTGTTTATTGTCTTAGTCTTTAAGTTAGATAGATATTGAGAATTATATAGATAAATAGTCATCTAAGTTTGTCATTTATAATTAGACTAATCAGGTTCTCTAGATATATAGAGATTATACTCAGTATAGATAGATAATCTTCGACCTCTTCAAAGAGCTGTAGAAAATGGCCTTTAATCTAACTCAGAGTTTCGTGATAGTGAGACACAATTGCTCCTGGCAACACCGCTCTATTCTCGAGAGAATGTTGAGCACCAAAGACACTCCATCTGGAGCCTTTCTATTTGGCAGAACTGGCCTTTGCGCAAAGAAATGCCCATACCTCAACCACTGACAGAGATACAGAGCGTGCATCAATGGATAAAACAGGACTGTCATATCCTGCCAAGACAGGGTAAGATAGTTTTGAAAATTCCCTTGCCTTTAATAATGGTATGTCAGTTATGTTAGGCCTTAGCCAAAATTGGTTGACTCAACATTGCAAACGAGACTTTGGGTGATTGCCCAGGTAGTCAGTTGTCTCTGTCAATTGTTGCACATTTTGGATATATCTCGTTTGTTAAGTAATATTTATTCCCATCTCAGATCTTTGACAGAGTTGAAGATTATATAATTATAGTTACTCTCTACATTATTTAGACTCCTTGAGATAGAATGTTTAGCAAAACTTTTATTCTCAATATTGTTTGTTATATTTATTATTTGTTATTATTGTATATAGTTGTATTTGGTTTAGTTCTGTCTTATTTAGACAAAAAGGGGAAATGTAGGGATAAGTCCCGCCCCTAAGGGGACGTGTTTGCCTCTGGCTAATGTTTGCCTATAAATTTGGCGAGCGTGCTCCCAGCCTTCTCTTCTGCTTTCCTGGTCTCCACGGGAATGGTGGTTCTGTAAGTCTATTTCACCATTAAAGCTGTATATATATTTTTACAATCTGTCTGCGTTCGTTTACGCCGTTACACTCTTGCAGCTCAGAAACTGTTAAAAGGACCAAAGTTTCCTCTGGGACTCAAGGCATTCTCTTAACTGTGAGCCCCTGCAAAATAAGAAACATGTTAGGTCTTTCCTAGTGTACAGTAGCACAGAGTAAACGTTTGGAAGATAGTATGGAACAGCAGTTCTCAACCTGGGGGTTGAACGATCCTTTTGCTGGGGTTGCGTATCAGATATCCTGTATATTAGATATTCATATTATGATTCATAGCAGTAGCAAAATTACAGTTACGAAGTAGCAACAAAAGTAATTTTTTGATTGGGGGTCACTACAGCGTGAGGAACTAACTGTATTAAAGGGTCACAGCATCAGGAAGGTGTTCAATTGCTGTGAACAGACACCCTGCCCATCTAACTCTTACAAAGGAAAACATTTCATTGTAGCAGCTCACTTACAGTCCAGAGGTTCAGTCCATTATCATCATGGTGGGACATGGAAATATGCAGGCAGACACGTGATGGAGAGGTAGCTGCTACATGTTGATATACAGGTAATAGGAAGTAGATTGAAACAGCATAGGAGACCTCAAAGACTATCCCACAGTGACACACTGCCTCCAATAAGGCCACATCTCCCAATAGTGCCACTCTCTATAAGATTATGGGGGCCAATTACATTCAAACTACCACAGGAGGTTGAGGACATTTTCTATACTATGGAAAGATGAGATCAAAGTCAACTGGAAACCCAAACACCAAACACTGCCATTCAGTGTCTGTTGACTGCGATTCAGGGTGGCATTTCATGTGCTCTGATGGACTTATGTAGCCCTGCCCCATAGCTCTGTCTCCTGTAGCATTTGTGGCCTCTCTTGTGCTGTCTCCACTGGGTCCTACTGCGTTCAGAAGAAGATGGCTTGTGTTCTCTGTCCCAGTGACCCCCCTGCCACAACTTAGCCTTTACCCTTACAGTAAGCTTCATGAACAGCTCACTCAGGGAATTGGGTCTTTTCTCACATTGCCTGGCCTTAGAGGATTTCTGGAACTTTGTTGCAAACCTTGATCAAATAAAATAAACATAAAAAAAAAAAACTAGAGCCAGCCATGGTTGTATGTATCTGTACTCTTGGTGCTGGGAGGGGAGATGTTGGAGGATAGAACATAGGTAAACCTATCCCGGGGGCATGGTAGCCAGTCACTGTAGTCAAAATGACAAACTCCAAGCTCAGTGAGAGACCCTGACTCCAAAAATCAGATGGTGTGCCAATCAAGGTGGCTCAGCAGATGAGGGGACTTAGTGTCAAGCTAGATGGTCTCGGGAATTTGATCACAGAACTCACATGGTGGAAGGAGAGAACTGACTTCCTCAAGCTGTCCTCTGGCCTCCACATGCATACACACAGTTGAGTACATGCATGTATAACACATGCACGCACATACAAAGATGTTTGGCCTTTGTTATGGGAGTAACCAGTCATTTTTGATTGGATATAAGACCTGCAGGAGATGGAACCTATACTTGACGCTGCTAGAGTGCCCAAAAACCTGAGACTAGGTAGGTCATGAGCCTAGGGGAAAACCTGCTGCTATTCTGCTTAAGGATCATGGAATAAAATGACTTGTAGTAATATACTGCTATAGCCATAGTGGAGAGCATGGCTGAACCCTCATCAGAGAAGCTTCCTGCAGTAAATAGAAATTAACGACAAGACCCACAACTGGACAATGTGCAGAGAGTGGGAGACTTTGAAGCACTTAGTCCTAAATGGGATGTCTTCATCAAAGTCCTTCCCTCAGGACTCAGGGATCTATGCAGAAGAGGCAGAAAGACTCTAAGAGCCAGAGATGATAGATGACTAAGGAAACACCGTCTTCCAGATACAACAGGACTGATGCCCATATGAACCCACAGAGGCTTGAACAAACTGCACAGGTCCAAACCAGACAAGTCCCAGCACTGAGAAGGGGAGTAGATAAAAAGTCTCACCTCTACCCATAACCAAGAAGCTATTTGCAATTGAAACCTGCTAGGATAGGGACAGTTAATTTTTTTCAATGGAAACCAAGTAGATCAACCACACTTCAAGGCAGGCCACATCCCCAGGAGTAGTTTACTGAGATAAAATTGATCCTATGGTTTTTGTGTGTGTGTGTGTGTGTGTGTGTGTTTTTGTTTTGATTTTTTTTTGTTTAGGTATTTTTTAGTCTTGTTGACTTTCTTTTCTTTTAGTCTGTTTTGATAGTTGGATTTTTTGTTTTTGTTTTTTTGTCTTTTTGTTTACAGAGAGAAAAAATATAAAGTTGGATGAGTAGGGAAGAGGGGAGGACCTGGGAGGAGTTGCAGGAAGGGAAAGAATGTAATCAAAATGTATTATATAAAAATGTTAAAAAAAAAAAAGGTTGGTCTTTAAGCATTTATGTTTGAAGTGTCAAACACATAACTATAAATTGGAATAGCCTTTGGTTGATTATTAGTGTCCCAACCACGTTGATGATCTGGATATGACTCCTGTGTGTGTATGATTACTCACTAATATTTTATGAAACCTAAATGTTTTCTATCTTGTTTGCTTTTTATTTGTAAATGTCATATCAACCTAGGTATGAAAATGTGAATTTGCCCACAGTTGCTTTCATTGCCACTGTCCTGCCTTCATCTGGTTTCATCAGAGTGAAACCCTGTGTGCTTTTTGAGGAGACTGGCATGAACTTCTCAGATGAAAAGGGAAGTTTTAGGTTTGGGGCCCTTTGAAATGTGACTGCATTCTTGTATGGTGATTTGCTTCCATGTCCAAGATTTTGAGTTGATATGCAGTCAGAAGGTCTGCAAAAAAAAAAAAAAAGGCATTTGGGAATGTTTTCATTTATAGCCTTTTAACTTAAGGAGTTTATGGTTGCCTCAGCTTCAGTATAGGAATTTAGGGGTCTTTGCAGTAAATTAAGTAGCACTTAAAACACAAATGGAAGCTATCACATTTTGTGGTTTGTTTGCTCCAGGAAAACACCACCAAGCCAGTGAAACAAAGCAGAATGTGATTGCATCAGACAAAGCAGCAGAAATACCAGTTGTCCATGAACATGAGCACGGCCACGACCACACACAGCTGCATGCCTACATAGGCGTGTCCCTTGTCCTGGGCTTTGTGTTTATGTTGTTAGTGGACCAGATTGGCAGCTCCCATGTGCATTCCACTGACGGTGAGTAGCTCTCAGGCTTTGGGGGCTGTGTGGGCACTTCAGTCTGCACCAGTAGCCTTAATTGCAAACTTGTTTTCCTCAGGTGTTGTGGAGCTAGTAAGTTGTGGCATGGCACAACTGTTTATTGATCTATCGACCCTGCTGGGCTTAAAGCAGTGGCATTTGGGTGAGAGTCTAGGGTAGAAGTCCTTTATCTCTTCTGTGCTATGAAACCCTTAGGCAGGCTAAAGCCTGTAGCCCACTTATTGGAATGTTGATCTTTATAAACTTAGTACAAAGCACTACAGAGAATTCAAGGCTATCCTTGTCTACATACTGAGTTCCAGACCAGCCAGGAGATACACAGTGAGAATTATCTAACAGCTAGCCAACCAACAAACAAAAACCCCAAACCAACCAACCAAACAAGCAAAGAACTTGATAGTGAGTAAATTATTATCTGCTTATTAGATACAGGGAGGAAAGAAGTAAATAAAGAAGTTTGAAAGTGCTTTGACCAGATGATCAAGATCTGAAGTCTGCTTTGGTGTAGCTCAGGGAGCCGTCAGACCAGCCTCCTACAGCTAACTATGTTGATGCGCAGAATTGAACCCAGGCCCTCTGGAAGAGCAGCCAGTTCTCTTAACTGCTGAGCCATCTCTCTATTAACCCCCTACCCCAATAAAAGAATTTTAAATTATATAGGCCTCTTCTGTTTATGTAACCCAGGCTGGCATCAAACACAGCCTTCTGCCTTTGTCTTCCAAGTGCTAGGATTACAGGAGTATATCACTGCTGGGGACGCAGCTCCGCCGCCCTTATTACTACTACAAAAGGCGTGTGCTACCACACCTTGAAGTCACAGAGGTCAATCTCCCTCTGCCTCCCAAGTGTTGGGATTAAAGGTGTCTACTACCACACACAACAACGCTCTTCCTTTTTTTTGTTTTGTTTCTTACTTTAAGAACTTCAACTTTTAGTCTGCATATATTTTTAATACACTGTAAACCATTTAAAAATTTTCTTTGTCTTTGAATCTCTCTTTACTGTATATCTCTCTTTTTCTGACCACATGAGTCTTTAATTTACCAAGCAATATCAGTACGACTAAAGCCGTGGCTTTGCCAGCTAGATCCAGTCCATTCCTTAGCTTTCCAACCTCATGGCTGAGGTACTGGCTGTAGCCATGTTTACTGCCACAACTCTACGGCATTTCAAGGTTCCTGCCAGCAAGTAAGTTGCAGCATTATGTCCACAGACAACACACAAGTCCTCTCTCTGTAGTTGGCCCTCCTGCCTCAAACAGTCAGAGTTTTCCCTGGCAGGATGGCCCAGAAAGCCGGCATTTTTAAACGGCACAGCTTTTTTCCTGCTACAGCTGAAAACCGAAAAGCATGTGTTCAGCTTTTCGTCAACACCATTTAAGTGTTTCGTGGCAGGACCTCTTAATGAGCTGCAGGGTTTTGCAGCTAAAGCTGAGTCAGGAAGCTTCTCTTAGATGAGAGCGCTTGCTTGCCTCTAGCAAGCAGAGTGCCACAAATGCTTTAAAGCCAGAGTTCACGCTGGCAGCACAGCCCCAAGAAGCTGCGCTTTAAAATGACACAGCGTTTTTTCTGCTGCTGTTGCCGAATCAGGAAATCTCTCTACAGCACACCACCAACAAACAGCAAAAATCTGTGTTAAACTCTTTCTCCCTTATTTTTAAGCCTTCTCAGGTTTTCTAAGTGGATTTAGTCCATCACGTCGGGCGCCATTTGTAGTAAATAAGGGCGGCGGAGCTGCGTCCCCAGCACCTCGGCTGCCTGGCTAGCTTATGCCCGAAATAACAACACACAAACTGTATTCATTTAATCACTGCTTGGCCCATTTCTATCTAGCCTCTTCTAGGCTAATTCTCACATATTAATTTAGCCCATTTCTAATCATCTGTGTAGCGCCCCTAGGTGCGCTTACCGGGAAGATTCTAGCCTATGTCCATCCTGGGTCGGAGCTTCATCTCGTGCGTCTGCCTGGGAGCTGGGAGCATGGCGTCTCTCTGAGGCGTCTGCTCCCAAGAGGAAAGCTGTGGAGTCTGAGCTCACTTCCTCTTCCTCCCAGCATTCTGTTCTGTTTACTCCTCCCACCTATCTTCTAACCAATGAGGGCCAAGCAGTTTCTTTTTATTTAACCAATGACCTTCCTCCATCATATCACATACATAGCTCTGGTTTTATGTATTACTAAATGTCAGTAAAAGTTAATTCACTTGTCAACATTATGCTGAACTGCAGTCTCTTCCTGTAGGTTTATAACAACCATTGTGTCCTCTTGCTTGATTAAAAAAAATTACATGGCCGGGCGGTGGTGGCGCATGCCTTTAATCCCAGCACTTGGGAGGCAGAGGCAGGCGGATCTCTGTGAGTTCGAGACCAGCCTGGTCTACAAGAGCTAGTTCCAGGACAGGCTCCAAAACCACAGAGAAACCCTGTCTCGAAAAAAAAAAAATATTACATGATTTTCCATGTGTGTGTCTCTGCACATGAGGGTCCCCGCATAGGCCAGAGGAGTTAGATCCCCTGGAGCTGGTCACAGGTAGCTATGAGCCATCAGATGTGAGTGCTGAGAGTAGAACTGTACACCTCCATCCTTCCTCTCCCTCTCCATGAAGTCTAATTTGTGTTGCACAAATACTCTTGGTTGTGGGGTGTGGAGGCTGCTCTGGAGAGTAGTTGACCTACTAGGGATCCACTCTTAAGGAGAATGGTCTCTTTCTCTCCTAGCAGCTACCAAATGCCAAGAGCTCCTTAGCTAGGGCTGGATCTTCATTCCCTGCCTCCACTCCCACCCCTATGTTTCCCATGAAAGCAGTACCATCCCCAGAAAAAGGAGTTATAAAGCAGCATTGGGTGCCCAGTGCTGCATACAGTACGTGAGACATGTTATACGGGAAGAGGAAGAAGGACAGAGTGTACTGGTTACAACTGGCCTGGGATGGAAGCAGGGACATGGTTTTCTCTCTCTGAGGTGGGGATACGGAACCTCTGCAGCTACACAGAATGTTAGTTGAGCCAAGAGACAGTTATTTTGAGCTAGGTTTATTCTCTGATCCCTTCTTGATGGATGTGATCCTAGGATTTGACTTGGACTAGTGTCTAGGTTTTGGGTCAATACTCTGGGAAAGTTAATACTTGCCCAGAACTAGAGATGAGGAGATTTAGGGAAAGGGGGGTGAAAATGTTGTTAGGAAGTACTAGAGAAACTGTGTTAACTGGTCTAGATACTAAGAGCTACTACGGACCTAGGTGATGCTTAGCCTCATGCCAGGTGTGGTGGTTCTGATTTGTAATCAGAAGCTAAGCCAGGGAAGTCACAAACCCAAGGCCTGCATGGTCTTTAGAGTTAGTTAGGGCCAGTCTGACACTTAGTGAAACTCTATCTCAAAATTTAAAAAAAAAAAAAGTAAAAAGGAGGCTGGGAATTATAACTCAGTGGACTCAGTGGAAGAGTGCTCAGATGCATGGACAAGGCCCTGGGTTCAGTTCTCAGTCCTGAAGGAACAACCTACGTAACAGCATGGTTGCAGCTGACCTGAGCTGGTTAATGGTACAGCGGAAGGGTAGTGCTTACAGGTGCCTCTGATGTGACTGGCTAAGCCGAGTTTGGGGAAAGTAAGAAAAGCAGTGGGCAACTGTAGTAACTTGGTGAAAGCTCATGCTAGGGTGGTCGCTGCAAAATGGAGAGGGGATGAGAGCAGAGTTGCAGGTGGGTTAGATGAGCCTGCAAAGAAGTAAACAGAGGCCAGAGAGCACTTTCTGCAGACTGAGGAAGTTCAGGCAGTTGGGGATTTTACATTTCAGGAATTTATCCAGGAGTTCCCACACACCCATCTCTTTAGTGCAAGGAGAACATCTAAGTATTTGAAGTAGAAAAAAAACAATGAGAAAAAAAATCTACATCAAAGTTTGAAATCTGAGCTTTCAAAATACTTATCCAGCTGGATGTGGTCTTGTATATCTTAATCCCAGCACTCAGGAAGCTGAGGCAGGGTGATTTTGAGTTCAAGGCCTACAAGGGCTGCACAGTGAAACAGTAACAATGACAATAATAACGAACAGACCATCTCCAGACAGATGTCTCTATTGCTTTATGTCATACCACTTTATGATTCTTTCTCATTCTCATGTAGATCCAGAAACAGCAAGGCCTAGCAGTTCCAAAATTACCACCACGCTGGGGCTGGTTGTCCACGCTGCAGGTAAGTCTGGGGTGCAGTGAATGCTCTTGGGGAGGGTGCTGAACAAAGCCCTCTAGCTTGAGCACGGCCCTGTTATCTGTGTTTACAAGCTGAGAGCGATTTCTGTTTTTTTTTTTTACATACACATATTAAACCATATATATGTATGTTGATATATGTATATATTTATTTCAAATTTTAGTGGCCTCCTTTAATGTGATTTCTGTATTTTTGATACCTAAACACAAGGTATAAGGTGGACATGGGGCACACACCTGTAATCCAAGCACTGAGAAAGTGGAGGCAGTAGGATCACAAATTCAAGATCAGTTTGAGCTACTTAGAGTTCAGGGTTAGCCAGAGCTATATATCCGGACCCTGTCCAAAAGAATCTGGACTGTAGCTCAGTGGAAAAACATCTGTCTAGTGTGTGAATGGCTTGTGTTCAAGCCTCAGCACTACCAAACAGAAAGGATATTTCATGTCACTGGGAAACTATGCCATTTAAAGTAATACTGCTGCTGTTTGGAAGATAGCTGTACTCATATGTTTATATGCCACCTGTGGCTTGATTTGTGCAGTAGTGACAGAGTTGAGTAGTTACAAGAGACCAGGTATTTCCTGCCTGGGCTTGAAGTTTGCTGACCTCTGCCCTAAGATCTTTCTGGAGACGAGCTTGGGCATTTCAGCACCAAACAGCTCTGCTGCCCCATGTAGGCTGAGGTCTAAGCAGAAGACTCAGCATTGCTGATGGGACTCGCTTTAGTACCACAACCCAAACCTAGACCCTGATGGTAGGATTCTGTCAGAATCAAATAAAGGCGTGTGAAAAGTAGCTCACTCCTAGCCTGCTGTTTTCTGCTTTCTAATAAAATTCACTGATGTCACCGATCCGGAGGCAGTGGGACCTGGGAGAATGGAGCCAATAAATGCAATAGACTAAAGTCTCATGCAATAGCCAACTTTCTTCAGAGCCCCAGGCATTTTACTCTGAGGGTAAGAAAGGTTGCATGGGCCGGGCGGTGGTTGCGCACGCCTTTAATCCCAGCACTCGGGAGGCAGAGGCAGGCGGATCTCTGTGAGTTCGAGACCAGCCTGGTCTACAGAGCTAGTTCCAGGACAGGCTCCAAAACCACAGAGAAACCCTGTCTCGAAAAACCAAAAAAAAAAAAAAAAAAAAAAAAAGAAAGGTTGCATGGGACTGGCGAGGTGACTCAGTTGTTTAGAGCATGTACTGCTCTTGCAGAGGAGCTGAGTTCAGTTCCCAGCACCCACAGCAGGCATTGCAACTACCTCCAACTCCAGCTCCAAGGGGATCTGATACTGTTGGTCCACACGAGCACCTGGACACACTTACACACGTACACATAATCTAAAAATAATAAAAATATATCTTTTAAAAAAAGGAAAGGTCACATGAATAAAGTTCTCATGAATTCAAGCTGTATACTGTTGTAGGAGCGGCGGGCTATGTTCCTGGTACCCGGCCGCCCGCACGGCTAGCTTTATACCCGAAATAATTACATGGAAACTGTATTCTTTTAAACACTGCCTGGCCCATTAGTTCCAGCCTCTTATTGGCTAGCTCTTACATATTGATCTAACCCATTTCTAATAATCTGTGTAGCCCACAAGGTGGCTTACCAGGGAAGATCTTAACCTGCGGCTGTGTCGGGTGGGAGAATCATGGCGACTGCCTGACTCGGCTTCTTTCTCCCAGCATTCTGTTCTGTCTACTCCGCCTACCTAATTTTCTGTCCTATCAGGCCAAGCAGTTTTCTTTATTAGTTAACCAGTGAAAGCAACAGATAAGATACAAGACCCACCTCCATCAGTATACAATTGTAAGGATAAGCCGCACATGACAAAAGCATGTTTTTAGAGACATAATAAAGGATAAATGTTTGAGAAGCAACAGCAAGCAACAATGAGCAATCTGAACTCACTCCTATCTACCACACTTGGGAAGAGCGCAAAAACTTTACGTTCCAAGAACAGTTTTGTGTTTGGAACCAACTGAGGTCACAAGACTTTTGTCCTGTTTTCTTGGCAGTATTCTCAAAGCACTCAGACTTCTCCTCATACAACTCCATTCCTAAACTGTGTTTCCACACACCCATTCAGCCAAAGTCCCTGTGCTGGCCAATTTTATGTCTGCTTGACACAACTGGAGTCATCTGAAAGGAAGGAGCCTTTATTGAGAAAACGCCTCAGTAAGATCAAGCTGTAGGGCATTTTCTTAATTGGTGATTGATGAGAAGGGGCCAGTCCATTGTGGTGGTGCCATCCTTTGGCTGTTGGTCCTGGAAAGCAGGCTAAGAAAGCCTTGGGGAGCAAGCCAGTAAGCAGCACCCCTCCATGACCTCTGAATCCGCTCCTGCCTCCAGGTTCCAGCGCTGCTGGAGCTCCAGAACTGACTAACGTTGATGAACAGTGATGTGGAAGTGTAAGCTGAATAAACCCTTTCCTCTGCAAATTGCTTTGGTTATGGTGTTTCATCACAGAGATAGCAACCCAAACTAAGGCAGTCCCCATCCCACGTGAATCATCTGTGTTGAGGCCTCAAGCCTTGAAGACAGAAAGCTGCTTCCTTTGAGATTCTTTAGCACTACTATATTACAGTTTGACTCCTCAGTAGTTGTCTGTGTTTCATACTTTCTTTTTAACAATCAAAACAGCTAACATACGGACTACTCAGGGCCAGATGCTAAGCTCTTTGCTAAGATGAATTTTCTTTCATTTTTCACCCTCACGAGGCCCTAAAAATGCATGTTTTGCCCCATCTTAAAGATGAAGTTCAGAGAGGTTGAGTAACTTCCCTAGAACCAAGTCCAACTCTGCCTGGCTTTGGAGCCCATGCACCCAGCCCTGCACTTGTGTCCTTCATAGCATCTTCTCTTTCCTTGTCTCCAAATTTAGCGGATGGTGTAGCTCTGGGAGCAGCAGCTTCTACTTCACAGACTAGCGTTCAGTTAATTGTGTTTGTGGCGATAATGCTACACAAGGTAAGCCAAGATTGGGTATTGAACATATTTGTAATTAAAATTTGTCTTGGTCCTAGAAGTATTTCTGATATATGGGGTTTTATTTGTTTTGTTTTGTTTTTTGGTTGTTGGGGTTTTTTTTAGCTTTTAAAATGTATTTATTTTTGTGTGTGTGTACATGGTCATATACATGTATGACCATTAGCGTGAAGTTTGTTTTCTCCTTTTACCTTTGACCGGGTCCTGGGGTTTGAACTCAGTCAGGTCTCAAGGCCTTCGTAGCAAACACTTTGACCCATTGAGGCATCTTGATAGCCTTTTTTGTTTGTTTGTTTCTTAATTGCTATCTATTTAACAGAATTAAATATGTCTGCTCATAGCTAATTTTTTTACTATTATTTTCTTAAAATCTTATTTGAAGGGCTTTATTTTTTTGTATTATCATATATACAAAGGGATAAATTCTTACTGATTTCCATTTTTAAAAATATCTATTTTATTATGTATTTTATGTATATGAGTGCTTTGTCTGCATATACCCCTGCATGCCAGAAGAGGGAACAGGATCCCATTATCATTGATTGTGAGCCACCATGTGGTTGCTGGGACTCAGGAACTTTGAAAGGGCAGCCAGTGTTCTTAACCACCAAGCCATCTCTCAAGCCCTCTTTTTTTCTTCCTTCCTTCCTTTCTTTCTTTCTTTCTTTTCTTTTTGGTTTTTCGAGACAGGATTTCTCTGTTTTTTCTGTGTAACAGCCCTGGCTAGCTCTTGTAGACCAGGCTGTCCTTGAACTCACAAAGATCTGCCTGTCTCTGTCTCCCGAGTGCTAGGATTAAAGGTGTGCACCACCACCACCTGGCTCTCAATTTCTATTTTTCATAGAATTTTTTTCACATAGCTGAAGAGATGGTTCAGTGGGTAAAATTGCTTGCTGAGCAAGTCTGACAAGCCCAGTTCCCCAATGTTGTCCTCTGGTCATCGCACACACTGGTGCACAGGTGGTTACATTCACACACATAATAATAAATAAGAATTTAAAAATTCCAAATAATTTTCTGTACAGTTCTACAAGATGCATATATATGGACACACACAGGCTTATCTTGTGGGAACACTGATCCCTAAAAGGCAAGCTTGCTCTTGGTGGGATGCCTAGGTTTCTGTAATGAGCGTTCATATTCAGATGACACCGTATGTTTCTTTTTTTTTTTTTTTTTTTTTTTTATATATAACAGCTTCCTTTATTAATATATATTACATATATTCCTTTACATAGAGATATATAGAGATACAGATATATCCCTGAACAAAATCCCCCCCTTTTCACACAACAGTTCTGTTCTTGAGGAATACAGGATTTTTTAAAGCATCATGCCACGTATTTCTTTGTTAAAATACATTTGCAACTTCTGTAATTCTAACTAGGTTAGTCACCTTTAGGAATCAGTATGGAGCCATAGTATCTGTACTGCAGTGTGGCTAGGATCCCATCAGCAGAGTTTCTATCTTTATGGCAAGTAAACCATCTCCACAGATTCCCACAGCACTCCGCAATCATGAGAGCTAGAGACATTGTTGAGGATCGTACCTGAAACCCCGCATGTCACTTTATCACCCCCAGTTCAGCCCTGCTCTGTTCTCTTCCTCGCATGACAAGGCACATTCATGCCACCCCCTAAATAGTGGCTGTCTGGTCCAATCCCAAGACCCTGGGGGACTCCATGTACACATGGACGAAGAGCATTGTCGGCTCTGCACACTTCCTTTCTTTTCTTGCCTTTCCTTTTGACAATTCACTACTTACAAATCCAACATTTAAGTTACTGTAAAAAAAAAAAATTTAGCACCAAAAATCTTTTGAAAAAAAATTACTCTCAAAAACATATGATGGGAAATGGAAAGTCTCAAAGAAGCAGAAAGTCTTCAGAGTGAAGGGCTTAGTGTTTTTTTTTTTTTTTTATTTTAAAGTTTTTAATTAATTAATTTTTTTTTTTGAATTTTTTTTTTTAATAATTTTTTTATTAAGAAAAGAAGAAAAAAAACATAAACAAAAAACAAGTTTCCACCTCCTCCCAGCCTCCCATCTCCCTCCCCCTCCTCCCACCCTTCTCCCCCTCCTCCCACCTTCTACCCCTCCCCCCACTCCTCTCCCCCTCCCTCTCCAGTCCACAGAGCAGTCCAGGTTCCCTGCCCTGTGGCAAGTCCTAGGTCCTCCCCCCTCCGTCCATATCTAGGAAGGTGAACATCCAAACTGGCTAGGCTTCCACAAAGCCAGCACATTAAGTAGGATCAAAACCCCGTGCCATTGTCCTTGGCGTCTCATCAGCCCTCATTGTTCGCCATGTTCAGAGAGTCTGGCTTTATCCCATGCTTTTTCAGTCACAGTCCAGCTGGCCTTGGTGAGCTCCCAGTAGATCAGCTCCACTGTCTCAGTGGGTGGGTGCACGCCTCGTGGTCCCGACTTCTTTGCTCATGTTCTCCCTCCTTCTGCTCCTCATTGGGACCTTGGGAGCTCAGTCCAGTGCTCCAGTGTGGGTCTCTGTCTCTGTCTCCATCCATCACCAGATGAAGGTTCTATGATGATATGCAAGATATTCGTCAGTATTGCTCTCGGATAGGGTCATTTCAGGTTCCCAGTCCTCAGCTACCCAAGGAACTAACTGGGAACCTCATGTTGGGCACTTGGGAGCCCCTCTAGGGTCAAATCTCTTGCTCACCCTAAAGTGGTTCCCTTAACTAAGAATTGTGGTTCCGTGCTCCCCTATCCACCTTTCCTTTATCCCAATTCTCCTGATTCCCCAAGTCCCCCCTCCTTCCCTTCTACCTTTTCTCTCCCCATCTCCCCTTACCCCCATCCCACCCCACCCCCAAAATCCTAATTTTCTCCCCGGCAATTGGGTCTACTTCCCTTAGCCAAGAGGATAACTATATGTTTTTCCTTGGGTTCACCTTCTTACTTAGCTTCTTTAGGTTCACCTATTGTAGACTCCGTGGCCCTAATTTATGGCTAGAAACCAATTATGAGCGAGTACATCCCATGTTCATCTTTTTGGGTCTGGGACACCTCACTCAGGATAGTGTTTTCTATTTCCATCCATTTGCCTGCAAAATTCGAGAAGTCATTGTTTTTTACCGCAGCGTAGTACTCTAGCGTGTATATATTCCATACTTTCTTCATCCATTCTTCCATTGAAGGGCATCTAGGTTGTTTCCAGGTTCTGGCTATTACAAATAATACTGCTATGAACATAGTTGAACAAATGCTTTTGTCATATGATAGAGCATCTCTTGGGTATATTCCCAGGAGTGGTATTGCTGGGTCCAGGGGTAAGTTGATCCCGAATTTCCTGAGAAACCGAAACACTGACTTCCACAGTGGTTGCACAAGATGGCATTCCCACCAGCAATGGATGAGGGTACCCGTTCCTCCACAGCCTCTCCAGCAAAGGTTATCCTTGGTGTTTTTGACTTTAGCCATTCTGACAGGTGTAAGATGATATCTCAAAGTTGTTTTGATTTGCATTTCCCTGATTGCTAAGGAAGTTGAGCACGACTTTAAGTGTCTTTTGGCCATTTGAACTTCCTCTGCTGAGAATTCTCTGTTCAGTTCAGTGCCCCATTTTTTAATTGGGTTAATTAGCATTTTAAAGTCTAGTTTCTTGAGTTCTCTATATATTTTGGAGATCAGACCTTTGTCTGTTGTGGGGTTGGTGAAGATCTTCTCCCAATCAGTAGGTTGCCTTTGTGTCTTATTGACTATGTCCTTTGCTTTACAGAAGCTTCTCAGTTTAAGTAGGTCCCATTTATTCAATGTTGCCCTTAATGTCTGTGCTTCTGGGGTTATACATAGGAAGCGATCTCCTGTGCCCAGCTCCTGTAGGGTACTTCCCACTTTCTCTTCTATCAGGTTCAGTGTGTTCGGGCTGATATTGAGGTCTTTAATCCATTTGGACTTGAGTTTTGTGCACGGTGATAGATAAGGGTCTATTTTCATTCTTCTACAAGATGACATCCAGTTGTGCCAGCACCATTTGTTGAAGATGCTTTCTTTCTTCCATTTTATACTTTTAGCTCCTTTATCGAAAATCAGGTGTTCATAGGTTTGTGGGATAAAATCCGGGTCTTCTATACGATTCCATTGGTCGACTTCTCTGTTTTTATGCCAGTACCACACTGTTTTCATTACTGTAGCTCTGTAATAGAGTTTGAAGTCAGGGATGGTAATGCCTCCAGAAGATCCTTTATTGTATAGGATTGTTTTGGCTATCCTGGGTTTTTTGTTTTTCCATATAAAGTTGATTATTGTCCTCTCCAGATCTGTGAAGAATTTTGATGGGATCTTGATGGGGATTGCATTGAATCTATAAATAGCCTTTGGTAGAATTGCCATTTTTACTATGTTGATCCTCCCAATCCAAGAGCAAGGGAGGTCCATCCATTTTTTGGTATCCTCTTCAATTTCTTTCTTCAATGCCTTAAAGTTCTTGTCAAATAGATCTTTCACTTCCTTGGTTAGATGTACCCCAAGATATTTTATGCTGTTTTTGGCTATTGTGAATGGTGAAGCTTCTCTGATTTCCCTCTCTGCTTCCATATCCTTTGTGTATAAGAGGGCGACTGATTTTTTGGAGTTGATCTTGTATCCTGCCACATTACTAAAGCTGTTTATCAGCTGTAGGAGTTCTTTGGTGGAGTTTTTGGGGTCGCTTATGTACACTATCATATCATCTGCAAATAACGAAAGTTTAACTTCTTCCTTTCCAATTCGAATCCCCTTGATTCCATTATGTTGTCTTATTGCTATTGCTAGAACTTCAAGCACTATATTGAAGAGGTATGGGGAGAGTGGACAGCCTTGTCGTGTTCCTGAGTTAAGTGGGATGGCTTTGAGTTTCTCTCCGTTTAATTTGATGTTAGCTGTCGGCTTGCTGTATATAGCTTTTATTATATTTAGGTATGACCCTTGTATCCCTAATCTCTCCAAGACTTTTAACATAAATGGATGTTGAATTTTGTCAAATGCTTTTTCAGCATCTAATGAAATGATCATATGGTTTTTTTCTTTCAGTTTATTTATATGCTGGATTACATTGATAGATTTTCGTATGTTGAACCAGCCCTGCATCTCAGGAATGAAGCCTACTTGATCATAATGGATAATTTTTCGGATGTGTTCTTGGATTCGATTTGCCAGTATTTTGTTGAGGATTTTTGCGTCGATATTCATGAGTGAGATTGGCCTGTAGTTCTCTTTCCTGGTTGAGTCTTTGAGTGGTTTTGGTATCAGAGTAATTGTGGCTTCATAAAAGGAGTTTGGTAATGACCCTTCTGTTTCTATCTTGTGGAATACATTAAGGAGTATAGGTATTAGATCTTCTTGGAAGATCTGGTAGAATTCCGCATTGAAACCATCTGGTCCTGGGCTTTTTTTGGTAGGGAGGTTTTTGATAACCTCTTCTAATTCTTCGCGACTAACAGGTCTATTTAGATTGTTCACCAGGTCCTGATTTAACTTTGGTATATGATATTTATCTAAAAAAGTATCCATTTCCTTTACATTTTCCAATTTTGTGGCATATAGGCTTTTGTAGTAAGATCTAATGATTCTCTGAATTTCCTCTGTGTCTGTGGTTATGTCCCCCTTTTCATTTCTGATCTTATTAATTTGCAAATTCTCTCTCTGCCGTTTGATTAGCTTGGATAGTGGTTTGTCAATCTTGTTGATTTTCTCCAGGAACCAGCTTTTTGTTTCATTGATTTTTTGTATTGTTTTCTGTGTTTCTATTTTGTTGATTTCAGCCCTCATTTTGATTATTTCCAGTCTTCTACTCCTCCTAGGTGAGTCTGCTTCTTTTTTTTCTAGAGCTTTCAGGTGGGCTGTTAAGTCTCCAATGTGAGCTTTCTCTGTTTTCTTTAAGTGGGCACTTAGTGCTATGAACTTTCCTCTTAGGACTGCTTTCATAGTGTCCCATAAGTTTGAGTATGTTGTTTCTTTATTTTCATTGAATTCCAGGAAGACTTTAATTTCTTTCTTTATTTCTTCCTTAATCCAGCTATGGTTCAATAGTTGACTGTTCAGTTTCCATGACTTTGTATGCTTTCTGGGGGTAGCATTATTGTTGAATTCTAACTTTAATCCATGGTGATCTGATAAGACACAGGTGGTTACTAATATTTTTTTGTAACTGTGGATGTTTGCTTTGTTACCGACTATGTGGTCGATTTTCGAGAAGGTTCCATGAGCTGCAGAGAAGAAGGTATATTCTTTCCTATTTGGATGGAATGTTCTATAGATGTCTGTTAAGTCCATTTGATTCATTACCTTCACTAATTCTCTTATTTCTCTGTTAGGTTCCTGTCTGATTGACCTGTCCATTGGTGAGAGAGGAGTGTTGAAGTCTCCTACTATTAGTGTGTGCGGTTTGATGGCTGCCTTGAATTTTAGCAATGTTTCTTTTATGTACGTGGGTGCTTTTATATTAGGGGCATAGATGTTCAGGATTGAGACTTCATCCTGATGAACTGTTCCTGTTATGAGTATAAAATGCCCCTCTCCATCTCTTCTGATTGATTTAAGTTTAAAGTCAACTTTGTTAGAGATTAGTATGGCCACACCTGCCTGTTTCTTAGGACCATTTGCTTGATAGGCCTTTTCCCAGCCCTTTACTCTGAGTAGGTGCCTGTCTTTGTGGTTGAGGTGTGTTTCTTGTAAACAGCAGAATGTTGGATCCTGTTTTCTTATCCAATCTCTTAGCCTGTGCCTTTTTATAGGTGAGTTGAGTCCATTGACATTAAGTGATATTAATGACCAGTGGTTGTTAACTCCGGTCATTTTTTTTTTTAGTCGTAGAGTTTGTGAGTTTCCCTTCTTTGTTTTGTGTTGGTGAAGGGTCTCTAGATGTCTGAGGTATTGTGGTCATTGTTGGACTCCTTGGTTAGTGATTTTCCTTCAATTACTTTCTGTAAGGCTGGATTTGTGGCTGCGTATTGTTTAAATTTGTTTTTATCCTGGAAAATTTTATTTTCTCCATTTATAGTGAATGAAAGCTTGGCTGGGTATAGTAATCTGGGCTTGCACCCATGGTCTCTCAGTTTCTGCAGTACATCTAACCAGGACCTTCTGGCTTTCATGGTTTCCATGGAGAAGTCAGGTGTAAGTCTGATAGGTTTACCTTTATAAGTAATTTGGCCTTTTTCCTTTGCAGCTCTTAATATTCTTTCCTTATTTTGTATGCTTTGTGTTTTGATAATTATATGGCGAGGGGATGTTTTTTTTTGATCCAGCCTATTCGGTGTTCTGTATGCTTCTTGCACCTTCATAGGAAAATCTTTCCTTAGGTTGGGAAAGTTTTCTTCTATAATTTTATTAAATAGATTTTCTGGACCATTGAGCTGCCCTTCTTCTCCTTCTTCTACTCCTATTATTCTTAGGTTTGGTCTTTTTATTGTGTCCCATATTTCCTGAATGTTTTGTGATGAGAGTTTGTTGGACTTGCTGCTTTCTTTGATCAGTGTGTTTATTTTCTCTATGGTATCTTCAGAATCCGAGAGTCTTTCTTCTATCTCTTGTATTCTGCTGGTTATGCTTGTTTCTGTAGTCTCTATTCGTTTACCTAGATTTTCCATGTCCAGACGGCCCTCTGTTTGTGTTTTCTTCTTTGCCTCCATTTCAGTTTTCAGGTCTTGAACTGTTTCCATTATCTGTTTGATTGTTTTTCCTTGGTTTTCTAGGGTATCATTCACTGATTTATTCAATTCTTCAAACTTTCTGTTATATTTCTCATCCATTTCTATAAGGGCGTTTTTTACATGCTGTTTAAGGGTGTCAATCACTTTCATGAAGTCAATCTTTTCTCCTTCCTCTTGATTAAGGGGTTCTTGTCCTCCCGTTGTGAGGTCGCTTGTTTCTGGTAGCTTCATGTTGCTTTTCAGCTTGTTGGGCGAATTCTTGCCTTGACGTCGGCCCATCTCTTCTTCCAAATGCTCCCTATGGATCTTCTTTTACCGGATTAGGTCTCCTTGCCTACCAAACGCTGTCTCTCCCCAATGTTGGCTCTCCCAATGCTGGGTCTCCCCAATGCTGGGTCTCCTGGCGCCGAAAGATCAGGCCTCCCTGCTGGTTGGGCAGCTCGCAGACAAAGCGCCTACCCCGCTTGGTGCAGGCAGGCCACAGAAACAAAGGAACTGCTGCCCCCCGGGAGCCCCGGCTACTCGGACTCAGCGCCCAGATAGGCTGGGCTGGGCGATGCCACGCGCCAAAAGAGGGCAGTGGGGGCGAAGTGGGGAGGGCTCTGGACGGAAGCTGGGTGGGCCAGGAAGAAAGAGGCAGCACCCGGGGAGTAGAGGCCCTGCAGAGAGCCCAAACAGGACAGGGGGCCAAGAAACCCCCGAGCTCCCCGTCCCAGGCTGGCGCCGTGGGCCAGAAACTCACCCCAATGCTGGGTCTCCTGGCGCCGAAAGATCAGGCCTCCGTGCTGGTTGGGCAGCCCGCAGACAAAGCGCCTACCCCGCTTGGTGCAGGCAGGCCACAGAAACAAAGGAACTGCTGCCCCCCGGGAGCCCCGGCTACTCGGACCCAGCGCCCAGATAGGCTGCGCTGGGCGATGCTACGCGCCAAAAGAGGGCAGTGGGGGCGAAGTGGGGAGGGGTCTGGACGGAAGCTGGGTGGGCCAGGAAGAAAGAGGCAGCAGAGAGCCCAAGCAGGACAGGGGGCCAAGAAACCCCCGAGCTCCCCGTCCCAGGCTGGCGCCGTGGGCCAGAAACTCACCCCAATGCTGGGTCTCCTGGCGCCGAAAGATCAGGCCTCCGTGCTGGTTGGGCAGCCCGCAGACAAAGCGCCTACCCCGCTTGGTGCAGGCAGGCCACAGAAACAAAGGAACTGCTGCCCGCCCTGGAGCCCCGGGTACTCAGACCCAGCGCCCAGATAGGCTGCGCTGGGCGATGCTACGCGCCAAAAGAGGGCAGTGGGGGCGAAGTGGGGAGGGGTCTGGACGGAAGCTGGGTGGGCCAGGAAGAAAGAGGCAGCAGAGAGCCCAAGCAGGACAGGGGGCCAAGAAACCCCCGAGCTCCCCGTCCCAGGCTGGCGCCGTGGGCCAGAAACTCACCCCAATGCTGGGTCTCCTGGCGCCGAAAGATCAGGCCTCCGTGCTGGTTGGGCAGCCCGCAGACAAAGCGCCTACCCCGCTTGGTGCAGGCAGGCCACAGAAACAAAGGAACTGCTGCCCCCCGGGAGCCCCGGCTACTCGGACCCAGCGCCCAGATAGGCTGCGCTGGGCGATGCTACGCGCCAAAAGAGGGCAGTGGGGGCGAAGTGGGGAGGGGTCTGGACGGAAGCTGGGTGGGCCAGGAAGAAAGAGGCAGCAGAGAGCCCAAGCAGGACAGGGGGCCAAGAAACCCCCGAGCTCCCCGTCCCAGGCTGGCGCCGTGGGCCAGAAACTCACCCCAATGCTGGGTCTCCTGGCGCCGAAAGATCAGGCCTCCGTGCTGGTTGGGCAGCTCGCAGACAAAGCGCCTACCCCGCTTGGTGCAGGCAGGCCACAGAAACAAAGGAACTGCTGCCCCCCGGGAGCCCCGGCTACTCGGACCCAGCGCCCAGATAGGCTGCGCTGGGCGATGCTACGCGCCAAAAGAGGGCAGTGGGGGCGAAGTGGGGAGGGGTCTGGACGGAAGCTGGGTGGGCCAGGAAGAAAGAGGCAGCAGAGAGCCCAAGCAGGACAGGGGGCCAAGAAACCCCCGAGCTCCCCGTCCCAGGCTGGCGCCGTGGGCCAGAAACTCACCCCAATGCTGGGTCTCCTGGCGCCGAAAGATCAGGCCTCCGTGCTGGTTGGGCAGCCCGCAGGCAAAGCGCCTACCCCGCTTGGTGCAGGCAGGCCACAGACGACACCGTATGTTTCTTGAGATGGAAGCAAGCCCTATTTGTCAAGTGATAATAAGGGCTACTTTGTCATTTCCAGGCTCCAGCAGCATTTGGGCTGGTTTCCTTCCTGATCCATGCTGGCCTGGAGCGGAATCGAATTAGAAAGCACTTGCTGGTATTTGCATTGGCAGCACCAGCCATGTCCATGCTGACATACTTAGGATTAAGTAAGGTAAGTGTGAGCATCCCTTACTGTACGGTCATGTACCTAGTTCCCCACATAGATATAGATGTAAAGTCTGCAGCACGTGAACTAATGGGACTGAGAGCTATGACTGACCCAACACAAAACCATAAACTTACTGAAACATGATGCAGCCCTGATAGTTTCTTCTCAAATACAAGTATCTCTTCACTGACTGCTGTGCTTCAGAACCTTCCACAGGAAGCATGGCAGTACATGCTGTGTCTGGGACAAGGTGTGAAGTTTTAACCAATGGCCTGGGCACACAGATTTACTCTTCTTAATAGAAAAGACTGTGGCTGGCTGTATAAAGATTAGCAAATGATCACAGGTATGGTGGCACATGTCTGTAATCCCAGCACTTGGGAGACTGAGGCAGGAGAGTTCAAGCCTAGCCCAGGTTATATTATGAGACCTTGTCTTAAATAATCAAAAACTACAAACCCAGATTACTGAATGTTGTGGAGTAGTACTTTAGGCAAAGATGTTACATTTATTTATTCTGCATTTGTTTAACTATGTAAAGATGTGTTACATTTATTTTATCTTGCTTGCCTAAGGAACCTGATTTATCTAATAAAAAACTGAATGGCCAATAGCTAGACAGCAGAGGGATAGGCAGGGCTGGTAGGCAAAGAGATTAAGTAGGAGGAGGAATCTAGATTGGGGGAGAAGAGAGAACAAGGGAGAAAAGAGGGAGATGCCCCAGGCCAGCCAGGTAGCAGCCAGCCAGCGAGCCACAGAAGCAGCAGGAGCAGCAGGATTGAAGGAAAAGTAAAAAGCCCCAAAGCAAAATGTAGATGATGAGAAACAGGTTATATTTAAGTTGTAAGAGCTAGTGGAACAAGCATAAGATAATTAATAATAAGTCTCCATGTCATGATTTGGGGACTGCTGGTTCTAGAAAGCCTGCTACAAATGAATGGGATACATTTTAAATGTTGTGAGGGCAGCTATTGCGTACTTCTGTTGTGTTTTGTTTTTGAGACAGTGTCTCTCTGTGTAGCCCTAACTGTCCTAGAATTCTTAATGTAGACAAGGTTTGCCTCAAACCCAGAGATCCGCCTGCCTCTGTTGCATCTTGATTAGTCTGTCTCAAGCACCTGGCCTGGTACATAGAGGATACTTATTAAATGTTAGAACTAATGAATTATGACTAAAATTCTGAGATTCATCTCAGACATAAGTGAAACCTCCTAACCAGCACTTGAAAGTGGCTTTGAAAAGCAGCTGTTATTGATACAGCTTTCATTTCACAATGGTAAGAGTAAATTTTAAATGTTCTTCCTGCAAAAACACAAGCGTAGATATTAATTAGCTTGATTTTTTTTTATTTTATTATTTTCTCAAATCATAGTATCTGTATAATGAAAATTATGAATTTTAAATAAATTTTAAATCTGTGATTGCATGTTGTCACTGGTGTTCTCAGTCTTTTATTTGAGACCTCCCCTTGAATTTTCTATCTCAAGATGCCTCCATGTACCAAGCAGCACCAAGCATAAATAAATACTCAGATTTAGTTGGGACATCTTCCTGTCTCCAACTTTGATGTGACTTTTTTCCTCGTTCTCTCTTCTAATTCACAGAGCAGCAAAGAAGCCCTTTCAGAGGTCAATGCCACTGGAGTGGCCATGCTGTTCTCTGCTGGGACATTTCTTTATGTTGCCACTGTTCACGTCCTCCCTGAAGTGGGTGGAATGGGGCACAGCCACAAAGCAGACTCCACTGGAGGGAAAGGCCTCAGCCGCCTCGAGGTGGCCGCCCTGGTTCTGGGGTGCCTCATTCCACTCATCCTATCAATAGGACACCAGCATTAACGTTCAGGTTCCAGCCTCAGTCCACGGCCATTGCCATCCAGGAAGAAGAGCAAGCGTGGGACGCCCCTCACTTCCTCAGTGTCTCGTCTCACCTTGCCCATCTCCACCGTGTTCCTAGAGTCCGAGGGAGATGAGGGTCAATCGTGGAGAAGCGGAACAGCGCGTAGCAGGAACATTATAGTCAGACAGAGACTTTGTGTTGTCTTTTAAAGGGACTTTGACATATTGAGTTTTGATGTTTCTCTTAACCCTATTCTCAGGGAAGATGGAATTTAGTTTTAAAGAAAAGTGGAGAACTTCATACAATGAAATAGTAATTATGACAATACAGTGTTCTGTAATTATGCTAAAGTTTTTCCCCTTAGTGTAGAGGCTCTACCACTTTCTCCGTTGGTTTTTAACATGGGTCCCACCGTCTCTGACTGGTGCTTTAGCATCTGTGCCACACACCTTGAGAGAAGGTGGCAACACTCACCCTCTTGATGCTAAAGGTGATGGTAATTAATTTGAGGTTAGAGTAAGGAAAATAAGGGCAGAAGACACAAGCTGACTTGTACCTGAGAGAGATGTCCAGCGAAAGATGTCTAGAGTCTTGAGCATCTCCTTTGCACGTGCCTCCCTAAACAGAGCCTACCCTGCCAGTAGGGCAGTGAAGGTGGGGCTGGCTTTTGAAGAGGGTCCGGTATCTTACAGCATTTTCCTGAAGTAGCCTTTGCAGGATGCCTGTCTGCAGCACATTCTTCCTGAGGAGCCAGGATCTGTTCAGGCACAGCCTTCAACAACAGCGTGATCACAGTGAATTAAGGGATGTTAAATTTTCCAGGAATTTGGCTAGTAACTGACATCTTTGTAGTAGCCTTTTATTAAGTAACACTATTACAAAGTGTGTTGTCCTTTTCTGCTAAGTCAGTGCTTCTCAACCTTCCTAATACTATGACCCTTTAATGCAGTTCCCCATGTTGTGGTGACCCCCAACCATAAAATTATTTTCATTGCTACTTCATAACTGTAATTTTGCTACTGCTGTGAATTGTAATGTAGATATCTGATATGCAACACCTGTGGGGGTCACAAACCCACAGGCTGAGAACTGCTGTTATTTCTTTTAGCAGCCGGCAGTCCCTCTGGCTGAGTCCTTGTCCTCTGCTCAGCTCCTGTGCAGGAGCAGCAGGAGCGTCAGAAGGGAGTGTCCGCTGCTGGCCTCAAGCTCCTGTAATCATGTCAGTGTCCACTCTCCCCGTGCTGTGCTCTTTCCTGCCCGCTACCTGTGTGCTGCTCACTGCTCCTGCTGATGTCAGGACTGGTGTGAGATGACTTTTCATCAGGACAACCACTTCTGAACCATGATGATAAAGACAGCCAGCACTGTCCCTATTCTTCATTTCCTTCAAATGAGTTACCTTGGTGGCAAATACCACTTTTTCAAGCCCTTAAAAATGTCACCTCCTCATGTGTGAGTTGACATATCACTAATACTTTGATAATTTAAGCAGTGGAGACAGAGAAAGTATTCAACAAACGAAGGTGATTTTTCCATGTTTGCCAAAATCTGCCTAAACCCTGTTTTGTCAGACAAGTGTATAATACTGTATTAATTTATATTTTCTGTATCATGTCAAAACACTTTACATAAAGAGAGAGCCAAGACTAGTTTCTTCAGCGCAGTGGCTCCAGTCATTTGTATTTTTAGGACACTGCCAGCATGCCTGTGGTTTCCTTTTCTCTCCTAAACTGCCACCAGGGCAGCAGCTGTGGAATTAAACTCGCAAGCCCTCTGCTGGCCACAGTGAAGAAAGTTAGCAGAAGTGCAGTTTTGTTTGGAGGCTGGTAGCCATTGCAGCCCACGTGAGGTGACAGAAGGCGTGCAGTGTGGGAGCTGGGTGACTCCTGATGAGGCACAAACAGCTAACTTGGGAAAGGTCTGGGCTCATCAAGTCCTTCCAAAGTACAGTTATCATGATTCTTTCTAGAAACTTTACTGTGTCAAGTAAATAGCCAATTTCTGTGTCTGGTTTGGTTTGAATCGAAGTAACCTCTGTCATCTTACTACATGTAGTAGTCAGGGATTGTTGCGCTGGCCAGAGCCTCTTTCACTCAGCAGTGCCTTGCCATCTTGCTTCTAAGCTTGGTTAGAATATCTTGCTGGGTTGGGCCTTGGACTCTGGCAAGGACTGAACCATCAAACTGCTAAATTTGCCCCCCACCCCCACCTCAGTGGTAATGAGCCTTCCAAAGCTGGGGCCCTTCGCAGGCCCTGAGCTGCTGCCTGGGAACCACTCATCCCTTCCCTGGACATCAGGCTCAAATAGCCATAGAACCTTAATAGGGGTCCAATGCATTTTAGGCAGCAGGAACCATGCCGTAGGGTAAGAGCCTCTGTCTAGGGAGGGAGAGGTTGCTCACGGGCAGGCAGTGACCTCAGAGAGGCCACCTTGATGTTCACTTTCCAACGTGTTTCTGTCATTTTCCTCCTCAAAACTCCCTCCAGAGGTGTGGATGCCTTAATGCGATAACACATTTGAACACATTGGTGATGCTTCGGCTGCTGCCGTGATTACCAGTGGAGTTATGGGCTACCAAAGAAGTACTACATAAAAAGCATGGGCCATCCTTCCTCATAACCAAAGCAGTCTTAATTACAATTGGAGCCCCTTTCTCTGGGAGACATGGATGTACTTCAGATTCCAGTCATGCTGCTAAAAGGCAACTATAAGTTGAAAACACTGATCCACTCCCCTCACTGGGTCCCCAGTGTCGCAGCGGTGTTCCTGTTTGATTCTGCTTTTCTGTCTGTGCTGTTGCCAGCTTGTGTCTTACAGGCAGACATTCTGGCCTGGAACACCAGCAGTTGGAACAGTACCGAGGCAGTGTGTCTCCCCATTCCACCCTAGTCTTCAAATTTCTCAATTAAAGACAGCCAGGTCAGCCTGCTCTGGGGTTTTTGGATTATTAGAGAAAAGAAAAGAAAAGGTGCCATTTCTTGTAGAAAAGGGAAAAAGATTAAAAAAAAAAAAACAGTCTGTCCCTGACTGGGTCTCTTTTTCAGGGGTTAGAACTAGGAGGGACACACCAGCGACAGAGTGTGTTAAGCCCTGAAACTCATGGTAGTGAAGTTGTGATCATGGGAACTGTATGCCAACAGCACAAACCAGAGCCCCAGACTGTTGCAGCCCAGGGCCACGCCCTCGGCAGCCGTTCTACAAGAGAGGCTTGCAGCAGCAGGTTTCTGCGCAGCACAGATGGGCCTCGCCCCTGAAGAGCACTGGTGGAGATACTGTACAACGACAACCTTTTTGTGCTTGAGACATTGCAGTTCAGCTCAGGAGCCCCGCAGGTGTGTGGCTGCAGGGACAGGACTGGCAGATCACGTAGCGCTGCTTTAGATGTGCTCAGTCCAGCACAGCTGCTGAACAGACTGGTTTTGTCCGCTCTTTGTCTGGTGATGTCTTCCTGTAGGCCGGGAGTCTGAGGGTGTGGTGACATCATAGTTCTCCTGGTCTGGTGGCCTGAACGGTGATTTCAGATGTTTCCTTTTCTGGATCCTTTGTACACATAAATTCATTCCATGGATGGCTGCCTTATAATTTTGTCTCTTTCCACTTTAATTGTGAATGGTTTCAAAATTGCTGTTTTTTGATTTGTTTTATGATATTAAATTTTTATTAGTGCACATCTTATGTGAATGGTTCTTTATTTATACAATGGCAGTATTTGTGTTTGGCAACCAGGCCTGATGCAGATTTGAACAATCAAACAGGTGGGTAGTCAGGATGGCTCAGCTGGTAAAGACACCTACTGCCAAGCCCAGTGCCCTGGGTTCAATCCTGAAACCCACATGGTGGAAGGAGAGAGCCAACTCCTATGAGTGACCTATGATCTCCACATGTGTACTGTGGTATGTGTGCCCCACCCCCATAAAAACAAATATAAATATTTTTAGGTAATGGTAGGTTGTAAAGGACAGAAGAAGGGTACCCTTTAGACAGAGGAGGAAAGAGAGGGGAAATGAGGAACCCTGAATGCCACTGCTCCAAAAGACAAACCCAGTGGTAATCATCTCCTTTCTTGCTGCTCATTAGCAGATATTAATTTATAAAAGTAGCTTTTCCAAAAGAGAAGCAGGCAAGTGGATCATTATGTGCCCCTTCCAAAGGTTAAGGGTGTTATATGAGCATATAAATGCTCTGATCAGTTGTGTCTGGAGAAAGATACTTAAATGGAATTGCTGACATTTGAATTAGGCATGGGGGCGGTCAGGCGCAGGCATGCCTCAGTCTGGAGGGCAGAGAACAACTTTCATGAGTTTCCTCCTCTGGGTTGGTTTGGACTTGGGCTGCCAGGCTTGCTTGACAAGCCACAAGCACCTTTACCCACTGAGCGATCTCACTGGCACATGGAGTTGTTTTTTTAAATTGTATTTATTAGTAACATGTTTATTGTATTTATTAATGGCATGCCCATGCCTGTTGACTTAGCACTGTAGAGGCAGAAGCAGTTAGGCTGCCATGAATTCAAGATGCGCTAAGGAGTGAGACCCTGTCTCAGCAAAGCCAACCAAACAACAAAAACGACAGGCTCTGGGATGTAGCTCAGTTGGTAGAATGCTTGTCTGGTATGCAAGAGACCCTGCATGTTCAGTTTCCAATACTGTATGCAGCAGGGATGGTGGCTGGTGCCCATAATTCTAGCACTCAGGTAGAGGCAGGAGGGTCAGAAGTTCAGGGTCGTTCTTCACTGCATAGTTCAAGGCCAGCCTGGTTTGCACGAGACCCCCCAGCTCAATAAATCATATATTTAATATATCATTTATAATATATATATCATATATATAATTGTACAAAATAGGAATTTCATTATGACATCTGCCTACAGATAATATGATGCACTTTAATCATATTAATCCCTTTATTGCCCTCTGTTTTCCCTCCTCTCCCTTTTCTGCTGGCTCCTTCCCAAACTGTCTGCCTTCTTTTGATAGGGTCTCACTATGTAGTCGGAATTCATCTGAAACTCACTATGTAGACCAGGTCAGCCTTAGATTCAGAAGTCTGCCTCCTTTGGGGAATAAAGGCAGAGTCTGGGATTGAGGTGGGTGATCTCTTTTAAATTGAGATCAGAGCTGAGATAAGATGTAGTATTTGTTGTGTGGCTTATTGCACATAGCACAGTGATCTACAGTTCCACCTGTGTCCCTGCAAAGGTTGTAATTTTGTTCCTTAGGACCAAATAATATTCCACCATGTGTACATGGTGTAGGAGTTCCTTCTGTTTCTGTGTTGCTTTCATTGGAGAATGAATAAAGAAACTGCCTTGGCCTAGTTGATAGGACAGAACTTAGGTAGGAGGAGTAGACAGACTGAATGCTGGGAAGAAGGGCAGAGTGGCAGATGCCATGGATCTCCTGCCTGAGATGGACACTGGTTAGAATCTTGCTGGTAAGCCACAGTCACAGATTAATAAAAATGGATTAAATTAAGATATAAGAATGAGCCAATAAGAAGTTAGAACTAATGGGCCAGGCAATGTTTAAATGAATACAGTTTCTGTGTGATTATTTTGGGTGTAAGATAGCC
This sequence comes from Microtus oregoni, assembly GCF_018167655.1. Lineage (NCBI taxonomy): Eukaryota > Metazoa > Chordata > Mammalia > Rodentia > Cricetidae > Microtus > Microtus oregoni. Next base: position 16,729,790 of record NW_024543068.1, on the reverse strand, counting down.
AGGCCGTTCCTCCTGTTACATATGCATACACATTTTCTTTCTTTCCTTTTTTTTTTTAAAGATTTATTTATTATGTATACAGTGTTCTGTCTATCTGTATGCTTGCTGGCCTGAAGAGGGCACCAGATCTTATTACAGGTGACTGTGAGCCACCATGTGGTTGCTGGGAATTGAACTCAGGACCTCTGGAAGAGCAGTCAGTGCTCTTATCCTCTGAGCCATCTCTCCAGCCCCCAAAAGGTGGGTACTGTGCATTGGCCGGGAATCAAACCCGGGTCAACTGCTTGGAAGGCAGCTATGCTCACCACTATACCACCAATGCCACCACATTTTCCTTAACCATTTATCTGTTGATAAGTGGCTAAGCTGATTCCATAACTTGGTTCTTCTGACAATTGCCTACAGTGATATTTTGTTTATGTTTTAACAAATAAAGCCAGCTTTTAAAATTAAATAAATAATAAAAATTTAAAAAGATAAAAACCAGCAAAGAGGACACACTACTTGTGGTCCCTGCCACCTCTTAGAGAAGTGAAATCTGAAGTCAGGGAGTTAGCATTGTACCCTGCCCTCACTTCTGGGAGAGTGAAAGACGCTAGCCAAGTAGCGAGCAGTCCTTACTTTGTGTTATTTCTTAGGAAGATCTGGAGTTTAAGGCCAGCCTTGACTACATGGGATCCTGCCAAGGGGAGAGAGGGTTCAGAGAAATATAAAATTCTAGAGATAAGTGGGTCATATCAGTGTCCCCTGCCAGGCGCGGTCCTGCCTGGTCGCCATATGGGTGATACGTGGATGGAGTAGCTGGGGAGTTCTGGGTCTCTTCATTCTAGTGATTGGGAGATGTTCCCCTTCCCATGCCTGCATTCCTGTCTCCCTGAATTACTGACCAGGGACTAAAGTCTCCCTTGTTCCACACTCTGAGCAGAGTCCTGCTTCACCCTGGCAGACTCGCCCTGCCTCTGGCCTTTCCCCAATGTTCCTGTTCTCTCTGCTCCTGAGCTATAAAAAAAGGCATGTCCTAAGAGTGACCCTGCCCACCACCCTCCTCTGTGCATAGACCACTACCATTCTCATCAAAATGTGTGCGTGCGTGTGTGTGTGTGTGTGTGTGTGTATACTATTTTATGTGCGTGAGCATTTTGTCTGCATGCTTATATGTGCACAATGTGCTTGTCTGGTAACCTCAGACGACCAGAGAGGGTTTGGATCCAAACCAAAGTTAGGGATGTTTGTGAATCATGTCAGTGCTGGGAATCAAACCCAGGTCCTCTGAAAGAGCAGCAAGTGTTCTTGACCACTAAGCCATCTCTCCTGGCTGTGGTTTAGCTGGATCTTCTAGGCTCAGGATAAAAGGTAGGGGCAGAAGAAGCATGCCTTTTTAAATTCTCTTCTGTTGCAGCCCTTGTCCTACAAGATTAGGTATGTTTAGGGGATTATCCTGAATGTTGGTCATAGACAGATTAACTCAGTACTTTGAGAATCAGAAATCAACCTTGGGGGACTTGCACCAACATCCCAAGCTAATATGGTGCTGAGTAGTGGAAGGCCCTCTCCCCACTTAAGGCTGGGTCTCACTGTGTAGCCCAGGCTGGCCCTGAATTCATGATTCACCTGCTTCAGCCTCCCAAATTGCTGGGACTTCAGATATGCACCACCAAACCATGTGATAGGGCCCCCTTTTGATATGTGAGTTCTAGAGGGTTTCAAAGTAACTTGCCTTCAACCTTTTTATTGAGTGAAGCTGGAACTAACACTGGTGCCTATCTGGCCTGCTGAATTTTGTATTCAGTTCTAATGAGGGACCAACTCCCTGGATCTCCCTCGGGGATGTTTTAGGAACATGTAAGATTATAACAATAAATGGCTTACGGCTTTACTAGCCAAACTCAACATATCTACCAAGACCCAAATAAAATACCCATCTTCTTAGAAGCTAAATTGTGTGTGTGTGGTGTGTGTGTGTGTGTGTGTGTGTGTGTGTATGTGTGTTTGAGACAGGGTTTCTCTGTAGCTTTGGAGCCTGCCCTGGAACTAGCTCTTGTAGACCAGGCCTCGAACTCACAGAGATCCACCTGCCTCTGCCTCCTGAGTGCTAGGAGGCATGTGCCACCACTGCCTGGATAGAAGCTAAATTAATATATGTATTTTTATCCACCTAGCACCCTTTAAGAGGCAGCAGCATATGCATTTCTGAGAAGTCTGCTGCCCGAGTGCTGCCCTGGGGTCCCCAAAGCCCATATTAGTGCTGGGAAGTGGCAGGACAGCAAGGTGTTCCAGCTCCCCCCAGAAACATCGACCCTGGCATCCTTGGGTGTGAGCACCTGTGGGCAGTTAGAGCAACAGGCCGCCTGATGATGATGAGAACAAGCTGATCTTTGAGACTGGTGCAAGGGAGCCTGCCAGGGAAATCTCTAACGGGGGCCGCAGAGTGGCCTCAGGTGGGCATGCTCTGGGCAGGCAAGCCTTCCTGCAGGGCTGGTGGGGACCAGTCTTCCATGCTCTGATTTGCCTCCCCTACCTTCAACTTTCCCTGGCTTTGTCCTGACCCCTGGTGCATGCACCCCACATTACCTCCTGCACTGGTTAATTTTAACAACCTAGTATCACCTGGGAGGAAGTCTCAGTGAGGAATTACCTAGAGCAGTAGGCATGCCTGTGGAAGACTGTCCTGTTAATTGATGGTGGATGGGTACCATGGGCTAGGCTCTGGCCTGTGTGTGAGTAGAGAAAGCTAGCTGAACACTAAGCAAGCAAGCGATTATATGCTCTGCTCTTGGTCATGGATGTGGTGTGATTGGCTGTTTGCATTCCTGCCTTGACCTACCAAAAATGGATTGTAATTTGGAGTTAATTATAAGCCAGGTAAAGGGGGCTGGAGAGATGGCTCAGTGGTTAAGAGCATTGCCTGCTCTTCCAAAGGTCCTGAGTTCAAGTCCCAGCAACCACATGATGGCTCACAACCATCTGTAATGAGGTCTGGTGCCCTCTTCTGGCCTGCAGGCATACATGTAGACAGACTATTGTATACATAATAAATAAATAAATATTTAAAAAAAAAAAGCCAGGTAAAGAGTTTCCTATGTTGCTTTTTGTTGAAGTATTTTTTTCACAGAAACCGAAACGAGACAAGGACACATCTCTCCAAGGTTACTCTGGAGGCAGCCAAGCCTTGCACAGCAACCGCACCTGACATTAGAAAATCCAATCACAGAAGAAACAAAGCACAACAAAAAGGAGTTTATCAGGGCGTGACGTGGGGAAGGCATTACAGGGGAGTCGTTTGGCCTGAGTGTGAGCAGAACTAAGAAGGAAGAGCAACATTCTAGACCAAAGGAAGGGCGAGCAGAGAAAAGACGCAGGAGTAATGACAAAACATCAGAACGTGTGTGTGTGTGTGTGTGCAAGTGCGAGTGTTCTTGTGTGTGTGTACACACGCACGTGTGTGCATGTGTGCGTGTGTGTGTGTGTGTCAGGTATTACAGCTGAAGGTCAGGAGTCGGGGGCTAGAGTCAAGGCAGTGGCGACCAGCAGAGGGTATTGCCAGCTCACGTGGCCAGCTTTGGACTTTGAGATCAGATGGGGGACAACCGGTAAGCCTGGACTCTGGATGATCCTGCTGTGTGGGAGAGAGTTCATGCTGGGAGTGGAGAGTAGCAAAGGCTGAGAACACAAGGCCCTCAGAAGCCCAGTGATTACCCTTGGCTCTCACAGCCAATGTCTCAAAGTCTGTCATGGAAAAGCAACTTCCACATCATTCTCAGACAAGCCACAGATTCCATCTTATAGGTGAGGAAGCTATGAGCTTGAGACACTGGTCTCCATTTGGCTGACCAACAAAAGCAGAAAACCACTGGGCAAAGATGCGTCAATGCACTAGGCACTTGCCGAATGCCTACTACATTACCCCATCCCTGTCCTGTGCCTACTACATACCCCATCCCTGTCCTGTGCCTACTACATACCCCATCCCTGTCCTGTGCCTACTGCATACCCCATCCCTGTCCTGTGCCTACTACATTACCCCATCCCTGTCCTGTGCCTACTACATACCCTGTCCCTGTCCTGTGCCTACTACATTACCCCATCCCTGTCCTGTGCCTACTGCATACCCCATCCCTGTCCTGTACCTACTGCATACCCCATCCCTGTCCTGTGCCTACTACATACCCTGTCCCTGTCCTGTGCCTACTACATACCCCATTCCTGTGCCTACTACATACCCCATCCCTGTCCTGTGCCTACTACATTACCCCATCCCTGTCCTGTACCTACTGCATACCCCATCCCTGTCCTGTGCCTACTACATTACCCCATCCCTGTCCTGTACCTACTGCATACCCCATCCCTGTCCTGTGCCTACTACATACCCCGTCCCTGTCCTGTGCCTACTACATACCCCGTCCCTGTCCTGTGCCTACTACATACCCCGTCCCTGTCCTGTGCCTACTACATACCCCGTCCCTGTCCTGTGCCTATTACATACCCCGTCCCTGTCCTGTGCCTACTACATACCCCGTCCCTGTCCTGTGCCTACTACATACCCCGTCCCTGTCCTGAAGTAGCTCATGTAAAGAAGAGCAGCAGTCACCGGAGAGAAACTCTAAACCAAGCAGTGGGCTGGAGTAGAACAGGCAAAGATCCACTATACCAAGGTTATCTGAAACTGGCCACAGCCTTTATGTGAGCCCAGCAATTAGTGCTAGCGGAGGGAGACATGATGCTGCTCCAGGCTTGACCAGAGCTAGCCCAGAGCTAGCCACTTCTACTTCTTGCTCCTATAGGGATACCTGGGTGCTGTGGTAGCTCAGGGAAACCAGGTTGTATCATTCCTGGGTCCTTCACTTGGAGCATGCCTGGAAACAGAGGAAATGGTCTGTGTGCCCGAGGGTGGGGCTCTGGGATAGAGTGGGTAGGGAGCTGAGGAGACGACACTGTGGGAAGAACTTTTGAACATGTTGCTGGAAGCTTTTGCAGCCCAGTCAGGGTCTGATGCCAGGGAAGCCCTTGTCTCCATTTCCCTTCAGGGAATGTTTTATTGTCTTTTCTGAGTGTGGAAGTTGGTCTTGTGTCTAAGAGCCGAGAGCTGCAACCCCATCAGGTTTCCCTCACACAGCTCCTTCCTGGAGGCTGCTGTTCACGTAGAGTGGGGTATTAACACTCCTGTTCCAGAGGGTCTGACACCCTCTTCTGGCCTCCTCAGGGCTCCTGCACATGGTGCACACAAAACTCACCCAACTAAACATATGAACACGTAAAATACATCCTAAGAACCCTTAGATAACCCTTAAAGAACCCTCAGGTAAGTTCTCAATTGAGAAATGACTAACATGGAGAATACTCAAAGTGGCTTAGCATTTCCCAAGTTCCCACTACAGTTGACAAGCCGTGAACTGCAGTGGGAAAGTCTAGATTCAGAGCAAATCAAGATGTCTGATCGACAGCTTGCCCCACTCCACATGTATACACAGACCCAGGCATGTTTCAGGGAAAGCCTAGCTATGTAACCTTGGGTACACAACTTATTATTATTATTATTATTGTTTTAAAGATTTGCTTATTATACAGTGTTTTGCCTGCATGTTTGCCTACACACCAGAAGAGGGCACCAGATCTCATTATAGATGGTTGTGAACCACCACATGGTTGCTGGGAATTGAACTCAAGACCTCTGGAAGAGCAGTCAGTGTTTTTAACCTCAGAGCCATCTCTCCAGCCCAACTTTTTTTTTTTTGAGACAGTGTCTCATTATGTAGCCCAGTCTGATCTCCAAGCTGTGATCCTCCTGCCTCAGCTTCCCGAATACTTGGATTACAGAAGTGTTTCTCCTGAGTGGTAGATAACTTAAAAAACAGAAACAACTAAACAGTGCACCTCAGCGTCTTAGCAAACAAGAACAAGCCAAATGCCAAAGCAGAAGATAGTGATGAAACACACTGAGAAGATACAAAAAGTTAAACAGTTCTTTTGAAATAGTTTAAAGATTATTTATATGTATGAGTGTTTACCTGCATGTATGTATGTGTACCACATGTGTGCCTGGTGCCCACAGAGGTCACAAGAGGGCGCCGGATCCCCTGGAACTGGAGTTACCGGCGGTTGTGAGTCACCATGTGGTACTGGGGACTGAACCCTTGTCCTCTACAAGAGAGCAACAAATGCCCTTAACCACAGGGCCACCTCCCCACACCTAGAGTTTGTTCTTTGGAAAGACAAACAAGATTGGCAGCTTTTAGCCAAGCTCTGTTGAGCTAAAATTATCTCAGGGCGAGGCCTGTAGGACAGAGAAAAGCCTGGCTTGAGTTTGAGGGAGTCTCAAAGCTACCGAGGATGAGACAGCAAAATACCCCTCCAGCCAGAGGGAGGGCTTGGCTGTCTCTCATTGGCTGAAGTTGCCCCTACATCACATGATGTCACTTAACCTATATAAGCTGACACAGTAATAAACTAAGTTCTGCTTTACTTGACTCCCATCGCGTCTGATTGTCCTGTGTCATGGGGCTGTGGAACAGGCAGATAAACACACTCGCCTTTCCCTGGGGAATAAGGCTAAGGAAGCCTAGCAAAACTCATCATAAGAGAAAAAGAGAAGATCAATATTAGGAAGATTAGAGCAAGAAATGGTGGCACACACCTTTAACCCCAGTACTCTAAAGACAGAGGCAGGAGGATATCTGTATGAATTCAAGGTCATCCTGGTCTTCACAGTGACTTCCAGGCCAGTCAGGGTTGCACAGCGAGACATTGTCTGAGAAAAGAGAGATGAAAGGCATGGGGGTGGGGCGTGGTGCCGTTCCAGCAGATACAAATGGCTTATTAGGGAATATTTTTGAAAACCTGTGTTCCAAAAAGATGGAAGATCTAGAAGTCCATAAATTCCTGGGGACATATGACTCAACAGACTTGAATTAAAAGTTAGATAAACCTTTTTCATCTTGATTTTTCTCATGGGGCAATGAAGATTCAAGTGTTGCCCTTAGCCTCTTGCCACAATTAGCTAAATTAGGTGAACTGGAGACGGTACACTGAGAACAGCAGCACCACACCTAACCAGGAGGCTGGGGGCAACCTTTAGCCTGAGTTTCCACCCTAATCTCATTGGAATGCTAAGACTGGGTCATCCTGGCCAAGCATGTAGTACATGCCTGTAATTCCAGCACTCCAGAAGTGGAGGCAGGAGGATAACAAATTTGAGACCAGGGCCGATGTGAGATATCCTTCTGTGTATGTGTTGCTTTATTGTTTGATGAATAAAGCTGTTTTGGCCAATGGCTTAGCAGAGTAAAGCCAAGTGGGAAATCCAAACAGAGATATATAGAGAGAGTAGGTGGAGTCAGAGAGACTCCATGTAGCTGCCAAAGAAGGCAGATGCCATGTAACTGCCCAAGAAGCAAGGAGTAATAAACCACCAGCCTCGTGGTAAATATAAAATAATAGAAATGGGTTAATTTAAGTTGTAAGAGCTAGCTAGAAATACGCCTGAGACATCAGTCAAACAGTGTTGTAATTAATATGGTTTCTATATGGTTATTCGGGTCTGAGCTGTCAGGAAACAACAGTCTCTTATTACACTGGGCTACATAGCAAGATTCTATCTCTAGGAAAGAAAGGAAGGGAGGAATAAAGAAAAGAATGCTTAGGCACCCCCCACCTACTCGTCCTCTGGCCTGGCTTGTTTGTCTTCCCCAGGACTCTGTGCACTAAGACACCCGTCAACTGGGCAGAGAACACAGTGGGAACAGAAAAGCTTTGCCCATGCCTGACCTGGCGGCATCCGGGCTGTCTGACAAGGGGAAGAGAACCGCTGAAGTATCTCATTGCGTGCCTCTTACAGTTTTTCTACCCAACCTTAACTGTTAGTTGAAGGCTGTCCAGATACCCTGCACGCAGATGAAATGAGCAAGACTGGCTTCTCTCGACCATTAAAGAAACCTAGGCTCCGTTTCTTCCATCACAGAACATTTCCCAGGAGCCCCTGGGCTTTTTCAGCCCCTCCCCTTGAAAAATTTCTCACGAGTGGCTCTACCCGTGCCATGGCTCACAAGCTCATCACTGGCCTTTACCACAAGGCCAGGGCTGCCACTGACCCGATTCAGGAGACAGAATGAGTTTGCTAAAAGGCTCTCAGGAGGGCCAGAGAGCCAGGCTTGAGGGGGAGTTTCTAGAACAATCCTTCAAACCCTGCCCATGCCACAGAGCATTAGCTGCTGCTGTCAGGTGCTGCCAGGATTCTGACTCCAAGTGACTCCCACTGCAGTGGGCACCCTTGCTACTGCTGCCTCAGCAAGGCAGCCCAGAAGCCATAGAAACCTCTGGACGCAAGTCGGGTGCCTTCGCCACCTGCTTCCCTGGAAAAGCAAGTGCCAGTGCGTGCTACTTCCTGTGTTTACCACCTGCAATTCAAGGTCCTGCTGTGCTCCAGGGAACACAGTACCAAAGGCTCTTGGTGCAAGTTTCCATTGTGTGTGTGTGTGTGTGTGTGTGTGTGTGTGTGTGTGTGTGTTTGGTTTGTTTGTGTTTGCAGGCCTCCTAAAGTAGTAAAGCATCCAGGATCAGGATTATAAACGAGCACCTGCAAGGGCCTGAGCACCTGCAAGGGCCTGAGCACCTGCAAGGGACCTAGTGCCTGCAAGGGACAATGCAATTCAATGGTAGGGCAGCTGCCGAGCATTCAGAAGGCCCCAGGCTTGATTCTCGGGAAGATAAAAACAGTTTTATAGACTATAAAGAAGAAAAGCTGGGCAGATAAGACAACAAGAGAAGGTGACAGTGAAGTCTTTGAAGGATGCCTTTTTTAGGGCATTCAGGTCAAATATTTTAAGGCAATTAAGCAAACGATGAAAAGTGAGGCAAGATTGTGGGTTGACTGGAAAGGGTGCTAGGGCTGGAGAGGTCGGTCTCTTGCTTTGGGTGGTGGTTACATGGGGTTCGCATTCATCAAATGAGCCCTGGAGATATGGTATACTAACTACCTCAATGTTGCTTGCTCAGGGCAAATTCATCAAGTCTGAGCAAAGTGATCTGGCTCTCAGATTACCCATCTATTTGTTAACTCTGATGCAGTTTCACTTCTTTATTTCACTAAGGGCATCGGTGAATTATGGCTGCCTCTGAGGGCTGGTGGGTTCTTAACCTGGAAAAGACTCAAAGGGGGAGAGGGAGGGGTGCGGCTCCAGTATGCAAACAAACCCTTTCTTCACTTTTGGAGTGCCTTTCCACCTGCAGAGAAGGAGGCCAAAGGCAGTCCTGAGGCCTGGCCAGAGTGATGCGGTCAACAAATGCCCTCACTGAGAGCAGAAGGGGACAGAGCACCTAGCCCTGTGGAGCACCGGAGACGCACAGATAAATCACGAACACAAGCTGCCTTGACAGTTTGAGATTGACGCCGAGTGTCAAATGCCAGCACAGACTGCCAAGTGCCAGGAAAAGAAATTCGATCTGGTCCAGACAGTCGCGCAGCAGTGCAAAGTGAAACCCACCTGTGGGGACAGGGAAGGGTCCTGAACCTTGCTGGAACCTTTTCTACAAGGCGGGTCTTTGGGCACTTACCAAAAAGTTTTAGCTGGACACCGGCCTGCCCCAAGCAGGTGAGAAAAACACGGTCCAGAGGTTTGCAAAGTCATTGAAAGCCTGAGTGGGAATCACAAGTCCAGTTCTGCAAATGACCCTGCTCTTCACCACGCACACCTAGCCAGCCCTCGTTTTGACGTAGGGGCCACAGATTATAAGGAACTGGGAGAGTGCTGGGCGCCTGGGTGGGTATGGGGAGGTGCAATGGCCAAATCCCCGGCCGAGCGACAGGCCGGGACCCTGAGGACTCTCTGAGCTGAGCTCTGCAGCCGGCGCCTGCCCTCATTGGCGCTCGCCGCTGGCCTGCGGCCGGCTCACCTGCCACTCCCAGCCAATCCAGGCCACCAGAATTGAGGCTGCCTGCGCGGGAGGGGGTGGGGGAGAGTGGATGCTGCGAGCCTACGGCGGAGCTGCCCTCCCCGCGGAGTTCCCTCCCAGCCGGCGGCGCTCCCGAGCTTCGTCCCAGGCGCTGGCTGCGGTTCCCGAGCCCCTCGGCGTCCGGCTCCGCTCGCTAGGACGAGCCCCGACGGCGTCCCGAGCTGCCTTTGCTCGTCGCGCCCACTGCTTCTCGCTGTCCTCCCTGTCCCTTCCAGTCCCAGGAAAGGGGTGGGCACGGCCGGGGCAGCGCCTCCAAGACAGGATGTTCACGTCCAAGTCTAACTCTGTGTCGCCATCGCCGTCCCTGGAGCAGGCCGACGCGGACGCGCTGGACATCAGCACCAAAGTGCAGCTCTACGGGGTTCTGTGGAAGCGGCCGTTCGGGAGATCGTCGGCCAAGTGGTCCAGGCGGTAAGTGAGTGCCCCGGTCCCCGGAGACCTCCCCTCCCCGCCTTGGGAGGGAGCCCCGGGGCCTCAGGACCCCTCCCACTCCTCTAGTCACCGCCCTGCCTCAGCCTTCCTCTGTGACCTTGGCCCGCCCAGCTAGTTTCTCCCTGTGCTGTCCCCCAATGTGCGACTTTAATTGGCCGCCGAAGTTAGAATGAAATCACTGGCCTATAGTGGCCGGGAATTCCCTGAGGAATGAACTGAGTCCCGGGTCCCAAGTGGCGAGGCTGCATGTGGGCTAGAGAGACTGAGGTTAAGTTGGGGGAGACTGGCAGAAGGAGACTTCCCGTCAACAGCCAGAGATTCTGCAGAGACCTCCATAGCCAATTCCATCCCTTTGTTGAGGCTTAAAGTGGGCTGGGAGACGGGTGCCACTCTCTGTTCAGCAGATCACTTGGCGTTCTGTAACACTCAGCAGAGTGAACCACAAACCTGTAACCACAACCCCTCCAACTGTGCCTTCACACACACACACACACACACATACACACACACACACACACACAGCCCTGAAGTTGGAGTGGGAGAGAAGGTAGATTGGTCCTGTCCACCCCTGATGTTTGGAGTAGTATTGTGGAGACACAGAGCAACCTTGGCCCCGTTCTCAGCAACGCCAAATGAAGGCCCTAGATAAACACGACTTTCTACGTACAAACGGCCCTGACAGGTATTGGGAGACGGAGAACAAGACCTGGATGTGCAGGAACCTCCCAAAGCTGGCTGCAAGGGCAATGGACCGTTTTTCTTCATCGCTTTCATCCACAAGCTAACTGAGATTTATTGCTGGTGTCTAGAAAACTCAAGACGTTGTCCCAGCCCCTCCCTGGAGGGAGGGACCGTTCCTGGGACCACAGCCCTTTCTCCATCCCACACCAGGAGTCTGAGTGCCTCGGACGTTTTCAGGACCGCAGGTCATGTGCTTGTGGTGGTGGTGGTTAGTGCAGATGTTCGATTTTTGATGAATAATTTACTATTCCTGTAAGACCTCAGAACAAATGGAGGTGTGGATGGGCTTTCACGTTTTGCGGAGACGTTTCATACCCTTTTATTACTTCTGGCTGATTTCTCTTGGGGATTTAATGGGATCCAGCCCCCCCCCCAGTCCCTCCCAAGTTGAGTTTCTCTCTGATACTTTAAGTGAAGGCTTGGAGCAGGGTGAAGGTTATGAGAGATTCCCAGGGCTGCACCATTGGAACTGTAGCCACCGAGGGCCAGGAGCATCCAGTCTCTGCCTCAGCACTTGTGTGAGTCCTGTGAGCTTGAGCATTGGTGAGGCGTGGGGTAGCTATTGTGCAGAATGTCCTGAGCTACCTCAGGCAGTCTTCTCTCTCCATCGGGCCTGACTTTTTGTCCTTGTTTAAGACTTTTCCCGCCAGGCATTTTCACCTGGTGGCTTCCATGATGTGGCAGGTGCCTGGGATCCCTTAGCTGGGTCTCCTGGTTCTCTTTTCCCCTGCAAGTATGGGGGACCTGGCTACTGCATACACAGTTGATTTGGGGCGGATAAATGTCAGAAAACCTGTTAGCTAAAATCATGGTTGTAGACGCTGGGGCACTTGGGTTGGGGCCCTGATAAACTCCATCTGCTGTCCCTACAGTTACCCAAAACAAACCAGTCTAAGTCAAAACAATAGGTCCCAGTGCCAAGCCAAACTCTGTACCCTTTGAAAGACACTGCCAACCCCTCACCTTCCTCACTCCAGGGCTGTCACCATGCAAAGACTCTCCCTGCTCTGCGGCTCAGAAAACAGCATCTTACCTGCCAGCTCTAGACCTTTGTGTTCCCACCTCTGGGAGAATGCCTCCCCATCCTCCGCCCCAACACACATGATTTCCCCTTGAGTCAGCAACAGCCGTCAAAAAGTCAGAATCTAGAATTAGGCCCCATGCCCAGCTCAGCCAGCCTTCTCCTGCTTCCTGGCAGGGTCTCCGGGCTCCAGTTTCCCATCTGTGAAGTGCAGTCTCTGGACCTCAGCTAATTAGTGGCCACAGGAAGGCTCGGGACAGGGCAGCCAACACCCACCACTGCAGAGACTTGCCATTAGGGAGATCGATGCCCGAGTGGGCAGCTGAGGGGAAGAGCCTGGAAAGGCCCGGGGCTGCATAAATAACCAACCATTAGGCAGGACGGAACTGGCTGTGGCTGGCTGAGTTCTGTAAAACCTCTCCTCCTCAGGCTCTGTCTTAGGGGGAGCGTCCAGTGTCCCCCATTTCTATCCCCACCTTGCCCACACTGCAGTGGGAAGATGCCTTCCTCGTTAGTTTATTTTCCTCTGGACAGAAAGAAGGGAATCGAAGAGTTCATTAACAGAGAAAGGAGGGGTTTGAGAGGTGTCTAGGGAACAAATGACCACAGCCCCCTCCTTCCTCTGGGGGTAGCAGAAATGCAGATGCAGAGACCGAGGTGCTCTGAGCAGGAGGAGGGGACGGTCTTGGCTTCAGTCAGGGTCAGCAAGGGGTTCATGGGATGCCCTTCTGAGACCACTGTCGAGGACGGGCCTCCACAAAAATTACTTCTAACCAGAGTAGGGGCGTGAGAATTGAAGAGATATAAATAAAGAATATGAAGACACATAAAAATAATAAGACAGAAAACATAGAAAGAATCAGGAGGGCATTCCAGTGACTGAAATCCTGAAATTCACCTGTGTTTATTTTTCCACAGCTTTTTACCCTATGTAAACTGGGGGAGAAGGTAACAAAAGACTTTATTAACATGATACAAAAGGATAACTCACACAATCAGTGGCCTTATCACTCTGAGGCATCAAATCACTAGCATTCTGTCCTCTAGGTAGCTAAGATCTCTAAGTCACAGCTGCTGAAGACCACCCTTCCCTGGTTACAACAGAAGGAGCAGAAATTCATTTGCATACATATCCTGACCGTACATATCCTGACCATACATATCCTGACCACCTGTCAGGATGGTATTGAACTATCTTAATTTCAAAAGAATCAGTCACCTCCTACATTAGGACATACAACTATGCTTGTCAATCTCCAAACTCTCTGACCAGCAGACAAGGTGGAAATGGACCTGCAGTTTTCAGCCTCCACAGACCACCATGGTGCCTCCAGAACTTGGCTCGCCCTCTCCTTGCTGGGAAACCAGACCTTGGGTAGGTTCCTGCTGCCCTCTTGGGAGCAAGATAACCTTGGCTCCAAGACGGAAACTCCCACAGAAGTCTAAGTCCTGTAGCTTATACTCCCCAGCAGGTGTTGTATGCTCCAGGTGGAACTTGGCTGGTTCCTCAGCCTCCCCACCTGCAGCCCAGCCATCTCCACTGCCTCCTACCGCTAATCACATGGTCTTGGGAGCAGAGCAAACTACGCTTAAGGGAAAGTGTGGCAATGTGGAAGCTAAGGGACATCACAGAAGGGCAAGCGCCTTCAGGCGGGCTCTTTGCTCTGTTTTCTGAAGCCTATTTTATTTGACACCTTTCTTCCAGTTTTTGTGTGTTGACTTTAGGTTTTATCAATTTTTTTTAAATTTACATCTGTTTGTGCATGCCTGCTTGTATGTATGTATACAATATACAAGCAATGCCACTTTCTTGACCCAGACTCATGCATGCTACTGAGGCCCTCCCTCCTCTGTATTCACCATCACACCTCCTTTCCGTCCTACGTGATGTCCGCAACTTCAAGTTTCTCTCATGCGGTCTACATCCCCAAAACAAAGCTCAGGGAGCTCAGGACACCAGACTGGCTGCTGCTGCTGCTTTGATTTCTTCTTCCTCTTCTTCTTAAGATTTTACTTACTTGTATCGTGTGTGTGTGTGTGTGTGTGTGTGTGTGTGTGTGTGTTCTGCCTGCATGTATATCTGTACATCTTGTGTATGCTGTGCCACAGAGGGAATTGGATCTTCTGGAACTGGAGTTACAGATGGTTGTGAGCTGACATGTAGGTGTTGGAAACTGAACCCAGGTCAGGTCCTCTGGAAAAGTAGCCAGTAGCCCTTACCACTGAGCCATCTCTCCAGCCCCAGGCTGGTCCTTCTTTAACAGCCCCAGGCCTGTCTGATATACATGGCATGTGTGCTCTGAACATATTTCTCTGCCTCCACTGGCTCTCTCAGGAGACCAGCCTTAACCACTAAGCTCTGGTTGGGCCCTTAGACTCAGAGCACAGGGTAGAGGGAAGGGAAGCCACGCTCTGAAAATCCATCATGTTAGATGACACCTGTGTGTCATCCTGTCAGTCAGACTAACATCCTGGCCGTGGTGTCATGGGACTTAGGTCATCCTGCTCCTGTCTGACTATTCAGTGTGTTCTGTTGATTTTTACCTTCTAATAACTGCTTCACCCCTTTGCCCAGATGTGACCTCCTCAGGGCCACCTCTCTTAATTCTAAAACCACAAATTGACCTCCCAGGACTTGTTTGCTATCTGTGCAGGGTGTGGGGGCTGCCCGCTCTCAGCCCCTGTTTACAGACCCCTCCCCTGCCACCCCTTTAGAGCTTATCTGCTTATAACAGCAGACATATTTTATAACCTTGAGCACACTGTTCTCCACAGATGCCCTTCTATGTCTAGAGAACGTCGCTTGCTCTCCAGCCCCTCCTCCAACTTCTTAAGACTTTTCTTCTTCAAAACCCTCTTCCGTTATGACCTCCGCTCAGACCTCGGTCAAACCCTAAGCTGCTTCTGCTTTTCACACCGACTTCTCTTGTTACTCCGTGTCTTGGTCCTTTGTAATCTCCGTGTATTCTCCAGGTGCCGTGTAACTTTGCCACGCACCCTGCTATGTTATAACGTCACGCTAATGCACCCCGGTGCTCCGCAGGGTCACGGCATCTGGCACTCTGTGCAGCTGTGTATTCCGATGGCCTGACGGTGTCACCCTATAGTCTAGCACTCAATACTGTTAGCTTCCCCGTTCACCCATTGTGTGATCTGGGGCATATCCTGAATTTCTCTGTATTCCAGTTCCGTCACCGACCTTGAATAAGCAGCGAATGAATTACTACACAACCTGTGGTTGATCAAACAGGGCCTGGTGCCAAGAAGGAGCTTGATATACATTAGCCGTTTTAAAATTCTTTCTTTACACATGCTCTCTCCTGCACTCAACTCTTGAGCTCTTTCGGGGCAGAGATTCATTGAGCTGTCAGGGCCCAGCACGGCACCTGCTTAGGTGGGGCAACTGGCACCATAACAGGTCTCTGACCTGAGCCAAGTGGGCACTGCAGCCGTTCCGCAGTGATCAGCTCAAGGGAGCCAACAGCAGGACATGGTGGTGGGGAGTACTGGCAGCACAGGGCACAGGCAGCCGAGAACTTGAGCTTTGGCAACAGAGCTCCGAGTTTACCACTCACCAGCGGCTCGGTCTCACTGTGGTTCAGTTTCTTTACCAGTGTACTAGGAAACAAACATCCCACCCATCACGTAGAGACATTTAAATAAGATAATGTCAATACAGTATGTGCAGCGAAGGGCCTACCTTGCTGACTTCTAAATTCTTCCATCTGGGGGTGGAAATAGCAGGGTAGGGGCTGAGGGCATGGCTCGTTTGGTAGATTGCTTGTGTAGTGCACATGAAGCCCTGGGCTCCATTCTCAGCTCTCCATAAACCAGGCATAGTGACTCACGCCGATAAATAACCACAGTGCTCAGGAGTGGAGGCAGAAAGATCAGAGGTTCGAGGTCAGCATCAGCTATACGGTGATTCTGAGACCAGCCTGAGCATCTGAGACACAATAATAAAATAATAATGATAGTAGTGCTAATAAACCCTCTAGAGAGAGGAGGCAGCCAGGACCGACATGAAACCTTTCCCGCGCACACACTCCAGGCTTCCTGTAACCAGGAGAGCTAAAAGCAAAAGCTGACAGTAAAGCTTCTCCAAGGACAGATGTGGAGGTGGGGAGGCTTCAGACAGGAGGAGGACATGGCTGTGACATGTGTTTGGAAAGCAAGAAGCCAGCCAGTTGGCCTGCAGCCATGTTCTCTTCGGTAGCTGCTGTGTGAGCCCGAATGGGAAGGGGGGCAGAGTGGCTGGCTGCACAGACGCTGAGCTTAAGAATAAGGAATCGCAGTAATCAGAGGACTAATGAACTTTTCTCGTGTGTTTGCTAGGAGCTAAGCCTCTGTGTGATGAGGCTCATTTCCCTCCTTCCCAGGCAGGAGAAATAATAGCCTTTAATTATCGTCTTCAAGCTCCTCACGGGACCTGGGGCCTAGAAGACTAGATCCTTGCCCCACCACTGCTGGTATCTAATGGACTCCCACCTTGCCTACTGCAGTTTGGTTTCCTACAGTCTCTCTTCTGGGTGTGTGTCCTGAGCCAGGACAGCAGCTCCGCGAGCCATATAGGGGGTGGGAGGAGGGTGTGATTGTTCTGGGTTTCGATCCTTCATCTGCAGTTGTAGGGCTTTGTGTGTTACCTCACATCCAAGCCCTTCTTTCCTCACCTGTGAACCGGAAGTGAAAGCCCTCACCTCCAGCATTGTTCCGAGAGGCAGGCTCTCAGCCTCACAGAAGCTAATACGTAGAAATTACGTATTAGCTGTGACCAGCCCTTACACTGGCTGTCCAGCTCTGCAGGACCCAAAAGGGGCGCCCCAGCCTTGCATCCTGAATGAGGGTGTCTAGAACAGGGCAACTTTGAAGGAAGGTATGAGAAGAGGAACGCCTCTTTAGACTTGCAAGGGTCTCAGCTGCTGAGAAGCCAAAAGACATCAACCAGAGTGGCCACCACCACAGCTGTTTGACAAGCAAAGATCTTGTGGGTCTTGTCAGATGAGCCATGGTGGGTAGGAGCTGGCCCTCGGCCTCTAGGTCTGTGCTGGGTATGGCTCACGTGGCAGTCCATGTCGACTCTCAGCCTGCTGAAGTGTGGCCGCCGTGGAGCAGAGGCTGCCTGGAGTGTTCTCCTCTGCCTTTCTGGGCTTGCTTTAGGAGAGGGGTAGCCTCTGGGGACGCCCTGTGTGTCAGGAAGATCCTGGAACTCTACATGCCTCGATCCACTCTACATACCACTTGCATCCAGTGATATGTGGCGATAGCTTTTTAGCAGATCCCCTGTTTATGCCAGGACAATCTGTTTCCCATGCAGTAGCCAGGGCTAGCCTTTTACTGTGTAAGTCAGGTCACGTCACTCCTGCTGAAGCCCCACCACCACACACATACATGGACATTTTACTCTGAGAGAAAGCCAATCTCTACCAGGGAGTTTCAGGTCCTTGTGCCAGCTCTCTGCTCTGTGTCTGCACACAGGAAGCATGGGGCACCTGCCTGGGAGGGTAACTGTAGAGTCGGGTAGGTTGGGGCGGTAAGGGCTTAGTAAATGTAAGTGCTGCCATTATTGCTATCACAGTAGCCCCAGGCCCTCGGTAGTCTAGATATAGGGATGGCAGTCTTGCTTCCTCTGCTCCAGCCTTCTGGTTCCTTTTAGAACCAAGTACAGCTCAGCCCGGACTTTGGTACCTGTGGGCCCTGTGTCTGAGGTATCTGCCTTCTCTTCGGAGATTACTTTTTTTGATTCTTCTTGACATAGGGGCTCTCTGTGCAGTTCAGGCTGACCTCAGACTTGTAGTCCTTGGATCTCAGCGACTCACATGCTGGGATTAGGGGCATATGCCACTAGTGAGCCTCATGTGGCTGAGGCTGGTTTTGAACTCACTACATAGCGGAGGCTGACTTTGAGCTTCTTATTCTCTTGTTTCTACTTCCTGAGTATTTGAGGTTAGCGGTGTGTACTACAATGCTAGTTTACTTGGTACTGGAGAATGCTAGACAAACGACCATTAACTAACGACCATTATCTACACCTCCAGTCCAGGTTCCTCTTTTATAAAGCCACAGTTCCATTAGATCGTGGTCCTGCCTAATTATTAGTTCGCTGAACCATAGATACTGCCTAAAAATCCTGTGTGCAGACACAGAATCCCTCTGCAGATAGGGAGTCAACATAGAAAGGGGTTCGTGTCATACTATTGTGGGAGTGGGGAGGCAACTCTATTCTGCTTGCCTGCATTTCCTGCAGGGGACCTCGCCAGGCCATGCATCACTCCACCCCACCTTGGGTCCTTCACACATGAGCAAGGTTATGACTCCGGTCTCATTCAGTCCCCACTTCCATCCCAGAATGCAGGTGTCCTCATTTCTCTTCTATAGAGACTGAGGGTCAGGGAGCTGAGTGTCTTTATCCAAACTCCCCATCCCCAAGCTGGAAAATGGAAGGTCTAAGCTCTTACGTACTCTGTAACTTTCTTTTGGAACCATCGGAGGACATCTGTCTTTCCCATGGGACTGATATGGCATGGTCCTACCCTTCAGGAACCCAGTGACCCTCTCCAGATAAAGAAGCACTCAGGTGTGCCAGGGAGTACTCGGTGCCAAGTGCAAGAACCCAAACACAGTGTCTGCCAGGACTGCATTTGTTCTGTGGCTACTGGATGGTTGGCACAACACAGAAAATGGGCTGAAGTCAGACTGCTCTGCAGTCTCAGCAGATGGGGGGATTGCTCAAGTCTATGATTTCAGGACCACCCTGAGCAACACAGCAAGACCTCCATCTCAAAAGGGAGTGGGAGAACAAAATTATGAACTCACAACAAAGTATGAAGTTGAGCTTAAGTTCCCTCGGGAAAGGGGCTGCTGCAGCCATTCAGGTTGCCCCTCCACTCTGCCCCATAAGTCGCTGTGGTCACAGGAAAGATCATGGGAATGGTGGAACCTGAAGGGGTCCTCTGACTTCTTGATGCCACCAGCATCTTCTCAAGCTCCTCATCAGAAGGGAACAGTTTAATAACAGGCTCTTGGGGTGATTCTGCAGCATTTGATTTTCATAGTACAAATACTCCTGCTGTGGCCTCTATTGTCGCCAGTGTCATGTCACTGAATGCTAAGCAGCTAAGAGAGTCACACCGTTGACCACTGTGAGTCTGTCCTAGCAGGTTCCACTGTGTCACTGCTCTGAACTTTTCCCTGTGTATACGCCCAGGAGTGCACACACACATGTGCACACACACACACATACACATGCATGCACACACACACACACACATATGCATGCACAGGTGCATGCCTCACAACTCAGGATCCCTCCAGATCCGTTTCAGGTCACATCAGAGCAGTGTCCCTGGAGGAAGGAGAACTCTGGCATTTTTAAGCCCTGGGAGCTTTGTGACCTAACTGGGGCTCCCCCTGGAGCACACTTGGTTTCCTAAAGTTTCCACTGATAGTTCTGTAAGGGTCCCCAAGACAGGTCAAAGAATGTACCTGTTGGCATGGAGGATTTGCTTCCCTGGTACCCAGAAAGTACCATGGCCACTTTGATTCCAAGTTAAACTTGAGTCCCAGAAAGAGGATGTGAGCAGTCAGAAACAAAAGAGAATGCAGGGATCACCTTGGGGTATCAGGGCTGCAGACTTTAGCAGTTGATACCCGATTCCATTTGATTACACCAAAACACTCATCTAGAACCGTGTGTCTCATCGTCCATCCACACCTAGACAGGCGCTCCCACGTGACTGGAGTACTGGGTAGTTCAGAGGGTAAAGGGACCTGAGGAGAAAGACAACAGGTTCCTACTGAACTGAAGGGACAGCCCTGGAAGCCAGCCACGAGCCTCTCTCCTTCACTGCCTATACAGAAGGTCATCTGAGGCCCCTCTGAGCCATGTGCAGTGTGAGCTAGGGTCCCCGCGGGCTTCCACGTGAGTCCAGGGCCCCCAAGGGTATTCTTGGCCCACAAGATCTCACCATTTTCTCATGCCCCCCCCCCTAGGTTTTTCATCATCAAAGAAAGCTTCCTGCTTTACTACTCTGAGAGTGAAAGAAAGAGCTTCGAGACCAATAAATACTTTAATATACATCCTAAGGTAAGGAGGCTCCTTTCCAGGGCCACAGCGAGGGAGGGACCACTGGGGACACTCGGGGATGCTAGGGAACTATCTGTTGTGTGATTTGGGTAGAATGTGGAGGACAAATCCTCTCAGGGCTCAAGACATGCCTTCTAGCTTCTGCACTGGGTCCCCCGTCACACACACACACACACACACACACACAAACACACACACACACACACACACACACACACACTCTTCCTGAGTCACAGTGCCAGCCCTAGCTCTCTTCCTTCTGGGAGTCAGTTCTAGCCTTGGTATCATAACCCTGGGATGTGGTCCCGTCTGCAGTGCTTAGCAAAGCCTTTGGCTTTCTCCAGGACCTCCTGGGACTCTTAAGTGATGTGAGCTGGGTCGGGTGGGAACTGCCTGCTCTGCTTCTTCCTCAGGGTGTCATCCCACTGGGCGGCTGCCTAGTGGAGGCCAGAGAAGAGCCCAGCATGCCCTATGCCATGAAGATCTCACACCAGGACTTCCATGTGAGTGGGGACCTTCCCCTAGCCCAGGGTCCACAGGACAAATGAGCTTTGTCTTGATCCCTTGGAAATAACCCTGTATAGTACAACATGAAAGGACTGTCAGGGCCCAGGCCTGTTGGGGGGCGGGAGAAGAGAAGAGATTGCCTCCCTCTCCTTTGGAGTTGCTACCTCTCACTCTGGCTCCTCTTCCCGGCAGGGGAATGTCTTATTGGCTGCTGAGTCTGAGTTTGAGCAGACGCAATGGCTCGAGATGCTGCAGGAGTCTGGGAAGGTGTAAGTGTCTGAGTGTCTGCCAGCAGGGTCTCTGAGGGGCCAGGATGAGAGCGGATGGGCGAGACTGGTCTACCCACCTGCCTCTTTGCTGGGTCCTGAGACAGGGCTGTGGGAGCTGGCTAAGGTGTATGGGAAGAACCATAGATCGTCTATGAGGGTGCCCTAGGTGGTGAGTTCGGGTAGGCGTCTGCACTGACAGGTGGCAGATGTGGACACCACAAGCCTCCAATTCTCAGGCGTTAATCAATCATTGCTCCTCATACTCAACACCCCAGTATGTCCACCTTGCCTGCCGAGACCTGTAATTAACCCTAGCAAGGACCAGAGATGGTGTTTACAAATCACAGAACCCACGTGACCAACACAGCCCGTGCCCGTTCAAGCCAGTTCATCTTCTAACCCAAACAATAACACCGAGTACCCAGCTTTGAATCAGACGGTGGACATGCAGTGGCGTAGAAGGCTGCGAGAGAAACAGCCTCTTCCCTCCTCTGTGAGCGCTCTTGGCTCTGTCCTTGTGGCCCATTTTGCAACCTCAGCCTCCAGTTACTGTAACTGATCAATGCTGGTGGCCTGCCCAGAGCTCTGGGTGCCAGACTGAACCAAGATTCTGTGGGGCAGAAGAGAGGCTAACAGAAAATGTACAACCACCTTCTCCCCGGGCCTTCCTTCTGGTTTAACTGTTTGTATTTCTCCTCTCTCCCATCTGTCTTCCCTCGACAGGACCTGGAAAAATGCCCAGTTAGGAGAAGCTATGATCAAAAGCCTGGAGGCACAGGGGCTACAGCTGGCTAAGGAGAAGCAGGAATATTTAGGTTGGTTACCGGGGTGAGCTGGAATTGGGAACCTGGGTGACAGACAGAGAAGAGTGGTACGGGAGATCTCTCTGGGGAATGGCAGGGAGCTTGACACCTAGAGCGCATTTTGGTGCGATAAATGTCCTTTTGACCAGGAAGCTAGAGGCAGGAGAGACTCATGACCAGGAACTCGGCTTTAAACCCAACTCTGTCACTTACCTTTCTGTTGTGTGGATCTGTAGGTCACCCAGTCTCTATAAACTTCAATTTCCTCTTCCTTAGAGAAGAGACCAAAATGGTCCCTCGTGTTAGACATAGGGTGGAGCGCAGTTTAAAGGGAAAATCCTTGGGTGTGTGAACGTGTCAGGCCTTCGGTTGAAGGACCTAAAAGTGGAAAAAATATTATCCTGCCTGAGTCTCAAGTCCTGTGCCAATCCTCTTCATCTCTAACCATAGTCACTTTAAACCTAGCTGCAGGGATCCAGCCCCCATGCTCTGTCTGCTCAATGACACCCTCAATGACATGGGGAGATGATGAGCGTGGGTTGATCCTCTTCCTGGGAGCCGGCTGAGACATCCAGGACCCCGGCTCCTCACCCCTCCCTTACCTGGAATGTGCCCTCTCTGACTAACCGGGCAAGACAGTAGGAAACCGCAGAGACCACAGGCTTTGAAAACCCATCCGAGCCTCCGCGGTCAAGTCCTCTGTGGATCTATGGGTGCACAGAACAGGGAAGATGACCCGAAAGGCAGCTCGGGCCAGTGGGACAGCTTCTGCTCAGCAGAGCAGGACCCTACCTCTGACTAGGAGGGCAGACCCCTTCCCTGGGAGATGGCTTAGGTGACAGAGGCCACCTAAGGCCCCTGCCTTCAGGACCCTGCTGTTTTCAGTGAGTGTGTGTTTGCCTTGGCAGACAAGCTGATGGAGGAGACAGAAGAACTGTGCCTTCAGAGGGAGCAGAGGGAGGTAAGCACCAGTGTGACTGCGCAGGAAGACTCAGCTCCCCCTCATGGATGCCATTAGGGCAATATTTCTCATCCAGTGGGCCACAACCCCTTGGGCAGGGGCGTCAAATGACTCTTTCACGGGGGTCACCGAAGACCATCCGTAAACACAGATATTTACAGTTTGGTTCATAACATTAGCAAAATTACAGTTATGAAATAGCAACAAAAATAATGATATGGTTGGGGGGCCCCCACAATGTGAGGAACTGTAATTAAGGGTCTCAGCATTAGGAAGGTGGAGAACCACCACATTAGGGGATGGTACTAGTGGTGGGGGGCACTAGGCATCCAGAGACTTGCCTGAGGGACCTCAGGTGGGATGGAGCAGCGAGACCATCAGAGGACAGTGTCTTCATCTTGCTCCAGCATCTTGGTGGGAAGCAACATTTCTCCCATGAGCCCTCGGGAAAAAATGAGTGAGCAGGTCTTAGAGACAAAGCCGTCTGAATACTTCATAGGCAGTTTTACTGGTATCCATAGGATGATGTAATGGCCTCGGTTTTGGGGTGAGGGCTTCTGGTACATAAGAGTGATGGGGTCTGAGAACATCAGAGATCCCTTCATCCTGTTGGCACCAGCAGTACAAGCCTTGTGGAGGCTCACACAGATTTAAAGCAGCCTGAAGGCCAAGGGGACTCTTGTCTCAACCATTTGACCATTTGTTCCGTCCCCACACCTGAAGGGCAGGGCATGTGGTAAGTAAGCGGGGAGCCCTGGAGTCAGCTTCCTGGGGTTGTATGTGGCCTTAGTCCTTCTAACTTGATGGTCCCTGACAAGTTACTTAACCTCTCTGAATGTCAATATTCTCATCCAAAAACCCGAGGAAAATAATGAAATCCATCCTTTCAGGGATGTTGTAAAGATGAGGCACGATGTTACACTGAAAGCATTTGGCACACTGTGCGTGCAGTGTGTGCTCAGTGAGCAGCTGTTTTTCTCAGCTCGTGGGATGCTCATGTTATTTTCAATTATGGGCAACTCCTGCATGGGTGAGGCCTGGCCTGGCAGAGTGGTGCTCACAGGAGCCTTCACGGCAGAGACTGACCCAACCCCCTGCCTTCAGCCTTGTCCCTTTTTATGGTCCTCTTCCAGGTCAGCCACAGGGCTGAGGCCATCAGCTGTAGCTCAGTGCCTGACTGACTCAGCTCAGGAGTTCCGCTCCTTCCCCACCCGCCCTCATGGGACTCTCAAACATGTCCTGAAGTCAGAAGCACAAGTCTCAAACCCCCAGGTCCTGTCACAGCATCCAGTGTGAGAGGAGAGCATGGCAACCATGGAAAAAGCAAGACTAAGCCAACTTTGATTCTGGCAGCTTTACATTATGGCTTCATTTCAAGCCACTAGGACTCCACTTCCATTTTTCTTCCAAAATTTCACCTCCTGTGCCCATTTAGCCTTCCAAATAGACTTTAGAGTCTTTTTGTTGATTACAAATAAAAGAAAAACAAGGTTTAAGGTTTTTTTTTTTTTTTTTTTTGGTTTTTCGAGACAGGGTTTCTCTGTGGTTTTGGAGCCTGTCCCGGAACTAGCTCTTGTAGACCAGGCTGGTCTCGAACTCACAGAGATCCGCCTGCCTCTGCCTCCCGAGTGCTGGGATTAAAGGCGTGTGCCACCACCGCCCGGCATAAGGTTTAAGGTTTTAATTTGGAGTAGAAAATGGGATTAAGTGTCTTTAAAAAGTATTTTATGGCCGGGCAATGGTGGCCCACACCTTTAATCCCAGCACTCAGGAGGCAGAGGCAGGTGGATCTCTGTGAGTTCTAGGTCAGCCTGGTCTACAAAGGGAATTCCAGGACAGCCAGGACCGTTTCACAGAGAAACCCTGTCTCAACCCACCCCCCCAAAAGTATTTTATGTGTGTGGGTGTATTGCCTGCATGCACGTCAGTGCACCACATGTGTGCCCAGTGCCCAGGAAGAGCAAATGAGGGAGTGGGACCCTGAGTTGGTCTCACCATAGTGAGTTTGAACCCTAAGGTTTACACACTCTCATCTAGATTCCGTTAGTTTGATCTTTTTCTCCATAGCATCCTGTACATTTAAAGTGAGACTTTGGTATACTGTCAGAAACTTTAAGGACAGGTGACTTGGGAGACCCAGCATGGGATGGAGTGGGAGACACCGCCCCCAATGGGGCGAGGACACTTAGCCAACAGAGGTTGAATCTGGGGCAGAAATTGGCCCGAGGAAAATTTAGACACACTATTTAGGTCTTAGCTTGGAAATTAGGGCAGCAGAGACCCAGGGCACACAGGCCTCCCTAATGCCACACTGAAGTGGGACGCTGGCAGCTACAGAATATGAGTAAGGTGCAAGCCCAGATGTTGGTATGGTGGGGGATGCTTGGAGCCGGCAGCAGGAAGAGAACTACACAAGGGTCAAGCTCCCTGTCGGTGATGTGCTCTAGGCCAGAAACAGAGCCCACATTCTGCTCCTGGTCTGGTCACACTGAGTCCCTGTGCCTAAATGTTTTTCTTCCTTAGGTAGCTCACCTATAGGGTAGGTCTACTTGTCCCGAGTACCTTCCCCTCCTAGATCCAAAATTGGCAAAGGGGTTTGGGGCTACATAGCAAGAATTCTGAATCCCAGAGGCAAGATGGTTCTTCTGATAAGTATGAGGTTTCTGGGAGATAGTCTGAACCATAGGGAACCTCAGAATCTACAGCCAGGAGACCGGTAGAGTTTCAGCTTCAACACTTCTGGTGTGATTGTCATCTGATTCCTCTGGACGTTGTGTTCTTCATCTCCAATGCTTAATAAAAGTAATTGCTTCTTTGTGTTCTTCTGGGTTACCGAGAAGCTAAACAGACTAGAATTCAGGGAAATATTCCATATGATGGTGTGACCATGTACCTGTAGCCATGGCATTTTCCAAGAGAGATCCTTGGGCTCTTAGCCTAAGTGTTTTTAGCCGAGAATTCATGGGGAGCTGCCTGGGCCTATCTGCTAGGGCCATCAGGCTTCTCTCCTTCTCTCTTTCTATCTCTCTCTGTTCTTTTAAGACAGGGTTTCTCTGTGTAGCCCTGGCTGTCCTGGAACTAGCTCTTATAGACCAGGCTGACCTCAGACTCACAGAGATCTGCCTGCCTCTGCCTCCCGAGTGCTGGGATTAAAGGCGTACGCCACCACCACCACCAAGCAGGCTTTACTCAGTATACCATATTCTGTAGTTGTTGACAGGTGTAAAACGCCACTAATTCCCCACTGGAATATCACAAATAATAGTTTCACTGCCTTAAGAATCCTGTGTTCTGTGTGTTCATCTCTCCCACCCCTAACCCAGAAACCACTGATCTTTTTACTGTCTCCAAGTTTTGCTCTTTCTAGAGCTCATGGAGTTGGAGTCGCATGCCACACGTGACTTCTCAGTTCACCGTCTTTCACTCAGTGAGGTACATTTAAGCGACCACCATGCCTTTGCATGGCTTGAACACTGGTTTCTTCTCAGAGCTGAATAAATTTGTTACCCGGGTGTATACCTTGGTTTATCTCTTTTCCCACAGGCGGACCTCTGGGTTGAGTGAAGCTGCTATGAACGCTCAGAGATAGTTTTTGTGTGGGCAGACACTGTCAGTTCACTTGAATAAGTGACAAGGAATGTTAATTTTTTTAAAAGACTTAGTTCTCAATATTTAATTTGGGGGGAGTTCTCTTGAAATCACTTCTTCAGCTCATGTTACTCAGGAAAATATTGTTTAATCGCCAGTCACTGTGGATTTTCTTGTTATTGTTTTGTTCTTAGTTTCTAGTATAATCTCATTATTGCTTAAAATCAAACATTATGTGGTTTCTAGTTTTTTAAATTTGTTAAGCTGTTCTCCTCCTGCAGAGTCCAGACTCTATTGGCGACTATTCTCTGCGAGCTTGGGAATAATGTGGAATATTGCCCTTGTTGAATGGTGCGGTTCATTGATCCTGATGGAATACTGCCATCATTGAATAGTGTGGTTTATCGATTTTATTCAGTTTAATCTACCATGAAAAAATCAGGCCAAGTGGCTTCAACAAGAGCAATATATTTCACAGAGTTCTGGAGACTAGAAAATGAAAAATCAAGTTGTCAAAAGGACTGTTTTATTCTGAGGCCTCTTCTATAGGCAGCTGCCAGTTGATGGTGTACGCTGTGTCCTGCCTGTACACACGTGGGAAGGCATGACAAGCAAGCTCTCTGGTGTAGTTAGAAGTTTCTCTCAGCAAAGGCATTCTTTATTGTTTCCTGGTGTGGCTTTATTATTTTGCTTTGAGTTTTCTTTTCTAGCTTGCTTTGTGAGGCAGAGTGATATGTAGTTTATGCCAGCCTTGAACTCCTGATCATCTTTGTTTCCTGCATCCTCCTCCTGAGTTCTGGGATTACAAGAACACACCATCATACTTGGCGATTATCCAATTGTCTTGTGTTTTGAATTTTGAATTTGGTGTGTGTGTGTGCGCTCATGCACGTTTGTGTGTGTGCATGTATGTGTATAAAAATCCATCTCCCTACATATATTAGTCATCTATTTTTACATGTCTATTTTTTCTATTAAAGTCTTTAGTATATAACCTACAGTTGGGTTTGTTTTTTGATTTTAATTCCTGGTCTGATAATTTTTTTTAAGTTTATTTATTTATTTAGTATACAGTGTTCTGTCTACATGTATGCCTGCAGGCCAGAAGAGGGCACCAGATCTCATTATGGATGGTTGTGAGCCATCATGTGGTTGCTGGGAATTGAACTCAGGACCTCTGGAAGAGCAGTCAGTGCTCTTAACCACTGAGTCATCTCTCCAGCCCCGCTGGTCTGATAATTTTAACAGTCTTCCCATCTGACTCTGATAGTCTCTTCAAACTGTGTATTATACCTCATTTTGAGACAGGGTCTCTCTGTGTTGTCTTGACTGGCCTGAAACTTACTACACAGACCAGAATGGCCTCTGACTCACAGGGATCCACGTGCCTCTGCCTTGTGAGTGCTAAGATTGAAAGCCTGGCCTGGGGAGCACGCGATAAGCACTTACTAAATTACAAGCAGCTTGTGTGAATGAACTTGTGCGACCATCCCGGCAACTCTGCAGACCGTGCTGTCTTGCACAGTACTTGAACTTCCCCTCCTCTCTCTGCTCTAGGTCTTAAGGCTGTCTAGACTACAGTCCCTCACTACATTTTGCTATTTGTGTGCAAATGACTCCCAGGATGATATCCCCAGTCCCTTCCTTCTGTTGCCGTCCATCCTCTGCTTCCCAACAGCTGACTTCACATCCCAGCCAGACTTCCAAAGATGCTGAGAGCACACCTTGTCTGAGATCAAGATGTCTTGCCTTTACCTTTCCTAGAAAGGACTGGGTCTCCTCTCACATACCCATCTCAGGGTATGTACCACCCATGGTTTATTCAAGCCAGGAACTTGGGGATCATGCTACATTCACCCTGTCCTCCCTCCTTCCTCTCTTTCCCACCCTACTTCTAAGAGCCACCACTAGCAGGCACTGGTGCTGCCACCTCCCACCTGGTGCCCTTAAACTGTTTCTACGTTTTTGTCTCTTCCTCTACAAAGTAGCCAACTCAGTGTTTAAAGGGAAAAGAAAGCGCATCACCATCCTTCTGTTCTCAGAATGTTCACTGCAGCTGCTGCAACGGTGCACAGCTGCAATCCCAGCACTCAGTAGGCAGAGGCTAGAGGATTGTGAATTTAAGGCTGGACTGGGCTGGGGAACTTATTCAAAGCCAGTCTAGGATAGTCTGTCTCACTATATATCCAAACAAAATGACCAAACAACAAAATGTTCTTTGCTTCTTGTTCAGGGAAAACAAACAAACAAACAAAAAAAAACCACCCAAAACCCAGTAAGACCCTCACCCAAGTCAGAGATGACTTCCAGTGTCTCCTTTACCAGCCTCCCTGCTTCTCTGACCCCAGCCTCTCTCCCATCGTATTTGCCCTCATGTCTCATCTGGGCCTGGCTTAGTTCTTCCAGGCAACGTGTTTCCACGGGGGCTTTGTATGTATTCTTTGTATGTATTCCTTCCATCTGGAATGTTCTTTCCTCCAGTATTTACTAGACAAGCCACTGAGCTAAATCTCCAACCCATTTATCTGCCCATCTTTGTCTCTCAGCTCAAGAATCATCAGATTCTAACCTTCGTGGAGTTTTCTGTTCTACTTCCACCCCGGAGAGCTTGGCCTGGAACTGAGTCCCTGTCCTGCAGGACATGTATCTTGTTTTGTAGTACTCTCTGAGATGTCTGATTATTTCAGCACTACTGGATTCCTACATTTGCTCTAAAATCCTGGGCAGGGTTTCTCAGTAGCTACGCTCGGCCACGGGCTCCATAAGAACATCTTCAGATCCTCCATGTGGAGCCCAGCAGGAGCTTGGAACATAGTATGCGCTTGGTAAATAGATGTGGCATGGATGAATAGAAAAGAATCTCACCGGGCTATTTCCTGGAATTGCACTGGGCCTGTAAATTCCTTGCGAAGAATCCTCCCTGTATCAAGGCTTCCTGAGCAGGGGCCCCTGCAGCTGCATTCTTTTCACGGATGTAATTAGTTTTATTGAGGACGAGAAATCACGGTCTGTGAAGCATGGCAAACAAGATGTGTTTAGCTTGGAGGACAGGAGACTTGGGAACACACTGTTTCTTTCTAAATACCTGAAGGGAAAAGAAATTAGTCGTATTTGATGGTCTAAGGAGAAGCTGGATTTGGTGAGGGAAGCTGGGAAGGAGGCAGATGTGGGCTGAAATGGACCTGGTGGGCAACACGGGTTGCCTGCTTCTCCAAGTGCGCTGTAGAAACCTGGACTGACCAGATGCTGGCTGCTGCCCTTGGCCCCGCTGGTCTTCTGTTTGGCTCAGGACTGTGTGCTAGCCCTTATTTTGTGGGCTGGGTTCCATAGGTCTCTGAGACTTAGAGAGACCCTGGAAGAAAGTGTGGTAAAGGTCGGGAGCGAGGCAGCTGTTGAAGGGAGGGAAAGTTTGAGCAAGCACAGAGGAGACTCGAGAGGCAGGGAGAGGAGCAGAGTTTTGTTGCCTAAATGAGGTGAGCCCTGCTATTGGTTCCCTGTGAAGATTTCCACAAAACCTCCCATTATTTGCCAATGTTTTTGTATCTGTGGCTTTGAGGGAGGGGCAGAGGTGACAGAGGGTAGGGACTTTTTGTAGGTTGTTCAAAACTGACACAGTTTCTGACTGGGGAGGGGGGGGGTTCCAGACAGGGTTTCTCTGTAGCTTTGGAGCCCATCCTGGAACTAGCTCTTGTAGACCAGGATGGCCTCGAACTCACAGAGATCCGTCTGCTTCTGCCTCTGCCTCTCGAGCTGGAATTAATGGCGTGTGCCACCACTGCCTGGCTTCATATGTATGTTGTTGTTTTTTTTTTAAGGTCTGAAGTTTTCTTCAGTTGTGGGAGGGGGTATATTGCAAGAATACAAATTTCATTTGTATCTTATCTAGATAAGATATGTCAAATATAGCTATAGGCTAGGTCATAGCTTCTGCAGTAACTAAAAGCCCCCGTATGTCCATGGCTTTTAACAGCGCAAATGTATTTTCTCACACAGCTACTTGGACTGGTCGGAGCTCTGTTTCATCTGTCCTCATCCCTGGGGATCCAGGCTAAGGGGACCCCTACCTATGCCAGGGGGAACCATAGCCTACCATGCATCATCTTTTCAAAAGCTATCTGCCCTCCTGCTCACATTCCATTGGCCTCAGCTACTCCCACGAGCTCAGCTACCTATACCCAGTGTACTGTAGCCGGGCATGTGCCCAGGGGCACCAGAACGCCAGGGAGCTGCCCAGGTGGTGACCACATTAGCAAACTGAGGCAGTTTGTAGCCAGGTACCAGGAAAGATTAGATGAGAAAGAAGTAACTTATGCAGATAAGAAACCTAGGTGTGGGGATTAAAATCAGATATTCCCCTCTATATATTTTCTTCCCCATCTGAATCAAAGCCAATGGCAACATCGCCCTCCATAGGCAGTGCCCCTCCCTAGCAAGGATGCCATTCTGTTTGAGAACAAAGCCCCCAGGTGACCAGAGAGTAATTTGGAACTGGAAAATGAGAAGACAGTTTCACTTTGGGATGCTAACCCCTAGAGTTGCCCAGTGGAACAACATCCAGAATTACAGTCACATCTGTCGGAAGACCCTTGTTGGGATCATTTCTAAATCTGTCTGTCTTTCCTCTTGCTAACCGTTTTCCCGGCCAGCTTCATCATACTTTTGGGTTAGTTGAGACTGCGTGCGCTGAATGGAGCCTGGGCTCCTCGGAACTTACAAGCTTGTCCTTATGCTCCAAACCCTGGGGTGTCCCCTGGGCTAGCGAAAGGAGGGATCGTCCTGAGCCTAGGAGCCCTGTGTCTCCTCTGACTTTCCTCTTCTCTTCAGGAGCTTGAGCGCCTGAACCAGGTGCTGGAGGCTGAGAAACAGCAATTCGAGGAGGTGGTGCAAGAGCTGCGAGTTGAGCAAGAGCAGATCAAGAGGTGACCGAGGGCCTGGGGGCGGGCAGCAGGGGCGGGGCATGCCGGGGGCGGGGCATGCCGGGGGCGGGCAGCGGGGGCGGGGCATGCCGGGGGGCGGGCAGCGGGGGCGGGGCATGCCGGGGGCGGGGCATGCCGGGGGCGGGGCATGCCGGGGGGCGGGGCAACGGGGAATGCCCAGACCCTGGGAGGGATAGGAAGGGATGGAATTGACCGGGCCCTGGGATGGGCAATGCCGGTGGTGGTGGTGGTGGTGGGGGGGGAACAGGGGGATGCCCTGGCCCTGTGAGGGATAACGGGGGATTTTCTAGCCTTGGCAGTCATGTGCAGTCAGACCTGGAGAGGGCTTTGCCAGGAAACCACTTATGACCTGGTCTTTCCATATGCTCCAGATCTCGAGTATGCCCAGAAAATAACCACCCCCCTCAGTAGGTCATTTCTTATCATTTTGGTTGGGAGCCTGGCCTTTAACAGCTGAGCCATCTCTCCGTCCCTAGCAGGTCATTTCCCATCACTCTTGCAAAGGTATGAACAAGAGTGTGAGTCGTGGGTGAGTGCAGGCCAGCCTCCCCTACGGGCCAAGCCCCTCCTACCTTTGCCAGAGCCACTTACCCAAGTTATTGGCAGCAAACTGGCCTGGCCTAGAAGTGCTGCCCCAAAAATACCCGCAACGTTCTCCATCTCTCCTGCAGTCCTTCCGCACTTTAGTTAATGACTCATTGGGATCTTTAGTCTGATGTATTATTTACCCATCTAGTTGCCCATTCTAGGCATTAATTGCATTATAATCTTGTGAATGTAGGACATGTGTATATCCCCAGCCCAGGCGATTCAGATGTAGTCTGTCCAGAATTTGGAAACTACATCTGTGATGGATGGTGCTCGGTGTCATAGCAATGCCATCACCATCATCACCATCATCACCACCCCCTCCCATCTCCATCCCCATCTCCACCACCACCACCACGGATTATCAGAGACAGCCCAGAAGGACCTTATTAAAGGGAGTCATTTAGTTATATATGGGGAGAAGGAATAGAGACTCTTTTTTTTCTAATTAGCATACAAATAAGAGAATCTCCCTAAGTACTTATTAGACACTGAATTGGAAGCTAAGGCCCCAGCTGCAGGACCTTACTGTACCTGGTTAGCGAACCCACCTCATTTGGCTGAGCCGCCCTTGCAGCCCTGACTCAGCAGCTGTTTTCAGTGCCCAGCGTTGCAGAGTGCTGGCTGTCCACGGGCCCTGCTGAGCCGCATCAGGTACGACAGAAGGTGTCTGAGTGCAGAGGCTGGGAAGGGTGCTCGTTGCCATTCCAGCTCTCCATCCCCACAGGGAGCTCGAACTCACCGCAAGATGCCTCAAGGGTGTAGAACAGGAGAAGAAGGAGCTGAGGCACCTCACGGAATCCTTACAGCACACGCTGGAGGTGAGGGGGCTGCTCGCCCAGGAGGCGAGCTGGTGGGTGGGGCTATATAATACTGGATTTCCCATATATCTCCCAGGGAAGGTACCCACAGGAGAATGAGCGTGAAGAGTCTATCTAAAGGACCCTGTCTGTGGATGGTTGGGAGCTCTGTCTGGCACAGGACTGGTTCCTCCCAGACCCAGAACAAACGTTCCGGCTTGCCCTTGTGATGACCACGGCCTCGGGAAACCTGCTCTCTTAGTGCTGGGGTTATACCAGAGGCCGGGTTGATCAGAGTGGGCGATAGCCTCACTCACCACATCCTTCTGTGGTTCCTTCACTTAGCCGCTCCTGGGTGAAACTGAGCATTAAGGGAAATCGACTTCCAGGTCACCTTCATCTGATACAAGAGACTGGGAGGGGCAGGGGTGGAGGGGCAGGGGCAAGCAGCTTGTGTCAAGGACAGAGGCCTAGCTTCTTAGCATAGCATGCAAGTACAACACCCCCCCCCCATCCTTCCCTGCTACCCCTTCATCCCTTGCCCCTGCTCCAACTACTGAGAGCATGTCCCTAAGGAAAGCAAGGTTTTTGACACCCCCATACACACCTCCACCCTACCATTGCTTCTACACAATGTATATCTTTTTTGTCTCTTGTTTGGCAACTGTTTGTCTTCAGACTAAGCTAAAATATCTCTGTTGTCAAGCTTCCTTGATTCTTCTGGGCAGGTATTTGCTCTGTGTTCCCATGAATTTGTACATCCGTTATAGGATTAACACGCTGGGTTGTATTTTCAAAACTGTGGACTTCACTTGGCCGTGTCTTAGCCATTTCCTGAAGTCCAGCACCTGAAAGGAGCTTGGGACCTGTGTACATCTTAGTTGAATCCATGAAGTGCTGTGAAGGCTGTGAGAGTTTTAGTCTCCCTGGAGTGACCGGAGCCTTGGTTTGTTTATCTTTCCCTGGCATGGGAAGTGATTACCGTGGGTATTTCCAACCCCAGAGTTTCCTTGTCATGTTACAATCCTGGCTGAGCCGGGTGGTGGCGCATGCCTTTAATCCCAGCACTCGGGAGGCAGAGGCAGGCGGATCTCTGTGAGTTCGAGGCCAGCCTGGTCTACAAGAGCTAGTTCCAGGACAGGAACCAAAAGCTACGGAGAAACCCTGTCTCGAAAAATCAAAAAAAAAAAAAAATCCTGGCTGATAGTGCAGAGAACTCTTGTGCTGGTCCTTTCGGGCATCTTCACATGAGCCCAGTAACATCTCCCTTCTCCTCGAGGAACAAGGACCTCAGAGAGTCATGTAGCCCTGAGGCCTTGGGACCTGGCCCTGATAGGTACCATCTCTATTGGAAGTCACATTGGGTTCCTCCTTGTCTGTCTGTCTTGATGGAGGAGTAGCCAGGACATGTTGTAAGAAAGGAGATCTTGGAATGAGGCCTGTAAGGTGCCCAGCATGGAGGACCAAGGGAGTAGTTGATCACTCCCCGGAATTGCGAGCAGACCAGGACAGTCACGCTGGAGGGTTAACCCATGCTCCTTTTCATCCTTCCCTGCCTTTGCACCAGGAACTCTCCCTAGAGAAGAAGAAAACCCTAGAGATGCTGGAGGAAGATAAGAACCAGCCACAGCCATCGGCCAATCAGAGTGAGCAGCCACTTGCCAGTGATGGTCTCCATAGCAACCTCAGGCAGATTGAAGAGCGGATGCAGGAGCTTTTGGCAGAGAAGCTTCTAGCAGAGAAGCGGTGAGGCACCCGAGACCACTGGGTCGTTCAGCAGCTTGGGAGCTGTCACTACCCTCAAGTTATACAACTGGATTTGAATTCCAGCTGTCATTGACAAGACGGGTCACTTCCTTTTTGCCCATGACCTGGCTTTCCCAAAGTTGACTTGACAAATCATTCAGAGCATCATCAAGTCCTCAGAGCAGTGCCCATGGACGGCCAGCAGGTTCCCTTAGCGTCTGTCCACCCAACCCATGAAGAAACTGAGCTCACTGGGGTTGGAGGATGTCCTGAGTTCAGGGAAGTAGCAATCCCTGCACCTCTAAGTCTAGGGCTCCCATCTCTCCACATCACCTCCCTCCTCCCCTATCTGACTGGACCCAGAGAGGACGCAGCCCTTCTTTAGCCATGTCTCTGGCAGGGGCAACCCCCTTTGTGAGCGACCCCTGGGTGAGCTCCCCTCCTGCCCACAGGATGAAGGAGAATGAAGAACGCTCAAGGGCCCTGGAGGAGGAGCGGGAGTTCTACTCAAGCCAGTCTCAAGCCCTGCAGAACTCACTTCAGGAGCTGACCGCAGAGAAGCAGCAGGCTGAGCGGGAGCTCAAGGTGTGCAGCCCGCATGGGCCTTGTGCTCTGGGCCCTTCCACACAGCCAGGGACGCCTTCCCGTCCCTGTTCTTCACAGCTACCCTACACTCCTCTCCCAGAATGGCCAGCTGGCCAGATTCAGGGGCGGGTTTATCACAGGAGGCAGCAATCGCTCTATCATTGATAGGCAAGTGTTAGGAACAGGGCCGTGCCAGCCATCTGGGTCCTGGGTAAGGTGTGGAACCAAGACATGGAAACGCCCACCCAAGACCGTTAAGCCCAGGATGATAGGGAAAGGGATACTAGCCATTTTTCTCCCTGCTGTGATGACATTTCTATCAAAAGCAGCTAACGGAAGGATGGCTCGTGGTTTGAGGGGATGCAGTCTGTCATGATAGGGAAGGCATGCTGGTGGGAGTGAGGTAGCTGGTGACATTGTGTCTGCAGTCAGGATGCAGAGAGATGAATCTACACCTTCTCCCCTTTCCTTTTTATTCAGTCTGGCACCCTAACCCATGGGACAGTGCCACCCACACCCAGGGTGCATCCTTGGTTGGTTAAACCTTTCTGGAGATGCCCTCACACAGTGGGTCTCTTAGGTGACCCTAAATCAGGTCGAATTAGCAAAGAAAACAAGCCATCACGGAAGGCTTTGGGGGAGGTGGCGACTGCTTCCTGGACTCAGCTTCCCTCTCGCTTGTCCCACCATCCAGGCTGAAGTGAAGGTGCGCATGGACCTGGAGAGACGACTTCGAGAGGCAGAGGCAGCCTTGAGAAGCCTGGAACAAGGGCTTAATTCCAAGGTTCGGAACAAGGAGAAGGAAGAGAGGATGCGGGCTGACGTGAGCCACCTGAAAAGTAAGGCCTCCCTCCAGGGCCCAGCCCCAATCCCGGAGCTCAGCCCCTTAATCCCAAACCCATTAGAACCTGGAACAGGCCCTGCGCGTGTGAGGTGATCCTTCCTGGAGTTCTTTATTATGGACACCAGACACCGTCCTGTAGGAGTCCCTTAGGCACTGCCGCTTTGTGGCAGTTGGGCCTGGGGTGAGGTAATGGGAGGAAAGCCTGGAGTTTTGTCCTCTTTTCAAAAGCTCTGTTCCCAGCAGATCTTCTCTGTGCTGGCTACAGACTGTGTGTGGTGTGTGGAGGAACTGTGTTCTGTAAAGGACAGATCAACGTACCTCCCACCTGACCAAATGAGCACTTAGGTGGGGAAGGACAGGCCCGGAAAAAGATACCCTCAATGGCTCCTTCCCGCCACCACAGGGTTCTTTGAGGAGTGCATCCGGAATGCCGAGCTGGAGGCCAAGATGCCCGTCATCATGAAGAACTCCGTGTACATCCATAAGGCAGCCACTCGCCGCATCAAGAGCTGCCGTTTCCACCGTCGCCGGTCCAGTACTTCCTGGAATGACAGTGAGCACTCATACGCCTGCGCGGGGTCAGGTAGCGCAGGCTGTTGGCGGCAAGGCAGGAAGACAACAGGTTTGAGACCAAGTAGACAGGCTGGATGATATGTTCTTGAACCTGGCTCTACCAGCCTTTGGCAGGAGGCACCAGCACGTAGGGCTGGGATGAGGGAGGAAGGGTGGGCTCAGCATGGGGGAAGTGCCATTCACGGGGCAATGGGTCTTTGTCTCCCCAGTGAAGCCATCTCAGTCCTTCATGGCCTCCCAGCTAGAAGCCAACAACATAGAAGAGCTAAAGGAGGTGGCCAAGCGGCTAAGCCGAGACCAGCGCTTCCGGGAATCCATCTACCACATCATGGCCACCCAGCCTGGGGCCTCTGCACTCCCTCGGGGAGGGAAATGATGGGAATCCTCCTCCACCTCCTTGGTAGGGGAGGGGGGAAGCCTGACTCCTCTTGGCTCCTCTCTGCCAGGGCACCACCAGGAAGGGGTACACTCGTTCTCAAAGGAGGTGATACGTCCCTCTGCCTCACCAAGTCCTGACCTTGGAGATCAGAAGGAAGTGTTGAGCCCCTGGAGCTGAAGTTATTGATGGTCGTGAGCCACTATTTGGGTGCTGGGAATTGAATCTGGGTCCTCTGGAAGAGTCACAAGTGTGCTCTTAACAACTGAGCCATCTCTCCAGGCTGAAGCCCTGACCTTGGGTCTCCACTGGGTGGGTGGGTCCGACTGGGTGCTACCTGGCTGTCATGATGAGCCCTGACCATGTGTAGTGTCCGTTGGTCAGGAAAAGAAATGTTTATTCCGCAAGGACACGCAGGGCCTGCGCACTGGCTGAGGACTGAAAGACTTCCCTGGTACCCACCATACCCATCTGTGATCCTGCTGCTCTGCCCCTGGTCACGGGACACCCCCAAACTCTCTTTACCCCTGTTCCTCTCTGCAACTTTTGTCCGGGCCCCTCACTTATTCCATGTCATTGGAGAGGGGAGAGTAGGCCCTAAGACACAACCCCAGGCTCACAGCACCCACACCCTCTCTGCGGTATCTGTTTCCTGGGGGCTGCTCTCCTATTTGCAAGTGATCTTCTCAGCCTCAACAACCTGTAAGAGGAGCAGGAGAAGCATGTGATCCCACTCGGTTCTTTCCCAGCCCTGAGTGGGAGCCCTCGACTGGGGCGGGGGGGGGGGGGGGGGGGAGGGGGGGCGGCTTTTTCCCCTGAAGTCCGCACAGCTGGATCAGGAGCAAGGCAGCCGAGGCTCCTGTATTATCCACAGTCAGGCAGAGCTACAGCTGCCTCAGGCTAATGTGGTCCTGCTGCCCAGAGATCACAGAGCTGTGCCTCCCTCCCAGCTGGCTCACCTGTCTGTCTCCACTCCCTGCAGATGCTTCACTCAGTGAATTAGCGCAGCCGTGGACCCACCACAGGGGAACTTGGGTCTGCGGTGAGCCAGTAGCCACGGGTTGGTTCACTGTTGTCATAGCGGCACTAACACCAGCCTGCAGGTTTTGTGGAAGAGCTCTCTCTACCTTTCAGGAGGCCAAGGACTGTGGAATGTGATGCTCCTCTGTGACAGTCTTCGGGGCCCATCCCTCACAAGTTGCCTGAGTCTATCATTCTTTCCAAACAAGACGGGGGTGGGGGAGAGATACGGCTCCGTGGTTAAGAACCCTTGGTTCTCTTACAGAGGACCCAGATTTGCTTGCCAGCACCCACATGGTGTCTCACAACCACCCGTAACTCCACTGCCAGGGGATCCAACGCCCTCTTCTGACCTCCACAGGCACCGGACACTCACACGGTGCATGTACATACATACATACAAAGCATTCATACACATGGGATAAATAAGTCTTTTAAAAAGTGGTTAAAAGGGGCTGGGTGCTCAGACACCAGTGGGACAAAGGCACCCATATTTTGAAAGACTGAAGTGTGAGGGAGGGACAGGAGAAGCAGGCCCTGAGAGGAGCCCTTGCCAAGGCCCAGGCTACCCTGTCCTCAGCAGTCCTTTTTGGTGGGGGTGGTCTCAGGTAGGGTGCTTCGGAGTCAGTGCATTTGTGTGTAAATACAAAGCTTTAAATGTATATAAACACGCATAGACCTGGCGCTCGTCTAGATAATATGTGTATGTGGAATGGATTTTGAAATGAAGATTTATAAAACCAAGATTACTTGTTTTGTTCATTTTTAAAGAATTAATAATAGTTTGCTCTTGGGGAAAATTTCAAATGCTTTTTGATTTTCCTGGGCAAGCTATTAACCAGAAAAAAAAAAGTTCTGCTATAACAGAGCAGCTGCGAGCGTGTATTGTATCCTGTTTTTATTCAGGGTCCTACAGCCCAGGCTGGCCTTGAACTCAGGGTCACTGAGGGTAACCTGCTTCCACCTCCTGAGGGCACCCAGCCAGACTAAGTACTTTATGAGGCAGGAAAGCCACTGGGCTGTAATCTCAGCATTCAAGGGGCTGAAGCAGGGGGCCCACCTCAAGTTTGAGATCAAAGTCAGTCTGGGGTACACACTGAGACCCTGTCTCAAGACAAAGCCTCCAAAACCCGCTGCCATGCTGCCTCGCTCCTGCAGAGCCCCCCTAAACCTCTGAGGTCCCACTCTTAACACTGTGGTAATAGCAATTAGGTTTTAACAAGAGTCTGGGAGGAGACAGCCTCAAATCGCAGCAGGGGGTCTGGACACGAGCACCAACCAATTCCCTAGTTCATTACCTCCCTTTCTCACTTGGTACTGCCCATCCTCAGACAAGTCTGGGTTATCTCCAACCATACCTAACACAGCATATGCACATGCAGCATCTGTATATAAAAATCTGGAGGGCTGGAATTACTCACTGGAAACATATTGACATGATAGATAGTATTAAAATTATGTAGCAATTTCTAAAAGTAACTCTTATTCATTGGCCAATTAATTAAATGTGTTACTTCCTGCTGTGTTTCTGAAGTATGCTGTGGAGTCATTTCTAGAGAGATGCTGCCCCCTGGAGGCCACCCATGGAATTGAAGCATCACTT
This sequence comes from Microtus oregoni, assembly GCF_018167655.1. Taxonomy (NCBI): domain Eukaryota; kingdom Metazoa; phylum Chordata; class Mammalia; order Rodentia; family Cricetidae; genus Microtus; species Microtus oregoni. The sequence goes on along the minus strand of NW_024543068.1, from coordinate 16,690,368 downwards.
TTTGCATAGTCCCCCAAAAGAACTCCCCACTGTTTATCTCCTGTGACTGACCTCTTAATAACTAGCTGAAAGATATGTGTTTCCACCCGAGGTCCTGATGTCACCATGTTATAGGACAATCAGCAGGATTTTCTCCTGATCTGAGTAGGGACTACGGGGCAGCCTGAAAGAAACCAACTGTCGTTAGCTTCAATATCCACACCAGAAATGGACAGTCAAATGCTCTGGTGAGGTTTCTGCTTTGTTTCATAACAGGAGAGCCAGAAATGAGTTACTGGATCAAGTACAGAAGCCTGCTATTCGACTGGTTTCCTAGTGTCAAGCCAGGCTGCCCTGGTCTGTACTGCCCTGGTCAGCATACCCATGGGCTCCCCTTGTCCCATCATGAATGTTCCCGGGAGGATACATAGTCATGGAGGGAGTCACTTGCGTCTAATGCTTTGCCACAGTTTTAGGGACTTTTCTCATTTCTGTGACCAAATACCCAATACGAAAACAAGGGTTTGTTCTGGCTTGTAGCTTGAGGGCACAGTCCCTTACGGTGGGGAAGTCATGGCAACAGAAGCTTGGGGCAGCTGGTTGAGACAGTACCACCTCAGATGAGAGTCTTCCTCTTGGGACAATCTGTACCAAGAGCGATCCCAAATGGGAGTTCTTGACTTCTCTTCCTGCATCCATTGTCTGCCCCTAAGGGCTTAACTCTGTATTAATTGAACAACACAGAAAACACGGCATAGGAAAGGATTGAGGAATCGCCCGAGTTAATTCCTTTAAACCAGACTTTACAAGGGAAGAATTGACTTTATTGAACCCTAGCGTCCCAGAATAGCACGCCAAACTGCAGACAGATGCTGCCAACCTGCGTCTATGCGCTGTTTCCATCATTTAGGAGGACAATTAAATCATTGTTTTCAATGCTCCGCTTTCATCTGATGATTTGACTGATCTCTCTCTCTCTCTCTCTCTCTCTCTCTCTCTCTCTCACACACACACACACACACACACACACACACCACAGTTTAGGGTCATGAAAGAGTCACAAAAGAGAAAGAGGGAGTATGGTCTGAGAGTAAAACCGTGCACTCAGTTTAGCTTGGACAGGGCAAGTCCAAGGCCCAGCAAGCTTGGCTATGCTGTTCTCTTAAAGCAAGACAAACAGGCTGGATACACAGAGGGAAACAGGTTAAGTACATAGCTCTAAGTGGTCTCCAGGTATATTATTAACTCGGTTGCAAGGCCGGCAAAAGTTCAGCCTCTGAAGCCGAGAGTGTTTCCAGAAAAGGTTTCCCCACAGCTGCCACGCTGCCTTTGTAGGGAGGAAGCTGAGAGCGGGGAAAGCTATGGGTTAGCTCTGTACCCTGAGCCCCAGACTCCAGCCCATAGAATGGCCCCGCCCACATTTCCAGGGAATGGTCCAACATCCATGAACCTAATCTAGATAATCTCTCACAGAGGTTTGTTTCCATGGTGATCCTCAATACTGACAAGTTGACAATATTAACCCTCTTACTACTCAAAGACATGTTGAAGGAGAAGGCAAGAGACTTGGGAAGATCCCATGATCCCGCCAAGGGAAGGACCTGTTGAAGGGATCTAGCCAGCCTGAGCATAGCAAGCATGGCTCTGGCAGGCCTTGCCTTTCTCCCCATTCCCTCTGTCTTGCTAAAAACCATTAGATTATATTCCTAAAACTAGCCAACCACCAAGGTCTAGTTCCTTATTTGGCTGCTTCCTCCTCCTGAGTCTGACTACTAAGGTCCACTTATCAAAGAATTGAAGTTCAGCAATCAAAGCCCCCTTTGGCTCACCTAATTAACATGCCCAATTAAAATGAAACACCTCATGCCAACATGAGGCTTCCCATCTCTCTTTATAAGCTGCCATTTTCCTATGAGCCTCGTCTGTCTCCTTTCTCTCCAGAGACAGTCCTTTTTCCTCCACTCTGGAACAAATACCCCTGCCCTCCTCCTTTTGTTCTCTTCCCCTTCTCTCTCATCCTCTGTCTCTTGTCTTTGTCTCTTATTCCCTGCCCTTTGTCCCTCTGGGGCAAATAAATCTCCTTTGTGCTGAGAACTTGATCTTGGGGTGTTTTGAGCTGCCTCCAAGGTTCCCGTCTCCATCTCTGGAAGGAGATAATACGTTCAAACTATTGCTTGCTCACAGCTCAGTCTGACCAGGGCAGCCTGTTTGGAGGGTAGTACGTGCCCCAGTCTCAGGAGCAGCCTAGGGTACCAGATCTAACCCGGCAGCAGTTGTCAAACTACAGGACAAAGCAGTTGCCTGGAACCTCCAGCAGAGTTCATGGAGCCATGTGACCCTGCCAGCATGGAACTCTCCAGCCCTCTGCAGAGTCTCCCCAAAGTCAGAACCCCACAGCTTTGACTCAGGGAAGAGCTACTTACTTCCTTAACCCCACCTCTTGTGGAGGGCTCTAGAGGTAACACTTTGAGAGAGGAAAAAGTTGGTTTAGCCTCGTAGAAAGTGAAATCCACTCTGTCCAGTGGGATCGAATGCTGGTCCTTCAAAAGTTTAGACAACAGGCCAAGTCCAGGAATCCTGGAATGGAGATCTAGTAAACCAAACTCCTTGGTGATGAATCTATCTCTCCCAGAGCCCCACAGTTGGAAATACAGTCTGTCCTGTGTCTTGGTGACTTTGCCGTGGGGGTAACCTGGTGATCAGGTTGGGAGGCCAAAGTGACTCAGGGCTGCTCAGAGACAGACACTGTACACCCAGGGGCTCCAGGAGCCATCCAGGTGACTGTGTTTTGGGAATTCATGGTTCTAGGGGACCTGATACCTGCTTTTGGTCTATGAGTCCTGCTGTTACCTGTCCCAGCCATGACTTGGAGTGTCTGCAAAGACTGTCCCTTGCTAAGCAGTGCCTGAAGTGACAAGACCCCGAGGAGGACCTTGCCTCCCTCCCTGCTGCTGTGGAGAGGTGGTGGGAGGTCCTGATGGTGAAGGGCAGGCCTCTGCTGGCCACTTGCTGGCCTTGTGGTGTTGGAGACCCACAATTTATAATGATTTCTGTATCTATATGTTTTTATTCAGCAGAAGAGAGGCCCCTTCAATCGCATGAAGACACCTGGAGCCCTGGAGGCTATGGATTTCCATAACCCAGGACTTAACTGCTCTGTAGCCTATAGGAATCTGGCAAATAGGCTTCAGGGAAAACACACTGGTTGGTTGAGCTCAGTACCACACTGTCCTCAAAATTAATCTGAAATACAAAAGTTTGAGCCAGTTGTGGTAGCATATGCCCTTAATCTCAGCACTGGGCACATGGAGGCAGGCAGATCTCTGTGAGTTTGAGGCCAGCCTGGTCTACAGAGTGAGTTCCATGATAGCCAGGGATACACAGTGAAACCTTGTCTCAAATATCAATTCATTAATTTTGACCTTGAGGTAAGAACAGAACCAATTTATGACCTCAAGAAAAATAATAAAGCCATGTGGACAGCTTTTCTAGTAAATAGAATATGTCCATTGTTACCTTCATCCATGTCTGAGGTCATTTCCCCATCTTCGTGATGTCAGTTTTTATTGTGGTTCTGTTGTGTGGAGTCATGCACCGTCCATGGGCTTGGTTCTGTCCTTTACTGTTTTTTTGTTTTTCATTGTGGTAAAATGTGCAAACAAGGGCTAGAGAGATGGCTCAGAGGTTAAGAACACTAGCTGCTCTTCTAGAGGTCCTGAGTTCAATTCCCAGCACCCACATGGTGGCTCCACAACCATCTGGAATAGAACTTGATGTCCTCTTCTGGCATTCAAGAATACATGCAAAGCACTCATATATAAAATATAAATAAACAATTTTTTTAAATGTGCAGACAAAATTTACCCCGTGAAGGGGTAAACCACACGGGTGGCTTAGTGAAGTTGACTATATTCATGTGGTTGTGCAATCAGTTTCCGGGATGCTCTCAAACTCTGAACCCTGGAAGAAATAATTCCCTCACTCCACTCCTTGGGCTGGCAACCACCAGTCTTCTTCCTGGGCCACGACAACTCTAGATACAGCTAGCTCAAGAGAGTGAACTACATAATCTTTGTTTTTTTTTTCTTTACATATGTGCTGTGCAGCACACACGTGGAGGTCAGAGAAGAGCTTGCTGGAACCAGTTCTCCGTCCACCACGTGGGTTTCTGGAATCAAACAGGAATCACCAGTCTTCGTGTTTGATCCCACTGAGACATCTTGTGGACCCATTTTTGTTTGTTTGTTTTTGTTTTGTTAAAGATTTATTTTATCTTGTGTTTATGACTGTTTTGCCTGCGTGTGCATGTGTGTGTGTGTGTGTGTGTGTGTGTGTGTGTTCAGTGCATTCATTCCCAGCACCCGAAAGGAGCCAGGAGAGGAACTGGATCTCTTGGAACTAGAGTTACAGATGGTTGTGAGCCACCATGCAGGCACTGGGAACCAAACCAGGGTCCTCTGCGATAGCACCTGATGCTCTTAACCAGATTCTATTTTTACTAGTTTACTTCAGGAGCATAATATCCTCGAGGTTCATTCATGCTGTACAGTGTGGCAGTGCCTACAGTTCTTTCCTTCAGTAATATCTTAACACTTAAAAAATAAGAACGAGAGAAACCCTGTCTCGAAAAACCAAAAAAAAAAAAAAAATAAGAACGAATTGAAATACATTTCTTCTGACAAGGCCAATGCGCGCGGGGCGGCAGGGGCGGGGGGGGGGGGGGGCTCTGCCGGTCTCTAAGGACACAAGGTCATACATAGTCCAGTTCCTATCCTTTTTTTCTTCAGTGTTTCCTCCATTCTGGCCGCCTGCTAAAGTTAAGGGATGCTTGGCTGTTCATTTCCTCCTTCTTCCCAGCAGATGGCAGCACGCTCTGATCAGGCCCGCAGACCCAGGTGGGAACGTGAGCTGCGGCTTTGTGGCTACGCAGTGTTGTGTGATTGGCTTGAATCTGTAGGTCGTTCTTCCCTTTAGGATAGAAAACAAAGGTTCTGTTTGGATCGAGTGCATTATATACCAGACACTTTCACACTGATTTCTCTTTTGTGTTCTCGCAACACCCCTTCCTTGGTTTATAAGAGAAAAAAAAGTCTGCAGTGGTTAAGGGACTTGCCCAAGGTCACATGACTAGGAAATAAGGAAGCTAAGGATTTGGAGCTCAAGGCAGCTGTCTTTGTAGCACACCCTGGGAATGTAACGCTCGCTGGAACATCATTATCACACGTGTGACTGGATCCTCTCACAGCCCTCCTCCAGTTCCGGTGTAGATGGCAGCTTCCCACCTCTGGAGATGCTTTCTGGGGAAAATGTCACCTTCTCAGGAAACAAATAGCAGCACCACTCATGATCCTTTTGGGGGGGGGGGGGGAATGCAACCGCCACCCAGGCTCTAGCCGAAGGGATTCCATTCATCCCTGGAGGCATTTGTCCTAAGTGTGTAGGGAGTGCATGATACGAGCAAAGGGCATGGGGCAGAAGTCTACTTCCTATTTGTTATGGGCACAGGCTGTTAAAATGTTCAATATTGCAAATTTAAGTTTTCTCAGGCATATGATAAAATTAAAGGGAAATTATCAGTGCTTCTCTTTTGTTTGTTGTTTGTTTTTATCAACGCATCTGAAAATAACTTTGAACAGCAATAAGCCTTTCAACAAAGCGGCCAGTGGTTTTGCTCCTGGGCCTGTCGTCCAGGATGAAGACCCAGGATGCTGCCTTCTACTAAGCATTCGATAATGAACATGTGGGTGGAAGTTGGTACAATGAAACCCACTCTTTCCGCTTCCTGTAACACGGCAGAAACAATTACCACATTGCTCGTCTGAGGATTCTATTGTGGCCTCTGATTTCTTCTAGAGTTTGCTTCTGGTGAGTGATTATGGTATCGCTGCAAAAATGGGACATTCAGCTTCAGTGTTAAGGAGACCTTGTGTGAAACAGCTCCTTTGGAGGGTAGCTGCAGGAATTGAGGACGTGGTTCAGCGGGTAGAGAGCTTGCCTAGCATGCCCAAAATCCTGGGTTCAATCCCCAGTACTGTATAAACTAGAAGAGGGCGTGTGGCTGTTATCCTCACACAGAGGTAGAAGAAGCAGGAAGGCCAGAAACTCAAGGTCATCCTCAGCTGCCTAGCGGATTTGAGAGCCTGTCTCAAAAATCAAGCAATATGAATAAGCTTGGCTGTAAAAGACACTCAGGGAAAGGTGGCCATTGTTCTTAGGGATTTGTGCATTGCAGCTTTCCAAATATGTACTGAAATGCCCGGCTTTTTGTGTATTTGTGTGTGTGTGTGTGTGTGTGTGTGTGTGTGTATCTATGCAGAAGATTCTTTTCCTCCTTCATTTTGGGTGGGGCATTTGCTAGCTGTATTGTGTTTACTTACCAATTTGTACATGACTTATTGTCCTTTATCACTGTCCACAGTGACCATAACTTGGTATAAGAATGAATATTGATGTCCTGTGGGAGATATTTCCTCTGACAATGTGTGTTTGCGATGGGAGTGGCACTAAGCAACTTCATAGTCAAATGTTTGGTGCCTTCTGATAAGTACCTCTCGCCACCGGGTCACTTCTTTCGCAGGAATAGCATCTTGGTTGGTTTCCAGGCACTCACCCCTAGAGGAAGGTGAACTGTATTCCAGCTCAAGGATACATCCTAATTGGCCCAATGTAACCATGGCAATTATCCTTCTCTGCTGGAGATTGCTTCAGGAGGAGGCACTTGGCCAAGAGGATGCGGAAGACCCAAGTCTGCCAGAGAACTCCTGGGACAGGTTTCCTCCTTGAGGTGAGTCATGGGAAAGTCACAGTCCCTTCTCACCACTGACTTGGCCATGTTTGACCATGACACTTGGGACCATGAGGAAAACTGACCTGGGGACCACACCAGCGTGTGCAGGACAGCAGGATGGCCAGGCAGAGATGGATCTTGGCTCCCTCCAGAATTGCTGAGAAACTGGAGGTAACTGCCCTGGACCCATCTGATTTCAGGACTTCTTACCATGTGAGCTCATTCACTATTGCTTAGCCCCTTTGGACTTTCTGCTGTCTATCAGGAGCGACCTAGTAAGCAACCAGCTCAGCGTTGTCGTTGATGGGGTTCCCATACCTAAGGGCTTTGACCTTAAAAGAGTCAAAAAGCATTTTTAAATGCCAGGTTAAAAACTAGAGGCATCTACTCATTCTTTCAATGACTGTTCTTTGAGGATCAAGAGCGTAGTTTTTTTTTAAAAAACTTCTGGCCCATTTCCCTTGCTATTCAGCCTCTGAAATCAGAACCTCCTTTGAGATGCTTAACACCAAACTGAATTCAGGCCCTCTGGAGCAGCAAGTGTTCTTAATCATTAAACTGTTTCCCCAGGCCCTAGAATTGGAGTGCATTGAGAAGATATTTAAGCATTTAACCGTGAGCATTAATAGAAATAGATGCTTAGGGAAAGGACAGCTACACCCAAGTGTAGATTTCTCAAGAGAGTGGCGGCTGTTTGAACAATAGTTGTATATATACTTTTTATATTAATTTTGTGTGTGTGTGTGAGAGAGAGAGAGATAGATAGATAGAGAGAGAGAGAGAGAGAGAGAGAGAGAAGAGGGAGCTGATAAGTGGATGTCAGAGGGCAGCTTGCAAGAGTTGAATCTTTCCCACCAAGTGCCAAGTGGGACCCAGCTTGTTGGTCACGGCAACACTTGCTGGGTTTGGGTGACTTCTGAAGTCCCGCTGTTCAAAGGCTTTCTGAGGAACTGTTTTCTCTCTTTCTGTCAGTAAAATGAGATCATAGGGTAGTTGCTGGGGTGCATTGGGTAGGACTATAGGTGGATCAAGAAAACTGCCATGTTTGTGGGGTACAAGTTAGAACTGTAACTCCCCACCATCACCTTCAGCAACCCCAGGAGTTCTAGAATATTCCAGGAACCTTAACTCAGGTCAAATGAGGATTCATGGCTTCAATGCCAAAAAAGAATTTCAGAACTATCCAGTGTATTAAACAGAGTTTGAGATTTTATTCAAAATATTTTAATACAAGTGTAACCCTGAGGAGTAGAGAAAGAGTGTAAGACCTACAGAAGGGGGCTCCTCCGAGGAGACACAGCTTATCAAGTTTATATTAGTCATATATAGGATTTAGGTGGAGTTTGATAGGATTTGGGTGAAGTTGGAAGTCACTGTCTTATTTCTGGTGGTTCCTGGAGGGCACCTGTACAATTAGAATAGACAGGGCCCACAGGAGGGTAGAGTCTCTACAGTCAGTTTGAAATTCGTGGGCAATGTGTAGGAGAGGGTTGAAACCCTACCTAAGGTCATATGCATGCAGGCCTTAAACTGAGGGTCTCTGCTATTTTAACATACAGTATCTATGTATGGAAGGAATATTAATTAATAATTAATAGAGTAGGTTCCAAGTGTTGGCTGTGCTTGAATTCTTGCTTCTCAGCTAAGCAACCACTCCGGGATGCAGGCTGCTCTCCCTTCTCATGTCCCCATAGTTACCCATGAAACCATGAGTCACAAGGTTCTGCAGGGAGATATGTTCTTCCTGGAAGGAAAGCTTATAGTCTTGTTTGTGAGATTCTGAGAAATCACAGGTTTACATCTGAGAAGAGAGCAAAGCCATAATTAAAGTCATATGTGCCTAGGCCTTCAGCATGATTTATTGATACTTTAATATTCTTCTTTTAAAAGAGAGATTTATTTATTTTTATTTATATTTCTGTTTGCCTGAGTCTATGTATGTGGATTGTGTGCTTGGGCTCGGTTCCGAGCCAGTAGAGAGTGCTGGATCCCCTGGAACTGGAGTTACAGACAGTTATGAGCTGCCATGTAGGTGCTGGGAATCCAACCCCGGTTCCCTGCAAGAGCAGCCAGTGCTCTCAATCACAGAGCCAGCTTTCCAGTCCCTGTTCTAACATTCTTCTTTGGAATACTCTGTAAAGGAGATACCATCCTTATGTAGGCTGTCCTCAGAATAGTTTATTAATTGTGCTAAATTCTCGACTCCTAGCTGGCAACAGATTTCAACCAGACTCTGGGGAGAGGACTGCCTTTCTGTTCCCCTGGTCCCTTGATTTTTCCCTGGGTTTCCTTGTATTTCATTTCCACTTCCGGTTTTACAATCGCCGACTCGTCATACCTGTAATAAGAAATACCGTATCTCTTTTCAGTGACTCGGAATCGGAAGTTCTAAGTGTCATAGTTTCTTTGTTTCTTATGGGATTATAAACTCGGAGTGTCATGTCCTCCATGGTGTCTTGGGCTGAATGATATGTTCTGTGGACTGAACTCTGTTACAGTGCAGGGGTTAGCAATGAGCAAGTGAGGCACCACCTTAGCGGTCCACTCGAGATAATTGTACAGAGTCCTTTACACGGCATCCAGAGATTTCTATGACAGTCACATTTCGATGATCAGTTTTAGGTTTCCAAGGTTATCCTGGGATTGGTGTCTCCAGTTGCTCATAAGAATTTTCCCTGTTCCTTGAGCCTGGAAGTGCACTTCTGTTCTCATTTAATTGGCTGAAGTTTGGCCATATCTTTTTGCAGGGGAGTCTGGGAAATGTAGTCTGGCTGAAGGATGCTGCTGAACAAAAGTGACAGCCGTGGCGCACACAGTAAGCAACGTTGAGGAATAGAGAAGAGTTCCAGTAGCAGAGAACTTTCCAGAGAAGAGGAAACAAAATTTCAACCTGTGTGTCTTGCTGTCTCGTTGGGGATGTTGTCCCAAACGAGAAGATACTCGTGCCTCACAAAACTAGCCCTATGTGGTCAATAATCTGCGATGATTATCCTAAACCAGGAATCTCTACTGGGGATATCTTTGGTTGGAAGAGAGTTTCCAGAAGTGCAGAGAAAGCTCATCTCTCAGCCAACTGACTCCGCCCACTCTGGTGGCTCAAAGGGAATTCAGGAGACTGATGTTTGTTCAGCGCAGTGTTCTAGTCAGCCAGCACAGTTCTTCCCAGTACGGAGAACAGAGTGGTTGCGCCCGTCATTTTGGTCTCAAAATTAGGAACTGCGTGTTTTGAGCAAATTCCTCAACATTTCTGAGCAGCAGAATCGTTTGTTTGTTGTGTGTTTGTATGTGTATGGGTGCATGTTTGCGCGCGTGTGTGTGCATGTGTACAGGTGTATGTATATGGGTGTATGTTTGTGCGGGTGTATGTGTGTGCATGTGTGTGTTTGCAGGTGGAGAGCAGAGGGTAACGTTCCTCAGGTGCTTTCCACCTTCCATTTCAGTCGGGGCCTCTCACTGGCCTAGAACTCTCCTGAACACGCTGGGATGGCTGGTTCTGCCCCTCTGTGCCTCTCATCTCGACATTACCAGGATTACAGATGTGCACCACCTCACCTGACTTTGAATTTAGCTCTGGAGATCCGAATTCAGGTCATCCTGCTCGCAAGGCAAACACCTCACTGAATGAATCACCTCCCAAATCCCTGTTGTTTTTGAGATAACATCTCCTGTGACCCTGGCTGGCCTTGAATTTACAGTAGTTGGGGGTTAACCTTGACCTTGTAATCGCTGTGCCTCTGACTCCCAAGTGTTGGGATTTACAGCTGTGTACCATCATGCCCAAATTCCTTTATTTACTTAAAACTCTCTCTCTCTCTCTCTCTCTCTCTCTCTCTCTCTCTCTCTCTCTCTCTGTGTGTGTGTGTGTGTGTGTGTGTGTGTGTGTGTGTGTGTGTTCAGAGGCCAGAGGATGCTGAATCCCTGAAGCTGAAGCTACAGTTGATTATGTGCTGCTAAGTGTGGGTGATGGGAATCAAACTCAGGTCCTCTGCAAGAGCATCAAGAACTCTGAACTGCTGATCCTCTCTTCAGCTCCAAGCTTCCTTTATAAACACACATTCACAAATGTAAATGTGTCTGTAACCCTTGCTCTTATTACCTACCTCTCTGGTCGCTGTGAGGATCTAGAAGTAAGGGACACTTTACTGAATCATGAAACTTTATACAAACACTATACTGTACTGAGAATGAGTATGGAGGGAAAAATCACACGAACAGTCTTGTTTGATGTCTTGTGATTGTACAAATATGTGTGGAGGTCAGAGGTCAATGTTTAGCATCTTCCTCTGTCACTTCCATTTTATTTTTGGAGATTGGTCTTTCACTGCACCTGGAGCTCAATGATTCAGCATAACTAGATGGATGGCAAACTCCAGGGACCCTCCTGTCTCCAATTCCCCAGTGCTGGGATTGCAGCTGTGTACTGTGGAGTATTCCTTTATACTGTGTGAATATATGTCACTATGATTGGTTTAATAGAAAAACAAGCTGAATGGCCAATAGCTGAACAGAATAGGGTTAGGAGGGAGAGCCAAACTGAGAATGGTGGAAGAAAGAAGGGCAGAGTTGGGAATCGCAAGCAGACACAGAGAGAAGCAAGATGGGCATGCCATACTGAGAAAAGATACCAAGTCATGTGGCAAAGCCATAAAAAGAAATATGGGTTAATTTAAATGTAAGAGTTAGCTAATAACAAACCTGAGCTATTGGCCAAGCATTTGTAATTGATATTGACTCTGAGTGGTTATTCCAGAGAGGCTGCCGACACAAGAAAATTCTGCCTACAGTGTACCTCCCCTCCCCAGTGCTGGGACTGTAGTTGTGCACCGCTCCCCAATGCTGGGATTGCAGCTGTGCACCACCCCTCCCCAGTGCTGGGATTGCAGCTGTGCACCCCCTCCCCAGGGCTGAGATTGTAGTTGTGCCCAGTTTCATGTTTTGCTGAGGACCCAGACTCAGGTCTTCTTGCTTGTGCAGCAAGCACTTTACCCACTGAGCTACCTCTGAGTCCTTTGGTTGTTTTTAGAGACAGTCTCATATAGCTCAGACTAGCCTCAAATTTGCTACCTAACCAGCATAACTTTGGGCTTCTGATCCTTGTCCTCACCTCCCATGTTGAAATTACAAGTATAGACACCACACTAGTCAGAGAAAACTCCTGGAATGAGGGATGGTGGCCTTTTCCAGGCTCATCATATCTGGCATGTTTCATCCGTTTTTGTTTGGTTTTAGACAGGGTCTCACCATATAGCCTTGGATAGCCTGAAACTTGCTACATAGACCAGGCTGGCCTCGAACGCACAGAGTTCTACTTGCCTCAGTTTCCAAAGTGCCAGAACCAAAGGCTTGCCTGGCCTATCAATTACTTGTTTAAAACCGCCTTTCCCTCCTTATGCCCCTTTGCATGTTTGTACACATGTATGTGTATGTATACATACACACACATGCATGGTGAGGCTCCACCCTTTCAGCATTTGGGGTAAAATGTGAGTCAGAGATGAGTAACAAGGGCCAGGCACAGAAAGCACAGCTACCAAAGCATGGGCTTCTCTGGGAATGAGGAAGGCCGGGTTGGGAATGTCCTCTCTGGTGTGCCAGGTGTGCGCATTCTTGATTAGCAGCAGCCCGTCAATGCCAGGAGGTGCCCTTTTCCAGGTGTGGCAACACAGGTTTGGCTTCTCAGCCTCAGGCCAGCTCTATGGAGAGGCTCCTCTGTCTCTCCACTGCTCCTCAACAGGAGCATCATTCCAGAATCCCCTGGATTCTGGTCCTGGTCCTGACACGAATCCTTCCACCAGCTGCTGCTGCTTCCTTACCCCATCTAAAGTAGAGAGAGCTGGGACCAAGATGCATTTTCCCATCCTTTGAAGGTAACACACCCAGAAGGGATGCAATTTCTTCAGAGGGGGCTGAGTATGTGGGAACCAACTGACTCTACTTGGGCCTTGACGACAGAACACAGGGACCCCCAAAGCTGAGGAGGAGCAGAACCTGAGTGTTAGCCACAGGAGCCAGGACTCGGGGTTCAGACACAGGACAGGTCTGTTGGGCTCTGTGTCTTTCTGGGATGACCTCACCCTCTACCACTGCAAACATCTGGGGTGAAGGCACAGGCATGAGAAGCCCGCAGGGAGGAAGGAAGCTTCTTTTTGAGGTTTCCAGTGTCCATCCTAGGGAGTGAACGGTCCCTGTTCTCAGGTCTTGTCCTTACCACTTGGTTAAATCACTGTAGTGGGTGGAGAGAATGAGCTCCTATAATTACTCAGGCAATCCGCCAATACTGCCGGGGGCGGGGTGTTGCAAGGGAAATATGTGCAAAGGATAGACACAGACGGTGTGTGTGTGTGTGTGTGTGTGTGTGTGTGTGTTGTGTGGTGAGAGCTGCAAGCTGCTATAGCTGCATCACAAGCTGAGTAATTTGGAGCAGCAGCAGGACCACAGCTTTTCTGAACTGCAGCTGCTGCTTCCTGAAGGTTGGGTCAGCCACGGTTGTCATGGCAACAGCCTGAAGGAGAACCATTTCAAGAAAAAGACTGGGGTGAGAGTGTTTTGAAGGGTATCTGATTACAGATGAGTCCTTCTTTCTCTGGGGGACAAAGGATGACAAGGCTGCTTAGGTCGCCTCAGCCTGGGTAGAGGAGTTGGCAGTGATCCATGGTGAGGCGTTTGGCTTTCCTTCCCCAAGGCTGCAGATTCTCCATACCCTCTCTGCCTGTGCAGGACTCTCAGGGGTTAACAGAGATGTGTTCCCATGCCTAACTGGTCTCTCAGGAGATGAAGAGCATGCTGCCACAGAGCATATGGGTATGCCAGGCTGGTGGGACAGCCTTCCCTACGAGGTTTCCCTGCCCCTACTGGCACCTCTGCCAGCAGCTGCCCAAACCCTCTTTCTAACAAGTGAACCTCCTCACCTTCCTTTCCTGCTTCAATCCCTCAGGGCTCCAGATTCCCAGCAGAACAAAGCTTAGGCAAATGCTGAGTGCAATCATTTTGGTCTCACGATCTCATCTTTTCTGTGTCTGTCAATCTCCCCCACTCATATTCCTTGAGAGCCTGTGTTGCAGGGCAGCTCTCTCTTTGGGTCCTTACAAGCTCTGTGTGTTGGTGATTGCTCCCCGTTTCCCTTGGAGCAGAGCACTGTCTTCTTCAGGCACAATGTGTGACCCCCCAGTAGGGGTGATGCTCAGATGGGGAGGACACCAATCATAGCGTGAGTTCCAGGACAAAGATACACAAAAACCCTGTATCAAAAAGCCAAAAATTAAAAATAAAAGAAATAGAGTTTAAAATAAAGCTGCATAAAGATGGAAAATACACAGAGAATGTTGATACTGTATATTATTATGTTCTCTTTAAATTGTTTGAATGCCAAGGAAGGAGCAACAGCTGCTAAAAGATATTTGTTTATAAATGCTGCTGAATTAATCCAAGATAGATATTTTGAAAATACTTTGACTTCACAATTGAAGTCAAAAGGTATGTTATTTTGGAGAAGAGATTTTGCTTTTGTTTCCACAGGAAATGAAAGGCTGTGGATTCATTCTGAGTTAAGAAAAATCAGGTTTGATCAAGGAAGACCACCTGAGAAATCTCCAGTAGGAACAGATGGCCTGGATGCCTGAGTTCTACATCCAGAACAGATTCAAGATGCTGCCTGAAGCCGGGCGATGGTGCCATACGCCTTTAATCCCAGAACTCGGGAGGCAGAGGCAGGCAGATCTCTGTGAGTTCGAGACCAGCCTGGTCCACAAAGCTAGTTCCAGGACAGGCTCCAAAGCCTCAGAGAAACCCTGTCTCGAAAAAAAAAAAGATGCTGCCTGAGATGATCAAGTCTCACAGGATACTCCAGTCAGGACTTGATCATAATTCTAAATTTTCTTTAGGTCCCCATAAGATTATCAGTACCTTCAACCAGCCGGGAGTAGCCTGGAAAACTATGCCCACATTCCCAAAAAAGAGACTATGGATGTTCTTTTTTTCTTAAAAAAAAAAAAAAGAAGGGGGGGGGAATTGTGCGGGACAGTTCTATTCTGTCAATTATATTTTAAATAAATGCTGATTGGCTGGTAGCCAGACAGGAAGTAGAGGTGGAGCTATGAGAACAGGAGAATTCTGGGAAGAAGGAAGCTCTTTCCCCAGTCCTGCCCAGACCATGGAAGAAGCAGGATGTGACCTACCCCACTGAAAAAGGTACCGAGCCATGTGGCTAACATAGATAAGAATAATGGGCTACGGGCTGGAGAGATGGCTCAGTGGTTAAGAGCACCGGCTGCTCTTCCAGAGGTCATGAGTTCAATTCCCAGCAACCACATGGTGGCTCACAACCATCTGTAATGAGATCTGGCGCCCTCTTCTAGCGTGTGGGCATACATGGAGGCAGAATGTTGTATACACAATAAAAATAAATTAAAAAAAAAGTGCGAACTTATTAAAAAAAAAAAAAAGAATAATGGGCTATATATGTTATAAGAGCTAATTACAAAGACTGAGCAAATGGGCCAATTAGTTTGTAACTTACGGAGATCTCTGTGTGGTTTTCTTTGGGGCTTACTGACTGTGAGAACTTGGCAGGACAGAAACCCCAACAAGCCCGGCCCTCATGTTACACTTGGTCCTGAACCTCTTGAGTCACATTTCCCCTCTGATTGTCTACAGCTAATTCTGAGTACGCTCAGCTCTGCTAGCTTTCCATTTAGAGATAAGCAGCTCTCCATGGTCCCCTTGCTTCTGTCAGGAGGGTGATTTATCTCTTTCATCTCACGAAAGCTCATGATGTACCAAACATTCAGACATACAGTGAGCCAGCTAAAACGTCTGTCCTAAGGTAGATGTCTCAGCTACTATATTGCTGTGATGATGAACCAGTTTGTTGATCAAGGCTGTTTATAAAAGAAGACATGATATCAAAGCAAAGACATGGCAAACGGGCCCCTGAGAGCTCAACTCTTACCACGCAAGTCGGAGGCAGAAAGAGGGAGGCTGAGTGGTGGGCTGGGGTTTCGAAATCTTAAAACCTTCCTCCAGGGACACACCTCCTCCAACGAGGACTCACCTCCTAATCCTTCCCTAATAGCCCCACCAGCATGGGGCCAAGTATTCAAATGTGTGACCCAAGGCTGGCCATTCTCATTCAAAATACAAAAAAAAAAAAATGGGAGTGCTGTGTCAGCCCTGTAAAGGCTGAGTCAGGAGGCTTTCAAGTTCAATGCTAGCCTGGCTACATAGTTAGACTTCATTAACACACACACACACACACACACACACACACACAGGCATGCATGCACACACACACGCACATATGCACACCCCCAAATTCTTTGGCCTTCATCAAGCTTGTTCTAATGTGTGCATGGGGAGTGAATAAGCAATATATGTAAAGTAAAAGGTAATTATGTAATACACTAAAAGACAGAGAGCTATGGCAAATAGAAAAAGTAGATAAAGGGAGTCTGGGAGCCCCGGGAGGGGAGGGTAAGCAGTGGCAGTAGGATGTAGGCTAGCAGGGTCCACTTCCTGTCAATCGCACCTGGCAGTGCGAACAGCAGAAACTGATGGCCACAGGTCTGGCGACTGGAGCCCAAGGTGCCGTGCCAGGAAGGCAGGTTCTATTTGGACCCCTGCCTCACCATCTGTGTGGCTTCTGTAGTAGGAGCTGCAGGTTGCATTCCGCCACCCAGCTCCTGCCACCAGCTAGCTTTACCCGAAATAATAACACACAAACTGTATTCTTTTAAACACTGCTTGGCCCATTAACTCTAGCCCTTACAGGCTAATTCTCATATCCCGATCAACCCATCTCTAATAATCTGAGTAGCATCAGTCTTCCCGGGAAAGATTCAGCATGTCTGACCTGGCAGCTTGCTTCATGGCGTCTGCCCGGGAGAGGGGAGCATGGCCTCTGAGCTCACTTCCTCTTCCTCCCAGCATTCTGTTCTGTTTTTCTCCTCCCACCTATGTTTTAACCTATGAGACCAAGCAATTTCTTTATTACTTAACCAATGACCTTCCTCCATCATGTGGCTGTCAATTCACTGATCTCTTTTGTGCTTGCACACGTGAGGGAGGACATCTGGTTCCCTCTCCTAAGGATGTAAGTCCTGATGGCCACGACTCACTTCATCTTAGTGACTTCCTTGTAGATCCAGGCCCGAGCACCATCACACTGGGAGGTAGGGCTTAACGTAAATCGAAGGAACAGGAAACAAGGGCCTTGCCTCTTCCCACCCCAGGAAGAGATGCTCAGCACTTGCTTCTCCATCCCAGACAGACAAGGCCTGGGGGTGGGAATTCAGGAAAATGAATCACGGGAATGCTCCAGGGACACTCTGGAAAGGGACATGGTCAATTATGACATTCTAGGCTTCTTAGCCTGGTGACTGAGGTGGACGACTGGGGCTTCTCTGATGTACTAGCAATGAATGGGAAAATGCTTGCTTGAGCCCTCACCGGGACATGTGTCCTACCGTCTGTACCCTCCAGGGGGCACCGTGTGCACTTTCCCCAGCATTCTCTGGGTTCCCAGCACAGGTTCACAGCTGTGTTCCCAGGTTATCGATAAAATCTCAGTTCGGGTGGGGTACCTCGTCTTGCTCCAGACCACCCTCAGAATCCCAAAGCACAGTTGGGCAAATTTACCCTTTAGTTATGAATTGTATAATAATTATGTCACACACAAACAGGCCGTGTGACGGGAACGTTTAGAGCCGCCCACCCTTGATGATGACCAAGGGATCGATTCACTGTAGCACACAACAAAGGGCCATCTAGAGTGGTCACCAATACACTGATTCACGAGAAGCAGGGAGAAAGAAACATTCTCCTGGGAGGGGACCCAAACTACAGAATTTGAAACTATCTCCAATATTTTGATACAATTTGAAATAATAAATATTAAATTATAATAGTTATTTATAGTATTTATTTTTTTAAAATATTTATTTATTATTATGTTTACAATATTCTGTCTGTGTGTATGTCTGCAGGCCAGAAGAGGACATCAGACGTCATTACAGATGGTTGTGAGCCACCATGTGGTTGCCGGGAATTGAACTCAGGACCTTTGGACGAGCAGGCAATGCTCTTAACCACTGAGCCATCTCTCCAGCCCATAGTATTTAATTTTTTGTCACTCAAATTGCAGGTAGTTAAGCTTGATAGAGTCATTAATAGAGGGCAGGAATTGAGCTAAAAAATACTTAAGTCCTGGGATATAGTTCCATGGAAGAGGCCTGCTTGGTGCTTTACCTGGGTCTGAGCTCTGGTAACCGCCCCACTCCCAATACAAAGGTTGAGAGCACGTTAAAGACTATTTGCTAGCAAGTTCCACGGTTGGGGAGGATGGTGCTTCCTGAAGTTCAGAGTTGGTCCAGGGACTGGAAGTGGGTGAGGCAGCTGTGGGTTGTGGGCTCCTAAGGAAGTCAGTGTCCCAGGTATACTAACTTGCTGAGTGTTCTTGTGGCAGATGGCTTACAAAGAACAGAAAAACAAGGCAAGGGCCTGATTAGAAAATGACTTGGCTGGTTCACATGAGGATCCAATGACCCCGAGGTCCGCAGAAGGAAGAGACTGGATGAGACCGGTTAGAGGCAGTCAGCCATGCTAGTGTAGTAATCTGTGATGTCATTCGTTCGGTAAGGGAACCTGCTAGTCTCTGTAAAACACTCTGGGATGGATTTAATTCCATCACAGAGAGATGTGTGCTCTGCGCATGTGGTAGGGGAGGGGAAGGGCTTCCAGGATAAACACTGCACTGCTATTTCTAGACTAGGGGCTGACCAGCATGGCTCCCTATATCAGTGCCTCTCGGGGTTCAGGGACCACAAATGAAGGACCAGATTGGGAGACACTACAGCCCAAAGTACAGAGACCAACAGCACCTGACCGTCGGGTGTTCAAATGGACTTGCACACACTATCTACAGGGAGCCAGGACCCGTCGCCACCACCCGTCTCCACCACCTGTATTGTTCCCTCAGCTGTTGCACGGGTGTTTTATTCTCAATAACATTTTAGTCACCCACAGTCATGGACCCTGTCCCATACAGCATGCCCTGGGGAAGCAGGGGCATAGAGCCACTGTGGTGGGGCTCTTCGCTGTTGCCGACACCTTTTCAACCCATAAAGTCCTGGTTCCTCACCACCCAAGGGAACAGGAGGACCATTGTTTTATCATTCTTACTCCACAGGGGAGGAAACAGAGGTCAGAGTAGTGGCTCCAAGATAGCCTCAAAATGCCACTCAGTCTGAGCCCCTGACCCCCGTTATCTCCTACCCCTCGAGGTCACAATGAGTTAACCAGTGACTGGAGAAGGAAACATGCCCTAGGCCTGCGCGAGGAGTCAGTGTGCATCCTGCTCTTCCTGTAAGTCCTGGGCCATCCCTCCAAGTGAGCAGGTGAGTTCCTTGGACCTTCTGCTCTTCAATGGTTTTAGATATTTTCCTTAGAATCACTTTTCCTTACAGTGGGAAATTTACATAGGTTTATGATTCATCAGAAAGAAAACTAAGCTGCCCGGTTAGTCCCCTCCTAAATCAAGATGCCCCTATAATGGGCAGCCTGGTCCACGAGGACAGAAAAATCTTCAGTAGTAAGAGCTGCCTTTGCCTGCCTTGGCATGGGGCAGGATGGGGGACAAGGCAGAGTTTCTGGTCGGATCCTGGTATCCCATCCTTATCTCATGCATCCCACAGGAGGGTGACATATCCAGGATCCTACTCCCACAAAAGGCAGAACTGGGGCTTGAACTTCCCACCCAAGTCTTCGTATCTTCCCTTTAACCTCTTGGAGTCTTGAAACACGGCTGAGCAGAAATGGGAGGATGCCCTGTGGCCTGTGCTGTCTAGGCAGGCTCTGCACGCAGGCTCTGGGTTCCTCTGTTCAGATCAAGCTTCCCTTGGTGGGCAGGCTTTGCACTTGGTTCTTACCCAGTGTGGCTGCCTGGGTGGTAGGAAAAGTGGCCTGTCCCTCAAGCAGCTCCCTCGGCTGGACCACAGATCGCCCCTCCGGGTTTCAGGTCACTCACGTGAGATAAAGAACTTGGGAACGCCTAAGACCCATGGAAGGTGTTTCATCCCACATCTTTTCCTTACACATCCACCTCCATCTTCTCTTCCTCCTCCCTTCCTCCACCCGCCATCTCCAATCTGAGCAGACGCTGCTCTGCAGTGTGCTGCTAATCTACTGTTTCCCTTGGTTCAGGGGGAGCAGAAACCAAATCTTTCCTCCCCATCAGGAGCTCTGCTGAATTATTCATAGGCCCAACTTACTGCAAATTTCAGAATGATTTTTTTTCAATATTTATTTATTTATTATGTATACAATATTCTGTCTTGTGTGTATGCCTGAAGTCTAGAAGAGGGCACCAGACCCTATTACAGATGGTTGTGAGCCACTATGTGGTTTCTGGGAATTGAACTCAGGACCTTTGGAAGATCAGGCAATGCTCTTAACCTCTGAGCCATCTCTCCAGCCCCTCAGAATGATTTTTCTTCAAGGTTGTAGCCGCGAGGGTATAAACAAAGGAATAATGTCTGCCCCTGACACCCACAGAGGTAAGTGATGCTGTCTGACATCACAGTCCAGGGGCCCAGTTGCCCCGCAGCTTTGAGACAGGGGCAGCACTGAAAAAAAAAAAGCCAGGCTGATTCACACCACTTGGCCTTGAATGGGCAGAACCTTTGGCCTCCCCGAACTCCCAAGTCTGTGGATTAGCAGTTTTAACACATGGGAAGACAGCTGGGCCTCATCAAACCACGATACCCATGGGGCCTTGTACTCCCAAGGCTGAACCATTCAGAAGAGCCACAGGGAGCCAGAGTCATCTCCCTGAAGAGGAGATGGTTGCTAGCAGACAATTAGAAGCCAAGGCCACAGGAAGGAGAAAATGTCTGTGAAATGGCAAGAGACAAACCGAAAAACAGACCTGGGGAAAGATGCGCTAGGTACTAAGTACTGTGGTAAGTACCTTGACTCTTGGTTGTTCGGTTTTACACACTCCTTCTCCTCCTCACTTGTAGCCCGGAGTAGCCTATGACAAGATTCCAGCCGGCAGGATGTAAACAAAGGTGATTGGTCAGACTTCTTCAAGAAGACATGGTTGGTCCTGCACATGGTCTTTTCTCCTGGGAAGTGCAGGTGGTGTTGGTGAGCTAAAAGATACTCTGAAAGAGGGCAAAGGAAGCTGGGCCTTGAACAGCCAGGGTTTCTTACCCAGCCTGGACCACCTGTTACTGTAGACTCAAACAAGAGAAGACACACCTCTTCCTCACTCTTCCCTCAGGCTTTAGCCTGTGTGATGCTTCCCTGTGTATCCTCCTCCTCCTTGACCAGGGCTTCCTGTGTGTGCTTACCCTGTCCTGGATGCATCCACCGGATGCAGCCATCACAGCACCCCACATTTTTTCTTAGTTATGGTTTCTTTGACTATGAAGAGACACTGTGACTATGACAACTCTTATAAAGAAAAACATTTACTTGGGGCTGACTTACACTTACAGGTCAGAGGTTTAGACCATTGTCATTGTGGCAGGACATGGTGGCACACAGGTAGACATGGAGAAGTAATCAAGGGTTTTACATTCAGATCCATAGGCAGCAGGAAGAGAGGGAGAACCTGGACCTGGATTAGGCATCTGAGACCTCAAAGCCCACCCCCAGTGACAAACTTCCTCCAACAAAGCCACACCTACTCCAAATATGCTACTCCAATAATGCTAGTCCTTGTGAGTCTATGGGGTCTGTTTTCATTCAAACCACTACAGACTTCACCACTGGCCTGCAAATCCCACAAGGCCGGGAGCACCTTGAGTTGGGGACTGGGATCCCATCTGCCCTCATTTTCTCAGGATCAAGGACTCAATAGGCGCTTAATAGTTGCAGAATAAACCAGCGGAAGTGCCACATGCTTACAACCTGCCTTCGATCTTTCCTAAAGGGACCAGCAATTTTACAAGCTCATTACAGGCAAACATGGAAGAGCATTTCCCATGCTCCTCTTTCTTTTGGTTGCTTGGTTATACACACTCTTTCTCCTCCTCACTTGTAGCCCGGAGTAGCCTATGACAAGATTCCAGTCAGTAGGATGTAAGCAAAGGTGATTGGTCAGACTTCTACAAGAAGACATTGTTGGTCCTGTACATCGTCTTTTCTCCTGGAAAGTGCAGGTGGTGTTGGTGAGCTGAAAGATACCCTGGAAGAGGGCAAAGGAAGCTGGGCCTTGAACAGCCAGGGTTTCTTACCCAGCCTGGACCACCTGCTACTGTAGACTCAAGCAAGAGGAGACACACCTCTTCCTCGCTCTTCCCTCAGGCTTTAGCCTGTGAGATGCTTCCCTGTGTATCCTCCCCTCCTTGACCAGGGCTTCCTGTATGTGTTCACCCTGTCCTGCCTCTTCCTTCTTCCCAAGGCATTTGGACCTTTCTCCCTTGTATGATGGCTCACAAAAGAGCTTAGAAACGGAGAACCCTGGGATAGGGGTGTAGTTCAGCTGGTAGAGCACTTGCTTAGCACACACAAAGCCCTTGGTCCAATCCGGCTCTGAGTAAAACAGGCGTGGCGGTATGTGCCCCTATTCCCTGCCCTTGGAAGGTAGAGGCAGGAGAATTAGAAGTTCAAGGTCACCCTTTACTGTGTATCAAGTTTGAGGCTAACCTGGGCTCCATAAGACCCCGTTTCAAAATAAATGTTTGTTCATTCCACAGCAATGGGAAGTCAGGTAGGGGTTTGTGAAATGTAGCAGAAATTTCCCTCCCTCTTTGGATTTGAAACCTAGGCAAAATCAGAGTCCTTTGGTAGAAAGGAAGGAAGGATATGTATGTCAGACTTAACCAGAAGAAGCTGTGAATTCTATAATTTGCTTTCCACTATACGTAGCTGTGGGGTCTATTCAAACCTGTGGGTGTTCGTGTTAGGTTTCCCTGGTCACTGCAGCAGGAGCGGTCTATCCTCCAAGACCCAAGGTCTTAGCAGTAACATCTTGGGAGTCAGGCTCTGGTCTCCTGCCAGACTTTCATTGAAGACACTTTCCAGGGCATTGGTCTTGGCAGCAGCCCGTGGCTGTGCTTTGAATTACAGCTTCCTTGTCTTCGCCAGACCCTCCTTTGGCATTCTCCGCACGCAGCGGATCTCATTATGGCTGCTAGGGTCAACAAAGCAGTCTACACTGTCCAGCAGGCTCTGCTGCAGAGATTCAAAGTACAACACGGTCCACACCCTAGACTGACCTCCAGACGAGGCTGTTATCTCACTGCGTAGGAGGTTAGGTACCACGGTAGCCTCCTACAGTAGTGGGGTAATTATGCAGGCTTAGCTGTCTATTCGCACCAGAACCCACACATTTGTGGGCCCTGTTCTCTACCACCCTGCCCTTGACGGTCACCTCAGGTTTTCTCCCTGGTGGAATCCCGGACGAGGAGAGATAGGAAGTCTCTCACAGGTGAGTGTCTTAGTCAATTTTCTGAGGCCACAACGAAACACCTGAGGCTGCATAATTAACGTAGGAAAGAAGTTTACTTAGCTCATGTTTCCGGAGGTTGGGAAGTCCAAGAACGTGGTGAGAGTGCCCCGTGCTGCTTTAAATCCTGGCAGGAGTGGAAGGGTGAGCGGGCAGGCCTGCTTGATAACAACCCACCCTGAGGTAACCAATCTAGCCCTGAGAGAGAGAACTCATTCCTGACGCCCGTACACTATTAGGACACCAGCACCTCTCAATAATGCCACCTGGGAGTGACTATTTCAACCAAATTTCTCATGAATTCGAGGGAACATAATATTATAGTTTGGACCTAGAACAATGGTTCTCTATAAATCCAAGACCAGCATGCTTCATAGTGAGTTTCAGGCCACCCAGGGATGTATTGTGAGACCCTATCTCAACAAAACAAAGAGTCATGATGAGATTGACAAAGGCTAGGATTGAGCACATCCTACAAGCCACACAATATGTTGCTCTCCCTGTGTGATTTTATTCATCTGGGTCTTACAATAATCTGGGTATTATGTATAGCATTATTGTTCCCATTTTACAGATGAGGAAGTTAAGGCTAAGATAAATAATATAATTTTCCCCAGTTAACTTTAAGGCCAGGGGTGTTTGACTCCTCAATTTTAACCACTGCGCAGTTCTGTAAGAGGAGAGACTCCCCCAGCACTGGGAAGAAACTCGAGAAAGGCTATGTTCTACACCCACATTTAATGGTTCCAAAAAAGCACTCCCCTACCCTTATGTATAAGAAAGGGTCCAGACAGGAATGAAACAAAGAGGAGCATAATAAGGACCACAGAGATAGGGGAGTCCTAGTCCTGTCTGGAAATCCCAGGAAAATGGGAACAGCTCAGGCTCCCTGAGTTTAGCTTAACTTGTAGTAAATGATGTGATTTCGGATTCTACCAGACATTGCCATGGCTGCTCTTGGTGGTCACTTTGACCACAACTGGAATCAACTAAATCTCAAGCAACTAGACACACCTGTGAAGGATTTCTCTGCATAGTCCTGGAACTCACTCTGCAAACAGGCTAGCCAGAACTAACAGAGATCCACCTGCCTCTGCCTCCCAAGAGCTGGCATCAAAGGTGTGCGCCACCACCGCCAGCTGAGTTGTTTTCTTGATTGGGTCATTTGAGATTGGAAGATCCACCCCAAATCTCCTTAAATGTGAGCAAAGATGAGGAGAGGCGCGGTCTTCGCAAGGCACAGAGAACAGCCAGAAAGAGCAGCTGATACCCTGCATGAGCTCTGGATCTCTGCCCTTGCTGGCTTGGGCATGAAGAAGCCACATCAAACAGTGCTGTTTTTGAAGCAGAACAGGTCTGCCTGTGTGTCTACCTCCTTTTCCAACTTGCAGACATAGCCCAACCTGGCTCCTTTGGCATTCTAGCTAGTTCATAAGTTTTCTTGGTGACCCCCTCTACCACCCTGCATCTTAACAACTAGCTGTCTTCTCTGCAGATGCTGGGTGTCAAACAGTCATCTCTGCTGGGATGACATCCTGTCCTAAGGATTCATGCTGTTATTAAAGAGTGGAGAGAGAGTGAGGGGGGGCTGCGGCCACTGTGAGATCAGCTTCAGCAGGGTGTGCAGAGGATGGGGGAACATCTGAGACACACCATCTGGACAGCACTTTAGATTTATAAAAAATTTATTCAGGGTTATGGGTAAGGCTAGCTTAGCATGTGTGAAGTCCTGGTTTAAACACACACATGCAAACACCCTCTAATCTCAAGCCCACTGGCAAACTATTTAGAAACCTCTTCTTTGCTAATCCCTCATCTTTTTGTGCATCATATGTGCACCACATGCATGCCTGGTACCCAGAGAAACAAGAAGAGGATATTAGCTCCCCTGGAACTGGAGTTACAGGTAGTTATGAACTGCCTGATGTGGCTGCTAGGAACTGAATCCCTTCTGGATTTGAAGGGATTCAGTTCTCCTGGAGGAGAAGTAATTGCTCTTAACTGCTGGTCCTTCTCTCCAGTCCATTTCTCCCCTGCTTTCGACTGCAAAATAGCTTTCCAGAAGAAAGGAAGGGCCAGTAGCCTTGCACACTTTGTTTTCTGATTTCTCACTGATGGACATCTGGAGACACGCGCTCACCCAAGCTTTTCTCGCTGTGTTCAGTGTCCACTTCACTGGGTTTGGGATTCATCGCTGTTATCCTCCAGACTGCCTTGCTGTCGGCACAGAATTTCAGCGTTCCCAGATGTCCTAGGCCCCTGTCTATTATCTGCCCCCAGGGCCTCTCTTGGCCAGCTCTGAGCTGGCAGCCTGCTCACGCTGAGTTGCCATGGAGAAGGTTTAGAAACATGGTGGGCATGTTTCTGCCACCTGGAAACAAGTGGATTTGTAGAAAAACCACCATGGAGAGCGAGAAAAAGCTCTTGGAGGGCAGCACTGATGCCAAGGAAGCTGGATGCGGTGCAGGGATGTGAGCCTGCCCTGCTGTGTTGCTACTTGGCATTCTGGGCAGGCAGCCTCCTGCTGATTACCTCAGTTCCTATGGAACTCCTGGGAACTTGTGTCAGACAGAAGGGCACAGACGGTAGAAAAGTTTGCCAATTCTAAGGAAATGGGTTTCTGTGGGAGCAAACCAAGTGGTATCTAGACAAGCCAGTGAAAATGTGTACATCATACAAACAGCATCCTCACCTAAGTGTTCCACAAGGCTGTCCGTGTTAGCTTCTGGATGTCCCAACAATATGACACCCCGTGTGCTATTGCACACTGAATCACTGCATGGGCTTCGGATACCCCAGCTGAAGCACCTGCCGCCTGTCTGTTGCTTTGTAGGTCAGGAGCAGTTGAACCTCATTGAAAGTTCTGGGGACAGTTGATACCTTTTAGCATATCAAAACTATACAATAATGTTAAATAAAACTAGCAATAGATTTTTCTCTTGCTCTGTGAGTATAATCTATTGCTTATTGCCTTCTAAGTCATTCTAAAGTCTGGTACTGTGTACATATGTCAAGCTGATGTACACACTGGAAATTATGACTCTAAAGTTACAGAACTGACTGCCTTTCTCTGGGAAAGGTCTGTATACTTTTTTCTGCTACTTGAGCTAGACACCTTCCTAATCCTTCGGCCCTTTAATTCAGCTCCTCATGTTGTGGTGACCCCATGACCACAAAATTATTTTCATTGCCATTTCACAACTGTAATTTTACTATTGCTATGAATCGTAATGTAAATATCTATTTTTCCACTGGTCTTAGGTGACCCCCATGAAAGGGCTATTCAACCCCCAGGAGTTATTGCGATCCACGAGTTGAGAACCACTTCAGTGGAGCTTTCTGTGACGTTCTAGATTTGTGCCCCCCCCATATCATGGCCATGTGACTCCAACATGTGACTGCTGAACACTTGCCAAGATGGAGCTGAATTTTCAGTTGTATTTAAAATTATTTAGCTTTATTTAAATTTAGTTAGCTTAAATTTAAGCAGACACATGCCACTTGTGAGTAGTCTTTTGGGGAAAACAGGTCCACAGCAGTGGCTTTCAAGTTTGAGGGCATGTCAGAATCACCCAGAGAGGTAGCTAACACCCAGATCGAAGGTCCTACTCCTGATATCTGATGCTGGTCTACTGGTCCAGGGACCACTCTTTGAGTTTTTCTGCTACAGAAGGTGCATTATCTCGGATGTGGTAAGATTTAGCATCAGTACACTGGCCCCTTGTCTCTGGGCAGTGAATTTTATTCCACCTCATTGTCAGTAGGACCCATGGAGTCCAAATTTTAGGAGCCTCATAGACAGATCTACTGATGGGCTACAAATAGCTGTCATTGGGACACTCTGAAAAGACCTTTATAAACCTATAAAATACTATTCCCACTGATTGTAGGAAGCAACAAAACACACTGCATAAATATGTGTATTGTCCAGTCAGGCTAACTGGGCCTAAACCAGCTCTGCACATTTGTTGAGTGACTTTGGAAAGACTGCTTAGTGTCTCAATTTTATCACCTCTAGAATGGGATTAAGTACTTGTTATCTCAAAGACATCTTGTGAGAATTAAGTGCTTTAAAATGTGACTAGTGAAGATAAGAAGATATCTTTGTGGTTAAGAGCACTAGCTGCTCTTCCAGAGGACTGAGGTTGGATGCCCAGCATCCAGATGGCAGCTCAAAACCATCTGTAATTCCAGTACGGCCTCTTGGAGCAGGGCACCAGGCACACACCTGGAATGCAGGTGCAAATGCAGGAAAAACATTCACATGCATAAAATTAAAATGGTAATGATAAAAATACTAAATGTCACCTGCATGGCATAAGGGCTTTGAGTTCACTAGTTATTATCATTCTTGTAATCCTATCCCAAACTTAGCAAATTTTCCCACCTGCTCTGCATTTTGTTCATCCTGTGAGTTCTTTTCAATCAAGCAGCTATTCCTGGGAGGCACCCTCTGCCTACTTTCACTTTTGCTGAGGGCTCTGGGGACCTCTAAGATCCCCGGGGCTTCCCCTCTAGGATAGTCAAGGACAGAAGAAAGGTGACACGTGGGAGCACACCTAGCAGGGTGCTTCTTTCTTTGTCTTCATGGCCAGTGCACAGCCAGGGCCAGCACAGGCCAATCCATCTGCTTACTGTCTCCGTGGATCAATATAATCCATAGAGCACACATTCCAAAATGACCACCCATGTCAATTCAATTTTACTGCCTAATAAGGTAGTTTAGTAAACAACATACCAGCTCCTATCCCCCCCCCCCCCCGCCAACCTGAGACTAACACACAGCCCCAGGGGAACCATTATTCCAAGATCCCCTTCCTTCAAGATATTTGGGGGTCTTGTCATAGAGTGATTAACACAGACAACTCCAGAAGAGAGACCACCCAAATCTTGTACCCACCCACCCCTCAGTTCCAGGCTTAAGCTTAAGTCTCCCTAATTCCTTCCTTTACCACACCCTAAGACCAGTCAACACTGCCCACTAACTGCCTGCTGTTTCCAGAGATTTCAAAAAATGAACTATTTTAACCACTTCCTACCAAGTAGGATCTATGTCTCCAATCTAACATATAACAGAGGAGCAGGCAGGAGAATGCTGGATTGGTCTAAATGAGCCCAAGGTACCTGCTCCTTTGACAAATCCCTTGCTCTGAAAGTGTGATCGTGTGGAATGGGTTTTCATGGCATTGTGAATACCATTCATTCTCTTACTCTCAGATGGTCCCAGATGTCAACAGAACACCTAAATTCCATCTCCCAGTCAATCAATCGCATTAAGTGAAGGAACACCCTAGAAAGGCGGGGTATAGTACATCCTGAAAAGCTTTGGTCATCCTTGAAGCTCAGTAGAGGACCTGAAAAATGAAGGCACCACACTTAACAGACAAGCGTCTGAAGCAGTCTACAGATGAAACCCTTTAGCTCTCTGGAGGGAGGTGAAAGGAAGAGACCCCCCACCAAAGACTAGCTTGATTTCCCTTGTGAATAGCTTACCGCTCCCTGGGAGAACATGAGGGCTGCAGGTTCCTTCCCTCTTAAGAACCCCAATACTGGGGTTGGCAGGGTGGGTGTGCGTGCACACGTGTTTTTACAGACAGTAGTAGACGTGGACCATCTTCCTGACAGCCCAGTGGACTGTGAGAGAGTCAGACGCAAAAACGGTATTGGCACTGTGCCAGTGGAGAAGAATGAAAGGCATAAGCCCTTCAAAGTGACAGATGATTTAAAAGTCACGTGGGACTGGCATTTCTGCTCACGAGGGGCGTGCTTATACATGATGAATGGGTAAAGGCTCTTGTCATCATGAGGGGCATGATTTTGCAATGATGAATTGGGGAGCAATAACTTTGCAAATGGTTGTGTTATCAGCGGTCCTCAGAAGCAAACATCCCACATGCCATGCCTTGACATCCACCAGCCTCTAGCCTGGACTAACCCTGACCTGTCAGAAGCCAGGCACTGTGGACAGAGGTAGCTGTGAAGGGCTAGGGGCAGACTGTTGGGGAGCAGACAAAGCAGGAGGAGGTGCATTAGGGAGGATGCCAGAGAGCCCCATGTTTTGAGTCAACGAGGTGCCCTTCTGTAGAGACACACGTAACGAAAGCATGTCACCAATTGCAATACTTAGGCACTACTCCAGACATGCAAAGTCAGGCACTACATAGAACACTTAGCAGTTCTAGAATCTACAGGTGTCTGCTGCTGGGTCCCTAAGAGCCTCTTTCCAAGCTGTGCCAAACGATGCCAAGCATTACTACACAATGATGATACCTGCCTGGCACCCTGAGATTGAGTGGCTTGGTCAGGAGGATTGTGAGACCGAGACTAGTCTGGGCTACATAGAGACTCTCTCAAAAACAAAGCACAATTTAAAAACGCCTGTTTCCTTCTGCTCTGGCAAGCTTCTCTAAGACATTAAGATAGAGCTGTAGTTATACAGTGCGGGAAAGGCAAGTCTCCATAGCAACCTGTGGTTGATGTCTGTTACCTAGATGTTGCTCATTTAAGTGAATGGGAGACTCTTGTTTAGCTAACTTTCTCATCAATTGAGACTTAACCGGAAATTGCTTGGGGGAAGCTTTTAAGTGGAAAATAGTTTTAAAATGTTAACTTTCTTGTCTTAGCAAGAACAGCTGAACAGTAGGGCAGGCACTCCACTTGGTGAACTGGGACTCTGCATGGCCTGAGGCTTGGTTTTCTTGGTCCACAACGATGATTTATGCCTCCTCTCTTAAGTGACATATATCACCCTGGAAGGTGATATTCTTGGTCTTTCTCTTTCTCTCTCCCCTGCCTTATAATTAAAAGCACATAGCATTGTAAACTTGACCCACTTAACCAAGCCTTTTGTGAAGGAAAAGGAGCAGCAATGACTAGAGATGATGGTTGATTGGCAGAGGGCTTGTCTCTAGGAGTCCAAAGAGGCTTGAAGTTAGTATCTCGAGGGACAATTAGGTCTACTTGAGAACATATATATTCAGGAGGGAAGGTAGGTAAACGCAATGGGGAGGCAGACACATGTTCATGACTTTGCACAAAATACCCCTAAGGTCAGTAATCCGAGAAATTCAATTTCAACAACATCAAAACTGGTATTTGAGATGGTCGTGCTGGCATAGACTTTAATCCCAGCACCCAGGAGGCAAAGACAAGTGGATCCCCGAGTTGAGGCCAGGCTGGTCTACTGAGCAAGTTCCAGGACATCCAGGGCTACACAAAGAAACCATCTCCAAACACAAAGAGTAGTATTTGTCACGTAGTGGGTGCTCAATGGATATTCACTGATGACTGTGGGTCTGCACACACATCCGTTCTATGCAGAGTGCCTCTGATCGCCATTTGTCTGTCCTTCCATCTACACCTCCCACCTCCCCTCCATCCAGTATTTATGTACTTGTCCTAAGGAGAATCGGTGGTAAGTAAGACGCAGCCCCTTACGTAGAATCCCATCTGTCTCAATGGACTGTGTGATGGAGGGAGACTAAGAGGCAGACTACAGATTACCTTCTCATTGCTGTACCTTGGATATAGTTTGCCCTCAGACAGCTCATGTGCTGGGGCCTTGGTTCCCACGGTGATAGTATTTAGATGGTGGGACCTTGAAGAGCTGGAGCCTAATGGAAGGTATTACATTAAGGATTCCACCCTCAGAAGGAATGAAAGCTGGTGTTGCAGAATGGACTGGGTCTTGCGGGAGCGGCCAGATTCCTTAAAGCGCGTCTGGTTTTTCCTTGGTCTCTTGCTTCCTGTCTTATGTGTGAAACCCTTCCCCAGGTGATGGAGGAAGGTCATTGGTTAATTAATAAAGAAACTGCTTGGCCCTGATAGGTTAGAACATAGGTGGGTAGAGTAAACAGAACAGAATGCTGGGAGGAAGAGGAAGTGAGGTAAGATGCCTCAGACAGACGCCATGCAGCTCATCCCGAGGGCAGAGGCGATGAATATCCGACCCAGGATGGATGTAGGCTAGAATCTTCCTGGTAAGCGCACCTCGTGGTGCTACACACATTAATAGAAATGGGGCAAGCAGTGTTTATATGAATACAGTTTGTGTGTTGTTATTTTGGGGCATAAGCTGGCCAGGCGGCCAGGAGCTGGGTGGCAGGAACGCAGCCCGCAGCTCCCACTACACCCAGGTACCTCTGAAATGTGCTGTCCCCCTGAAGTCCTCATCAGAAGGCAAATAAATACTGGTAACATGCTCTACACCCCCAGAACTATCAGCAACAAATCTCTTATTTTTATCTTAGCCTTGGGTGTTATGTTAGAGCAACATAAAACAGACCAAGATATCCCTCTAGCTCCACTACCCTGCATACCTTTAGCCTTTGGCAAATCCTGATTGCTTGCTCCATTGAAAACCCAGTCTGTATGCTTCCAAAAGGGAGTTTTCATTTTCCTGTCCAGATGGGTGTAGATGCTGGTTCCTGCCACAGCAGAATATACTGGCTCGCCAGTGATTTCTTCTGAGATGGTTTAGGTTTGTTTTCTTGGTATTTGGCCGAATTAAAGCTTTTCCAATCCTTCCCCATTCCCACTCGTTATTCTTCACATTTTCTCTCTTTTGAACATCTTTACTCAGATGTTTCAAGGGAGTAAACGTGAGGCTGTGGCCACTTCAAGGTTGGGATCTCCTGGGTGGCAAGAAATGTTCAGCATGCTCAACTCTGGACACCTGTGACAATGCTGTTTCGGGACAATTCTCCCCGCCATGTCCTCTTGCTGCATTTCAGAGTAAAATAAAACTTCTCTGGAAACTTAAATTAGGGGCCCATGCAAGACTTTGGACATTAACCATCCTTAGAGAGAGCCATGAACATTTAAGACATACAGGTGGCTCTCCTTCCATTTCTATTTGTGTGGTTTGTTTTGACAGTGTCTCACCGATTCAATTTAGTTACCCCTCCCCCTCCAGCTTCCTCAGTGCTCGGACTATAGACGAGAGCCACCATGCCCGACTTCAGTAGCATACTCTAGCAGATGGCCTGGAACTCGTAGAACCATTTCTTACTGCCACCAGATTTGAGTTATTTCTGTTTTTTAACTATACTCGGTCATATGGACTTTTAGGTACAAACCTAAAATGTCTATTTTTACACAGTCGTTCTCTCAGTGTCTAATCTGGTGACATTCAGGCCTGAGCCTTTGCATGTGTGACCCTGTATCCGCAATGTGCACCTCACAACTTCTCCTTCTGCACCGAATCATGACAGTCTGTCACATCCTCCAGCCACAGTGGTCACGTCACCCTGTGGGCAGCCACTGCACCTGCAGATCCAGAGGGACGGAAATGGCAGTCGCTTGCCACTGTCATCCCATGTTTGCACAAACCAGAGATCAGGAACCGCGATCCCCATTCTACACCGGAAAGGTGATCTGCCCGAAGTCACGCAGGAAGGTGGGAAGCTAACAGGGTAGAAGAGCAGCTTGGATCGCCACGTGCCTCCCAGTGCTTGGCTCACAGCATCAGACTCAAACAAATGCTCGCACTTTGAGGAAAGTCGTTTTGAGGCTGGTGCATTCTACAAGGGTTTCAGAAGCAACTCAGGAACCACAAGATCAAAGGTCCATAGTCACATTCACTTTTTAGTAAATGCTCCTGTCTCAGAGACAACACCAGTTATTACAGCTCCCCAACAAGAAGGGAATGTGAGGGGAAAACCACCCATTCAAGAAACAAACCTTGGTACATAGCTCCTTTCCGGGTTTCACATTATCTCACACGTGACACCTAAGCACGGCTGTCTGCGACACAAGACTACTCTTAGCATGTGATGGGGTAGGGTCGATGAGGGGTGTGGGCAATAACCTGTCACTTTAGGGAGGACTCTGCCAGCAGAACACACACAAAACACATCTAACGCAGGACATCTCTACCCTGATTCCTGTCTTTTTGGTACTTTTTTTTTTTTTTTACTTCCTGACCTTGATTAATGCAAAAAGGGTTGGTTGACTTTCCACTTTCCCTGGTGAAGATGCAACCAAGAGGCGGGTAAGAGTGGGGTCAGTTTCAGCTTCGTGGAAGGAGCACTGTATGGGTTAAAACTGCCTAGTGATAACAACCTTCTGACTAGGAAGTGGCTTGGCATTGCAAGTTCCTCCGCCACACATGTGCACACACCACACACACACACACACACACACACATACACACACACACACACACACCTCACACACTAGATGACCATCTCTCTGTGATGAACTACCCTGTCTAATGCGAGGAACCCATATTACCAGAAACAAACTAGGCTCAAAGCAGTCCTCCTGCCTCCCAACTCCAGGTCAAGAAAGGCACAACGGAGAGACCAACGAACAACACTGTAGTGGTGCTTTGGATCCAGGAGACCTTGAGGTACCAGAAGAGTTCTGATGGCCCCATCTGGCAGATGGGAAAGGTGAGGCACCAAGAGACTGATTAAATACTTCAGGTATAAATGAGAGGGTACCAGGAATTTAAAGAGGGAAGACTCTTACTTTCCTAGGGAAGAGTGATACCCTACCAACGCCAGCACAACGCAACGCAGAGGCAATTTAGCCCTTCAGTAGCCACAGCCACGCAGCCAAGGATGCTAAATTGTCCTCCGGGCACGGAACTATTTCACAGAGGGAATCCTACACACTCCAGATTCCTCAGGGTTTCACCCTTGAGATTTCATTCAAGGCTGGAGCTTTAGGCAAGAGTGGCCTGGGCAGGCACAGAAGGTAGCTCTGCTTTGTAAGGCAATAGCTTCTGTCTGCAGGAGCTGGCCCCACACAGGGACACGGCCATCAGACACTGCCTCCACTGAACTACATCACCATCCAAGGAAGCCTCACGGGGTGGACCACTGCTGCCTAAGGAAACCACCAACTCCGGGGAGGTGAGGGGATGGAGGGCTTCCATGAAAGCTAAACAGCATCACCAATCCGACCCATTTCCCATGCCACGTGGGAGAATAAATGATTATTATCTCAGATGATTGTCTAACTAGAAGGCCTAGGGACTCGACTGAAAAAGATTATGGGAACAGGAGAATTTGTTCAGGTGTCCGATTGAACAGTCCAGTGCTCAAAACCATAGCTTTTGTGATCATTTGTGCATGAACTAACATCTTCGAAGAGCTGTGCTTTCTTGGGAGACTTTAAGTTCTGTGCAACTTGTATTTTGGAAGAGAGAGGTGAGTCTGGGCTATTATCTCCTCGGCTGCTGCAAGTGAAAGTCATCTTAGACATAAATGTCAGAAAGATGTCCAAGAAACTGACAGCTGTGGCAGAAAACCCAACATTCACCTCTGTGCTCTCTCCTAGGGGGACCCTCCCCCTCCCCAGCTATTTTCTATTCCAACCCAAAGACACAGGTGGATGTGGGTAAATTGTGCCATGTCATTTCCAAATGATGTAAGTCTGTAAAGCAACGGTGGCAGACGGAAAAGTACCACGTCTGGCTTCTCATTGTCTCATGGTTCATTAGTCTGGGGAGTTCATGATATGGCCCCCAGACTGGAGATGCCTAGAGTTTGGTCCAAGAGGCTAAGGGAGGCCCCGCCTGGCTCTATAAAGCAGTATGGCCTGCACACAAAGCAGCTGTCATTTACGGTCCAGGCTGGCATGTAGCTGGGCCTCTCTCACCATGCGATCAAATGAGCGTGTGTTTGTCTCCTCCCGCACCTTCTCCCGCACGTGGAAGGAGGCCCGGGCTGTGGAGCGAGCGCTCTCCAGCGCGCTTCGCCTCTCCCGAGACAGCTGCTCACTGCGCTCCAGCTTGCGCCCGATGGCCTGCAGCAGCTCCCGGCGGCGGCAGTCTTCGTCGCGTTCCACCTTCTCCTTGTTGGCTCGCTGGGTCCTCTCCTTCTCCAGGCGAGTCTGAACCACGCGCCGGGCTTTCTGCTGCACCGCTTCTTCGGCCACCTGCGCCGCGTGCTGCAGCCGTCGCTCGCCAGCCCGCGCCAGCGCCTCCAAGTGAGCCTGATGCTCGCGCTCTTTGCGCTCGGCCGCCTCCTTAGCCCGCCGACCCTGCAGCTCCTCCTTCCGGGCTCGCTCCCGAAGCTCCCGGGCGCGCTGCTCCTGCAGCTGCTCGTAGTTCTCCTGCGCGCGGCCCAAGCTGGCCTCCAGGGAGCTCCGCAGGCCTTCCCGCTCCTCGTGCTGCTGCCGGACCCGGCCTCGAAGCAGCGCCTCGTGGCGCGCCCGCTCGGCCCGGCTCAGCTCCCGCTTCTCCCGCCGCAGCTGCCCCTCCTGGCGCTGCTTGGCCCGGGCCGCCCGTTGGGCGCGCTCCCGGCGGGCCAGCTCGGCGCGCTCCCGCCCTTCCTGCAGGCCTTCCTCGCGCTGCTTCAGATTCTGCTCCTGCTGCAGCTTGCGCTGCCGGTCGTCGCGTGCCGCGCGCTCTGCCCTCTCCCGCCGCAGCAGGCCCTGGCGCTCCGCCAGCTCCCGCCGCCGCTCCTCGCTGCGCTCGCACTGCTGCTGCCGCCTCCGCGCCGCCTCGCGCTCCTCCCGGCCCCGGCGGCCCCGACGCTCCTCCACCTGCGCAGCCCAGGCGCGCCGGCCCTGCTCCAGCGCGCGCTGCTTCTCGCGCTCCTCGCGCTCCCGCCGCTGCTCGGCGCGCACGCGCTGTTGCTCCCACTGGCCGTGGGCGGCGGCGCGCTGCTCCAGCAGCAGGCGCTCCTCCTGGTGTCGGGCCAGCATGAGGGCGGCGATCTTGCGGTCGCGCTCGGGGACCCCGCGCAGGCCTCGCTCGGCGCGCACTTGGCGCACGATGCGCTCCACGTGCTGAGCGGTCTGCGGCGAGTGGCTCAGGTCGCCGAGGCTGAAGCTGCGGGCCGTGAGTGGCGCCAGATCGAGAGCCGAAGGGCGGCCCAGGGGGTTGGGTGCAGATGACGCGGACCCCGCAGGGTAGCTGTGCCTGGCGGAAGCTCGAGGTGGCCAGCGAAGCTCCCGCAGGCTTTCCCCACTGTAAGACCCCGAGGACGAGGCGCCGGATTCGGAGCTGAGGGCACCGTCCCGCCGGCGGGACAGCGAGTCCAGCGAGTGACTCTTCCTACCTGTCCGAGCAGTGGTGGGTGGAGGTCGAGTCCTGGCGGGGGGACTGGGTGAAGTCCTTCGAGTTACCCGCGATGCGGGCGAGGCCGGGAGGCTGCTGCCGCTGCTGCAGCTGCTGCTGCTGCCCGCGCTTAGCGCCGAGGCCGAGGCCGAGGCCGGGGCCGGGGCTGCAGCCGGGCCCTTGGGTGTGAACAGGCGCCGCTTCTCCTCGCGCATGATGCGCTCGCGCTCGGCACGGCACTGCTGCAGCTTGGCGAGCCGCTCGGCCTCGTAGGCCTCGTACAGGCCCGTGGCCACGCGCATGGAGCGGCCTGGGGCCTCGCGCACCAGGTCGGCCAGGGCCCGGGGCAGCAGCTCCACTGGCTTGACCGCACAGCGGGCACATGCTTCCAGCGAGCGGGGGCTGGTCAGGACATAGCGGCTGCCCTCGGCCTCGGGGCAGGCGAAGTTGAAGAGATCGAGGTGCAGCAGCGGGGACTGCTCCCGACGCCCACCTTCTGCCCCGCAGGGGACCTCGGCTTTGCGGGGCGCTGCGGCGGAGGCGGAGGCTGAGGAGGCAGCAGGTTGTTGGGCAACTCCCTGGGCATCTGGGGGCACGGACGCTGTGGCCCCATCCCCTTCTGAGCCACCAGGCTCCGCTCCCTCTTTCTCCTCTTCTGGCACCGGGTCCACCATAGCTGAGTCTCGTCCTTTGTTGGAGTCCCTGAGATGAGGGGGAGGGGGACATAGAGGAATGCATCTGTGAGCTGTTTCTCCCTCCTCAACCAATATTTACCCATCCCAAGTTAATCCGATTTCAGACTAGGCACAGGGGCCTGATGGAACGTAAATCCTAAAACCGATGTCCTGAAAACCCGGGCTAAGCAGTTGGGTGTGGGGGTAGGGGACGCTGGGGCTCAATCAGCAGCCTCAGTGTTCCTCGGTCTTAGAACGCAGGGCCTGTGGGGAGACTACATTGATGTGAGGCCCGCTAGATGCATCCCCTTCCTGCTAAGACTGAGGCGCAGGGCAGCAGCCAGAAAGGGAGGCACTGGAGGATTCCCGGGAGGATTAGCTATTTGTTTGTAGCTTAGGCGGGCTGCTGGGGTGCAGCTTTGCAGGCACACAAAAGGGGAAGGGGCCTGTTCATGTCAAAGTGCATTGCTGTGAGGGCCCAGTTGCCTAGTTTATGGTTGATTTCCCACTGCCAAAAGGCCCCGAGGCGCAGGGCCCCTGGGAGATGGAAGAGCTGAGAGAAGTCTCCAAAGGCTCCTTTCTGAGTGAAGTGACGGATTCTTTCTCCTGCATCCCCGGCAGGGCTTGCTGAGAGCTGTGCCTGCTTCTTCTTCCAGCCCCCACCAGGTGTTTGCCTGGGATGCACAAGGCACCTGCATCCGACCAGATGCGCCCGATCTCCAAGGCTGAATGAATGTGCAGCTCAGGGTACCATCAACCCCAGTATGGTGGACTCAGACACCAGCCCCAGACACCCTCCAGTTCCTTCACCGCATCTCTGGGAAGTGGGCTCGTAGCTCTGCAAACCCTGCCGCTCCATGCCGGGAGCTGCTAGGTCCCCGGGAGGGCTCACTTACCCCAGGTCCGGGCTCCGGCCCCCACGCCGAGGGCTTTTGTTCACCTCTCGCTGCTTTCCCCGGCGCCTCTTCAGTCCCTGCGCCGGCGGGGTCGGGTTACTACCGGCTGCAGCAGCCAGCGTCTCTCCATGGGGGATTACGAACAGGGCGCACACTTCCCAGATGCTACCTACCCCGGGGAGGGGGGAGTGCGACAAAGTCTCCCCAAAATAACGTGGCTCTGCTCCCTTGCTCACACTGATTCTTAAAAAAGGAAGCTGGGTTTCCTCGCTGCTGCATCCATCTCCACCTCTACCGCCAAGGTACCGCAGGTCTTTCTCTGCCTCTGGCGCCTCCTGGTGGCCACTTGAGGGTGTTCATTTGTTTGCTTAAAGGACTACAAAACAACTAAAACACAGTAACTACACATATTTATGTATGCATAATGCACATATACAGGGAGGTGTGGATATAGCAATATCAAGAGAAACCTAATCCTTGGGCTCCTTAGGTGGCTGGAATAAAATGGGTGAAATGGAATATTTCTCAAAGGGATCCTGAGAAGCAAACCAACTAGACATCAAGTAATTGGTCAGAAATAGGACACCTGATCCAAACTATGATTTTATTATTTAAGGAAAACAAAGATGGGAGAACGAATGAGAGCAAAGTATAATGACACATGCGTATGAAGATGCTATTACTTTGTATGCTAACCTAACCTAAATTTTAAAAAAGCCAAACAAACACAACAAAAACACGCATATGGGTTTGAGGCAGGCAGAACGTAAGTGACCAATGAAAGCACTTCTGAATTGCTGGTTTCATATGATAAAACAAGTTAGTACCATTTAATGAGTGCTGTTTGCTGACACCTCATCCCACCGCTTCCATTTTGAATGGTAGTGGCCAAAGAGATTCCAGATTAGAATCCTCCAGGGAGAGGAGCGTGGTGTGGGTGAGATGCAGCGTCAGGGCGTATGGTGAACTGTGCTGTTGAAGACTCTGGCAGGGAAGCTGTGAGAAGGGGAATATGAGTAGGGAAATGACATAGATATATTTCATATTTTAAGAACATAACTCTAGCAACAACAAAAAGACCAAGGAAGCCCAGTTAGGGAGGCACTGCAGTTACCCAACACGGGGAATAGAACCAAAAGGGAGCAAAGGCAGGAAAAGAGGAGTCGGGGTTCTGTAAATAGGGAGAAAGAAATAACACTCGAAGATAAGGAAAGTAAAGGATGAAGGACGAGTGCCTGGAATAGTAAGATGCTGTGTGTGTCACGGAAAGACAGTGGATCTAGGGGGAGGTTTTTCGAGACAGGGTTTCTCCGTAGCTTTTGGTTCCTGTCCTGGAACTAGCTCTTGTAGACCAGGATGGCCTCGAACTCACAGAGATCCGCCTGCCTCTGCCTCCCGAGTGCTGGGATTAAAGGCGTGCGCCACCACCGCCCGGCTTGTGTTGCATTTTCTTAATTAGTGATTGATGTGGGAGGGCCCACATTTGGGTGGTTTCGTTTCTGGGCAGGTGATCCTGGGGCGTATAAGAAAGCAGGCTGAGTAAGCCTTGGGGAGCAAGTCAGTAAGCAGCACCCCCCACTGCTGCTGTATCTGTGCCTGTCTTCAGGTTCTTTCCTTGAGTTCCTGGCCTGACTTCCTTCGATGATGAAACTGTGATGTAGAACTGTACGCAGAAATAAAATCTTTCCTCCCCAAGTTGCTTTGGTCATGGTATTCTTTTTTTTTTTTTTTGAGGTTGAATGTTTATTCAGGGCGTTATGGAGGAGGAAGGGTGAAGTGGGGGGACAGAGAGAGGGAGAGAGGGAGAGAGAGAGAGAGGGAGAGAGGGAGAGAGGAAGAGAGAGAGAGAGAGAAGAGGAGAAAGAGACAGAGAAGGGGGGGAAGCAGAGAAGTGGGGAGAGAGGCAGAAGCGAAGCTGCCTCTCCAAGAGGAAGATGCAAAAGAGCTGGTCATGGTATTCTATCACAGCAATAGAAAGCCTAAAAAAAATAATATGAGTGAGATCACCCAGGGAGGAAAGATGCATTGATAAGAGGACGTCATTGATGGGACTTCAGAGGAAAAAGATGTTTCAATAAGACCAGTAAGGAGAAGGGGAGTGTACTGTGTAGGCAGAGCACTCAGAAGAATGCCAAGGGCTACAGAGGTCCACATGGGTTTATTCTGGAATAGCCAAAGAAACTAACAGATACCAGCCTAGGGTAACATTGGCAAAAACAAAACAAAAACAAACAAAAAGAAAAAAATAAACCAGTGTGTTGTACTGGGAGCAGATGACAAGGCGCAATGGTGGCCGAGGAAGCGGGAGGTATTGATCCTTTTGACTCTTAGGTGATGACCTTTATCCGACTTACAAGCTAGCAAGTTAGCCTCCAGGGTGCACAGATGCTGGCAGACGACGTGGTACTCCTGGGCCAGAAACAAAGCACTTTGTTAGTCGGATACAGCATGAACACGAAGTTCACTTTTTCTTGATTGGAGAGTGGGATCAAGTAGACACTGAACACAAAATGGGCATATGTTACATTTGGGGCGCTCTAATCCTTTAAAGGGGGCTGTAATGTTTAATCTTTATCATCTTGATTGGACTTAGAAACACCTCTAGGTGTGTCTGTAAGGGCATTTTCAGAGAGAGAAGACCCCGTGTGAACGTGGGAGCACCACCATGATCGGGGGGCCTGGACTGAATATAAGACTGGAATGAGAGGTGGGGGCGTGGCTCTATTGGTGGAGAGCTTGTCTGACATGCACAAAGAGCTGGGTTTGAGCTCCAACACCGTATGAAACCCTGCATGACTGCACACTGTAATCCCAGCACTCAGGAAGTGGGGGCAGTCATTGCCTCAGAGGCTAACCTGTGCTGCATTGTAAAGACCCTGCTGTCTCAGAAAGGGACAGAGAAGGGAATGTGAGCTCAGCACCCATAGTCTTATATTCGTACATCTCTGTTTCCTGACTGTGGACACGATGTGACCTGTCACTATGCCTTCCCATCATAATAGACTACTGTTCCCCTTTTCAAACCATGAATCAAAATAAGTATTTTTCCCCCTTAAGTTGCTTGTTTCAGATATTTGGCCATAGCAATGTGACGAGTAACTAAAACAGTGGCTAATAGCAAACATGGTCTTGCTTTGTCCCAAGGGAGACATTGTCTTCGTTATACCCTCTGAGCTGGGGGAAGCCGCTATCTCTGTTGTTCAAGGATGCTTGGTGAACAAGCATCTGTGCAGTAAAGTCTGCGGAAGTCTTTATAAAGCATGACGCATGAGATAGAAAAGGAGTCATTGGTCACAAGGTTAGTAAGAGGTGGGGCTGGGGTTTGGATCAGGATCTGTCTAATCCTGAAGTGGATGCCATGCTTTGTACTTCCACACTAAACTGTGGATCTGGAGAGATGTCGATTCAGGTGGTAATAAGTGGGGTGGACAAGTCAGCATATCCATGTCTGGGTGTTCCTCTGCAGAGAATCCCGTTAAATTATCTTGCAGAGCTAGAAACACTATACAAACAAACATTTTGAATGAGCAGTGGTAAACACCATTTATTTTGATTATTTTGGTAAACCATGTAGATATGGTAAAACCAATAGGGAGATGTGTGTATATGAATATGTATAATTATATACATTCATTTTATATATATATATATATATATATATATATATATATATATATATTAGCCTTAAATTTGCTGAAAATGCCCTAGAACAACTGATCCTCCCGACTCTACCTTCCAAGTGCTGGGATTACACAGAGGTGAAGGGCTGGTGCCATCACAGGGAGATTCCCTGCATGCCAAAGATCAAGGATGTTACACCCAGTTTCATTGTGGCACACAGTAGAGAAAGCAATACCCACATGTCCATGGTGGTAACACCGTAATGGTGAGGGAAGGTGGGCTTAAGAGGTGGATAGGTCAGGGGCAATTCTACCAGCCTGTGTTATTTCAGGCAATTTTTAAAATCCTTTTTATTTATGGTGTGTGTGTGTGTGTGTGTGTGTGTGTATGTTTGCAGAGGCCAGAAGAGGTCATCAGATCCCCTGAAACTGGAGTTACAGGCAGTTGTGCCCCAACTGCCGCACACCATGCTGCGGGGTGGGGGGGGGGGGGGAGCAGAACTGAACTCAAGTTCTCTGGAAGAGCAGTAAGAACTTCTGACCTCTGAGTCATCTCTCTAGTCCCCTGACAAGGTTTTTAAACCCCTCTGACTCTCACCTTTTTTTTTTTTTTTTGACTCTCATCTTCTTAAGTACGGATGATTTTGCCTTGCACCAGCCTTTAAAGATAACTCATTGGGTTCTTGCTTAGGCTTTTCAATGCAGTAGCTCATTAATTTAGACTAAAGCAAAAACAAATCCTCCATGCCATGTACACATATTATCTTTATTTTAATTTCCTTCGCTGTCAAGTGTGTTCGTTGTCCTGGCAATCAGGAGTTGGAGGCAGGAGGCTTGAGGATTTGAGGCTGCAAGACCCTATCTTAGAAGCAACCAATGAACAAAACCCCTAAATTCCTCCTGTTGGGCCTCCCTCTTCTGTCTTGGCTTCATGCACCCTACCCTTCTCTCTCTCTCTCTCTCTCTCTCTCTCTCTCTCTCTCTCTCTCACACACACACACACACACACACACACACACACAAACACACACACACCCCGTCAATATACTCCTCTTTCCGGAGAAGAGGTTTGGTTTGGTTTGGTTTTTCTTCCCTTTGAAGTTCCACGCCAGGAGTTAGCTCAGTTGGTTGCCAGTTTTTGTAAATCAGGTTTTACTGGAGCCCAGCCACACGTATTTGTTTACATATTGTCTATACAGCTTTTGTATGGCAGAGGCCAACCTCAGTAGTTTTGACAGAGACCTCATGACTCACAAAGCTCTAACTGCTTATTATCAGGTTCCTGGTGGAACTGTTTCTCAACCTCTGTCCTAATGACTGACAGCTGCTTATGTCAATCATCAACTTACAGCTCCACATCTACCCTGCTGTACCTGTCCTGGAAAAACAGACTTAGTCCTTCCCACTTGTCAGTGAGCTTCACGTGCAGGCTCACCAGGGGAGAGAAGAACCGGGGCAGGCATGGGGCTCCTGATTCTTCCTGGCCACTGGCGTTTTCCTATTCTTGCTACCTGACTAGTGATACAGACGCGTGGGAACTTCCTGTGGCACTGTCCTCCAACTGAACCCCCAAAACAGTCGCTTCGTGATGCCTGGGTTTAGGGACCACCTTCCTTTGCCCTCCTGAGGTAGACGTTGCCCGCCCAAGGCCTTGATTCTTGTTCTAGTATCCTGACTCTCCAGCCTCAATTCACCTGCAGTTTTGAAGACCGTTTCCTCCTTGTGCAACAACTGTGGAACAACGTGCATCAGGCAGACATATTTGCTGCCTTAAAGACTGCAACATCACCTTCTCCAAGAAGGCCTGAACCATGGTCTTGAGGAAGGGTCTTCCTTCCACTCTCCTTCCCTGAGCACCCAAGGCTGAGGATTTTCGACCTCTATGTGTGTGTACAGTCATTCTCTTTTCTTAGTTTAATTCCTCTTTAAGTTCCCTCTGTTTAAATTACTGTGGCTTTTTGTTTCCCAAGTGGATCCAGACCAATATAATTAAAATATCACCATTCTTAATTTTTGAGATTAAAGAATTAAGAAGAAATCTCAAATGTAAACCAGTGGGTAAATGTAATATTTGACAAAAGTATAGGTTTTATTTTCTGCTTTAATAAGTAATATGTTCTGTGGCTGGAGAGATGGCTCAGCAGTTAAGAGCATTGACTGCTCTTCCAGAGGATCTGGGTTCAATTCCCGGGACACACATGGCAGCTTACAACTGTCTGTAACAGCAGGATCTAACATCCTCACACAGACAGATGTACAGGAACAACATCAATGCACATAAAATAAAAATAAGTAAATTTTAAAAAGTAATATGTGCTAATCAAAATAGGAAATTAGACGATACAGAAATTAGGAAGGGAAAGGGTCACCAGTAGGAAAAGGCCCCTCAAAGACCATCACTGTTTCAGCTTGGTATGGCAACGCAAAGATTTCAGCAGCCCTGCAGCAGGCAGAGCCTTGTCTGTTTGGGTCACGGCTGTTTGGGAATGTATCCTTCCTGCCGGGTGCATCATTGAGAAGGAATGGGGTCTGAGTGAGGCTACACTGCTTGTTATGTGTTGTGAAACCGGCTGCATCAAAATATTTTGAGCTACTAAGCTGCTTCAGTCAATCTGCGGCATTAAACGTCTGGAGCAGGTAAAGCTCTTGTCCTGTAGGGGAGCAGGAACCCATAAATTGATGACTGCACTTTGTTTCCTGGCCTCCCAGTCCCAAGTAATCACACAGAAATGACTCTGAGGTTTAATAGAAATTACAAACTGTTTGGCTTCTTAACTCAGACTTATTATTAACTAGCTCTTACAACGTGAATTAACCCATTTCTGTTATTCTATATTTTACCACGAGGCTCATGGCTTGTTACCCCATGTCTTGCTTCTCCCATGGCTGCTGGAATCATTGACTCCACCTTCTTTTTCCCTGTCTCTTTGCTTGAATTTCCTGCCTAGCTATATTCTACCTGGCTATTGGCCAAAGCAGCTTCTTTATTAACCAAATGGTAATAAAACATATTCACAGCATACAGAGAGGCATCTCATATCATCTCCTCTTTTCTGCATAATTAAAAAGAAAGGTTTAAACTTTAACATTGTAAAATTACATATAACAAAACAGGCATCAAGCAAAAACTACAGTTACAACATTTAATCTATGTGTATTTGGTAAAAATTAAAGAAAATATTCTATCTATTCTATTTTTTTTTTTTTTTTTGGTTTTTTTCAAGACAGGGTTTCTCTGTGGTATCTATTCTATTTTTGTGAGTCTAAAATCTCATATCTAACTTGTCTTTTGTCATAACTAAGAAAGCTATAGCTATGTAGTCTTCAACTCCATTGAAGCCCCAAGAAGGATATAATATTACCTAAGTAAACAGGGAGTGCATTGT
Organism: Microtus oregoni; assembly: GCF_018167655.1. Lineage (NCBI taxonomy): Eukaryota > Metazoa > Chordata > Mammalia > Rodentia > Cricetidae > Microtus > Microtus oregoni. Next base: position 16,645,567 of record NW_024543068.1, on the reverse strand, counting down.
AAGAAACGTCCAAAACTCTAGAAATGACAGAGATATTGCTGGGTCCAGGGGTAGGTTAATCCCGAATTTCCTGAGAAACTGCCACACGGCTTTCCAAAGTGGTTGCACAAGTTTGCATTCCCACCAGCAATGGATGAGTGTACCCCTTTCTCCACATCCTCTCCAGCAAAGGCTATCATTGGTGTTCTTTATTTTAGCCATTCTGACAGGTGTAAGATGGTATCTTAAAGTTGTCTTGATTTGCATTTCCCTGATCGCTAAGGAAGACCCAAAATGAGGAACATGGGATGTACTCACTCATATTTGGTTTCTAGCCATAAATAAAGGACATTGAGCCTTATAATTCGTGATCCTAGAGAAGCTAAATAAGAAGGTGAACCCAAAGAAAAACATATAGGCATCTTCCTGAATAATTAACCTTCATCAGGCGATGAAAGGAGACAGAGACAGAGATCCACATTGGAGCACCAGACTGAAATCTCAAGGTCCAAATCAGGAGCAGAAGGAGAGAGAGCACGAGCAAGGAACTCAGGACCGCGAGGGGTGCACCCACACACTGAGACAATGGGGATGTTCTTTCGGGAACTCACCAAGGCCAGCTGGCCTAGGTCTGAAAAAGCATGGGATAAAACCAGACTCGCTGAACATAGCGGATAATGAGGACTACTGAGAACTCAAGAACAATGGCACTGGGTTTTGATCCTACTGCACATACTACTTTGTGGGAGCCTAGGCAGTTTGGATGCTCACCTTACTAGACCTGGATGGAGGCGGGTGGTCCTTGGACTTCCCACAGGGCAGGGAACCCTGATTGCTCTTCGGGCTGATGAGGGAGGGGGACTTGATGGGGGAGGGAAATGGGAGGCAGTGGCGGGGAGGAGGCAGAAATCATAGATAGATAGATAGATAGATAGATAGATAGATAGATAGATAGATGGATGAATGAATGAATGAAATGACAGAGATATCTGGCTGCCTGGACAGCCACCCAAACTTCTTCTGTATCATTGGAGCCTTCATCTTCAGCTTGTAGGCCTAGAGTGTCTGTCAGATTTCTCAGTGAAGCAGGAAATTTGAAGGACTGTCTTGCCTATTTCAGAAAAATTTGTCGCTTTCTTCTGTGTCCTGCAGAATGTCTAGGAGACTCTTTCATGAAGCAGGAACCCTGAAGGGCCATCTCACCTTGCTTTGACAAGTTCAGCAGTCATTTTCCTGTGGGTCCTGCATGTCCAGTTCATATAGCATACAGTCAAGCAGTCCAGGCAAGAGCAGTTTCTTGCCCAAATGGCTAGCCTTGCCACATTGAAAACAAACTCCATAAAGAGCTTCTTCAATGCCCATCTTCCTCTTGAAGTAATTGCTGCTGCCAGGTGGTGTAGGAGGTCCTTCTGTTTTTGTGTTGCTTTCATTGGTTAATAAAGAAATTGCTTTGGGCCTGGTGATAGGGCAGAACTTAGGTAGGCGGGGAGACAGAACTGAATTCTGGGAGAAAGAAAACAGAGAGAGAGAACTGCCATGGAAGTGCCAGAATCAGACATGCTGAATCTTTTCCAGTAAGCCACAACCTCGTGGTGATATACAGATTAAGAGAAATGGGTTAAATTAAGATGTAAGAATTAGCCAATAAGAGGTTAGAACTAATGGCCCAGGCAGTGTTTAAATGAATATAGTTTCTGTGTGATTATTTCGGGTGTAAGCTAGCCAGGCAGCTGGAACAAGGGGCCCCGCTCCCTGCTACAGCTAGGAACAAATGTGTCTCACTGTTGATAAAAGTCTAAGTTCTTTTTTTTGTTTTGTTTTGTTTTGTTTTTTCGAGACAGGGTTTCTCTGCGGCTTTGGAGCCTGTCTTGGAACTAGCTCTGTAGACCAGACTGGTCTCGAACTCACAGAGATCCGCCTGCCTCTGCCTCCCAAGTGCTGGGATTAAAGGCGTGTGCCACCATCGCCCAGCAAAAGTCTAAGTTCTTAAAACATTTTAAATGCCATATTCTGTCAGTTTTTGAAGTGTTTGAAGATTACTTATACATCTGAAATATATCTCTGCATATTTAGAAAACCTAACTAACATGACTATAAGTTTGGCTATTACAGATGACCATTAATTTATATTTCTTAACTGTACATTACATTTTTAAATGAGCTATCTAGACATAATACCCTAAATAATAGTAGAAATATACATACAGTATAACAAAACTGACCTTAAATTTGTATCAATTTACAAAAATCCTTTAAACAAGAATAGAAACATATATACAGTGTAACAAAATTAACTTTAAATTTGTATCACTATAGCAAAATCCATGTCAATGCAAAATATCTGAGATTGATAGTTGTCTTTTTATCCTATATTCCTATATTCCCCTAAATTTAACAAGCATCCATAACCTACCAAATCACCAAAGACCATCCATATCCCCCAAAACTCTTAGAAATATGGATGTCATTTTCTCCAAACTGCTTCCTACTGTCTGTGGACGAAGTTAGGGTCCCTGGTAAAAGTTTGAGATACTGACCAAGTCCTAGGAAGACCAGTGGTAATGTTTGTTGATAGCTATCACCTGTCAAGGTTCAGGAGCTCTCCCTTGATCAAAGCTGGTCCATGTTAACGTGGAATGCATCCATAGCCTCTTGTTTCCTGTGGAAACGAAAGCAAAACTGCTTCTCCAAAGCAATGCATCTTTTAAGTCCCATTTTACAGATATGTTTTTTGACTTCTGTTTTAAAGCTAAGGTATTTTAAAAATATTTATGCTGTCACATTTTATCAGTCTCTCTTTCAGTCCCAGGTCTCTGAGCAGCTGTCCTTTGCTTTTCAGCAACCAAAAAAAGTTCAAAATCGACACAATACTATACAGGATTGATGGGGGAGTGTCATATATCAATCTGTTGATTTCATTGGTTAAGCAATAAAGAAACTGCTTGGCCCGCATAGGTTAAAACATAGGTGGGAGGAGTAAACAGAACAGAATGCTGGGAGAAAGAAGCTGAGTCAGGGAGTCGCCATGATTCTCCCACTCCAGGCAGATGCAGGTTAAGATCATTCCTGGTAAGCCAGCTCGTGGGCTACACAGATTATTAGAAATGGGCTAGTCCAGGTGTGAGAGTTAGCCGAGAAAAGGCTAGATATAATGGGCCAAGCGGTGTTTAAAAGAATACAGTTTCCGTGTAATTATTTCGGGGCATAAGCTAGAGCTATGCGGGCGGCCGGGTGCTGGGGACGCAGCCCCGCTGCTCCTAATACAACACAGGATCCAGACTCCCTGTGTATTTTCCATCCTTACGTGGCTTTTTTCTTTTATATTACTTCTACTATCTCTTTAAATATTTTGTTTTCCTTTTTAAAATTCTTTATTTCTTTTTATAACTGTCTATACTCTTCTCTCTCTCAGGCTTACGTACATTTTTTAAACACACTGTGACCCATTTAGAGAGGTTTTTTTTGTTGTCTGAATCTGTCTGTAAGCATAAGAACCTGAGTTCCTATCTTCCGAGCCCACATAAAGCTGGGCACAGTAGCATGTGTCTGTCATTACAGCATCCCTATGGTGAGATGGGACACATGGACAAGACAATCCCTAGACGTTTTTTGAGTCAGCTAGCATGGGAACACAACAGCGAACAGCAAGAAGCTCTGTCTTAAACAAGACCAGCACCATATGTGTGCATGGCATGCACACACCTGCTTACATAATCCACACACAAATCAAACACACATACAGTTTTTTTTAAAAAAAATACCCACATAATGGAGCTGTCATCAAGGAGGCCTAGAGGGACCATTATGATCAACCCAGTGGTGTTTTTCTCTACTGCGATTCTAACCAGAGCCATCTTAAAGGATACTGAGGATAGAACCTCCTTCCTGAGGGTGATCATGAGTTGGGGTGATCCCCTTTGGACATTTTATTGGTGGCACATGAGTCCACATAGGAGTGAGTGTTGCTCAGAAGCGGTGCTTGTTTCTAGCTTCTCTCTCTCTCTCTCTCTCTCTCTCTCTCTCTCTCTCTGTCAGAGGGTCATTGGCCTGCTGGGTGCTACAGGCCCCATTACATACAGGCTATGTTGGAGTCAGAGCCATTGTTTTTCACAGGCCTCTTCCCTAACTCCACCTCCTTATCTCCATCTCTCTCTCTTTTTAAAAAAGATTTACTTTTCATCTATGTGTGAATGTATGTGCACATGTGTGTGGATGCCTGTGGAGGCAAGAAGAAGTCAGATACCCTGAGACTGAAATTCTAGACAGTTGTGAGTCACAGAACCTGGGTCCTGGGAACCAAACTCCACAAGAGCAGAAAGCATTCTTAACTGCGAGCCATCTTTCCAGGTCCCAGTTTTTTCTCTTTTTAATGGGGAGTCCTGTTGCAGGAGCTCCTTCAGCCAATAGCTGCTGAGATACCAGCCCATTGGGGCGTGGTCTGTCTCTCTCTGTCTCTGTCTCTCTCTCTCTCTCTCTCTCTCTCTCTCTCTCTCTCTCTCTCTCAATCTCTCTCTCTCTTTAAAAAAGCAGCAACTGCCCTCTGGCTTCCAGCTCCGCTTCTGGCTCTGCTTCCGGCAACTAGGCTCCCTTCCTGATTGCGCAGAGGGCTGTTGTCTAGGACGGTGATCTGTAAGTTTTCCCCCTTAAATAAATAACCATTCTATTAATCACAATTCCAAACTGGTGTGGGATTGTTTGTGACTTACGCCTTCAGAGTCCTAACTTCAAACATTGTACACCATTGCCCAGTATAATACCTTAGACCAGTTATCTTGAACCGCGCTCCGAGATAAGTCATACTAAGCTTCTGGAGACAGTTGTCCCCTCTGTATGCGTCTTTAAGAGATCAGGCATTTGCCTTCAGGATCCCTTTCACACATCCAAATGTGTCAATCAGTCACACAACAGCAATAAAAAATGCCCTGAAAGGTTTCCACTGCAAGCCATCGGACCGTGGGAGCTAGTGTAGAGTGCTTGCCTAACACGCACAGGCCTCAGGTTTCATCTCTGCACCACAAAACAGCTCACCAAGCTTAGCCTGGAAGTCTGGGAGCGTAGAGAAGGAGAAGACAGGGCTCTTGCCCTGCGTGTCAGGAAGAGTAGCAAGTCCCAGACTTTGAATAAGCTGATAAGTCATTTACAAGAGCTGCAAATAAATGTGGCTATAAAGCAGAATGTGATCGACGCATTGCTAATTAGTTGTACCCGATCAGTGCCTCGACAGCCTGAGACTTTCTTGATAGTGTTCGTTTGCTAGAGCTACCTAAGAATGTCAGTGTTTTTGCTTCCCCTGCCCCCTGAATTCTCACTGTGTCCACACGGGGGCCCTGTCTGTGTTTCTGAGTTCTGACCTCTTTTTTTTGTGTAAGTGTGGAATGGATATACTTACATAGATGTGTGTGTGTGTGTGTGTGTGTGTGTGTGTGTGTGTGTGTTTAGTTCAAGGACATGCAGTGTGTCTTTCCTCAAGTGCTGTCTGCCATTCATTCTCTTTCTGGCTCAGAACTTGTCAAGAAGGCCATGCTGATTGGATAGCAAGCCCCAGGACTCCTTGTTTCCACTTCCTTAGCTCTGTGCTAAAAAGGTGGGCATCACCATGCTAAATATGGTTTCTGGGATCAAACTAGGGTCCTTAATGCTTGCCAAGGTATTTACAGACTTAACTATTGTCTCTCCAGTCCCTAATCTCCTCACTTACCTCACTTATCAGAGCACCAGCCATGTAGGAGTTCGAGCTACCCAGATGATTCCTTTTAACTCATTGAGGTTTTTTCGGTTTTTTTTTTTTTTGTTTGTTTGTTTGTTTAAGGACTCTGATTTTAGTCACAAGGGAAGGCGCCAGCATCTAGGGATCCAATAGATGTGAATGTTGAGGGGCTACAACTCAACAGGACATTGGTGAAATGGAAACAATGACTTCTGCTACCTTCAGCCACTCAGATACTGAGTGTCTCCTGGGTGCCAGCCACTGGGACAGCAGTGGCATAGCCTCTCATCATGGAGACTACAATGGGAGAATCTATTATAAATCCACCACACTGTGCTGAGAAGGACAGGGACGCCTGGGTGGGCATCTAATCGGGTAAGCATTGGACAAGCCTGAGCTGAGGCTGCAACAGTGGGGACAGAGAGCAGAGGAAGATATCTAGAGTCTACGTGAGAGGGTTGAGAATGTAGCTCTCCGTGGTAGAGAACTTGCCTCTGTGTATGAGGCTCTGGGTCCAATCTCCAGCACTACAAAAAAAGTATATATGAGAGACGATACACACAATTGGTGAGTGATCCTGTGTGGAGTAAAAACCCCTAGGTTTCCGGGGTGGGCCACCAAGTGAGAGTGGAGGGGAGATAGTGTTATTTACTCAGATTAGAAAAGGAGGAGGAGGAAAGGCAAGGTCGATGAGTACCACTTTGAATGTGTTGGTTGGCCGTATCCATCAAGTTGCTTAAGGATAAGCTCACGTGCTTCAGAGTCTATAACCAGAGTTCAAATCCCGGTTTGTCTGTATCTTGACCCTGTGGCCTTGAAGAAATTACTTAGCCTCTCTGAACAGCCATTTGACCACTATAGAATGGCTATAATAAGGAACCATTTTCTTTATTTTGTCAATAAACTCTGCTTGCCCTTTGAGTTTATAGCTTTGTTCTGTTGTGTGTATGGGCGTTTTGCCTGCATGTATGCCTGTGCGCCACTTCTATGCCTGGTACTCAAGTAGGTCAGAAAATAGTGGCTGGGGACCGCTGGGGCTGGAATTACACATGACTGTGAATTGCTGTGTGGATGCTGGGGATTGAACCCTGGTCCTTCTGAAGAGCAACCACTGAGCCATCTCCCCCGCACTTGATTGGCTGTCTTTCCAAAAGGGGGAGGGGCTATAATACATCTCACAAGGCTGTTACTGAGAATTAAATGGGATTAAATATGTTCAGCACATAACACAGCATATCCGTGTGTCTGGCAGAATAATAAAGGCGGTTATTACTGTTAACTAAACTGGAATGAAAAGATGAGCAAATTCAAACTTCCCAAACTTTCTTTTGGTGGGTTTTCTTTAGACTTATAAACCATGCTCTAATTGGTATCTCAATTCCTCTGCTCCTTTTGGGGGACGTTGCCTTTTATTTTTCCAGTTGCTGCTGGAAATGAGAGGTTTTCTCTGCTGCTGGGCTCCTGGACAAGAGTTGAATGGCCCCTGGGTTAGTGACTGGGAACTCAATGTGAGCTCCTACCTCCAGGTGGCGCCACTCCTCTTCTCATCAGCGCATAGTGAGGCCCTGACACCAGACCAGCTCCTGCAATCCAGGAGTGTGGCTCTTACCCAAAGGTCAAAGTTTGATAAGGGGGCTGGATGACAATACCCATCCTTACCATGGAATTGATTTACAATTCACCTCAAATGTCATCCCAGGGAGGTCCTCGATGACCGAGTCTTCAATTTGGGTTAGGCACCTCTGCACAATGCATAGTATTTGGGTGAGTGGCAGTATATAAAATTTAATGTCTTAGCCTTCCTTCTTTTCCTCCCTCACTCCCTTCCTTCTTCCTTCCTTTCCTTCGTTTTTTGGTTTACTTTTTTATTTTATTTTTTGAGACAGGGCTTCTCTGTGTAACAGCTCTGGTTGTCCTGGAACTTGCTCTGTAGACCAGGCTGGCCTCAAACTCACAGAGATCCTCCTGCCTCTGCTGGGATTAAAGGCATGCACCACTACGCCTGCCTTGATTTTTTTTTTTCAGTGTTTCGAGACAGAATTTCTCGTGACTTCGGAGCCTGTCCTGGAACTAGCTCTTTTTTTTTTTTTTTTTTTTTTTTTTTGTTTTTGTTTTTTTCGAGACAGGGTTTCTCTGTGGTTTTGGAGCCTGTCCTGGAACTAGCTCTTGTAGACCAGGCTGGTCTCGAACTCACAGAGATCTGCCTGCCTCTGCCTCCCGAGTGCTGGAATTAAAGACGTGCGCCACTATTTCTTTCTTTCCTTTCTTTTCTTTCTTTCTTCCTTTTTTTTTTTTTTTGAGAGTCTTACTATCTAACCCAATTTGTCCTGGAACTTTCTATGTAACCCAGGCTGGTCTGGAAACATAATCCTCCTGCTGCAGTCACCTGAATTACTGAGATTATAAACTTAATACTTTATTATAGAGAAATTAAAGTGTGTATTGCATGCGTGTATGACACACACACACGCACACACACACTACACGCCATGTTAGTTTAACAGTAGCTATTTTTCTTACCCAGTTCAAGCCCTGGAAAGAGACCTTTCTGAGGGGAGGACCTGTGTTTTATGTCTTTTGTCCCCAGCTCCTATGCTTGACATACTCAGTAAAGGTTTGTGAAGCAAATACTTGCTAATAACTCGGCCCCACTTCTCTTCCCTTCTTTCCTTAGAGCTTCTCCCCACCTGTGCCTCAGCATTTGAGAGGCAAGCAGGGAAGCAGCCATGGGCATTCTCCCCAACACCGAGGACAAAGGAGAGACTCCCATGATGCCCTCCTCCACCAAAGCTGTGGAGTTAGACACAGCATGGGTTTAGGACCAGATATATAGCTCTGTGTGTGTGTGTGTGCATGTGCACACGTGTGTGCATAAATGCACATGCATGCTCTATAGAAGTCAGAGGACAACTTGTAAAATTCAGTTCCATGTAGGTTCTGGGGATTGAACGCAGGTCCCTGGTTTTGGTGGCAAGTATCTTTATCTACGTTGGTGGCCCTCAGTTTACTTTTGTGGTTTTGTTTTGGTACTTAGGATTAACCTATAATCTTGCGTACACTAGGCAAGTGGTCTACCATGGAGCCACATCCCTTGTCAAATCACTTGGTTTGCCACAAACGCCTTGTGCCATAGGTATATCATGGAGTCATACACTAGAATAACCCACCAACAACATGAGCAGAAATTGCATGTTTGTTAATCTGATCCCAAAATATTTAAATGCTCCATAAACTAGATGGAAAGATAAATTCCTAGACATTCCCTAACCCCAAAAGACATCAAGTACATTCTAGAGACACCCTCTTGAACTCCGCATTCCACAGTATATTGCTTAGAACTGATGAGGAATTCCGCCTGGGGGTCAGTATCAAAGTTGAAGGTTAAATGTGTCCATCACACCTGTTGCCTCCTTGGGCTGTGGAGAGCCAGCAGGTGCTGGGTAGAAAGGCCGAGCAAGTGCGTGCAAGCCTCCCTTTTAACTCTGTGCCTCTTTCTTCATTCTTATCCCTCCCCGACACCATGGAGATCAAAGCTGCTTGGTAGGCCATACAAAGTCACTGCTGGAAAAGCCACAGAAACATTGCTGCCCTTTGCTGCCGGGCCGGGAGTGGTGCCAGGCGGGAGAGTTTGTGAGGGAGCTTTTCAAGTTCTAGATTAAACCTCTGGAGCAGATGTTGCTGGGTGGGCGGCCAGCAAATGGCTCCAAAGATTATAGGACAAAGACCCAAAGACACTGTACAGAGGCAGAGAGGAAAGGTGGGGTGTCAGGCAGTCCCCCCGGAGATGAGGAGCCCAGGAAGTCTTTTCAAACTTCACAGAAAGAAGACAAAGCAAAGGAGCATGTTAATAGCTCCCTGGCTTCTAAGTTACAGAGTGTCCAAACATAGCCCTCCCTACATCTCCTTCACAAAATGCACAAGACATAGTCCTTCCTAGATCTTCATCTGGAGTGCTTGACACAGAGTCTGTCTTCTTCCAGCTTTGGACTCAGCCTCCCTGTTTTTAAAACAGGAACAATTTAATGCCTGAAGTTTGCCAAGGAGTTAAAATTTAAGAATTGGTAGAACTGCCAGGTGGTGGTGGTGCACATCTTTAATCCCAGCACGTGGGAGACTGGAATGTTAGAACTAATGTGGGCACCACACCTGTGAATATGTCTGCACCCAAAGCTGAGTCACTCGGGCACAGCTGACCGACCTACATCCCTCTTGAGAAGAAGTTACTTGAGGGACCAGAGAGGTTTACCTACCGGAAGACATCTGTCTCCAAGGCACGCCCGAAATCCCACCACTGCCACTGAAGTACTAGGTAGACTGACTAGTCAGGGAAAAAGAGAGAGAGAGAGAGAGGGAAAGAGAGAGAGAGAGAGAGAGAGAGAGAGAGAGAGAGAGAGAGGCCAATGAAAAGGAAAGGCCAGGGGCTGAGGGCAGGATGGAGTTCAGCGCTGGAGCACTGGCCTAGCGTGAATGCGGACCCAGCACAGCCACACTTCACCCCACTTCCTAGCGGACAGCGGGAGATCTGAGGATACTTAGTGAAAGGTCAGCTTGGCCAACTCTTCCATTCTGCTCAAGGCAGCTTTAGGGGAAAGACACAGCTCAGGGTAGAAAAACAGTCTGTAGGCAGGTAATGGTGATGTTGGGTTCTTTTCTCAATCCCGACAGCCATTGCTAAAAGTCAGGCTCACCTCATGGAGTTGCAGTGGATGCGAATGTGCTTTTTCAATGGACGTTGTGCGCATGCGTGATTCGTTAAACGCCATCACTAGCGAAGTGTCTGGAGCTAGGATGTCCTATCAGCTGAATTTGCTTTGCTGTCATTGTTTGGCTGCGCTTAAGAACTCAGCGTATCCTTGGCTGGTGACTTCAAAAGTGTGTTTCCCTGGAGTCCCTAAGAGGCTGGAGCCTTTGAAGGGTTCACATGAAAATGACATTTACATTTGAAACCAGTTTCTCTTTGTCGTGTTTTCTCCCCTCTCCCCCTACCCCCGCCATTCTCAGCCTTTGGAAGAAGGGCTTTCATATATTGCTAGTCATCCTAAAATTAATTTTCCTCTTAAAATATTTCTTACTACCAAAGACAGTCGGGCCCTACCCCACAAATGTGCTCCACGGGGCAGGGCAGGAGAGGAAGCATATGCTCCCTGCATGGAGGGCTGGCAAGACCAGGAGCCAGGAGCCGGGAGCCGGGAGCCAGGAGCTGGGAGTGAAGTCGGGAAAGGATTCCTCCCACAGCAGTCAGAGAGGGTGTGCAGGGCTCCCGGTGACAGACTAGAATCCTGACTTAGTGGGTCACCTCACACGTAACCACGGTAAACAGCAATTCCTGTGGACAAACTTTTGGTGATGACAGAGCTTCCTGTCCTTGTCAGGATCCAGGCATGGGGGACACCTGTGTCAATCTGGAAACCCACAATGATGGGCCCTTACAGTCTTTCCGCCTCCACCCCTTTCTCTAAACTTCCTGTCACCTCTTGCAGATTCTTGCAAGATTCTCTTGCAGATTTCTCTCACGGAATCCTCTCCTATACTGCTGTCATTACCAGGAATGGCTAGTACCTGGGCGTGCACCCTACGTGATAGTAGATTACGTGCTTGGAAGAGCCCTGCCTAGCTTTAATTCTCACCACCTTGAAATTCTCAATGTTTTTCTTTTTTTAGAGACGTGGTCTCACTAGAGAGCCCAGGCTGGCCTTCAGCCTCCGTTCCTCCCACCCCCCCGTCTCCTGAGCGCTGGGATTCTACCCTGCTATGTATGACACATTTTTTTCTTTTCTTTTTTTTTTAAGGAATGTGTTGCGTGTGTGTGTGTGCGTGCGCGCACGCATGTGATCGTGCATGTGTGTTACATATGTGTGTGTTACATGTGTGTAGATAGTCCTGGAGGCCAAAAGAAGACATTGGATCCCCTAGTGCTGGAGTTACAGGTGTTTATGAACGGCCTGATATGGGTGCTGGTAACCAATCCCAGCAATGTTCTTAACCCCTGAGCCATCTCTCTTCAGTCTGAAGTGACTCTTTTTATTTCTTTATTTTGAAATAGGGTCTCACCTGTGTAGCCCTGGTTAGCCTGGAACTTACCTACCTGTGTAGACCAGGTTGGCCTTGAAGTCACAGACGTCTGCCCACTTCTGCACCAAGAGTGCTAGAATTAAAGGCACGTGCCACCCCACCCAGCACGTCTCAACTCCAGTTGTATCGTGAAGTTCAGTACAGCCCTGAAGCAGGAATGTGAGCAGCAGAGATAAGACACCAGGTGGCTGCAGGAGCAGGCAGGAGCCTGATGGTCCTATAGGCACACCTATGCTTGCTTGTGACAGTTTCTGCTTGTTTGAAACAAAAGTCTCACCGTACATCCCTGACCGTCCTGGAACTCGCTGTGTGCCTTGAATTTGCAGCAATCCTCTCTGCCTCTGTTTCCTCAGGGCTGGGGTTACAGGTATGTGCCACCACGCCCTCTCTGTCCAAAACAGTTTTTAGAACTACTAGGCCTAGATTGGTGGCACATATAGGGACAGCAGCAACGACCACAGGAGAAAGAAGAAGCTACCCAAGTGCTGGTACCCTCAGTGGAAAGTCTGCTTCTCTGACCATGGCTGTATAAATAATACATCAGGTTCAAGAACAGGAGAAATTTAAATATCATTGCACTCCATGGATGGAACTTCATGAGAAACGCTTATTAAACCCATTATTAACAAGGCAATTTAAAAATTAATTTTCTTATAATTGAAGCCACAGTGAAAATGCATAAATGGATGTTTTAAATTATATATCAAAGCTGAAACTACTTTTGGTTTCTTGTGTGACTTTTACAAGCTACAGAAAATGTCAGAAGGAACATCCAAAGACCATCGTGTAAGCCTACATCTATAGCTGAACTCAGCAAGCACAGTGGTAAAGACCTGTAGCCCAGTACTATTTTATATTCATAATGAGTAAATATTTTAAAGGCAAAATTTTGTGACTCAGTATAGGCAGTAACACCTATTTCTTGCCCTTTGAACAAAGATACCATGGTTTTCGTTTGTTTGTTTGTTTGTTTTGGTTTTTCAAGACAGGGTTTCTCTGTAGCCTTTCCAGGAACTAGCTCTTGTAGACCAGGCTGGCCTTGCTTCTGCCTCCCAAGTGTTGGAATTAAAGGTGTATGCCACCACCGCCTTAGGCTTTGAAACCTCTCCCTCTCTCTTCCAGGGAACCCATGGATATTTATAGTTGAAGAATTCCAGGCTGGGTATGGTGAGGCAGTCTTATCATTCTAGTGCTCAGGAGGATCAAGACCAGCTTGGGCTACGGAGTATGGTCCAAGCCAGTTCAGGTAATAGGCAAAGATGAGACTAAGCATGCCACAAGTGGGTGGGCATGAAAGCTGCTTGCATGAAGAATCAAATTGATTCCCACCATCAGGGTGCATCACATCCAAAATGCCAACAATGCTACAGCTGAGAACCCTGCTCTAGGGTGTTTACTAAGTACAGATTTTAGAAACAAACAGGGCAGCCCCTATGGGGAGTTGAGATATTGACCCGCCGGTGTCATCCCTGAACTCAGAATCCTCATTTTAACAAGAGACCTGGGTGATCTGTGTGCATACCAAAGCTCCAGGAGCAAGCTAGAGGATGTCACTCTGTAGACATGTTACAGGGGTCCCTTTCAGTTCCCTAACTGAGGCTATGGCAGGTTTTCCCTGTGGGGACTTGTTAACTGAGGTTTTCTGTCCTGCCCGGTTCCCACAATCGTTAAGTTCCAAAGAAATCACACAGAGGTCTACATTAGTTATAAACTGATTGGTCCATTAACTCAGGCTTCTTATTAACTCTTATAACTTATATCTGCCCATTATTCTTGTCTATGTTGGTCACATGGCTGGTACCTTATTCAGCGGGGTAGTCACATCTTGCTTCTTCTGTGGCTGGGCCAGGACTGCGGACCAAGCTTTCCTCTTCCCAGAATTCTCCTGTTCTTGTCACCCTGCCTCTACTTCCTGCCTGGCTACTGGTCAATCAGCATTTATTTAAAATATAATTGACAGAATACAGAACATTGTCCAAAAAGCCGGGCGATGGTGGAGCATGCCTCTAATCTCTGTGAGTTCGAGACCAGCCTGGTCTGCAGAGCTAGTTCCAGGACAGGCTCCAAAGCCACAGAGAAACCCTGTCTCGAAAAACAAAAAACAAACAAACAAACAAAAAGATTGTCCCACACTTGGAACTCATATCAGTTATTTTTCTCATATCTGGCAAAAGCAACTTTAGATAGGAATGGTTTGTTCTGGCTAACAATTGGAGGGTACAGTCCATTGTGGCAGGGAAGTTTTGAGGGTGTGAAGCAGCTGGTCACATTGCATCTGCAGTCAGGAATTCTCAGCTCGCTTTCTCCTTCTTATTTAGTATAAAACCCCAGCCAATGGGCCAGTGCCTCCCACATTTAGTGTGGGTCTGCCTGCCTCAATTGACCTAATCTAGAAACTCCCTCACAGACACGTGGAAGGTTTATTTTCCTGGTGATGCTAGATCCTGCCAAGTTCACAATCACTATTAAGCACCAGACTCTAAGGACTGTGCCGGGCTATTCCACATTCATTTCTTGCCCATTTCCTAAAGTCCTTATAGGTATGGTATAGGCAAGCCCAGGCGCAAAGACCCTGTGAGCCACGTCCCACCAGTATCTCAGTCCCAGTATTCAGATTTTAAACGTACTTTGCTGTCAAGCAAGCCTACAGGGAAAAGGGCTAATGCCATCTGCAGTTGGTGTCAGTCTGCCTATGCTGCAGCAGGCTGGAGGGTAGGGACTGGACCCTGGGCATTCATCTGATTTCATAGCCTGAGACTCTGAACACGTGGCCCTCTCTCACTTTATCTACCTTCTGCTCAGCACTCAAGGCTCACTTATCAGCCCTGTCCAGAGCATTTGGTGTTCCTCAGGGTCCCATAGTTGTCGCCAGACAGACCTGTGACATTGACTCCAAGCTTCAGGGTCTGCAAAGACCTGGTAGGAAAGTAGACAAAAGTCAGTTGCGGGTTGTGACAAGGGGCATATGATTTCCTGACCATATGAATTCAAACTTTAGACTTTTTAAAGAGAGTTAGAAAAATTAGATTCTAAAAATATGAAACCTTCTCATTTTATCTTACTGCAACTAAATGCAAGCTTAAACAAACAACAAACCACAACGCATACCAAACCCCTCTGTGGGAAGCTGGGCCTGAGATACCAATCTGTTATTCTGGGCTATGTTGACACTTGTCCTGTGGTTTAACTGTCGTCTTGTCTCCCTACTCAGCAGCTTGAGTGCCAGGCCGAGCACCAGGAGTCCCCCATGTTCTTGTGAACAAATGCATGAGGGGTTCTGTTCCTTGCTCGATGGTTCTGGCCATGCAGTATATTTAAAGCCTAACACTGTAGGCTGTTTGGACACCCTGGGGAGTGTTTTAGGCTGTTGAAGATGAGGACATCTTTGGTGTTTAGCAGGTGGGGTCTAGAGCAAGACAAATAATATCAAATGCTTATTTTTTGCTTATTGTGTCCCAGGCTCTGATTTTAGATTTTTAATGATATGAGATCATTTAATCTCCACACAATCTTACCCAGTACATTCTACCACCAACCCCATTTCACATGTGAGAGAGCATTGGTTAGTATGCAACAGACATGCTATCCCTAGACTGTACAGAAGCATCCTGTGTTGCATAGATCCCCGCAGGCATGCCCTCATTTTGTTTTTATTTTATTTTATTGAGATCAGGGTTTTGTTTTGTAGCCCAGGTTGACCCACTTCATGGTCCACCTGCCTCCACCCAAATGCTGAGATTACAGATATGCAGCTAGCCTTTGGGTGTTTAATGTAAGAAAAAAAACTGTTAGGATTAGAAATATAGCCATCATGCATTGAAGAAGAAAATCATGAAGTTTTCACCTATAGATCTGAATGGCCTGTGTTTTCAGTTTTGCAATGGGGGCATACCCCACTCCATAAAACAGAGTAAGTGCTCTGTGGATCTCTCAGAACAGGCTGGTTTTAGAGGTAGGAAAGAGGTAAAGAAGGCATGAACAACAACAAAAAGCAGAGCCCCCATTTCAATATCCTTTTGGGTCAGTCGGGGATGGAGGAGTAGAAACAGAACAGCTTAACTTTGAGTTCGCTAAGGATACCTATGTGCGCAGACCAAGTCAGAGGAACCATTGTCATCAAGTTGATTGAAACTGGCCTGCTTGCAAAATTTGGCTAACTCTCTAATCTTGGTTTCTTAGAAAGTTAGACAAGTAGTGTAGTCTCAGGTTAACAACTTGGAACTCTGGCCCAAGTGGTTCCACTTTGATTTTTACCAGTGTAGACTTTTAGTCCAAAGACTGACCTTCTGACACTTCTATTTCACACGTGTGAACTGCCCAGAGAGCACGCTGCATTTTTAAGCTCTTTACTAAAGAAGCTTGACTTTCAAAAGTCAAGGAAGCCAGTGGTGACAATGCCCAAAGCTTTTATGTCACAGAAACCACAGCCACGTTGTACTAGTGGTTGCTGTGGCCATGATTCAATCAACTTTATCTTTCTCTTCTCACCTATAGTTAGAGCACTGAACTGTTTTTGTAAACTATATACTTTTTTCTGTGGGTGCAGAGAGATTGAGGAAGGGGCTCCATATGTAGCCTGGGCTGACCTCCAACTCTTGCCAATATCCTCTTGCCTCAACCTCCTGAGTTACTGAAGTTACAAGTGTACACCAGCACACACAGAAGTGTATGGATCTTAAATGTGCATCTTTATGAATCTCCCCAACATGAACCTGCCTGTGTCATTAACACCCAGATCAAGAGGCAAAGCAGGTCTGGGATGAGCTCAGTGATGGAGCTTTGCATGTTTCTTGAGTATGTTAAAGGCCTTTAATTTGGTTCCCAGCACTGAGAAAACAGAAGAGTCTTGGAAGTGGTGGCACAAAATTATAATCCCAGTGTTTGGGAAGCTGAGGCAGGAGGATCACACGTTCTAAGCCAGCCAGAGCTACAAAAGCATGTTGTTGAATATTATTTTATGTAAAGGTGTGTTGTACTTGTTTATGATCTATTTGTTCAGTGATGTAAAGATGTGTTATGTTTGTTTATGCTGCGTTTATTTAATTATGTAAAGATGTGTTGCTATATTACCTTGACTGCCTAAGGCACCTGATTGGCCTAATAAATAGGTAGACAGCAGAGGCATAGGCGGGGCTGATAGGCAGAGAGAATAAATAGGAGAAGGAATCTAGGTTCCAGAGAGAACAAGAGAAAAGGAGAGAATGAGGGGGAAAGGGAGGGAGATGTCCAGAGCCAGTCAGACAAGCAGCTGTCAGCCAGTCAGACACAGAGTAGGACATACAGAATGAAAGAAAGGTAAAAGGCTCCAAGGCAAAAGATGGATAAAGAGAAACAGGTTAATATAAATTATAAGAGCTAGCAAGAGCTGGATGGTGATGGTGTGTGTCTTTAACCCCAGCACTTGGGAGGCAGAGGCAGGCAACTGTGTGAGTTCGAGACCAGCCTAGTCTACAGAGCGACTTCCAGTACAGGCTCCAAAACTACACAGAAAAATCCTGTCTCAAACAAAACAAAACAAAACAATATGAGCTAGCAAGAAATGAGCATAAGGTAAGACCGAGCGTTCATAACTGATAATAAGTCTCCGTGTCATGATTTGGGAGTGGGCTGGTGGCCCAAAAGAAAGCCTGCTACAATAGTGAGATCATGTAACAATATTTTCATCATCCTGGTATTCCAATCCTGACCAAAACTTCCCCTAAAGGTCACTGCCATCCCAATTTTTGTTGTGATATTTCATTTGTATTTTAATAAATAAAACTTGCCTGAAGTTCAGCAAGTAAAACAGCTGCACTGATCAGTCTTACAGACCAGGCAGTGATGACACACACCTTTAATCCCAGTAGCCACACTAGTTTGCCATAGAAATCGGGCAGTAGTGGTGGATGCTTTTAATCCCAGTCCTAGAGAGGAATATAAGACGGGACAGCTCACACACACAGTCTCATTCTGAGATTCCTGGAGGCAGGGTTGCCATTTCAGACTGAGGCAGAGGTAAGAGCCAGTGGCTGGCTGTTTTGCTTTTTTGACCTTCAGGTTGAACTTCAATTTCTGCCTCTGGGTTTTTAGTAATCGTGCTATGTGACTTCTAACACATTAAATGAATTTTGCCTACCTTTGAACTTGATAGAAATAGTGATTAGTCAAAATGACTACAGAACAGTAAAAAACATAGCAAAACCCCCACCCTAAGCCTTTGAGATTTTTGTAACAGAAATAAACGGCCATAAAGACTCCTGCCGGGAAGTGAATCTGCCAGAGTGATTTTCTGGAATCTGACGGTATTTTGTAGACACTAGATTAGCCAGTTTGCCTCTTGACCTGGACATTCCGAAGGACTTATCTGGTTCCCAACACAGAACTTATCTCAGTTCTCCTTATCATCCCCAAAGAATGCTTTTGATGTTGTGCGAACCTCAGCCCTGCTTATCTTATGTGGAACCTCACCTAGCTTCTGAGCTGAGCCTACATCCCAGATTTGCAAATCTTTTCTGCACCCAAATAAAACAGTCTGTTATTTTAGTCTCATTTATGATTTCGTGATTTGCAATAAAAACCACGGTGCATCCATTTTAATGTCTGGCTCTCTTTAGTTTTGGTTCTGTTTATGAGATTCATTCACGATTTGGAGGTTTTGTTAATTTTTATCCACTGCATGGTCAGCCACCATAGAGCCATATTATAACCACCGCGTTGGACATTGTCCACCATTTTTGTTTGTTTGTTTGGTTTGGTTTTCTGTTATGGATTATAGTGCTATAATCATTTTTTGTTTTGTTTTGCTTTTCAAGACAGGGTTTCTTTGTGTAACAGCCCTAGCTGTCCTGGAACTAGCTCTTGTAGACCAGGCTGACCTCGAACTCACAGAAATCCTCCTGTCTCTGCTTCCCAAGTGCTGAGATTAAAGGCCTGCGCCACCACTGCCTGGCTCACTATAATCATTCTTGAACATGTCTTTTAGAGAACACGTGCATGCCTTCCTTTATTTCCTGCAGTAACACTACAGGCAGTTCTGCTAAGGGTTTTCATCCCACGGTAGTAAGGGCATCATCAGAGTCTTGCTCTGCTAAAGGGCATAGATTCTGAGGCAATGCTTGAAGTCCCCTGGTTTGAATAATTGTTTCTGCTCATGGTCTGTTTGTGCCACAACTGTTGCTCCTGCTGTCCTGTTCTAGGTGCTGAACATGCTCTGTTTAGGGAGAGGGTTTGAGAATTATGTCAGGAGGCTGGAAGGCTGTGGTCAGTATTTTCATTACCACTAGAGGTCACCTGCTTCCTCTCAGACCTGGTATTCTCATCGTCCATGGTAACTTGGGTTCCAACTTTATCGAGAGAAAGAAATAGAGACCTGTGGGGCTAACACCAAACACCTCTGACCTATTCTGTGGGCCCACCTCCCATCTTCCCAGTTATGCGTAAGGTGTCGAGGGTCTGGCTGCCTCCTTGGGTAATGTACCCACCTTCACTCTAGTGGCTTTGCTGGTGAGTTTGGCTCATCCTAGGCCACCTGTGCCAGGTCCACCTCCTCCACTATTCCCGTTCATTCACATCTGTAGATACAAGTGTTGACAACTGTTGCATATTTTTTCTTCTTAGGTATATAGATTTGATATTTCAGATGCAAGTGTTTGACGGTGTGTGTTGGGGTGGGAGCCGATATAGGATTTTCCAGTTTCCCTTGTGTAAATACTTCCAACCTGATTTGAGGCTGTCAGTCCGTTGTTGTTGCCTATGGAGTTGAAAAGAGACGCCATAATAGAACGACATTACTACTATTCCCAACATACAGAGAGGGCAAATGTAGGTAGACTTGAAAGCAGACAGAAAAGGAGAATGTGGTGAAGTAATTAAGAAGTGATATTTTGAGTGTCATATTAACATCACACTTCATTAAATTATTGCTATGTGATTTAATTTTGTTTAACAATAAACTTGGACATTTGATTGATTGATTTACTTATTTGTTTATTTGGTCCCGGGGATCGGACCCAGGACATTGCGCATGTGAGCATGTAAACCCTCTGTAGCGCAGCTGTCAGGGCCTCCCAACCCTGACGATCTGAAGGAGACTTGCTGAACCCTTCACTCCATTAAGTTCCCCCTTCACTCCATTAGGTCACTGGGAAATGAACCACCAAGAACCCTGGAGGAGGAAGAGTCACCAAGGGACAGTGGTGTCATAAGACTGAGAGCTGTGTGGGTGAGGTTTGTGGGTTGGCTGTAGCCACAAAGGCCATCAGCTGTCCCCTGTCTCTTCCTCCTTCAGGCTGGCCGTCTCCCAGAGTCCCTGCCCAGCTCTTGGGCAAAGGTGATCTGGTTGACTAGCCTCGGGTGTGTGCCTGTGACAGGATCTGGCATTTTTCTCCCGCTGGGTTACCACCTGGGCCACCTGAGGACACAGCAGATGGACTTTCATCTTTGAATTATTCTCTCCCTTCCTCACCTCTTTCTCTCTCTCTCTCCTTTCTTTCTTACATGGTCTCATTGTGTCCTCCAGGCGAGTGGATGCTTTTATCATGGTTCTCTTTGGTGTGAGAAATGGGTCCAACACTTTTACCCAGACTACCGGATCTGTGTTGGGAATAAAAATGTGCTTAGAGTTTGGTGCTTTAGAAAATCGAGAATGGGGCAGAGTCCACACTGGCTGGCCAGGCAGACTCCAGGACACATTTTCTTTCTTTATTTGTTTAAAATTTACTTCTCTGAGAAAGGGTTTTTCTGTCTATCCCTGTCTGTCCTGGAACTCCCTCTGTAGACCAGGCTGGCCTCAGACTCAGAAAGATTTACCTACCTCTGCTTCCTGGGTGCTGGGATTAAAGGTGTGGGCCACCAAGCCTAGTCAGGGCTGATTCTAAGTCTGGGGGTAGGGCTGGGGTGTGCAGAGCATTGCTCTGGCTGTTGGGATTCTAACCCTGAGCTCTGCAAAGCCCTATCTGACTGGTTGTCTCTGGAGATCTGGGTATGAAGTCTGGCTCTCACAGGTTCCCATTAAGCTGTGGGAAGGGGTATTCTTACAACAGTATCAGCTGACAAACCCAGAGCTTCCTCCTTGGATAGAATCTTCCGCTCAGCTTGGGCTGGTGGAGCCCCAGTGGTCCATTCATACTAGACTTCTGC
Source organism: Microtus oregoni (assembly GCF_018167655.1). NCBI lineage: Eukaryota > Metazoa > Chordata > Mammalia > Rodentia > Cricetidae > Microtus > Microtus oregoni. The sequence continues at coordinate 16,624,692 of NW_024543068.1, read as the reverse complement.
TTTCTTTAGCAACTGAATACTTCTATTTCCCTTGGAGACAAGTAGGTTTCCCTTCTTGGTCTGTGAAGGCTACCCAAGGATTTTTTTTTTTTTTTGGTTTTTTTTTTTTTTTCGAGACAGGGTTTCTCTGTAGCTTTGGAGCCTGTCCTGGAACTAGCTCTCGTAGACCAGACACACAGAGATCCACCTGCCCCTGTCTCCTGAGTGCTGAGATTAAAGGCATGCGCTACCACCACCTGGCTTACCCAAGGAATCTTGCATTAAAACATGAAACTGGAACTAATGCCTGTGTGTGTGAGATGAAATAAGCCAGTTATCTCCTGTGGTGGTTTGAAAGAAAATGGCCCCCAAAGGGAGTGGCACTATTGGGAAGTGTGGTTTTGTTGGAAGGTTATGTTTGTAGGTATATTCTTGTTGGAGGAAGTATGCCACTGTGGAGGCGGGCTTTGAGGGTTCATATATGCTCAAGCCATGCCCAGTGAGACAGTCCACTTCCTGTTGCCTTCTTATCAAGATGTAGCCAGTACCGTGTCTGCCTGCATGCCATGATGATAATGGACTGCACCTCTGAAACTGTAAGCTACCACCTCAATTAAATGTTTTTCCTTTGTAGAGTTGCCGTGGTCATGGTGTCTCTTCACAGCAATAGAAACCCTGGGACATCCCCTTACCTTAGCTGCCTTGGGTAAAATAGAGGCTGGTCATGGCTCACTTTGTGGGAATGCCGTGAGGATGCGGTGAGTTGGTAGTTATAGACACCCTTTGAGAAAGAGGAACAGATACATACAGAAGGACCATTGTGTGGCGTCTGTCCCCCGTCTCCCCTGCCAGGAGTAAAAGAAGCTGCATGATTATTTTTTATTATTATTTTTAGAAAAGAATGACCTTTGGAACAGACAAACAACAAATTCTGGTTTGGCAACATACCTGCTGCGTGGGTTTTGATTGGTTGAAACCTCTCTGTGAGCCTCCCCGGTAAAATGATGCTGATGCCTGACTTGGAAGGTGGTTACCGGAATTAGAAGTTACAGGGATAAAGATCCTGCCAAGTAAGTACCTGGCACACAGTAGGTTCTTTATACATAGGGGTTATCATTACAGCCGTTATATGTCATAGCCACAGCAACAATGATGCTGTACACCCCCACTCCCTATCTCCCACAGAGATAAGTTTCTCTTCTCTGTTCCTGGGCCCACATACTCCTGGCTGGGTTCCTGGGAAAAGACAGAATACTTTGCCTCTGGACTTTTTCCTAAGGCACTGACCACCTTAGCTGCTGTGCCCAGGACTGTCCTAACTTTAGGGCTGGAGTGCCACGACACCCTCACACAGACACACATGCAGTAAAAAACACCAATGTACATAAAATAAAAAATAAATAAATTAAAACATGTGTCTATGTATCTGCTTATTTATTTATCTCTACCACCACACACATGAAGGTCAGAGGACAGTATGAGGAAGTCAGTTTCTTCCTTCCTCCAAATGTGTTTAGAAGACCAAACTCAGGTCATTAAGTTTATGCCTTTCCTGGATGATCTATCTTGCCAGCCCTAAAGTTTCAAAACAAATTTTAAATAAAATTGGAGGATAGGATGTCATATTCCTGTCTCTTAGGAGGTAGTTGAGAAGATCTTCAGTTCAAGGCTAGCCTGGGCTTCAAAGGCTCTGCTTCAAACCAAAATCAAAACAACAATGGCAGGAGGCTCAGTGGTAAATGCCTGCCTAGCGTGCACAAGGACCTGAGTTTGGAATCTGTGGTAATGGTGCATCCCTTTAATCCCAGCTTCCAGGGGTGGAGGGGCAGAGGCAGGTCTGTGTGTTCAAGGCCAGCCTGATCTACAGAGTGAGTTGCAGGACTGCCAGGGCTACACAGAGAAACCCTGTCTTGGGGAGTGGGAGGAGGGAAGACCTAGGTTTGATTCCCTAGCACCATAAAAATAATAATTTAAAAAACCTTTCTCCTTAAACCAGTGTTCCTCTTGTGCACTTGAGAATCACGCAAGTTCAAATTATTTTTAGTTATTCTTTCAGTTTCACATAATTACATATATGATATACTTTGATCATATCCCATAGCCCCATTATCCTCTTGTCTCCAGCCACCAAACCCCAAGTCACTTCTCTCCTACTTTGATGACTTTTTTTTTGGTGTGTGTGCCCTACTTGTGGAAACATGGGTTGGGGCACAAAGCATTCTTAACCTCCATCTTAGGATATCTCATCATTGGCAAAACAAACAAACCAAAACAAACAAACAAACAAACAAACAAAAAAACCAACCAAACAGACAAACCAAACCACACCACAACCAAAACTTTCCCCTAAGCCGGGAGTACTGTCCTCATTTTGCAAGAGAGTAGAGCGAGGTTTATTATAAGCAGGATGTAAGATCTTTGACCTAGATCTATAAGGAGCACTGGAACATAAGTTATGAGGGGTAGGAAGGAGGGGAGAGGTTGGTGAGCCAGGGTTGACGAGAGGGAAAAGGGATTCACCCTGGTCCTGGTCCTGGCAATACAAGGCAGAAGCAAAGTGAAAAGCTAAACCAAAGCACCACCAAGGGACAGGAGCTGGGCTGCACAGTAAGGAAGGGCCGATGGAAAAGGACACTCCAGGTAAGGGAGCAGTTGCTGAGGACTCGGGTGGGACAGGTGGTGGCTTGTTAGAGAGCTTTTAGCCATGTTGGGAGGCTGGAGTGTTGGTTCTTCAGAGGGGTGATGTGGCTGGATTTCTGCCAGCCTGTTGAGCGCCCTGGGCACGATCTGTGCTGCGGACTTTGTTCTCAGTCTGTGGACTCTGGTAGGCAGTGAGTAACCATACTGTTTCCCTCTGTGAGACGTGGCAAGTCCTTTCTGAGGTCCCTTATTAATGGTCAAACTGCCACACATGACTGGAGACTCACTGGCCCTCCCGGGAGAGATGACCTATGCCTTCATACCCAGTTTCTCCCCCGTCCGTTTGTTTACTCCAGTCTCTCCCTTATTCTGTCCCCCGATTCACCCCTTTTTGTCCCTTGGGTGTTCCTGCTAGGACCCCAAGTTTCAGCAAGCAGGCTCCAGTCCTATGGCGTTTCTTTTTTCTTTTTTTTTCTTTTTTTTTTTTTGTTTTTTTTTTTTTTGGTTTTTCGAGACAGGGTTTCTCTGTGGCTTTGGAGCCTGTCCTGGAACTAGCTCTGTAGACCAGGCTGGTCTCGAACTCACAGAGATTGGGTCTTGCTTTGTAGTGGAGGTGGGCCTTGTTGTTGGAATTCTCCAGCCTCAGCCTCTTTCTAAGTGCCAGATTTACAGGCTGTTCAGATCCTGCCAGGCTGATGTTTTCCAACCCCTTAATGGTCCGGGCAGTGCAGCTCCATGCGAGTGGGAAAGAGTAGGATACCAGGTGTCCATTTTTCCGAGAGGAAAGGAGGAAAAGGTAGAAACATACCAGGGGTTTCTCTGTGGCCCAATGGGAAGAGCTCTCTAGGGGGTAGCTGTGTTGTGGTGGTGATAATTCACAGCACCTTTATTGAAAGCTCTCTAGGTAAAAGGCCCTGAGGTGTAGCTTTGTTCAAAGGACATCTGGCTAAAGAAAAAAAAAAAAAACAAAAAAAAAACCTCCCTCCCAGTAGAGCTAGGTAGGGCACTTGCCTAGAAAAATAAAGGGCAACTCAGCTAAAAGGCCTGCCTGATTTACGAGCCACGGATTTTCAGGAAGGACTGTCGCAACATTACCGAGCACCTCTGGGACAGGTCAAGTACAAGGACACGGGTACTAAGAGCCACAGTTTCCACTATCGTGTGGCCACCCCTCTGCAGTGAGAGGTCACTGTTAAATGGATGTAGAGGGCCAGTATAGAGTTGCTCGCTGAGATGCGTTCCAGAGCAGGGCAAAACCAGAGGCCATGCCTGCAGCTCTGGGGTCCCCAGCTCTTGTCAGTTTTCCTCAGTTTGAGATCCAGCAGGCGCTTTGGAGTGTGCAGATATAGCACTTCGGGACACCCATTAAAAAGATTCCCGAAGTCCACCCCAGCTGATTCTACAGTTCCATACCTACCTAAACCCTCGGGGCACTTTTGAGGTCGTTAAGTTACACACCACAACCTAGAGTACTGCTTAATAGGGAGATAATGACCTGCTTCAGAGATAGGTCAGGCAACGTGTGCAACCGAGCCTCTTAAACAGTAATATACTTCTCTGCAAATGACAGTAATTAAAACATCCAAATAACAACCAAACAATACAGTCAAAGAACTGGAGAGCGCTCTGAAAAGGTGGCAAATCAGAGTCGTCATTACAGCCTGTGCAGCCAGAGCGACCGTCTCTTTAAGGGCTCCCCCACCCCACCCCTTAGGGGCGTGTCAGACGAGGTCGAGGGCGCGTGCGCGCGACTCCGCGGGGGAGGTCGCAGCCGCGACGCGACGCCGGCGCTTATTGCGTGCGCGCCTGGCCCCGCCCAGGCTCCCGGCCCGTCCCTCCCCCCGCCCCCTCCGCGGGGCCTCCCCCGCCCGCGCTGTGCAGCTGGGTCAGTGACGCTGGCGCCGCGGCCGCCGCGTTCCATCCTCCGAAGCCGACCCCCGCTCGCGTCCTGCTCCTCCCGTAGCGTCCGCCAGCAAAGCGCCAGTCCGGGGCACGCGAGGCGTCGCGGGGACCCGAAAGGGAGTGCAAGCAGGCGGGCGGGCGTGCGCGCGCGGCGGCAGTGGCGGCGGCGGAGCGGGTTCGGCGGCGCGGGAGCTGCGAGCGCCCCCTTCCCGGAGGTCTCGGCGAGACTCCCCGGTGAGTTGTCACTGGCGCGCGGGGTCGGAGGGCCGGCTTTGTGTCAGCGGCGCGCGCGCGGGGCTGGTTGTCAGGGCACGGGCGGGCACGCATCCCCCGCCGGGACACGGGCCTCAGCGCGGCCGCCTGCTCCCGCTCTGGCCGCTCCGCTCAGGTTGCTGGGCCCGGCCGCTCTGAGGGCGGCGGCGTGGTCGTGCGGTGCCGGGGGACCCGGGGATCCGCGCGGGCGGAGGCCCTCGGTGTGGCCGCGCTGGCCCTTCCCGCCCAGCGAAGCCGCGGCCCGGGGCGACGGGACAGGCTTGGCCGAGGCCGGGTTTCCTGAGGAAATGGTGCAGCCGCTCGCGTGTGCGCGCGTGAGCTCTCCGGAGCCGCAGCGCCTGGTCGCCTCTTTAGTCGCTGAAACTTTCTTATTATGTGCACTGAAACTCGCCCAAGCCACTTCCTGTTTTGTTGTTGTTTCTAATGCGACTGCATCTAGACTTTCTTTTTGAATCCTTAGTAAAATAACAAATATTTGTGAGTCCGACGCTCCCCCTCGGTTGTGGTCGTGCAGCCACCGCGGTGGAAAAACTTAACCTGTAACGGAACTGGGAGATCAGCGAGGCCCGGGCAAAGAGGCGTCAAGTTCATTGGGAACTTCACGGCTCGGCGGAGGCCTAATGTTGTCGCCACACACTTCTATGGTGACAAGGCAGTATGCTGCCCTTTGTTGCTTTTGCTGACTGGGGGTTGAAGTGCTCTGTACAGAGAGAGGTGCGGGGACATTCTCCAGTTCGGTGAAGCCACGGTTGTTGACTCCTCTCTAGACCTGCAGTACTGCTCTTCACAGTGATCAATTCGTGTTTTGCTGTTAGAATCCCTTGAGTTAAAAAAAAATGATATTTTCTCTCTCTCTCTCTCTCTCTCTCGCTCTCTCGCTCTCTCGCTCTTGCTCTCGCTCTTGCTCTCGCTCTGGGAATTATACACCCAGATTGTCACCATCTAGCGGAGACTAGTAGAGACATGCCCTTGGCATTGACTTCTTAGTTTTGAGCTTTGTACTTTTTTCTTTAGGTGCCTATTCAAATAGAAACGAGCATTGTCTGAACTGGAGGGTGTTCTTATACTTCAGTAAAGGAACAGTTTCATAAGGCGGGGATGATGTGCAAAGCTTCTTAAGGGTTTACTGTGTACCAGGCTTGAGTTAAAAGTTTCTCTTAAAAAATTACATTTATTTAGTGTGCTTGAGTTTGAATGTGGGAGCTTGTGTACAAACACACCATGGTGCTGGTGTGGAGGTCAAAGAACAGCTTGGCATGAGCCAGTTTTCTGCCTCCTGGAGATTGAACTTAGGTGATCAGGTCTGGTGGCAAGTGCTTTTAACCACTGAGCTATCTCTGGCCCAAGTTTCACTTTTGATCTCACTTAATAACATTTGAGGCAGGGTGGATATTATTCTTGTTTTTCCAATTGAGATAAAAGCCACACAAGTTAAATAAAGCCACAAATGTAAGTTCTGGAGTCTCTAGATATTTCTCAAAGCACCATTAGTTGAGGCTGTTCCTCTAATTATAAGTGCCTCTAACTCTCCTGGATGCACATTTATGGTCAGTTTGCACAATGCTGCTTGTTCACCTTTTAAAAATGTTTTCATTCTATTTTGTGTGATACACAGCATATGCCAGTTGCCTGATATTAGAGATACCGTGATGAGTAAAACCGAAACCAGACAGGTCTTCATGGAGCTCTGATTTTTGTCCTCCTTAGGCCCTGCCTTTTGTTTTGTTTCTTTGAGACAAGTTTTCTTTGTGTAACAGTCCTGGCATTCACTCTGTAGACAAGGCTGGTCCTGAACTCAGAGATCCGTAGGCCTCTGCCTCCCAAGCGCTGGGATTAAAGATGTGCACCGCCATGCCTTGGTTGGTTGTCAGTTTTTTAAATTCAGTTTATTTTGGTTTATTGTGGTAATTTTCATTACTGTTTGCTGCTTTTTAGAAACTTGTACCCATTAAGTTAAAGAGAGTACAGTTATTAGTTTGAAACCTGTAGGTGGGATTCCTGTCTACAGAGGGACTTTGGATATTGTGGTAGGAATGATATATGAGTCAAATCCTCACCTATTGCTGTAGAGAAGTCTCAGGGTGTGCAGTCCTGAGAGCAAACCCACCAGATGGCAGTTTGACTTGCCGTGCCCAGCTTCCCCAAATGTAGCACTCAGGCTCATGGGGAGAAAAGGAAGACAGGTAAAAAGAGGTGCTGCAGCCTGGCAGGTGGCAAGACCTCAGCACTGTGGTTTCCTGGCTTGTCTCCATGGTGCGGTGATTGATCTGGAGCTCTTATGTAATGATGCATCTTTCTGACAGGGGATTTCCTCCTCTGCTGTTGCTGGGGCAGCAGTTTCTGCTCTTCTACTTCCTCCACACACATACATACATGTAATGTAGTAATTCACTTGGCTTCTAAAAGTAAGACTTTTTAATAAGTTTATTATTATTTTGCTCACATTATGCTTGTCCATTTCTCTGTTTAAAACTTGCCTTTGGGGCCGGGCGGTGGTGGCGCACGCCTTTAATCCCAGCACTTGGGAGGCAGAGGCAGGCGGATCTCTGTGAGTTCGAGACCAGCCTGGTCTACAAGAGCTAGTTCCAGGACAGGCTCCAAAACCACAGAGAAACCCTGTCTCGAAAAACCAAAAAAAAAAAAAAACTTGCCTTTGGTTGTGCTTATCTGTAATCTCAGCACTGGGATGGCCTGAGGTAGTAGGGTCATGAGTTCCAGCTAGCCTGGATACACACATAGTGATATCTTGTATCAAAATCAGATGACAGAAAAAGACAAAAGCCCCCTCCCCCCCAAACCAATATCCTTGCTCTCATTTCGTTCTTCTTGTGCTTTTTCTGTATCTTTAGCTCTTTTGATATTCTTCACTGCTCATATCCTCTGTAGGCTTAGAGAAATAATAGTGTCTTAAAGATTCAATTATGGGGCTGTAGAGAGTGCTTAGTGATTAAGAGTGCATGCTGGTCTTGCAGAGGGCTGGAGTTTAATTTCTAGCACCCAACCAGCTCACAGTCATTCATAACTCCAGCATAGGGGGGTTGGTGCCCTTTTCTGGCCCCTGAAAGCACACAGACATCTACACATAAACAATAAAATCTTAAAACTTTTGTTAAAACTAGTCATGGTGGTGAATGCCTTTAATCCAACACTGGGGAGGCAAAGGCAGAGTTGGAGGCCAGTCTGATCTATATAGTGAGTTCTAGGACAGCCAATGTTACAATGTGAGACCTTGTCTTAAAAAAAAAAAAAAAAGAAGAAGAAGAAAGTTAAAAATCCAGTGAGGAGTATGATTTTCCTCATTCCAGTACCAAACAGGTGATCTGGGAGAATAAAGCAGAACCATTTGCTGGGCATTTGAAGGAAAGCCAGAGGACAAATGGTGCTTGTGTTTTCCCTTTGTTTCCCTGTTTACCAAGTGACAATTCATGAGAGGTAGTGACAGGTCCTTATAGCCCTCTTTGTTTGGTCACCCATCTTCCATTCATTAAAGATTTTACCGATCTGTTACATAAAGAAACCCTGTCTCGAAATCTCCCCTGCCAAAAAAAAAAAAAAAATTATTTCTTGCTGGGCACCAGTGGAAATGACTTTAATCCCAGCACTTGGGAGGCAGAGGCAAATAGATCTTTGTCAGTTCGAGGCCAGCCTGGTCTACAGAGTGAGTTCTAGGACAGTCAGAGCTACACAGAGAAGCCCTGTCTCAAAACAAACAAACAAACAAAACAACAACAAACCACAACAACAACAACAAAAAAGAATTGCTGTGTTGCAGGCTTGAAAGTGAAGATTATGACATTTGGGTTAAGGGCAAACATTGAAACAATATGTAACAAGAGAATCTTTGGTTTCTCTGAAAATTGTTTCTATGCAGGGATCGTATCACTCTCTATCTCAATTCATTTCCTGTTATTGTAACAAAGTACCTGACATGTGGTAATTTGTAAAGAAGAGAAGCTTATTTGACTCACAGTTCTGGAAACCAGGAAGTTGGAGAGCTTGGCACCAGCGTCCTGCATCATAACACACCACAGGGAATCACATGGCAAAATAAGCAAACTTGGTAACTTGAGTCTCTTCCTCTTGTAAAGTCAGCATGGGTGTGCCACACTCCAGACCTCACTAATCCTAGTTATATGCTAATATATCCATTCCCCTTTTCGTCCCAAACAGAATTAATATATAACTTTGAGAGTTTCTAGTACCTAAACTTTTAGAGATGAAGAGGAGGGAGGATCTTGAATTCAAGGTTAGCTTGAGTTGTTTAGTGAAACCCTGTTTCCAAACAAACAAACCAAAACACAACACCCACATATATAATAATGAGCCTTCACCTAGTCAGATGGTTTTTAGAAAATTCATGTTCATAAAGTATATGGCCACACTGTAGGACACTTAAACAGTGAAAAGGACTGATGTGGGAGGACTGTTGGCTCGCTGGGAGGAGGAATGCACCTGAGAGTTAGGGCTGCAAGCTTTGTAATGTGTATTGAAGTCGTTGATCTTGAGACCCAGGAAGCAGTCAGGCAAACCTTGGGGTGACTGGCTTTGGGCATGAAGATCTATTTACTATATATATCATGACTGAGATTCAAGTAAGTAGATGTTTTCCTTTGGTTGATGTCTGATCATGAGTAAAAATCTTTTAGGTGAGTTCGTCAGGCACCTGTTGTTTATAGGCACCTACTGTTTTCTGTCTTTATCCTCATATCTGTGCCTGTCTGTTGTGCACCCCCCCCCCATCTTTTTTTGGGCTGGAAACCAGCAAAGTTTCTTCATTTGCTCTTTTATATTCTGGTTCTCGGTTGTATGTAGAGATAACCATGTACCTAGTAGATCTTGAAGTGGTTACGAGCTGGGTCACTGCTGCTTCGATCCTGAGGCAGAGGGACAGTTGAGTCTCTGAAGGTACTAGGTATAAGAGTACAAGGTTTCGTACAGCAGCTGTAGTGAGAACTGAGCAGGGCTTCAGGCTCTGGGGCTGTCTGTGATGTGTCTCCCTCCTGGAGACATCTGAAGGCTGCATGCCAAGCATTCATGCAGAACTCCCGAAACAGGATATTAACTAAGCATTCTCTCAAGCAGAAACAGATGTAGTTGCCTGTTACTGTGGTCAGTGCTGAGAGAGCTCTAAAATTACCTGGTAGCTGTGTGCCCTGATACACCCCCTCAAGAGTACCAGTTTAAGTGTTCTGGTTTTGTTTTTCTACAGTGCTCCATTACTTGGCTTATGAAGCTAGCCTGGGATTCCTCATGACAGCAGCAGACTTGGTGCCTTTTCAGACTGCAGAGGCGGTGACTAGCAGTTCTTTATTACCCAGAGCAGGATCTTTTATGTTGAAAAGTTAAATGGCTCGGGATTCTTTTCTCCTGTAGTTTGAGATTAGGAAGGAGCAGAACCTCAAGAGAAGAGATTTGAATAAGGACTCTTCCAGACTCCCCTTTCTTACTAACCTTTCACAAGGAGGACATGTATCTAATCTGTCCAGACCCAGTTTACCACCAGCAGTGACTCCTCTGCTCCCACAGGAGTTTAGGGTCAGAGTGGAGTTGACTTTATGTAGACTGTCCTTGCTGAAGTTCTCTTTGGCTGGACTAGACTTTGGTCTTTGACTAGGCTGTGAATGCATGCATGTTAGTCCAGTTCTTCCCCCTTTGGGCCGCTCTCAGTAGATCTCTGTAAATGAAGTAGGTGGAAGTCTGAAAAGGGGAACCGAGAAGCTGGGTTGACTATTTTGCATCTTAAATTATAATTTTCTTTCCACACTGTTTGAGGGGAGGTTGACGGGAAATTTTTCCTTTAATTTCCATTAAAATGGGAAGAGATTTCAGAAAGGTTGAAATATACAGGGCAAAAAAAAAAAGGTCATTATTGTGCAACCTAATGCGTCATTTCTGTGTATTCTTTTTCTAACATCTCTTGTGGTAATATCCCTAAACATCCAGGTTTGAATTGTGTTTTTCTCAGTGTTATTCTATAACCACTTTTCTTTGACTCACCCTTAATAGTTCAAATGGCTTTGTGGTTTTATATATATGTATATATGTATGTATGTATGTATGTATATATACATATATATGTATGTTTAGTTTCTAAGTTTGCTAAAGGAGATTTTTTGGCATTTAGCATATTATTTGTCATGTGCCTTTTTTGTTTTTTGTTTGTCGAGACAGGGTTTCTCTGCATTTAACAGCCCTGGCTATCCTGGAACTTACTTTGTAGAACAGACTGGCCTTGAATTTACAGATCCACCTGCCTCTGACTCCTGAGTGCTGGCATTAGAGGTGTGCTCCACCACCCCCTGGCTCATGTGCCTTTTTAAAGAATTGACTTTATTGGCTAATGACTTATATATCATAAAAATTCACCCATTTAACGTGTGGCTTCCTTCACATAACATATTTTTGAGGTTTGTGTTATAGTGTGTTATTCTGTTTATTACTGAGTAATATATCTTTGTATAGATGTACAGCTTTTTAAGATTATTTAATTAATTTATTTATTTTGAGTTTTTTGAGAAAGGATTTCTCTGTGCAACAGCTCTGGCTATCCTGGAACTCACTTTTTAGACCAGGCTGGCCTTGAACTCAGAGATTCACCTACCTTTGCCTCCTGAGTGCTGGGATTAAAGGTGTGAGCCACCACTGCCCAGCTAAGATTTTTTTTGTTGTTGTTTTTTGAGAAAAGGTCTCAGTATGTAGCTCTGGCTGTCCTGGAAATCAGTATGTAGGCCAAGCTGGCCTCGAATTCATAGAGGTCTACCTGCCTCTTTTTCCTGACTGCTGGGGTTAAAGGTGTGTACCACCACCACCCAGTCTATACCACTTCTTTATGCATCAGTTCATAGACATTTGCATATAAAAACACAACTGTTTTTAGTATATTTTCAGAGTTGTATAAGATGACACCAATCTAATTTTGGACTATTCTCATTAACTCTAAGTGAAATCCTTTACCAGTTATCTTTCTGCAAAGGTTTCCAGTAGTTTACTTTCTTTTTCTTTTTTCTTTTCTTTCTTTCTTTCTTTTTATTTTTGTTTTTGTTTTTGTTTTCTGTTTTTCGAGACAGGGTTTCTCTGTAGCTTTGGAGCCTGTCCTGGAACTAGCTCTTGTAGAGCAGGCTGTGGTCAGATTCACAGAGATCTGCCTGCCTCTGCCTCCTGAGTGCTAGGATTAAAGACGTGCGCCACCACCGCCCAGCACCACTGGTCTACTTTCTATGTATGTTCACCTACTTGGACATTTCATATTATTGTAATTTTGATATGTAGTCTTTAGCAACTGATTTCTTCCATTCCAGTTACTTTTTTAAAAATGCATATATTTTGCCTTTATACCATGTTCATGCAATACCCTTGGATGCCAGAAGATGGTGTTAGATCTCCTGGGACTGGAGTTACAGACAGTTGTGGGCCACTATGTGGGTACTGGGAATTGAACCTGAGTCTTCTGGAAGAGCAGAGGTGTTCTTAACTGCTGAGCCATTTCTGCAGCCCCACTCACTATTCTTTTTTTTTTTTTTTTTTTTTTTTTGGTTTTTCGAGACAGGGTTTCTCTGTGGTTTTGGAGCCTGTCCTGGAACTAGCTCTTGTAGACCAGGCTGGTCTCGAACTCACAGAGATCCACCTGCCTCTGCCTCCCAAGTTCTGGGATTAAAGGCGTGCGCCACCACCGCCCGGCTCCCACTCACTATTCTTAAGGTTTATTGGTGGTGTAGCATTTATCTGCAGTTCAGTCCCAGTTTATTGCCAGGTAATATTTCTTTGTAGAGAAGATATACCACACCTTACTTTTGTATCAGCTGATGGATATTTGCATTTTTTCCACTTTTGTTTTTGAATAATGTTGCCGTCTGTTGTCTGTGTATATATCAATAATGTAGTCATCCATTCTAAACTGCCTTTGAATTTGAGATCTTTCTGCTTCAGCCTCCCAAGTGCTGGAATTACAGGCATGTGCCACCACAGACAGCTAAGAATATCCTTATATAGATTTTTATGTAGACATGTGTTTTTATATCTTGGGGCTATATTTTAAAGCTGCATCCATATATCTGGTTTTAGGTTAACCTACTTGATGGTGCAGTTTGAGGAAAAACAATGTTAGAACAAAATCTCTTCGTCTTGTTCTGTTGAGATTGCCCTATGGTACAGAACCTAATGATGAGAGTTGACAGAGTAGTATCTAAATTTAGTGAGCATATACTGCTTCATTTTTTTAAAAAAAAAATAGAATATTTTCAGTACGAAGCCTCAGTTCTAAAGTGCCATTTCAGAGAGACCTTTATCCAGTAAGCCATAGTGCTTTCATTATTAAATGTGATCTGTAATTCTCAGAAGTTTTTCCTTTTTTGGTAAAACTTGTGCTGGGGTTCCATATATCTTCTGGGGAGTCAACCAGTGAGACAGGGAAGATCTAGGTGCAGTGCATATGTAGATCTGAGAAACAGCGCTCTTTAGAGCAGCTTTCACAGCCCTCATACAGGTGGACTTTGGCCACAGCTGAGTTTAAAAAAAAGATCAGGCTAGACACCAGAAAGAGCAGATGGTGCTGCTGAGAGTGTCATTTCCCCCGTGGGAGCTAGCGCTGAGCATTTACATCAAGCCAGCCATTTTACTGGGAAAAAGGCTTGTCTCCTTTTGCCCTTGTCCTAATTGGAACTAGCCCTCATAATCAGCAGCAGGTTTTGCTTTTCTGGCCTCTAGATCATAACTAAAAGCCCTTGAAACTTACGCAGTTTCACCTAGTTGTTCTTTATCAGAGTGTCAAGACAGTTTCTTTCTAGAGAAGCATAGGGCAGGGCATAGGCTCTCCAAGACAGACAAAAATGGGGAACTTTAGTTAGCCTTCTCATATCTGGAACCAAGCCAAAGATTAATTCTTCTGGAAAGTTCTTCAGGTGTGTGTATATAAATATTCATGAATATATAACTTAACTGGCAGAGTTCATTGTCTAAAATGTTGGGATTTGGCGTAGTCCCTGCTATTAATACAAATTCTATTCCCAAGTCTTAGAGTTTCAAGAGACCCAGTGAGGAGTCAAATTATGTTTAATTTTATTTACTTATTTTTATTTCTTGAGAAAAGTTCTATTTAGCCCTAACTATCTGGAACTCACTATGTGAGTCGAACTGGCCTCCAGTTCACAGAGATCCACCTGTCTCTGCCTTCACAATGCTAGGATTAAAGGTGTGTGACACCATACTGTCATAAAATTTTTGACTATAGGTAGGTTTCTGGGTTCTATTAGGTTCTTGTGCAACAAACCAAGTATATGAGGAGAAACTGTAGGCTCGTTAAAATTGGGAGAAGTGGACTTTGAAGTCTAAGATCCTCTTTCCTTCTTAGAAGAAAACGGAGAAATGGAGGCTCAGTGCTTACTTTGAAAGGATCAGTGGAGAACGAAGCCAGGCTCCTACCTCAGTATGATCACCTTTGTCATATTGTTTCTTCTTGTTCTCTGGGCCTATCTTTAGAAAGTGTATTGGGTCCCCAGCCAAGTTTGTGATTCATATTGTTTTGTTTTGTTCTGAATAAACTCATGTTCTTGTATGGTGTGTTGTTTTTTGAGACAGGATAAGTCACCAAGTCTGGTCTGGAACTGGCAAGTAGCTGAAGATGACCTTGAACTGTGATCCTCTTGCCTGTGCAGCTCGAGTGATGGAATCTAGGCTTCTATCCTGATTTATTTAGTACTAGGGATAAAATCCAGGGCTTCAAGAATGCTGGCAAACATTCTATCGTCTGAGCTACCCTAGTCTCTGAGGGCTAGTTTTGAGTCTACTAGTGAGCAGCACTGTGTCTTTATGATGTTTGAAGGTGTACTTTAAAAAAAAAGAACCATTTTTACTTTTGAGAGAGGAGAGAGAGAGAGAGAGAGAGAGAGAGAGAGAGATAGTGATAGTTTGTATAGGTATACTTGAGTGTGTGTACTCAGAAACCAGGAAGGGATGTTGGATTCTCTGGCCCTGGGATACAAGTGGTTGTGAATCACCCAACGTGGTTGCTGGGAATCAATCTCTGGTGCTCCGGAGGCAGTACATGTTCTTAACTGCTGAGCCATCTTTCCAGCCCAAGGGAATGCTTTCTTAATATGGATACAGTTGCATGATAGCTAGGCTTCTTAACTAATATTTTTTTCTCCTCTGTGTTGTGCTTTTTTTGTGATTCAGAAATGGTACTCTACCTCAGGCCAGTGGGTTGTGTCCTCTGTTGGTTTTGTTCTCCTTAAGTCTTCCAGGTGAGACAGTGACAGGTGCTGTTAGCATCCTAGACATGGTAGGATTGCTTGAGGTTGGAAGACAGCAGTCACCTGGAAGAATCCTACACCCCACCTCCTTACTTATTACCTTTCTCCCTCCCCACTCTGTTTTCTTCCTTCCATTAGCGACAGAACCCCTTCATAGCTGTGGGTTTGACTTCCTGGCGTTTATTATGTGTGGAATCAGCCACCTACTTAAAAGACACTGTGAACACATGTCTGTAACAGTATGTCTCTAGTCAACTAGGAAAGAAACAGTTCATATATTCTCTTTATCCCATTCCCGAAAGCTAGTGAACAGAGTTTTATATTTGCTGCTATTGTTTTGTTTTGGTTGGTGTTCTTAGAGCATTTCTAGACCATTAGTGAATTAGGTATGCTGACTGTGCACACCGCTATTATTAGTCTTTGATTATTTCTCATCCACCTGCAGGTAGAAGCTCTGCTCTAGGCAGGCCATCTTCTTCCTTGTTTAATCCTATGGGGATTTTACTTGTTGCATAACAGGGTAGCAAGAAAACAGACACTGGGTTTCTTAAGAGTTGATTGGGCCACTTTTTTTTCTCCTGTTTATGTGTATTCTCAAGTTATAATAATTTATGAGCAGATAACCAGTTTGGGTTTTGGACTGGTGAGAGGCAGGTAGGTAGTTGCTGCAAAAACCAAAAGGAAGCAAATTTATTTATTCAGCATTCATATCGGCTAGGTGCCATATGCACATTTTTTTTATTTTTTATTTTTTTTGCACATTTTGTTTTTTGAGACAGGGTCACTCTAAACAGTCCTGCGGTTTGCTATGTAGATCAGGCTGGTCTCAAACTCATAGAGATCCTTCTGCCTCTGCCCCCAGATTAAAGACGTGCATACCACCATGCCCAGCCCATATATATAGTTCTAAAAGAGAGTAAAATAGTCACAGTACTTGCCTGCATGGAGTTACCAGTCTAGAAAATACCCAGGAGTTAACTTGGAGAACTCTGTTGTATACCGTAGCCTTACTGTTCTGGTTTTGTTAGTGTTTTCTGTTTATTGGGCTTTCAGTGACCCTGGAAGGGAGGATGGGCCTGGGGAAGAATCTTTGAGGAGTTCCTTAATCTCACTAGCAGTGAACTACTTGCTAGATCTAGGAACTTGATCTAGTTGGTGTAAGGCTTTTTTGCTGCTTAGCTTTACTTAATCAGATTTTAATCTGAGGGTGTTTTGGAACTCTGGAGTCTGTGTCTTTATGTGTGTGTTGTGTATGTGTGTGTTTGGGGTCAAATAGTAGCCTGAACTGTCTGACCTCCAAGAAGAAATGACTGACCACACAGATAAAAATATACAGATATTTAGAACTATTGGAAACCTATGTAATTTAACTGTTTATAAAGCCACAGTTAAATAATGTTAGGAAAAGATCTTACCAAATTAATAATTCTATCACGACATGGCCCACCATATCTATAACTCAGTCTACTCAGACTGTGGCGGGGGAGGGGGGGTGTCTCAAGTTTCAGGTCAGCAGCCATATGGTAAAACTCCATTTCAAAAAAAAAAAAAAATAAGAATTGTGTACCATGTGTGTGCCTGTTGCCTGAGGAGGCCAGGATCCCTTGGTACTGGGGTTTTCAGACTGTTATGACTGCTGGGAATCAAACCTGGGTCCCTTGGAAGTGAAGTCTATGCTCTTAACCATTGAGTAATCTCTCCAGTCCCTGGCCTTGAACTCTTGAACTTCTTGTCTCTGCCTTCCAAGTGCTAGGGGTTATAAGTAGGTACTTTCATGCTTGGTTTATGTGGTACTGGGAATTGAACCCAGGCCTTTGTGCATGCTATGCGTGTCCTCTACCAATGCAGCTACATCCCAAGCCTTGTACTGCCCCTTATTTTCTATTGAAAAAAAAAAAACAGTAAGAATGTGGGAGAAGGGAATAGATAGGATAGTGGTCTGTATTCCATAGGTACTTTTTTCCCCTCTTTAATCCCCCCCCCAAGTCTTTATATTTTACTTAATTTATTTGATTTCGGGAACAGGGTATCACTATAAGATAAGGGTCTGGAGAGATGGCTTATCAGTTAAGAGTACTGGCTGCTTTAGAGAACCTGGGTTATAAATTCCCAACACTTGCATGGTGACTCACAGGGTTCTGGCTGAGTGGTGGTGGCACATATCTTTAATCCCAACACTTAGGAGGCAGAGGCAGGTGGATTTCTGTGAGCTTGAGGCCAGCTTGGTCTACAGAGCAAGCGAGTTCCAGGACTGACTCCATAGCTACTGTGAAGCAATGTCTCAAAAACAACAACAACAACAAAAAGATAAAACCCTCTTCTGACCTGTCGGCATCAGGCACATACATGGCACACAGACATACATACAAGCAAAACACCTATACACATAAAAATAATCAAATTTTTTTTAAAAAACACTTCAGGATTCTTTAAGTGTTAGGACTGAAAGCAAAAAAGATGTGTCTGCTAATTTGAAAGTGCAGGGTTTGTTTCTATAGTCCTGTTTGCTTTTGTAACAAAACAAAACAAAACCTTGGTAGGTATCAGTCATGCCCTAAAACCAATTTACACATTTGTTTTGCAACTTAGAGAAATAAATATATTTAGCACTGAGTGTAAATTCAGTTATAGATAAGGAAATAGGACAGGATGATTTGGTTCTTTTTTCTTTAGAAATAAATAATTTTGTTGGTGCTTGTCATTTGTTCTGTGTATGCTTCACCAAAAGTACATCCTTACTTTTAGGAATATAGGTAGAGAGTGGTAACATGAACAGATGTCAGAGCCATTGGTGACACCTTTAATAGGGAAGGTGTGGATATGGTAGTGCTAAAGTAAAGAATTTTCAAGTAACACATCTAAACTCATGTGTTAATTGTACAAGAATTTATTGAGTGCCCTCTCTCATATTCTTTGCAGCGCGGTTTAACACTTGATACTTTATCTGAGTCGTTCTCCATTGTTTTAGTTAGTCTTTTCTTACAAATTTAAAACCCTTTAAGTGTGTTTTAAATTTTCTCTGTTTACTCTATGGGCTAGACGTCTGTATTAATAGCAGCCAAAATGCAAAAATTTTCTGCATTTTAAGCTATTCTTACACAAGGCATTTCATATAAAACATATAGAACTCCCTACACAACTTTGGGAGTTCTTCATCTGTGGATTCAGCTAACCTTACATTGACAGTTTGGGGGAGAAAAATGTGTCTGTATTGGGCAACATGTAGACTTTTTTTTCTTGTTATTCTCTAAACCATATAGCATGACAATTATTTATACAGCATAGGTCTTACAAGTAATCTAGAGAGGATTTAATGTATATGGGAGGATATTTGTAAGCAACTGCTATGCTATTTTTAAATAAGGTACTTGTATCAGATTTTGGTATCCACAGGGGTTTTGAACCAGTAAACCTTGTGCCAAGGGACAACTGTTCTTGAATTTTAGTCCTGTTATACAAATGGGAAAAGCAAAACCTTTGACAGTGAGTTGGGATTTAAAAAAAAAAAATACTTCTTTTAACGCATGTGAGTGTTTTGCCTGTATGTGTGTATATGCATCACTTGTGTGCTTTGGGTCCTCAGAGTCCTGAAGAGGACAACAGGTCCCCTAGAACTGGAGGACATTACAAATGGTTGTGAGCTGCCGTGTGGTTCCTGGGAATGGAACCCAGGTCCTCTGTAAGAGCAGCAAGTGCACATAACCACTGACCATCTCCATCTTCCCTCCCCTGAAGGAGCTACTACTATGCTTATATAATTGAGATGCTGACTCAGCCTTAGATCCAACATTGTAGCTCATGCTGGGAAATGGAAACTTCCAGGGATTTCAGACCCATAAAACTGACTTGCTGAGTATGTTGTGGCGGTAGCTCGTTTTCTGCTCCCTTAGCTCAGCACAGGAGTCCCAAAGCCAGTATACTGTTTTTGTGTATTGATGGGGTAAAAATTCAAATGTGGGACTTGGGGAGATGGCACAGTAGTGAAGAGCCAGTACTGCTCTTGAAGAGGACCCAGCATCCATGCTGGAATACTCACAATGGCCTGTAACTCCAGCTGTATGGGGGTCCAGTGCCAATGGCCTGTGCAGGCACTGGCACTCAGACATGTTCAGACACATGCATGAAAAATGATAAAAATAAATCTGAAAAATGTGAATGTTTATAATCTGGAAAGGCTGCCTTAATATCCTAAGGAAGAATGTTCCCATATAATACAAAAGAGGAAAGTCCCCAGGGATAGAAATACTATCTCACAATCTATGTGGTTGAGGGTCAGATAGAAGTAAAACAAAGCAAAAATTCTGAGTTCATTAGGTTCCAAACACTGTGCCCTGGGGATTTTGAGAGGCTCCACAAGCTCACCCCAAATAGGTATTGTTGGAATCTTGGTTCTAACACTCCCTTTGTAGTCTTCTGATGGACTCTTAGGCTGGTGGTGTTTCTAGGCTTACGAGGGCTTCTGAAGACACTTTCTTCCTTTTGATATTGCCAAGAGGATGGTCTCTGACTCCAAACCATTGTCCTTGTGTTGTTTGCAGAGGTTGGAGATGAGATTGTGAGCTGCAAGGACATTATAGCTGTGGCTGCCTAGAATAGAAATAATATGAAGGAGTGCCAACATTCTTATACCAGAGATGTACTTGGGCAGCCTGCCTGCTTTTTCATTTACTTGGGAAAGTGGAGGCGTAAAATTGGCTATGGGCCTAGTGCAGTTTCCCTGTTCCTGTGTCCTTTGTAAATGACAGTTGTTTTCAAAAGGGAGTACTTAGTAGGAGGCAGCAGAGAAGGTAGTGGGCTTAGAGTAACCTTGTTCAGTCTCCGCTCTTCTTCCCAGTTGTATGACCTTGAGCAAACTGAACTTTAACCTTCAGTCTTTAAAATTTGTTTTAGATGAGGTCTCACTATGTAGTCCAGGCTAGTCTCAAACTCTTGACAATCTTCCTGCCTTAGCCTTCTTAATGCTGAGATTATAGGCGTTTATCACTGTGCCCTACTGATCTTTCAGTTTCGTAGTTTGTAAAATGAAACTGATGGTCACACCATCTCTAGGAAGGTAGCTTATTAACATATTAATGATTACTTAGGGAGGGAATTTAGGTCATAACTTCATCTTCCTTCATTTTCTCTTTTTCTTTTCTTTCTTTTTTGGAGGTAGGTCTCCCTGTGAGTAACTCCGGACGTCCTAGAACTTGCCATGGCAATGAGGCTGCTCTCAAACTCACAGAGTTTGACTAAACTATAACTTCTTAAACTACTTTTCTGTATTACTTGGTTTTTATAGTAGTGGTATGTTTAACCTGAATAACTTATTAAAACTGTATTTAATACAATTCATATGAAAATCAAATGGACATATTTAAAACAGAAGGCACAGTCCTTCAAATAGCAGTTTGAGGAAGAAATAATAAAACAGATGACCCTTGCTTTCATACTATTTTTTTTTTATCTGAGTACATGACTGTGAATAAATCTTTTTGCTGAGTCTCAGCTTCTTCAACTGAAAATGGGGGTTAATAATTGCTGTGGGTTTTGAGGATTATATGAAGTAAGAACTGAAGTGCCTGGCACATGGGAAGTATTCAGCTAACGTTGGGGTCAGCTCTTATTTTCATGACTATGATTTGAAGTGAGGTGGGAATTATGTTTTAAAGTTACTGAAGGTAAAGCACAGGGTGATTAAGTGACTTTGCCTCCCTCCTTCACATCCTCTCTGCTTCCCTATTTCTTTCCCTTCTTCTTTTCTTTTTAGATAGATTCTTGCTCTAAAACCACCACACCTGCTTTCATGATTAAGAGGTCTTTCTTAAAGCCGAATGTTGGGTTACAGCAGAAATAGCACTGATGCCTATGTCGAACAGGTCTGGAAGTACCTGTTCTATTAGCATAAGATTGTAGCATACTGGAGGTCTTGGAGGTGTCCCTGCTTGTCCTGCCAGGACTGTGGACAGTGGCATGGTGGAGCACACTGGTCTGCCCCCCAGGGTTAATAAGGCTCTAGTTTGGTGGGGCTGAGGCCAGTTTTGGACCACATCTTCCCCCCACTTTCTGTGTCAGAGATGGGCCACATCCTGAGTTACTAAAGGGTGGAACTTGTTTCCCTTTTCCCCTTTCCACATCTATCTTGTTTTGGTACATGGCAGACTGTGGTTCAAGCTTCTGAATTTTTAGGTCCAGAACATTCTAGTCTATTCACTATGGAACAGTCCTTTCTTGCTGCTGACCACGCTGACGATCACCGTACTGGAGCTGTGTTTACATTCTCCTTTTTCCCTTGTCACAACAGCCTGCACAAGACTGGTTGAGCTGCCTTGGGGGAAGATCTCCCTCTCAATCCACTTTTGTGCTCCTATGATTATCTGCTTATTGTTGATGGCTGAAAAGTTT
Source organism: Microtus oregoni (assembly GCF_018167655.1). NCBI lineage: Eukaryota > Metazoa > Chordata > Mammalia > Rodentia > Cricetidae > Microtus > Microtus oregoni. The sequence continues at coordinate 16,603,267 of NW_024543068.1, read as the reverse complement.
AAGGAGTTACCCCTGAGGTACCAACTTTTTCATATTAAGACCATCCAGGTGCCTGTACATCTTTAGGCAGGTCTATTCTCAATCCTTTTGGCAGGAGTCTTAGGAGGATCTTAAAGGAAGAGAACCTCTTACTGGTAATTAACTTCAAAATAAGGGTCATTAGTGGAGAAGCACCCTCTTACCTCTGTGTTGAGAGTCCATTTTAAGCACAGAGTGCTCAGGACTTTTATCTTTTTTCTCTAGTATTGATCTGGTTTTTGAAGGTAGTCTGTTTAAAGTAATGCTGGTGACTAAAAGTTTTGGACAAGGTTCTTAGGAAAGAACCAGGTTGTGGGTTTATTTCAAGGCTAGCCATGAGTTTTCAAAAGTAGCTTAGGACACCAGGAAGAGAGACCTGGCACAATGTTTTGGAGCTGTCATCAAGGATACTACGTTTTGGGAATCAAATTATAGGCAGTCCTTGGCCTCTGAAAACTCGTGCTTGGATCTTACCAATCTAATCAAATAGGGACCTGTAAATGGTTTAGTGAGCAAAGGTTCTCATTGTCTGAGTTTGATCCTGAACCCACTTAAAGGTGGAGGAAGAGAACTGATTTCCATAGGTTATTCTGATCTCCACATTCATGCCCCCTCTTACAAATAAATAAATAAATGGAAATGTTGAAACTTTTTTCTTAAAAAAGAAATGAACCAGATGGTATTTCTAATAAAACTGACTGATGTTCTTGCTACCAGGATAAAATTAACCTATAAATGTGGGATTGTGGGTGCTCTTGCTTTAGGAGTTTTGGTCACACATGGCAGGTCTGTTCTTACCATATAGAGGCTTAATGACTCTTAATTTCCATCCCTTCTGATTAAGAAGGCAGGTGCAAAGTGACCAGAAGGTTGCTGATAGGACCATGTGTCCACTACAGAGTGAAGTCACTCTTGTAGAATAAGACTTTTGGATGTTCAGGTATGATACCTTGAGTGATTTTTATCTAAGTAGTAGTGTAAAGGAAGAAGGAACATCCTCTTGGAATTATGACAAGGCAGGAATTATTGGGTAGAACTGTGATGGGTGTTTGACCTAAGCAACCTGGTTTCACTGTATAGATCAGGACACCAACCTCAGCAACATGAAGTATTATAATTTGCTGTGTTGAAGCTAGAACCAAAGTTGTAGTGATTTCAGAGTCAGTGTTTCTTTAATGGTAGACAAAGTCAGTGGGGATAGGAATATTGAAGTGTGGGATGAGCTGGAGAGTGAGACAAAACAGCTTAAGAAAAGAGGGTAGGACCATGCAAAGGTGTTAGGAGCGGATTGTTTAGATGAAGGGTGTGGGAAGGAAAGCCAACAAAAACAGGATGAAAAAAAAAGTGGAAAAAGAGAAGCAGTATACTTGGGGGATGGGGGCGTGTGCACTGTTTGAGGATAATTCTTTTGTGAGGGGTGCTCCCTGGGGTTTGCTTGGGGCACAGAGGACCAGAGAGTCTCTCTGTTTAGGGAGGTGCAGTTGAGCCCCCACAGGAAACCTTTTAGTCCCTGGTATTTATAGACTGGCCTAAGCTCTGTAAAGGGCAACTCCCACTTCAATTAGCAAGCCAGCATTATGTGCCTCTGAAGCATATATGGATCCCCATTTGGCCTGGTGGGAGGGCCTGAACAATGTCCCATTACATTAGCCTGATTCCCTGTTGTTTCAGAGGTCATTTGTGCATGGGGCCATACTGAAATTTCCCTCTAAGTGACCTCTGACTGCTCCCTTCCCTCTCAGGAATGAATTGGAGTCTGGCCTGAGAATAGTAGCCCTCTTGTCTGTTAGGCTGGGTAAGAATGCCCAGGAATGATGAATTCTGTTTGTTCCCCATCCTCTGGCTACAGGGCTAGGGTTGTTCTGTTCATAGCCTGACAACTGTGTAGTCAGTCTAATTTAACATAGGTTTATTGACTATGTCCTAGTATGGGTGGGTGTGAGAGGGTATTCAGAGATGATGGAGGCAGGTCTCTGACCTTAGGAGGAAGACTGCTGTGTATTCAGTTCCTACCCTTTAGTTAGTTGTTTTTCCTTATTGCAGGAACTGTCCATAAACTTTGAGTTTGATCTAACTTAATGGCTATTGTGAGGCTTTAATATAGTCACAATGGATTAAAATACATAAAAGCCAAATCTGTATAAACTAAATTAATATAATAAGGTAGGATGATACTAAATGCTAACATGTGTGGAATAATGTTTTTTGTTTTGTTTTGAGTCAGCATTTTGAAATGTACCCAAAGTGGCTTCAAACTTACAACATAGCCAAGGCTGCTTTTTCACTATTCTTTTGTCTCCCTCTCTTGAATTCTGAGATTACAGGCATGTGCCATCATATTAGTGCAAGCTTTTTTTTTGTATTCGACACTGTTCTTACTGTTCTGTATGTACTAATTGATTTTCTCCGGAACTTTGAAATTGTTTGTAACCATTTTGTATTTATTTTATAGTTAAAAGACTTTTTTCTTAAAAGACTTTCTATATGCAAGGCAAATGCTGTATGCTGTGTTACATCCTAGCTCTGCTTTTGTTTGATTGTTTTTGGCTTTTCGAGATAGGGTTTCTTTGGAAAACCCTGACTGCCCTAGAACTCATTCTGTGGACCAGGCTGGCCTTAAACTCACAGAAATCTGCCTGCCTCAGCTGCCCAAGTGCTGGAATTAAAGGTGTGCTCCACCACCTCCTGGATTTTGTTGTTTTGAGTCAGAATCATGTGTCTCGTGATTCTGAGAAACTTTCTATACTCCTGCCTCTATCCCCCAATTTTTGGGATTGCAGGTATACATTATCATGCCATTTATATAATGTTGGAGATTGCAACCAGAGTTTTGTGCATGCTAGCATGCTTTACCAATAACTACATCCCTAGCTCTCCAGTCCTTTTTTTTTTTTTTGGTTTTTCGAGACAGGGTTTCTCTGTGGTTTTGGAGCCTGTCCTGGAACTAGCTCTTGTAGACCAGGCTGGTCTCGAACTCACAGAGATCCGCCTGCCTCTGCCTCCCGAGTGCTGGGATTAAAGGCGTGCGCCACCACCGCCCGGCTCCAGTCCTTTTTTGATGTTTTATTTTAAGAAAGGGTCTCACTAAGTAGCCTAGGTTGGCCTTGGTTCTTATAGCCCACACAGGGCTTTGAAATTGCCATTTCCCTTCTTTGGGCTCCCAGGTAGCTACTATGACAGGCCTGTGCCCCAGGCCTGACTTTAAAAGGATTTAAAAATCTTGCCTGCACTGGCACACCTTATAAGTAGCAGAACCAGGCTGTCTGAACTCTTGACCACATACTGTAATGATCTTCTGAGCTCACAATTCATGGGTAAACATTTGCTATTTCTGGCTAAAGCACAGAGGCACAACTTTCAAGTGAGTGCATCTTTACTCAGTTTACAGATAAGTGCAGAGACCCCAGCTATATACTTTATGTTTAGATTCTTAAAGAGCACATCTCACCACACTAAAACAACAAACCCCTCCCTCTTAACCATTTCTGTATATATTTTTATTAAGAATGTCTGAATTGGATCATTGTTATGCAGGGTATCCATCTTTGGCAGTTAATTTCTAGAGAAATGAGGCTCATTGGAAAAGGCAAATGCTGATAGGTACATATCTAAAGAACAGACAGAATTAGTATCTTTGAATTTACGTCACATTCGACTCCATGTGTCAGTGCTATGGCTTTCGTAACGTATGGTACCTATGACTGAAAGTGATTGTCCATCTCGTTTGCGGTTCAGGAAATTGCTCATCCAGTCTTGCAGCAGCTTCAGAACCCCCATAGAATACCCGAAAATATCACCTGAAGTGTGTTTTATAATCACCTGGTCATGATGACATGAACACAGAAAGGGAATTTTTTTTTTTTGTCTGTGCAAACAAGAAGCTTTAGTATAAATAAGAGGTTCAAGAGAACAAGGAATGTCCTGGGATCTTCCATAATTTAAGACCATTCAAAAGCACAGACCTTAGTAGGGCGTGGAGGAGTGGGATTTGGGCTGGGATTGGTGGTCCTTGAGCTGTCCTCTCAACCTAGGGACACTGTGGGGCTGAGTTGTGGGTTGATTCTCTCCAAGTGATGAGTCACATGTTGGGTGAGAAAGGGATGTGGTTAACACTGATGTTTCAGAGAAATGGGTCATTGTACTTGGCAGTGGATAGAGGACAGGGCTGAGGCCACACAGGTCACTAGAAGGGGGACTATTTTGGGGATTGAAATATGCCAAGTCATAGGAGGAAATGAGGGGTAGGGAGGGTGGTAATGAGGTAAATATGAACAATATACAACAATATATATGAAAATGTCATAATGAAACCCATTGTATTGAACTCTAGTATAAAACAAAACAGAACAGGAAGGTAAAACTGTAGCACCCTAGTCCTTCAAAAGTCAGTGCTCTCATGGTTGGGGCCCTGGCATCCAGTGTTCAAGATTTCCTCTGCTCATCTTCTGAAGTTCCCAGCACCTCAGGAGGTTGTACAGCTGTATGCAGCAGTCTGAACAGTCTTTAAAGCTTCCTGTTTGTCTTTTATGAAGGTGTGTCTTTATCTACAGTTCATCTGTAATGTTTTTTAGAGTTACTTTTTAAATGTATATGTATATGCCACATGTATGTGTGTATCTGAGGAAGCCAGAAGAAGGTGTTGGGAACCCTTGGAACTGGAGTTACACTGTTGTGGGTTATCTGACATCATTGCTGTGAACTGAACTTAGATCCTCTAGAAGAGCAGCAAGTGCTCTTAACCCCTGAACTATCTGTTCAGTCCAAAATGATGTTAATGTTTAAGACTTAAAGTACCTGACTGAAACACATTTATACCTCTACCAAGATTGTATGCTTTGGGACCAGAGTGCTTAGTTTGAAATCTCACACAATATCTTTCTTTATGACCTTAGACTGGTTATTTAACCTCTGCTGCTAAGTTTCCCTGACTAAAACTTGAGATAATAATAGTACCTACCTTTTAAGGTGGTCGTGAGGGCTAGATCATATAGTAAGTGTAAAGTGCTTAAATTCATGCCCAGCAAATAAGCAGTCAAATGCTAGTTATATTAATAATAATGGTGTCATTATCTTGAGTATCCTAGGATGGAGTTTTGACCACCTCTGTTCTACAGAATGACAAAATGTCCCTCTTCCCACTAACATAGCCAGGACTGTTTGGCATCTCTAGGAGGCCTGATCCTGGGGGAAAAAAAATCATGCAGTAACAGGTATTTTCAGGTCATCTCCTAGATTTAGTTTTCTGAGGCCCTGTGTGAAAGAATACAGTGTGACTGTTCTGGGGTGTTTGAATCTGTCACTGGTGGGAGGGAAGTACTTGTTTAGAAAATGTCAGAGAACTCACCAAGTTATAACTAACAACACTTTGTTCTTCCTTCAATCTGCTCTCTTTCCCCCTTATGCTTATTTAATAGAAAAGTACTGGAATGCACTTTTCCTGTGTGAAGACACACATCTGAAATTTGTTCTTCCTGGGTCTTGAAAATCTTTTAGAAATTCCAGATTGAGGGCTAGGGATTTAGCTCTTTTGGTAAAGTGCTTGCTTAGCATGCTTGAAGCATTGGGTTCCATTCCCAGTAAGACATAAAGCCTGGCTTGGTTGTGAATGACTTTAATCTTGCAGCCCTTGGGAGGCAGAGGCAGGTGGATCTCTTTGAGTTTGAGGCCAGCCTGGTCTACAGAGATAGTTCAGGACAGCCAGTACTACATAGAAGAGACAGTTGCAAATATATATATATAATCAGTTAAATAGTAGGTTTCAGACTAGCCTGAAATATATGAAGCCTAAAAGAACAAACAAAAAATTATAAATAAGGCTTGCTTGAGACAGGTCTTGCTATAGCCCAATCTGGCCTTTAACTTTCTATCTTTTTGCCCTAGTTTGAGACAAGCCTTTTGCAGTGTCTGTGCCTTATGTGTACTGTCCCGCTCAGAATCATCACTGGGAAAGGCTGTCACCCAGTTTTCAAGGGTGTTGTGTACTTGGAAGCATTTTTGGCCTCATATGTTGACACTTGGTTCCTGGTTTTGTACTCATTTTTTGCACAGCAAGGGAGTAAGGAATTTTGGGTTCCTCATCTTTGCAGAAACCAATCAGGACTTAGGGATCAGGGTTGGAAACTGTTGGTTCTCCTCTCTTCTCACTAAATGTATTCTGGGAAGGCTCTGCCAAAAGGGGAAATTGATTGTGTAAGAAGGGTAACTTCCCTTATAGCTTTCAAAGCAAGATGCTTCCTTCCTTTTTTCTCTTCTTGCCATAATTGGAGTTACCAGTAAAGCTATAGTGCAGAACTCTTGAGATGTGTTTGTCACAGTGTGATGGACAGAGGAGTTGCCTGTGCTTGTTCTTATCTTTTCATCGATCCCCTTATAAACAGGAATTACGGGAAATCACAGCTAGCATATAAAACCACAGACAGATGGGAAGAATGGAGCGTATAACCCCCATTCCCAGAAGCAAGCAGAGCACTGAGCTGATTGACCTTAGCATTTGGCATCTGAGCCAAAGCATCGAGGTCTAAAGATAATGACACCATCTGGGGATGGAAACCTGAATCTTCCAGTTGTGCGCAGTGCCCCTCCTTCTGTGCCAGTCTTGTGCCACCTTCTGCAGGTTCCTCTCACCAGTATCCCAACGAGGCTTCTTTTGTGTTCTGACTAGCCTTCCAGGTTGCTGTAGTTGCTCTTGCCAGGGTCAGCTAGCACAGTGCTTATAGTGTCAGGGGATTAGGTAAGGGAATAAAAACTGTACCAGAGTGTGGCACCCCTGTGCTTTCCTTCCTGTGCTCCTGGGGGCCGCTAGGTAATACTGTGGAACTGGATTAGGTCAGGTTTCCTGCTGAAGAACAGTTCTTTCCCACTGCCTACTGACCCAAGGGTGAGTTTCCAAGCTGGCCTTACCTGCAGAGTCAATTGAATGCTTAATACTTTGTGGAGCCTGCAAGGTGGCAGAAACTAGGGAAACCAGTAAGAATTGTCCTGAGGATTTTAGATGGAATTTATTTTCTGTTCTTCCCTGATCCTTGGACTTTCCCCATCTAGGATGCTTAACTTCAGTATTCTACTCCAAAAAGAATTATGTGTCCCCTCTCTTTGCTTTTTGATAATTTTTTTTGTTGTTTTTAAGATGTGGCATTATTGTCTAGCCTAGGCTGGCCTCAAATGTGTGACCCTCCTGTGTCAGCCTCAGAGAGCTGTATTATAGCTTTATACCATTGTGACAGACTGCCTTTCTATACTTTCTTAGCCTTCAAAGCTTTTATGTCCAACCTCTGACTTTCTTCTAGAAGGCCTTCTTTATCGTGGTTCAAATTAATTTCTTTGTTTTCTATTGTTTTCATTATTTTGTTCATAACTCATGAGTAGCTGTTGTTTATTCTTCCTCATTTTCTCATTACTTATACTTCACAGTTCAACATTTATTTTACCCACATAGACTATTGAACTAGGTACTCCTGTCTTGGTTATTTGCTCTCTGAATCTACAGTCTCCTTAGCTCTGTTGAAAGTATTGGTGGGCTTGAAGTCTGTGCATTCTGTACATTTTACAAACTGTGTAGAGAAAGTTGTTAGAACACGATAAAACAAGGAATGTGGTTCTTAAAAATTTCAGGTGGCCCGAGGGTAGGGCAAGGATCTGGAGACTGGGTGCCATTCGGGAGTTTTTAGGATATTGGGAGAAACTGGCAAGTTCAGGCATGGTCAGACTTGTGTCTCAAGAGTTTGTCCAACTTTGAGATTCTCCTATGAGCTGAAAGGTTTGGGTAGGAAATATGTTTATTCTACAAGATTGCTAGGGTTGTTGGAATGGTGGTAGGAGCAGGTGCCTCTGATCTAGTTTCTTTTTAAGGCAAATCCTCCAGTGGTAGATGTACAGGATGCCTAGTCACATTAAACTTACAGCTTAAGGGACTTGATAGGAGCACCAGTAAGCACATCTGTCAGACTAAGGATATATTTATATGTATTATTGACATTTGTATTGGTTTTATCTGGGCAGCTTGGAAATTTGAACTTGTTGTTCAAGTATGAACATCATTTTTTCTTTGCTTTGTCACTGGCTGGGTTTATAGGCCTATGATAGGTTTTTAATCTGAGTAATAGAATCTTGGATAAAATTAAAAATAGTGTCTTCTACTTTTGACTTGGGGGTAGAATTTTAAGCATCATGTTGACTCCCCCCCCATTTCTCCTCTGAACAATCTAGGACTGTGGAATACTTGGTAGCAACTGTGGGCAGGGACAAGCTTCAGCAAGATAAATTCCTTGGCTATATCCACATTTGCTGAAACTAGGTAGAAAGTGTGGTTACATAGAAAACTCAGGAAGTTGTCATTTTTGTGGAAATGAAACTAGTGTCAATTTTCTTCTCATAATAAGACCGCCAAACCTTTCTCTGCCTTTATAGATCCTTTATTTTTAAAAGTGGACTTTTGGATGGCAGAGCTTCTACTGTTAAGGTGGATAAGCTAGTCATTGATTCTCAGAATCCTGTGTCTTTGAAAAATGCTGCTGCCTCTTCCTGTTCTTTTCTACCTAAAAAGATGACTTGCATTTATTTACCTATGTGTAACAGCATTTTGTGATAAAGTTTAGTTTTGTGGTGATGGTATTGGTGACATATGGTACCAGGTACACTGATTGAGTTGTGAACTAGTATTACTACTTTGTAAAATGGTTTTCTTAGTAATTTAAAAATTTTAAATAAACTTTATTATTAAAAATTGCAAATAAATAGAAACACCACATTCCAAAATTAAGCATACCTGAAGTCTGTTTAACCTAATGAATTTCTATACAGTAAGAGTAGGCATTCAGAGTGGAAACTGTGGAGTTTTACATTTTACATTTTGTACTTAAGTTACCACCCAAAACAAAAAATTAACGACAGAATTAGATTATCCTCTCTAATAATTTGTGCTTACTACCTGCATCCTCTCCTTCCTCGCCTCCTTACATTTAGCCTTCTTATTCTCTTATGTTATACTTACTGTACCACCTACATGTACATTTGTTTAGCTATATTATTGGCTAGAATCTATATAAGAGAAAACATGCACTTTTTTATTTCTGAGATATGTGACCTCACTTAATATTACACATTCTAAGTTTATGTATTTCCTGCAAATTTTTGAGCTCTATTTTCTTAAGAGCTGAGTAGTATTCCTTGTGTGTGTGAGGAGAGATATCAGATTTTTATTGTCCATTAGTCTGTTGATGGTCAACTCAGTTGTTTCCAATTCTTTGCTATAGTAAATCAAGAAGTAATAAACAGGGGGATGTAAATATCTATTGTAGGGTATAGAGTTCTCTGGATATATGCCTAGGAGCAAAATAGCAAAGTCATATAATAGTTTTATTTATAATTTTTTGAGAAATCAGTTTGGAGAGCTATCTTCATTCCTTTCCTGTTTTGTTTTGTTGTTGTTATGTTTTTTTGGTTTTTCGAGACAAGGTTTTCTCTGTACTTTTGGAGCCTGTCCTGGAACTAGCTCTTGTAGACCAGGCTGGCCTCGAACTCAATAGATCCCTCTGCCTCTGCCTGCTAAGTTCTGGGATTAAAGACGTGCGCCACCACTGCCCGTTTTGTTGGAACGGATATTTTGCCTTTTTTGAGGAAGTCTTTACAAAGGTGTAATGGCTCTAGAACTCACTGTAGTCATCCCTTTTTACCCTTAGCTGTCATTCCCTTAATGGGAGCCTTCATCTGTTTTAAGAAGCAGAGAAAAAAACTTCTGGAAATCAGAACTGCTTTTCCCTTTTAGGAATTCAAGGTTCAAAGAGTGATTTTTTTTTTTTTTTTGAGAAGTCTGGATAGGGTCCTCTCACACAGACATAAACACCCTCACCTCCACCCGTAGCTTTCTTATGGTAGATGTGAAGGAGTTCAGGATACAAGACCTGAACATGGCTTTTCAGTCCTTGCCTAAGTCAGTTCTTTTTTCAGGCCACTTATGTGCCCTGGTTTTGGCCCTGAAGGCCAGTGTCAGAAAGCTTTTATGATGACTCTTTGGTCCTGAGGATGAAACCCAAGGTTTCATCTTATTTGCTGTATAAGTGCTGTACTACTGGACTACACCCCCAGACCTCAAAGCCATCACTTGGCAATTACACTGGAGTATGTGGTCAGAGGAAGAATCCGAGGACTGTGGAGGCAGCAAAGGTATCTGGTCATTAGGCTGTTTTTATCATACCTTTGCTTCAAGGTCTTGTAGTAGATGATCACCAGGCAATAAATGGGATAGTAAATAGATCTAACCCTTTATTAGCCTCTTTGTGTACTTTTAAAAAAATGTTTATTTTGTGTGCATGGTACATGGAGTCAGAGGACGACTTGGAGTAGATTCTTTCCACATGGTGTTTTGGGTCCTAGGGTGTACTGGTCTTTCCCTAACTCCAAACTCCTTAGCCAAACTCTTTCTGAGTTCTGTGCGTGCTGGAGAACTTTAGATAATGCTATTGATTTTGAGCTATGCCAACCTCCAGGCACTCTTGTAAGCATTGACGGCCCTGAGTTTTGTCCTGCTATCCGCCATATTCAGTCATCTGCCTAGGGTTGGGGCCATCTGTTGCTTGTGTGTCACCTGAGCAGGGGAAGAGGTGGAGGGTGAGCAACAACCTGTTTTTTCAGGGACTGACTGTATTGATGGGTCCAGGACTCGCTCCCCAACTCTGACTTCTGTTGCAGGGCATGTTACGCCTCATCTTATCTCCAGGTCTTGATTTTGTTCCAGCTGCTGCCCCCTAACCACTGTGCTAGAAAACACTTGCTAGTTTTTGTTTACTCAGGGAGCGCTTTACCCTTTTGCCCTGGCCCTTGAGAATCTTTGTTATATAAAGTAGCACAGCAGGAAGAAAAACCAGGGAAATAAAAACCTCCAGAAATGAAACTTGGATCTTTTAGGTGTAATAATGAGCCTTTACCTATCAATTTGTATCTTTGAGTTCATTACATTGTTTTCCACATTTCCTCCTGGGATATCTTCAAACAATACGTATGGGCTGAATTAGTACTTGGAAGAATTATAATTTAGGTCATGGGTCAAGCCTGCTTTTCTTTAGCTTTGTGCAGAGAAGGAAAAATGCAAGGGGAAAGTAATGTGCTGTCATCAGACTTGGTAATCTTGAGTTTAGAGGTTCTGAGCTGGCATAAAATTGTGTGTGTAAACTACTAGGAGGTGGGATTATCAAGGGAACTTGGGCAAAATATTAAAAGTTATTTTTTACTAAGTGAAATAACAACAGAATAATGACTCAAAGTTAGCATAGTATAAAGCAAGATTTCCCAAATGTTAATGCTCAGATGGTTATCTGGAGAATGTTAGGAAATGCTGATTCTGATTGAGTAAATTTGGGATGAAGGCTGAGAGGACACTGTTTCTGAAAAGCTGTCAGGTGATCCAGTACTGTGCTCGGATGAACCTTAGTTGGAATAGCAAAGCCTGGTCCTACTTTTGTTGTTTTGTTTTGTTTTGTATTTTGTTTTTTTCCATCGGAAGGATTGATCTAAGGAAGGCAGGTTGGTACAGACTTTCATGTTTTAAATTCAGGACTAGCTAGTATCTAAAAGCCTTCGTTCTCTCTTATATGAGCTCTTGACTTCTTAATGCTTATTTTGCTTGAGTCTGGCTCTTACCTCCACAGGTTATACGAATCTTTCCCCCTTTTGGTTGATTTATTGTAAACAGATAAGACTAAATCTAGATTTTAAAAGAATTTTAAAGGTACAGCAACTCTAACAGAATATTGAGTCCAGAAAAATATCATGTTATGCCTAGAATTACACTCAGTGGTTGAGCTGAAAGAAAACTAGCTGTTTTCATTCCTAAGGTCTACTTTGCTCTTCCTCTGCCTTGTTTTCAAAAATTAATTTATTCCTGGGTGGTAGTGGCACATGCTTTTAATCCCAGCACTCAGGAGGCTGAGGCAGGTGGATCTTTGTGAGTTCGAGGCCAGCCTGGTCTACAAGAGCTAGTTCCAGGACAGGCTCCAAAGCTACAGAGAAACCCTGTCTCCAAAAAAACCAAAAATAAATCAGTAAATAAAGAAGATATTGTCATGACATGCTAATAGACCTCATTCCTAAATGTTTATTTTTAACTTGATTTATTTTGTGATGGATTGAAGACCTTCTGACTCACATCTAGTGTGCTAATATTCCATTGTTGTTGTAGGATGGCACAGGGTTACAGGTTGGGATGTTAGTGGGCATAGGTAATTTCCTTTAGTATAATCCTAAAAGAGGGTTTCATCTCGTTTCAGTTCTTGGAGGATGCTATAGTTGTAAATGTTTTTCAGACTATTGAATCCTTGTGCTCAATAGTAAGCACCATGGAAAATATTTGAACATACAGTTATTATTGATAGGGTGGAACTTTCATTGCCTCTTGGCTTGCTTGGTTTCTGGCAGTGGGTCTGCTATAAATCTTTGTTCCTCTATATGTAGTGGATCTATCCTTGCCCCAACCTAAGCTGCTTTTAAAGTTTTCTTTTCTCTTTATTTTTCAGTATTTTGATGATGATATGCCTTCTATTTTTTTGTTTTGTGCTTCTTTTTAAGATTTGGTGAAAATCTTGAATCTATGACTTTAAAGTTTCCATCGATTAAAAAAAAATCTTTGACTATTTTGTCCTCAAAATATGATTTTTTTTTTGCCTCACTGACTCCTCTCCATTCCTTACTCCAGTTTTGCCATAGGCTATTTCATACTGTCCTATAATACTTTCTTTTTTAACTCCTTTTTTCTTTTTATTTTGGATAGTTTCTCTTGTTACTTTGTTTTTTGTTTTTCAAGACAAGCTTTTTCTATAGTCTAGTCTTGGCTATCCTGGAACTCCCATTATAGATCATGCTGATCTCGAACTCAGAGATCAGCCTGCCTCTGACACCCAAATGCTCAAGTTAAAGGCTAATGCTGGAAATAAAGGCATTTGACCACCACTTCTTGAGACTTTTATTTTGTTTTTGAAATCCTTCTCAGTTATTTTGCCTTGCAAACCCCACCCCCTTGACCTCCTCCAAATTTCCAGCTCAACCCACTAAAATTGCTGAACTCTGGTTTCTTCCTGCCCTACTCTATAGTTTAGGACTTCTAGGGCTGGAGCACAGGGTTTTGCTGCATTTATCTCTGGAAACCATTGTTCAGTCTGTTTCACATGCTGTTTAAAGACAGTGCTAGTAAGGCGGTTGGTTCATTGGGCAAGGGAGTTAGCCATAGATTTAAGCACCTGAGTTCTAATCCTCAGAGCCCAGGTAAAGGCCAGATGTCCAGTATGCAATGGGGAGATAGGAGGTAGAAACAGGAAAATCCCTGACTTCATGGACCAGTTAGCATAGTCTCTGTAGAAATAAAACAACAGAGACCTCGTCTCAAATAAGGTAGAAAGTGAAGGCCAATGACCTGAGGTCTTCTGACCTCCACACGTGTACTATGGCAATGCACACTTGCATATTCATTCATATTCTCCACCTGCACCCACATATACAGAAGAGTAAACCAGTCTCTCTTATTCTATCATAAATAAAGTAGAAGACCCTCAGGCTGTTATCCCAGATGAATTTTTAACTTAGCTATTATTTTCCTGATAACTCAATCAAGGTTAGATTATGTTAATTTCTTCTTGAATACCCATTATGTCCAAAAGAATGATCATGTCTCAGTATTACGTTGTGCATGGTATAATCTGTAATTTTACGTGTATTCTGATGCTGCACGTTCTTAGTAGAAAACCAAGTATGTGCTTCCAGGTATTACCCTGGCATGAATGTAACAAATATGTATTTGGAGTCTTTCAGTACTTCCTGAAGATGGTACCATTAAACCTAGACAGTTAATTGAACTAACAAGTCACAACTGATAAACAGACAACAAATGTTTGGCTGTCTGCCTATTTACTAGTTAGGTCCAGACAGCTCAGTAGGTATTAAGTCTTACCTTGCCTTCTCTATGCCATCTAGTAATATATTGATTTTTTTTTTTAAAAAAAAATGTTCATTGGACTCTGCAATTCTACTAAGCAAGTGCTGGTACCCTACTTTTTTCTTTGCTTTTTTTTTTTTCCTTCTCCAAGACAAGGAAGGTCTTACTCTGTAGCTCTGGCTGTCTTGGTATTCACTATGTAGACCAGGCTGGTCTCAATTCACAGAGGTGTGCCTGCCTCTGCCCTCCAAGTGCTGGAATTAAAGGTGTGCACCACTATGCCCAGAGTAACTCCAAATCTATGTGTGACAAAACTCATATCTGTTGGAGACTGGAGAGATGGCTCAGTGGTTAAGAGCATTGCCTGCTCTTCCAAAGGTCAATTCCTGGCAACCACATGGTGGCTCACAACCATCTGGAATGAGGTCTGGTGCCCTCTTCTGGCCTGCAGAGATACACACAGACAGAATATTGTATACATAATAAATAAATAAATATTTAAAAAAAACTCATATCTGTTAAGCAGTAAGCATTCATAAATTCTATAAGAAACAAGAACCAGAAGCCGGGCGCACGCCTTTAATCCCAGCACTCGGGAGGCAGAGGCAGGCGGACCTCTGTGAGTTCAAGGCCAGCCTGGTCTACAAGAGCTAGTTCCGGGACAGGCACCAAAGCTACAGAGAAACCCTGTCTCGAAAAACCAAAAAAAAAAAAAAAAAAAAAAGAAAAAGAAAAAAGAAACAAGAACCAGGATTTGACTTCTGTTTATACGATCATAAAAGCCACATAAGATTTATTAGACTATGTTGTTTGACTCTATATCTGTTTCACTTCTCTCTTCTGGGATGCAACTACCTTCCTGTTTTGTCTTTGACATGTTGGTTGCATATCTCTCATGTCTTTTCACTTTCTGTTTCATATTGTAATTTTTTGTATGTGTTTCTTACACATACAAATATACAGAAATCAGTTAACTCTTTAAGAACACATGCTTTGGGAGCACTGTTCCCATTTAATCATCTGTCCTGTGACTGAGTAGGGGAAAAGTCGTTTTCTCCCACCCACCATCAATACCTGAGGCAGATGGGAGAGCTGACCCTGAGGTCATAAAATGTAAGATTGGGAGAATTATCACTGCCCCTCACCAGCTGCAGCACTTGGGAGAGTGGCCCCTGCACCTTGCCTGGACTACACAGTAAAGCTAGCTGGCCCTGAAGGAGTAGGTGTGGGAGAACCAACCCTGAGGATGTGAAAGCAGGAGAACTGGCACTGCCCCTTGCTCATAACTACAAGGGATGAAGTAGCCAGGGCAGTGCTGACGAGCTCACCCTGGTGGTGAAGACAGGAGAGCTGGTGGACTGACCAACCTGCAACTACCCTGGCCCAGAACCAAGGTTATGTGTTGGTCCACCCCAACACCCACCCTATCTGTGATCTGCTGAAGTGGGGGGAGCGAGGTGTGTCCTACGGACCCAGGGCTTCAGGATCTCCATGACACAGAGGAGTAGCGGGATGTCCAGGAGGAAGAGTCCTACTGGAGGGCCCAGCGTCAATGGTGTGGCAGAGACCAGGGGCCTCGAACCAGACCAGTGATTCTTTGTGATGAATACCTGCATGTAAAGATGTATGGATAAAGGAGTTTACTGTGTGACTCACAGAGTCACACTATAGCTTCCTTGACACGATTTCCCCTTCCTTCTTTTCCTTTTTTTTAAAAAATTTTTTATTTATTTGTTTGTTTGGTTCATTGGTTTTTCAAGATAGGGTTTCTCTGTGTGGCTTTGGAGCCTGTCCTGTAATTCAATTTGTAGACCAGGCTAGCCTCATACTCACAGAGATCTACCTGCCTCTGCCTCCCAAGTGCTGGGATTAAAGTAATGCACCACCACCACCTAGCCCTTTTTCTCTTAATTTTATTGGGTCAGAGGGGGGATGCGAGGGACCAGGAGATGAGTAGGATTGGGATGCATGATGTGAACAACACAAAGAATAAATGAAAAGAAAGTTAAAAAAAAAAAAAGACATGCTTTTACCCTTTGCACCCTCATGGAATCCAGTACTTGAAGGTGCTCAGTATGTCTTCAATAAACTCCGTAAGTTCTTTAGGAAAGTATGTTAGGAATGAATTCAGAAACCATGTCTGGAGGAGAATTAAACATTATCTCCAGTAATTTAAGATGCTCTTTCGTTGGACTGTGTGTTTATCCTAGCCTCTCTTTTTGTTATACATTTTAAATATATTTTTAATCTTTGAGAATTTCATACAATATATTTTGATCTTATCCACCCCCTTATTTTTACCGCTAGATTTAAAAATTTTTTTGTGCATATGTATATGGCATGTGTGCATGCATTCTTATGTCATGTGAGTGAACCAACATCAGAGGATGCCATTTTCCTTCTTTCCTGAGGATCAAACTCAGCCTTGTGCAACAAAAGCACCTTTACCCACAGAGCCATTTACCAACTTACTGTCTTCCAGGACACTACTGATCTTTTCAAAGTTGTTTTTTTGTTTCGTTTTGTTTTTGACAGGAACTTGTTATGTATCTTGTAGCCCAGATTAGCATTGAGCTTGTGATCCTCTTTACTTTTCATATACTGGGGCCAACTTTTTTTGGTGTCTTTACTTGAAGTTTTACAAATTCAAGGTTACTTTTGAAGTCTCCATCTAAATATTTTAGGGACTGTCCCTTAATGTAGATTAATGAGATTCTATCTCTGTTCCTGAATGAAGACCCTACCTAGAGAGAACTTGAAATAAGATTTTGGTTGGAACTAGAACATATTGGATCATTTTTGGTGAAAGATTTTATACAGTTAGATGTCATGCAGTCATTGGGACAGTGGCATGCGACTAATCAACAGGAAGGAACAGTTGGCAAGTTTCTGTTTCTTGTTTTCACTTGGACCTGACCGTCTACCCTTGGTAGTTCACAAGAAGTCTGGGTAGTTTGTGAGGGAGAGGACGGGAAGAACCGTGGTTTTCTTAGGAGGCTTGCTGGATTCATGTAAGATGGAGAGAGTATTCATTCAGACTCAGAGTCTTATTTGACTTGAGTGTTGCTACCTCTGTATAGTACATAGAAAAGCCCCGTGAAATAGGTATGCATATAAAAACTGAGGCTCAGTCAAGTTGGATTATTCAGACCTTGGCGTTATGACGGCTGAAGCACCTCTTGTGCTTGCTTAAGGTGAGTTTTTTCAGTTAGAGGTGACACATAAGTAGAACCGAAGTCTCTTGATTTCCATTGAGCACATTTTTTGTTTTGTTTTGAACTAAAAATTCCTTCTCTGTGATTATTTTGTCTCCTTTCTTGCTCTCTATCCATTTAATTTCAGTGAAATTGACTGAAATAGAGGGAAGGATGGTTTAAGTTTGGAGTTTTTGGTGAGCTTTTAAAGTTTTATTTTTAAATAGGCAGCCTTCCAGACAGACTGGGAATGTAGCAGAAGGCCTGAGAACCAGGAAGTGACACAGACCTGTTTATATCATCCCACTTGAGGGCCTTTGGAAAGCCATCCTCGTAGATGGTAAAAAGTAAACACAACTGCAACAGCCTTTTCCTTTGGGGTTGCTATTTTTGACATGGAGGAGGTGTTTCCTGCAAAGCTATAACTACTTTGAACACTAAAGTCTGGCTCCTAAATTTCCTCTCCAGTGACATATATAGATAGGTATTTATTTCTTCTTACAGACAGAAGCATTTTGTGATTCTAGGCAGACAAAATGGATTGCACCTCTCTTCATCCTTTTGAGTGACTTAGTCTTCTGTTTTGTCCTAATTTTTGTTGTTGTTGTTGTTGTTTGGTATTTTGTTTGTTTGGTTTTTTTTTGATTGATGCAAATAAGTAGTTTCTGTATGCAAAGATTGTCCCAGAAGTGTGATCACCAGTATGTACTTGAGAGTAGGGTACATCTTACCCCACAATACACACATCAAAAGTCTTTGTTCTTAAACTCCTTTGTTTTCTTTTAACACTGTAAAATACTTTTTTCTTTTGGGTCCTAGTAACAATTTGGGTGTCATAGATAAATATGTACTTCTTGAGAATATTGTGAATTCCTTGAGAATAAGATACCGTATATGGTCTCTATAATTAACCAAACCTTGCATAGAACACAGCTAGTAAAGATTTGCTGAATTGCAATATAGTCAGTCCCTGGAAACACAGAGCCCTAAGGGTTCAGATTGAACAAGTCACCTTCTTGACCTTTTTTTTTTTTTTTTTGCGCAAAGTGAGTATTGGAGCCTGTTCCTCTCAGCTCTGCTGTGAATCATGAAGAGAGTGTGATGACATGAAAGATCTATCTCTGGGGCCTAGAAACCAATCGCTGCTGTTTCTGTCAAGCATGTTTTGCTACCTAGTCAAAACTTGTTGATATGCCTCTTCTCCCCATTTTATGCAATGATTACCTGTGGTAAATGCAGCTTGTGAGAGAAACCTGTTTCTGTATGGCTTCAAGGAGAAGGATATACATGGTTGTCTCAAGATAGAATTGACTCAGGAGGCAGAGACAGGAGAATACGAGTTCAAAGATAAAATTGAACATGGCATTTTATTTGGAAAACAAAAGAGCAGGGCATTCTTCAGGCAAATGGGTATTTAATTTTTCATGAAGCAGTAGTGCTTAGAGAAAAACCTTTAAAAATATTTTGAAATTTGGACAGAGCCTTATTTAAAGTTGAGGAAGGTTCTTTTTAACTCATTGGCTGTTTTTCATTTTGTTTGTTTATTTTTTTAAAATCTGAATTGACCTTGTGTATTGATTGAGCCTGATTTCAGGATGTTTCTAAACCACATACAAAGGCTGCCCTTTGGGAGTCGAGTGGGTATCAGCCATAGCATGATAAAAGAAAGGGTCCTCACCATCATAATCTGAAGTCTGCAGTTTCATATCCATCCTATAGCGTGTATTTTTTTTTTCCCACCTCACCTAGTCCAATAGTATCAGTGTTATCCAGATTGCAGATGGGAACCAAAAATGAAGTTCCCTAGACCACTCAATTAATTCAGACTAAATAGACCAAAGATTCTGGCCTGGTCTATACTATTCATGAGAGACACTTAGCTGAACAGTTTTCCTGTCATTGATAAGGAAATAGAAGCACAGGAAGTGAAGTTTTTGTCATAGGTTAGCCTGTCAGACCGTGGTAAAGCTCTTCCCTAAAAAAAGTGACTTCCTGACTACAGATTAGAAATCTATATGGCTGAGTTCCTTGCGCTCCTTATTTTCCTGTTGGAATCAGTTTTGCTTTGTTCTCTTCTGCTCTTTTCTCGTGTGCTTTCCTCTAACCTCTCCAGGCTCCTGCAGTGCTCCAGGGTTCCTTGTGTGTAGAGGCTTGGGGTGGTTTGGTTTGTTTTGGTTTGTTTTTTTTTTTCTCTCTCTCATTGTTAGGTGTTTGTTATTTTTGGAAAGCACTTTGGGAACACTGTGTACTAGGTGGTGGGTACAAATGTGCTGGATTGATCAAACTCTCCTGAGTTTACTGCAATGCAGAGGGAGATAGATGCTGGAGTTTGGGTTTGGACTACTAGGATAGATTTAACATTTCTTCCTTTTAGCTAGAACTTTTGTTGATTTACTTTTTCAGAGGAAATACTTTTGGGTCCCTCCTAGAAGACTTTGAATTCCTTAGACCTAAAAGGGCCTTGGGAACCATCCAGGTCCATCCCTGTGCTCTGGGAAGACTGGATGGCTTGCTTGATGTCAAGCCACTGCCTAATGCTGAAGCTGGACCTAGCTGTCTCCTATGTCAGGTTCCTGCTGTAGTCAAACTGTTGCTAGGTCCTAGAAGAGAGGTGTTGGAGACCAAAGAGAGGATTGAAGGAGGATATGGTAGTTAGTGTGTCTGATCTTGGGAGAAAGTGTGATGCCCTGCTTGTATCAACAGCAATTCTTCTGGAGCATCACAGGGGTATAAGAAATATGAAAGCAATTCAAGAAATCTGGCATGTTCCAGTAACTTTTAGGTGGCTTAAGAGGAAATCTGAGGGTAATTTTTGTAATTAGGAGAAAATTAAATTTAAACAAAAGTTTGTTTTTAGCTAGGAATGGTGGCCCACAGCTATAATCCCAACAGTTGGGAGGTTGAGGCAGTAAGATTACAAAATCAAGGCCAGCCTGGGTTATCTTGCCTCACCTTCCCCTCTCCACTGCTTTCTTTCCCTACCTGCCTTGAAATGCCAAATGTTCCTCAGATCCCAGCAGAGGGCATTGTGGTAGTTGAAGCACTGAAGTGTGAGTGGCTGAGTGGAAGCAGAAGTTAGTGACCGGAGGCGTCAGAAAAACCTCTATTGTTTGTAGGTGTGGTAGCAGGTTTTGATGATTTCAAGGTGAATGGGAGTGAAAGGGGGAACAATGCAATCCCTTCTGGAAGGTGAGAGCTAAGGAAGGGGAGTCACTTTGATTGTTCTCTGGGAACTCTGAACTTCTTATCATTACATTATTTAATGTAATCAACTGCTTCATTCTGTTTGTACTTCAGGAAATGGTCTTTGTCCTTTCTCATCATGTGGCAGGGAGAGGATTGGTGTAGGTGGTTGTTGTTCTAGACTCTCTTACACTCCCTCCATTCCTTTTCATGTTAGTCTGAGACAAGAAAAGGCTGCAAATTTGTTCTCTTCCCCGTTCCCTTTCCTGATTAATGGCCAAATGAGTCATAGTTTATTGAAAAATTTGTCCTAAAAATTATATGTGAACTGAAGCTGACTGGCCTTCTAGTAATGGGAGTCAAGGCCTACTGAGTCAGGCCCTTTTGACTCCAGAGAGGAGAACTCAATGTAACATAATCCCCTCCCCCCCTTCAAAACTGTGGCGTTCTCCCCAGGGGTATTCTTCAAGGCATCTGGGCAAATGGACATAAGATGTGTTGCAGGTTCTGGCTAAGATTGCACAGAAGCCCCAGATCTAGTTTACAGATTTTTTTTCCTCTTTTTTTTGGGGGGGGGGGGTTGACTGAGCTTCATCAGAGTGTACTGAGATAATCAAAGCAAGCAATACTCCTCTCCCACTTTATGAAGGAGGAAACAAGAGGAGATGAGATGTGACACCCCAAAGTTAAAATCATAGCTTAGGGGCAGTATGGAAGCTTAGCAGCAGAAATGAGTGCTCATTACATTCAGCAGGATACAGTCCGCTGGGTTTTATTGTTGTTAGTTCACAGATGTGAAGAGTTAACACCTTGTTCTTATGGGGCTAACCATCTATAGCTCATTGAACTTGTTGCTACTGCCCTTTTTGGTGACAGCAGCTGGGTTTCCAAGAACGGAAACCAGAAGAATGAGTACAGGTTTTCCATGTCTTTTCCTGCCCTGTGTTTTGGAGGGGAAAGCACTGCTTGAGGGAGACTTGGGTTTCATGAAGAGAAATGTAGAAGCAATAGAAAAGAATTCTATGGGTGAGATAAAACCTGAGAATCATTCTTAGAAATGGAAATAGAAGCCAGAAAGCCTTGCTCTCTGGTGACAGAAGTATGACATACAAGTAGGCTCAGGTTCTTCACCTCTGCTCACCTATAATTTCAGTTGTTACATTCCTGTGAGGATGGATGAGTGCTGGCTTTGAAAACTGAGGCTTAGTTGTAGTTATTTCTTTTCAATCATATTGCATGTTTTAGTTTTGTTTTTTATTTTATTTTTTAAAGATTTATTTATTATGTATACAGTGTTCTGTCTGCATATATGCCTGTAGGCCAGAAGAGGGCACCAGATCTTATTACAGATGGTTGTGAGCCACCATGTGCTTGGTAGGAAATGAACTCTGGGCCTCTGAAAGAGTAGTCAGTGCTCTTAGCCTCTGAGCCATCTCTCCAGCCCTAGTTTTGTTTTTTAAATAGAGGATATAAGACTGGAGATGATTCAGTGGTTAAGAGCCCAAATTACTCTTCCAAGGGGAACCAATTCAATTCCTAGTATCCACATTAGGTAGCTTACAGCTAACTCTTAACTAAAAGGGACCCAAAGTTTCTGACCCTCACGGCACATGCATGCACCTGCATGTACTTCCTATAGACACACAAGTATACATAATTAAAAATAATAAAAATAGATCTTTTAAAAAGTAGAGATGTAATCAGGTAACACTATGGTGCACACTTGTAATTCCAAATTCTAGTTCTCGGTGGGCAAAGGCAGGAAGATGGTTGTAAATTCAAAGATATCATGAGCTACACAGGGAAGGAAGCCCTGTCTCAAAAATAAATAGATTAATTAATTCCATGGTCAGTAACATACCAAAAGAATACTAATGTGCAAATGAATCATTCCCCCTTTTTGAACATTTTAAGTCCTAATTTTTCTCTAGGGATAATGATACTGTGCTGGCTTGTTTTATGTTGACCCAACCCAAATTAGAGGCATTTGGGAAGAAGAAATGCCCCCTCCAGATTGGTCTGTGGGCAAGCATGTGGTACATCTTCTTGATTGATAATTGATGTGGGATGACCTGCTCATTTGGGTGGTGCCACCCCTGGGTCCTATAAGAAACAGGTTGATCTAGCCGTAAGGAGCAAGCCAATAAGCAGCGTTCCTCCATGGCCTCTGCATTAGCTCTCGTCTCCAGGTTCCTTCCTTGTGTAAATTCCTGCCTTGGCTTTCCTTAGTGATAACTGTACTTGGAAGTGTGTGCTAAAATTCTCTCTCATATTCTCTGTCTCTCTTTCTCTCTCTCTCTCTCTCTCTCTCTCTCATGTGTATACATACATGCACACTCCTGACCCACTGAGTTTGCCTGCAGAAGCATGGGTGGAAGTTATTTGTGGGAGTATGGATGACTTCAGTGGTGACACTACTAATAAAACTGATTCCTTCTCTCCCAATTTGGTGGTGTTTGAAACAGAATCTCATTCTATAACCCAGGTTGGCCTTGAAGTTATAGCAGTTCTGTCTCAATCTCTTAAATTCTGAGATCATAGGTATATAGAACCATACTCAACTGAAGACTTTTTAAACTTCTGTTTAAAGCAGATAATTCCTAATTTAGATTTGGTTTACTGTATTGCCCTTTCTCCATAGTTACTGGATTTTCTTATAGCTCTGGTACTCTGGGATCTTGGGAGTTGACATTCCTGTTTTACTTCTGAAGCAGTAAACTTGACCATTCTTTACATAGATACTCATTGATGACATTCTGTTTATGTCCCCCTACTTTTTTATTGATTGATTGTAAAAATTCACCCTTCCACTATTCTTTCTGTAGTTGATCAAGGATTAGGTGGCCCTTGGTTCAGGTAGCTGCTTAAGGAGTAAGAGAGCAGCCAGCAGTTGGTGTAACAAAACAAATCAGGAGCGTGTACTCTTCTACCTCCCCACTTTTTATTTCCTCCCACAATATTCAAGAGTTTCACAAACATTTGCAGTCTGCTGTCAAGTGTCAGGGCCTTTACTAGTTCTTAAAGATTCCAAAATGAGTGATTTACAGTTTCTGCCTTCAAGGAACTCAGTCCACCAAGGTGAGGCAGATTAATAGCTGTATGTACTAGCCTGTTCAAGCTAGTAGTAAAGGGTTCCAAGGAGCCAGTTCTGGGGATGAGCATGTTAGGAAGTGTCAGGAAAGGGACTCTTACTGGAGATGCTCCCTAGACAGGAAAGTCTTGCTATATTAAGTTGATTTGTATTTATCTTTTTGAACAATTAATATGGGTACAAAGTACAGGGCTTAAGAAGATTGAGAAAAAACATTTAGTAAATGTATAGTAAGAATTTTTTATTTTAATTTTTGCTTCCTGATTTTTAACTGCTCAGTTCCCCTTCCTAAAGACAGTGTTTCTTTCTTTTCTTTTCCTTTTTATTGAGTGGGGCAGGGGGTTCAAGACAGGGATTCTCTGCATAGCTCTGGCTGTCCTGGAACTTGCTCTGTAGACCTGTCTCTGCCTCCCAAGTGCTGAGATTAAAGGTGTGCGCCACCCAGCAAGGCAGTGTTTCTTATACGTTATTCCTAAGGGACTTTTGGTACATATAGCTACGTGTGTTAACATACGCCTTTTAAAAACCCAAGTATGGCTTAGGTAGAGTGGTGTATACCTGTGTAATCCTAGCACTTTGGAGGCTGAGGCGCAGGCTGAAGAGTTAGAAACCAGCCTGGGCTACCTAGCAAGGTCAACATCAATCTGGCCTACAAAGACTTCATCTTTGTGTGCATTCAAACTTTTTCACACATTAATTTTAGAATTCATTTCATATTAACAAGGATTGTAATGCCCTGTTTTAAGAAACTGAACAATATTGAGTGCACTATAACTAATTTAACCAACCTCCTTTTAACTTTCAGGTTGCCCCAGTCTTTTCCCTTTCTAAACAGTGTTCTGAGTATCCTACATATGTATATGTTATTGGACATGTGTGGTTCTGAGGACAGATCTAGAATTAAAATCAATTAGGTCAGAGAATATATACTGTTTTGAACCTACATCATTCAGTTGCCTTCCAAAGGCATTATATATAAAATACAAAATGTTAAGACTATCTTCTGTCAACCGGGTGATGGTGGCACACAACTTTAATCCCAGCACTTGGGAGGCAAAGGCAGGTGGGTTTCTGTGAGTTCAAGGCCAGCCTTGTCTACAAATTGAGTTCCAGGACAACCAAGGCTACACAGAGAAACCCTATCTTGAAAAAAACAACAAAAAGCAAACAAAAATTATCTTCTGTCTCCACCAATTCTTTAAAATACCTTCCAGAGTGATCTAAAAATAAAGAAGATTTCCTGAGGCTAGAGAGATGAACCCTTACTTCTTCCAGAGGTCTGGAGCTGCCATATCAGGCAGCTAACAAGTATGTGTAACTCCAGTTTCAGAGGATTTAAGACCATCTTATGACCTCCTTGAACCTCTACACTCAACGTGTACGTGTGTGTGTATATATGTGTGTGTATACATACATGTATACATAATTTTAAAATAATAAAATCACAGAAAGGACTTTACTCTTGTAACTTCCCTACTTAATTTCTTGTCATTATTACCTACAGAGACATACAGACTTAACTCCTTGGCTTAGCCTTCCTCTGAACCTCTACCAGGAGTACTCTAATTCACCTGTATATGGTAACTCTGCCCCCACCTCCATATCTTACACATCATTTAGGACTCAGCTGAGCATTAGCTCCTCTGGGTAGTATTGTTTGACTCTTGATACTCATGTACAGAATACCAAAGGCATTACCATATGACTGTGCATGTGCTGTGATGTGGCACAAGCAGTTGGCATTCTTGATGGTTCCGGTTGTTGCTTTGAAGAGATGACTAAAGAATGCCTCATAGGGTTATCTAGTGTTGATGTACTGAAATAGTAGTACCATAAGGCTACTGTTATTAGCCAACTAACCCTGAGCATATCCTTTAACATCTTTGACTTTGAACACCCTTCCCCCCTTTTTTGCACCTGAAAGAAAAGCAGCTTAAAGATTCTTGCTCAAGACTTATTAGTGGCTATAAAAGTAATGACAGTTGGGGACTTAAATAGGACTGGGTACTTTGTCTGAATCTAAACCTTTTATCTGTGCTATTTCACACAGAGGTACCTGGGGCTAAGACCCATGAAGAGCAAATATCTGAATATAGCTGGGCATTCTGACTCTAATTACAGCCATTCAAATGTGAACAGAATCCACACATGCACAGACATACAGACTTCTCCATGAACCACTCTGTCTATAGGCTTCAAAGGCTCAAGTTAGTGTGAGTAAAAGCTAAGGACCAAAGATGCTATTGTCACAATTACCGGGGGAAAGAGTTGAAACCCAGTAGCTAGCTCTGTTCCTGATCCCTGGCTAATGTTTAGTAAAGATTTTTATAACTGTTGTCTTTTAGACTGAGAGAACTCATCTTGCTGCTTAAAGTTGTCTTCTCTGGGAGGAGACATGGGTTTGAGTCAAGGCTTCAGACATATTGAAGTTGAGTCTAGTTAACAACATCTTTGGTCAAGGCTCAGGGAGTCCTTTATTGGGGTTGTAGATGGCAGGCCCGCTAATCTGTGTCTATATAGCTTTATGTTGAATATATAGAACTTAAAAAAAAATAACCTGAATAGCCAGGTGGTGGTTATGCTTCACCTTTAATCCCAGCCCTCAGGGGGCTGAGGCAGAAGAACCTCTGAATTCAAGGTCAGTCTTATATACAAAATGAATTCAAGGACAACTCAGGCCACAAAGAGAAACCCTGTCTTGGAAAACAAAACAAAACTGAAGTAGGCTCACTTTATAAACGTGTCATTAACCCAACATCTTCTCTAAAGACATTTAGAAAATAATCCTTAAATTCTTGACTACTGATTGATTTTGTTTGTTTGAGACAGGGTCTGCCTCACTGTGTAGTCCTGGTTGGTCTGGAACTCCTTGTGTAGACTAGGTTGATCTCATATTCACAAAGATTTCTGTGTCTATTCCTCCCCAACGCTGGGATTAAAGGTGTATGCCACCACACACGGCTTGGTTTCTTCCCTCCCTCCCTCCTTCCTTCCCTCTCTTCCTTCTTCCCTCCCTCTCTCTCCCTCCCTCCCTCCCTCCTAACTTCCTTCCTTCCTTTCTTTCTCTTTTTTTTTAAATAATACTTTTTACTCTTCAGAAGCCAACCTGAACCAAAATGGGTGATAGGGCCAGTTAGCAACTACAGACTGTCTTCTACCTCCCCATACTGTCAAGGATAGTCAATAAAATGTCACCCCTCTGGTCACAGGTATCAGGTCACAGGTGTCAGGTCACAGGTGTGTGGGTTGAGCCTTGAATAGTTTTGAGATTCATGGCTGTCGAGTCAGGTCCCCAGGGGCTCCTTAGTCTCTAACAGGTTAGGCCTTTGTGGCCTTGGCTCCTGCTGTTGCATTCCTTCTCTAGGCGGTGTAGTTATTCCTTTAAGACATGTGCTCTCTCTGTTTTTCCTTTTGGTTAGCTGAAGTTGCTTTGAGGCCAAGTGACACAGGCGTAGCAGCTCTGTGTCAACAGCTGCTTTCTGCTGGAGCTCATAAGTCAGTGGTCCTAGCAGAGCAGGAAGAAGTCTCTGAAAGCAGCACTGATTTGGCTAGCCATGCAGGTGACGTCCAGGTGAGCTGGAACTTTTTGCAAGGGTCTGACTCCTGGACCAGATTTTGACAACAGCTGGCAGCAAGCTTTGGCAGCTCTCCAGGAGGAGCTGAAAACCCACTTCTGTGCTTGTCTCTTCTTTTGGCAGTAAGAATTCATTTGCTAGAATTTTTCCAACTCAGTGTGGGATTGTGGCTTCCTTTCAGAGTATTTGCTTCTAACCAACTTATGGTTGAAATTTTCGCTTTACTTAAGTCCTTTTGTCTGTTTGTTTGTTATAGGTGAAGCTACTTCTGGCTGGCTTTAGGATTCTTACTTCTGGATTTTAAAGTCTTTCTTTTTAAAAAACAAACAAATAAATAAAAAACATCGGACGGATAAAAGATGTGCCATGGCAGGATAGCACCAAAGAGCAACTCAGCATTTGTTGTGACCTCCGTGGGGCATGGAGTGTTTCTTCAGCTAGTGATCCTTAGCACCCTGCTTGGAGATGGATTAACCTCTGGTAAGTAAGTCCAGACTTGCTTTTTGTGTGTGGGAGGAGCCTGGGGTGTGGGGGACTTGCCTTTTGTCAGGCAGTTTGGGAAGAACTTTTATATTATTTTTTTATTCTGGAGACCTTTCTTTGGAGCTTAGTGAGCAAATACAAAGAGGAGGGGGAACCTGCTGGTGATTACATTATCTCCCTTCCTTCCAACTGCTGCTGTCTTCAGGCAAGAGAGAGGTCTAGAATCTGGGGCATATGACATACAGGGAAGGAAACAGACTGTGGTTAGATTGCCTGTGTTCAGAGTTCATTCCTACTGTCTATGATCCTGAGCAAATCACTCGGTTACTGTGAATGTCTAGCTTCTTCGGCTGTAGAGTGTGTTAATAACAGTACCTACCTCACTAAGAATTGTAAAGGAATCAATGTTGCATAGTAAACACTTAAGGATGCTCCCTTTTTATTTGTTTGGTTTTTTTTTTCTTATTTTTCTTTGCCTTTTCTCAGACCGAGTACTTAGTTGAGATCCTGTATCTTAGTGAACTGACCACTAACGTTGAGTTTTGGGCAAAGCCACTTAACTGTCCCATAGCTCAGTTTCTTTGTGTGCTAAACAAAGGAGTTGACCTTATGACCTTGAATGTTAACTTCTAGCTCCTCAGTCTATACTTTGATGACTGAGAGTTTTCTAATTGATGCTAATAAGCTGGAATGTTCCCAAGAGAGACTAAAAATTCAGGAGTGAGCCATTTTGAATTTGTTGATCCTTGTTTTTAACAGTAATCTAAAGTCCCTTATCACTTCACTTTGTGCAGTATCTAGACCAAGCATTTTTTCCAGAAAGTACATATTTGGATGTACTCCACAGGCCATTGGATGATATGCCCAAACCATCTCTGTATCTGTGAGTCTTGATAAGAACATTAATGTTTATCAGTATTAGAATCTCTGCCAGAGTTCTTTAGAAAGACCTAGATGGCAGTTTTCTTGGACACATTCCCTGGAGACTATAGTCAGATTTTTCTTTGGGCTGTCAATAATGACATGGATACTTATTAATTATGAAAGCTCGTCCTTAGCTTAGGCTTGTCTCACTAGCTCTTACTGTCATGTGGCTCATTACCTCATCTCCATACTGCTCATGCTGCTTCCTCTGTGACTCCACTCTTCTTCCTCCCAGAGTCCTCTCTATCTCCAGAAGTCCTACCTATACCTCCTGTCTAGCTATTGTCCATTCAGCTCTTTACTAAACCAATCACAACAATTTATCGTGACACAGTGTACGAATATCCCACAGCATTTCCCCTTTTGTCTAAATAAAAAAGAAGGGTTTTAACTGTAACATAATAAAACTATATACAATAAGAACAATTATTAATTAAGAATTACATTTTTTAAGAATTAAGAATACTGGACATTGTAATGTCCAGTCTATCTATATTTGGTAAATTCAGAGAAATTTATTATCTATCCTGTCTTGGTGAGTCAAAAGTTTTGTACCTAGTTGACTTTCTATCCTAACTTGCATTGCCAGCCCAAAACTATCTTTTTAGGCCTTAAAACATTTTCTTAAATAAACAGGTTAAACTTTTGTGTCTTTCAACCTTATATACTTTATACCTCTTTTGTGAGTTTCTTTCCTGAAAACTATAATTATAACAATTTAGTCTTTAACCCCATAAAGATCTGAGAAGGAGGCAGTTACCTGATTAAACAGAAAATACATAGCAAGCAATTTTCAAAACTAAGAAATGACAGAGATATCTGGTTTCCTGGACAGTCAGCCAAGGTTCCTCTGCAACGTAGGGGCATCCATCCTTGTCCTACAGGCCTAGAATATCTGACAAACTTTTTTGTGAAGCAGGAGATTTTTTGAAGGACTGCAAAGCTCAGCAGCCACCTTTTTTGTGTTCAGTTTGTCCAGCATACTGTCAGAAGTTGAGGCAGTGGTAGTTTCTTGCCCAGTGGCTAACTTGGCTACAATAAAAGCAAACTCCATATAGAGCTTCTTCAATGCCTATCCTCCTTTTTTAAAATAAATTGGTGCTACCAGGAGCAGATGTGTCTTATTGTCATGAAAAGTCTTAGGTTATTAAAACATCTTTTTAAAATATATTTTATTTTATTTATATGATCATTTTGTATGTGTCAGTACACCACTTGTGTGATCCTGGAACTGGAGTTACAGACAGTAGTGAACTGCCATGTGGGTACTGGGAATTAAACCTGGGTCCTCTGGAAGAGCAGTCAGTACTCTCAACCTCTGAGCCATCTCTCCAGTCCAAAACATCTTAAATGCCATATTCTGTTGATCTCTGAAGTGTTTGAAAACCACCTAGCTGTCTCAAATTTATCTCTGCTTATGTTGCTTCCTCTGTTTCTGGCTGACGGCTTGACTCACTCTTCTTCCTCCCAGAGTCCTTTCTGTCCCCAGAAGTCCCGCCTATATCTCCTGCCTAGCTATTGGCCATTCAGCTCTTTATTAAACCAGTCACACAGTGTACAACTATCCCACAACAGGGGACTTCAGTGGTGATGAGGTGCCTTATTTGTGGCTGTGGTCTTCTTGTAACTCAGTGCTTGCTCTTCCGTTACTTATCATTTCTATTACCCTTTTACCCACATACACTGATAATGGAGCAGGCTCACTACTTATTTTAGTAAGTAACATTCTTCTGAATTGTTGAGAGAAACAGTTATTGATTCCATGTTCCATTATAGCTTTCCCTAGCATTCACATTCTTTCTTTTCTGTTTCCCTTCCTTTCACCCTATTCTGGGTCATACCTTTCCTTCCTAGCCATGAGGAACCTCAGTATATCATTCAGTACTATTGATGATTAGGACTCCATAATATGGGATCATGTTTGTATGAGAAGGAACATTAAAAGTGATAGGTATAGAAATACAGTGGGAAAGTTGTCTTGCTTGCTGCTCTTGACTCTAGAGCAGAAGCTAGCAAACTATGGCCCCATGCTAACCCTCCCCTCCAGCTATATAGCCAAAGTTGGTCTGAAAAACTTGATATAATGGTGTGATGCAGGTTGGCCTTGAGCTTCTTTCTTTGACTTCTTAGTGTTGTGATTACAGGTAT
The DNA here is from genome assembly GCF_018167655.1 of Microtus oregoni. Lineage (NCBI taxonomy): Eukaryota > Metazoa > Chordata > Mammalia > Rodentia > Cricetidae > Microtus > Microtus oregoni. The sequence continues at coordinate 16,572,733 of NW_024543068.1, read as the reverse complement.
GTACCACCCACCATGCCTGGCTTGCTACCTGCTTTGCATGACCTGCATGCTAACTATATTTTTAACTTGTTGAAAAAAGCAGAAAAGTAATATTTTGTGACATGTGGAAAGTATATGAGCTTTAAATTTTAGTGCCTATAAGTAATATTTGAGTGGAACATGGTATGTTCATTTTTAAGTATTATTTTCTGTGACTACTTTTATGTTATAATGGTTTATATTAAAAATTAAAATTTATTTTAAAATTAAGAATTAAATAGATACAATAAAGACCAAATCTGAATTATTTGGCTCTTTGCCTATAATTTCAACATTTAGGAGACTGGACAGGAGGATTGTCCATGAGTTTAAGGCCAGCCTGGGCTGCAGAGTGAGACCCTGTATCAGACAGACAAAAGATTTGCCCCTTTATTCAAAGTTCTGTATTCCCTGCCCCACCCCCCACAGTTAGTTTATACTCAATAACAAATGGTGTTCAATAGGTATGTGCTTGAATGGGACAGCTGTCAGAGCTAGAAGGAAGGGTTAACTTCTCAGCTAGATTTCAGAGGTGGTACATTTGCCTGAGGTCTTAACAGCTAATGGTAGGGCCAGGGACAGAACCTGGACCAGTGCCTAGGACACTACTGAAACCTGCCTCTCCCAGAATTTCTCCCAGGAAGCTGCCCTAGCCTGTTAAGCAGCAATATTGGTAACGGAGTATCAGAAGTCTTTAGCCCTTTTAGTTTCATTAACGCCATCTCTCCCAATGGCTCTATGCTTTCTTCCTTCCCTTCCCTACCCCACTTTCCCTCTACTCAACACCTTCCGTACTTTCCACTCAAGGTTTCAGAGTAGCTAGATAAAGGGATTATTATTCTTCAATGTGGAGAAACCATCTGTTTATAATGTGGGCCCAGACTAGAACTAGAGTGGGAAAGTTGAAACTTTTTTTTTACCCCCTCCCCATTACAAAGACTCCTTCCTCCCCTGCCATCCTAACATTCAAGCCATTTTTATTCCTCAAAATGTGTACTATCTGGTAGCCAAGTGCAGACAGATAGATGGGGCTTCACCATTCCTAAGATCCAGTGTGCCAAGTTGCTGCCGGTGTTTCCCTCTGTGAAGTGACTTCTAGGGGAGGGTGATAACCGCCCTTTCGGCCTGGAAAACCTAGAGCACACCTGCATGGCTGTGAGTGCCATAAGCAGTGTGCCAAGTATATTCACGAGAAAACCAAAACTCGGATACTGTGAAGCTAAAGAAAGGCAGTTCCTTTCAGGAGGAGCCTCTGCTTCCCCTTTGTGCGCGTGTTTTGTGAGAATGAATGTGAATTTGTAAATTCTTGTACCCGAACATATGCATGAAGAGGCCAGAACAAAACAGCTGGTGTCTTCCTCCATCGTCCTCCTAACTGACTTGAGACAGAGCCTCTCACTGAACTAGGAGCGCTGTTTTGACTAGCTGGCCAGTCAGTGAGCTCTCAGGATCCCCTTGCTCCACTCCACAATATAGACACACATTTTATAGGCTTTTTATGTGGATGCTAGGGATTCTCGTTCAGGTCCTCAGGTCCTTAAGCTTGTATAGCAAGTGACCTTAACTTACTAACTCATCTCCTCCAGACCCCTCCTTCTTGATTTCTTACCTGTTTTTTATAGCTGCTCTTGAATACCCAGTTCAGAGATAGCTTAAAGTGAGAGTTAGTAAAATATATGGCCTTGTTACCAGTGCGCCCTACTAGATAACAGACATGCTCACATGTCACATTCATGGCTCTGAGAATCCATTGGCTCATAGGTAATGCCGTCCCCAGAGGCGTGCAAGCCTAGTCTCCTGATTATAAACATCTGTGCAGTCTTGGTTTTAATCTCAGGTTAAACAGAAAAGAATCATGTGTAGAGAGGCACTTGAGAGTTCTAGGGTAAAATTACATTATTTGGGGGCTTGAGTTCCATAGCCATCCTGCCTGCCTGCCCTTTTGTCTATTTTTTTTCTTCCCTTCCTCCTCCTCCATGTTTTTTGAGACAGTCTCAACTGTGTAGCCAGACTGACCTTGAACTAGTGATCTCCCGTCTGTTTCTCAAGTGCTAGGATTGCAGCTGTGTGTTACCATACCTAGCTGTTGTTACTCTTATCTATAGCTCAGGATTTAGAATTATATTAGCAAAAGTATTAGAGAAGCATTAACCAAGGGCCACATTTTCCTTTGTGTTTTTTTTTTCTTTAAACAGAAAATTATTGGAGAACCCTTTTTAGGTATGACAGAAGAAGCATATCTTGTTCTGCAGTCCCACCGTGCTGTGGGAAGACCAGAATTAAAAACAAAATGTTTGTATATGCTACTTTAACTTTCTTGGACTAGAGAGGAACTAGGACCCAGCTGTGGAGCAGTCTCTCTGAGCTTTTTCTGTCTGCTCAAGCTGAAGAAACCTGAAGTAGAACCTTGAGCAAATCGCTTGACCTCTTCATTCTGCTACTAAAGAGAAACAACAGTCTTTAGGAATATCAGGTTGGTGTGTTGTATAGACTAATGAAAATGATTGGAGGGCACATGACATTTAAACATGATGTAACTCCTAAATAACAACAGAGTTGTTATGTGACTTATCATTGAGTCACTGAACAGGAGACTTTGTGAAGACACCTTTGCTCTCATGAAAACACGGAACTGAACACTCAGAGTCAGTGTTTGTCCTAGTGAAGAGATTTGGGAGCAGGTGTTAAATTTGACCAGTGAGAAAGGGTTGATTACTTGAGGAATCCCTTTTGTCTTCCCAAAAGCTCATGTTTGCAGTTTGATGATCTCAATTGAGCTGGCCTGCTGAGACATATCAAAAGTTTTGCTTTGCATTCTCTGTCCTGACAATATTTACTGACAAACTCAGTATTTTTTGTTTCTGATCACCTATTCCCCATGTCGCCATGATGCATAAGACCATGTTAAGCATCACAGTTCACACAGTGCAGTTTTAAGATAGTGGGGAAAGCAGCTCTCTCTCTCTCTCTCTCTCTCTCTCTCTCTCTCTCTCTGCATGTCTACACAGCAGAGTGAGAAAGAAAGTACTTAATTTTTGTTGAAGATGCAAATTGCTAAGAACCAGGTTCTCTGTGATAGGATGTGGCTTTGGCCCTGAGCATTACTGTACCAGAGAGGTGTTGACAGACCTCCTTGCCTTTCCTCCCCATCTCAGAAGGACCTGGAGGGAGATAATGTACACTTATCTGGGATGGTAGGACAGCAGATAGGAGTACATAAGGAACACCATTTCTGTGCCACATTGAATGAGAGATGAACTGAGTTGGATTCTGGGTAGCTTACTTGGACACATAATTGCAAGCAGTGGACCTGGCTGGGATTTGTGTTTGGTCTGACTCTGCTCATGACATCAGCCTACCTGTACTGAATGGTAGGTGTCCTTGGACCCGTTTCTTAGGTTTCCAATTGAAAGGTTTATACCAGCCTTCAGAGACTTATTCTGATAAGGATACAGAAGTCATCTCAGGGATACCATGTTTCCCTCTGAAGTTGTATTCTTATCCACAATGGCTCTTGGTTGTTTGGTTCCAGTTTAGACATAGGGTTTGCCAAGGCAGTTCTATTCTTGGAAAGGAACAATGGAAGCCATATCAAAGTGTTTCTAAATGAGGATGTAGTTCCAAAAACATCCTTAAAACATCTTCCTGTCAGCTGCAAACCCTACTGACAAAAGTGATGTAATCTCTCTATGGGGTAATTACCTGTGACTATAAAAAGACTTAGGGATTGTGGTAGGAGGCTGGATTGGTCATTGCTGCGTTTGTTGAACCCTGTTGTCATGAAAAGACATTGAAAAATTACTCCACATATTTAATTTTGTCATGATTAGAACATTCAGGTACATGGTACTACCTTTGTACTGTCTTTCTAACAAATGAAACCTGAGCCCACCAAATTGAATGCCTGACTGAATCTCGGTTTAAAAATCTTCATTAAGCCGGGCGGTGGTGGCGCACGCCTTTAATCCCAGCACTCGGGAGGCAGAGGCAGGCGGATCTCTGTGAGTTCGAGGCCAGCCTGGTCTACAAGAGCTAGTTCCAGGACAGGCACCAAAGCTACAGAGAAACCCTGTCTCGAAAAACCAAAAAAAAAAAATCTTCATTAAACACAAACTTCCATCTGTTCAACAATGGTATCCTTTCTCTCTGGTCTAACTTGTTAATTTGGAGGTTATTTTTCTTACCTGTCCATGTTTTTCATCAAAAGAAGGTTACAGGGTGCCAAAGGGGAAAAAACAGTTGCTAATCAGAGTCTCTAATGATTGTGAGTAGGTTTCTAGATGAACTTCCTACCTACTGGAAGATTCCATTCTTCTTTGTCACTCAGGAGTATAAGCCTCTAAAGGGTGTGAGCAGCTTCCCACTCCAGGTGGTTTATGTTGCTGTGACTGAGTGCCAGGCCTGTGGTCAGATAGGCATGACTTTGGCCTGCATGTTGTTTATCTTTGGGACTCAGAGGGACAGCAGTATTTAGAAGACTGGCTATTCCGTGGTGTCGTGTGAATGAGAGCTTCATTGGTTGCTTTCCTTAGCATTTGATCATCCAGCTCTTGAGCAAATTAAATACAAGGAAATCCGAACTCACAAGAAGATAAGGTTCAGATTAAAACTTTTTTTAAAAAGAGAATTATTCCTGTAATTTCTTCGTTTAGAAATGTGAATTGGTGACTGTATATACCCTCAGTAGCAACTCTCATAGAGCCACTGAGATTAGCTATTGTTTGGCTTCACCTCCCACCTTCTGTTTTAGAGAAGCACTATAATCATTAAAAGTATGAACTCCAGAGCCAGGTTATCTGTGCTTGAGTATTTCCTCTGTTCCTTGCTGTCCATGTTACTTGGGCTAGTTTTCCTGACCTTACTTTGCATTCCCCCAGAATGGTGTATAATAGTACCAGACTTCACACATTCATTGTAAGGATTAAATAAAATGGCATTGTCTGGCACACAGAGAAGTAATTCCTTATCGGGAATTCAAATTCAAGCGCCAGTTGATGCCTTTGTTCAGTTCAGCTTCTATGATGCCTTAGCTGATTAGTTCAGACTAATCATATATAAGGTGAGATGTTTCTTGTTCCTTCTGTATCTCTAACATTCTGTTTGATTCCATTAAATGCGACTGTGAGTAGAGTTATACCCCTTATAGTTTCCTCAGCTGTCTAAATTATCAAATGCTGCATGCTGGCTGGCATCTTGTGTAAGATTAACATGACTGTGAAAGAGCGGGTGATGCCATCCTCTTTGAGATGTTGGTGCCTTTTCATGAGCAGTAAGCCTGCCCTTCAATGAGATTGTACCTTATTGGCATTTTAGGTTTGTTAGGAGCTTGGGAGTCATTTTTGAAACCTTATATGTGAGTTTCAAAATGCCAAGGATATGTTCATTTAAAGACAGTTTATGTCTCTAAGCACAGTGATAAAAATTTTTTAAAAATTACATTTTTAAAGATGTAATCCAACATACACTTAGAAGAATTGGAATTAAAAGAAATAATCTCTATGTTCTCTGCTTGGTGGGTTTTTGTCTTTCTTTTTTGATACAGGGTCTTTGTTGGCTGGCCTCATATCCACAGTCTTCCTGCTGTAGAGCTTGAAAGCTGCAGTCACAGAATAGACCTGTAATACCTGTATTTCCTGTGTTTATTGGCATTCCTTTTTAGAATTTTACCCGTGTGTGCACATGCACATGGAGGCCTGAAGTTGATGTTGGAGTCGCCCTTGATTACTGTTCATTTTATTCATTGGGCCAGGGTCTCTTCTCACTTGAGCAATAGTGTACCAGTCTTGCCTGTCTGGCTACCCAGCTTGAGCTGGGGATGCTCCATCTCTACCCTCCCAGCTCTGGAGTTAACAGGTGGGCCTTCATGCCCACCCGGCATTAACAAGGGTTCTAGATATCCAATGCCAGTCTTCACATACAGACAGCAAGCACTAAAACCACTGAGCCATCTTTCCAATACAGAACTTCTAATTTTAAGAATCTTTCCTTTTCTATCTAGATTCTTTGACATTTCCAGGATTGGAGATTTCCCTTCATTTGACTTAACTTTTTAGCTTTGCCAGTAGCCACATATTGAGGTACAGTTGTTTAACGATTCAAAGTTCTGGGCAGCCATACAAGGACGATAAATTTTCTTCAGTTTTTCTTTTTCACAAAACTCTTTTGAATGTAGAAAGTATTTTTGACATTGCAACTATGGAGGGTGGCACAAATGGGTTTCAGGAAGTCAGGGCTGAATACAGCAGGATTACAAAATCTGCTCTAGCTTTTATTATTCTGAGTAACAAGGAACACTATGAAATGTAGAAGGTGAGGTCAGCTCCACATGTGTAGTAGACACATGTCTCCTCCAGGGGGATGGGACTTGTGTTGTCACTGGCTTGAGTTCTGACAGTTCAGCCTTGTTGACTTAGGAAAGGCCTGGGACAGAAGAGTGTAGCTGAGATAACTGCCTGCAGGAAGTACTGAATGGCCATGATGACAGCCTGTCAGTGCAGAGAGGTTTAGGGACAAATGGGAGAAAAGCCTCTGTCTTTCAAGTTGCTCACTACTTATGGAGGCTGGGTTGCAAAGGATCCTGTGGTGTTTTGAGCCACTATAGCTCACTTAGGCCCAGTGATAGCTATGCACAGTCACTCATACTTGCCAATTTCTGCTCTGTGAAGTTAGCTAGAGACTTTCTTAGGCGTTTAGCTCTCTGCTTTATATCCTTACAAAGGAACCTTAAGCTAGAGTAAATTCTTTCTTGTTTGTGGTCTTAGTATTTTATCACAGCAACAGAAATGAGACTTAATAGCATCTAAGGAAGGAAAATGGGCTGTGCTGTATGTCTATGCTTAAGTGGAATCAACGAGAGTCTTTAGTTCTGGTCCTCCATTTTCAGAGAATGCCAGCATTTTCTTAAGAATAGAATTATAATGCCTGGCTGTCTTTGATTTGAAAGGATCAGCCAGTTTGATAAGACTTAGAAAACTGTGACCCTGGAAAACCTGAACTCTTTATATGGAAGATGTATTATAATATATTATATTAAAATTAAAGTTTCTTAGAAACTTGCTCCAAGCTCTAATGACCAAGTAATTATTAATTTTGATTATCAACTTGATGGGATTTAGAATCAGCATGAAAATGTCTGAGCATGTTTGTGAGGTTTCTGTGTTACATTTTCTACATCAGTTTCTGATGGAGGTGGGAAGACTCACCCTAGATGTGAGTGACACTGTTCTGTAGCCCAGAGTTCCCAAACTGAATAAAAAGGAGAAATGGAAATGAGCAGCAGTGCCCCTGGCGTTCTTCCTCTGACTGGTTGCTTGACAGGGCTGCTTCTGCAACTGACTGGTTGCATTATAAACAGCTACATCACATTCTTGCTAACAGCCAGAATGAACTATTCCCTAAAACTGTGAGCCAAAATAAATCCTTTCTTCTTTATGTTGCTTTGACAGGTATTTTGTCATAGCAACAATACAAGTAACTAGTAGAGACCCAGATTTGCTATGAAAATAGTTAGGTTTAGTATTTTCATAATCAGCATTGAGCTCTTTATTTAGCAAGTGCACGTTGGCAGAAGGTGGACAGGGAGGGACACAGCAAGAGATATGTAATGGCATGGAAGGCTTCCTGGGAGCCAGATACTGAACTGGTTTGTAATGGAAGCTGTCACTTGTTAGCCTGTGAGATCATCAGTGGTAGCCAGGAGCAGTACTCTGACCTGGAATGAAGGCTGTGATCCATGGTGAGTACATGGCTAGGCCATGGCACTACTGTGTGCTATGATGGTTCCATGTGACATCTGCTCTCATGAGGGAGACCATTGCACTACTGTGTGCTGTGGTAGTTCCATGTGACATCTGCTCTCATGAGGGAATTGAGCAGTGCGCTGCAATACACGTAGAAGGGATACCTGACAAAGATTGGGATGGTCATTGTGAGACTTTGCTGGGGGAGAGAAGTCAGAGACCTGAAGGCAAACGGGACGGAGTAGACAAAAGAGGCAAGATGGCGCAGGAGGTTGATGATGCTGTTTCTTCTTCCAGACTGGCTGGTATAAAGCCTAGATCAACCATGAACTTGGTCTGTGATTTTGAACTAGATTCTTAAAGTCTGTCCTTAGTGGTTGAGTCCGTAATGTTGAAATGCTGCTGAGCACACCAGGTGCGGTGGTGGCAAAGATAAAATGTTCCAAATATCATCTCTGTTTCAGGATGTCACCTTAAGGTGGCAGACCGTAGTCACCTGGTGGGGACCTTGGAAGGGAAGAAAGTAGTGTAACACCTGCTGTGTGTCCTCCTCTCAGGTTACTTTGTGTTTAAGGCTTTGGGACATGATAGAGTGTAGGGTGGTGTATGTGTTTGTTTGTGTGCATATGTGTTTGTGGAGGCCAGAAGTTGATTAACTTTGGGTATCTTCCTTTATTGCTCTTGGTTTTCTTTTTTAAAATCGGGTCTCTCACTGAACCTGTAACTTCCTAATTCAGCTATGAGGATCCAGGGATCTACCTGTTTCCGTTTCCTCAGCACTGGGTTTACAGGCACACACTACTGTATCTGGATTTTCAATTCGTTGCTAGAATCTGAACTCAGGCCCTTACCAAGCACTTTATCAATTGAGACATCTCCTCAGTACCCCATTTCACTTCTTTTAAAACTGGAACTCAGAAAAACAAAAACAAAACCCCAACTGGAATCAAGATACTGGATCTCTAAACTGGTGTTCCCATTGCTGTGGGTGGTCAGTGTATGATCTCCTTCACTTTGGTGGAATATGTTCAGAAACTGAAATTTCCAAAAAGAAGGCTGGTACTGACCACAGCCTAAAAGTTCAAAGAGTTTAAACTGCATAGCACCAAGAAAACAGTTTAGTGTCCTTGGGCAGAGTCAGGTTGCTGCTGGTTGAGGTAGACAGCTTCCCAGTGCATTTCAGAGCCAAAGAGGAACAAAGGGGTTAAAATGTGCGAGAAAAACAAACACCAAGGGATTGACTCTAAGTGAGGAAGTAGGAGGGTTAGAGAAAGATAAGTTTAAGTGTGAGTTGTGGGAGAAGATTGAGGATGATAAGATTGGTAGTTGGGCTTCAACACCCCCCTCTTCTCCCCACCCCCACTCCCAGTTTTGGGACAGGAATCAACAGACTCTTTTATGCTGCCTTCCCAGCTTGCTTCTGGGGGAAGAGTCCAAATAGGCCCTCCATCCAGACCCTTTCGTACCACAGCTCAGACAACCTGTAAAGACATGCTTGACAAGGGCTTCTTATTTCTCTGATGCACTGTGAAGGGTCCCCTGTGGGTCTTGGCTAGCGTCATGGATTCCTTGGGGACACCAAAGGATGTGGGAGGTTCTTACTTGATTAGGGAAGGAAAAATACTGAAGGTGCCATCTGGCTCATGTGGATGTATTCCAGGATTCATCATTTGAGATCTGCTCTGCTGGGGTAATTGGGGAAGTAGGGTGAGGACTGCTCTATTTGATGTTTTCTAGATTGCAGAGATGTGGCACCAGTTTCTTTAGAATGGCTTTCATTCTTAGTACCCTGCTAGGAAGTTTTGAGGCTTTGCGGTTCAATTGTCCCTTCTTGCACTCAGAAAATTGATTACTAATCTATTTTAACAAATATAATGTTGACTTTTTATGCCCTAGGTCACAAGAATGGCCTTTGCTGGTAATTTGGGGGGGAGGGGGGGGACTGTGTTTTGGTTTGGTTTTCAAGACAGGATTTTTCTGTCTAGCCTTGGCTATCCTGGACCTCACTCTGTAGACCTTGAACTCTTCTGCCTCTGCCTCCATCCAGATGCTGGTAATTGTTTTTAAAGTTGCTTTTTTAAAATTTAGATGATATTAATGTCTGTAACAGTTTATAATCTTTTTTATTTAAATATTTATTATATAAACAATATTTTGTCTGTGTATATGCCTGTAGGCAGAAGACCTCATTACAGATGGTTGTAAGCCACCATGTGGTCCCTGGGAATTGAACTCAGGACCTTCAGAAGAGCAGGCAATGCTCTTAACCCCTGAGCCATCTCTCCAGCTCCAACAGTTTATAATCTTTAATGTTAAAAAGCAAGTTGAGCTGGGTAGTAGTGGCACTAGCTTTTAATCCTAGCATTGGGGAGGCAGAGACAAGCAGCTCTCTGTGAGTATGAGGCCAGCCTGAACTAGAGTGAGTTCAAGCCTGAACTAGAGTGAGTTCAGGACAGCCAGGGCTACCCAAAGAAACCCTGTCACAAGAAACCAACAACAACAACAACAACAAAAAAGTTGGTTGCAAGTAAATGTAGGAATAGTAAAGATTGTGAGATTCTGAATAAGGAGATTTATAGTGTATGTGTCTTAAGTGGTGGCTGAACTATGAAAGTATATATGAAAGTATAATCCAATGGGATTATTATGGAATTAAAATTACAGGGAACTATTATGTTTTTTTTCCTCCAGTAAGCATCTCTTTTCAGAATTAATCTTGAACTAGTTTGTAGACTTAATCCGTTGAGTATATCTAGAACTTCCGAATGTAATAAATAATTTGTTTCTGAGAGTAAAGAAGGTAAGAGAAGAAAAGGAAAGATTGTTGAAAAGGAGTTTTAAACATTTTAAAATTATTTTTCAGTATGAGTCCATGTATGGGTAAGTAGATATGAATACAGGTGCCTGCAGAAGCCAGAGTCAGATCCTCCTGGAACTGGAGTGAAAAGCCGTTGTAAGCTGTCTGGTTTGGGTGCTGGGAACTAAATTCAGGTACTCTAGAAGATTAATGCATGTCCTTTACTATTGAGACATCTTTTCAACTCCCCAAATAATTTTTTTTCAAGAGACAATGGTCATATCAGACAAGGGTATTATAGTTAGGACATTGAGTCTGGTATTTGTTTTCTTGTTGTGAATGAATCCTGTTGTGGACTAGAGAAACAAAAGGCCAAGAAAAGTGTGCATGGAGTAAAGGTGCCAGCAGAGTTCTTAACTATTCTCTAAGGCTCTGGTTAACAGTATCTGAGATGCTGGATTGTATACTACAATACTGACTTCCTGGGACACACCAGTGGAAACCCACTCTCTCCTCTGGTGTGTGTCAGGGTGTATCAGAGGACCCATAACACTTTCCATGGATAGGAGTAGGATTCTCCCTAAGTGAATGTCTATGTCAGTTTTACTGAAGTACAAGTACTTAGCTACTGTGAATAGGATTTGGGCAGAATGGCCTCATACCAGATCTCTAGTCATAGAGAAGCTTAGATCCATTGGCCTGCCTGTTACCTATCTGGAAACTGGTCTCTCCAACTAAAAGTTGGTGTGGAAAATACTGCTTCATCAATAACTAGGTGAAGCCCTTAAGTGGGGTTGGAGGTCGGGCATCAGATTTCTTTCTTAAATCCATGCTTCTACCCTCCATCATCACCTTGCATACTTTGAGCCCTCAATGGCCTAAAACTCGGTTTGTCTGCCAAGTTGACTTCAAACTGAAAGAGATCTGTCTCCTGAGTGCTGAGATTAAAGGTGTGTGCTACCACACTTAGCCATTTGTGTGCTCTTTTGTGTGGTCTTGTACCTACAGAGCAGAAGAATATGCTGAGAAGCTAGTCTTACTTTTGTGACAGTTATATGGGCTCCGGGCTAGAAATTCTAGATGTCACTAGTGTAAAGAGGTTTACGTGTGAGGGCACCGATGGACTGACCTTACAGGTTATCTATCCCAGTAAATAACCTGTAACTCTCAGATTTGATTGCTCATATCCTCTGCAGGGTTTATTAAATGTGTGCTGCTGGCCTGCACAGAGCTTCTGATTCAGTAGATCTGGGGTAAAGTTTGAAATTTTTACATTTTCCTGAGTTCCGCTGGTCTGAGAATCATATGTTAAGAACTACCAATTACAAATGGGATGAATAAAGCTATCTTACCCTTTTCAGAGCAACTTTTGGTGAAGTGGGGAGAGACGGGTATAAAGATTCTGAATTCACCCACCAACTAACTTAATTTTAAAACTAGGAAAATCTAAATATTAAGGGAGGGTCCGCAGGCCTTTGTCTTGTCTCCTCCAGATTGGTCTTGCTTTTGCAAACTATCCGACAGAAAGGAGTGGGACTTGGTAAATCCCTGACCTGGGTTACTTTGGCCATTTCCTCCCAGTACTATTCTGCCCTTTCTGGCAAATTGGGCTCTAAAGGCTACATTGCTTACATTACAGGGAGCCTTTCCTAAGCTTGGGCTCCGTGGTATGAAGGAACAAGAACCTGAGCTGGGGTACTTGCCATCAGTCCCATTTCTAGCAGCACTTGCCCAGGGGCCATGTAATGCTAAGATATATTTAATATCTTTCCCTATATCAGAAACCTAAGAATGATTGTTACTTGGTTTGAATTTTCCTGTGAAGACTTTTGATAAGCAGCACTGAGTCAGAATGGTGTTCAAAGACTGGCTGGCCAAAGTGAAAACAAGTTGTCTGTGTTGCTTTCCTAATGCCTGCTTCCAGAGAAGAATGACTTAATGTGTTTGTCATATCCCCACCCCTATACTCAGGGTTACCCTCCACACTTCATTACAAGACTTCACAGGCTGTTGATCTGTCTTTATTTCCAGGGTGCATGGGATTGTTAGCCAACTTTCTCTACTATCTGGCACAGTGTGGCCTGTGTTATGGGTTGTAGCAACAGGAAATTGTATCTGTCCTCCCTTTTCTTCCCTGTAGTTTCTCCCTTTATTTTTTTTAAAGATTTATTTATTATGTATACAGCGTTTTCCCTACATATATGTTGCAAACCAGAAGAGGGCACCAGATCTCATTACAGATGGTTGTGAGCCACCATGTGGTTGCTGGGAATTGAACTCAGGACCTCTGGAAGAGTAGTCAGTGCTCTTAACCTCTGAGCCATCTCTCCAGCCCAGTTTCTCCCTTGGTACAGTTGTCTTCCTCTCTGCTCACTTCCATCCTTCCCTCCTTACACCTGTACTCAGTGTAATTCCTTCCATTCCATTAGGGCTGCATACCCTGTATAAGTGTGTGAAGCGTCTCTTCAGGGCTCTCAGTCCCCTTCTCTTTTCTGTCCATGTTATTCTGGGTAGCTATGAGTTAGAGAAGGTTTTGTCCGAAAGGAGTTTGCTGTTCTGCAAGCTGAGTTTGACCCTGTTTTCTGCCTTTATTTCCTGCTGGAGCCTGGTGATGTTTGTATTGGCAAGCTAAAGGCCTTCTGACTTGAAAGGAATTAACATACTGCCTCAGAACCATTGTCTGGTCCTGTCTTTCTACCCTGTGACAAGGGAGCTAAAGATTTCCCAGCCTTGTTAATTGTTTCTATCCTCTCTGATCCAGCTGGGGCAGTTTCCAGGGAACTCAAGCACTGACTAGCCCAAGATCTCTCTTGAAACAGGCCAAGACTGAGGTTGATTTCATTCATTTTTAAGTAAAATGATTAGTCTTTTGATGATTTCATTAATTTCCTCCCTTCTGAACTCCCTCTTGTTAGCAGTAATTGGAAATCCTGACTGTTTCTCATTTCCCTGACCACACTGCTTTAATCTAGGCAGCTTGGTACCGTATTCTGCTTTTTAATCTGCTGGAAGTGTGGTTTGAAGATGGTTTTAATGACTGGCTTTGGCTGGATTTTCCAAAAGCTGAGGCTGTTGCTGTGATTAACTTCACACCTACCTAGAGCCTAGGTGGGACAGGTAGAGGAGAAGAATCCTACCACAGAGTGCTCTTTTCTCCCAGGAAGGATGTCTGCAAGTTTTTCATTGCTCATTTTTAGTACTCAGCATTTGTAGACTTCCTGGAATGTGACATGCACTGTTGAGGTTCCCAACAGTGGGAATCCCATGTGGGAATGCAGAAGCTTCAGCAGTTCAGATTCCAGCAGGGTGCTGGCTCCCCAGGGATCTCCCGGCCTGCAGTAACACCTGTAAACATTTTCACAGTTGTAATTCTATTTCTTGTGCTTCTCCATTCTTGACTCTAAGAAAAATAAATAATACAAACCACCTCAGGAGGCCAGAGTCAAAGCAGATAGTTGTAGCTGCCTGATGATAGTTGTACAGCTAGATGTAGAGCAGATTTGTGCGTATTTTATTATGTTGTTATCCTTGTAAGCATGATGCAATTCATAAAGGATGAAGCTGGGATTAGAACCCAGATCCTTTCATTGTAAATCAAATACTTTTTTAAAAAAGAGATTTGTTTTTATTTTATTTATGTGAATGTTTTGCTTGCATGTATGGATGTACACCATACACATTCCTGGTGCCTATAGAGGCCACAAGAGGATGTGGAACTAGAATTAAAGGTGGTTGTGAGCTGACATGTGAGTGCTGAGGACCCAACCTTAGTTCTCTACAAGAGCAGTAAGTATTCTTAACCACCAAGCCATTTCTCCAGCCCCTCTAATATTTTTGTGCTACATAATTTTGTCTGTTTTGTTTTAACACTGACCTCTCATATCACTGTCTAGTATTGTTTTAATAACTTAAAATGTTTTGCTATTTTGAGACACAGTATTTTCTAAAACTTGTCTCAGCCTCCTAAGTGCTATGATTGAAGGCATGCACCCCTGCTCAGCCTCTTGAGTATTATGGGCCATTTGTGTTCATGTAATAGTTCCTCTCACAGGATAGAGGGTCCTACAGTCTACGTGGGGGCGGGAAAAGAGAGGGAATCTTAGTTTCTCTTGAGTAATTCACACACTGAATGACTTCTAGCAAAGCTTTGAGAAGAGCTGAAACTTAACTGGGGCTAGTAGAAAGGCAGGATCCAAATCAGGTTTCAGAGAAGGGGAGTTTTGGTTGTTAGTTGACTTCTTGGCACTCTGGGGTGTAGGAAAGAGGCTGAGGTTTGTTTGATTTCTTCATTAGACTTATGAAAAACTGTGTCATTTGAGGTGATGCTTTTACCAGTCTGCTGGGCTGTAGTGATGGTAGGAATCCTTTAACTCTACCTGAATAGAAATTGTGGTAGACAATGAGAAGTTCAAGTGTTAGTCTCTGAGCAGCATTGCTTGGCAGCAGGCCCTACCAATAGACAGGCAGGAACAAGTGACACTTTGTATTGTTGCAGTCTTCCTGTGGGCCTCTGGTGTTAGGACTCTCAGCTCTACAAGTGTTACCTTGTGTGGTCCTGGGAAGTTGGGAAACTGGAATTTAAATCCAGATCCTCTCATCTATACAGGTATCTAGTCTGCATGCATGTATGTTCACCATGTGGATATACATACAATATGCTCACACAGTTTTTGGCTGTGGCTGCAATTGCAGCTTCCAGGAAGGCTGTGGCATCAGGATTCCTTAGCCCTTCACACTGGCCTGTGTTACAGTTCTTGTTCCAAGGTCTAGACCTTTAGCCCATTGACAGCTCTCTGAACTCCTGGCAAGTAGAGCCTGCAGTTTCTCTTTGGCTCCTTCCTGCTTTTATCCTTCTGCCTCATCTGTCTGCCCTCACTTGTCATCTCTGTCCTTCTATGTCCCTTCTTCCTGCCCTGGTTTCCCTTGAACTGTTCAGCTGCTGCTGCTTCAGCTGTTTTCACAGCCAGTCCCGCCAACTGTTTGGCTATCTCTCCATACAATTGTTCTTCTCAGTCTGCGCTAGTAAAAGTAGGCAAGAAAAGACTACTTGAGAGAAACCTAACCCTGGTGCTGCAAAAATAATAGGAAGCAGCCTAGGAGAGGTATTCCAACTGACTCACCAAGTGACCCTAAAGCAGCCTGCTTTCTTAGCACCAGTAGTCAGCCTCTGCTGGGCCACCAGCCGTACTTCCTTTCTGGCCTAGGGTTGCAAGGCCATCCAGAGTTCACTGAGGCCGTAATAACAAAAAGTCTGGTGAAAACTATTTTAAACAGCCCTTGCCTAGGCCCTGCCTTTAGGATCCCAGCTGCAGTTTTCTCAAGGCTGGAACATTGTAGATAGCCAGAGCTGGTAGATGGTAGCTGGTCTGGCTGTTTGACCAACCGTTCTTTTAAGGTAGACAGGCAGAAAGAGATTTTAATAGCAAGAACTCAAAAAACTTAACCATTAACCGTGACTTTAGCAGTGCTTAACACTTGCCCAGTGCCCCAGGGATTGGTGGGTCTTTTTCATCTGCCCCAGCGCCCTTTGTTTGCTGTGCTTTTAAAATCAGATTCACATCCCTGTACCGACCTGAGGAGCAGACCAGCAACCCACATTCTTTAAAAAACAATAAATAAATAAAAATGTGAAACAGTTTCTCAGATTATCAGTTCTCCTCGCTGAAGAGAGGAAACTGATTTTTTTTTTCCTTTCACCCCATGCCCCCCTTATTCTGTGGCAGTTGGTGAAGGTAGACCACACCAAGATACCAATCCAAAAACATTCTGGTGCCTTCTATGATTTCAGAAAGCATGAAAGGTCAAGGCTCTGAATTTCTACATCCTGTCTCGAAACAAACAAAGACAAAAAAAAAAAATATGTATACAGGACTTGTGGCATATACCCCTAGCAGCAGGGCTGTTGGATTGTGGGACATTTATGATTCCTACATTGTACATCTTGCCAGTTAGCTCTCCAAAATAATTGTGCCAGTTTATGCTTCTGCTGAAGTATAAGAGAATTATTTTTTCTTAACAATTTCTTGACTTGTTTGTTACAGCTTATATTGTGAGTTTGTCCATCTAATAAATAAGTGAAATCTTCATAAGGCTTTCATTTTTATTTCCTTTGTTATTTCTTAGTTTGTAGGTTGTTTTAGCTTTTTTTAATAACTGAGATTCTTGAAAGAGAATTTCAGCCTTGACATGGCCTATACCAAGTGTATGGTACTTTCTCCCCTACTGCTAATGTCTGTAATAACAGTAAAGGGACCTGAGAGTAGTTTAAGAACCAACGCTGTTTCAACTGTTATTTTTATTAGTATTTTTTTTTTCTCTCTGGGATATGGTTTCTTTGTCCTGCTTCAGATATTCTTTCAGGATGTATGAGATGGATTAGCAGGTAAAAAGTGCTTTCATGCAAGCCTGGTGGGAGGAGAGAACCGACCCTAACCTCCACAGACACACTGTAGCGCATGTGCCCCCACACAGCATGTGTACACACACAATAACCAGTTTTTTAATTTAGAAAATATATTCTCTTATCCTAATTTTATAAAGATAGATTCTAATATTTTCATCTAGAAGTTTTAGGGTGTATTTTATGACTGGCACCTCCCATTTCCCAGGACTTTCAACTACTAGAAATAATGTTTAGCTTTATGTCTTCCCTCAAGACATAAAATTGGTCTGGGGATGGGATGTGGGTGGGAATGGGAGCAGGGATGCAGAGGTTCTACCACTTTCTCCAGACTGTCTTTTAAAGAGAGGCATCTGGCATTTTGCAGACTACAGCAGTGATTGATTCCCTGATGTGGTGCATATTCTTTGAATCCCTAGTTTTGTAGCTTGCTGTCCAGAGGCCAGAATCTGCCAGTGACAGAAATTCTAGAAGCATCCCCAGGAAGCACTGGTGTTCTTATTTCTGGTGGTATCTGTGGGGGTGGATAGGTGGGCACATAGCCAGTCGGTTAACAGTAGTCAAGGGCAGAAATGATAGCCCACTCCATGGAAAAAAATAGCTGACATCCAATGTCTTATATCTCTTATTGGTTTTCCTATCTCCAGTATCATCTCTGTTGCTCTCTCCACAAATCTCCCTTCTATCGTGCTGCCAAAATAACTCTTAAAATCTCAGACTTGGAGTGATTACACACAAACAGTTTTAACCCTCATCTTTTCTTTTAGCTTTTGTCCAAAACTTACATCCCTATCATACATCATGGCATGTGCCTCCTTGCCTTACTTATGCTGTTTTTTTCTAATTCAAATGTTGCACTCCAGTTGTCTCTCAGACCTCAACTCTGTCATAGTGAGAGGATGGTTCCCTTAGCCTCTCTGTTAACTCAATTAAAATGAAGCTTTCAAGTTAGCCCTCCTACTAGGGGTGGGGGACAGGGTGGCACTTGTGCTTGCTAAGCAAGCACTCTATCACTGACCTAAATCCCTCACTCTCTAAGTTATTTTCTGTCTTTGTTTTAACTTTGTAGGAGGAAGAAAGATGATGTATCTCTAGTCCTTCCCTCAAGTTCCTTCCCATAAATTCTATTTATAGGGTTAGCCCCTGTCATTTTGCAGCCAATTGTTTAGTAACTTCAAGAAAAGAGGATTTCTTGTGGTTTAAGCAGCTGATGGAGACATCCTAATAAATTGTCTTTCAGCGTAGCTTGCCTGCAGTAAGGGGGCACATTGAACAGACTCATAGAAACACTTAAGTTCTCCCTTTCCCCACCTTTGATTTTCATGCTGCTCATTTTAAAAAGTAATAAATTGCTATCCTGGTATATTTTGAAAGTGATGTGTGAGTTATTACTGCTGCCTAAAGGAAGGTTCTAATCAGAGAAAGAATTTTGGGTAGTACAGCAGATTCAAAGTAAAATTTAATAAACTTGGATAATAAAATTAAGGCAGATTAATTTTTGTTTTCCGAAATTGTTTTGTAGCAGGAATCCATGTGGTTACCCAGAAAGGAAACTCCTAATTTATGGTCTAGGGTCAAAACAGCAACAATAGCGGAGGATAGACTGGAAAAGAGGAGGGCCCTACAGAGACACTTTGTGGGAATTTTCTACATCCAATAGAGTTGAGCTTTCTTTAGCAACTTGTTTATGGCCTTTTCATTATTCTTGAGAATAGCTACTATAAAGACGAGGCTAAGTAGGACAATAAAAGGGGGAGAGAAAATATTATATATTCTAGTCATCAGGAAAATGCTGGGGGTTGATGTATTACAAGCTGCCATCTAGCCCAGGCAAACAGGCTAAATAGGAATGAATTCTCAGGTTTGGTAGGGGTTTTATGCCAAAGAAATGGGATTGGAACCCTCACAAATGCTGTATGAATATATAAGATGTTATCAAGACATGGGGGGGTGGGTGCAGACAGAAACCTGAGGGAAATTTCCTTTGTGGCTGATGTTTTTCTTTCTTCTTCCATGACTGATGAGTACCTCCAGTGTCATAGTAATATAGTAGTTTTAATCTGGGAGATTGATAAACCTTGCATACCAGGCAGATTGATAGGAATTTTCTGTTTTTCCTAGGTTTTTACATGTTTCCTGCTCTGTAAACAGAGACGGTTCTTTCGTTTCCTGGCCACTCAGACCCAAATAATCACACAGAAAGTATATTAATTACAACACTGTTTGGCTTATTAGCTCAGGCTTCTTATTAACTAACTCTTACATCTTAAATTAATCCTTTTCTATTAATCTGTGTATCACCATGAGGCTGTGGCCTACTGGTTAGGTTCTGGGGCGTCTGTCTTCTTCGGTACCTACACGGTATCTCCCTGACTCCTTCTACTCTCTCTTCCAGCCTGGCTATATTCTCCCCTGCCGTAGGTCAAAGTAGCTTTATTCATTAACCAATAAAAGCAACACATATACAGAAGGACTTCCCACTTCACTGTCCTGAAACCAGTCACTCTAATATAAGGTAGAAAACCAGAGCTGGAGAGATGGCTCAGAGGTTAAAAGCACCGGCTGCTCTTAAGGATCTAGGTTTAATTCCTAGCAACCACATGGCAGTTCCCAACTGTCTGTAACTCCAATTCCAGGATCTGACATCCTCACATAGACAAACATGCAAGCAAAATACCAATGCACATAAAAAATAAAAGAGAAAACCACCTTATAATCTAGCCAGGTGTACGGATGCAAAATGTACCCTCCCCGCTTTTTGCCTCTTTTTTTTTTTTTAAATAATAGTGTGACTATAGCAAAAAGATTTTATCACCATCCAAAAGAGTCATTGTGCAGTTATTTTTATGTAACAAGTGCTGTAATGTAACTGCAACGTGATTGGATTTGCACTCAAGTTTTTGGGGCACATCCATTGTTTAAGATTTGTAAAGAGAGCTGGGTAGTGATGGCACATGCCTTTAATCCCAGCACTCGGGAGGCAGAGGCAAGCGGATCTCTGAGTTCGAGACCAGCCTGGTCTACAAGAGCTAGTTCCAGGACAGGCTCCAAGGCTACAGAGAAACCTTGTCTCGAAAAACCGAAAAAGAGAGAGAGAGAGAGAGAGAGAGAGAGAGAGAGAGAGAGAGAGGATATGTAAAGAGGAAAAGAAGAGTCTAGACTTCAGGGACCATGCAGGATCAGGTGCATCATCTGATAATGCTAGGATTCTGGAAATTACACTGAGTTCCTGTTCCTGTTTTTCCCCTGCATGCCCCCATCTCTCCTGTTTCTGTGTTGCAGCTTTGCCAAGGATAAAGGGCCTAGATGTCAAATCCTTTTCTCTCTCTGCCTTGGCAGGGAAACTGATCTGGTTTCCAAGAAACCATTTTTGCACTTGGGGGCTTTTTTTCCTTTCTCTTATGGGAAGTTGCTTCATCATTTCCCAAAAATACACAGCACCTCTTGTTTAAACAGGGTGCCTTTTAAGAGCTTTGGAGCCTGCAGCAAGGGTGGGGTTGTGAAATCTTTTGTTTGATGCTTGATGCAAGTTGGAATGTGGGCTGTCTGTAGGCAGAAGTCTCAGATTGGCTAGGACTGAGTCAGGAGTGGCCTGTGAAAAACAGGGACTCCATGGAAAACAAGAACCTTGAGTGTTTTTGAGCATTTGGCTTGTCTATGATATCAACCTTCTGGACACAGGCTCTGTCTCGTGTTTGTCCAGTAACTTAAATGTGCTCCAGGTGGTGAAAGTAGAAAGTTTTGTCATGAGTAACTCGTGGCTGCTGAACAAGGAGGACACACACATTTTAAAATAGTGAACATTGATGAGGTGGCCGAGTGGTTAAGGCAATGGACGGCTAAAATAGTGAACATATTATTGTAGAATTGTGTGCTTGATTGTTGGTATCAGAGACTTGAGTTCAGAAAAGGAAATTTCTGAAGGAGATGCTAAGATACAGCTAGTCTTTGATTTGAGTTTGAGTTCAGCTGTGGAAAGGCACTTATTTGGCAGAAACCCTGATACCGATAGAAGTTGGCACCATTTGAAAGATTCTTGAAGAAACATCATGATGGAAAATCTGCTTAGAAAAGGTTAACCTATGAGAGCAAAATGGAGTATGCCCCTAGATAGGCAGTAGAAAGAAGCCAGCTGCCCATAGTTGAGAAGGAAACCATGAAGGTAGGCATTGGGAAAGAGGGGTGGCTGACAGAAAGTTTGCCATTTTTATCTTTGTCTTGCTTGATCATGCAGTGGTGGTACCAGTTTCTCTCATGGGACCTAGCAGCTAAAGCCCTAAGCTGTTGCTGGCTCTATGATCAGCTATTGGAATAAATAGCTTTAACCTGAATAAAGCTTTAACCAGATCCTGTTCCAGGTGGAGGTGAAGTTTCCAGGTGTTATGGTTTTGGTCCCTTTTTTTTTTATTTTAAATTTATTTATTTATTAAGGATTTCTGCCTCGTCCCCGCAACCGCTTCCCATTTCCCTCCCCCTCCCCCGATCAAGTCCCCCTCCCTCATCTGCTCGAAGAGCAATCAGGGTTCCCTGACCTGTGGGAAGCCCAAGGACTGCCCACCTCTATCCAGGTCTCGTAAGGTGAGCATCCAAACTGCCTAGGCTCCCACAAAGCCAGTACGTGCAGTAGGATCAAAAACCCACTGCGATTGTTCTTGAATTCTCAGTATTCCTCATTGTCCGCTATGTTCAGCTAGTCCGGATTTATCCCATGCTTTTTCAGACCCAGGCCAGCTGGCCTTGGTGAGTTCCCGATAGAACATCCCCATTGTCTTAGTGTGTGGGTGCACCCCTTGTGGTCCTGAGTTCCTTGCTCGTGCTCCGTCTCCTTCTGCTCCTGATTTGGACCTTGAGATTTCTGCCTGGTGCTCCCATGTGGGTCTCTGTCTGTCTCCTTTCATGGTTTTGGTCCCTTTAAGAGACAAGCCACACCCATTCCCCTCCCCATCCACTGAGGCAGGCTGATCTTCAGCTTCCAGCCTGAGCTCGTTCTCTTTTCCATCTTCCTCTCGGAGAGGCAGCTTCGCTTCTGCCTCTCTCCCCACTTCTCTGCTTCCCCCCCCTCCCTCTCTCTCTGTCCCCCCCTTCACCCTTCCTCCTCCATAACCCCCTGAATAAACATTCAACCTCACCCTGCATGTCGTGTCTATCCATGTTTCTGTCTTCTGCCCGCCCGCCATGTGTCTCCCTGGCTGGAACCAGCCATTGCTCGGGGACCAGCAGCCATTTCTGCCTGGGACTGGCTGCTCCCAGGGCCCGCTGCCTGCCACCACATGGCCCGCCGCCACCATTTGGGACTTACAGCATTTCTGCTGCCTACTGCTGCGGGGGATCTTGTAGCATTTTTTAAAAAAGAACAACACCAGGGATCCCAGTGGAGTCTAGCATAACGTGATCATTTTAAAATGAGATTGAAGATTATTGCTCAAGTCTTGGGGACATCAGTCACCTCATACGTATTTGGCAGTGAAAGTGTTTCTAAAAACCCTAGCCAACGTTGAGTGAAATAGTCTTCACTTGTATCTGTCCGCTTTACAATTTTTCAAAAAAACAAAACAAAACAAAAAAACCTTGGGAAGCTTTGGGATTTTCCTAAATTAAAAGAGATAAGTCAAAATAAGTCAAAGGTGTTTTTTGTTGTTTGTTTGTTTACTCAAGACAGGATTTCTCTGTAGCCCTGGCTGTCCTGGAACAGACTGGCCTTGAACTCAGAAATGTGCTGGGATTAAAGGAGTGTTCCATTCTGCCTGGCTAATAAAACTGTTTGACTTAGCAAAAAGGTTTTTTTAATAGAGAGAATATAATTGTTGCTCTCGTTAAGAAATGGAAATTGGGGGAAATTAATATTTATTGAGAGATCCTGTGGGAATGAACAAGCATAAACACACTCAACACTCATCTCAAAATTCTATTAACTCCTCATAGACATGGGGAAAGTAAGATGATTTCCTACAGAAAGTGAATGCATTTCCCTTCTATCTGCTGGTCCTTGGTGGAGCTGCCACTCCCCACAGACCTGGCTCAGGTACTTGGCAGAGACCCTAGAAAGTGAGCATTTCTTTTCGAATCAACCTCATTTGTTGCCAGGCCGTGATGAGACTCCACCAAGGAATTTGGGGCTCATAAGGCAGAAAAAGTGCTAAGGAGGAGTCCTGAGTTTTCAACATAAGCCCCATTTTCTGCCCTTAAACAGCAAAATCTTCCTCTTTTCTTGAAAGCTTGTATTTGGGTTTGTGTTGTGAAGTATCTCACTATGGTTGAGTAACAGTCCTCTAAAATAGCCCTCTTCTGCCAGAGTTACAGAACTTTGCAGTTTGTCTTTTTCTGTCTACTGTTGAGAAGATTGAGGGTACCCAGGAAGGAGAAAGCACCAGGGCTAGAGTTCAGAATCAGCCCTAAAGCATATTTTAGTTTCTGCCCTTTCGGCTGAGTGGTTTTGTTTGGTTTCGCAGGCAAAGGACTGACCTTAGAGGACATTGTCCAGTTGTGTTGGAGAAGTGAACACATTGATTATGTTTGCCATAACTGAGCTGCTCCCAGCTGAAGAAACTCTTGTGCTATCAATACTGTTCCACCAGGAGGCCGTGCTGGAAGCATCTTCAGGGCTCTGTCTGCATAGTTGACAAGTCTTTTCAACAGTGTAGGAGCTGGAGAAGCCCAGGATGAGCTATCATGTGAGTTGCAGGCTTGTATAGGTGCTGACTAACTTGGCTTTCCTAATGAGGCACAGCAAACATCTGACTCTGGATTGCAGGCATGCTTTCTGGAAAATGCAGGTGTATATGTTGAGTGCCAGAGACCCGTGGTCGTAGCCACATTCCTCATTTGCAGGTGAGGGTGCCTAAAAATATATTTTCTCAAGTTGTATTACAATGACTCTGAGCCCTTGGAAGTAGGAGCCTCCAAAGCAAAATGGAGCAGTTTACTTCTGGACATTTAGGAGCAACCTGCTTTCTGGTCTGTTGTAAATAACATCCTAATACCTCAGAGTAATAAATTTGGACAGTTGTGCAGCAGCTGATAAAGAACTCGACATCATACTGTGAAAACAGACTCATACTCTAAGCTGTGTTGCCTGTTCCCTATACTCTGCAGGAGAACTTTTAGAATTTAATCTTCATTTTGTAAGGTTAAACTAAAAATGGGAAATGAAATTGCTGATTCCAGTTATAAGAAGTGTAGGTCTTATGAAGTTTATGTACTTGAAGAATTTGCAGTTTAGTCAGTGAATGTGTCAGAGGTGGGGGGACGACACGACAACAATGACGTAATATTTACTTGAGTGTGAGTCAGCAGCCCTGCTCAGCAGTGAAGAAGAGAACACATGTACAGCTATGGACTGTTGTTTGAAATACCCAGATTGTACTGTCCCCAGTTATAGTTAAAAGGCAGGGTATAATTAAGCATTGTTAGTGTCCTTTTCTGGCTGAGAACATGGCTTCCTTTTAGTATGTAAGCCCATTGTGTGACATTGAGGGGCCATTCAGGAAGTAGGGGGACAGGTTCTACTATAACTTTAAGTCATACAGAAATAAAATTTCTTTAAAAGGCTTTTCTAAAACTGGGAGCGTGTTTTCTGGAATATATTGTGTGGGTCCCTAGCCTCTTCCTGTAGTAACAACTACACATTGTGCTCACTCATATATACTCATTTCTGTTGTCTTAATTCCACCTAGATATTTTAACCCATGGTTTTAAGTCTGTAAAATAAAAGCTGCCCTGTTCCAATATTGTTAGCTTTCTCTAACTTGCAAATCCTCAAGTGTGAGGAGTTAAAAGAGAACCATCAAACAATAAACCAACTCCTAAGCTGTGCCTTTTCTGTTTTCTAGCCCTTGTCCCCAACTTTGTGAGTATTGAGTTGTTAAGTATGTGCTTTAAATAATAAGGTTTTTAGGAAAAACTAATTAATATCCTACACTGGGTTACCATTGTCGTAGAAAAATCTCTAGATGTGGAAGTATGGGGAGCCTCTTCAATGCCTGGCTTGTCACTGAGTAGAGTTGATAAGCTACAGTGTCTTTCATAATTGCTGCTACAAGATTTTAATTAAGAGAATTCAGCTGTGGCACCAGCTGGGGATGTCTGGCGTTGTGGAGGATTGCAATTAGATGCTATATATTCTATCTTCTTTTTCCCCTTTCAACTTTTGTGGTGTGCCTTTGAGAAGGAGCTTTTAGTCTCAGCAGTATAAATACTTTAATGTGCTTAATTATGTAATCACACAGTTATACTCCGCTGTGTACATACACGCATTTTATGGATTCTTTAATTCCTCTTCTAATACTGAAATGTCTAGTCTGCTTTTTAGTTGGAGGCAGACAATGCATTGAGCAAGAAAAGGAGGACCAGAGACGTTTAGTGATTTTTTTTTTTCATCTGGTTATGCTCTATCCTTCTGTCTCCCTACTTTATGGTCATGTTCTTTAATGGCTGAAATAATTAACATCTCATTTTCCTAGCAAATGCCAGGCAATTTATGTAAAATTAGATTTTTATAAAACTTATCTTCTATTAATTTACAGATGGAGCCTTTAAGTTACGTCATTTTTCCCAACTCTTTGTTCCAAGCACATGTAGGGGCATAAACCTGGCATAGGAGAATCTGACATGCAGGCACAATGGGACCCATTGATTTCTGGCATTGAGTTTGTGCAGCGAGGACCTGTGACCCCAGCTGTTAGAACTAGAACCTAGGAGCAGCTGCTTTCTTGGATCCAGTCCTCTAGGGATGCACTTCCATCTGCTGCCATGTGGCAGCCTGGGAAAGAAATTGACCCCAAGTCATCTTTTATTCCTTTTTTCATTACCCTCCAGTTTTTTTCCCTCTCCTCTTGCAAACCTGAGAAGCAAGATGACTGTCCTGGAAAACTTCCATGATTTTCTTCCCCTTTTCCTGATTCTACCTCACTGCACATCCAGTTCCATTGGGAAACACTTATTTCAGAAGTATGTAAGCAGATTTATATGCCTGGCTTCTTCAGGAGAAGAGTTAGTACCGTAAAGCAGACTTTCATTTTATTATGAGCTGTGCACTTCTACATTTTAGGACTGGAAGGACCCTTAGAATGCTCATTTCTTTGGAGAAGAACCCAAAAGTTCACATTCCTAGTCTTGCATTTAGGGCCTTCTCTAATTATCTGAACCAGACACCAGGCTGACATCTCTCCCTCTGCATTCCCCTAAAATAGGAGCTGACTATGTCGGCCTGGCTGGCTTGAACTTGCAGTGCTGAGATTAGAACTGGCTGCAACACCTAGTTTACCAGTCTGTCTCTGTCTCCTGCTAATACTGGACATATTTGCTACTTTTTTGTTTGTTTGATTGGTTTGTTTGATTTGGTTTGAGAAAAGGTTTCTTCCTGGAACTCACTCTGTAGAACAGACTGGCCTCGAACTCATGGAGATCCACCTGCCTTTGCCTCCCTGAGTGCTGGGATTAAAGGCATGTGCCACCACCCCCACTTTATTTGTTATTTCTTATACACAAGCCACCTCCTTTTGCTTTTCTGTCTTTGCCGTATTTCCATCCCCAGTATGTTCTTCCTGTTCTGCTTATCTCTGTCACAGTCTTTTATCCTGTGGTGACAGGTCCTATTTACCGTCTAATTGGAACTCTAATTTCTCCTTCTCTCCTCATTTCTCCATTGGGTTAATCCTTTTTCAAAAACCTCTCGTATCCCTTATTGATTTATGCTGTGGTCACTTCCTAACCAAGAGTCCCAAAGAGAGTAGGGCCTCTCTCTTTTTCATCATTTCTACCTGCCTTCCTCCATTGCCTGGCACAGTGCTTGGTACTTAGGAAAACTTTCTCAAGGGAATGGATGGATAAATATGATCCTTATGTGAACTCTGAAGCTTAAACAGAGAGTAGATGAGATGTTACTATTTATTATAGGCTACTTGGGCTCTTTGTCTATAACACTAGAGAGACTGGATTCTCATCAAGGACAGATGCTCTTGAATTTGTAGCACCAGGGACATAGTAAGTATTCGATAGATGATTTCTAAGTTAATGAAGTAACAATAGGATGAAGAGTTTTCATTTTTTTATTGTCTTCTAGGTAAAGGTTGTTAAATCTACTCTTTAGATAAGATTAAGGGATATTTCCATTTACTAAATGTTGCATTTGTATGTTGCTGTCTGTAGACATACAGAGTAGGGTAAGGCTTATCTGTAGGCACAAGTAGGTGAGGCTCTGTCAGATAATATCTCCTGACCAGGATTGTTAGACTGGCCAATCAAAAAAAGGCTTGCTAGAAGCTGGGTACAGTGGGATATACTATAATGTAGCTACTTGGAAGGTTGAGGCAGGAGGATCTCAATTTTGACTGTATAACAAGGCCTCATCTTAAAACAACAGCAAAGGCTTTCCTCTGCTTTCCAGAATTTAATAGTCACCAAAGGGAATAGGGTCATGAACTTCAGCCTGATTTAAAGCCTACCTGGTTGCATAGAGAGTTCTAGGCCAGCAATGGCTCTATGGTGAGACCCTGTCTTAAAAATAATAAATAAGCCAAGTGTTGTGGTACACACCTTTAATCCCAGCACTCAGGAGGCAGAGGTGGGCAGATCTCTGTGAGTTCCAGGTCAGCCAGGGAGACATAGACCCTATCTCAAAAAACCATAATACTAAATAAAACATTGAATTCAGACTGTGTAATTTGTCTAGACCCAAGGTTTTACAGATTAATTACAGATTGATTTTTGTAGTATGTATGTATGTATATATTTGTTTTGTTCTGTTTTAAGACAAAAATCTTACTGTGTAGCCTAGGCCAACTTTGAACTTTGTATCAACTTCCTCAAACACTAAGATTACAGATCTATGCCACCATGCCAAGCTCACAAATTGCTGTTTTGAGGTTGCTTTATGTGATGGTCAAGGGACACATGCCAGAGCCAGACTGATTAAGTACAGGCTCATAGAACAGGCAAATCCTAGACCTTTAGTAATGATCAGGCACTTGCTTTGGACTTTGCATGAGTTTAGACTAGATTGACTATAATTCAAGCCCAGTCTGATCTTCATAGTGAGTTCCAGGCAGCTACTGCTGTCTCAAAAAAAGAAAAGAGAGAAATTTAAACTAGTCCTGAAGAGATGGCTCAGTAATTAAAGAGTACCTCCTGATTTTGCAAAGGACCTGTGTTTGGTTCTTAGGACCCACATGTGGCTGCCCACAACCACTTCTACTGGCACCTGCACATACAGAGACAGACGTATACATACAATTTTAAATGAAAACTAAGTGTGGCTTCCTCAGAGAACAATACATGGAAGGAGGAGTACCAGGAAAGAGATAAGAAGAGTAAAGGCATTGCTGAGCCCGTACAGAGCAGCCTGATGGTCATCACTGGATGGCAGAAGGGAAGAGCAAACAAACCGTCAGACACGACTGGCACTGCTCAGTGGTAGTGTTTCCATAGTATTGTGAGGCCCTTGGTCAATCCTCAGCAGCACAAAACAACAAAGAAACAAAAGACCCCACAACCCCCAATAACAGTACAAATACTCTCACTGTTCACGATCAGCTGACATAAATTCTTCTTGTGGGACATGCAGACCATGATTTTATGGTGATGTATATGTGAGACAAGGTGATTCATGTTGATAAATGCTATTCTCTTCCTCATTTGCACAAGAGAGACTAAGTTTGTTTTACATTTAAATGTATGCTTCTTAAATGGATATACCTAGACATTACTTTTAGATGGTAGAGGAAATGAAGCTACAACTTTGACCTTTATATGATGCCTCTAACTCTATTTTTCCTGGAATCCCTCAGTTTATTATCATAGTTACCCTCTGACAGTGAGCAGCTGTCTATGGCATCCTCCTCCATCAGACAGCTTAGGTAGGAGCTAGGATGAGGAGATGAGACCGGGTAGCCATTGCTACTGAGAAAAAAATAAACTCCTTTGATTTCTCTTGACCTTTCTCTACCACCCAAAGGTAGTACAATAATATGTTAGCACGCCCAGAATATCCTGACTCCTTAGCTTTGTGATCATCTTTCCATCCTGGGCATAGAGAACAGCTGTGAGCTGTGCTCCATAGCTAACTGAGCGGGGAGAGACGGGTGGCTAGCAGTGTTGGCTGACTAGATTGGTGGCCTGGCCTGGAGTAGCAGGATAAAGGAGAATACCCTCATGCCTGACCCTTCTTCTAGCAATCATAACACTGGGAAGGGAAAAGGACCCAACCCAGCTGTCAATCTGTTCTCCCATCCTTCCTGGGCTGTGAAAACAAGAGGTGAAAGGCTAACAGAACATATGGAGGCCATTTGTCAGCCAAGTGCAATCTAAGCTCTGCAGCTGAAAGGGGAAGGGGAAAGGGGGCTGGCTCATCTGCTGAGATGGTGCAAAGGACGAGCAAAGGAGTTTCCATCCTGCTGTTTTCTGCCAGTCCGCTCTATGTAGCTTCAGAGCCTGTTCTGGAACTAGCTCCTGTAGACCAGGCTGGCCTTGAACTCACAGAGCTCCACCTGCCTCTGCCTCCTCTCCAGTGCTGGGATTAAAGGCGCGCACCACCACCCGGCTCTGAAATAGTCCCTTTTTTATGTAAGTCTTTGTCCTGCCCCATTCAAAACTCAAAAATATGGGGTTTAGCTTACTTACTCTGTAAAGTAAATGTAAAAATGTTTTAGTGCCTATTATATGTGCATCATTTTCATGAATGTTGTTTTTATTAATTGGCTCATTACACTGGTAGAACTAGATATTGCTGTCGAATAAGGCTCAGAGAAAGACGGGGCGGTTGATAGGTCACAGAGTGGATCCTTGGGTCAAACTCAGATTTATTTGTTTGACACCTAAGACCATACTCTGACCCTTTCTGGTCTGATCCTGTTAGGCAGGCAGTGTGTTTTCATGATTAGCTAGGGGCTGATTTAGAGAATAAGAGATTTATTTACTTGCAGAGAGATTCGGTTATGTGGCCCATTCTAGTTAGAAGCAAGACAGTGTTTGCAGTGAGTAAGCTTTTGCAAGCTCTATACCATTTTCTATTAAGTATTTACTATCTGTCACTCGGGACCAAACCAAATCCCTGTCCTATAGTGTGGACAGATGGGTGGTGGCTCTTAGTGAAGAAATGGAGAAAGGGTGATTTGTGGAAAAATAAATTAAAAAAATGATATAGTAGTAGTTTATTAAGAGGAATGGAGTTGTTACAGAAACAGAGGGAAAATAATAAAAGTTTCTGCTTACTGAACACTTAGTATGTAACAGACCCTGTGCTTGTCCTATATATTTGAATTAATCTTCACAGCAACCATATGAAGTAGACATCTTTGTATCCCTGTTTCAGATGAGGAAACTAAGGAATAGATCTTTCCAAGACTGTAATGGGTAACTTTTGAAGGCAACAAACAAATTAGACATCTAATTTTGTACCCACACTAACAAATTCTAGCCTGTGCTCTCTGGCAGTGGCTAGAGAGGTGTTCAAAGAGCTACAGCCTTGGAACCCCAAAGCATAAAAGTAGGAATTTCAGCTGGCTGTGTGTGCTTTAAGGTTACGATCCTTGGCCAAGGAGAACAACACTTTATTCTGAGTGACTAAGGAGTTTTTGTGACTTTCTCCAAGTAATAGGAGTTTCCATGTTTGAGACAGTAAAAGAAAATACTTCTCCTTCTGAGGCTACTGGTTATAAAAGAGAGGGAAGGAAGGAGGGGGGAGTCTGGTCCTAAAACAAGGACAGTCTCTCAGCTAGACTTGTCTGCCAGTTGCCGATGTCCCAGAGCAAGGCTTGAGCTAGGCCTTTCTTAGGAAGATGATGGGGCCTGAGATGGGCTATAGTGAGACAGCCTAGGTTTCTGTGGTTCTTCCCTGTGTCCTTCAACCCAGCAAGTGTCACACCCTCAGAAAGGCTTGGGCTACGACAGGCGGACCCTACCCACAGTGTATGTGGAGTGTAGTAATTGGGGCGGCGGGGCTGCATTCCCAGCACCCTGGCCACCTGCTCGGCTAGCTTATGCCCCAAAATAATTACACAGACACTGTATTCTTTTAAGCACTGCTTGGCCCTTTAGCTCTAGCACTTACAGGCTAATTCTCACATCCTGATCAACCCATCTCTAATAGTCTGTGAGAACCGGTCTTACCGGGAAGATTCTAGCCTAGTCCATCCTGGGTTGGAGCTTCATGCCGTGTGTCTGCCCGGGAGCGGGGCATGGCTCATCCCCGGAGCGGGGCATGGCGTCTCTCTCAGGAGTCTGCTCTGGAGAGGAAAGATGTGGAGACTCTGACCTCACTTCCTCTTCCTCCCAGCATTTTGTTCTGTTTACTCCACCCACAGGGCCAAGCAGTTTCTTTATTGGCCAATGACCTTCCTCCATCAGTGGAGTTCTCTAAGAAAAGAGATTCGGACTGGACAATGGCCTTCCTGTCTGACTGCTAGGAAGGTTTGTTTTATATGAAAAGGTTGCAATGGCTTGAGAAATCATCCTGATTCCCTTTCTCTGCAGCCTGTTTTAGGTTTTTGACTTCTCAAGTGTTGATCACAATGCAGAAGGCCAGGAAAGCCATTCAGAAGCAGTCCTTGGGTGTCTTCTAAGTAATGAGGGTTCTGTTTTCTGGCTCCCACATCAAGCCTGTGGCAAAAATCTGCTCCATTGAAGGAGCTCTTTCCTGTATAGAAACAAGGTGCTGCCAGCCCTTCATACTCGGGTCAGCTTAAAACCACTGTAGAAGTTTTATAAATGAACCTCTCAGAGGTGTGAGGTTAACCACATCGTCAACTTCAGACAGATTTTCAGTGACCCTGATCAGAGGTGTTTTAGTTTAGTGCCTTTGTGTGCTGAAACAGGCCTAGAAGTGACTTAAGTGTATGCTTACAACGTCCAGATTGACCTTGTTGCTGAACTTCTCCCTGAGGCACCTTTGACAGGTTGAGGTTTGGAGGAGAAGCTAGTCAGTGAGACCCTCTGATACGTTGCACCAGCCTTACCTGCTCGTTAGCACTGAACAAGTATCCTAACCTCTCTTCCTTACTTTCCACATCTGTATTGTGCTATGAGTATATTTAAGATAAATTTGTATATGCACACGCACGTGAGTGCGTGTGTGTGTGTATTGTGAAAGATAAAGGAATTCCACTTGTAAACTGCTTAAAATAGTGCCTGGCATGTATCAGTAAGCATGAGCTGTTAAGACTCAACTTGTGAAGGATATCACAGAAACTTTTGACCATCACTAGATGGTCTTCTTTCTGTATTTATAATGCTCTAATTTCAACTTGTCTGGGATGCTTTTTGCCTTCTCTTTGAACAAGCATGTGCAGGTCAGCCTTGGGGAAAGTATTTCAACTCAGAAGAGTCTCTTTGTCCTCATATGTAAAATGCATCATGGAAAAGGAACTCAGGAAAGTGGCTTAGTGCTCCTAGACAGCTGTGTACTGTAACTACTGTTTCCTGCACAAAACAACATTGTAGTGGTATAATGTTTGTATTTTAATAAATAAAGGTTGCCTGAAGATCAGAGTGCAAAGCAGCCACACTAGTCAACTATACAGACCAGGCATTGTTGGCACACACCTTTCAACCCAGCAGTCATACTAGTTAGCCCTAGGGGGTGGGCAGTTGTGGTGCACACCTTTAATCCCAGCACTAGAGAGGAGTGTAAGATGGGAGGAAGGAGACAAGTCTCGGTCTCGGTCTGAGGATTTGTGGAGACAGGATTGCTCATTTCTATCTGAGTTAGAGTGGCTGGTTGCTTTGCTTTTCTGATCTTCAGCTTGAGCCACAATATCTGTCTCTGGGTTTTTATTATTCGTGCTACACAACATATTTGAACAGCTTTACTTTCCATAATCCCCTTGTCTTTTCTCTGGCTCTACTGCTAGTAAACTGGAAGTAGAAATTGAACCTTTACACATGAAGAAAGAGTTTTACAAGTGAATAGATAGTCCTCTTCTAAATAACCTTAAAGGGTCCTCTGTGTGAAATGCTGAGTTTTTGCATGACTGCTTTTTTTTTTCAGGAGTGGGGGAGGCACTCACTGTATCTCACTGTATAGTCTAGGCTGTGTCCTCTTGAACTCAGAATCCTCCTGCTTCAGCCTCCTGATGGTCGAATTATAGGAGTGTGGCCACCACACATGATCATGTCTCATACTCATCATATAGATCTTTGCTGGTTTATTTTGGGGGGGGGGTCCACAAACCTATCTTCCAATATTTAGCCAAGAACTCCTTTCACTAAGACTCTGCTGACCATTAACTTAAGCCTTTCCTAGCCCTGTTGTTAGCTTTCAGTTATTGTGACAAAGTCCTTGAGAAAAGCAACTTAAAAGGAGACAATGGCTCACCATTCCAGCCCACAGTCATTTGAGCCTGTAGCAAGGAAGGGAAAACATGATGAAACAGCTCTTTTCTCCTGGGGGTAGCCAGGAAAAAGAGAGACAGGTGTAAAGTGGAAGGGGAGGAAGGAGGTCATGCTGCTAACAGGCCAAGGAATTTAGACCCTAGGTTCTATTCATACTGTTATGTTCTTTCTTGTTACTTCTAATTGTTTTCTGTAACTATAGCTCAATAGGGCATTTACAGTACTACCCCAGCCCTGCTCCAGTGATTACTGAGACTTGGGCCTGGGACCTCTTTCTCTTCCCCTCCCCGACTGTCATCCCCAGAAGAGCTTCTCTCTGGCAATCTTCCTTCAAATTAAACACTTTTTTTTTTAAGATTTATTTTTTATTTTATGTGTATGAGTGTTCTGCCTGCTTGTAGTCTGTACATCACATGCATAAAACATCTGTAGAGGCCAGAAGAAGGCATTGAATCCCTTGGAATTGGAGTTATAAAGGATTGTGAGATACCCCATGCGCTGCTAGGAAAGGAACCCTGATTTTCTGGAAGATCAGTCATTGCTCTTAACTGCTGAGCCATTTCTCCAGTCCTCTAAACACCTGTTTCTTTGTGCTCATTTGTATCCCGAATGATAACACATTTTAGTGTGAAACTGTGTTACTGCAGACCTCCAGTGAACACTTAAACACAACGCAGTTTGTTAAACCTGAGGCTCCTGTGTTTGATAGTGTAATATTTTCTTGGTGGCTGTTAGCCAGAAACCTCTTTTGTTTAGTCTTTTGAAAACACGCTGGATATTTTACTTTAAATGTTTGCCAGCCCTTCTCACCTCTAATCCCTTAGAGTCTGGGGGCTGGCTACATACCCCTACTTTCTATAGCTTCCTACTTGTCTGAAAGGGTTCAAGTATTTGTTCTGTTTACCCCGAGGCCCTTCCTGGAGTTTTAATTTTGCTTGTTGAGCTGTTATAAAAATTTGCTGTAATTTGTCTCTTTCCTGAAAGACTGGGCACCAGAACAACAAAAGCAGGACATTTAGAAGGGCTTTTGGGTTCTTGTTGGCTTTTGAGGCATGTGTGAGGCCAAGGTGAACCTGAAGCAGAAACTTGGCTGGATCAGTTCTCTCTAACTTATGTTCCCAGTGCTGCCTGGCTAGAAGGTCACTGAATGCTCACAGCGTATTATGTTAGCTTCCCCTGGAGACACTGCCTTCTGATAGGTCAACCCCTTCCCCTGAGGGTTTACTTTGCTATGTGAAAGTATACAAAGAATTATCAATATCTGTCATGTACTTAGCATAGGACAAGACAGTTTCAGATATTGCTTTACTTGAAATTTATGGAGCTGAGTGTTCCTTTTGAGAAAGTTTCAGAGGAGACAAGCCATTTAACACTAGGGCCCTAAGTATGTGTGGGAGATGATAGAGTTCAGAGACAGCAGCTAGGAGAATGAATCTTTTCCCCTGTAAGTCGTCTGGCTTTCTAGCCCTCTTAAAAATTAACTAATATTGCCAAATCAGATGAGTTCATTGTATTCCCAGGGTTAAGAACAAAGCTTGAAATTCCCTCTTTGTGTGAGGAATTTCCCAAGAAAATCTGAAGGATAGTTTGTCAGCCTCCTGGCCAGGACCACGGCTTCCCAAAGTTGCTGAGTATTTCATCTGCTTTGTGGGCTTTGGTTTCCCTGGATGGTCTTCCCTTTCCTGTGAACTTCAGGCTTCACTGAAGGCCTATATTTTATCTTTCCTGTGGCCACATTCCCTCTTTGGACTAAAGAACATTTTGCATGTGTACCATTGATACCTCAAAGTGGCTTTGCCTGTTGTTTTCTGACCCTTTAGTCTAAAGCTTCTTTATTTTCTTGAACCCGGGTCTGTTTTGATGCTGAAGTTGCTGTATTCCAGCTTGCTACCTTTGAATGACTTTCATAGATAAACACAAAATAATTTTTAAACCAAGTTTATTTTTGTTATATTGCTGAAATAATCTGATCCATCTTAAATTAGACTGATCTGTTTTTGTTAAGAACCTTAAACATATAGCAAGCTTCTCTTATTGTGAGTCAAGGTCCTTGCTAAGGTTTTTGTTAATCAGTTTAGGTAAATTGGGATACTTTGAATTCTCTAGGTTTAACTTATATTCTCTATTCTCATTGCATTTGTTTCAAATTACCCCTCCTCTCCTGATGAAAAGAAGCGCCACTTCTCCCAGAGTTGTTCTGAGCCCCCATACAAGCTGTTATTTTTGCTGCTCTATGCTCTCTCTCTTGAAGTAAGAATCCCATTCTTTGGGACATATTAGAATAAGTCTGCATGCGGAGATTTTCTTAAAAGCATAAGGGGAAACTACATGCTGAGTGTCTTTGGAAGGAACTGATTGGCCAGAGCACAAGGGGAAGCCTGGCTTTTACTGTACACCTTATTTTTTTTAACTTTAAGCCACATATATGCTGAGATCCTGTCTATTTATGGGATTTATAGAGGAAAAAATATGTAGCAGAATAGGCATGGCCTTAGAATCCTAGCCTTTCCTCTGAGAGCCTTTTCCAAGCTCGCTGGAAAAGCCTGTGGGTTCTGCCTGCTTTCAGGAACTGCCCTGAATGTTCAACATTAATTATGCCCAGGAAATGAAACAATTATGTACAGTCTATAGAGAAACAAGAGTCAGTCAGAAGGTCTGAGGGGGGTTTACTGCTCTGAACAAAAGATAGAAAATGAAATAGTAAAGCAGCTGGTTTGTTGGCCAGCTCTCTGAATGACTTGGCCACCACTTTGAATACTACGGAAATACATACATTCACTTCCTTCCTGTTCAGTACTTTGAGCTGTGTAGGTGGTAGGGATATCAGAGGTGTGTCCTTTAAGGGGATAGGGCCTCATATTTGGATTCATCTTCTAATTCCATAGTTGCTGTCAGACTTATTGATCCTTTGGCAACTTTTTAAATTAGCAACTTTTTTTTTCTTTTTCTTTTTTTTTTTGGTTTTTCGAGACAGGGTTTCTCTGTGGTTTTGGAGCCTGTCCTGGAACTAGCTCTTGTAGACCAGGCTGGTCTCGAACTCACAGAAATCCGCCTGCCTCTGCCTCCCAAGTGCTGGGATTAAAGGCATGCGCCACCACAGCCCGGCAAATTAGCAACTTTTAAAAAATTGTTGAGCTGAAACTAGCTCAGTGGTAGAGTATATACTAGTATGTGTAAGGCCCTGAAATCAAAGTATTACCAATGGAACAAATAAATGGAAAAGTGAATGGGAGTGTCTGAGTGATAGATGCTTATCTAGCATGTACAAGTCCCTGGTTCAGTTCCAAGTAAAACCCAAGGAAAACTATAAATGTACTTAAATGACAAAACAAGAGAAAATGGCATATTCCTACCTCTAAGGATGTGCAGCCTGAGGGTGAGGGTCTTTTTTGCATCTAATATCTTCCTCCTGCCAGACTTGAGTCAATCTGCATAATAGCATTCTGGGTCAGAGTTAGTGGGAGGCTACAAGGTTATGTCTACTGAATGTAGTCTGGGGTTTTCACATGGAAGTGAGCCAGGGCTTTATCTTGATAGTCAGACACTCTTGTGCAATTCCCAGTCACTCTGGGCCTTTTGGAGGAAGTGAGAAAAGGAAAGATCATTCTGATTCCCACACAGATGTCTCTGTGATACAAGGGATAGGCTGGCATGTAGTCAGCAAAACTGAATTTCCTTTGGAAAAATCTGTGTTGTATCTTGTGTTTGTAAAACATTTAGAAAGTTGGAGGTCATGAGTGCCTGGTCATACTGCCTTCTCCCAGGCTAGCCGTTCACGGATTCCTTCATGTTACGCCTGGACTCCTCAAGTATAGCTAGAAACACCCCCCTTGCATTACGTGTCTTGGAATTCAGTTCTGTAATCTGTCTGAAATAGAAATAATTCCCTTCTCCTAAGAGCTGCTGAGACCTTCCAGATCCTAAGACGCTGTGACAGCTTCTCTAAACCACAGTCCCACAACACCTACACCTTGTTTGCCATCTTAGTTGACCAGACTGAGGGAGTGAAAGGATGTGATCTTGGTACACATAACTTTATAAATCAGTCAGCTCATGGGAAGAAGAGCTCAGGGTTAGAATCAGAAGACCTGACTCTGGTCCCCAAGTTGACATTCACCCTGCCCTAATCTTGGCTAAAAGTTGCTTCCCTTTGTGGGATTTAATAGTCTCATTGTCAGAGGGAAGAAATGATAATTATTGCACAGAACTTTAAGAGATGATGATGACTTTAAAACTAGATTGTCATACCTAGAGGAGAAATGTGGGGTTTATTGTGGGAAGTGAGCCTGACAGACAAGAGAAGGTGTACAAAGCTTGGGAAACCTCCCAGGAAAGCTTTCTGGAATCTTCTCAGAAGCCAAACTCATGTTTCAATTACATCAGGGAGTCCTTCCTGGAATTGTTGTAAACAACCTAACACTTGCCATAATGAGTTTGCCCATGCTTTATCCTCACTCAGCCTGACTCACTGTTAGTAGGCACTGTTAGAATCACGTCCAAATTACAGCAGGTACAGAACTTTTCTGGAGTCTGCTGGCCAGTGGGGAGTAGAGAAATGCTGTAAGAACCCAGACTGCCAGATGCACTTCCCTCTCTGTCGGTGACAACTTGAATTCCATACTAGTTCAACAGGCTTTTCCAAGGATGGTTCTATGCTCTTAGTATTTCAGGACCATGCTACTGAAAGCACATGCCCATTGAAAGCCTCATTGTGATTCCATCTCCCTCTTTCTTTGCAGTGTGTCCTCTGCCCCCAGAGCCAGAGAATGGTGGCTACATTTGCCACCCCCGGCCCTGTAAAGACCCCTTGACAGCAGGCAGTGTCATCGAGTACCTATGTGCAGAAGGCTACATGTTGAAGGGCGACTACAAATATCTGACCTGCAAGGATGGCGAGTGGAAGCCGGCCATGGAGGTTAGCTGTCACCTCAGTGAAGGTCAGTCTACAAGTGAAATGGGGTAGTGCCTGGATCCTGCTTTTCTCCTAGTTTCTGGGGGAATGGTGCATGCTTTCTTGAGCCCTCCCTTGGCTATGTCTCCTCTTTCTTTGGTATTCCATGTCTTTGTGGATGTCATTGGAGTTGCTGGTGCGTGTCACCGTCGCATTCCACTGGACCATTGAGGAGTTCTGTGTCTTTAATGAGGCATCTGCCTGACTATGTAAAATTCTTTTGATGTCAGGATCTCTGTCTGTCTAGTCAGATGTTGATGACCTTGGGCTGTATTCTGTCCACTAACAGCAAGCAGCGAGCACAGCGCTAACACATTTTCCAGTATCTCTTCCATTTCATTTTTCCCTTGAAAGTGATGGTTTTGTTATGGAGCTCTGGCCTTGCTGTATAGACTCCTTTTTATTTACTGCCCTATCTTGTCTTGGATGACATAAAAATACAGATTCTTAGAGGAAAATGTGTGTTGTATGTTGTATGGTCTTTTCTCTTGCTTCACACTTGGGCTTCGAGACCAGAACATGCCTAACCCATAACACCTCAGAAGAGGATGGAAAACAAAATGGGGTTTACAATGAAGGCTGAGGGACTTAGGACAAGACCTTATTATTTGCCCACTTCTTAATTATCCTGCTGTATGGGGAAAATATAGTGGAATTCAAGGTGGTAGAAAAATGTGGCCCTTTTAATGGTTTGTGTTCACCAGCTTGCTATTGGTATTTTAAGAACTCCAGAGTTAAGTGAGTTTAGGTACCAGTTGAACTGAGTGGGTGGGTGGGTGGGGGGAGTTGGGGCGGATCTTACTCAGGAAACAGGAAAAGGAAATGTTTCCATAAACACCATACATACATAGGCCACTTTATAAGATTTTTTTCCTGAAAGGACCCAGCTGTAAAATAAATGTTTCTGTATATTATCATGTAGGGAATATTTGGCTACATCATCCATAGAGCTCATCTGTTATGTTTCTGGGTACCAAATGTTTGTGATGACTTGTTTCCTTAGACAAAGAAACGCACACGTCCCTTGGGGTCCCTGCGCTGTCCATAGTGGCTTCCACTGCCAGCTCTGTGGCACTCATTCTTCTCCTCGTGGTGCTGTTTGTACTGCTGCAGCCAAAGCTGAAGTCTTTCCATCATAGCAGGTGAGCACAGTGTTAGTCAACCATCTTCGTGAGACTGACCTTGGACTACTTACAGGTAGTTGTTGGCCTACAGCCTCTACTAGTCTGTATCTTAGGGAAGTGGAGAAGAGGGTCTGGCTGTATGTTAAACTCCTGGATATGCCTGGCACTGTAGTTTCGTTCACATACATTACTAATTTTGAACCTAATGGGAACATTACAGACAAAGAAACTGAGGCATTCACATTATATCTCAGGTTGATTGCAGAACTGAGATTTGAATCTAAATCTGTTCTACCTCAAGGCCATGGCATTTCCACTTGTCTCTGGAGTGTGGTTCTAGCAGCATTAGCATCACTTCTGAAATACTTGGAGCACAGTGCTAGGATTTATTGTTCTCTGTATGATGTTGATACATGATTGCATTTACAAGCTACCTCTTCCTGCTCCTGGCTTCTAATCCTTAGTGCACCTTGGTTTCCCCCAAGTTCTAATTTATTCAGTTCGGAGTGGGATTGTGACCTTATTATTTTCTAGAAAGCTTCTCAGATAATTTTAATATGTAACAAAAATCCAGGACCATGG
Source organism: Microtus oregoni (assembly GCF_018167655.1). Taxonomy (NCBI): domain Eukaryota; kingdom Metazoa; phylum Chordata; class Mammalia; order Rodentia; family Cricetidae; genus Microtus; species Microtus oregoni. The sequence continues at coordinate 16,532,799 of NW_024543068.1, read as the reverse complement.
TACCATTCTGAAATCATAAGAAGTGGGTTTTCTTCTCTGCAGATTCTCCTTTCCCTCTTATAGTGTATTATAATTAATTATCCTAGACTCAGGAGATGGGAGTGACAGGTGGGAGTAGTGCCCCAGTGGGAATGGGGGACTTTTCTCCTGCACTACCTTGGTGTCTATAGTTGCTCAGTGCTTGAGGGTACCTCATGCTTTGAAGAATAGGCCATTTATATTCATTCACGGTCCTACATTAGTCATGTTTTAGCTCTCAGGCAGAACAGTCTAGACAAAACCACATTCTATAAAATGCTCCAGATTTGGAACTTACAAATACAGACTACCCTGAAGTGAATTTCGGTATGGGAATGTGATTCTTCTTTCTTCCTCTTGTTTTGTTTAGAAGGAAGGAGGAATAGCAATTATTTTTAAAGAGGTATTTTGAAGGGAACTATTTAATTATATTTACTATGTAAGTGGGCATGTGCCATACCATGGTATACATGTGGAGATCAGAGGACAATATCCACTAAATAAATGAATATAATTTTTTGGGTTTTGTTTTGTTTTGTTTTTTAAGGCAGAGTTTTCCTTTGTAGCCATTGGTGTCCTGGAACTCACTCTGTAGAACAGGCTGACCTGGAACTCATTCTATAGAGCAGACTGACCTAGAACTCACAGATGCCTCCTGAGTATTGGGATTAAAGGCATGTGTAACCATGCCCAGAAAAAAAATAATTCTTTTGCAGTTTCTCATTCAGAAATCTCTGGGTACTTTTAGAGATGCTAATTGTCCTCGGTGTATACATGTTTGAATTAGGCAGCGTAGATTGTGTCTGCCAAGTACAAGTAAGGAAATCAGGAGCTAATCACTTGTGAGCAATGGTAATGTCGGTATAGGCTGACATCTGTTCTGTGCCTCTCAGTGTGGAAAACGAAAGAACTCCCTCATCTAGGTAGAGTTCTCGGTAAAATTTAACTTAAGTTCAATTATAATGAAAAATAATTACACACATCTAGGTATACATCCTCCTAGAAAGCTGGCCTGGGCACTTAAAAAATTGTCAGGGTCTTGAGGCTAGAGAGATGACCCAGCAGTTATGAGCACTGGCTACTCTTCTAGAGGACCTGAGTTCAATTCCTAGCATTCACATGATGGCTTACAACTATCTGTAAATTTAGTTCCAGGGCATCTGACACCTTATTCTGGCCTCTCAGGGTGTTGCTCCACATGGTGCCCCACATGGTACACAGACACATGCAAACAAAACAGTCATATACATAAAATAAAAGAATTAAAGTTTTTAAAAATATCATGTCTTAAAACTCTAGTGGATACTCTAGACTGATGGAAATGAAAGGGACAGGACAACTAAACACAGAGAGTATGCGTCTTAGGGTTGCTGATGCTGTGACAAAACACCAAGACCATAAACAAGTTAGAGAGAAAGGGTTTACACTTTCACATCCATAATCCTTCACTGAAGGATGCCTGGACAGAAATTTAAACAGAGCAGGAACCTGAAGGAAGGAACTCATGTTACGGCCATGGAGAAATACTGCTTACTGGCTTGCTCCTCATGGCTTGCTTTGCCTGTTTTCTTATGGAACCCAGGACCTCTAGCCCAGGGATGACTCCACCCACAATGGCCTGGACCTTCCCACATCAATTACTGATTAAGGAAATGCTCCGCAGGCTTGCTTACAGCTCAGTCTATGGAGTCCTTTTCTCAATTGGAATTCCCTCCTCTCAGATGACTCTCCTCTAGTGACTCAATCTGTGGATTGCATCCCCCTTGGGGGTCAAATGACCCTTTCATAGGGATCACATGTTAGACACAACATTACAGTTCATAACAGTAGCAAAATGACAGTTATGAAGTAGCAACAAATAATTTTATGGTTGGAGGATGGGGTTACCACATGAGGAACTGTACTAAAGGGTCACAGCATTAAGAAGATTGAGAACCACTATTCTAGCCTATGTCAACTTGACATAAAATTAGCCAGCACAGTATGTTTGATTCTGAATAAAATCAAAGAACAAAGCGGCAATGGATGATTTTGCGGACAGTTTGGGAAATTTGTATTATAGTGCACCTAAACCATTGTTAAGTTTCTGGAATGTAACAACACTGTAAGTTCTATGGGGAAAGAAGTCCTGAGGCTTATCCGCTTATACAGATTATGTCTTCAGCATGCTTTCAAACGATTCAGAAGGGAGAGAAGTGTGTATAGCAAGCATGATCCCCAGAAAAGGTGGCTGTATAAATCTCTCACAGTGTTCACTGAAAAGAAGCCAAAGGGGTTGTATGCCTAAACACAGAAATTTAGAGCTAAATCAGTGTTAAAGAGTTTATGTTATAGTCAAAATATTAAAATAAAAAGAGCCAGGCGATGGGTTACAAATGCCTTTCATCCCAGCACTCAGGAGGCAGAGACAGGCAGATCTCTGAGAGTTTGAGGCCAACCTGGCCTACAGAGCAAACTTCAGGACAGCCATGTTTACACAGAGAAATCCTGTCTTGAAAAGCCAAAGATAAATAAGTAAATAAAAAGTAAGCTAGGCCCTGTAATCTCAGCACTTGGGAACCTGAGGTAAAAGGACCCTCAAAGTTAGTCTGAACTTAAATAGTAGCAAGACATGTCTCTTTTAAAACAAAATCAGCTAGACATGGTGGTATATACTCTGTTCAAAAAAATAGAAATCAGACAAGTGGTTTCCATGCAAGTCAGGATAGTGGTGGTAAGATCCTTGTGGTAGTGAGGAAGTGGGAGTACTGGGATGGGTGCAGAGGATCTGGGCTTCAGTTCTGACCTCAGTAGGAGTCTACACCAGTGTCACCTTTGGATCATGCAGGGACCTGCATTTGGGTTAAAATTCACAATTTTATATGTGATATTTATTTATTTATTTATTTTTCCTGAGACAGGGTTTCACTGTAGCTTAGGTGCTTGTCCTGGAACTTGCTCTGTAGACCAGGCTGGCCTTAAAACTCACAGAGATATGCCTGCTTCTGCCTCCCAAGTGCTGGAATTAAAGGTGTGCACCACTACCGCCTGGCTATGGTTTTTGTTTTTTGGTTTTTTGTTTGTTTGTTTGTATTCTGTAGACGATCTGGCCTCAAATTTATAGAGATCTTCCTGCAACAGCCTCCCAATTATTGGGATTAAAGGCATGCACTACCATGCCCGGCAAGATGTCTGAGTATTTTACTTGTCTGTGTATGATATGTGGATGCTGGAATCAAATCCCAGGTCCTTTGGAAGAGTAGCCAGTGCTCTTAACCATTGAACCATCCTCTCCAACCCTAAGAACATTCTTTAAAAGTATGTAAAACTGGATTCAATCTCAAGTCCATCCCTTACCAGCTCTCAGACTGCCTAGCAGTTACTTAACTTCCCTGAGCCAAGCCTACATTCTTGGTGAATCCCTACATGAAAGGGCTCAGGTGAAGTTCCAGTCAGTGTTCTAAAGTGTTTAAAGCACTTCCTACTTGATGGCATATAATAAGTGCTGGAAAATGATGGATTTTATTGATACAATGTTATTGAGTCACCTCTTTGTTACTCAGATTCTTATTTTGTCTTGTTCTTTTCTAATGCAGGCGTGACCAGGGAGTTTCTGGTGACCAAGTCTCCATCATGGTGGATGGGGTCCAGGTTGCACTACCTTCATATGAGGAAGCTGTGTATGGCAGTTCTGGTCACTGCATGCCACCGGCTGACCCTAGAGTACAGATCGTTCTGTCGGAAGAGTCTGCACCTAGTGGGAGGAATGTGCCAAGGGAGCAGCAGCTGCAGGGCCAGGGTGCCTGCTCCTCTGCAGGTGGAGAGGATGAGGCCCCTGGCCATTCTGGGCTGTGTGAAGCCTGGGGTTCCCAGGGCTCAGAGACTGTGATGGTGCACCAGGCAACTACATCATCCTGGGTGGCCGGCTCAGGGAGCAGCCAGCTGACACACAAAGACACTGCAGATTCAGAGAACAGTGACATACAAAGCCTTTTATCCCTCACATCAGAGGAGTACACAGATGGTAAGTGGTCTTTGCTAAACATGGATTATTGCTGGGAATGGGGAAGCCCTGTGGGCCACTATGATAATTGGTATATTTTCACACACACACACCTCCCTAAAAAAGATAATAGCCAGAGTACAAAGTAGAATTTGGTCCTCAGAATGCCAGGTAAAGCTTTGGGCTCTCCTAGGGAGACTTCATTGAATTTCGATGGCTCTAGAGTCTAATGCTGTCCACAGCCATAGTCTTCGCTAACCCAGCTAGATGGAGTTCAGGATATAGAGCTGTTAAAAGTTTTGTGTTCATGGAAGGCAGAAAATAACAAGGAGACCTTGGGCTGTACTGCTGAGAAAATTGTAGTCTACTTGTCTTGTAGAGAAGATTGCTGCTTCACTTTACACAGGAGTATATTGCTGGTTTCCTTGTGCTGTCCAAATCATTTAGGCTTGAGTGTAGGTATTTATGACTGTCCCCACGTTAGAGATGGAGAAATTGGAACCAGTTTCACTTGTCATTTATCCACTGGTAACTGACAGCTGAGAGTTAAAGCTAAATGACTGTGACCAACCAAGATTTTTTTTTAATACTTATTTATTTATTATTACCAACCAAGATTTTTAACCTCAGTCTGTGAGGGCTCCCAGGTAACTCTAGCTCCTTTGTGTCAGACTGGCCATAGAGTGCAGTGGTTGTCTACTCACAATCTACCTTTGCTGGAGCCTGGGGAATTTAACTAACATTTGAATCTGTCACTTTAAAGAATATCTATAGACGAATCTCAGTATAATTCAGGATTCAGACAAAGCTTAGAAGCTCCCTGTAGATAGTAACATTTTGTGCCTTTCTGAAAGAGCCAGAAGAAACTTCACAGACCCTGTGTGCTAGAGAGAGGCCATGTCAGACATTTAGAAATGTGTCTATCAGTAGCTTGCCTTAGTTGCTCTTTGTTGGAAAGAGATGGCAAGGGCCCTGTAATAACTGATCCAGTTTGGATGTGACAGTTACCTCTGGACCCTTGGGTACATCTACTACTAGCCTTGGCTAAGGACGCATGGCATCCTTTATCTTTCCTCAGGAGCCAAGGAGGTTCCTTGTTTGTGTTTTTGGTTCAGGCACTTTTGTTTGTTATTTTGTTGTTGTTTTCGGAGACAAGGTCTCTCTGCATAAGCCCAGGCTGCCTCAGAAACCATTGTCCTTCAGCCTCAACCTCCCAAGTGGCTAATCACAGCTGTCTCCCATGTGCTAGCTTAAGCAAGCTTTTTTTTTCTTTTAATTAAAGACAGGGTCTCACAATGTAGCCTTGGCTGGCCTGAAACTCACTATGTAGACCAGGCTGGCCTCAAACCCACAGAGATTAGCCTGCCTCTGCCTCCAGTTAAAAGTATTCTGCTGGCATTAACAGTAATGTATCATCACATCTGGCTTGAGCGAACCTTTTTGAAGCCCCATTTTCTGTTTAGTTCCAAATGAGGTTTCAGATCTGACTCAAGCAGGAAACATGCTCTCTGTTGCATGGAGTATCAGTTGGAAGATAGTGGGGTCTGCATTGGAGAAATTATGGAGCCAGTAATTGTAGTGCTATCCAGATATGGTGTCTCAGGCCTACAATCCTAGCATTTCAGAGACTGGGGCAAAAGAACCACACACAAGTCCAGGTTAGTTTGAACTGCGTAGACCCTTTCTCTAAAATAGGGTCAACATGATGACTCAGCAGGTAAAGGCTCTTGATACCAAACCTGATGATCTGAATTTGATCCTCGGGCCCCACATGGTAGAATGAGAACTAACTCTGAAAAGTTGTTATCTGACATGCACAGTATCACATACTTCCTATAGTGTGCAGATGTATACACACACATACATTTAAAAATAAACAGGACGGATCTCTGGGAGTTCGAGGCCAGCCTGGTCTACAAGAGCTAGTTCCAGGACAGGCACCAAAGCTACAGAGAAACCCTGTCTCGAAAAACCAAAAAAAAAAAAAAAATAATAATAATAAAAATAAACAGAAATAAAGTTTAATATACAATAATGAGGGCTGACTCAGCAGTTAAGAGAACTAGCTGTTCTCCTAGAGGACCCAAGTTTAATTCCCCAGCACCCACATGGCAGCTCACAACTGTCTGTAACTCCAAGAATCTGACACCCTCACACAGACATACATGCACACTAGTGCACATAAAATTAAAATTTTTTTAAGCAAAAAAAAATGCAATAATGAAATAAAATTGAAGAGCTGATGTCATAACGAAGTATTCAGAAAATAAGACACCTACCTAAAACTGATATCCTAGGAAGTCAGGAGCTTGACACAGGAGTCTAACCTTCTCCCCTCTGGTGACCTATGAGAAGATCAAATCCCAGAGAAACAAAGTGATTTGTCCAGGTTCACACAGATGGCAGATAGCTTTAAAGAAATGATGGGACTTTGTGGCTTCTTAGAGCAAGATTGGAGAATTGAGAGTAACTAGACCAGCAGAGAAGGGAGGCAGAGTCATGTAGGTGGGACCAGAAAGTGTATGAATGCCAGGCTCAGCATTGTGATTTTATCATACAGGCAGCAGGAGAGATGAGACAGAAAGCAGGAAATTCTTACTTGCTTAGATGTGTGCAGCAGAACACTTACTTCTTTAAATGGGGCTGTGTGGGGTCCCTAAGGTGGAGTAATACTGAAGGACACCTTAGGTAACTACAGTTCTTCCCTCCCCGTCTTTCTGCAGATATCCCACTGTTGAAAGAAGCATGAGGACTGCCACTGGCCTCTCTCCTCTCTGCCCGTCCTCTCTCCTCCCGTGGGTTTGAGTACCATGTCCTCTCCAGTTGCCCCACCTGGATACCTGAGCTGCCACCTGTGAATCTGTGTGTATCTGAGGGCCTGCAGGCCACCCTACTGGATACTCAAAGAAGATTTTCACCATCTGCCCACAGCTGGAGGACCTGGCGCTTTGCCTGGCCCAGCCTTCCCATCTGTCAGGGACATGTCTGAATGTGCTGGATTGAACCCTTCCTTTCCCCGAGCCACTGGGTCCCTTCCAGCCAGCTCTCTGGTGGCCGCCCCACAGCCATGAGGGCCTGAGCACTGCTGTTTACTTGTGCCTTCCCCCACCCTGTCCAGGTTCCCTGTTGTGCAGGTGGGTTGCTGTTCACAGGCCTTAGTGGCTATTACCATCTGTACATAGGGGCTGGGCCTGGGGCTGCAGAAACAGATTGAACAGTAAGGCCCTCAGAGCAGGAGTGACTCTTTTCAGGGCCAGAATATGGGTCCTTGAGTTTGCCCTGTGTGTTGACACTGACGGCATCTTCCTTGACTGAGGATAGGTTTGGGAAGCCATGCCAAACCTACTCAGCACTCAGCTGTCCAGCCCAGGTGCAGCCCCCTGGCTCTTTGAGTTTCCAAGAAGCACCCAGAAGACCTGTGGGAGGGAAGGAGGTTGTCAGATAATGATTGTCTTCCTAATATGCAAGTTCTCACTTCCTGCTTCCAGCACTGGCTGCCTTGGCCTTGGATTCTGTTCCTGGTTAAGGGGAAGTTGCATGCTGTCTCCTGGACTTTGTCCTAGGTAGCTCTGGCTTCCTTGCAGTCCACAGAACCCTGAGATTTGTGAGATGCCAACAAAAGCTCATCTGGGTTTTGGCATTCTGGGCAAGTTGCCCAATTCTAGGTTTGTGGTGATGGAGGGGAGGTTGAGAGGTACAGACCAAGTCCCCCGTGGCTGCTGGCAGCTCCGGCCAGGTCCCGAGGATCCTCCTCACCACAGTCATGTGCCTTAGTAACTCTGCCCAGGAAGTGGCCTGCTGTGTCACTGCTTCTACTCTCTTCTCCATGCTCGTCCACATGTCATTGCTGACAAGTCACTGTCTTTCCTGCAGGGCTAAGAAATGATGCCTGGCACCCCCCGGCTTTGCAAAGCTGGTGTGGGTTGGTGGGTACTCAGAAGCCTGAGATACAGACCTGGGAGTGAGAAAGCGCTATCACTGAAGGAGTGCTCCAGTCACTGTGCTGGCTCCTCCCACAGCACTGAATGCCTGGGTAGCTGAGCCCCACCAGGCTTCTGCCATCTTGAGAAGATAGATGTGGTGTTAATGAGCTCTCTCTCTCTTTTGCTTGCTCGCTCTCTTCTCTCTTTTTCTCTCTCTTCCTCTCTCTCTCTTCTTGTTTCTCTGTCTCTCCCCTCAAGCCTCAAGGCTGGGAAACGTCAGAGCCAATCCTGGACAGTACTTATGATGTTTCTCCCCGAGCCTATCTGGGGTGGTAAAAATAATAAAAAGCCCAGTGTATTTCTAGTTCCTGACCTAACAGGGTTAGCTCCAGGCATCAGTGGCAATGACGTCCCCTAGCCCACTGCCACTGCCTCCACTTACAATGCACTTTAGTCCCTGTCATGCCAGGCTTCCTACCACCCTCATCTCCTTTCCTCTCAGGGTAAAGGCAGTGCCTGCTGGCTACTCCCCCACCCCCACCCAGGAGGCCAGTCTCTTGTGCAGGTATCCAGGCGAATGTGGTGGCTAGGAATGGACTGGAGAAGGTGCTAAAACTAGAAGACAAAAGCTCAATGGAGATATTGCACACCTCTTAGCAGTGGCTGTCATAAGCCACCTCACCATGGCGCTCCTTCACCCTCAGTGATGCCAACCCTCCTCAAGAGAGAAGTGGTGCAGAGGGGAGGAGTCTTCTGAAGGAGCCTTCCTCTTCTGTTTACTGCTCTTCTAAAAGTCTGGATTCTGCTCTAAGGGTTTTTTAAAGAAAAATGGAAGATCCTTCCCTTTTCTTTGTCGTTACTCTGGGTTTTTACCCCTTAACAGATTGCACTTTTTGTTTTGGATTTATTTAGCCACATAGGTGACTGGCTTGACCCTTGGGTAAAAGAATCTGGTGCCTCCTTCCTTCTCCCCATCCATTAACCTGCTCTCTGGGGCTCACAAGCCCAGGCTCTCTAACTGGAGGGTAAAAGGGCCATGTTCCCCATCCTCCTGTCACTAGTTTTGAGAAGGTCTGTTCTTGAAGTTTCCCACCTGCTGCTGCTGGCACCTGCTACTTCTCCCCATGTTGTTTCTCTTTCTTCTAAAGCAATTTCTTAGCCATCGGCCATGCGCTGTGGTTTTTGCATCTGGACTTGGTCCCTTGCAGAGGGACTGGAGGACTTAATTGCCTTGAGGTAGAGCCTGGCTAGAAACAGGGTCAGTGGCAGATGTCAGGCTGTTGGGCAGGAAGGAGCTTGGAGCAAGTGGGAAGAAGTGAGGCGGCCTACTTTGCTGGGCTCACCTCCAGGGGCATCCTGCAGACTTGTCCAAGAGAAAGTCAGCACCAAAGGACTTTTAAACCGTTTTTCTGTTTTGTTTTGTTTGTTGGTTTGGTTTGGTTTGGTTTTGGGGTTTTGTTTGTTTTTGTTTGCCTGAGATTTTTTTGTTTTGTTTTTGTTTTGGGAGACGTTTTTGCTTTTTTTCATACTTGTGCTGACTCAATGCAGGTTTTATATCCTGGTGACTTGCTGTCACAGTCTATCAATTTTCAAGGGCCAGAATGGTGAAATACATAAATAGAAAAGTCCGTCCCTCCATGCCTTAGTTTAATAGTTAGGCTCTATCTGCCCAGTTCTGTATTCTGTGTTTCACTGGGTGAGAACTGTGAAATGGGCGGAGTCCTGACCACTTTGGATTTGTTTGCTTTTATAAGGCATTTCAATGTACATTCTATAAGCACTCCATTAGCAAAGAGAACTTAAAGTAATACCATCTTCCCCATTCATCTTGCCCTTCTCCCCCAGCTCCAGCTTTATAGTTCTGCAGAGAAGCCAGACTAAAAGACAAAGGTATACTTTTCCTGCTTTGTGAGTGGCTGAATAGGGACAGAGAGCAGTTGGCCTTTTTCCTCCCAATCCCATCAGAGCTCTTGAAGTACTTGGCTTCCTACATAGCAGTGTTTCCTCTGTTCCTGGGGAACATTCTAGAATAGAAAATGGAATATTCTGCAAACATTTCTGGATCCTTGCTCCCTTCCACCTCCTTAAAGAACAAAGGGGCAGTAGTGGCGCACGCCTTTAATCCCAGCACTCAGGAGACAGAAGCAGGTGGATCTCTGTGAGTTTGAGGACAGTCTGGTCTACAAGAGCTAGTTCCAGGACAGGCTCCAAAGCTACAGAGAAACCCTGTCTCAAAAAACAAACAAGAACAAAGGGGCTAGAAGGGACACATAGCATGCCTACTACACAGCTCAATTCCAGGTGCGCTTATGCCTGACAGTGTGGCTGGAGCCTCTTGTGGGGCCTGCTGGGTCTTCTGCAGCCTTAGAGAATTAAATTCCTTGGCAGATGTTTAGACTAAGTGATGTGGTAGCTGGTTCCCTGGAAAGCCGAAGGTGGCAAGGCCAGTTTTTCTGAGATGTGACTTAGTTTCCAGCTGAAAACCTAGTAGAGGTTTTGAACAAAGCCCCCTCCCCCCATACCCTCTTCTAGTAGCAGAGCTTACTGGGAGGATGTGGGGGTGCCACTTAGATTGCCAAGTAGGGAGAGGAAATGGCTATGGGCTGCATGGCTGTATGCACACTGGCCTGGCTTCTTAAGGTTGTGCACCACTTTGGGATCCTTTGCAGAATGGTACTCATATAATGGTTTAAAACAACACGTGCATAATTGACTGTGCAGGATGTCAATCAGTCTGGGTTTGCTTTATTTTATTTTATATATATATTTTTTGGTATCCTGTACATTGCAGTGGGTATGAAGATAGTATTTTAATATTTGTACAAAGTTTAATTTAATTTTAATTGTTCTATGTATATAACTGCATTTCTAAATAATAATAAAAATTCTTATGAAGGCAATTTTGGAAGATGTAGTTTTTTCCACAAAAAAAAATCTACAGAATTCTAGATGATTGAAAAGAATAGGTATAGGGGATAAAGCCCTAGCTTAGTGTTAGAGCTCTTGCCTGGCATGTGTGAAGTTTTCAATCTCCAGTACCACAAAAGGGAGGAGAAGAGAGATCAATTCTAAAGTGTAAGCATGGGGGCCTGAGTTCAGATCCCCCGCACTCACATAAAAGCTGTGCATGATGGTGTGTTTCTGGAATCACGAGCTTGTTGGCCTGCCAGTCCAGGTTCAGTGAGAGACTGTCCCGGAATAGTAAGTTGGACAGCAGTAGAGGAAAACACTTGATATCATCCTTTGACCTCTGCATGTGTACCCACACACATACACTGCACACACACAGTAGATGTGGGCGAGAGTTCATGAAGAGATGTTGCACTGTGAAGAGACTACCTGGCGCTGGGTTAAGGAAACTTAAGGACAGAGAACCAACGGTTTGGTGACTGGATGAGGGGACTTCTTGGGCGTGCACAGACCACTGCTGGCAGTGCAGAGGAGGGTGGCCCTGGGAGAAGAAGCACCAGCTATCTTCAGTAGAAACCCATTGTCTCTTGATAAAGTATCTTTCCTCTCGATATCAACCGCTGTGCTTAAGCTGGGATTAAATATTTGAGCCTGATATGGTTGGAGCCAGCATAGAATGTCATTTGGGCCAGGAGAGTAGACAATGAAAAAGTGTTGTAGGAGCTGGAGAGATGGCTCAGCGGTTAAGACCACTGGCTACTCTTTCAGAGGTCCTGAGTTCAGTTCCTGGCAACTATATGGTGACTCACAGCCATCTATAATCAGATCTGGTGCCCTATTCTGGCATACAAGCTGACAGAACACTGTATACATAATAAGTAAACAAATCTCTTTTTAAAAAAAAAATGTGATATAAACTAGAATCTACAAGAAGGTGGGATGGAGTACTCCAAGCCTTCAACCTGAAATACAGCTAAACTGTATGAAGGATCCTAGATAGGCCAGATGAGTGATACATCTTATGTGTGGGCACAGAGGGAGCCATGCAAGAAGTTGTCCCTTTCGGGCTCAAGGATGTAATATGGAGAATGGAGCCTCAGCGGCCCACTAAGGATGTTTGAGTACCCTTCAGGCATAGAAATCCCCTTTGGTAGCTCTTAGCAAGATCTAGAGTGGAAGGGGTTGGGAGCCAAGTCTAACTGCATATAAAGAATGGATTTTAGAGGTTTAAGACGCTGCTGAGCTGGGGAGATGACAGTGGTTCCTCTGGGATGATGATTATTGGGATAGAGAGATTGGCAAATTCGTGAGGCGCTTGTTACAGAGAACACAAAACAGTGGTGACTACAAGTGGAGGAAAATAGACATCTCAAGGGTGCACAGACTTGCTGGTGGTGCCGAAGAAAGCTAGAAGGAATTAACTAGGAAGATCAGGAGTGTATTGTGATGGGGATGTCCTATATTTGCATTGCTTTTATTGATTAATGAATAAAGCTGTTTTGGCCAATGGCTAGCAGAGTAAAGCCAGGCAGGAAATCAGAACATAGATAGAATAGGCAGAGTCAGAGAGATGCAAACCAACTGCCGAGGATGTAGAAAATGAGGTAACACCTCAGCTATGTGGTAATACATAGACGACTAATAGAAATGGGTTAATTTAAGGTGTAAGAGCTAGCTAGAAATACACCTGAGGCATCAGCCAAACAGTGTTGTAATTAATATAGTTTCTGTGTGATTATTTGGGTCTGGGCGGCCTGGAAACAAAAGTGCAGTCTCCTATTATATGTTGTACACCTTAAATGCTGCCCTTCAGAGGCAAGATCGGAGGTTGAAGGCCAGACAGACAGACTTATGCAGTGAGATCTTGCCATTTTTATTTAAAAAAAAAAAAAACAAGGGTTATGTAATTCGGTAGAACAACAGTTTGCTTGCCTGGTACCATCAAAGCCCCAGGAGTTTGAGTCCTGGCACCACAAGAAAAAATTGTGGTTTAGAGAAGAAGCAGTGAGAACTGAATTAAAATGAAGACAGCTGGGAGTGGTTGTGCACACAGCTCTTGGAGTTTGAGGCCATCCTGGCCTATGTAGCGAATTCAGGGCAGCCAGGGATACATAGTGAAACACGGATGGATGGATGGATGGATGGATGGATGGATGGATGATAAAGGTCCATTTCTGTTGCCCAAGAAGCTATAGAAGTAATAATTAATGGAGGTCAGGTCACTGAGCACACACAGGAACAAAACAGGAACTTAGGTGTGGTGGAGAAGCATTGGGAGAGTCAAACAAAAGATAGTAACAAAGTATCTATGAAGTTAGTCGAGGCTCAGTCTACACTCACCCCTCTAGTATAGGGTTGAGGCAGAGATGGGGAAGTGAGGATAGTGGCATGATGGACACCCTAAGCTTTCCAGTGATGAAATGGGCTCAAAATTGTAAATGATAGGTACTGATTTAAGTCTTTTTTTTTTTATAAACCAATTCTTGGTAATTTATTGCTCTTATTAGACAAAGAAACTTTTTTGTCATAGTTAGGTTTCTATTGCTGTGAGGAGACAACATGAACATGGCAACTCTTATAAAGAAAACATTTAACTGAGGGTTTGTTACAGTTCAGAGGTTCAGTCCATCCTGGCAGGGAGCATGGTGGCATGCAGGCAGATATGGTGCTGGAGCTGAGAGTTCTTAACATTTTCATAGGCAGGCAGCAGAAGGTCAACTGGTTGTCACACTGAGTGAAGCTTGAGGAAAAGACCTCAAAGACCACACCAATGGCACACTTCCAACAGAAGGTATGGCCCAGATTAAAGGTGTGCCCTCCAACCTCGACGCCTGGATTAAAGTATGTGTCATCCAGCCTCCATCAAGACCATACTTCCTTCAACGAGGCCACATCTAGTAATGCTACTTACTCTCTGTTTATGGGGGCCAAATACATTCAAACTATCTTTCCACTTTCTGACCTCCACAAACCTTTAATGATATCATAATGCAAAATGCACATATCTCAACAATGTTTAAAAGTTCAAAGTACCGCCGGGCGGTGGTGGCGCCTTTAATCCCAGCACTCGGGAGGCAGAGGCAGGCAGATCTCTGTGAGTTTGAGGTCAGCCTGATCTACAGAGGGAGTTCCAGGACAGGCTCCAAAGGTACAGAGAAACCCTGTCTCGAAAAAACAAAAGACAAACAAAAAAAAAGCTCAAAGTACCTTCTGAGATTCATGTAATCTCTCAACTATAATCCTCTGTAAAGTCAAATCAAAAATCAGATCACATACTTCCAACATATACATTACCATTTCAAAACATAGGGAAGAGAACATAGTGAGGAAATACTCCACCAAAGCAAGACCAAAACCAGCTGGGCAAACTCCAAACTGCATCTCCACGTCTGATGTAGAAATGTTATCCATATCTCCAATTCCATTCAGCTTTGTTGACTGGAACACATATATTTTTCTAACCAGGGAGTGGCTGGTTCCACTCCCTGTTAGCACTCTCCTCGACAGGTATCCCCTGACTCTGGCATCTCTAACATCTTGGGTAGTTTTTAATTACGAAATTCCAACTGTCCAATGGCTGGAATCCTCTCGAAATCTTCTGAACTCCTCCAAAGGGCTTGGGTAATTTTCTGGCTCTGTCCTCTGCAGTACATAAAGCTCACCTTCTAGGTTCCAGCTGACTCCATTCCACTACTACTTCTGTCCCTGGTGGTCCTCCCATGGTACTGACATCTCCAAAACACTGGGATCCTCTGCTGCAACTGGGCTGCATTTCCACCAATAGCCTCTCATAGGATCTCACGGTGTCAAGCCTCACTTCTTTGCATGATTGCTTCAGTCCTGGTCCTTCAACTGCCATTGAGGCTGCACCTTCACCCATGGCCTCTCCTGGCCTTTCTCAGTGTCAAGCCTCAGCTGTTTTCCATGACCCCTTCATGCCTTCAAAACCAGTACCACCTGGTGGTGTTTGCACATTACCAAGTCCGGCTGCCAGCACAAGGTACAACCTTGGCTGTCCCTGGAAGACAACTTCTCTGTGCTCTCAGAAAACTCTTCCCAGAAGATTTCATCTCAGGGAGGCTAGTCTCTTCTTAATTTCTCAGCTCCAGCCAACAGCATCAAGAATCCCAGTAAAGCAAAATTTTGCTTTAATAGTTCTGGTGTCTTATTAATCACAGCTGATTTTTCATCCCCAGCTAACCAGAACCACAGAATCTTAACTCCTTTCTTGTACCCTTAATACTAAAGCCAGAACCACCCGGCCGACAGTGGGGCTGAAATATGGTCCCCTTGTTTAATTCCATCCTCACCAGTTTTCAGTCTTTCACTGACTAAGCTTGGCTGTCCTTAACCTCGCGCTGTAGACCAGGCTGGCCTTGGATTCACGGAGATCTGCCCCTGATTTAAGTCTTGCTTGAGCTATATAGCAAGAGTCTATCTCAAACAACAAAACCCAAAGTAGGGATGGTGATTGGCCTGGCAAGCACAGTTTTGTGTTCTGTCCCCGTACTGCAATAATGATTAATAATAAAATTGAGGAATGCTTTATCATAAGGTCACACTGCTATGAAGTAATGGATTCAAACATGACTGTCTTCCAGCCCACACTCTTGATATAAGCCTCAGAGAACTTGGCTCATAATCCCAGACTGCCTCATGATGCAAGAACAGAAAACCACTCAAAACTAGCTCTACCAACACAGCTTGAAGGTTGTTATCCCTTGCACCCGGAACTTGCTTCAGTGTTCAGAGAAAGACTGCCAAACCACTGACCCCGCACAGTGGTCATGCACTTCCCAGCTTTGCAGATGAGGGTTCTGACATATCCAGCTGTGTGCTGACTGGCCAGTTAGCCGAGCAGGGATGGAGCTGAGCACCAATGTGTGTCTTTGTCCCCACCCTCGGCAAGTCTATGTTCTGCTTGGCTTTTTTTTTTTTTTTGAGGAAAAAAAAATTAGATGATATATTTTGATCGTTTTTCCCTCCCCCAATTCCTCCCAGATCATTTTCACTTCCCTACCCATTCAACTTTATGTTCTCTCTCTCTCAAAAAAGAAAAAAAAAATCCAGCACATACTCATAAAACCACAAAATCAAAATCAAAATAAGCAAAAGGCCAATAAGACCAAAAAAAAAAAATAAAAAAAAGTCCAAGGAAAGTAAGATTAGACCAAAAATTCTACAAAAAATACCACTGAAGTTAACTTTATGTTGGCCAAGTTCTGGGAATGGGGCCTGCACTGGGGTGCATGGTTAATATACCCAGTGAGACTTCAATGTAGAAAACGGAGTTTTCAAATGAAATATATTACCTTACACAGTTCTGGAATAAGCTGTGTCTTTCCAAAAGACTCCAGTGGTTCTAAATAAAAAAAAAATACTCTACGTGAAGAAAAAAACGGGATTTTTCCTTTGCCAGCAGTTTTAATTGCAGATAGCTTCTTGATCAGGGGTCGGAGCTCATGTCTGCTTCTCCCCCTTATTGCTGGGACCCTGTCTGACTTGACCCTGTGCCTGTCTAGGACTCTTTGAGTTCTTATTTGCCTCAGTCCTGTTGTGTCTGGAAGATGCTGTTTCCTTGGAGTCATCCACCACCTCTGGCTCTTCCGATCGGTCTTTCTGCCTCCTCTTCCACATAGGTCCTTGAGCCCCGTGGAGGGTTGGGTGGGGTTGATGAAGACATCCCATTTAGGAGGAAGTTCTCCTAAGGTTCTCACTTTGCACACTGTTCAGTTGTGGCTATCTGTGTGAGTTCCCATCTACTGCGAGAAGCTTCACCAATGAGAGGCACTGATCTATGGGTATTGCAGTTTGTTATTAGGAACCACTTTTCTGCTATGTTCCTTTAAGAATAACAGTCTTGGGTTTTCCCCAGACCTATGGCCTAGTTAGTCTTGGGATCTTGGCCACTTTATCAGTGTTAGATATGGGTTCTATCTCATGGAGTGGACCTTAAAGCTAATCAGAAAGTGGTCATTTAGTCCTGTAACGTTTGTCCACTCACACCAGAATATCTTACAGGCAGGCCATGGTAGTCCATTGCGGGATTGTAGCTGGGAGATTCTGATTATCTTTGGCCTCCGGTAGCATGCAGAGCACCTTCCGATACCTTGAATGTTAGTCAGTGGGTGATGCCTCTAGTCAGATGCGAGTTCAGCTTCTCTGTGTTTGATGATATGTGTAAGTTTGCTCTTCAGCAATAGGACCTTCATGTTGTGGAGAGTAACCAGTAGCCTTGATCTGCTTGGCTTTTGGAGCCAGCCCTTCATCCTCCTCTCCAACTCGGCTTCCCTCTGCAGAGTGCCCACTGCTGCTGCTTGCTTCAGGGAGTCAGAGCTACTTCAGGCAAGTTCAAAGAAAGTTCCTCAGCAAAGACTCAAGTTGTCTTCACTCCCTCCCTGGCCTCTTCAGATGAGGCACAGAGAAAGAAGAGCCCAGCGTGAACTGGGAACACGTGCCAGAGTCCTAAACCAAGGCAATGCCTTCACTTCAAACCCCACCTCTCTTCTAGATTAGACCTCAGGCTGATCTTCAACCTGGACTAGAACAAAGGTGCTGAGACAGAAGAAACCTCCTGCCAGGCACAGCTAGCCCTTGTCCCCTGCCCTGGAAGTGTCAGGTTCTACTGCTTTAAGAGAATCGGAGAGCTGAGACTTGCCTCTTCTGCTCTGATTGGTTAGAGGGTACTGGGGAACCTCCATTCCAAATGCCAAGGCCCAGCTAGAAGGACAGACTCTTTGCTCCCAAAGGCCTTGAACACAGAGCCAGGAGCCAGAAGGAAATCTGAACAGTGCACCCCATGGCAGGAGTTGGTGTTCTGCCTTCTCAGCAGTATCCCAGGATAAGAAACATACTGTCCGGTCTGCCCATGCAGTCACAAAGCCCAGCCTTCTACCCACAGGTCTGTCTTCAGCACAACAAATGTTATTGCTAAAACACGTGTGCCCCAACAGGGACCCTGTTGTGCCCCTGTGAAGAAGCCACTTGTACAAGGCAGACACTGTTTACCCATTTCACAAGTGAAAAAAAAAAAAAAAACGCAAAACTCAGACATAAGTAACATAAGTAACTGAGCTAAGATTTGAATCCAGGCATGCCGCCCTGAACTGGACCCCCTCAGGAATCACTAGTCACCTCCACATTGTTTCCCCCCTCCCCCTCATTTCCTGATCACTACTCTCTGGGCATCTTCCCCAGCACCTGGTCCTAGTTCACCTATTATCCTGATCACAAATTCCTCTCCAGAATTCCCAAAGCCAGGGTACCAGCCCCTTTAAAGCCAGACCTTCAGTCTCTGGGGCAAGGCTTTGCCCCAGCAGTCAGTATGGTTCCTGGTCCTATGGTCAGGTCAAGCCATGAGCCACCCTGCAGCTCCTGTCTGCCCTGGCCCAGAGGAATGTCTGACTTTCAGGACCTAGTGCTGCCGCCTTGGTCAGGGTTTTACCTTTTACTATTAAATGAGATCTCATTGGACTGTGAACCTGTTTGAGGCAGGACACATTACTGAGCCGACCTTGGTTGGCTCTCTTGCAAGCTGCTGGTGATAGAAGAACATTATAAAAGCACAAGAAAGTGACATCCCACACCCAGGAGGGGAACAGCTGCCTGGTTTTCTGGACTTCCCCTGATACCTCAGAAAAGGAAATTTCGCAACATAGACATGGTCCCCTGCAGTCTGCATGGGCAGCTTTTGTAATGGTTGTTCTCATGTTCTCAACTTAGCCCGGCAGGGCAGAAGGTTTAGCAAGTGTGGACATCCCCTGAGGAGAACTTCCTGGGGGAGCAGCAGTCTGGCGATGATGAAGCTTGCCAGCTGAGTTCAACATCTGGAGAGACTGAGGGCCTGTGAATCAGACTTTGGCCCAGCACAACCACAGCAGACATGCGCGGCCTCCTTTCTAGAAACTACTGGTTTCCTGAAGCCCTTGAGCAGCTGGGCTCAGAGACTCCGTGGGACTTTGTGCTGCCAGCACTCTACAGGTTGGCTGCTCCCCCACCTCTTCCAGTCATTGCATTGTTCATTCGGTTTCGAATGTGTTCAGTAAACTAGTGTCTGGCTTTTTGCAAAGCCTGGTACTAGCTTCTCAGAACACAGTGGTGAGTGAGACTCAGTCTATACCCTCAAAGTGTGTGTACTGTGGGGCAGAGGGGTTTAACAGCCACCTGAAACCTACAAGTTTTTAAAAAGCAGAAAAAGCTGTAAGGATAGATCTGCAAAGTGTCTGGGGAGTAAAGAGGACAGGATGACACTCAGGGCTTTGGGGGAGGAGCAAGGAGTCCCCAGGGAAGAAGCTGCCTCTTGCTTTGTGTCTTAAAGAATAAATTATGTCTTAATACTCTGCAGAGAAGTAAGTAAGCAAGGGGGTGTTGGATGAAACAGGAAGAAGGGGGCCTTTTAGGCTACAGACATCCACAAGAATATATATATATATACATATATATATGTATGTATGTATATATATATATATCAACATCTGAGTGAGGAACCACAAGGAATTGCCCCTTCCTTTATTTTACTTATGTTTTTGAGATTTAAAAACATAAGGTCAGATATGAGGCAGTTTCAACCAAACCTATGATTATCTTAAAACCTGATCAAACTGAGTGCCTTCTCAGGGTTAGATTTCGCTAATTTTTAATCCAAGATGCAGGAACGGAGACACTTTCTTCCTGAAGACTATGGTTCACCAACAGCTGAATGGAACTTCCTGGGACTAGCCAGCACTGCCTCTGCAGATGGAGGCATCAGATGTGACAAGTACAGCCCATACTGCTTTCTCTTTGGCTGGGACAACACAAGGAGTACCCACTGTTTATAATGAAGTTTTTTTCAGCAACAGCCAGAGGGCTAGCTACTCCAAGTGACAAATCAATCTTTTTACGGTTTCCTTAGTGCCCTCCAGAAACGAGGGGGAAAGCCAAGCCCCACAGCTCAGGTCAGTAACCCTATCTACTCAGGAAGCTGAGGCAAAGGGACTGGAAATTCAAGGCCTGACTGAGCTACTGACTTGGTTCAAGTCCAACCTGGGTAACTTACCAAGACCCTGTCTCAAAATAAAAAATAAATAAAAGGGCTGGAGAGATGGCTCAGAGGTTAAGAGCATTGCCTGCTCTTCCAAAGGTCCTTTGAGTTCAATTCCCAGCAACCACATGGTGGCTCACAACCATCTGTAATGGGGTCTGGTGCCCTCTTCTGGCCTTCGGGCATACACACAGACAGAATATTGTATACATAATAAATAAATATTAAAAAATAAATAAATAAAATAAGATTTAGAGATATAGGGGGCTGGAGAGATGGCTCAGAGGTTAAGAGCATTGCCTGCTCTTCCAAAGGTCCTGAGTTCAATTCCCAGCAACCACATGGTGGCTCACAACCATCTATAATGAGGTCTGATGCCCTCTTCTGGCCTGCAGGCATACACACAGACAGAAATATTGTATACATAATAAATAAATAAATATTTTTAAAAAGATTTAGAGATATATAGCAGTGGTAGAGTGCTTACCTAAAGTGCATGAGGTCTGCATGAGGCCCCAGGTTCAAAATCAAGTACTGAACCCAGAGGGACACTGCTGAACCTGGAGAGACAGTGCTGAACCTGAAGAGACAATGCTGAACCTGGAGGGACAGAGCTGAATCAGGAGGGACACTGCTGAACCTGGAGAGACAGTGCTGAACCTGGAGGGACAGAGCTGGACCTGGAGGGAGAGAGCTGAACCTGGAGGGACAGAACTGACCTAGAGGGACAGAGCTGGACCTGGAGGGACAGTGATGGACCTGGAGAGAAAGAGCTGAACCTGGAGGGGCAGAGCTGGACCTGGAGGGACAGAGCTGAATCAGGAGGGACACTGCTGAACCTGAAGAGACAATGCTGAACCTGGAGGGACAGAGCTGAATCAGGAGGGACAGAGCTGAACCTGGGGGGACAGTGCTGGACCTGGAGGGACAGTGCTGGACCTGGAGGGACAGAGCTGGACCTGGAGGGGACAGTGTTGGACCTGGAGGGACAGAGCTGAACCTGTATGGGACAGAGCTGAACCTGGAGGGACAGAGCTGAACCTGGAGGGACAGAGCTGGACCTGGAGGGACAGTGATGGACCTGGAGAGACAGAGCTGAACCCGGAGGGACAGAGCTGGACCTGGAGGGACAGTGCTGAACCTGTATGGGACAGAGCTGAACCTGGAGGGACAGTGCTGGACATGGAGGAACAGAACTGAATCTGGAGGGATAGTGCTGGACCTGGAGGGACAGTACTTCCACCCAGCTACATTCTTTCCCCATCAGTTTCCATTTGTCACTAGAGGCATTCAGAAATGATTAAGTGATTTATTTAATAATAGTGGCCATTAAAGCATCAGAAACAATTTATCTGGCCTGCCAGGTTGACAGAAGAAACAAAAGCAATAGTAGTAAAAATTGGAACATTCCCCAAACATGGCGACCCACGCCTTCAATCCCAGCACTTCGGAGACAGAAGCAGGTAGATTTCTATGAGTTTAAGGCCAGCCTGGTCTACAAGGAAAGTTCCAGACAGTTAGGGCTACACAGAGAAACCCTGTCTTGAAAAACAAAAACAACAAAATCAGAAAATCAGAATCTTCCTTTTTTTGTTTGTTTGCTTTTGTTAATCTGGGATTGGAGACATGGCTAGCAGTTAGAAGTATTTGTTGTTCTTATAGAGGACCTGGTTTCAGTTCCCAGCACCCATGGTGGCCATAACTGTCCATAACTCCAGTTCCAATGCCTTCTTCTGATATCTATGGGCTTCAAGCATACAGGTGGTACACATACATACATGTAGGCAAAACACTCATACACATGTTTTAAAAATCCGAGAAAACACGATATTGAATTGTGCTGGGTAATCACACTTTTAATTCCAGCCCTCTGGAGCTAGAGACAGGTGAATCTATGAGTTCCAGGTCAGCCTGGTCCAAATAGTGAGTTCCAGGCCAGCCAGGCTACATAATAAGACTCTGTCTAAAAAATTAAAATAAAGAGGAATTCATGCCCATTCTCTGGTACATAGCAAATTTAAGGCTAGCTTGTCTACTAAGTAAGTCTCCAAACAAAACAAAGCATCCTACAGCACAGAGATGAGAATCACAAAGCTTGAAAGTTAGGAAGAAAGATTCCCACACCAGGCCCCTCCAGGAAACAAACAACAGAAAAGCCAAGACCAAACACAAACAAAAAGAGAATAAAACAACAATAAAAAAATCCCCAAGCCTTGCTGTGTCAGATTACAATGGGAGGGAGCATGATCTCATGGTTTTCTTTTTCTTTTCTTTCTTCTTTTCCTTTCTTTCCTTTTTCTTAGACAGGGTATCTCTGGCTGCCTGTAAGCTGGCCTCTAATTCACATAGGTCTGCCTGCCTTTGCCTCCTGAGTGATGGGACTAAAGATGTGTATCATTATACCCATTTAAACTCATGGTTTTCAATATACAAAAATTGACATAGCCCCTCTTGATGGACAAAGTAGTGCATAAATAATGTGGGTGTGCATATACTGACACCCCAAGGACAGTGAGGAAAATGCACTGGCATTAGAAATCATTGCTTTTAAAAAAAAAAAAGAAATCATTGCTTTTATTATTGTTGTTGTTGTTATTTTATTACTACTACTGCTGCTGCTGCTGCTATTTATTTGTGTGTGAGTGCGTGCGTGCGTGTGTGTGTGTGTGTGTGTGTGTGTGTGTGTGGTTCTTCAATACAAGGTTTCTCTGTGTAACAGTTCTGACTGTCCTAGAACTCACTCTGTAGACCAGGCTGTACTCAGACTCACTGAGACCCACCTCCCTCTGTCTCCCAGGTACTGAGATTAAAGGTGTGCAACACCACCACCCGTGCTTTTCTTTATTTTTTTTAATTTATTGTATGTGTACGGTGTTTTGTCTGCATGTCTGTGCACTATGTGTGTGCAATGCCATCAGTGGCCAGAAGAGGGCATGAAATCCCTTTGTACTGAAATTACAGAAGGTTGTGGGCCTCCAATGCAGAGGGCTGAAATGGGGTCATCTTGGAAGGACAGGCAAGTCTCTTAGCCACTGAACCATCTCTCCAGCCTGTTTATTGTTTTTAAAACCCATTTCCAGGGCTAGGGAGGAGCTAAGTGGTTAAGAATGCTTACAGCCCTTGCAGAGGACCTGGGCTCAGTCCCCAGAACTCACGTGGCGGCTCACAACTACCTTTAACTCCAGTTCCAGGAGATAGGGTATCTTTTTTTGTTTGTTTGATTTTTGTTTTTCAAGACAGGGTTTCTCTGTGGCTTTGGAGCCTGTACTGGAACTAGCTCTGTAGACCAGGCTGGTCTCGAACTCACAGAGATCCGCCTGCCTCTGCCTCCCGAGTGCTGGGATTAAAGGCGTGCGCCACCATAGCCCAGCTGAGATAGGGCATCTTTTCTGGTTTCCTTGGGCTCCTGCATGCACTTGGGGCTCATAAATGTGTGTAGGCACATGCATACACATAAATATAATAGATAGATAGATAGATAGATAGATAGATAGATAGATAGATAGATACATGTGATTCACGCCAGAGCTCCCTGGAGAAAAATGGCGGACTCCAAGAAAGCCTACAGAAGGAGCCTGGACTGTTTATGTTAAACAGCAAAAGTTTCAAAGAATGGTAGATATGTACCCAAAGGACTCTCACTACAAGTAACTCCTTTAAAGATTTATCTTTTGTGTGTGTTTGCCTGTGTGCATGTATGTGCATCTCATGTGTCCCTGGTGCCTGCTAAGGCCAGAAGAGGGTGTCCAATCACCTGGAGCTGGAGTTACAGATGATTGTGAACTGCCATGTGGGTGCTGGGAACCAAACCAAGTCCTCTGTAAGCCCATCATAGGCTCTTAATCGCTGAGCCACCTCTCCAGTCCCTCAAAGTCGGAGGTGATTAGATCATCAAAATAATGCTTAACGATAATTTTAAAAAGTAAAATCTAAGGTGTCCATGCATTGTGTAGCCAATCCCTCTGGATCGACACATCCCCTTCTACAGGGAACAGGAAAGCCCTGGAACTCACAGGAACCTAAGGAGCTCCCGAAGCTCACTGGCCCTTCCCAGGGGTTATGAAAGCAGTAAATAGTTCTTATAACGCAACTTCCTTGAGTCCTCACCCATGCTGGGGTGGGACTTCAGGTGACAGAGCTGCCTCTGAGTCACCCACGCTCCCTAAGTAACTATAATCCATTCATCATTTTCCCCAACCTGGTCTTGGCCACAATCGTCCCTTTATTCTGTTATCAGTGCTGCCTCTGAGGTAGATGGGCATTTTTCCTCTGCCCCCCCTGAAAAAGATAAGGAAAAAAAAACACATAGAAAAACCTCACGGTGAAAAAGCCTGACAGACTTTGACCAAGGAGATAAATCAAAATTATCCACCACCTGACAGGATGCATGGAGAGATGATAGCACCGGTCTCTGGATTTCGTCAGGAAATGCCCAGATCCACCCAGCCACAGACGGTTTTCCTTGTGACATCTAACTTACTCACTGCAACTAAGTCAAGCAAAACTGAGGATAATTATCAAGACAGACTAAATGCAATCAGCATCTACATATGGACACAGCAGAGAAAGTAAAATAGCTAAGACTGCTTTAAAAATTGAGGCAAAACCCAAAATTGGGTCATATTTTACAGACGGACTGGCTGGTAGTCTCCAAACTGTAAGATGATGAAGATCAAGGTGAGACCAAGGAACAGCTTCAGACTAAGGAAGCCCAAAGAGACATGAAGCCATAGAGTACGTCCTGTGATTCTCAACCGAGTCTTTTTATTTGTTTGTTTGTTTGTTTGTTTTTTGCAAAAAAAGCATTTGTTATCTGGTTAAAAATAGGATGGGGTGAAGGTTAGGTGGTGATGCTGTCACTGCTGTGTGTGTCTGTGTGTATGTGTGTGTGTGATGTATGTGTGTGTGTGTTGTTTTTTTGTCCTAGCCTGTAGGAAACACATATGGTTCAGGAAGCTTTATGAAAGTGTGTGATTGTTTCTAAATAAAAGCATTTACTTTAATTGAAAATAATTACCATGGGGGCTGGAGACATGGTTCAGTGGTTAAGATCACTGGCTGCTCTTACAGAGGATCCAGGTTAGATTCCCAGCACCCACATGTTCGCTCACAGCCATCTTATAACTCTGGTTCCAGGGGATTCCAGTGCCCTTCTCTGGCTCCCAGGCATCAGGCACACGTGTGGTACACATAATAAGGCAAAACACTCATACACATGTTAATTGATTAATTTTTAAGAAGGACAGGAAGGGCTGGAGAGATGGCTCAGTGGTTAAGAGCACTGTCTGCTCTTCCAGAGGTCCTGAGTTCAATTCCCAGCAACCACATGGTGGCTCCAAACCATCTGTGATGAGATCTGGTGCCCTCCTCTGGCGTATGGGTAAATGGAGGCAGAAAGTTGTGTGTATAACAAATAAATAAATCTTTAAAAAAAAAAAAAAAAGAAGGACAGGAAACAATTATCCCATACTGTTTGACCTTGAAATTCTACGCTGTAGCCCATTCTGGTTGCTATAACATAGTCCTTTAGACTGTATAATTTATAAAGTACAGAACGTTACTTCTCAGTGTCCAGAGAACGGGAGGGTCAAGGCCCCCGACTTGTCAGTGTCTGCTGGAGCCCTGGTCTCGACACCACTTGCTGCTTTCTCATAGAATGATGGACATTGTAAAAGAGACGAATACATCCTCAATAGCAAAAGAGATGGAAGATGAAGAGATGAAAGGGCCCACAGGGCCCTGGCTACTCTCTCCAACCCTTTTACAGGGCATTACACTATCCCAAGATCTATTTATACACACACACACCCCACAACAGACCACACTTTTTATTGCCACCTTAAGGGTTAAGTTCCAACATATGAATTTTGGAGGAATGTACTTAAATGGTTTCCCTTAGTAGAGTTGGTTTTTTTTTTTTTGCAACTATTCTTGCTAATTTGTGTCTAAGTTATTTATTGCAACTGTTTAATAAAGTAAAAATGTGAATCTAAGTCAAATAGTTATCAACCTTGGCTGGTTAAATACATCTGACACATCCAAATATACAATCAACATCAGGTAAAAGTCCTAAAATTAAAAAAAAAAATGCTGGGCGATGGTGGCGCATGCCTCCAATCCCAGCCCTCTGGAGGCAGATGCAGGTGGATCTCTGAGTTCAAGGCAACCTGATCTATACAGAGCGAGTTTCAGGCCAGCCAAAACTACATAGAGAAACCTTATCTTGAAAAACAAAGCAAAATTAAAAAAAAAAGAAAGAAACAAAAGCAAATTGCTTAAACAGCATGTACAGAACATGCTGTGGTCTGAGAGAAACCAGGTGCCAAAAAGATACTATCTTTTCTACTTTTATTTTCAAAGAGATGAAAAGACGGTATCTGCATGCGTATCTTCCTGCAGAGAGAACCACTAGAGGCAAGCGCACCCAGCATGGTCAGTCCGAGTAGCACCGAGTGCCCCTGAGGAACAGCGCTGGAGACTGCTGGAGTGATGTGGGAGGGGGAATCACTTAATCAAGACCCTTTAAATGAAGATTTATTTTTTTTCTAATTTGTGTGTGTGTGCACGCGTGCACGTTTGTGCTCAAGTGCACTTGAGTGCAGGTGCCCAAAGAGGCCAGAGGCATCAGATTTTCTGAAGCTGGACTCACAGGCAGTTGTGAGCTACCTGGTATGGGCTCTGGGAGCTGAACTTGGGTCCTCTGAGGAGAGTACGTGCTCGTAACTGCCGAGCCTTCTCTCTAGTCCTAGACCCTCTTGCACTTTGGAGTTTTGAAGCAGGTGAACAACATGTGTTCGATAAATTACTTGAATTACATATATAAATATATTCTATATACACATACCCATCAAGTCATTTCGGGCGAAAGGCCTAAGATTCATGGGCGTCTATATGGAAGATAAAAAGATACACAGACAAAGGGGTTAGAAGGATTACAACTCTAAGGCAAGAAGGAAACAGAAGGTTCAACATGGCAGTGAACTAATGGCTTTGGTTTGTAAGAAAGCATTGGGGGAGCCCGTGCAAAGAGCCAAGACACGTGGGACTCGGGCTATGACCGGATCAGAAGAAGGTCCATCGCATTTGCTCTTGGGGATGACCAAAGCTTGTTTCCAGGTAAAACAGAGGTGGCTAGGGGGCTGGAGAGATGGCTCAGTGGTTGAGAGCATCGCCTGCTCTTCCGAAGGTCCTGAGTTCAATTCCCAGCTACCACATGGTGGCTCGCAACCATCTGTAGGGAGGTCTGGCGCCCTCTTCTGGCCTTCAGGCATACAGACAGAATATTGTATACATAATAAATAAAGAAAGAAAGAAAGAAAAAAAAGAAAAAAAAAACAGAGGTGGCTGGATTTGTAAGGTGGGAAGGACTGGAGGACTTCAGAGGGTCAGGGACGATCTACCGATGAGGACAGAGCCAGAGAGGCAGAACCCAGCTCCTCTAGTCTTGCCACGGAATCCAGTGTTTTACAAGGTCTGATGCAAGCTTACTAGATATTTACATTCCTGGGATGGAGAGTCATGGTATTCCTGGAAACACACGCACTTCGATCCTCCTGGGCCAGCTCTGACGCATGGCAATTACCAGATGTGTTATTACCAAATGAGTACAGAGCCTGAACTCTGAGAAAGCCCTGTGAAGCGTAAGGACACCCGAGGGGATGAGGGCAACACGGGCCTTGTCCTGAGACAGGGGGGTCAGCCCACTGGGGACAAGATTCCTTGAGAGGATGACAGTTGGAACTTTAAATCATACAGACGTTAGCTAGGTAAAGAGAACACTGCGTGGGCTGTGAAGGGCAAGTGGTCTGTGCCACTGGGGAGTTCTAGATCGGATGGCTGTATCATGGTTACAGATAACATCCTCGCTTTTAAGAAACACGTAGCCATATTTGGAAGGGTCAGCCATGTGGTTCAGGAAGCTTTCTGTAAGCATATGATTATATTTATTTGTTTGTTTGCTGACACAGGGTTTCTCTGTGTAGCCCTGGCTGTCCTGAAACTGCCTCCCTAGACCAAACAGGTTAGCCTTGAACTCACAGAGATCCACCTGCTTCTGCCTCCCAAGTGCTGAGGTTAAAAGTGTGTGCCTCCACTGCCTGGCTATGATTGTTTTTAAATAAAACTATCCTATTAAATAATTCCAACTAAAAATGATGATGATTTACCTTTGATCTGGAGGTTCTGTGTCTTAGTCCACTCCTGTTGCCATAACACGGTCCTTTAGACTAAGGAGGTTTATAAAGTATATAAATTTACTTATAGGGCTGGAGAGATGGCTCAGTGGTTAAGAGCACTGGCTGCTTCGTCCAGAGGTGATGAGTTCAATTCCTTGCAACCACATGGTGTGTCACGACCATCTGTAATGAGATTTGGCTCCCTCTTCTGGCTTGCAGGCATGCATGCAGGCAGAACACTTTATATGTAATAAATAAATAAACCTAAAAAAAAAAAATTTACTTCTCACTGTCTGGAGGCTAGGAAGCCCAAGCCCAAGCCTCTGGCATATGAGACCCATAATCCAGACCCAGTGAAATAAGAAGGGGCGTGTGTCGAGGAGGCGACGAGAGGAGAGGGTTGTTACTGGAGAAACAGCTAGTGCTCGGTTGCCGACTATGTGGCTGAATTCACCTGTGGAGGGACTGGGGGGGGGGGGGGTGTTAAGGGCTAGGGGGTGGGGCTTAGGGGTGGAGATTGAGGGGTATAATATTGTGTCTTCTCCAAAGGTTCTTACTGTGTTGAACATGCTTGAAGGCGGGTAAGAGTGGTAAGGAGAGACTCAGCCTTGTCATGGTATTATTTGGGGGTTTGTTCAAATCTGGGTCCTGATTCAGAAGGACTGGGGTGGGGCAAATAATTCTGCAATTTCCATCAAGCACGTAGGAGCTACCAAGGCTGGTCTGCAAGTACTAGAGAAGTGAGGGACTTGTCTCCTTGAGAAATGTGATAGCTTCAGCCCAAGGGTGGCAGGGAAGCTAGGAGGTAAGACCAGGCTCTCTTTAGAGGTGGACAGTCCTGATCGTTGTGATAGTCTATAGAGGAAAGAGAAAAGAGTACTAGCAAGGACCTCGCCAGCCCAGTGGTGGCAGCTCACACCTTTAATCCCAGCACTCGGGAGGCTGAGGTGGAAGGATCTCTGAGTTTGAAGCCATTGAAGCCAGTCTGGTCTACAAAATGGGTTCTAGGACAGCCAAGACAGGGAAGAAGAAGAATAAAAAAGACCGGGCCAATGAGATGGCTCAGTGGGTAAAGATCATTTAGTTGACTAACCCTGACCCTAGAGCCCACACAGTGGAAGAAGAGAACCAATTTCTATAGGTTGTCTATGACCTTGATGCATATAAACGCATGCACAAAATTTATTTATTTATTTGGAGAGAAGTCTTAGTGAATAAGAACACTAGCTGCTCTTCCAAAGGACCCAAGTTCAATTCCCAGCACCCCCCCTGTCGACTCACAACTGTCTGTAACTCCTGTTCTAGGGAATCGGATGCTTTTTTCTGGCATCTGTGGTCTCTAGGCAGGTTCGTGATATACAGACATACATGCAGGCGAAACATGCACATATATAAAATAAAAATAATTTTTAAAAGTGTCTAAAAAGGGAGCCACAGCACTGGAGTAAATTCACTGAAACTGAGGCAACAGAAGGACTCAGAGTTCCCACCCAGATTTTGGCATTTACACATGTTTGTAACCCAGCTAAAGGAGGCTGTCAAGGTGGCATTTGAAGACTCGGAGCTCTGCCTGTCTTCTGCCCTTGGGTGTCCTCTGCCACCCAGAGGTCCTCACACTATGTGGAGTTCACCCCAAACTCCCCTGGCAAGCACTCTGCACCCTTGGGCCTCCTGGCATGGTGGGCGGGCTCTCGCCAGCCTGGGAGGCAACAGGTCCCTGAACTGTCACTCAAAAGCTGAGACTGCATGGGTGCAAAACGGGAGCCGGAGCTGGCAAGGCAGGTTTGAGAGGAGATCCGCTGTGCACTCCCTGACAAGACAAACAACATCTTCTCTGAAAAAAAGCTTACAGAAACGAGTGCCCAACCATCAGCTTGGATTTAAGATCCCAGCAAGTCACACTGCACCCGAAATCAATCCCCTTAGCCACCCCAGTGAGAAACCAAGAAGAGGCTCTGGCTCAGCCCTCTAGTGCATTCTAGCTCCGGCGGAAGAGAAGGCCTTCTTTTGGTCCTAGAGGGCATAGGCAGGTGGATCAGACAGCGCCTAGGTTGAGATCCATTCTGATCTTTGGGCAGCAGGAGTCTGAGGATGAAGATGGGAGCCAGAAGTCCAGATAAATAGTTTTCTAGAACTGCCTTGAAAATTATCACCCCGTGGAATGCTTAATGTAACAGGATTGTATTGTCTCAGTTCTGAAGGTCGGGTGCCCCAAATCAAGGTGTTGACAAGGGTGCTGATGTCACTGAAGGCTCAAGAATCTGCCTTTGTTTCTTCCTAAATTCTAGTGCCTCTGACGATCCTCGGCCTTGGTTTTCTCATACTAACTCCACTCTGGGCCCTGTCACATCTTCTCATGATGTGATGCTCTTCCATCTTTCTGTAAGGTCACCAATCACACCTGGGTCCACCTGACCTGGTATAATATATACTTGTTAACATCTGTAAATACTCTCT
This sequence comes from Microtus oregoni, assembly GCF_018167655.1. NCBI lineage: Eukaryota > Metazoa > Chordata > Mammalia > Rodentia > Cricetidae > Microtus > Microtus oregoni. Next base: position 16,502,313 of record NW_024543068.1, on the reverse strand, counting down.
TTTAAATTATGGCCACATTCGCAGGTACAAGGATTGAGGGGGGACTTGAACATAGTCAGTCTTCAACACTGAAGTAAAAATACAGGGTTGGAGAGATGGCTCAGTAGTTAAGAGTGCTTACAAGGACCTGAGTTTGGTTTCCAGAACCTACATAAAGGTTCACAAGCACTTGTAACTCCTGTTCCAGGGATCTGATCCTCTTTCCTGGTCTTTATAGCCTCCTGCACACATGTGGTACACATAAAAGCCTGCAGGCAAATACATGTAAAAGTGCTAGTGAAGGTTAAAACAGGTTGATGTCTATAGAGGGGTGGTAGGCAAGGAAAATGGGTCTAGCATCGGAGGCCAGTGCTTGTTTCTTAACCTTTGAAGGGCTCTCCGACGTGGCCCCTTGCCCATGACATTCTGTGAGGACAGGGATAAGGCAATTCCAGTCTACCACCACCAGGTGGTGCAGTCATCATTTCGTGTGGCGTTAGACAACTTGGACAAGATTCCAGTTAAGCAATACTGGGAATGAGGTGGGCAGAGGAGCAGCCAGTGATAAAAGAAAGGTTTGTATCCTGTAATGTATGTGTGCACAAGAACCAGGACTCAGAAATGTGAGACCTGGAAGAATCAGTGACTTGTATTTGCGAAAGTAATCAATCAAGAGCGGTGAGACACAAACACTTTAGTTTGCCAAGCCGGCCTGCCAGCCTATCAGCGTTCACTGAGTGCCGTTAAGGTCTTCACAAGGTCACATTGCTGCTAGCAGAGGGTAAGAATTCCTAGAGTGTTAATGCAGTATCATAAAAGACCTGCTTAAAAACATGCTTTTCAAGGTCCATGTCATGAGTGTGTCTGTCTGTCTGTCTGCTGCCTGCCTGTGTAGACCACAGATTGACTATAGGTGTCTTCACTCAATCAATATTTTTTTTTTTTTTAATACAGAGTGGCTTCCTCAGTGTGGAGCTGGACTACCTAGACTGATGAGGGAGCTCTGGGGACCCGCTGTCTCCACTCCCCCAGGCCTGGAATGACAGACAGGCTTTTCTTTTCTTTTCTTTTCTTTTCTTTTTGTTTCTTTCTTTTTTTTTTTTTTTTTTGAGACAGGGTTTCCCTGTGTAACAGGCCTATCTGTCCTGGAACTAGCTCTTATAGACCAGGCTGGCCTTGAACTCACAGAGATCTGCCTGCCTCTACCTCTGCCTCCCCAGTGCTGGGATTAAAGGCCTGTGCCACCACCGCCCGGCCAAGGCAGGCAGCTTTTAATGTGGGTTCTGGGGCTCAGACTCAGGTCCTTCTGCTCGCATGGTAAACATGTGACTGACTGAGCTATTCCCCCAGCACCTAAGGTCTTTATCTTCACCAAGCAAAGGAAAGATTCAACTTTGGAAATTTAGAACTAAGGGAGAAAATGGTCATTTAAAACCTGCTTAATCTCTGGGCGATGGTTGTGCATGCCTTTAATTCCAGCACTTGGGAAGCAGAGGTAGAGCTAGGCAGATCTATGTGAGTTCAAGGCCAGCCTGGTCTATAAGAGCTAGTTCCAGGACAGCTAGGGCTGTTACATTGAGAAAACCTAACACGAAAAACTAAAAACCAACAAACAAGGAAAAAAAAAACTGCTTAATCACCAGGCTGTGGTGGCTCATGCCTTTAATTCCAACACTCAAGAGGCAGAGAGAGGTGGGGATCTCTGTGAGTTCGATACCAGCCTGATATACAGAGAAAGTTCCAGGACAGGCTCCAAAGCTACAGAGAAACCACACCCACTCTGACAAAGCCACACCTCCTAATAGTGCCACTCCCTGAGATCATGGGGGCCAGTTACATTCAAACTACCACAGATATACTCTAAGAGGAAACAAACCTTTTTCTCATCACATTGCTTTGTGCTTGTCACAGAAATAGAAGGAAAACTATGACATCTATGCTTCTGACACAGGGCCCGTGAGTTCTTCTCTTCTTATCTGAGACACCCAAGAATTTGATCTGTTCTTTATCATCCAAATTGCAAAAAAATCAATGACTCTAATGGTAACAATATTCATAGTATTTTATACCTTAAGAATTGGTGTTGGAGAGATGGCTTAGCAGTCCAAGAGCACTGCCTGCTCTTCCTAGAGGTCCTGAGTTCAATTCCCACAACCACAAGGTGGCTCACAACCATTCGTAATGAGATATAGTACATGCGGGCAGAACACATAATAAATAAATTATTCTTCAAAAAATGAATTGGTGTTGGGAACTGGAGATATGGCTCGGTGTTAAAGAGCACTTGCTGCTCTTCCAGAGAACCTGAATTCAGTTCTCAACACTCATGCCAGGAGACTTGTAATCTTCTGTAGCTTCAGCTCCAGGAGATCCGGTTCCCTTTCCCATCCTCCACCGACGTCACACACATGGCGTGCAGCCACAGAGACACAGACACCACACACACAAGAACACATACAGAAATCTTAAAAAAGAGAGAGAAAGAAAGAGTTGATGTCAGACCTGTGGGGTGGGGACTTGGTGGCAGGCAGGTCAGAACTTTTAGGGGTTGGAGGAGGATGAGAGGGTGGGAAGTGACAGGTCTGTATTATATACATGTATGAAATTGATAATAAATAAAATAAAATGTAAAAATATGGGCTGGAGAGATGGCTTAGTGGTTGAAAACACTGGTTGCTCTTCCAGAGAACCTGGGTTCAATTCCCAGCACCTACGTGGTAGCTTGTTATGGCAAAAATAAAACAGTGCCGGTCCCCAAGTGGCTGCAGTGGGCAGCAGGCCACAAGGAGCTGCGGTGGTAAATGCTGTGGATCCCCATGTGGCCCACAGGCCACGAAGGCCAGCAGGTCCCAGGCAGGGACAGAGATGCACATGAAGACAAAGTAGGTATTTATTTAGTGGGTTATGGAAGGGAAAGAGGATAAGGGGAGAAGGAGGAAGAGCAGAGAGAGAAAGAGAATCGGGGTGTACAGGAGAGGAGCCAAGGCAGCAGCTACCTCTTCGGGAGAGAGGAGAGACAGAAAGGAGTGAGCTCAGGCTGGAAGCAGAAGGAAGATCTAGAAGATGGGGGAGGGAGTGGGCAGGGCTTGTCTCTTAAAGGGACAGGACAGATCATTACACTATTGCCAGACCCACATAGTGAGGGAGAGAACTGACCCCTGACCCACACAGTGAGGAAGAGAACTGACCCCTGACCCACACTCTGAGGGAGAGAACTGACCCTGACCCACACAGTGAGGGGGAGAACTGACCCCAGACCCCCACAGTGACAGGGAGAACTGACCCCTGATCCTCACAGGTCATCCTCTCTCCTCCACATGTGCCTTCACACTCAACACTTGCACAATTAAATAAAAATAATGAATTAAAACAGTATATTTTGCCACTAAAAAACAGATGGGCAATATTCACAAAAGGACTCCTGTTGGAGTTCATTTCAGTTCTTGATTGTAAATTTTACAACTTGACATTTGGTTATGCCCATGAAAACTATCTAGCCTGTAGGGTGGTGGTGGACACACCTTTAATCCCAGCACTCAGGAGGCAAAGACTGCCAGATCCCTGAATTTGAGGCCAGCCTGGTCTACAGAGCTGTGGAGGCTGAAGAATGCAGGCCCATTTCCATCTTGTCTGCCTGTCAGAGTTTGTAGTCTGGCAGGCATAACTACACCTCCTAACTCAGGAGGTGGTTGCCTGGCTCTTTTGAAGGGGGGGTCATGTTATGCAAATCCTCTGCTCCTTCTGTTGTAACTATGAGGTCACCTAGGGAAGGGTGGCCTTCCCCAGCATAGAGACTGAAGAGCACCTAGAGGACAGAATGCTAATAATTTAATGTCTCAGAGTGATAAGGCCATTGACTGTGTGAGTTATCCTTTTGTACCATGTTAATAAAGTCTTTTGATACCTTCTCCCCAGTTTATGTTGGGTATAAAAGCTGTGGAAAAATAAACGCGGGTGGATTTCAGGATTTCAGTCACTGGAATGCCCTCCTGATATTTTCTATGTTCTCTCTTACTATTTTTATGCATCTTCATAGTCTTTACTTATATTTCTTCAATTCCCATATCCTTACCCTGGTAAGAAGTAATTTTGTTGAGGCCAGTCCTCAACACAGATCAAATTCCAGGACAAACCAGGGCTATACAGAGAAACCCTGTCTTGAAAAGGCAAAAAGAGCCTGGTGGTGGTAGTTTATGCCTTTAATCCCAGCACTTGGGAGGCAGAAGCAGGTGGATTTCTGTGAGTTCGAGGCCAGCCTGGTCTACAAGAGCAAGTTCCAGGACAGCCAGGGCTGTCTCACAGAGAAACCCTGCCTTGAAATAAAGGGAAAAAAGAAAAAGAAAGAGATTTGATGGAGGAAGGTCATTGGTTAAAAAAATAAAGAAACTGCTTGGCTGGCCCTCATAGGTTAGAACACAGGTGGGTGGAGAAAACAGAACAGAATGCTGGGAGGAAAGGAAGTGAGCTCAGACTCGACAGCCCTCCTCTCGGGAGCAGACGCCTCAGAGAGACGCCATGCTCCCCTATCTCTGAGGCACACGTGATGAAGCTCCAACCCAGGATGGATGTTGACTAGAATCTCCCTGGTAAGCCACCTCTGGGCTACAGCTGATTATTAGAAATGGGCTAGTCCAGGTGCGAGAGTTAGCCTAGAAGAGGCTAGATAGAAATGGGCCAAGCAGTGCTTAAATGAATACAGTTTGTGTGTTGTTATTTTGGGCATAAGCTAGCAGGCGGCCGGGGTGCTGGGGATGCAGCCCCGCCGCTCTTAATTACAACAGAGATTTAAAGTAATACTATATTATTCTCTAGTTTTTCAAGACAGGGGTTCTCTGTAGCTTTGGAGCCTGTCCTAGAACTAGCTCTTGTAGACCAGGGGCTGGCTTCGAACTCACAGAGATCCACCTGCCTCTGCCTCCCAAGTGCTGGGATTAAAGGTGTGCACCACCACCGCCTGGCTCATTCTCTAGTTCTATAATGTGACTTTTAATTTATTTTTCTAAACTAGACTCTGGTATAATAGCAAGATAACATAACATCAATTAATATATATATTTAAATTCTAATAATCTAGATATTAAGGGTTATCTTCCCTAGAATTAGAACTAGCCACTCCACAGGAGGTTATAGCTATGAAATCAAACTAGGCAAAAGAAAGGTTAAATTAAAAGAGGTTTTGTTTTGCTTTTGAGGCCGAGTCTTAAGTACCCCAGGTTGGCCTTGAATTTGCTGTATCACTGAAGATGACCTTGAACTTCTGGCCCAAGAAGTTTTCAGAAATCCCATTATTGTAATGAACTCACAAATTTCAAACGTCATAGTGAAAGGTGGCCACTCACACTAACCCTCTCCAAGTCTCAGCTTTTAGACTCCACACTTTTTTCAGTACCAGCTACCATTTTCACTAAGATCCTGCGCGCTGGCTCAAAGGGGCGTGTCGCCACACCTGGTCACAGGTGCATTTTTATGGACTTATTCAGCACGCACACAAAATCAAACTAAACCAAGCCAAATCTGTAACAGAGGTGAAACCAGGCAAACAGTTAGCTTCCTGTTTTCTCTCATGGCACCTGTGTCCTTCGCCTGCCCACGTTCTGTCAGTCCTCCTCGGCTACGGTCACCCTTTCTTAGTTTCCTTCCTTAGTGTTAGACTTGCACTTAGCAGCTGTTTATATATAAACGTGTATTCACTAAGGGTGGGGTCCCTGAACGAAGGAGAATGTAATTTGTTTTTCTTTCTGAGTTTGAGTGATTTCACTTAATATTATATATTCTAACTCCATCCTTTTTTTTTTTTGGTAGATTCCGTTTTTCTTTAAATATTTTATTTTTCTCTTCAATTTTGTGTCTTCATGTGTGTCTGTGTGTGGGTTTGTACATGAGAGTGCAGTGCCCGAGGTGGCCAGAAGAAAACATTTCATCCCCTGGAGCTGGAATTACAGGCACCCGTGGGCTTGTCTCACATGGCTGCTGGGTCCTCTGGAAGAGCAGTAGACACTCTCAACCTTGGAGCCATCTCTCCAGCCCCAGATTTCAGTGTTCTTTACAGGTAGCTCATTGTTGTTATCCACTCATTTGTTGATTGTCATCTCGGTTGGCTCAGTTTTCTTGCTATAATAAATAGAGCAGCAATAAACATGAATCTGCAGATTTCTCTACGGTGGAAGATGGAGTTCTCTGGATACCTGTTTAGGTATGGAATAGCTGGGTCATATGATAGTTCTGTTTTCAATTTTTTGGGGGAACTTGAAACTAATACCCATAATGACTGCATTAATTTGTGCTCTCGTCAAATAAAATATTTCATATAGTACAAACAGCTGTAGGTTTTGGGGGTAAACATATGCAATTAATATAGTTTTAAAATAAGACTTTTAAGCTGGGTGGTGGTGACTTTAATCCCAGCACTCGGGAGGCAGAAGCAGGAGGATCTCTGAGTTTGAGCCCAGTCTGGTCTACAAAGTGAGTTCCAGGACAGCCAGGACTGTTCAGAGAAACCCTGTCTCAAAAAACCAAAAATAGGTAGGTAGGTAGATAGATAGATAGATAATAGATAGATAGATAGATAGATAGATAGATAGATAGATATTTCTAGAGTTGGACATATGGTGCACGCCTTTAACCCCATCATTGGAGAGGGAGAGGCAGAGGCAGGCAGATCACTGAGTTTGAAGTCAGCCTGGCTTACACAGCAAATACCAGGCTAACTAGGGCTACATAATAAGACCCAGTCTCAAGAAAGAAAAGAATTTTTGTCTGGCTAAAATATCCATATTCCTCTTTTACTCACAAGACTTTAATCCATATTCTATCCTTGATTATTTCAACTTTAGCTATAATACTTCTACTACATCACATGCAAATATCATGCTAAATACAGAAGGCAAAACATACAGGCACGGCTTGTCATGCCGACTAGCTTTGCTATAACAACTGGTGTTAACTATAACATTCCACCCTTTGTCATAGGACTATCATTTTATAGTCTTTCCTGTTTTGTTTATTCTCAAGATCTCATGTGGATATCGTATTATAAAATATAGTATAACTTTAAAAACCCCACAGTCTTTAAGCATTTTAATACTTTAGAGCTGGCCATAGTGGCACATTGCGTTTAGTCCCGGGACTCTAGAGGCAGAGGCAGGCGGCTCTCTGTGAGTCTGAGGCCAGCCTGGTCTACAGAGTGAGTTCCAGGAAAACCAGGGCCACACAGTGAAAACCTGTCTTATAAAGAAACATTTCAACACTTTACAAGTCCAATGTCTCCCAATCCTAAATTCCTATGAACATCAAAAACAAGTTACATACTTTCTTATTCCAAAAGGAAAGAATTGGGGTTTAGGAATGATCGTAAATCAAATCCTGTAGCTCAAATCAAATCTTGTAGTACAGCATCTGGAACCCTTCCGAATGGTGTGTGCAATGTGCACTGATCTGATGTGGACAGACAGAAGAGCAAACATCCACCATGCAGGTCCCACAGTACTTCTTCTCAAGTGAAGAATGCCAGCTGGATTTGTTGGTCTATTTTGTTTCTATGACTGAAAAAATTGGCACAAAAGGAGGGAGATATGACTACTCTTAAAGTACGGAGACTTTTACTGTGAATATAAGGGAGAAAGCAGGCTGAACACAGCCGGCAGACTACACTGGACCGTGAGAGGAGAGTAGGGACGGGAGACCAAAAGAGGAGCCGCCATCCAAGATAGGCACCAGAACCGAGAGGCCAGAAGAGCCCAACTGGATAAGTTACACAGGAAAGAGAAGCTGGGGGAAAGAAGTGAAAGACCAGCCACTGGGAGGGAAAGGTTTAGGGCAGGGGGCGGGGTGAGAAGTGCTGGGAGGAGCCACAGGGACTGCGCGAGACTTGTCCCAAATTTCTTTGAGACCTAGGAGCGACAGGGTTTCACTCTGCGGTGCTGAATAGCCTTGAACTTGGCAGTGGTCCTGCCTCAGCCTCTTGAGTGGCAGCATCACAGGCGTGAACCACCATGCTTAACTTCAATGCTGTGATTCTGTAGTTAAACGCTACGGACGAAAAGTAACTGAGGCTTCAGTAACTCTACAAACTGGACGCATGAATGTCCTGGGCAATTCAGTGTATCACAACAGAACATTTACAACCGAGCTGGGTGTCACAATATTGCATCGAATGATCCTAATTTGGACTTTGATAAAAGAATATTAACATAGGAAGAGGGCTGAGAAAACACCAAAATGTTAGGGGTGACGTCAGCTTGTGGTAGATGGGATTTGTCTTGCTTATCTGTATGAGTCCACCCCCCTACCCCCCCCCCAGTGCATCTATAATAGAAAAATGGAAACAAATTAAACACTCTTTACATACATAAGTTGTGTGAATCTCGCGATCACTGCATTTGAAAGCAAGAAAAGCAACCTGGCCACTATAGTCACTAAGTCCCTGAGCTGGCAGAACCTGTCTGACAGAGAACATTGTGACTAGGCAGGTTTAGGGAGGACATTGAATTCCGCTTTGTTTCCTCAGGTGTGAAAGAGGGTGGGGTTGCAGGTGTCCTCACAGTACTGGGGAAACAAAACACCCACAGCAAAGGACCTGGGGGAGTCCTTTAGTTTTAAGGGTGCTGTGCGCATGTGTAAGGGGTAGATGGGGGTGGACATGAGAGGATGGGGGCACAAAAGCCCTGGTCCAACAGGTTTGATATGATAGCTTGCTTGGCTCCTTTCCCAAGGCAGCTTGAGCAGCTTGGACATGGAAAGCAATGTAAAGTCCAGGAGTGAAATCATGAGAATAATAATTAGTTGTTAGATAAAGAAACCTCCACAGTGCTTCTACTCAAGTGACCCAATGTGGCCAAAACCAAACCAAAACAAAAATGGTCTCACTGTTAAGTGGTTGCAGCCCAGGAAGCAGAAGGAAGAAATGCTTACGGGGAGCCTGGAGGAATAATAGTAACGTAACAATAATACTATTAGCTGGAGGAATAATATTAATGTAACAATAATACTATGAGCTGGAGGAATAATATTAATGTAACAATAATACTATTAGCTGGAGGAATAATATTAATGTAACAATAATACTATTAGCAGCATCCACGGGACTCATCATTCCAGGCCCTTCATCTACCAATACCTCAATCTTTGTTAAGATCATAAATCAAGCCAGGCGGTGGTGGCGCACGCCTTTAATCCCAGCACTTGGGAAGCATAGGCAGGTGGATCTCTGTGAGTTCGAGGCTAGCCTGGTCTACAAAGAGCTAGTTCCAGGACATTCAGAGCTAAACAGTAAAACCCTGTCTCAAAAAACCATTAAAAAAAAAAAAGATTTTAAGTCAAGTGGTCTGATTTTATTTTATTTTTTTATCTGTGTAGCCCCGTTTTACTTTTTTATTTTTCTTTTTTTATTGATATTTATTGAGCTCTACCTTTTTTGGTCTGACTTTATGATGTGATATTCGCTACAGCCTGTTGTTCAGAGGACTGGCATTCCTCCCGAGGCAATGGCTCCGCCCTTCAGTAACCTCACGAGAAGGCTCTAACACTGGTGACTTGTTCAAAGCCTCGCTTGACCACACTTTGGCACTGTGCCGAGGTTGAACTGGTTCACCAATCCTTGCTGAAATTCCTATAGCTTTATAGATCCTGAAGCTAATAATTCAAAGAGTTCACAGTGGTACCTGTTTGGTTAAAAGCGTCACCCCAGCTGCTAAAATCCATATACCCAAAGAGTCTGGAATGTTTGGGTGGAGATTCCATTCCAAGTCCCCTCCCCTGGGAGTTGCCTCAGTCCAGACTCCACCTCTGAGAAAGCCCACCAAACAGTGACCCCTCTTCAGAGATACTTCAAGATCACTCCCACAGAGTATTTAAACTGCCTTCCAGAGAACAAACACGTGGTTTCCCAGTCTTCCTTCCCCATCTCCTCTCTGAGGGTCTGGAGGGCCACCCGGGAGCCTGGCATCCATTAAACCTGGGCTTTTTCTAACTATCGACTGCAGAATCTTTTCAGTACCTTCAAACAGCTCAGAGTTCTAGAGTTGTACTGAAGAGTTTGGTGTCTAAGTGTGGATATGGTTTTTATTTTAAACAAGTAGTTTTATTTTTATTCTCTCTGTGTGTACCAGGTGTTAAGTAAAAATAATAAGAAAAGGGCAGCTCCACCTACGCAAGAAATCCAATTAGGTCAAATCAAACCAAATCAAAATGTCCAATGTTTTATTAAGAATGACGCTCTCACTTACATAGATATAATCTACATGGGAAATAGAAAGTAGAAAAAGACAAGATCTCCTGAGTAAATTGTGAGCATGGGGACCTTGGGGGAGGATTGAAGAGGGGAGGGGAGAGGCATGGAGGGGAGCAGAGAAAAATGTAGAGTTCAATAAATATCAATTAAATACATAAATAAATAAATAAATGACAATCTCAGGTGGCCAAGTGCATGGCAGGGAGACAGGACAGCAGGGAACCCATACAGACCCGAAAACCACGTGTTTCTCCTCTGGGAGCTCACTTAAATACCCTGTGGGATTGGTCCTGCCCGCCCCACAAGAGGGGTCAGGGCCTGGCCTGCTGGGATTTGGAGTCCAGAGCAATGCAACTCCCAGGCCAGGGAGGCTGGGATGGATGCCAGGGGCTGGTGGCTATGCTCCCAACTTAACAACTTAACACCAGGTGTGTCTGAGAGGATCAGAAAACACTGGGTCCCCTGGAGCTGGAGTTATTGCTGGTTGTAAGTCCCAACATGGGTGCTGGTACCTGAACTGTTCCTCTGGAAGAGAAGGAAGTGCTTTGACTGGCTGAGTCATCTCTCTAGTCCCTGGCTATGACTTTGTACCAGAAAGGCCACAGGCAAGAGTGACATCATTAGCTATAATGTTTAAAGATCAATCTTTAACATCTGACTCTATTTAACCTATTGTTGAAATATTCTTGAACTCTGTGTGATGAGATTGCTATTTGAATAAAATAAGACCCATGAAAAGTCCAGGCGGTGGTGGCGCACGCCTTTAATCCCTGGCACTGGAGGCAGAGGCAGGAGGATATCTGTGAGTTCAAGGCCAGCCTGGTCTACAGGGCAAGTGCCAGGACAGGCTACAAAGATACACAGAGAAACCCTGCCTCAAAAAACAGACAAACAAACAAATAAATAAATACCCATCACCCACATGGCAGCTTCCTACCATCTGCAACTCCAGTTCTAAGGGATCCACTGATCTCTTCTGACCTCTGAGGGCACCAGGCATGCAAGTGGCATCCATAGGTACATGCAGGCAAAACGGAATAGTAGATTTAATTTTTAAAAAATTCACAAAACATAAACCAAACCACTGAAGAACCCAACACAACTTGGTACACACCTGCTAAGACAGGCTCTATGGAGACCAACCGGAAAGTAGTCCTGAGTCTCAGTAGTTTGCCCGAAGGCAGTACCTGGTTTCAAGAAAGACCACTAACTGAGACCACCCAGGCACCACTCAGGAACAAACCATTCAAATGAAATTCCTGTCATTCCAACTTTTGTAGATAGGATCACTTGATGTCCCTTAACCTAGCATATACCTACCCCCTTTTCAGCAGGGCACCCCAATCTTTGCTTCTATAAAAACTCCATTATGCCCAGTTAACAAATCCATTTTAGAGAACCTCTTCAATGTCCCATCTGCCCCTCCCCCCTTTTATTGTGGACAAGGTCTTACCCTGGCTGGTCTAGAACTCTCTATGTAAAGCAGACTGGCCTCAAACTCACATAGATCTGTCTGTCTCCATGTGTTCCCAGCTTTTACCTCTTAAAAAAATATTAGACCAAAAAAAAAAAAAAAAAAAGAGCCCGGCGGTGGTGGCGCACGCCTTTAATCCCAGCACTCGGGAGGCAGAGGCAGGCGGATCTCTGTGAGTTCGAGGCCAGCCTAGTCTACAAGAGCTAGTTCCAGGACAGGCTCCAAAGCTACAGAGAAACCCTGTCTCAAAAAACAAAAAAACAAAAAAAAAAAAAAAAATAGAAGCCAGGTAGTAGTAGTGCACGCCTTTAATCCCAGCACTCGGGAGGCAGAGGCAGGCGGATCTCTGTGAGTTCGAGGCCAGCCGGGTCTACAAGAGCTAGTTCCAGGACAGACTACAAAGCTACAGAGAAACCCTGAATCGAAAAAAAACAAAAATAAATAAATTAAATTTAAAAAAGTTAGAATGTATTTACATATGTGTATGGGCTCCAGTATACTAGGGGTGTGTGTGCGTGTAGAGGTCAGAAGACAGTTTACAGGAGTTGGCGTTCTTATTCCACCACGTGAGTCTCAGGGATCAAAATCACGTCATCATGTTCAATGGCATCTCAAGAGTCTAGTCTCATTTCCTAGTGCCTCATAATGAAAGTTAAATTTCAACAAGTAATTTAAAGAGGGCAATCTGCATTCAAGCCATCAGAATATACGCTGGTTGACTTTTTTTCTTTTCCTTTCTTTTTTCTTTTCTTTTTTTCTGGCTGTGTTTGTTTGTTTGAGACAGAGTTTCCAGGGTTTCCTGTGTAACAGCCCTGGCTGTCCTGGAACTCCCTCTGTATACCAGGCTGGACTTGGACTCTGCCTCTGCCTTGGAGTGCTGGGATTAACGGTGTGCATCACCACACCCAGCCTTTTTTTTTTTTAAGAGGAGAAAAAAACATATTTAATTTTGGGAGTACCACAAAAAGGGACCTGTCTCCAATGGACTTCATGCACTTAAATGGGGCATGTCTCAACTATGTGACATGTTATGCTGCTATCCTCGGGTTTAAGATAAAGATTCTGAAGCCGTTTGTCCAAATCACACTGTTAGCAGTAATAAAGCCTGGGTCTGCAGCCTGGCCGCCCACCATCCACAGAAGAGGCTCATTCCTAAAGCTGCTGTGTTAGGAGCATGCCGGAAGGTAGAGCCTGGAACGTGAGGTGGCTTTGGGGAGGTCAGTACTCCAGGGGAAGTAGTGCGTCCAGCTGTCTGTCTGTCCAACCATCAGGCAGGTTTCCATACAGATAGCTGGGAAGAATCGGTTGTCATGGTGGGCATAAAGGTGACACAGACGGAGAAGTGACTTGAAACCTCCACATACCACTAACAAACACAGGTCAAAATTTTGCTTCAAACTTGCTACAAGGTGGGAGGTATTCTTAAAAAAAAAAAGAGGAGGATAAAACAATTTTAAAATAAGTAAACATAAACCTAAGCAAAGGTCCTGAGTGATGGCTCAGCCCTGAGAGTGCTAGCTGCTTCTGTAGAGGACCTGGGTCTCTTCCCAGCAGGCCACATCAAGCTGCCCACAACTGCACCTAACCCCAGCTCCTAGGGCACTGACAGCCTCCTATGGCTTCTGTAAGCACCTGAATGAATCAGCATACTCATAAATATAATATATATGTATATATAATGTATAAAACAAACAACAACAACAAAACCAAACAACTAAGGCAAAGATTTGTCTCTGGGCAGAAATGTTTTGTTTCTTTCTTTACTTTGTGAGTTGGTGTCGTTGTAGCCCAGGCTGGTGGGGTGTAGAACCCACTAAGTGTAGCCAAGAATGACCTTGAATTTTAGATCCTCCTGCCTCTAACTCCCAGGTGCTGGGATCATAGGCATAAACTACCACACCCAGCGGATGAGCTGCTGGGAAGGATCGCCTGGTTTCTCGCGTGCTAAGGAAGCACTCCAGCAATGGAGCAAGATCTCCAGCCCCGAGGAGACACATTTTAAAGGAGAAAGTATAAGGCAGTTTTGGATTGTGAAGACTGAATTGGCCGGGCGGTGGTGGCGCACGCCTTTAATCCCAGCACTCGGGAGGCAGAGGCAGGCGGATCTCTGTGAGTTCGAGGCCAGCCTGGTCTACAAGAGCTAGTTCCAGGACAGGAACCAAAACCACAGAGAAACCCTGTCTCAAAAAAAAAAAAAAAAAAAAAAAAGACTGAATTGGCCAAAGCTTAAAATAGCACATAAATGGCTTCATACTGCTTGCATGTTGACCTGATACTATTTGTAATATTTTTATTTAATTAAAATATGTCTTCAAATGGAATTACTGTGGGGTCCTTAGCTCACTCCAAAGGGCCAGAAGACACCTGATTGGTAATTGCAGAAAACAGCTTTATTCCCAAAAAACCCAGCATGCTTCGAACCCGAGGGAGAGGGTAAGGCAGACCCAGTTAAGCATGCTTAAGGGAATTCCAACTGTGGTTAAGTGTACTTTGATTAGGTATAGACCCTTCCTGATACAGGAACCATTTCATGATTGGCTCACAGCGCCTGGCCAGCTACTGTGGTTGCTGTGTCAGGAGTATGTCCGCGGTGTCGGGGGTCTGTCTGATGTGTCAGGGGTCTGTCTACTGTGTCTGGGGTATGTCTGCTGTGTCGGGTGTCTGTCTGCGGTGTCGGGGGTCTGTCTGCAGTGTTGGGGTCTGTCTGTGGTGTCGGGGGTCTGTCCGCAGTGTCACGGGTCTGTCTGCTGTGTCGGAGGTCTGTCTGCGGTGTCCGAGGTTTGTTTGAAAATAACAAAAACAGTTCCTACTTGTGACAGGGTAGGATCCTGGTTGGTTGTCAGACTGGACATACTTCCTGAGGGTCTGGTCGAAGCCAGATGAGAGTCAACATAGGATGATGGGGTAATAACCGGGGCAGAGGTCTTAGCAAACTGGCCCCAGGGGGGAAAAAAAACAACTGGCCCTGGGCCTTTCAATTACAACTGTTTAAATTTTATCTTTCAAGTGTAGAGCCACTACAGGTGGATTTCTGAGTTCGAGACCTGCTTGGTCTACAGAGGGAGTTCCAGAACAGCTAAGGTTACACAGAGAAACCATGTCTTGAAAAAACAAAAAATCAAAATAAAGACAAAAGAAGAGGGCCACTCACAGATATAGTGGTTCATGTTACTATGTCTACTGGACAGTGCTGGTTAGAGAATCACTGTGGGCTAGAGACACTTTTAAAAAGTAGCCAAGGGATGTCTAGTTAAAAGTTACCCAAAGCTTCCTAGGCCTAGTCAAAGGTCCTTGGATTTCTCCCAGTACCACAGTTGGCCAAGGGAGCATCCCCATAAAGGCTTCTTCAGCCATAGTATTACATACCTGTAATCCCTGTAATGCCAGAGACAGGAGGATGGCAAATTCAAGGCTATCCTGTGCTACGTGGTGAGACCCCGTTTCAAAACAAAACAACAAAACCAGTCTAGCAGAAAATTGCTCAAGCCTTTCACTAGAAGACGAGGGTCCCATTCAGACTACAGAGTTCCACTCTGGTTGGGATTTGGGACAGTCTCTGGTAAATCTGTTGCCAATGGTTAAGGAAGGCCCAGAGATAATGCATTTTTAATCTTACTTCCCACTGGGGCTTGACCTGCTGCTTCTCTGAGATGCAGAAGCATTGCCCTAAAAGTCCCTTGCAGTTGGGCCTGGTGTGAGTGAGCTCTAGGCAAGTGAGGGCAGAAGGATCAGGAATTCAAAGTCATCCTAGACCCTGTTGTTAGTTTGAAACCAGCTTGGGCTGGATGTTAATGGCGCGTGCTTTTAATCCCAGCAGGAGACAGAGGTGGTTGGTGTAAATTCAAGGCCAGCCTGGTCTACAGAAGTAAATTCCAGGACAATCAGATTGGTTACACAGAGAAACCTTGTCTCGAAAAACCAGAAAAACAAAACAAAAGCCTAAACTTCTTGGGTTACACAAGGTTCTGTCTCAAAAAAGGAACAAAAAGGGACAGAGGATCAGGGCTGGAGAGATGGCTCAGCAGTTAAGAGCATTTGAGGTTCTGAGTTCAAGTCCCAGGAACCATACGGTGGCTCACAACCATTTGTAATGAGATCTGGTGCCCTCTTCTGGCATGTAGAGATACGTGCAGGCAGAACACTATACATCATAAAGAAATAAATATTTTTTAAAAAGGAAGAGGAAAAAAAATGCTTGCTTAGGCTTTTAACCTTGGTGACAGGAGGCAGAGATGTACCCAGAAAGGACTCTGAAATGCCCTTTGAGCCATGTGCTTAGAGAATGCCACTGGGGAAGCGGGGTCAGGTTCAGGCTTGGTGTGAGGCCAGGGCCCAGCATGCTCCCTGGGGACTCTGGGAACTCTCATTGCTTCAGCCCTCTTCCTTGTGTTAATGAGTTTAGCTCAGTGACCCATTGGGTGGACCTCTATGATTGCTGTTTACCTGTCCTTTAAGAGAATTTGGGATGGGGGGGGGGAATGAAAGATAACATACCTTTTCTGGCACTTTACGTTAACATTTAGAACTTTAAACCATCAATCTAGAGAATTACAGATATGGGGCTACTGCTCTTCCAGGAGACCCAGGTTCGAGTCCCAGAGCCCATATGGTGGCTTACAACCGTTTGTCACTCCAATTCCAGGGACTCGGATGTCTTCTTCTGGCCTTCCAGGGCACTGGGCACTCCTGTGGTCCATAGACATACATTCAGGCAAACACATCCCTAAAACAAAAATTTTAAATCTTTGAAAAAAAACAAAACTGCATAGCATAGAGTCTCACTTCCGGTTCATCTGGACGTCCTCTATCCTCTTGCAGCGCCCGCAATCGCTGGCAGCTGGAGGGGGAGGCAGAGATGGCTGGCGTCGCAGATGAGCGTCCTGTGACTCTCCCTTCTCTGCTTCTAATAGGAACGTGTCAGTGGCTCTGTTAGACTAAGCTATCGCTGTATTTGTACTGCTCAAGTAGTTGCCATGACTACTTGCCATGGTAATCTCCGCATCAAAACAGCGTTGTGTCCTGAGGACAAAAGCCGTACTGTGAAAACAAGGTACAGGATTCCACCCTCCCAGCCTCTCCATTCTGTTCTATAGCCGACCTTGGCCCAGAGGAAAAAGAAAATGGGCTTTCGGTGCAGACAGATTGGGGCTTGAATCCCCCGCAGTGGCAAATAGCGCTGAACTTGGGAAATAAACCTCTTGGAACCACACTTCCTTTTCCACCAACCAAGGCCAACAACTGCCATCTTAGGGCTCTTGAGAGGATCACATGGGATAAACCAGTGCAATGAACTGGACAGCATCTGGCGTACGACAGACCTCCAATTACTCCTCCTGAGCTTCCACGGTACATAGGTAATTATTAAGCTGGCTTCCTACGATAGCGATGGTGAAGGAAACGGGCATGACTCAGCAGGTGAAGTGGGTTCAGGCGGCTGCTGCCGAGGCAGAGCCTTGTGCCGGGAGGGAGGATGCTTTGCACTGCTCTGCGGGAAGGTCAATGGGTTGTTACAAGTTGTGAACTATACCAACCCAGGCCAGTTGAAGTTGAGTTTCATGTTTATTCAGCATCTGGGATGCCGGTGTTGAGGTCAGGCCACCCTGTCCTGGGTTACTTCATGATGTGTAAAGCAGTGTTTTGTCAGACCGTCTACTTTATCAAATTTTGACTACATTTTGAGGATGGAGAATGAAATGAATAACATTGTTTGTCAACTTGACAGGGTCTAGAACCAACTGGGAGCTGTGGGCCTCTGCACATGCCTATGGGGGGGATATCTTTTTTTCTTTTTCTTTTTTTTTCCAAGACAGGGTTTCTCCGTATAACAGTCCTGGCTGGCCTCGAACTCACTGAGTTCTGCCTGCCTCTGCCTCCCGTGTGCTGGGATTAAAGGTGTGTGCCACCACTGCCCAGCAAGGGGGATTATCGTGGTAACATTAATTGAGGCCAGAAGCCCTGCCCATTGTGGGGGTCACCACTTCCTGGCTGGGGTCCTGGGCTGTCTAAGAGGAGAAAGGGAGCAGTCATGTGGTCGTTCAGCACTCTGCCTCTGATTATAGATGGGATGCGACTAGCAGCTGCTTCGATCTCCTGTTGCCTTCTCTGCCCTCGTGGGCTGTAATCCTTGAATCCTGAGACTGAACAAAACCTTTCTCCCTTAAGCTGTTTGGTCAAATGATTTTTATCCCAACAAAAAGAAAAGAAACTTAAGACAGATGATATCTGTGAGCCTGAGTGGCATCCCCCAGTGGTACAGACTGATAGATGATTATTCTTGGAAGTAGAGAGGGTGCCATCTTAGAAATGTATTGGGGTGGGGCTTAGCAGGTAAGAGCACCGACTGCTCTTGCAGAGGACCCAGGTTCAAGTCTCAGCAGCCACATAGTAGCTCACAACTGTCTATAACTCCAAGATCTGACATCCTCACTTATACATGCTGGCAAAACACCAATGCACATAAAATAAAAATAAATAAATAAGGATATTAAAAACATTCATTGGGGTGAATTGGGACTGTAGGGGTGCCTAAGTATCTCAAGATTAAAAGCATCTCAAGAAAACCAAGCCTGCTAGAGCATTTGTCAGACACATCAGCCTTAAGAAAGATCACTCCCTTCCCTGGCCCCCATAAAGAGGTGGAGACCTAGTCCAGCAATGGCAGTCAGGCCCCCTGACCTGCCATCTGGCCACCTGGTGCATGTATCAAGGGACCACTGGAAGAGACTCCTGACTGTCCCCGGAGCTTCAGCTCAGCTTGGTCCTGTTGTTTGACGTGAGATTTGACTCTTATCTCTGTTTAACTCTGTCTAGTTGATTGCCGTGTTGTTATAATTGGCCTCATCAACATTTCTCCAAGTCACCCCTTCCATCCAACATCCGACGTCCCGTCTCATGTGTATTATTCAATATTTATTAAAAAAAAAAAAAGAAACAAGCTGGGAGGTGGTGGACACCTTTAATCCCAGCACTCGGGAGGCAAAGGCAGGCGGATCTCTGTGAGTTCAAAGTCAGCCTGGTCTACAGGAGCTAGTTCCAGGACAGGCTCCAAAGCTACAGAGAAACCCTGTCTCGAAAAGAAAAAAGAAAAAGAAAAGAGAAAAAGAAAAGAAAACAAACAAACAAAAGACAGGATTTTTTTTAAAAATTTAGAATAGGAGTTTTTTTGTTTGTTTGATTGATTGTTTTTTAAAGGGAATTAGGCCTCCTGATCATAGGGGCTGAAGGTCCGCTAATAGGCTGTCTGCAGGCCGGAGAGTCAGAGAAGCGAGGAGCATGACTCAGTCCAAGGCCAGGGGCTGCAGAACCAGCAGCCAGCAGTGCACCCCCAAGCCTAAAGCCCAAGGCTGAGAAGCTAGTCTGGAAGCGTCACAGGTCACTCCAGACGGCAGTGCCAGAGTTTCCCCTTTTCCTTTCCTGATCTGCTTGGTCTGGGCAGTTGGGTGGTGCTTGTCCTCACTAAACTAATCCATGCACTGGTTTCTGGAAACATTCTCGCAGACACGCCCGGCACTCTTCAACCCAGGCAAGCCTGCACCCCAAACTAACCATCACACCTCAGCCGGCTTAATACCCTGCTGCCGTTTCACCGCCTTATGTGATGAATGTAACCATTTAAAAGACAATAAACATGTATTTCAGTTGTTTCTGTAGGTGTCTGCCCGAGCTTCTTAGCTGGGTGGCTCAGGCTCAGACTGCTTTCAGTGTTGTGGTTGCACCACCAGTGAGGACAACAGTCGTTCTCAGAGTCTGCCTCCAAGCCCATGCATTCTTCTTGCTGGCTATTGGCTGCAGATTTCAGTCAGTTTTACCATAAATTACCTTGTGGCAGGTGGATTCTCCCCAATCACGGTGTGTGTGTGCGTGTGTGTGTGTGTGTGTGCGCGCGCACACACACATGAAAAAAGAGAGAGGTGGAGGTCTTTTTTTTTTTTTTGGTTTTTTTTGAGACATGGTTTCTCTGTCACCTGGAACTTGCTCTGTAGATCAGGCTGGCCTTGAACTCAGAGATCCACCCCCCCCCCCCCCCCCCCCGCCTCTGCCTCTGCCTCCCTCCCCAGTGCTGGGATTACAGGCATGATGACAAGGTCTTTGTTTTAAGTTGTTCACCTCATATATTTTGTCGGAGCTGACTAAGAGAATGATAAATCTCAGTAACACAACAGTCAGTCCGGTGTTGTGGGATGTTTGTACACTGTGGGAAGGGGCATTGCTGTGATTGGTGTAATAAAAAGGCAGGAGGTGTGGTTGGGGCTTCTGGTCAGAGAGAGAACTCTGGGAAGAAGAAAGGGCAGAGTCACCAGCCAGAGAAGGCAGGATGTGCAGGTGGAGAGCTAACAGCCACGAGGGTTGTGGCAGGATATGGATGAACAGAAATGAGTTCATTTAAGCTCTAAGAGGTAGTTGGGAACACGTCTAAGCTTTAGGCTGAACTTTTATAATTAATAAGAACTCTCGAGTTGGCTGGCTGGGCAGCCTTAGCGGTAGAGTCAAGGAAGAGTAGATAATTAAACTGAAAACACAGAGACACTAGGAAATATTTGATGGTGCTTCTAGAGAGGATCAGAGAAGGGGGGTGAATGGAAGGGACCGGGGAGAGGGCTCATCAATGGTAAGCGCTTGCTGTGCAGGCATAAGTTTGGATCCCAGCACCCATGTAACAACCATGTTACAACCATGTAATAAGCCATGTGGCCCATGCACACCTGCCACCCCGGCTCCATACGTGATAGAGATGAGGGTCACTGGAGCTTTCTGGCTGCCAGCCTAGTTGAGAAAACCCAATCCGCAGGTTCAGGGAGAGAGAGACCTTACCTCAAAGGAATAGATGGATCTGAGAGAGGAGGGCTTTTGACACCCTCTTCTGGTTTCCTCACATGCACACAGGCTCACACAAGAGCAAGCACAAGTTTATACACTCTTGCACAGATACATACAAATAAATAAGCAAACAAATTGGGGAAAAAAGAAACTTCAGTGGAACTCAGGAGTGGATGGTATACACCTGGGATTTCAGAACGTCGAAGGCTGAGGCAGGAGGATAATGAGATCAGGAGGAAGAGGAGGAAAAGGAGCTGATGAAGCAAGCCGACCCCAGATGAAGGTGATTCCTGTGGGAAGCAGAGGCCAAAGCTGGAGATACATAGACTCTAAACTAATCTAAGCCTACAGCAAAGTAATCTAATTAACCCAAGGCAGCTAAGCCTGTCTGTAAAACATTCACTTATATTAGCCAGTAAATAAACCTCCTTTTTTTCTATGCAGGACTGAAGTGAGCCAAGTGCCTTGTGCATTCTGCCAAACACTATCACTGAGCTGTGTTTCCACATAAACTGGATCATGTTATTTTCTTACACAACACCTTGCGGCTTCTATGAAGCTCCCTTCGGTAGAGCCCAGGGTCTGTAGCATGCCCTAATTAGAGTCACAGTGATCTCTGCCTCCCATTTCTTTTTACCTTGTTTCTGGTTTTGAGTTTATTATACCTTCTATCCTTGCCCAGTGTGGTGGTGCACACCTTTAACCACAGCGGTTGGGAGGCATAGGGAGGCAGATCTCTGTAGGTTCCAGGTCAGTCAGGGCTACGTAGTGAGACCCGTCTTAAAAAACACACTAACAGCCAGGCGGTGGTGGCACACGCCTTTAATCCCAGCACTCAGGAGGCAGAGGCAGGTGAATCTCTGTAAGTTTTAGGCCAATCTGGTCTACAAAAGCTAGTTCCAGGACAGGCTTTAAAGCTATAAAGAAACCCCGTCTCGAAAACAAAAACAAAAACAAACAAACAAACAAAAAACTAACAAACCCAAACAAATACACCCTGCCCAAGAGGGACATTGACAGTGAGTTTTTGAGGTTTAGTTACCATAAAACAGTAGAAGCCACGAGCAAGATGACCATACTCAACCTCATCAGGATAGCCTAGACACCTAAGAGCTAGGTGCAGAGGTTGGACCAGTTTTATCTGCTAATGAGATCCAGGCCTCTGGCTGTTATGGGTGTTTTGTCTGCACGTACTGTGTGCGTCATATACATGCAGTACCCGTAGTGGCCAGGTGGGGGAGGCAGATCCCTTGGAACTAGAATTATAGACAATTGTGAGCTACCATGTAGGTGCTGAGACTTGAACCCTGGCCCTCTATAAAAGCAGCAAAGGCTTTTAACCACTGAGCCAGCTCTCTAGGCCCTTACTTTTTTTTTTTTTCTTCGAGACAGGGTTTCTCCGTAGCTTTTTGGTTCCTGTCCTGGAACTAGCTCTTGTAGACCAGGCTGGCCTCGAACTCACAGAGATCCGCCTGCCTCTGCCTCCCGAGTGCTGGGATTAAAGGCGCGCGCCACCACCGCACGGCCCTTACTTTGTTTTTGAGACAGTCTCACTACGTAGCCTAGGCTGATCCCGTACATTCTATGTTGCCAAGGCTGGCTTTGAGCCTGCACCAGTCCTCTGGTCTTTTCACGAGTACTGGGATTGCAGACCTGCTCCAGCCTGCCCAGCTTTAGTAAGCCATTTCTTCTGTAGTAAATGTAGCTCATGAGTGGATATTCTGATTTATTAATGGATACGGTGAATGAATGAAAAATAAAATAAAATAAAAAGGAAAGGAAAGGACATGACCGCTCCTAGATATGGTGGAGGAGAAAGTTTATCGTAGATAGGTGGGAGAGCATAGTCAGAGGTGGGGACATCGGGGATAGTCTAGAGTGGACATGCCCAGACTGAACTGTACCACGGGGTGGGGGAGAGGAGAGGGAGGGGACCAGGTGGGACCAGTTAGGTGCCCAAAGGTGCAAAAGGGGCAGGTAACCAAAATGTCTGGATTCTTTAGGGAAGAGTCTCTGGGAAAAAGACAGCCCAGCCCCTGGGCTGGAGAGTTCGGGGTAGAGGGTGGGGTGTGCCATCCATACACTGTAACAGGTAGGGACTGAGGGATGCCGGGAGAACCTGGTGGCTAGGTCCTCTTTGCTAGTTAAATAGGCACCTCAGTCATTTGTCGCTGATCCTGGAAACCCTGTCAAGGAAAGAAGGATTGAGAACTGGGCCCCGGGCTGGCAGGTCTGCAGTGGTCACACTAGGAGCTAGATCAGGCACTGCTATCCGAAGCTTCCTTCTTGATATCAAAGATGGCATTAATTCAGCAGGTGATCAATCCCAGTGTTGATCAGCAAGGCGAGCAGAGGAGGTTAGAGGGCAGCTCTGGAGGACGGCCCTTTGGATAAACAGTTCATTGAGCACATTGCAGAGGGGCATGCAATGGGGCAGTAGCTACAGTACTGTCTGCAGCACAGGAAAATGGGGCTGGATTTAAATGTGTAATTTGATATTTGTATTAGACATCCACTTAAAACTCAGTTTCAATGAGGAACCATTTACACACAATAAAATGTACCAATTCATATCGAGAATTTCATGCGTGCTTAAATGTTCGGATCAAATTCATCCCCAATTCCTTCCCCTTTCATCTCCAATTCCTTCAACATCCTGCCACTTTTCTTCATATGAACTCTATCTCTATATCTGTATATGTATATGTATATATATATATACACACACACGCACACATACATACACATATCCATATATATACAGACACATATATGTGCATACACGATCTATATATTGCCCTCTCCCTCTCTCCCTTCCCCCTCCCCATTATGTCCACTTAGTGCGGTCTGCATGTACCTGTAGTGTGTGTGAGGCTGTCCACAGGAGCGTGGGAGCCACTTCAGGAGTTGCATCCCTGAAGAAAACTTCGTCTTTCTCCTTCAGCAGCTATCGATTACCAATCACTTCTCTCTCTCTCTCTCTCTCTCTCTCTCTCTCTCTTTATTTTTAAGCTTTATTTATTTATTTTTATCTTATGTGCATTGGCATTTTGCCTGCATGTGTGAGAGTGCCAGATCGCCCGGAACTGAAGTTACTGTCTGTAAAGACAGTTGTGAACGCCATGTGCTTGCTGGGAATTGAACTCAGGCCCTCTGGAAGAGAAGTCAATGTTCTTAATTGCTGAGCAATCAATCCCCAGCCCACCAAATCACTTCTCAGCTAGGGGATATTTTGGGAGTTTTATTTTGGTCTGTTTTTATTATAAAACAGAGTCCTGCTGAGTGGTGGTGGCGCACGCCTTTAATCTCAGCAGTCGGGAGGCAGAGGCAGGCGGATCTCTGTGAGTTCGAGGCCAGCCTGGCCTACAAGAGCTAGTTCCAGGACAGGCTCCAAAGACACAGAGAAACCCTGTCTCGAAAAACAAACAAACAAACAAACAAAAAAAGACAGAGTCCCAGACTGGAGAGATGGGTCAGTGGTTACGAGTACTGGCTGCTCTTCCAGAGGTCCTGAGTTAAATTCCCAGCACCCACATGGTGACTCACAACCATCTGTAATGTTATCTTGTGCCCTCTTCTGCTCTTCTGGCCCGCAGGGCAAGGACTTGGGAGCCTGGTTTCTCCTGGCAGCCCTGAGCAGGGGCTTTATAAGCACAAGCATCACAAATTTGTTGCCAGGTTACAGTTAAAATGCTCACCCATCAGAAGTCAAAGATTAGGGACTTTTCTTGTGTGTTCCATCGTTATCAATGGACACAAAATGGAGCTTTTCAGTCCAACCAATCAGATACTTGTTCTTTCTGTTGTTAGGAGCAGCCACAGTGTATAAAGAACTAAGGAGCATAACAGACTATTTCTATTGCCTAAGGAGGAGGTTGGTCAGCTACTGGAAAGTTCCCAGCTCCCCTAGGGTTGGGCACCTGAACTGTGTTTCACCCCTCAGATAAAATGGATTCTGAAGTCAAAATGACAGTAATTAGGCCAAGGTGCTTTTGTCTGCTCCCTTCGTGTCCCATGTTCATGTGGTGCCCAAGGGGGAGTTACAGACAACTCGAAACCCCATATGGGTGCTGGGATTCAACTATGGACCCTGGATCTTAAGTCCTTTGGAAGTGCAGCCTTTGCTCTTAACCACTAAGCCAGCGTGTCTCCAGCCCCTGCTGTAAGGGGTTTGATTCCCCTTGGAGCAACTCCTTGAGCAACTTCTTTCAGACCCACAGGCTTGGCTTTACTTCAAGGCTCCACCACTTGTTGACTGTGTCACTCCGAGCTTTGGGTTCAGTGTTTCTTTAAGGGGAGGTTATTAATTAGTGTCAGGGAGTTGTGCAAGGGCCAAGTAGGCTAATTAATCTAGCACTTCAAGCCCTATGCCATCCCATAGTATGATAAATGGCAGTTTTTATGAAATAGGATGATGGTTATCAAGATGCCACTGAATTTCGCAATTAGGTGGAAGGTGAACTTAGAGACCAGTTTCAGTGGGAAGGCGGGGAGGAAGTAGCAGGAGGTGAAAGAGAGCTCGAGAGAGTGGCATTCCAGAGAGTAAAGACCCCACGAACCGCTCTGATACATAGGAAAAAGAAGTTTTTTTGACATCAAGCTTTAGAATGAAAACTGTGCGTATTTGAAAGGTCAGATTAAAGTGGTTGTGGACAGAGTGGGACTTGAAGATCGAAGCAGACAGGTGTGTGTCAAAAATCAAAGCCTTAGCCAGGCCTGGCGGTGCAAACCTGCAAGTCCCAGCCCCTGGGACGCAGAAGGAGGAAATGTAGGTGATCCTGGGTTGTGGGGCGAGAATGAAGGGAGCCTTCATTCAGCTCCGTGAGAGCCTGTTTCAAATCCCAGGCTGGGGAGATGACTCAGCATGTAAGAAAGCTTGCCATGCAAGCCTGACAAGTGAGCTGGAAGCTTGAACCCACAGCAGAAGAGAACCAGCTCTGAAAGCTGTCCTCTGAGCTCCACGCGTGTGCTATGGCGTCCGCATGCTTGCGTACACACACACATGCACAATTATTTTAAAAATAACAATAAAATAAAGTAGAATAGACGCCTTTAGAGCTGGGCTTGGTAGGAGACACCTGTAATTCCAGCCTTTGAGAGGCTGGACTGGGAGGAATGTGAACTTGAGGCTAGTTTGGGGAATTCTTTCTATAAATGAAAACCAAAATAAAAAGCAAACAAAACCCCCTCACACCTTGGGAAGATATTAAGCTCTTTAAGGCAGCTGAGCAGCAGCAAGACACAAGCATTTGAATACTTTCCAATAGGTCCTCTGACCACCCCACTTCTTTTTTTTTCTTTTTAAATATTTTTTATTTATTTATTATGTATACAATATTCTGTCTGTGTGTATGCCTGCAGGCCGGAAGAGGGCACCAGACCCCTTTACAGATGGTTGTGAGCCACCATGTGGTTGCTGGGAATTGAACTCAGGACCTCTGGAAGAGCAGGCAATGCTCTTAACCACTGAGCCATCTCTCCAGCCCCACCCCACTTCTTGTTTTACCCTCCCATGTTGGACTAGGGCTGAGCTGTGTGAATGTGATATGAGAAAAACTATGTCTTATGAACTGTATTGTGTTCTTACAAAAAGTGTATGCTCAAATCCTCCCCTCTAGTGCCTCAGAATGAGACCTTATATAGAAATAGGGTCATTACAGAGACTGCTGAGTTAAAATGAAGTCATTAGGGTGAACCCTGGTCCAATAAAACTGGCATCCTTTTTAAAGGGGAGAAGACTTGAAACACAAAGACAAACATGCACAGAAGGAAAACGACATGATAGCATTTAGGAAAGAGCAAGCCATTTGCTTGGAGTGCTTACATCTACAATCCAGGAATACTAAGGCTTGCCAACAAATGCCAGAAGCTAGGAAGAGGCAAGGGAAGGCCCTCCCTGGAGCTGTCATAGGGGAAAGACCCTCCAGACACTCTGAGTTTTAACTTGAAGTCTCCCAAAACTGCAAAATACTAAATCTTTGTTGTTTGATTCACAGTGCTGGTGCCCTAGGAAAAGTAAGTCACTGGGTGGTGATAGCGCATGCCTATTATTAATCCCAGCATTTGGGAGGCAGAGGCAGGCGAATCTCCTTGAGCTCAAGGCCAGCCTGGGCTATAGAGCAAATTCCAGGACAGGTTCCAAAGCTACACAGAGAAACCCTGTCTCAAAAAAACAAAAACAACAACAACAAAAATAAGTTGAGGTATTCTCTTAACCAACAATACTAAATACCTAGTCCTATATTTCCATGATCAAGTACTGTATACTGTGCAGTACTGTGTACGCTATGACTGGCTGCAGGGCAGGCTTGTTTACACCAGCATCGCCACAAACACGTGGGGAATGCCTTGGGAAGAGATGCTGTCCCGGCTAGTACACCTCACTAGGCAATAGGAATTTTCAGCTTCTGTTGTGTGATGTTTCTTGGGTCAAGAAATAGAAACATTCGTTTACCTAAGAGAGAGGGATCCAGTGGACAAAGAAAGGAGCTCACCAAGTTCCAGCTTGGTGAACCAATGAGCTTGCTGGAGTTACTTACCGGAGCATGTGTGATTCAGAGGCAGCTGCAACCCGAAAGCCTCCTCCCCAGTAATTATTTACTACTTATCTAACCTTGGAGCGGGGTCTTGTGAGCCACCTTCATCCCTTCACTTAGGAGTGTAAATAGGCCTGGCCCTCTGAGAGTCTCCTTGTAGGTGATCAACAATTGCTCTTATTCGAGATGGCAATGTCCAACCCAGAGAGACAACTTTATCATATAGAAAGGGCCACCCTCAAATACTGTAGTCTACAGTTGACAGAAACAAAATGTCTGTTCTCTATGACTCTAGTGCCATGGATATTTACGGGTATTTTAAATACTATGTAGGTTTTTTCTTTTTGGCTTTTTGAGACAGTTTCTCTGTAGCTTTGGAGCCTGTCCTGGAACTCTCTCTGTAGACCAGGCAGGCCTCGAACTCACAGAGATCCGCCTGCGTCTGCCTCCCAAGTGCTGAGATTAAAGGCATGCACCTCGTAGGTATTTTTAATTAAAAAAATATTTAACAAGAGATAGATAGGCTTGTAGGGGTGAATCTGAGTCAGAAACAGACATTCTTATTTTTCTCTCTCTCTTCTTCCTTCCTTCCTTCCTTCCTTCCTTTTTTTTTTTTTTTCAGACGGTCTCACTGTGTAATTCTGGCTGACTCTGAACTCACTATGTAGAGCAGGGTATCCTTGAACTCACAGATACTTGACACCTCGGGCTCAGAAGTGCTGGATTAAAGTGGTGTGCAACTATACCCAGTCACCGTTTCATTTTTGACATAGGGTCTCATTCATTTTGTAGCCCAGGCTGAACTCTAACGCTTGCCAATCCTCTTGTTTCAGCCTCCTAAGGTGTGGGGGTTACAGGCAAAACCCAGGATTTCAACATCCCAAAGAAATTATTTCAGGATAATTATTCTTTTGAGAAGTCATTTGGGCTAGAGGGATGGCTTAGTGGTTGAAAACATGTACTGCTCTTCCGTAGGACCCAAGTTTGATTCTCTGCCCCATTGGGCAGCTCACAGCTGCCTATAGCTGCAGCTTCAGGGGATCTAATGCCACTGGCCTCCAAGTGTCCTTGGACTCCTGTGCACAATACCTACACATATACATTTAATTAAAAATAATGAAATAAAGAAAAACTTTTGGAACAAAATCTGGAAGAAAGTTAATGAAACTTTTTGCTGTTTTGTTTTGACACAGGTTCTCACTATGTAGCCCTGGCTGGCCTGGAACCTGTTATGTAAACTAGGGTGTCTTCAAACTCAGAGAGACTGGCCTGCTTCCAGAGTGCTGGGATTAAGGACATGTTCCACCACAACCATCTTGACATTTTTTTTTTATTGTCAGAAATTTTAAGAGTTTGGTTATATTGAGGAAACTGTCAAAAAACAAAACAAATAAAATAGACGATCTGGTCAGAGTGAAAAGTGTCCTTAGGAATGTATGAGATAAGAAGAAAAACAGTAGACACTTGATTGCACATGACCACGGATATATTGAAGCAAAAATAGTGGAAATGTCCACAATTCTACAGAAAAAACCTCTTGTCACACCAAAATTATGTGCAGAAGGTTGGTGCAGATCTTGAAAGTAGAACTGCGCTTACAGAAGAAACTTAGATGCTTAGTAATGTTACTCCTTTGAAAGTTAGGAGTAAAGATTTAAAAATATTACATCTATCTTTTTTCTTTTTAGATATATTAACAATTTATTGCATCACAGAGCAGTAGTGGTGCACACCTTTAACCCCAGCACTCAGGAGACAGAGGCAGGTGGATCTCTGAGAGTTTGAGGCCAGCCTGGTCTTCAAGAGTTAGTTCTAGGAGTCAGGTTCCAAAGCTACAGAGAAACCCTGTCTCAAAAAAAAAAAAAAACCAAAAAAAAAAAAAAACAAAACACCCAAACCAAACCAAACCAAAAAACAAAAAGAAAAGAAAAAAAAAAAAGAAAAAAGAAAGCATGCTTAGTCACCATGCCTAGCTACTGCAAACTTTATCAACTCCCTACAGCTTCAGGGAGGGTGTGACCTGATTTCTGGGAAGAGAGAGGCAGCTAGCAGGTGTGATGCGAGGACAATAAACTTGCTCTGACTTCATGATCTTTGCATCTTTTTTCCTCTACTAGAAAAGTTATTTACTTGGATGTCTTTGGGAAGGGTGCCCATGCACCTAATAGAATGACTTGGGAGAAGAATGTTCATACAAATACGGGTCTGTAAGGAGTTGTCCTCCTTCCCCAGGCATTTCTGGAATGGTACATGTTTTTAGTGTGTGGTGTACATGCATGTGTATGGGGCAGAGGTTAAACTCAAGTGTCTTTCTCAATCACTCTCCATCTTATGTATTAGGGCAGGGTCTTTCACTTGGTCTCTGAACTCACTGATTCTGCTAGTCCAGCTAGCCTGCTTGCTTCAGGGACGGCATGCTGGGGTTGCAGGTGACCTGCCATGTTGGACTGACACTTCACTTAAGTAGGTGCTGGGATTTGAACTCCTGTCCTGATTGCACAGCATCCCTCTTAGCCACTAAGCTCTCTCTAGTAAGCTTTAAAAATTTTATTTGATAAATATATATCTTGTTTTAAATTCACACCATAGATCACTGTAAGTTTTATTTATTTTTTAATTTTGTTTTGTTATTTGAGACAGGGTTTCTCTGTGTATCTCTGGCTGTCCTGGAACTCACTCTGTAGACCAAGCTGGCCTTGAATTCACAGAGACCCGCCTGCCTCTGCCTCCTTGCGTGCTGGGATTAAAGGTGTGTGCCACCACCACTATAAGCTATAAATTTTTTATGGACCCTCTGATGCTGCTTTTATTTGCATCCCTAACTGACTTGACAAGCTTATCCCCTGTGAACCAGTCAAGGTCCCAGGTGCTCTGAGATCAGAACTAGGGCTGCGCTTCAGCTTCCTAACTACTAATTATCTCCTTGAAACCCTAGCCGACAATCTGTGACCCTATTCTAGGGACATCTTAAAATCGAGATGATGCTTTGGGTTACAGATAAAACACTAAAGAAAAGTAGCCTTCTCACTACAATGGCTTTTTTTTTTTTTTTTTGCCAACGTTTCTAGATCTCCTGACCTTACTAGTGGAGGCAGAATGGAGTTAAGGATGTGGAGGGCTTCACCCTGGAACCACATTTTCCATTTTATGTGTTATACAGAAAGGACTGGATAATGGCCAGTTGGATTGAGAAAATAACTTGAAATCTGTTCCAGCAAGTTGGAGCCCAAGAGTGGTACTAAGTTCGGTGCAGGAGCGTTACTATCCACAGTCACTTCACTACCTCATCATGTAAAATCCCTTCGTTAGTGGAAAAACAATTCAGTTCTTTAGCTTTAGAACGAAAGCCCAAATTGAAAGAGGAATTCACTTGAGACTCAAGGAACACTCCCTCCTTGAAGCACATTGGGAAGAACAATTTGCAGGCCTGGTAGTTCAGGTTTGTAATCCCAGCACACTGAAGGCAGAGACACATGGACCTCAGTGAGTTCGAGGCTAGCCAGGGCTGCTTAAGGAGACGGTGTGTGTAAATAAATTTATATATATATATATATATATATATATATATATTTTTTTTTTGGTTTCTCTGTAGCTTGTCCTGGAACTAGTTCTTGTAGACCAAGCTGGTTTTGAACTCACAGAGATCCACCTGCCTCTGCTGGGATTAAAGGCGTGCGCCACCGCTGCCCAGCCAGTAAATGAACTTTAAAAAAAAAAAAACGGGTGTTTTTGTAAATCCTGGGTTTCTTTTACCTGTTTAAAAAACAAAAAAATCTAAGAGAGCTGTGTCATGGTGACTTTTTGGGGGCCACTCACTGTCCCCACCACCCACAGACAACCCGCTGCCGCCGGCTGGGGGAGGGGCCACCGTAAGGAAGCCCCGCCCCAAGGGGGACTTCCGGCTCTGCGGTAACTTCCGTTCTCGGCTCCGACTGGGCGTGCCGCCCCTGGAAGTGACGCAAGGACGTTCCTTCCATTTTGTGCACCGCCCGAGCCGCTAAGTGCGTCAGTTGTGGAGAGACGTAGACGAGAGGAGGTCGGGTCTGTAGGGAGGCAGCCGGCTCCGTCGCAGACTACGGACCGCCCCGGGTCCCAGCCGCCAAAGACCCCGTCCGGTAGGTGAGTGGCTCTCTTGGAGGGCAAGGCTTCTCGGATCGAGGCTTCTTCATGGCCGCTCGGGTCGCGAGCGGCCGGGGCTTCGCTCTGTGCGGAGGACGGCGTCTAGAGAGCGGAGTTGATTGAGGTGGGCGCTGGGGCACGACTCCCTCTTGGTGGTGCTTGAGGGGGCCACAAGGCGGAAGGGAGGGTGTTCGGGGGAGGGCGTTTTAGAGGCGTTTTAGGGGGAACCGGGGCGCTTCTCCCCGCCACCCTTCGGTGCTCCTCCTCCGGCTTGGGACGCCCGGACGCCGGGAGCCGGCGTCGCCCAGGGCCGCTAGGGGCTCCCTTTCGGTCGGCAGGCGCGGCGCTCGGAGGCCCGGCTCGTCTGAGGCTGAGGACGGAGCTCGTCCTGCTCGCTCCTCCCCCGCCGCGGACCCCCGCCGCCGCCATTTTGTGCTGCGAACGCGCCCGTCGCCGACTGCGCACGCTCGGCTGTGGCGTCGCGAGATTCCGGCTTGTGACGCTCTGGGAGGCCGCGGCGCGTGCGCGGCCAGCTGCGATTGGACGGGGCCCTGCGGAGGGCGGGGCCGGCTTCGCCCGCATTTCTCGGCCTTTCCGAACTGCGGCAGATGGGAGGGGGCCGGGAGCCGGCCTCGGAGCGCGGCTGCGCAGTCTAGAGAGGTGGCAAGTGGGCGTTGCGGTCGGCCGCGGTGTGGGAACCTGGGGGAGAGGGGGTCGTTTGGGGAGTGGAGTTTAAATTTGAATTTTGAATGCGAAAGGGGCCTGAACTCTTGCCACAGCCGTTGGTAAACGTCTTGAGGCTTTTGTATGTATGTTTGACTGCTTGACTGATCCTTTTGATTTACTTGCCTAACAGGAAACACTAGCCGGGCATCATGAGTGGCTGTCGGGTGTTCATCGGGAGACTAAATCCAGCAGCGAGGGAGAAAGATGTGGAAAGATTCTTCAAGGGTTATGGACGGATCAGAGATATTGATCTGAAAAGAGGTTTCGGGTTTGTGGTAAGTGTTGCGAACTGAGTTCCGTTAACTGTCGAGAAGTGGGTAAACGGGCGGTGGTGGCAGCTTGGGAAGGGGAGGCAGCAGATCTCTTGAGTTTAAGGATAGCCAGGGCTACACAGAAACCCTCTTTCGAAAAACAAAACAAAAAGTAGTTAGAACTTTTGTGATGAGCACTGGTTTTTAAATGGATTGAGTCTTTTTTTAAAAAAATATTTATTTATTATGTATACAATAGTTTGTCTGCAGGCCAGAAGAGGGCACCAGACCTCATTACAGATGGTTGTGAGCCACCATGTGGTTGCTGGGAATTGAACTCAGGACCTTTGGAAGAGCAGGCAATGCTCTTAACCACTGAGCTATCTCTCCAGCCCCCTGGATTGAGTCTTTGTGTAATGTTTTTTCCAGAAAAAATGTTAGTTGCAGTCTTGACAGTGAATTCCATTAGGTAGAATTAAAAATAATGGCGGAATGGGGCTCGTTCACAATCACCCCTTTCTATGTATTGAAGATATACCTCATTCTGAAACTTGTCACGATTTTAAAAGGCTGTAGAGTACGTGTCTAAATGCTGTTTAGTGTCTTACTGTAATGTAAATTTTAGGAATTTGAGGACCCAAGGGATGCAGATGATGCTGTGTATGAACTTGATGGAAAAGAACTTTGCAGTGAAAGGTAGTGAAAATCAGTTTCTATCTACTTCCCCCAGGATAACAGGAAACTGTTGGGAGTGTCGGGTAAGCATGTCATAGGCTCTTTGATGTCTTCATAGGGTTACTATTGAACATGCTCGGGCTCGGTCTCGAGGCGGGCGAGGAAGAGGACGATACTCCGACCGCTTTAGTAGTCGCAGACCACGAAATGATAGACGGTACGTGGTGCGCAAAATAGTCTTAAGCATAGGAACCGTTAGCAAATGGTTGTGAGGCTTGAAGTCTGGTTACTTAGTCCACATCCTGGGAACCCTGAATCTTGGTGGGAGTGCTTGCTCGAGTCACTGTCAGTAGAATGTTCTGGCACAGACCATCTGACAGTGCTTGTTCTCCTCCTCAGAAATGCTCCACCTGTAAGGACAGAAAATCGCCTTATAGTTGAGAATTTATCCTCAAGAGTCAGCTGGCAGGTTTGTTGAAATACAGTTTTGAGTTATTTTAATGTGGCATTTAAAAGTGTTAATGGGTAGTTAATGTTTTATTAATATTAAAAGTTTTAAATTAATGGATTTAATTGAACTATACTTTTAAACTTTAATTAAATGTAACTGGGGGATGTTTCAGATATTAATATTAGTGATCAAATGTAATTGTTTTGAGGTTATTTTTTTCATGTTTTTAAAAATCAATTTTAACCAAATATTAAACCCTTTATTTGCCAGCCTATCTGTGTCGTTGGCCTTATGACGAGGAGTGCCTGTGGGTTATCCTAATCGTTGTCTTGGTCACTCTTGGTTGGGCCTGGTTGACTTTGCCAGTCAGCTCCTACAGTGATCAGTTGGCCACCTCTAGATCTGTGTTTGCCGGTCTAGACGTAATCGATGCACTTACTTGAAGTGCCGGGTTGCAGCGATCCCAGAACGTTGATAACGTGATCTGATCCCTAAGTTGAGAGCTGTCTTCCTGTAACGCTTCCGAATAAGAGGTCCTGGTCGAAAGAGTTGAAAGATACGCAATTAGTTGGTCGTTGGAATCCTGATCGCAGTAAAGTGGTCCTTGGTAACTGCACAAGAGTAAAACATGTCTGCATCGCCAGTAGTCTGCTAATAGGGAGGGCTGTGCGATTAAAGGCTTCCATCGATTGGGTAGTATCCTTCAAGTGGGTGGCGAAGAGCCAGTCGGGCCTATGTCATGAAGGTTTCTCCGACCGCTTAATGGTTTGCTGCTTGACTAGCCTAGGGAAATGTTAATAAAGGTAAAGTAAATTTTTTTAATGACATATGGGGCACAAAATAACTGGTGTCTTTGTAAATGTTTTTTTTTTTTTTTTTAAATATAAAACTAGTCTTTAAAACATGTACTGTTCCTTTTTGGTTTTTTTTTTTGTTGTTTGTTTTGTTTTTTGTTTGTTTTCCCCCTCTTGTACTGAGCTCAGTTAGACTAATACTACTATAATGTTAAAAATTGGAATTTCCCTCTAGCATTTTGCTTAAAAGCAATATGCTATTTGCTTATTTCGTGCCCTGGCATAATTTTTGAACTCTGATAGAATACAAGTGTGGTATACGCCATGTTTGTACTTTATCTAACAACTTCTCTTTCAGTAGTCTTGTTTTTATACCGTGTGGTTGTTTGTGTGTCACTTTGCCCTTTCTCTCCTTAACATGATTGTCTTGTGTTAAGGACCTCAAAGATTTCATGAGACAAGCTGGGGAAGTAACCTTTGCGGATGCACATCGACCTAAACTAAATGAAGGGTGAGTATGCACTGGAGTTGAGCCTTTCAGTTATCTGGGACTTTCATGGTGGCATTGCTAGGATCTAAAGTATGCATGTGCTTGATTGTGGTCGTTTTGCATTTGGCAGTTTTGGGAGAAAGTTTTTTATCAGGGGATTGTTGGTACTGCCATTTAGTAGGGATCTGGCATCCTGCACATCTGACAGATAGTACATGGTAAGACACCTGCAAGCAGTTGTCTGCCTCAGCACTCACAATAATGGACTGAGCAGGGAATCTTCTGAATGCTTGTCTTGATCTGTGTAGACGCATCTACATGGCTGTTGGAGATACAAGCTTTAAAGACATTTCTTTCCCTCCCATTTTCAGGGTAGTTGAGTTTGCCTCTTATGGTGACTTAAAGAATGCTATTGAAAAGCTTTCTGGAAAGGAAATTAACGGGAGAAAAATCAAATTAATTGAAGGCAGCAAACGTCACAGGTATTCTTTTGTTAATATTTTTAAACCAAAAACTTTATGTAACTAACTTTTAGAGCTTTATCATACAGGTTAATTTCCCCTTCTTTCTTTCCTCCCCATTTTTCATAGCAGGTCAAGAAGCAGGTCACGATCTCGGACCAGGAGTTCCTCTAGGTCCCGCAGCCGATCTCGTTCCCGTAGGAGCAAGTCTTACAGTCGCTC
The DNA here is from genome assembly GCF_018167655.1 of Microtus oregoni. Classification (NCBI taxonomy): domain Eukaryota; kingdom Metazoa; phylum Chordata; class Mammalia; order Rodentia; family Cricetidae; genus Microtus; species Microtus oregoni. Next base: position 16,467,090 of record NW_024543068.1, on the reverse strand, counting down.
AAGGAGCAGGAGCCGGAGTCGGAGCAAGTCCCGTTCTGGTAGTAGGTCTCCTGTGCCTGAGAAGAGCCAGAAACGTGGTTCTTCAAGTAGATCTAAGTCTCCAGCATCTGTGGATCGCCAGAGATCCCGGTCCCGGTCCAGGTCCAGATCAGTTGACAGTGGCAATTAAACTGTAAATAACCTGCCCTGGGGACCTTTTTTAAAAAACAAAACAAATTCCCAAACCATACTTGCTAAAAATTCTGGTAAGTATGTGCTTTTCTGTGGGGAGGGATTTGGAGGGGGTTGGGCTGGATTTCTTTGTAGATGTGGACCACCGAGGGGTTGTTGAAAACTAATTGTATTAAATGTCTTTTGATAAGCCTTCTGCTCACACTTTTGTGACTGTCTGAAGTATATAGTTTGTGTATATTGACAGAGCTCTTTTATAACTAAAGCATTTAATTTTTTGTACTAGAAAAACTTTTGAACATTTTAGTTCATTGTTCAGATATGTTAACTCAAGATTAGTTTAATTACTCAATTAAACTAATAGCTTTGGACACTTTAAAAGAGCTCTAAATTTGCGTGTATATAAAGGCTTAATATGAGTTTTCTTTGTTAGGGTCGTGGGTGTCTTCTCACCCGTTAACAGCTGTAGGACAGACATTAAAGCAGCTGTTTGTTATTGATAATAAAATATATTAAGTATTATACAACTGCTTTTGGTGTTTTCCTCTCAAGAAGTCTTGTATGTTTATTCTGTTCCATTTTGTGTTAAAAACACAACACATGTAGAACCCTGAAGTAGTGTGTGGGCTATTTTTTGGTATTTGAAGCTAGTGAATGAAAGAGGGCCCCAGGAGCCAGTGAACTGTTCAAAGCTGACAGCTGAGTGGAATGGCAGTTAACATTATTTCTGTTCCTCCCCTGCTGTCTTATTGTCACCTGACTTGTGTCGTCAATGGGTTACATATCCTCAGAGCACAAAGGGCGGTGATTTGGTAACACATACCATCCAGTGCTGGTGTTGGCTTGGCTTCTTGATGATAAAAACAGTTGGCTTAATCGTAATTTCTTAGTGGTCGATCTTAAGGAATTTTCATGTGCTGGTTTGGTTTTAGTTTTGAGATAAGCAACTATAATCATGTTTTCACTAGGTTTTTCAAGTCAAGTTTCTCTGTGTAGCCCTGGCTATCCTGGAACTCTCTTTGTAGATCAGGCTGGCCTCTGCTTTCGATTACTGGGATTAAAGGCATGTGCCATCACTGACTGGCTCTGGCTAATACGTGATTCTATGTTAGTGAGGAAATAAGAAAAATACTGTATAGATGACTGTCTTAACTGCATGTATGTGTGTATACCACTTGGATTCCTAGTGCTCAAGGAAGCCAGCAGGTGGTGCAGGATTCGTTGGAAATGGAGTTAGATATAGAAGCAGCTGTGTGGATGCTGGGAATCAAACTCCAGTCCAGATCATGTGGGATCTGGGAGAGCATTAAGTCGTCTTTAATTGCTGAGCCATCTCTCTAGCTCGGTTTTAATGGGTACTCATTTAGGTCTACTCCCATGTCATTTAATAAATATCCCTGTGAGAGTGAGAGCCACCCTAGAAGTGTAGGAAATGATTTATATTCATCTTGAAAGCCTAGTTGCCAGGTACTAGCTTGGTGTATTTGATAGCAGAACATCTTACTTCAGCTGCATTACCACTTAGGGAATTTAGGGGCTTTTCAAAGGACAAGTTAAGGGCAGCTGTTAGGGATCCAGGATTTCAGGTTCTAACGATCCCAGGTCTATAGACAGGCAACACTCATGCCTGCCTTGTGGACTAGAAGTAGAAAAAATGACCTTGTTTGCCTCCTCAAAGTGGGCCTTTGGAGTGAGAGTTGTCATTTGGGAGCGCTTGTTAGGAAGGCTGGTGACTTGCTAGTCTAGGAAGAGAGTGGCCATGAAGTACAGCTAATTCTTAGAACATTTCAGTGTGCTTGCTTACTTAGGGACCTGTTGCCATAATACTGGCAGAACACAGCCATCTCTTTATTGGTCACCTCGCCTGCCCTTCATGGGAACTGCATCAGGTTGAAGTTTTGCATTGAGCACAGACCTAAGGTTTGAGAAGTTATGATCAGATTCTTTTGAGGCAAGGTTTCACTTTGCCTGTGGGCCTGGCTGATCTGGGACTTGCTATGTGCAGGCTTTAAACTCAGATGTACCTGCTCACTGTCTCTTGTGCTGTGATTCAGTGTGCCAGTCTTAGAATTCTAAGGGAGGTTTTAGTACTAGTTTTTTGGTGTTTTTTTTTTTTTTTTTTTTTTTTTTTTTTTTGTGTGTGTGTGTTCTTTGATCTATTTCTAAGGATACTGTGAAGTCCCAGTTCAGTCTTTCCTAAATGCTAGATTCTTACATAAGTTAACACATCTTGCAGTGTTAGGACATCATTGATCAGATGAACCCAAAATGTAAGAAAAAGGTTAAGTATTTTGTGGTAAGAGTTGATGCTAGCGTATACCCTAGACTGATATTCACTTTACTATGTAGCCTCAGTTGGTCGTCATTCTATGCTCTCCCAAATTGGTGGTGTTAGACTGCCCCAACATGTATGTAACCTTTCTTTGGTTTGAAATTTGGGATTGCTATGTAGCTGTGCCTTGCTTCGTACACTATGTAGCTATGTAGCCCAGGCTGGCCTTAAACCTGAGACAAACCTCCCACTGCTTTAGCAGGCATGTGAGCGTGTACTTTAAAGGGCTATGGCACCATGTTTTTTGTTGTTTTTTTTTTTTTTAATTAATAACAGCCCAAATGGTCAGTCGTTTCTTCCTGTTCTGGTCCCAGGAATGCTTGTTAGTCTCGCAGCTTTGTCAAATAAGTGCCTTAATGTGGCTGCGGTTGCACCTGATCACTGTTAAGAAAAACAAAAGTAGCTATGTTCAGCTGTATGCAATGGGGAGTTTGTTCATCTTTCAGTTCTTTTTGGCATCCAAGTAAAAAGTGCACAATGTTTAGGTATAGAGGAAATATGAGGGTGCAAACATTTTTCTGTGTGATAGCCTCCCAAGTTTTTGGAGTGCCTGATGCCACTGACAGGCAAGCTGATAGAGTAGTTATGAAGTCATTGTGCTGGCTTGTTTCTTGGCTTCTTAGGAATTTATCTTTCTTCTGATATTTGAAGCCCTTTCATGTGGTGGTGGGTGGCAGTTTTGTCTTGCTTTTTATGTGTTTAGTTTTTTTTTGAGAAAGGGTTTCTCAGTAAGTAACAGCTCTGGCTGTCCTGGTGTTGTAACACTTTGTAGACCAGGCTGGCCTCGAACTTCTGAGTGCTGGGATTAAAGATGTGTGCCACCACTGCCAAGACACTTTTGTGGGTACTTGGTATTGGTACTTGAACTTGAACGCAAGTCATGTGCCACAGAAAAATAACAGAAATTTTGTAAGTTAGAACCATTGTGTTATAGTTTATTTCCTCTTGAACAACATACCCACCAACGGGAAAGTAAATAGTGAAACCAGTATAAGTCAGATACTGCTGTAGAGGGCAGGTGAGTGCCTTCATAAGCATTCATAGCTACTGAAGAGTATGTTTGGTTTGACAGTCTTTCTTCATACTTTAAGGTCGACATTTCAGTTACTGAGCATTGGGATTATAAACATGAACCACTTTGCCCAGTTCTTGTTTGTTTTTTGGACAAATAGCAGATTTCATGTTGAATGGGTAAGGGTTCCTGGGTAGGTTGCCCATTGTTATGGCTTCATGATTGTGCTGACGAATTTCCTGGAAGTGCTATACAGACATTCGGGCAAGCCTGGTGGTCTTTTTGTTGCTGTATCTGATCTTTTACAAGGCATTTTAAATTGCCACCTGACCAGAATCCAGGCCATTGGGGGAAGGGCTAGGTTGTGTAGAAGGAACATTCCCATTGTGGGTACCTTTTTCTGGAGCTTCTGGAATAGTATCTTGAGTGGCAGCAGCCTTGTAGGTCACCTTGGTTTCATCTGTGAAGGTAAGATGGAGACTGAGTAATAATGTGAAGGTTTATAAGGATGGCTGCTATAGGCCTGTAGTTGATGCTTGGTTTCCATTGGAGGAAAGATTAGACTGGGTGGCCTTGTTGGGTGTGTCAGTGGGGGTGGGCTGTTGAGATTTCAAAAACCTTAATGCGGCACCATTCCTGGTTAGCCTTTCTCTGCCTGTTTGTGGTTCAAGATGTAAGGTGTCAGTTTCTGCTCCAGGGCAGTGCCTGCTGCCATGCTGCCTGCCATGATGATCGTGAACTCTTTGAAACTGACCTCCTGTAAACACTTCTATAAGTTGCCCTTGCCTGGTGTCCAGTATCGTAGTAATAGAAAAGTAACTAAGGCAAACACAAAACTTACTCAGCTACAAATAAAAAGGCACTTCAGAGGGTATGCTCTTCTACCATCCCATCCCTGGTGTGTTAGCACCTCAGATGCTTTGTACATTTTTTATCACTCTAACCACTCATAAAGCAAAGTCGTAGAGGAAAGGTGGGTAAATAATAATGACTTCAGTTATGAAGGAAGGGAAGGCAGGAAGTTTAGGGGAATCCTGACGTTTCAGGCTGCCAACCCCTACCTTCCTTAATCTTTTTTCTTCTATGCAGAGTGGTGAGGAACTTAGACAGAAGTCAGACAAGGCAGGGTCTATCCTCCCTGCTCTCACACTTTAGAAGTGGTGGGTCAACTGTTGGCACAGTTTTGGTACTGGGATTTTCAAAATTGGCCTTTTTAAGTAAGGTCTTAATTGAAAATCCATAGAGTGTCACACTGAAGGCTATTACAGGTCTTCTGGAACCGTCTCTGGAATCTGTTGGCTCTAGAGGTGCCATTTATTATAGTGCATATTGAAAGGGTAACTACTAGGTAGTGAATGACTGAGTTGTTTAGATGAGACTCAGACTTAGGCTTTTTCTGCCCCCAGCTGGTTTAGAGCTAAGGCAAGGTTTTAGTGTCCTGTAGTGTACTCTTGGCTTTCCTTTTTGGCTTCTTGATAACCAGGATTACATCTCAATTGCCAAGGGAACGTTGGTGTTTGCTAGTTGAGTAATGGGACTTCCACCAGGCAGAATTTTCTGTATGTGTTGAGGTACAAACCACAGCTTCTGGGTTCTAGGAAGAATCTCAGCCTTGGTTTTACTGGCAATACGATGCAGAAGAAATTGGGTGATTAGGCAAAATGTTAGGAAATACATGTTACAAAGTATGTTGAGCTTTTTGTTTAAAAGATTGAGGGGTCTGGGGGTGTGACTTGGGAATGCTTTCCTAGCATGCCAAGTCCTGAGTTTGATTTCCACTACTGATGACAAGTCTGGACATGGTACATAATGTTTCATTTGATGATCACTTGGAGAATCTCCAGTTTGAGACTAACCTGAGCTACAGAAAACAAGGTCAAGGGTCTTTGCTTTGTACACATGAACTACTCCAGTGCTCAGTACCTCAAAAACAATGGTTAGAGGATTCGGATGGCAAGGACTCTTAGCAGGTAAAGGTGATCACTGCTAAGCTATCTGACTACATGGGTCTCTGCGTGTAAACATGTAAACAAGTACTTTCAAAAGGCCGATTTGTTTATATGTATATGGCTATTTCGATGCTTGTCATTGCACCGCATTCATTATCAATGTAGGCCAGAAGAGGGCATCTCCTAGGACTGGATTGTGAGCTGCCTTGTGGATCCTGTGGAAGAGCAGCCATGTGTCCTTAAATTGCTGAACCATCTTTCCAGCCCCTGAAAGTGCTCTTGACTATCCAGTTGCCTCCAACCACTCAGAAGCACTTTAAGGGGAGGGATTCTAATCTATCTAGGCTTACGTTCTGAATGTTCTCTAAGCCACTTGGCAATGGAACGAACACATCTTTAGTCCCAGAATGCGAGAGGCAGGTGGATCTCTTGAGTTTGAGGCCAGCAAGCCTACTCTACAGAGCAAGTTCAGGACAGTCAGGGCTACACAGAGAAACTGGTTAAAAAAAAAAAACCAAAAGAGCTCTGCTCTAGTAATATGTACAAACCATACCAGTTATGTATTTAAGAAGCTTTATTTTAAGAAGATTAAATTACTGTGTAACCAGAATGGACTCTCTGGATTCTTTTTTTTTTTTTTTTTTTTAATTTTCGAAACAGGGTTTCTCTGGTTTTGGAGCCTGTCCTGGAACTAGCTCTTGTAGACCAGGCTGGCCTCGAACTCACAGAGATCCGCCTGCCTCTGCCTCCCGAATGCTGGGATTAAAGGCGTGCGCCACCACCGCCCGGCTGAATCTCTGGATTCTGTTGTATTAGGGCTATCCTGTGTTTTCCCTATGGGGGTGGTAGGGTTCTGACCTCGTTACAGAAAACTGAATACTGTAAGATTGCTGACGCTTCCCAAACACCCTAGAAATAGCGTAGGTCCAAAGTAGTTTTTCCTATTACAGTGGGGAATGATCTCATATAGTGAAGGTTCTCTTGCTTAGACATAATGGCCTCTTACTGTCTTAATCCCTTGAGGAATATTCCACAGGGTGATTTTTCTCAACTACTGAGAAATGACCCTTTTAAAGTCTTGCGTACTCGGTACTACCTTGGTTTCCTGCTGAAATGAACCCTGGAAGCTCAGGTCCAATGTGGCAGTACTCACCCTCGGGAGGCTTGAATTTCTCATAGCACCGAAAGATAATAATGAAGAGAATTCCTTCTGCAAGTTGGAAAATCATATACAGAAGAGGAAAGAAGAAAAGTGGTCCAATGACTTCAGGGGGAAAGGTCACGTTGAGGATGGTAGAACAGAGTTGAACATTTTGGAATCCTGTTTCCATGCTGATGGTGCGGCTGCAGCTGTGAGGGAGGGGAAAAATTACTTAACAGGAGGCATTTGGCTGCTGCTGTGCCTGCCCTTCCTGTTTGTGAGCCATTAGACCTAAGCACCCAGCATAGGAAGGTGGGAGGAAACAGGTGGTTTGTTGATGTTGAATTGCTTGGAAATTTTGTTTGGTCCTCTTTTATAGAACTAAGTTAAAACTTGAAAGGGACTGGCAGATAATTGAACCTGGGAGCCAGTATCACTCATTAGTTTGTTCTGTTAGTCTTACATGATGACAGTTGCACTTTTGCCTATAGACAGCAGTAGATTGTTACATAGCTCTAGCTCCAGAACTTGTCGTTAAAAGCAAATGTCAGCCCCACTGTGTATCTTTGAAAGTTTTTCTTTCCTAATTTTGCCTTTCATTTTGTGGATGTTTAAATTTAATGAATACATATTCCAAGTGTGTTAATTTACTAGCTTTAGTGCATTTTGAGAGGACTGAGATGACCTTTGTGATCTGGAGCTCCCAGAAATAGTAATACTGCAGCACTGTGGTCATAGGGAAGGCCGCCTTTTGCCTTGTGTGGAATATGCACAGTAATTTGGTCTTTATCAACAAGTTTGTAATAGTGGGTTTTGTGTGTGTTTAGTTCCTCGCTGGGTGGTGGTGGCGCACACCTTTAATCCCAGCACTCAGGAGGCAGAGGCAGGTGGATCTCTGTGAGTTTGAGGCCAGCCTGGTCTACAAGAGCTAGTTCCAGGACAGGCTTCAAAGCTACAAAGAAACTTGTCTCGAAAAACCAAAAAAAGGGGGGGAATTGTAAGGCAGTGGTTCTTAACTTGGGGGTTGAAATGACTCTTTCACAGAGGTCACCTAACACCATTGGAAAACAGACTTTGAAGTAGCAATGAGGTAATGTTATGATTGGTCGTCACCACATGAGGTGGTGTGTTAAAGGGTCGCAGCATTATTAGGAAGGTTAAGAACCACTGTGTTTTAAACTCTACGAAAGTTTATTTAGGGTAGCGGGCCTCTGTTCCCACAGACCCTCAGGTTGATGACTGTATTTGTGAGTTGGGTTGCATTGTAAAGACCTGAGTTTTGGAGTACCACTTAGCATATAACTTCCATCCTGTATTCTTAATTGTCAGAAGAGCAAGAAGAGTGGGCAGGGAGGAATATTAGCGGAATTGAAGCTACCCCAGTGCCATCAGTTGCGAGGCAGCTCCAGGAAGCACTATCTCGACAGAGAGCAGGCTTTGCTGTTCAACCCCCACCCCCACCCCCAGTATTTCAGTTGGCGCCTTTGACCATATGCCAGGAAATGCTCAGCCCTTTAAAGGCCCTGAGGAAAATGGAGCTTCAGGAACCTACCGTGGATTGAGCTGGAAGAGGGCAGAGAGGATGTAGCCCAGAAGGAAGCCAGCGAAAGGCATCAGGGAAGAGGTGGCCAGCAGTGGTGGTGTCATGGCGAACACAATGCTGTTGCCCACATTGATGACAGACAGGACTGTGACAGCCACACTGAGGCAGAAAGTGATGATCAGCCCTCCCTGGATATGGGGGACAAGAAGAAACTTAGAAGGGTGGGAGACGGGAGTTTGTACCAGAGGTCATTTTTATTATAACAGGAAAGATAATCTTTACCTCCCATCTTTTTTTTTTTTTTTGGTTTCTTAAGTAAATGTAAACATTTTGCTAGTGTTTTTATGACTAAACATCAGCCAAGCATAGCCAGTTGCTTTTGACATAGCCCAGACTGCTGGGAAATTTTCAATGATCTTCTGTGGAGGGATGAGATTTCCTGGTCCTATGAAGCTGATATTTATAAATGACATTTCCAGTCTGTAAACATTCGCATAAGACCCCCTAAAAACACTTTGGGACTTTGCTCAGTCTACATTATAGGGAGGGACTTCATTGTTTAGGGTAGCAGTTCTCAACTTATGGGTTGTACTCCTTGTGTGTGTGTGTGTGAGGGGTTAAATGGGTCTTTCACAAGGGTTGCCTAAGGCCATTAGAAAACAAACGATACTTTTTTAAAAATAATAAACTAGCTATGAACTAGCAACAAAAATAATTTACTGGTTGTGGTTTGCCACAGCTTGAAGTATTAAAGGTTACAGCATTAAGAAAGTTGAAAACCACTATTTCAGGGTGAGCTGGACTCTACTACAGCACTGTGAATCTTTAATAGGTAGGTTCTGGTGAAATGGCTGCTCAGGGTTTTCATTGTGAAACATAAGGATGTACGTTTTCTTGAGTGCTTTTTGCAGCATGCTCCAAAATGGCAAAAATGTGTAAATTTGTGCCTTTCTCATCTTTTAAATAAATAGCAAAAAATTACTGATTATCAACTATATGCTCAGCTTGACTCTAGTGTCTATTCCTGTGTGTGACGCTTACTTGTTCTTTGGAGACAGGGTCTTGGCCTTGTGCTCCTAGCTGACCATCTAGAATTGTTGTGTACATGAGGCTGAGAAGGTTGGAGGGTATGGGTAACTTGACCAGTTTCTCATTCTTCTAAGGGCAAGCAATGATGGGTGCCCTGTCTGTGCACAATGTTTCTGTGAAATGCTGGAAGTGTTTGTTTCCTCTTAGTCTCGTTGCTAAAGTTAGCCAAGTTTGCCCTATTAACCTCTGTTCTCTAGTTGGCCTCTCTCCAGGCTTTTGTAAATCCTAGGCTGTGTGTCTGGCTCAATCCCCATTCAGGCCTTCAGCGGTCTTAAAAGACCACCAGGCTTGTTTGCTTGCTGTTGTTGGACTCTTATTTTGCATGTTACTTTACCTTCAAATATGACAAACTGAAGACAGCAAGCCCTTAGTGTATGGCATCAAAGAGGGATTATAAATTTAATTATACTATAATTAATGTATACTGTGTTCACTTTCTCTTGATGCTTCAAAAAGGTTTTTTTTTTGTTTGTTTGTTTTTTTTTTTGGATTTTTCGAGACAGGGTTTCTCCGTAGCTTTTGGTTCCTGTCCTGGAACTAGCTCTTGTAGACCAGGATGGCCTCAAACTCACAGAGATCCGTCTGCCTCTGCCTCCCGAGTGCTGGGATTAAAGGCGGTGCGACCACCGCCTGGCTGCTTCAAAAGTATTTGTTCCTATTACAATCCCATGAGGTACTATAGAATAGACTTTATTTTACTTCTGTAAGGAAAACCTGATGTGTGTGATCTTCACCCACCTCCCACATGTCTTTTGATTAAAGGCAGATCCCTGGGGTGACGCCACTAGGAAGTACTGTGGGCCTCTCTGCTCATCTTGGGATGTGAGTGCCCATCTGACAATGAGTTGATGCTGTGATGAACTGCTGTTGCCAAGTGACCCAGCATCCAACCAGAGCACCTAGTGAGCGAGTCAAAGAAGAAAGAGCTCTCCTAAGTAGCCTGTGGTGGTAATGGCTCAGTCACAATACTTTATTTAAGCAGGGCCCTGAGTTTTCTTACCTTGATGATGTAGGGAACATATTGTGGCTTTTTGGTTTTGAGGAAGATTCCTATGCTACAAGGAATGAGAACCATGACCAGCGATATCATAATGCCTTTGTAGGGCACCTTGTCCTTAAGATCCCCATCATAGATCCCTTTGGTGTAGATGTACAAGAGGAGAGGCATCATGCCCAAGGCAGTGAAGGAGGAGCAGGTGGTCATCACAATGCTGAGTGGAAGATAACAGGGAGAACAAAGAAACCAATTAGATGTTTGAGTACCTTTTGTATGCCAGACACTGTTGGGCTGCATACCTTATCCCATTTTCTTTTTTTTTTTTAAATATTTATTTATTATATATAAAATATTCTGTCTGTGTGTATGCCTGCTGGCCAGAAGAGGGCACCAGACCTCATTACAGATGGTTGTGAGCCACATTTTCTTGGCCAGCAAACATGCAGCCTTTTTTTTTTTCCCCAAAAGAGTTTTGACTTAAATTGCACATAGTAACTGTTAGAATAGAAAGCAGACCCCTTGTGCTTTATTGAAGAAGATGCCATTTCAATTTAAATAAAATTACTTTTTTTTTTTGATTGGTGATTGATGCTGGGGGGCCCATCTCACTGTGCATGTCATCCCTGGGCAGGTGGTCATGAGCAAGGCATGAGGAATAACTTAGGAAACAGCATCCCTCCATTGATTGACCAATACGATAGAGTTTGGATAAAAGCCCAACCATGTTTGACTAATAAGAAGTGGTACTAAATAGTATTGGTAGAAAAAAATGAATGGTTCTAAAAATATTCACATGGAAATGTAAGATTAGCAAGTTCCAGGACAGCGAGAGCTGTTATAAAACAACAAAACAATTCCATGTGAAAGGCTGTTTTTGTTGTTGTTTTTTTCGAGACATGGTTTCACTGTAGCTTTGGAGCCTGTCCTGGAACTAGCTCTTGTAGACCAGATTGGCCTCGAACTCACAGATATCCTCCTGCCTCTGCCTCCCAAGTGCTGGGATTAAAGCTGTGTGCTATTGCCCGGCTGAAAGGTAATTTTCTTCTTTTTTTTAACCACCTAGTAGCTGTGTAAAGGTAATTTTTTAAAAAAGAACATAGGACATATTTATTAAACCTCTGATTAGTCAAGACAAAGCAGTATAGAGTTCAACATATACGTGTAAGTCCCACGCTGTGAGGAGATAACATTCAAATCACTTTGCAAATCAGTAAAGTTCTTTGAGAACAACCCCGTAGAAGCATAGCCCATCCCATTTCCAGATGAGGACACCCAAGTGACTAGTTAACCCGGAAAAGGTGCTAGGCCTCGCATGACATCCATTGGAAATGTGGTTTGCTGCAACTGACCGGTTGGCAAAAATGACAAAGCCCGGCGATTCCAAATAAAAAGATGTGGAAAACAATTCCTATGTGTGAAGTCGAACAACTGGGAGCTTCCTTGCTGACGTGGGAATCCCATGATTTCCAATTCCTGCTTTTCCTATCCATACTTTGACCAGGGAAAAAGAGACCCATGCACAGGGCTGTCTATAGAAGCAGGCCGTGGAGTCAGGAATGTGTCCCAAAAGGTAAGCGCAGCAAACCACACAACAGTTCAAATACACACAGTAGGTATTCTACTGACAAGCCTAACTGCTGGCTAGTTTTTGCGTCAACTTGACACAAAGTAGTGTCATCTGGGAAGAAGGAATCTTGATTGGAGAAAATGCCTCCATAGAGTTAATTGGCTCGTTGATAAGCCTGTAGGACATTTGTCTTGATTGAGGATGGGGGAAGGGCCCAGCTCACTGTGTGGTGCCCCCTGTGGGCTGGTGGTGCTGGGTGCTGTCAGAAAGCAGGCTGAGGAATCCATGAGGAGCAAGCCAGTGAACGGCTCTGCTCTGTGGGCTGTGCATCAGCTCCTGTCTTGAATTCCTGCCCTGACTTCCCTGGATGATGAAGTAGCTGTAATGTAAAATAAACCCCTTTCTCTCCATGTTGCTTTTGGTCAGGAAGCTAAGGCACTGGCTCTCAGAGCCAATTGCCAAATATATGATCCAACTATATGATACCAAATTGAAAACATGCAAATTCAGTAGATTATCTGTAATAGTTTGAAAATATCTTGTATGTATAGTGATAGTTTTTAAAGAGAACTGGGGGGGGGGGGAGATGGTCAGGGGTTAAGAACACTAATTGCTCTTCCAGAGGTGATGAGTTCAATTCCCAGCAACCACCTATAATGAGGTCTGATGCCCTCTTCTGGTGTGTTTGAAGTACAAAGCACTCTTGTACATAAAATACATAAGCCTTAAAAAAAATACAAAGGGAGAGAACCAAGGCCTGGAAAAATGGTTTAGCACTTAAGAGTGCTTGCTGTTCTTTCAGAGAACCCAGGTTCATTTCCCAGTACCACACTGGGTGGCTTAGCCCCCTGTAACTCCAGGAGTTCTGACATCCTCTTCTGGCCTCAGCAGGTACATGCATACCCACGGCACATACGTACACAGACACATACATTTAAACAAAGAGCCAGGAATGATGGCCTCTGGTAATCTCAGCAGAGGGTTGGAAATCAGAAGTTCAAGGTCATGTTTGACTACACAGTGAGTTCAAAACTAGCCTGGGCTATGCTAGATTCTGTCACAAACAGCAACCTAAAACAAAAGTTTAAAAATGCCCTTGGTGGGGGTGGGGGGTTGCTGGAGAGATGGCTCAGAGGTTAGGAGCACTGGCTGTTCTTCCAGAGGTCCTGAGTTCTATTCCCAGCAACCACATGATGGCTCACAACCGTCTGTAATGAGATATGGTGCCCTCTTCTGGCCTGTAGACAAACACAAAACAATGTATACATAATAAATAGATGTTTTAAAAAATGTCCTTGGAGTTGCTGGAGCCAAATCCTGGGAGGTATTCCCTCTGAGGTGTGCTGGAGGGAATGAGATTGAGAAGTGTATGGGTGCTTCTGTGCAAGCTGTTGGTCTCTTGGTAGAAGACTAACTTACAAGTCATGTGCTTGTCCTCCTGTCCAGAGAAATGCTTACTTTGGCTTTGTGTCAGGAGTTCTAGACTGTGTTCTGGGACTTTGTGTGCCTATGTCCCCTTAGATGTGTAGAGCCATGTTTCCAGAACCTCGGGCATTTTCCTCCACAATCATAGATACTGGGGGCTGTCAGAGGTATCACATCCCCAACCTACCGGCATCTGTTACTTGCTATCCTCAGTTTACCCTAAAGGACCCGGATGGGAGGTGACCTCCAGATTCTAGCTCCTAAGATTGGGACCGTTGCAACACTGGGGACCTTGTTTCTGGTTACAGTGGGATAGCATGTTTATGTTTTCATTCTTTCTTCCTATATATGATCTTCGTTTTTGCTTTTTCAGACAGGGTCTTATGTAACCTACAACTCCCTGTGTAGTGGAGGGTGACCTTGAACTCCTGATGCCTTCTGTCTTTGCCTTCGTGCTGGCGTTACAGGCCGGTGCCACCATACCAGGCTTACTTCCACGTTCTTTTATTTTGAGATGGACTTAAGCTTTCGCCTACCTCAGTCACCCGGGTAGCTGGGTATGCACCGCTGTACCCAGCCCCTTCTTAGCTTAAGAATAATCATGTTACATAGGCCCTGCTTTTTTTTTTAATCTCTAAACTTGATTAGAAAGATGAGAGGTACAAGCTGAGGCCACTGTGAAGTGACCATCCAGTCTCTATGGTGAGGTGGGAAAGGTATAGGAATCCCAGTTGCTTCCCAAGTCATAAGTGGGGAACTTGTTGGAATCATGGAGTGATATCCAGGTCTTTTGTCTCCCCGAGGCACTGGCTCTGGGCTCTTTGGGGACCAGCAGGTTACAGGGAGCAGGGGAGTTAGAGGATGGCAAGAGTAGTCAGGGTTGTTCCAAACAAGCTCACTTCTTATAGGTGTTTTTCTCTTCCTGTGTCTTTGAGGAAGGAACTACCCTGTCTGGCTGTCTGGTGTCCCCCCTCAGACTTAATCCATTTGGAAGACAGAATAACCGGGAGAGAGGGCTCTAGCCTGCTCTGGACACAACTTTTGTTGTTGTTTTTTTTTTGTTGTTGTTGTTTTTGTTTTTGTTTTTCGAGACGGGGTTTCTCTGTAGCTTTGGAGCCTGTCCTGGAACTAGCTCTTGTAGGCCAGGCTGGTCTCGAACTCACAGAGATCCGCCTGCCTCTGCCTCCCAAGTGCTGGGATTAAAGGCGTGCGCCACCACCGCCCGGCTTGGACACAACTTTTGCTCAGCTCTTAGGAGACCGTTGGCAGGTTTCCTGACTTCTGATTCCTAGTGGGTAAAACAGGAGTACTAGGAGTCTCACCATTTACTTCTAACTCTTAAGTGGGACTTAATGAGCTTAAAGAGAGGCTTCAAAGTAGACCTTGGGGCATCTGACCCTTAGACACTGCTTGGTTTGCACAGCCTTTTAGGTACATTCGTATGACTTTTTGATGTTTGAAGTTTTGGAGATTTTACCTAAAGTTGGAGGTTCAATTTTCTTTTGAGAAGCAGAAAACTTAGGGCTGCAGAGATGGTTCAGCCCAGGGTTCAACTCTTAGCACCCACACAGTGACTCACAACCATCTATGGCTTCAGTTTCAGGGGATCCAGTGCAGTCTGCTGGCCTCTATGGACACTAGGACATGTACACAGTGTCCTTACATACACACAGAAGAAAAACACTCATACATATAAAATAGAAATAAATATCTTTTAAAAAGAAAAGCAGAAAACTGTGATGACTATGGATTCCCCTCCTGTACAATACGCATGACTGATCAGTGGGACCAGGGCCTTTGAGCCTGGCAGGCAGCCTCTATTCACTCTGCAGTGAACAGGCTAGCTCGCAAAGCAGCCAGCCAGCCAGCCCCCGGCCAAAGGTGTTAAGCCCTACGACTGTTTCCTCATCTGTCAATGTGGTCAGTTATGGTACTCCCTGCTGTATGCACCTGTCTGCGCCAGCCACCGAAACAAGGATCAGTGCAGGAGTGTACCGTGGACAACAGGGTATTAAGAGAATAAAATAGGCTGTGTGGTGGTGGCGCACGCCTTTAATCCCAGTGCTTGGGGGTCAGAGGCAGGTGGATCTCTGTGAGTTCAAGGCCAGCCTGGTCTACAAGAGATAGTTCCGGGACAGGCACCAAAGCTACAGAGAAACCGTCTCGAAAAAACATAAGCAAGAAAGCAAACAAACAACAACAAAAAAGAATAAAATAGTACTTTTGGGGGAGAGGCGCTGGAGAGAGCTCAGTGGTTAAGAGCACTAGCTGCTCTTCCAGAGGATCTGGGTTTGATTCCTGGCACCCACACTGCATCCCATAACCATCTGTAACTCCGGTTCCAGGAGAATTCAGCGCCCTCTTTTGGCCTCTTTGGGCACTAGGCACACAGGCAATGCAGAGAGCCATACATGCAGGCAAATCCCCACCTGCATAAAACAAGTTTAAAATTGACTGTTGAAAAGAATATTTAGTACCCACTGTCATTGCTATAGCGCATGTCGCAACTTTTCAGGACAACTGGGATTCAAAGTCTGGCAGGGCAGGAGAATAATATTCCCACTCAGCCAGTGGGAATCAAGGCATGGTTAATGTGTATAAGCAGGTCAGTTTGCTTGGGAGAAAGGGACTTTGACAGAAGATGGCCACAGCAATACCTGTGGCAGAGTCTGGAACTTGGAACCAGAGGCTGGGCAAGCAGCAGCACACAGGAACCCTGTTCTTGATCTCACCACAAGCTGGGGGTAATTGGAGGCCTTCCACCTTACAGAGCAGCTGATACTGGAGAGGTCTCCTTAGCAGTCACCAGGTGGTGAGAATGGGGCACTTGATTACGCTTAAAAGCTCGCCCATTGTCCTTCATATGGTCCCCAACCCCGTTCGTGTTCTGCCGCTTTCACAGATAACAGGTTCCCTCAAAGTCCCTTCTCTAACTAGTGTGACTCAAATTCCTTCTGCATCGGAGCTGAGTCTTAACCTGGGGTTCTTGGGACACATAAGATACAACAAACCTTGCCCCTCCCCCTAGTTAAACTAGTGTTGCCTCGCCTCAGTGGGAGAGGCTTCTTGGTTGGGTTTCTTTGTAAAGTTCAGCCACAGGCGGGATGCACATGGACCCAAGTTGATAGCTCTAGGTTCCCGGCTTCACCTGACACTGAACATCTCCATTCAGGACAGACCTAGAGGAGACTGGTTTAAGTCTGAGGCTTTGCTTCTGCTAGTGAGTTCAGCCATGGCATGGATGAACCAAGCAGTCAAGAGGGCCTCCTCTGGTAGGCAAGAGTCACACCTGTGTGAAGGACAGATAACCCCACCAAGCCCGAGGAGTCAGGCTGTTCAGGAGAGGGACCTTGCTGGTTTCTGATCAGGATGTTTTGAGCTCAGGCTGCTGTTGGCTTGCTCTCTGATTGTTAGACTAACCTGGGCAAGTGCTGGGACCTCAACTCTACCTGAGGTGTCTTCAGAGGGCTCTCTCACTACATCTGTCAACTGGCTGATGGGTCTCAGCATACCTTGGATGCCCATATACTTGGGGAGAACCTTTGGAGTCTCTTCTCTGCAGGAATTTGGGATGCTCATTTGGTCCAAGTCACCCTGGTCTCCCTGGAATGTTCAGAACCCATATTGCCCCTTCTAGTTTTTCAGCTTCAGAGCCACATGCCACAGTTAGGTGACTTCAGTTCTCGGGGACCCTGGTTGAAATCTGTGCTCCTTTACAACATTCTTTGAGACACTTCTGTGAGTTCCGGGGTGTCTAAGATGCCTCTTGACCAGCTTGACATCTTTCACTTGGTACTTAAAGAGACTCCAGAGCCTGTTCTGACTTAGCATAAGCCTTTGACTAGCAGTGCCAACCTTAATCAAACTCCTACTTTCAACTTCCCCCTTTCCTGGTCCCCAGCCCAGACTTCCCCCAGATGATGATATCTCCGCCTCACCCCATCCCACCCCACTCCCTCCTAACCCTCAGTCCTACCTGAGGTTCATGTCCCCCTTCATGGCCAGGGTGAAGAGGTTGGACAGGTTCCCTCCAGGAGAGCAGCCACAGATGAGGATGGCCAATGCCTCGATTGGGTTTAGACGGAAGACCTTGCCCAGGACAAAGGCAGCGAGGGGCATGATGCCATATTGTGACAACATGGCAATGATCACCCCTTTGGGCTTTAAGAAGTGAGCCTTGATCTTGCTCAACTCCATGGTGCAGCCCAAGGAGAACATGATGAATAGCAGCATGAACACCAGGATGATGCTCAGTGCCTTGTCTGTGGCGCGGTGGCCAAAGCCAGGCGGCAGAGAGAAATTGAAGGGGACCGATACATTGTGCACCTCCATCCTCTGGCACGGCGAAGACCACCCTTGTTCTCCGCTGCTGGCCTTCCTTGCCCAGTGCTTGCTGGATGTTTTCTTTAGTTCCCTTTCAGGACAGAGTTTCTGGACAAAACGTAGCTGTGGGCAAATAAAAGATGACGCAACCAGCAGAGCCAGGGCTCAGGTTGTGGCTCCACTCCACGGGGAGGAGAGTCACAGCCTTATCTCCCCGGATTCCCTACCTTGCTCAAGTTTCCTGACCTCTGTGCCTGCTGGGTGCCACTCACACCCAGCACAGGGCTGGTTCATTCCTCTGCCCCCAATTGAGCAAGCTTCTCTAGTGTCTCTGAGACCCACCCAAGGACCTACAACAAACCAGGTCTACTTTTTCCTCTTCTTTTTAGCTCCCGCTTTCAGCCCAGTCCCTGATGCCTCAGGTTGTTTGCCTGGGAAGGTGCCCGCCCCAAGTCCAGTGAGAATCACCATTTGTGCCCAAGTGAAAGGGACCACGCTGCCTTTGGTTCCCTCACATAGGCATGGCCCCAGGGCAGTGGGACAGTAGAGGGGCCTGTGGTGTTGCTGCCTGCAGGAGAGGATGTGTTCAATGCTTTGCTCCTGTGAGACCTCGTTTTGTGCCCAAAGGTGTCCTGCGGGGGTGGGAGGGGTCACACAATGAACCCCTGAAAGGCTTACTTACCTCCAGAGGGAAGAACTTTCTGGAGTGCGGTCGGATTCTTGGAAGACTATGCAAAGCACCACTCAGAAGGAACTCTTGTGGAGGCTAGCTGTGCCCGAGGCACCTGTGGCTTGAGAAACTTGTGAGGAGGGAGGGAGGATGAGCAATCTTTTCTTGCTGAGCTCCTGAGGGCTCTACTTTTGCATGTTGAACCTGTGTGTCCTTCCATTCCTGCCAGGTGTGGGAAACAGTGGCTCTTTTAGAAGCACACTTTTCGAGGGCCTGAGGAAACAAGCTACACCAGGAGCAGAAGCCAGGAGCAAATCCAGTCCTGGAAGCCAACCCAGTCGGGGCAACTGGCAGATCAGGATTGAGCCAGCGACCAGATCCAGAGTAAGTGATCTCCACCAGAACAGTTCCAACTCCAAGCCAGGGACTTCTGCAGGAGGGGATCCAGACCAGGATTTACGGAAATGGGGCAAAGCTGGCAACCTAGGCCAAAGTAGGCCTGAGACAGCAAACTGCAAGGGAGAAGAGCAAAGCACAGGAGCGCTGAGCTATCTCCAGGAACACCAAGTAACCAACGGGGTAACTAGAACTGTGACACTAACTGTACCACGAAAAACAGCCATCTGAGCTTTGGATTCACTGGCACCTAGAAGATTATTTTACTGAATCTCAGACAGCCCCAACCACACCTATTAGATAAAAAGATGAGTAGAAAAAGTGAGATCATATGCTACACCACAAAGAGCAACACAACATCAGTAAAACCTAAAGACCCTACAACAGCAAGACATGAACAGCCAAATATGGATGAACCAGAAGAAAATGACCTAAACAATACCTTCAAGAGAATGTTTGAAATTTTTATAGATGAAATGAGAAATTCTCTTAAAGAAATTGAGGAAAAGACAAACACAAAATTGGAAGATACCAGCAAATCTCTTAAAGAAAACCAAGAAAAAGAAATCAAACCTATAAAAGAAACTATTCAGGACTTGAAAACTGAAATAGAAACAATGAAGAAAACACAAGTTGAAGGAATTATAGAAACAGAAATCATGAGAAAAAGATC
The DNA here is from genome assembly GCF_018167655.1 of Microtus oregoni. Classification (NCBI taxonomy): domain Eukaryota; kingdom Metazoa; phylum Chordata; class Mammalia; order Rodentia; family Cricetidae; genus Microtus; species Microtus oregoni. Next base: position 16,447,802 of record NW_024543068.1, on the reverse strand, counting down.
AGGAACCACAAACACAAGCATGAACAGCAGAATACGAGAGTTGGAAGAGAGAATCTCTAGTGCTGAAGATACAATAGAGGAAATAGACTCATGAGTCAAAGAAAACAGTAAATCTAACAAAAGCTTAACCCCAAATATCCAAATGTTGAACATTCAGGGCAGTTCCTGAAAGCAGGCAGAACCCACAGGCTTTTCCAGCCAGCTTGGAAAAGGCTCTCAGAGGAAAGACTAGGGTTCTAAGGCCATGCCTATTCTGCTACATATTTTTTCCTCTATAAATCCCATAAATAGACAGGATCTCAGCATATATGTGGCTTAAAGTTAAAAAAAATAAAGTGTACAGTGAAAAGCCAGGCTTCCCCTTGTGCTCTGGCCAATCAGTTCCTTCCAAAGACACTCAGCATGTAGTTTCCCCTTATGCTTTTAAGAAAATCTGCGCATGCAGACTTATTCTAATATGCCCCAAAGAATGGGATTCTTACTTCAAGAGAGAGAGCATAGAACAGCAGAAATAACAGCTTGTATGGGGGCTCAGAACAACTCTGGGAGAAGTGGCGCTTCTTTTCATCAGGAGAGGAGGGGTAATTTGAAACAAATGCAATGAGAATAGAGAATATAAGTTAAACCCAGAGAATTCAAAGTATCCTAGTTTAGCTAAACTGGTTAACAAAAACCTTAGCAAGGACCTTGACTCACAATAAGAGAAGCTTGCTATATGTTTAAGGTTCTTAACAAAAACAGTTCAGTCTAATCTAAGACGGACCAGATTATTTCAGCAGTATAACAAAAGTAAACTTAATATAAAATTATTTTGTGTTTATCTATGAAAGCCATTCAAGGTAGCAAGCTGGAATACAATAGGTTCAGCATCAAGACAGACCCGGGTTCAGGAAAAATAAAGAGGCTTTAGAATAAAGGGTCAGAAAACAACAGGCAAAGCCACTTTGAGGTATCAATGGTACACATGCAAAATGTTCTTTAGTCCAAAGAGGGAATGTGGCCACAGGAAAGATAAAATATAGGCCTTCAGTGAAGCCTGAAGTTCACAGGAAAGGGAAGACCATCCAGGGAAACCAAAGCCCACAAAGCAGATGAAATACTCAGTAACTTTGGGAAGCCGTGGTCCTCCTGGCCAGGAGGCTGACAAGCTATCCTTCAGATTTTCATGGGAAATTCCTCACACAAAGAGGGAATTTCTTTTTTTTTTTTTCTGGTTTTTCGAGACAGGGTTTCTCTGTGGTTTTGGAGCCTGTCCTGGAACTAGCTCTTGTAGACCAGGCTGATCTCGAACTCACAGAGATCCGCCTGCCTCTGCCTCCCAAGTGCTGGGATTAAAGGCGTGCGCCACCACCGCCCGGCAAAATATCTCAAGACAATTTTTTTTTTTTTTTTTGGTTTTTCGAGACAGGGTTTCTCTGTGGTTTTTGGAGCCTGTCCTGGAACTAGCTCTGTAAACCAGGCTGGTCTCGAACTCACAGAGATCCGCCTGCCTCTGCCTCCCGAGTGCTGGGATTAAAGGCGTGCGCCACCACCGCCCGGCTACAAAGAGGGAATTTCAAGCTTTGTTCTTAACCCTGGGAATAGAATGAACTCATCTGATTTGGCAATATTACTTAATTTTTAAGAGGGCTAGAAAGCCAGACGACTTACAGGGGAAAAGATTCATTCTCCTAGCTGCTGTCTCTGAACTCTATCATCTCCCACACATACTTAGGGCCCTAGTGTTAAATGGCTTGTCTCCTCTGAGACTTTCTCAAAAGGAACACTCAGCTCCATAAATTTCAAGTAAAGCAATATCTGAAACTGTCTTGTCCCATGTTAAGTACATGACTGATACAGATAATTCTTTGTTTACTTTCACATAGCAAAGTAAACCCTCAGGGGAAGGGGTTGACCTATCAGAAGGCAGTGTCTCCAGGGGAAGCTAACATAACTCGCTGTGAGCATTCAGTGACTTTCTAGCCAGGCAGCACTGGGAACATAAGTTAGAGAGAACTGATCCAGCCAAGTTTCTGCTTCAGGTTCACCTTGGCCTCACACATGCCTCAAAAGCCAACAAGAACCCAAAAGCCCTTCTAAATGTCCTGCTTTTGTTGTTCTGGTGCCCAGTCTTTCAGGAAAGAGACAAATTACAGCAAATTTTTATAACAGCTCAACAAGCAAAATTAAAACTCCAGGAAGGGCCTCGGGGTAAACAGAACAAATACTTGAACCCTTTCAGACAAGTAGGAAGCTATAGAAAGTAGGGGTATGCAGCCAGCCCCCAGACTCTAAGGGATTAGAGGTGGGAAGGGCCGGCAAACATTTAAATATCCAGCATGTTTTCAAAAGACTAAACAAAAGAGGTTTCTGGCTTGTAGAGATGAAGCGAACAGGCCTGCTTTTTGTACTGCCTGGCTCCAGCTGGCTAGCTTAGCCCCGGAAATAATAACACGGAAACTGTATTTGAAACACTGCTTGGTCCATTAGCTTCAGCCTCTTATTGGCTAATTCTCACATCTTGATTAACCCATTTCTATTAATATGTGTAGCACCACGAGGTGGTGGCTTACCAAGAAGATTCTAACCTGCGTCCATCTCGGAGAGGAGAGCTATGGCATGTGCCTGTCTCTGCTTCTTTCTCCCAGCATTCTGTTCTGTCTACTCCACCTATCTAAATCCTGCACTATCAGAAAGCCAAGGCAGTTTCTTTATTAACCAAAGAAAGTAACACATAGACAGATGACCCTCCCACATCATTTTCTCCTTTTCTGTTTAAACAAAAAAGAAAGGCTTTCACTTTAACATAGTAAAATTACATATAACAAAACAGTTATCAAGCAAGAATTACAATTACAATATCTAGATCCATTTTATCTTTTACCATAACAAAGGAAAACTATAACTATAACTAACCATTCTTCAACTCCCTCAAAGACTCCACAAGGATATAATATTACCTAAGTAAACAAGAACTAAGCACCTTCCAAAACTCTAGAAATGACAGAGACATCTTGTTGCCTGGATAGTCACCCAAAGTTCCTCTGTACTGTTGGGGCATTCATCTTTGGCTTACAGGTCCATAGTATCCAGCAAACATTACCACGAAGCAGGAAATTCCAAAGACAGTTCAGTCACTATCTGCTGTGTCTTTCAGAGTGTCTCGCAGAATCTTTCATGAATCAGGAACTCTGAAGGATTAAAGCCGTGGCTTTGCTGGCTAGATCCCCATTCCTTAGCTTTCCAGCCTCATGGAGGAGATACTGCTGGAACCATTTTTAATGCCACAAGTCAATGGTGTTTCAAGGTCCCTGACAGCCAGCAAGCTGCAGCATTCTGCTCACAGACCACACTCAGTCGGACTGCCTGCCTGAAAGAGACAGAGTTTGCCCAGGCAGGATGGCCCAGAAAGCCAGCATTTTAAAATGGCGCAGCATTTTTACTGCTATGGCTGAAAACCAAAAAATATGCATTCAGCTTTTCATCAACACCATTTAAGTGTTTCGTGGCAGGACCTCTTAAAAGAGTTTAGCTGCAGAGTTTTGCAGCTAACGCTGAGTCAGGAAGCCTCTCTTAGATGAGAGGGTTTGCTTGCCTCTAACAAGCAGAGCAGACCTGAGAAATTGCTGCTACTAAAAAAACATGCTTTACTCTCTTCTCTCCCAAGCTTTCTCAGGATTCCTGTAGATGCAGTTATCCACATCTGGGCAGCATTTGTAGTGATAAGGCAAGCAGGACTGCTTTTCGTCCCACTGGGCTCCCACATGGCTAGCTTAGCCCTGGAAATATTAACATGGAAACTGTATTCTTTTAAACACTGCTTGGCCCATTAGCTTCAGCCTCTTATTGGCTAATTCTCACATCTTGATTAACCCATTTCTATTAATGTGTGTAGCACCACGAGGTGATTGCTTACCAGGAAGATTCTAACCTGCGTCCATCTTGGAGAGGAGAGCTATGGCATGTGCCTGTCTCTGCTTCTTTCTCCCAGCATTCTGTTCTGTCTACTCCACCTATCTAAATCCTGCCCTATCAGAAAGCCAAGGCAGTTTCTTTATTAACTAAAGATAGTAACACATAAACAGAGGACCCTCCCACATCACTGGCTAACAGCTACCAAGAAAATATTACACTATGAAACACAGGAGCCTCAGGTTTAACAAACTGCGTTGTGTTTAAGTGTTCACTGGAGGTCTGAAGCAACACAGTTTCACACTAAAATGTGTTATCATTCGGGATACAAATGAGCACAAAGAAACAGGTGTTTAGAGGACTGGAGAGATGGCTCAGCAGTTAAGAGCAATGACTGATCTTCCAGAAAATCAGGGTTCCTTTCCTAGCAGCACACGGGGTATCTCACAATCCTTTATAACTCCAATTCCAAGGGATTCAATGCCTTCTTCTGGCCTCTACAGATGTTTTATGCATGTGATGTACAGACTACAAGCAGGCAGAACACTCATACACATAAAATAAAAAATAAATCTTGAAAAAAGTGTTTAATTTGAAGGAAGATGGGCAGAGAGAAGCTCTTCTGGGAACTGACAGTGGGGGAGGGAAAGAGAAAGAGGTCCCAGACCCAAGTCTCAGTAATCACTGGAGCAGGGGCTGAGGTAGTACTGTAAATGCCCTATTGAGCTATAGTTACAGAAAACAATTAGAAGTAACAAGAAAGAACATAACAGTATGAATAGAACCTAGGGTCTAAATTCCTTGGTCTGTTAGCAGCATGACCTCCTTCCTCCCATTCCACCTTCCACCTGTCTCTCTTTTTCCTGGCTACCCCCAGGAGAAAAGAGCTGTTTCATCATGTTTTCCCTTCCTTGCTACAGGCTCAAATGACTGTGGGCTGAAACAGTGAGCCATTGTCTTCTTTTAAGTTGCTTTTCTCCAGGACTTTGTCACAATAACTGAAAGCTAACAACAGGGCTAGGAAAGGCTTAAGTTAAAGGTCAGCAGAGTCTTAGTGAAATGAGTTCTTGGCTAAATATTGGAAGATAGGTTTGTGGACCCCCCCCCCCCAAAAAAAAATAAACCAGCAAAGATCTATATGATGAGCATGAGACATGATCAGGTGTGGTGGCCACACTCCTATAACTCGACCATCAGGAGGCTGAAGCAGGAGGATTCTGAGTTCAAGAGGACAGCCTAGACTATACAGTGAGATGTTGCCTCCCCTACTCCTGAAAAAAAAAAAACAGTCATCCAAAAACTCAGCATTTCCTGGCGCACGCCTTTAATCCCAGCACTCGGGAGGCAGAGGCAGGCGGATCTCTGTGAGTTCGAGACCAGCCTGGTCTACAGAGCTAGTGCCAGGACAGGCTCCAAAGCCACAGAGAAACCCTGTCTCGAAAAACCAAAAAAAAAAAAAAAAAAAAAAAAAACCAAACTCAGCATTTCGCACAGAGGACCCTTTAAGGTTATTTAGCAGAGGACTATCTATTCACCTGTAAAACTCTTTCTTCATGTGTAAAGGTTCAATTTCTACTTCCAGTTTACTAGCAGTAGAGCCAGAGAAAAGACAAGGGGATTATGGAAAGTAAAGCTGTTCCAATATGTTGTGTAGCACGAATAATAAAAACCCAGAGACAGATATTGTGGCTCAAGCTGAAGATCAGAAAAGCAAAGCAACCAGCCACTCTAACTCAGATAGAAATGAGCAATCCTGTCTCCACAAATCCTCAGACCGAGACCGAGACTTGTCTCCTTCCTCCCATCTTACACTCCTCTCTAGTGCTGGGATTAAAGGTGTGCACCACAACTGCCCACCCCCTAGGGCTAACTAGTATGACTGCTGGGTTGAAAGGTGTGTGCCAACAATGCCTGGTCTGTATAGTTGACTAGTGTGGCTGCTTTGCACTCTGATCTTCAGGCAACCTTTATTTATTAAAATACAAACAGTACAGTTTGGGCATGAGTGAACCTGGGACCTCCGAGGGAATAGGCAGGAACAAGACATCTCACAGCTCAGCAGGGCCAGGTGTGAGTCTGAGTCCTCAGAGGGAGTAGGCATGAGCCAGGACCTCTGTGGGTCTGGTCATTTGTCTGGGACATCAAAGGTGATAAGCAGGAACCTGGAACCTCTATGGGTCCAAGCATGAGTCTGGGACCTCTGAGGGAGTAAGCAGGACCTCTGCGGTCTGGGAACACCCGAGCCTGGGACCTCCAAGGCAGTAGACTAGAGCCAGAAACCTTTACAGGTCCAACTCCAAGCCAGGGACTTCTGCAGGAGGGGATCCAGACCAGGATTTACAGAAATGGGGCATGCCAGGCGATGGTGGCGCATGCCTTTAATCCCAGCACTTGGGAGGCAGGGGCAGGCGGATCTCTGTGAGTTCGAGACCAGCCTGGTCTACAGAGCTAGTTCCAGGACAGGCTCCAAAGCCACAGAGAAACCCTATCTCGAAAAACAAAAAACAAAAACAAACAAACAAACAAAAAAAAAAACAGAAATGGGGCAAAGCTGGCAACCTAGGCCAAAGTAGGCCTGAGACAGCAAACTGCAAGGGAGAAGAGCAAAGCACAGGAGCACTGAGCTATCTTCAGGAACACCAAATAACCAACGGGGTAACTAGAGCTGTGACACTGACTGTACCATGAGGAACAGCCATCTGAGCTTTGGATTCACTGGCACCTAGATTATTCAGCTGAATCTCAGACAGCCCCAACCACACCTATTAGATAAAAAGATGAGTAGAAAAAGTGAGATCATGGGGGCTGGAGAGATGGCTCAGTGGTTAAGAGCATTGTGTGCTCTTCCAAAGGACCCGAGTTCGATTCCCAGCAACCACATGGTGGCTCACAACCATCTGTAATGAGGGCTGGTGTCCTCTTCTGGCCTACAGATATATATGCAAACAGAATAGTGTGTCCATAATAAATAAATAAATACTTTAAAAAAAAAAGAAAAAGTGAGATCATATGCTACACCACAAAGAGCAACACAACATCAGTAAAACCTAAAGACCCTACAACAGCAAGACATGAACAGCCAAATATGGATGAACCAGAAGAAAATGACCTAAACAATACCTTCAAGAGAATGTTTGAAATTTTTATAGATGAAATGAGAAATTCTCTTAAAGAAATTGAGGAAAAGACAAACACAAAATTGGAAGATACCAGCAAATCTCTTAAAGAAAACCAAGAAAAAGAAATCAAACCTATAAAAGAAACTATTCAGGACTTGAAAACTGAAATAGAAACAATAAAGAAAACACAAGTTGAAGGAATTATAGAAACAGAAATCATGAGAAAAAGATCAGGAACCACAAACACAAGCATGAACAGCAGAATACAAGAGTTGGAAGAGAGAATCTCTAGTGCTGAAGATACAATAGAGGAAATAGACTCATCAGTTAAAGAAAACATTAAATCTAACAAAAGCTTAAACCAAAATATCCAGGAAATATGGGACACCATTAAAAGGTCAAATCTTAGAATAATAGGTATAGAAGAAAGAGAAGAAGTTCAACTGAAAGGCACAGAAAATTTATTTAACAAAATCATAGAAGAAAACTTTCCCAACCTAAAGAAAGATATGCCTATGAATATACAAAAAGCTTACAGAACACCAAATATACTGGATAAAAAAAAGTCCTCTTGTCACTTAATAATCAAAAACACTAAATATACAGAGTAAAGAAAGAATATTAAGAGCTGCAAAGGAAAAAGGCCAAGTAAATATAAAGGTAGATCTATCAGAATTACACCTGACTTCTCATTGGAGATGATGAAAACAAGAAGGTCATGGTCAAGAATTATGCAGACAAGCCGGGCGATGGTGGCACAGGCCTTTAATCCCAGCACTCGGGAGGCAGAGGCAGGCGGATCTCTGTGAGTTCGAGACCAGCCTGGTCTACAAGAGCTAGTTCCAGGACAGGCTCCAAAGCCACAGAGAAACCCTGTCTCGAAAAACCAAAAAAAAAAAAAAAAAAAAAAAAAAGAATTATGCAGACATTAAGAAACCACGGATGCCAGCCCAGACTCCTATACCCAGAAAACCTTTCAGTCACCAAAGAAGGACAAAACAAGATATTCCATGACAAATCTAGATGTCACTAATACCTAGCCACAAATCCAACCATACAAAAAAAATTTCCTATTGATGTCCTTAGATGTTAAAGGACTAGCAAATGCTAACAACTCAAGACTGCATCGGGAAAATGCCAGTGCAGGAACTGTCCAGCACTATGTAACTGAATTTTAACAATGAATACACCTTAATCTAGACCCAAATCAAAGAATAGAAAAGAAAGTCATCATATTGCAGCCTTTTAATGCAATAATCGATGAAAGTGAGCATTGCCAATTGATGCTAAAACCCTTGTGGGGAAATGTGGTTGGTGATTAGAAGGTTCACATGGGACAGGGTCTCACCCTACAGATTAGTCATCAATTACAGTGGGAAGGCATGTATTGAGACACTGGGTAGTTACTCACCATAACCAGTAACCGGTTCAAATTAGGAATTACTCTATTGAGATAGATTCTTGTTACATGACTCCTAGCACATAAAATATAAGATGTCATTATAGGCACAATGTTGGATCCAAGCCTAACCAGTCTTTAGACCTAGCTGGAAAGGTAAATGCTAGAAAAGGGAGAGAGATGAAATGTAAAGAAACAATGAGACAACTTTAGGACATTTAATAAAAACAATTGGAGGCTGGGCCGTGGTGACACACGCCTTTATTCTCAGTACTTGGGAGGTAGAGACAGGTGGATCTCTGTGAGTCTGAAGCCAGCCTGGTCTACAGAGCAAGTTCCAGGACAGTCAAGAGTTATACAGAGAAGCTCTGTCTCAAAAACTCAAACCAAACTAACCAACCAACCGAACAAAAAGTTGTCATGTACTTTTTAAGAAAGTAAAATCAATTCACTTATTATTTGTGTGTGTGCACATGGCACATGTGTGGAGTCCAGAGGACAGCTTTGGGGAGCCAGGCCTCTCCTTTCACCTCTATGTGATTTCCAAAAGTCAAACTCAGGCCACAAAGCTTGCACATTAAATGCCTTTACCTACTGACTTCACCTGCCCTTAGCATGTGTTCTTGAATACAATCTGTGAGTGATTATTGATTTGAAAAAAAATATCTAAAAACCATTTTCAGGGTAGCTGCAGATACACGAATGTATTGTGTATTAGCTGATTTGGGTATAATTCTTGTTATGTAAGTATTCATGTTAGTGCTGCTAGTTTCTAAATGTTTCTGTCCTCCCAAAATTTGCATGCTGAAATCTAGCCGCCAGTGTTACAGAAAGGTGGCCTTAAAGTCATCCCTTCATGGGTAGGATTTGTGGCCTTACCCTGGAACCTTATAGGGTTGTCTTGGTTCCCGCCCCCAGCCATGTGAGCAGCCCTTACCAAATGCCAAACACACTAGGTCTTGGACGTCTCATTCTCTGGAAACTGGACCCATGGCCTCGTCCATGAGCCCCACCACTGTGCTACACCTCCAATCCCAAGAAAAAACATGTTTTAACTGTGAGCGAAGTGTTATTGACTAACACTGGGTAAAAGAGGAAAGAAAAAAGAAGAAGAAGAAGAAGAAATGCACAGAAGTTTTCCTTGTTCATTGTGAGGAACAAACAGATAACTGCTTAATCATAGAAAAATAGAGATAGTAGTTTAATTACAAAAGTAGTAAGTAAGCCGGGTGGTGGTGGTGCACGCCTTTAATCCCAGCACTCGGGAGGCAGAGGCAGGCGGATCTCTGTGAGTTCGAGACCAGCCTGGTCTACAAGAGCTAGTTCCAGGACAGGCTCCAAAACCACAGAGAAACCCTGTCTCGAAAAACAAAAAACAAACAAACAAAAAAAAGTATTAAGTAGAACTCCATGAGCTGGGAGTGGACATAGTTCAACAGTAGGATACTGGTCAGTGTTCACAAGGCTCCTGGTGCTGTCCTTCGCATGTTGGACTCGACACAAGCTGGGGTGAGGAGAAAGGAGGGAAGCTTAAGTAAGGAAATGGCCCCCATAAGACATAAGATCTAGCTCTAAAGCATTGCCTTCCTCTGCCTCCCCAATGCTGGGATTAAAGGCTTGTGCCACCACCACCCAGCACAAAGCATTTAATTAGTGATTGACAACGGAGGACCCAGTTCTAGGTTTTATAGGAAAGCAGGCTGAACAAGCCACGAGGAGCAAGCCAGTAAGTAGTAGTCCTCCATGGCCTCTGCATCAGCTCCTCCTCCAGGTTCCTTCTCTGCTTGAGTTCCTGTCCTGGCTTCTTTCAATGTAGAAGTGTAAGTTAAATAAACCCCTTCCTCTCCAACTTGATTTTTGGTCATGGTTTTTCATCATAGTAATAGTAACCCTAACTAAAGACACTTTGTACCACCAAACAGCCAACCAACCAATCAAAACCCATTAAAAACAGCAATCAGAAAAACCCTTCTGAAAATTGAGAATTACTTACAGAAGCAAAGATAATAGACCACATAGTGTTAGCTTCTTCAAAGTTACAAAAACAGAAGTAGTAGCATATTAATGTGACAAAATTAGGTCGAAGGTGTCTGTCCTGTCAATAGATGTTGATGTAGGTTTAACTCACCTGTCAAGAGAAAACAGATATATAGACTGTATCTAAGTAATACTTCCCTTTATACTGGGATCAAGCAATTGACCAGGTAGGAGAAGGTGTTTTCAAAAAAATTGCTTGTGAGTTGGTGGGTGAGTGCAAGCATACATGTGTGTATGTGCCTGTGTGCATGCATGAGTTCGTGTGTGTGTGTGTGTGTGTGTGTGTGTGTGTGTGTATGTGTGTGTGGTGAAGTCCAGTTTTTTTTTGAGATAAGAGTCTTGTGATGTAGCCCCAGATAGCCTAGAACTCACTATGTAGTGCAGGTTAGCCTTGAGGTCACTGCCTGCCTCTGCCTCTTACCTGTTCGGATTAAAGGCATGGGTCACCATGCTTGGTCAAAAAAATTGTTTGGTGCTGGGAATTGAAGCCAGGGCTTCTCATATGCTAAGCACGTATTGTGCTATTTAACTACACTCCCAGCTCTGATCACAATTTTATTATCCTCTAAAGTGGAGATGAAGGAAGGCTATTTATAATGCAGTGAGCAATAATTGGATAAATGGTCATCTGTGCATAAATAGCAAAGTGCAAAATTTACAAAGTCAGAATTATAGGAGATGCAGGGAGGCAAACGCATAGCAGGTGACTTTCGTTGAACTCTTTGATCAATGAGAGATCACTGGGAAAATGAGCTGGCATAGAGGGTCTGAACATATTTGCAGAAACAGAGAGCCTTGTCTCTCTCCTAAAGAACCTCACAACCTTCCCTTTTTAAAAGTTAATAATATACTATAGTTGAAAAACAGCTTTATTTTTTTTTAAACTTTTTTTTATTTATTTACTTAACTTTATTATGTTTGTTGGTGTGAAGGTGTCAGATCTCATGGAACTGCATTTTCAGACAGTTGTGAGCTGCCATGTGGGTGCTGGGAATCGAACCCGGGTCCTCTGGAAGAGCAGTCAGTGCTCTTAACTGCTGGGCCATCTCTCCAGCCCCTAAAAAACAGCTTTAAAAGGAAGTATATATTTTTAAAATTTAAGTACTTGTTGTTGTGGTTTCTGTCCTGCCCAGTTCCTTCAATCGTTAAGTCCCAAAGAAATCACACAGAGGGGGCTGGAGAGATGGCTCAGTGGTTAAGAACATTGCCTGCATCTTCCAAAGGTTCTGAGTTCAATTCCCAGCAACCACATGGTGGCTCACAACCATCTGTAATGAGGTCTGGTGCCCTCTTCTGGCCTACATACATACACACAGACAGAATATTGTATACATAATAAATAAATAAATATTTAAAAAAAAAGAAATCACACAGAGTCAACATTAGTTATAAACTGATTGCCCACTAGCTCAGGCTTTTTATTAACTATTATAACTTATTTTAACCCATTATTTTTGTCTATGCTAGCCACATGGCTCAGTACCTTTTTCAGCGAGGCAGTCACATCTTGCTCCTTCTGTGGCGGGGCTGGGACTGCATCCTCCTTCCCAGAATTCTCCTGTTCTCATTGACCCGCCTCTACTTCCTGTCTGGTTGTCCTGCCTATACTTACTGCCTGGCTACTGACCAATCAGTGTTTATTTAAAATATAATTGACAGAATATAGACCATGGTCCCACACTAAGCACTGAGTGCCTGTCTGCATGATTTGTTTGCACTAATGTGTGCAGGTACCCTTGGAGGTCAGAGGAGGGTGTTGTATCCTCTGGAACTGGAGTTAGCAGCAGTTATGAGCAGTCGTGTGGGTGATGGCAACTGAACCTGGGTCCTCTGCAAGTGTACATTTTTGGGAGCTAAGTTATCTCTGCAGGTCCCACAGTTCCCCAAGGCAAGGAAGGTGACATAGTAAACACACTGTATATTATCTGGGTGCAATTGTATGTTTTTTTTTTCTGTGTAGCTCAGGCTGGCCCCGAGCGTGTGTTCTTTCTGCTGCCATGCCCTCCAGGTGTCACCATGCCTGGACAGGACTGTCCTTGCTGCGAACGCTGTGGGGTGAATGGAGGCTTCAAAAGTCACCAGAAAACGTTTAGTTTCCGAGCACTTTCAACTCAGGACTTGAGGCAAAGCAGGAAGGCAGCCCTATTTGTTTTCACATACAGGAAATATCCTAGCCTAGAACTCTCTAGAACACTTTGGAAATGGCCATCTCTGGGTCTGGGGTGTGTGGGGGAGAGGGTCAAAGTGAGGTGACCATTTTTGCAGGCCTCACACTTCAAGTGGGGAGCTGGACAGGAGGACTCCAGAGTCATCTTCCAAGCTGAGGGGATAGGGTGTGACTAGCTGGGAAAAGGCAGCCAGAGAAGAAGGCTGAACACAAGGAAGGTTTCCTGTAACTCTAAGCACCATCTCTTAGTTCTATGGCTGTCAAAAGGAGCTCAGGCCTCTACTGTGTGAGTGGGGCATGTTGGTGAGGATGACAGGGAAGGAACTTTTCATGAACTCAGCAAGAAAACCATCCTAAAACAAGCTGTACTGAATGGTGGTCACGAGAGAGGCTTTGAATTTCAATGGGCATTACTAGGCATTGCACCAAGGACCTCGCACATCTTACACCCTAAACCTTGGCCCCGGTCCTAAGACAGCTAGCTTGTCTTCTTGTTTCCCATGGTTGGACATACTGCTTTTGCTCTCAGGGCACTTCTGAACTCTGTCCCACAAAATATACATACAAATGCCAGACTCTAGATCCAGAAAGCCGGGCCAATGACAGTTCAGGTGATAGTGGCAGTGCTATTAATCACAAAGGACATGCCCAGTCTCTGAAAGCTGACAGTCCAGTAGATTCTGACAAGGCACAGAGGAGGTAGGTGGCGGGCAGAGGGGGTTGGGTGGTGGTGGTGGATGGGGACACCAGATGTTGCCTGATTTGATGATTTCCAGCTAGAAGAGAGTCCTTTGGTGCCCGTTAGTACTCTGTGCCATGAGTCAGTGTCCTCTTTCCCAGGCATGAGGCTTCCTCATGGCTATGGGCTTTTCTTTAATTTCATCAATCCATCCATCCATCCATCCATCCATTGCTGAATTACCTAGTTAATTCATTAGTGCCAAGGCTTAAACCCAAGACATTGGACATACCAAACACGTGCTCTTTCACGGAGCTTATCCCTTTGTAAAAGTTTCCAGTCTCTTTGGAAAGAAAGCATTAGTACGTTCACTGGACAAGTTCTTTCTGTTTTTCTGGAATTGCCCCAGCAGGGCTTATTGCCACACTCCGATCCTCCACCGTTTAGCCTTCAGGATGACCTTTTTCTCATCACCTCCTGAGTGCTGAGGCTTACACAGGTATGCACCACTGTGCCCAACTGGAGAGGAGTCAAGACAGCTTTCCATACCCGCGTCTAAGCTGAGGACAGTATGCCAGAAATCCCAGGACTTGGGAGACAGAGGCAGGAGGCCCGGGAGTACAAAGTGTGTGCTCATGTGCCGTTCACGAGGCTGTCTCAGCAGAGGAGAGCTTCACCCCAAAGAGCTTTGACCCTCTTGCAAATTTCAGTGAGTACTTCACGGTCTGGCGGGAGCAGAGGTCATGGGGGTGGGTGTTAGACAGCAGCGAGACCCGGGGGTCAGAAGTCCTCTCCAAACATTGATTTTTCTCCCCTGACTTACATAAAATGAGGTGATTTACAAGGGCTCACTTCAGAGGCGGCAGAAGACAAACAAGCATGACATGCAGAACATAAACCTCGCTGCTCAGAACCTCGTCTGCGTTTGGTGCTTCCACCTTGGACTTTTAGGAGCACTGGGGCTCTGTGAAGGGCCTTCTGAGACTCTGCAAATGCAGCTTAGTATTTAATTAAAAAAGTGAAGATTTAGACTGTCTAAACCACTCTAAGCAGATGATCGGGATGGAGCAGCAATTTCGTAGAGATTATGAGCACGTGTGTCTCTCAGTCTGTCTCCAGTCTCATCCTGGTGTTCACTTGTAACTGTCAACGTACTGGGTCAGAAGGCTGGAGCCTCACAGTGCCCAGTCCTGCCTGGAGGCTCAGGATCTGCTCTTCTAGACGTGTTACATAGTAAATTCAATCCAGGCTGGGCTACATAAAAATGAGCCGGGCGGTGGTGGCACATGCCTTTAATCTCAGCAGGGGCAGGTGACTTTCTGTGAGTTCAAAGTCAGCCTGGTCTACACACACACACACACACACGAGAGAGAGAGAGAGAGAGAGAGAGAGAGAGAGAGAGAGAGAGAGAGAGAGAGAGATAGTTTCAGTATAGCTAGGGCTACACAGATAAACTCTGTTTAGGAAAACCAAAAAACAAACAAAACAAAAAGAAAAAGAACAAAACAGATATTTCTTGGCCAAGGGGAGGAGGTTGGGGCCTAGAGGCAGGAGGATCATCTTGAGTTCAAAGCTAGTCTACATAGTAATTTCTAGGCCAGACTGGATTACAGAATGAAACTCTGTCTCAAACAGAACAGAATAAAGGAACAGGATTGTAGTAAAAGGAGCAGTGAGCCGCTTCCTGCCGCCCGGCTCTCTGGCTAGTTTACACCTGAAATAATTACATGGAAACTGTATTCATTTAAACACTGCCTGGTTCATTCGTTCTAGCCTCTTATTGGCTAACTCTCACATCTTGATTAACCCATTTCTAATAATCTGTGTACCATCACGAAGTGGTGGCTTACCAGGAAGATTCTAACCACCATCTGTCTTGGGTAGGAGAAGCATGGAGTCTGCCTGACTCTGCTTTCTTCCTCCCACAATTCTGTTCTCTCTTTCCCACCTACCTATGTTCTGACCAAGCAATTTTCTTTATTAATTAACCAATGAAAGCAACAGATATATAGAAGATCCCCCTACATCATTGGAGCTGGGCGGGACGAAAAGCGGGCCTGCTCGCCTCATCACTACACATGAAGAGGGTTTAAACAATGGTCTCAGAACCATGACCAGTCAAGGAAGAGTAAAAAAATCAGATGAGAAGGAAATAAGGTCTCTGCTTCTGTCCCCACTTTCCCACTTGGATTGGGGACAGTCACCTGGGTAAATCTGGGGACTCTGAGTATAGAGGACATGTTCTCTCAGGTGTGGCCCAGGAACATTGTTTGAAATCCCAGACCTTCAGTGGTAGGTCCTAGTCATGTAGAGATGGCAGGGTGGTACATGTGGGCAGAGAGGTCCCCCCTGCAGCCTCCAGGGCATGCCCTTGGCTGGCTGGCTGGGAAGAAGATAAGAAGGTTCTGTGGCTGAGGGGAAGAGTCATTGTGGAGGGTGAGGGCTGGGGTTCCTCACCTAGCTTGAGGACAGTGAAGTGGGTAAGGCTTGGAAACAGCGGAGGGCAGAAGAGTAAGTGACAGGGAAGGAAATGGAGAAGAGACGAGATTTTATTCTCAGAGTCATGAGAAGCAGGGAAGATTCTGAACAACGGAAGTGACATCATCTGACTGTTTGACTCTGGCTGCCTGCGTTCAAATCCTTCAGGAGCTTCAGTTTCCCCCATGGCCCAGGATCACGGTGGGAAGGAGGACCCCACATGGAAAGTTCGTATCAGGCAGTTGTGTATCAGTATCTGTGTGGGAGAGAGCAGAGACCGACCCTGGCAGCCAAGGTGTTGAAGTGACTCACAGGCCCGGCACCTGCATTTTCCAAGTGAGATACATGGGTAGGTCCTATGGCATCAGGAGAATGAAAAGATTGCTGCTCGTGGCACAGTCTGTGGATCCAAGCAGAAAAAAAATCCTGAAAAAAGGTCTGAAGGCATGGGAGTATGAGTTATCCCAGGTGCATCTATATATGTTTTTTTCTTAGGTTTCACCTAGTTACTTAGCTTCTCTAGGGTCATGGACTGCAGGTTCATTATCCATTTCTTTACAGCTAGTATCCACTTATGAGTGAGTACATACCATGTTCATCTTTCTGGGTCTGGGTTACCTCACTCAGGATGTTTTTTTTCTAGTTCCATCCATTTGTATATGAATTTCAAGATGTCATTGATTTTTACTGCTGAGTAGTACTCCATTATGTAAATGCCCCACATTTTCTTTATCCTTTCTTTGGTTGAGGGGCATGTAGGTTGTTTCCAGGTCCTGGCTATTATAAATAATGCTGCTATGAACATAGTTGTACAAATGTCATTGTAATATGATTGAGCATCCTTTGGGTATATGCCCAAGGATGGTGTTGCTGGATCCTGAGGTAGGTTGATTCCCAATTTTCTGAAAAACCGCCATACTGATTTGCATAGTGGTTGTAGAAGTTTGTATGCCCATCAGCAATTGAGGAGTGTTCCCCTTACTCTTCATCCTTTTCAGCATAAGCTATTATTCATGTTTTTGATCTTAGCCCATCTGATTTTATCTCAGAGTCATTTTGATTTGCAATTACCTGATGGTTAAGGATGTTGAACATTTCCTTAAGTGTATTTCAGCCATTTGAGATTCTTTTATTGAGTATTCTCTGTTTAGTTCTGTACCCCATTTTTAAATTGGATTATTTGGAATTTTGATGTCTAATTTCTTGAGTTCTTTATGTATTTTGGAGATCAGTCCTCTGTCTGATGTGGGGTTGGTGAAGATATTTTCCCATTCTATAGGCTGTCATTTTGTCTTATTGGCTATGTCCTTTGCTTTACAGATGCTTCTCAGTTTCAAGAAGTTCCATTTATTTATTGCTGTTCTCAGTGTCTGTGCTACTGGTGTTATATTTAGGATTGAATTCTAGGAAATTTTAATTTCTTTATTTATTTCTTCTCTTGACCCAGGAGTGGTTTTATTGAGCACTGTTCAATTTCTATGAGTTTGTACGCTTTCTGCAATTGGTGTTGTTGTTAAATTCTAACTTTCAAACATGGTGATCTGATAAAATACAGTGGGTTATTCCTGGTTTTTGTATCTGTTGAGGTTTTCTTTGTTACCAAGTATGTGTCAATTTTAGAGAAGGTTTTATAAGCTGCTGAAAAGAAGGTATATTCTCTTGTGTTTGGGTGAAATGTTCTATAGATGTCTGTTAAGTCCATTTGAGTCATGACTTAATAAATCTGTTAATTCTCTTATGTCTCTGTTAAGTTTCTGTCTGGTTAACCTGTCCATAGTGTAGAGTGGGGTGTTGAAATCTCCTACTATTAGTGTGTGAGGTTTGATGTGCAATTTCAGCTTTAGTAATGTTTCTTTTACATATTTGGGTGCTCTTGTATTTGGGGCATAGATATTCAGGATGGAGACTTCATCTTGATGGCTTGTTACTCTGATAAGTATAAAGTGTCCTTCTTGGACTCTTCTGATTAATTTTAGTTTAAAATCTGTTTTGTTAGCTATTAGGATAGCTATACTCACTTGTTTCTTAGGTCCATTTGATTGGAAAATCTTTTCCCAATCCTTTACTCTGAGGTAATGTCTGTCTTTGAGGTTGAAGTGTGTTTCTTGTATACAGCAGAAAGATGGATTCTGCTTTTGTATCCATTCTCTTAGTCTGTGTCTTTTTTATAGGTGAATTGAGTCCATTGATATTAAGATATATTAATGACTAGTGATTGTTAATCCCTGTTACATTTCAGTGGTAGTGTTTGTGTATTTTTCTTCTTTGGGGTTTGCTGGTGTGAGGTTATCTGTTGCCTGTGTTTTTGTGGATGCAGTTAGCTTCCTTGGGTTGGAGTTTTTTTTCTAGTAATTTCTGTAGGGCTGAATTTGTGGATAGGTATTGTTTAAATCTGGTTTCGTCATGGAATATCTTGTTTTGTCCTTCTATGGTGATTAAAAGTTTTTCTGGGTATAGTAGTCTGGGCTTGCATCCGTGGTCTCTTAGTGTCTGCAACACATCTATCCAGGACCTTCTGGCTTTCATGGTTTCCATTGAAAAGTCGGATGTAATTCTGATAGGTATGCCTTTATATGTTACTTGACCTTTTTCCTTTGCAGCTCTTAATATTCTTTTTTTATTCTGTATGTTTTGCATTTTGTTTATTATTGGCGGGGGGACTTTTTTTTTGGTCCAGTCTATTTGGTGTTCTGTAAGCTGTTTTACTTTCATAAGCATATCCTTCTTTAGGTTGGGAAAGTTTTCTTCTATGATTTTGTTAAATTTATTTTCTTTGCCTTTGAGCTGGAGTTCTTCTCTTTCTTCTATTTCTTTTATTCTAAGGTTTGGTCTTTATATGGTGTCCCAGATTTTCTGGATGCTTTGTTTTAAGAATTTGTTGGATTTAACATTTTCTTTGACCAATGTATCAATTTCTTCTATAGTGTCTTCAATACCCGAGATTCTCTCTTCCATCTTCTGTATTCTGTTGGTTATGCTTGCCTCTGTAGTTCCTATTCATTTACCCAGATTTTCCATATCCAGAATTCTTTTGGTTTGTGTTTTCTTTATTGCCTGCATTTCAGTCTTCAAGTCTTGAACTGTTTGCTTCACCTATTTGATTGGTTTTGTGTTTTTTTTTTTCCCCTTGGGTTTCTTTGAGAGATTTATTGAGTTCTTCCAATTTTTTTGTTCATTTTTCCCTCCATTTCTTTAAGGGAATTTTTCATTTCCTCTGTAAAGGTCTCCATCATTTTCATAAAATTATGTTTAAAATTGTTTTCTCCTGTGTCATCTGGGTTAGGATTATCAAGTCTCCCTACTGTATGACCATTGGGTTCTGGTGTTACCATGTTGCTTTTTAGGTTATTGAATGATTTCTTTTTTTTAAATATTTATTTATTTATTATGTATAATAATATTCTGTCTGTATGTCTGCCTGCAGGCCAGAAGAGGACACCAGACCTCATTACAGATGGTTGTGAGCCACCATGTGGTTGCTGGGAATTGAACTCAGGACCTTTGGAAGAGCAGACAGTGCTCTTAACCGCTGAGCCATCTCTCCAGCCTCCTATTGAATGATTTCTTAATATTTATTTATTTATTTATTATGTATACAGAATTCTGTCTGTCTGTATGCCTGCAGGCCAGAAGAGGGCACCAGACCCCATTACAGGTGGTTGTGAGCCACCATGTGGTTGCTGGGAATTGAACTCAGGACCTTTGGAAGAGCAGGCAATGCTCTTAACCTCTGAGCCATCTCTCCAGCCCCTGAATGATTTCTTGCATTGGCATCCACCCATCTCTTCCTTCACTTAGTGCCAACAGGATTGCCTCTTGGTCCAATCCTTGCAGTGGCTGTCTGTGTCTTTGGGAACTGGTCTTGGTCTGCTCTGTACTGTCACTGTCTGTGTCTCAGGGAGCTGCTGAGGTCTCTCTTGGCCTGCTCTCTTGGTTCACTCTCTTGTGCAGTCACAGCCTGTGCTTCAGGGTTCCTCTCTTGGTCCTCTCTCTTGGTCTTTTCTGTGTAGTTACAGCCTGTGCTTCAGGGTTCCTCTCTTGGTCCTCTCTCTTGGTCTATTCTGTGTAGTTACAGCCTGTGCTTCAGAGTTCCTCTGAGGTTGTGGGGGATAGGAGAGTTGGGGGTGGAGTGGGACTTGTAGCTTACAGGGTCCCATCGATGGGATGGGGTGGTTGGAGCAGCCTACCTGCAGGAAACTTGCCTGTTGCCTGGCTAGAGAAGCTAAGGCAGGTGAGGAAGGGGCCTGGGGTATGGTGGACCTAGAAAGTGGGTGTCCCACCGGGTGGGTAGTCACTCACCTCTTGATCCTTTCTGTGAATTTGCAGCCTGTGTTTCAGAGCTCCTCTGAAGTTTTAGGGGATAGGAGGGTTTGGGCAGCATTTTTTTTTTCCTATGTTAAAAAAAGTGGTTTCATTTTCTCAGTGGGAAGATAAGAACAGCAATGTAGGTGCTGCTTTCCAGCTCAACGTTTGCAAATGGCATCCTTTGGCTGTGTAAAAATGACTGGAACTTCCCAAGGAAAGGTGTCAGGAATTCTTTATTAAAGCAGCATGGGTGATATATGTTATTTAAAAAATACAGTCCCAGTCTTGATGTGTTAAGTGGTGAGCACCTTTAACCCCAGGTTCATAGAGAATTCAAGGCCAGAATGGGCTATATGAGATGCGTTTCTAAAAATTAAACAACCAAAAAAAAAAAAAAGCCCAAGGAAAACCACAAACCAAAATCAAAGCAGCAAAATAAATACAAACAAAACAAAACAAAACAAAAAACAAACCACCATATATTGAACTAAATTGAAGAAGTCCCAAGGTTGGTTGTCAGCTTCCCAGAAGCCCTGTGTGGTGGTTTGAAAGAAAATGGCTACTAGGTGTAGGGCCAGCATCCCAGTGTGTCTTTAGTGCTGGTAAAACAGAGGTGCTAAAGGTAATTACCGGGGTAGTGTAGGAGGTCCTTCTGTTCATGTGTTTGCTTTCATTGGTTAATGAATAAAGAAACTGCCTTGGGCTTGATAGGGCAGAACTTAGGTAGGTGGAGAAGACAGAACTGAATGCTAGGAAAAAGGGCAGAGTGAGAGACGCCATGGATCTTCTGCCTGAGATGGATGCCGGGTTAGAATCTTGCCAGTAAGCCACAGTCACGTGGCAATGTACAGATTACTAGAAATGGGTTAAATTGGGATGTAAGGATTGGCAGTGGGGGGCTGGAGAGATGGCTCAGAGGTTGAGAGCACTGACTGCTCTTCCAGAGGTCCTGAATTCAATTCCCAGCAATCGCATGGTGGCTCACAACCATCTGTAATGGGGTCTGGTGCCCTCTTCTGGCCTGCAGGGATACACACAGACAGAATATTGTATACATAATAAATAAATAAATCTTTAAAAAAAAAGAATTGGCAGTGGGAAGCTAGGGCTAATTAATGGGCCAAGCAATGTTTTGATGAATACAGTTTCTGTGTGGTTATTTTGGGTGTAAGCTAGCCAGGAGGCTGGGACAAACAAGGGGCCATCTCCCTCATGTAACACGGGGTGGGGGTGGTTGTGCTAGTAGTTAGCTTGGGAGGAGGGGGAGGCATCTTCTTATCTGAGCTGGGGTTAATTACCTTATTGAGGCCTAATGCTACGGTCACAGTCACGGGAGGTATTGCAACAACTCGCAGGGAGAACAGGATCCCTATGTCTTCCCCTCCTGAAACATACAATTGTAACCCCCACGTCTTGCCTGCTAATCAGTTAGCTCTTTTCCCCTCCTCAGTAAAGGCGATTGTGATTTTAGACTCTCCTGGTGTGGTACCAGTGAAAGAGACTAGGTCTCTTTTGCTAGTCCTCCACTGGGAGGTGCTGGTTTTACATCCCCAAGCAGCACAGTAAAACATTTCAGGCCCACCACAGTGGCGAGTTTGCTTACCCCCTGGACAAATATACCAGTCAGAATGTCTACGTGCAGGGTAAGAGTCCCGGAGAGTTCATTCAGTGTTCTCCCAAGAGTCCTTTGATAAAGCACATAGGTTGAAAGTTACCTGAGGGTACCATGTATCTAGGGGATGAACTTCAGTGGCCAGCCTTAAGGCTGGCCCAGTCTCGGGGTTAGTCAGGGTGCAGGTCAAGTTCCAGTGTGTATGGGGGTTTTCAGTATTCCCCGGGCACAGATGAAGTAGCAGGTACCATGTCAGCAGGGGGAACGTCATCTTCAGGTTTCCGTGGTAGCTCCAGCTACAGAGGATCGGTGGGGTGCCTGGAGATCTCCCAGGTCCCGTCCAGAGGCTTCTCTGCCACAGATGCCACAGGTCTGGCATGGGAGTGGTGAATCCAGGTGGAGATGCCGTCCACCTTGAGAGCAGTTGGGGTAGTCAGGATGACAACGTAGGGCCCGTTCCACCGTGGATCCGGGGACTTGTGGTGGTGTCTGCGGATCAGGACCAGTCACCAGGCTGGAAACTATGGGGCTTGGGGAGAGATTGGGATGAGTATAAGGCCAGCAACCGAGGTCAGATATCTGTCTGTATCTGGGACAGCGCCCTCAGGCTCCCTAAAAGGTCCACTTCTTCTGGAGGCAGAACCAACTCGTCCTGCAAGCTAGGCACAAGAGGTGGGGGTAGACCATGCATTATCTCAAAAGGAGTCAGTCCCATCTGGTATGGGGAGTTCTTCACCCTGAACAGGGCATAGGGGAGGAAAGTCACCTAATCACCGCCATTCTTTAAGGCTAATTTGGTAAGGATCTCTTTTTAGGGTTCAATTTATTCTCTCAACCTGCCCTGAACTCTGAGGATGATAAGCACAATGTAATTTCCATTCAGCCCCCAGTGCAGTGGTTATTCCCTGGCTTACCTGAGAGATGAAGGCCATTGTCTGACCCTAACATGTTTGGAAAGCCAAACTTGGGAAGGATCTCTTTAGGTAATTTTTTAGCCACCACATAGGCAGTCTCGTGTTTGGTAGGATAAGCTTCAGTCCATCCTGAAAAAGTGTCTATAAAGACCAACAAATATTTATATCCGTATTTACCTGGCTTGACTTCTGTAAAGTCCACTTCCCAGTATATACCTGGGCGAGTTCCTCTCATCCGCACACCTCTTGTTCCTTGTGTTTTATAGGAGTTTACTAACTGACATGCTTTAGAGTCACTTACAATTTTATCAATTAGACAGTTTGCTTGTTGAATCTTTAGTGGAGATCCGGAGATGAATTCTCTAAGCTTCCGGGTTCCCAGGTGGGAGGTTCGATGAATTCTTTGGAGTAGGTGCTTCCCTAAGAGTTTTGGAAGGAGCACCTTTCCTGTTGGAAGTCTCCACCATTTATCTTTTTTATAGCCTCCCTCTATTTGGGCAGCCCAGGTTTCTTCATCTGAATTATAGTTTGGCTGGGGAGGCAAGCTACGAGGACCTGGATCAGTTAATATGGGTAGAGTCACTGTAGCTGTCATCAGGGCTACCTCTTCTGCTTTTTGGTCTGCTAGATTGTTTCCCCTAGAGATAGCATCTGTTCTCTTTTGGTGTCTGGACAATGCATTACTGCTAGGTTCTTTGGAAGCCAGAGTGCTTTTAGAAATTTTAATATTTCTTGATAGTCTTTCCCTTTGCAGTGAGCAGCCCCCTCTCCATGTAAATCTCCATCTCCATGGATGTGCAGGGTAGCAAATGCGTACCTGCTGTTCGTGTAAACGATTCTCTTGTTTTTCTCTAGCTGCAAGGCTTTGTTAATGCTGTCAGTTTGGCCCTCTGGGCTGAGGTACCAGTGGGCAGGGCCTCTGCCCAGACTACTGCGTGGGCTGTTGTCACTCAGCCCCAGCATATCTGTGTCCATCTCGCACGGAACTGCTCCCATCCGTGAACCAAGTCTCTTCTGCATCTGTTAATGGCATATCACTGAGGTCAGATCGAATGCAGTACACCTGAGCTAGAATTTTGGCTCAGTCATGGAGAGGAGCCTCTAGGTCAGGGTCAGGCAGCATGGTAGCTTGGTTCAGGGTAGTTGGTGTTTGAAAGGTTATTCTGCTAGGGTTTAAGAGAAGAGCTTGGTAATGAGTTACTCTGGCATTACTTAGCCACCTGTCAGGAGGCTGCTTTAAAATAGATTCCAAAGCTTGTGGGGTACATGCCTCAAGAGTTTGTCCCAAAGTCAGTTTATCAGCATCTTTGACCAGCAGTGCCACGGCCGCAATGATGCGTAAGCATGGAGGCCACCCAGAGGCCACAGTGTCCAGTTCCTTAGATAAGTAGGCAACTGGCCTCTTTCACGATCCAACATTCTGAGTCAGCACTCCCTTTGCTATTCCCTTGTTTTCATCCACGTATAAGAGAAAGGATTTATTGATATCAGGGAGGCCTAGGGTGGGGGCCTCCCACAGTCTCTGTTTGAGACTGTCTCTCT
Organism: Microtus oregoni; assembly: GCF_018167655.1. Classification (NCBI taxonomy): domain Eukaryota; kingdom Metazoa; phylum Chordata; class Mammalia; order Rodentia; family Cricetidae; genus Microtus; species Microtus oregoni. The sequence continues at coordinate 16,423,659 of NW_024543068.1, read as the reverse complement.
GAGTTTTAAGTTAAATTTTTCTCCTTTGTGGCCTCATAAAGAGGGCGGGCAATTTCAGTGTACCCTGGAATCCACAGTGTGCAAAATCCTGCAGAGCCTAGGAATTCTCTGACTTGTCTCACTGTCTTAGGCAGAGGTATGTTTTAACACAGTCTCTTTTCTAGCTTCAGACAGCCATCTCTTACTTCTTGTAGTATATATCTTAGATGAGTCACTTGCTTCCTGCAGATCTGGGTCTTCTTTGTTGACACCTGATAGCCCAATGTTCCCAGAACTGTCAGAAGGTCTCTGGTTCTGCTCAGGCATTCTTCTGCTGACCTGGTGGCTATTAATATGTCATCTACATGTTGGAAAAGGGAGACATAGGGTGTAGAGCTCGGTACTCTTCCGGTAGTCCATTTATAGGGTTTGGTGCCCATCGCACCTTGCACCCCAGTCTGTTTTCTAGACAGGGGGCCCTCAGGTGTCAACAATACTGAACTTTTTGCCCCAGTATCCGCCATTAATTGGATAGGTTTCCCCTCCACGCTTAGGGTTACCCTAGGCTTGGGAAGGGGGACCTAAATTGTTGGCCTTTCCCCTGTCTTCCTGCCTCAGTGGTGAGGAGAACTTTTTCCATCTGAACTTGTTGTCCATCTAATATCTTGGTTAGGTTCCTCGCTTGCCTTTTGTCTTGCTCTTCCTCCCTTTTTTTGACGTTCTCTTTCCCTTCTCTCTTCTTTCTCATCCCCTGTTTCTCTCTTATTGTAAACCTTTCCCGCTACTGCTATTAAATCCCTTATATTTTTTCTCCTAGTCTTTCTAATGACTTTCTTAATATCTGGTGCTGCTTGATTGGCATAGGCTAAGATAACTGCCTGCTGCGCTTCCCCAGACTCCGGGTTGAAGGAGGAGTATTGTTTAAAAGCCCCCATCAACCTCTTCAGGTATGCAGCCGGGCTCTCTTCCTCTCCCTGCTTTACATCATAAGTTTTGTCATATTAGTGGGCTTGAGTGCTGCTGCTTTTAGACCCCCCAATAGAGCCTGGCGGTAGATACGGAGACTCTCCCTACTTTCTGCCATGTTGAAATCCCAGTTAGGGCATGTTGCTGGAAAGGCCGCCCATGGCTAGCACAGGGTCCATTAGGGGGGCGCCGGTAGGTCCTGGGACCAGCTTCCGGGGCGTTCTCTAGGATCCTGTTTCTTTTCTCATTCGTGAAGAGAACTCCCAACAACTGCTGGCAATCGTCCCACGTAGGGGCATGGGTAAAGAGAACAGTTTCCAACAGGTTAATCAAGTCCTGTGGGTCCTTGAGAATGGTGCATTTTGAGTCTTTCAATTATATAAGTCACTGGTAGCAAAAGGCCAATAATGGAAGGGTTGGTTTCCTGAATCATTAGAAGGGCCAGCGGGTCTGAGGGGGAGGGCCAGCGGGTCTGAGGGGGAGGGCCAGCGGGCCTGAGGGGGAGGGCCAGCGGGCCTGAGGGGGAGGGCCACCGTGGAGTCTTGGTGTGGGGTCTGCCCTCCTGCTACAGGTAGATAGTGCTGATGGCCCTTCTCCCTCTGCCCCTGACTGCTGGGGGGCTGGGGCCTCTTCCACAGGAACTGTGGGACACTCAGCTGAAGGAAAATAAGGTGGTGGGAAAAATCTCTGTCTCCTCTGTTCCTCCCTGGAATACAGTAGCTGGCTTTGTTTTATTCTCCTTTGTAGCTGCTGGAGGAGCCCTGGTCTTAGCAGCCAAGACTTGGGTCCGCTGTGGAACTAAGAATGGTGCAATCCAAGGGAGGGGCCTCCTATTCTATCTGTTAACCCTGGCCATGTGACAATCTCCTTATACTGGGACTTGGTCAGGGTGACCACCACGGGGGCAGAGAATTATCTCCTCCACTCAGGGGATGGTTGCTGCATCGAAGGTCCTGCTGGCTAGCCATCTGACACTAAACGTGGGCCATTCACCTGTACAAAGGGTGACCCACTTTTTCTTCTTGACAGTTGCACTGTGATTGCTGGTGGTGTCCTGTATATCTTCCCAAGGTGTAAGAGTTAAGCTTAGGGGTGTTGACTGGGCATTCCCCATTTCTGAAGAGGAGGGTTTAAGGAAAGAGCTAAGAAAGATAAAGAAAAAACCAACAATTAACACAACAAGACACAAACAAATTTCAATACATTCCCTGGATGGAGCACGAAGTGGCGCTTCCTCTTCTTCCCTGTGTGGATAGATGCATCCAAATATAGTCCTAACAAGCTGCTGAATGTCCAGGAGGGGCTCCTCTTGATCACTTCTTGGTGCCTGAAACCAAATGGCTGCCTCTGACTCAGGGCAAATGACTCAGGGCAGGGAAAATGCCTGCATCTGTCTACTGACCCAGGACTGGGAGAATGCCCACCCCTGTCTACTGACCCAGGATTGAAGGCATAAGTCATAAAACAATCCCACACCAGTTTGGAATTATGATTAATAAAAGGATTATTTATTTAAGGGGAAAAACTTACAGATCACCGTCCTAGACAACAGCTCTCTGCACGACCAGGAAAGGAGTCTAGTAGCCAGAAGTGGAGCTGGAAGCAAGAGAGCGAGCACATGGCTACCATTGATTTTTAAAGCAAATGAGACCACGCCCAAGTGGGCTGGTATCTTAAAGGCTATTGGCTGAAGAAGTGGAAGGAGCTCCTGAAGCACCTCCCCCTTTTGTTTAAGTAAGAGAGTTCTAAACCCAATACAAAACAATATACACTAGGAACAGATATTAAGTATAAGATTAGAATTACAATCAGCATAAACAATATTAAGCAAGCAACATATGCTAAATGTTTTAATAAACCTGTGGCTGCCTGGGCTAAGCTAAGTGACCTTGTGCTCAGGGAATCTCCCGAGTGGGAGGGGGGAAGGAAAGTGCTGCTAGTCTGTGTTTCTAATTTTAAAACATTCTGCTAGGAAATTCTCATCCCTTTGAGAATAAGGGATGTGGGTCTCTCAGTCTCTTGATCTTAGAAGCCCCAAATCCTTTCTCTCTAAATCCTGACATCTCAGGAAAATCTCCAACAAAAAAAGGCACCAAAAACCTAGTTCCCCATTCTTGGCAGCAGTGGTAGCTCCTCCCCTGAAGCTGCCAGCAGCCCAAGTCCCTACCCAAAGCATTAGAATTGGGCACAAACCCAGTTTATGGAGGACACATCATCGACCCTGGCCTACAGGGCATGTAAGCGCCCTGCTTTAGGTCAGACACTTGATTTCTCTCACCTCTTCTCCGTCTCAATCTCTGAGGACTGGAGAACTCATCTGGGAGTTGCATTGCTAAAAATAAACCTGTCCTTCTACTTTTTCAATTTGGCTTGCTCTGGTTTACTGTGGCAGTGGAGGAACCTACTATCAAAGCCTATTGTCCTAGTGCTGAAAACCTGGGAGGTGTTGAGCTTTCCCACAGGTGGCCCTGGTCCCTTTACTTCCCTCTCTGCCATATGGGATTGACTTTTGATTTATGGAAAGTCACCCATTTCTAAGCCACCGCCTAAAGGAGGCACCAGGTAGCTCTCCCGGTCAAGACCTCTTCTGGGTCAAGACCCTCGGGATATTCTGCCAAGCCTCGGCCTCACCAGAGCAAGCCTGATCTGTTACCAGAGCAAAGACTGTCTTTGTTCCAGGGACCTTTACAGAGGAAACATCCTCCCCAAAGACCACTCCACCGCTTGACCCCGAGCTATCACGAGGAATGCTTTGCCCTAGTCTCCCATCTCTGGCATAGGCTTGGAAATCTGGCAACCCCAGGAAGTCTGTCAGATCTTCTGGGTTTGGCAGCTGACCTCTCTCCCCAGCGACCATGAAGGAACCTGGGGTAGCTGTCTAGGTAGTCAGTAACTGGTCCCTGTCATTTTTAACAGACTTGGAGGCTGCTTGGTCTGCACTTCCGCTTACTTGGGTGAAGTCTGTCCTTCTTAGATGCGATGGTGTTTGAAGACTAGGTTACTGATGGCTTCGTCAGTTTAACAGCCTCCCCCCCCAAGACTGTAAAAACTGTAGCTATGTACTTTGGTAGTTCATTGGTTAAATTTATTGCTTAAAAAAATACACAGGCAGGTTTGTCTTGTTTACAGGCTTCATAGTAAAGGGTAAACAGGTTTTAGATGTCACTTCCACTAAAGGAACACAGAAAATCATTGAAGGTATATCAGAGCAAGCTGCGAAGGTGTAAGAAAATGATTTAAGGCATTTAAAGGTGTTTCAGACGTCTGTCCCCTTGCTGTGCTGTTATACTGGGATTTCGGAGGTTCAGAGTTTTAGCATTGACAGATGGAGTTCTGATAAGCTGAGGAGCTCTGACTATTTCCTACGCAGTCAAAAGCTCAAGATTGTAAACTCCCTCTGGTTGTCTTCTAAGTACAGACTTCAAGGTATGTTTCGTCAGCTAAAACCAGACTCTCTAGACGTAGGGAAAAATGTTCATACCTTTTGACCCACTTGCTTTGACACCAGCATGTGAATCTGCTGCAGCTGTTTTACAGACAGCTGCATGTGCCTGGGGAAAGAGTGCTGTTGCTGGATCAAGGAATCTGGCCTGGTGGAGACTGATATCGAGTCGCTCCACACATTGTCTGAAGAACTTGGTCAATGCAGCCAGGGTGTGTCTCTGTCCCATTCTTCTTCCTGGCAGTCTTCACTCTCCCCGTTCAGAGGGCTGGTGTTCATAATCTATTTTCTTTTTGTCCTAGCAACTTGCCTTCTCTGCTTCCACCTGGACCAGATTCCTGAGGTCTTGGTGGCAGTTAACTAGATGCTTCTTCACCCATACCTCCCGCTGAACATGAGTCTACCAGCTTCCTACTCTCCCTCCCCACATTGTCCTATGCCAACAGGAAGTGGCCAGATTTGAACCGGTGTCCATCTACTCAAAAAGGTCGGGGTGTTCATTTCGGCTGGAGATGTCAGCTCCTTCCCGCTTGGTCTGGGAAGCCCCGTTCCTCTGTCTCCAAACCCTGCCTTCTCACCTAGGAGTTGCTTTGCTCAAAAAGAAACGTTTTTTTTTTTTTTTTTTTTTTTTTTACTTTTTAAATTTGGCTTGATCTGGCTTACTGCGTCATGGGGAAACCTACTATGGAGGTGCAAAGAGCCTATTACAGCCTCGTATTGATTCCCCTGTGTGGCTATTAGTAGTCCCTCTTAAGATTTATAATGAAAAGGAGCAAGCTGAACAAGGAAAAAGTGCAGAAAAAGGGTATCAGGAAATGATGGAGATAAAGCCCGTGTTCAAGGAGATGAACAGGTTAAAGAAAAGGAGTAAGGCCCCACCCAGCTAAGCTAAGCTTCTAACCTGTGAAGATGAATTAAAGGGGTGGCATACGCCTTTAATCCTAACACCCCAGAGGTGGTGTGTGTGTGTTTCTGAGTTTGAGGTGAGCCTGGTCTTCCACCAGCGAGAGGGCAGGGTTTGGAGCAGGAGGAGTGGGGCCTACGTGGAGCTTCCAACTGAACAGTTCCCCACTTTCCTTCAGTTTGTGATGCGTATCCTGTGCCATGGTTTGTTGGAGGGATGTGCTCTGCTTTTCATCTTGATTTTACAGGGGATTACAGTTAAGAGACTGGATTTTAAACAAGTAAGAGAGTGTTAGAGACTTTGGGGCCTGTAGAAGTTGGACTGAATGCATTTGCAGTAAGACACAGCTACAAGCCTATGGGGATCAGGGAGTGAATGGGGGGCCTGGAGGAAAATGGTCCCCATAGGCTCATAGGGGGTGTCACTGTTAGGAGATGTGGCCTTGTTGGGAGAGGTGTGGTGCTGTTAGAAGGATGTTGCTGTCACTTCCTGTTGCCTGCTGACCCAAAGCCCTGAGTTACCTCTATGGAACCACATCTTCCTGCGCGCTGCCACGCTTCCTGCTGTGAGGATAATGGACTAAACCTCTGAACTGCAGCCACACATCAGTTAAACTTTTTAAAAATATTTATTTATTTATTTATTATGTATACAGCATTCCTTCCATGTGTGCCCACAAGCCAGAAGGGGGGTGCCAGGTCTCATTATAGATGGCTGTAAGCCACCATGTGGTTGCTGGGAATTGAACTCAGGACCTCTGGAAGAGCAGTCAGTGCTCTTAACCAATGAGCCATCTCTCCAGCCCCCTAAATTTTTTTTTTTAAAGTAAGAGTTCCTGTGGTCATGGTGTCTTCTCACAGCAAAGAAACACTAACTAAGACACCTTGTCTTGGACCTGGTGGTGGTGGTACATACTTTTAATCCCAGCACTCTGGGGAGGGCAGAGTCAGGTGGATCTCTATGAGTTCAAGAGAAGCCTGGTCTACAGAATGAGTTCAGGACAGCCAGAGATACACAGAGAAACCCTGTCTTGAAAAATCAGAGAGAGAGAGAGAGAGAGAGAGAGAGAGAGAGAGAGAGAGAGAGAGAGACCCTGTCTTCATGTAGTTCTGGGAAGGAGTATAGACTGGTCTGTCTCTCTGTTCCCTGTAGCTGCACCATGGATGGCGGTTAAATAAGTGATTGATTACACGTGTGATGTATCCGCGACAAAAATCTTAGCTGCCCTTACCAATTCTACCACTAGATGGCGACATGGCCCCACAGATGGATTCCTCTGGGGCAGTAAATGGTGTGCAGGCGCTAGTGAAGGACAGGTGTTTTGAGATGGAGCCTCACTGCCAAAAAACAGAAGTCTTATAAGTACAGCTCAACTTTAACAAGTTAATGCACTGTGGACAAACAACTTTCTTGTAATTTTTCCTGTGTTTACACTCTGCCCATCCGTCCATTTCTTTTAATCGGTTATGTAGTGTAGTTCTGAAATAACACATGCATCTCTAGATTGCATAGCTCAGACATCTTCTTCTAAGCTCCAAGACTCTTTAATTCATTAATTTCTTTAACAATATGGCTTTCTCTTAGCCTCTCTGAGAAGTGGATGGGGGTGGGGTGGGGGAAGGCGGGGGAGCAGGAGGAGGGGAGGGAGTGGGGCTGAACTAGTTAGGTGAAATGAGAAAAGATCATTTAGAAAATTAAAAATTAATAAAAACAAACAAACAAAAATCAATAGGGCTTTCTTCCTTTCTCGTTTAAGGGCTCCTTTTATTTACCGAGGGCCTGCTGTGTGTATTTGTATATATTGAGTTCTCTTTATGTCTCACAATGACCTTGTGAAAGAATTTCCATTAATCCAATTTTACAAATATGAAAACCGAGGTGGGGGGGGCAATAAAGCAGTTGGTTCCAGAACAAGATAGTGGCAGAGATGGTTTGGACTCCCAATCGATCCGCTTCACCTTCGCCTGCCTCTCAGAGCCTTCCTCCATCTGTTGATATGTAGGGCTGGATAACTCTTTGGTGAGGAGAATTCTCAGGGCGGTGGCTCTCAGCCTTCCTAATGCTGTGACCCTTTAATACAGTTCCTCATAAAATTATTCTGTTGCTACTTCATAACTGTAATTTTGCTACGCTTATGAATCCTAATGTGAATATCAGATATACAGGATCTCTGATATGCGACCCCTGTGGGGGTCACGACCCACAGGTTGAGAACCACCTCTTTCTCCGCCTTCCTTTGTCTCTTAAACTGTAGGGATCTCGCTAGAGCTGCACCCGCATCTAGTCTTTCCCATCCCCAAGATGAAGCCTGCTCCCTTCCTCCTCCTTTCTTGTCCCTTAGGACCAACCCATTTTTCGTATTCCTTGGGACTTGCGCAGAAAGCTCTAGCCGTATTCTCTTTTGGTGGCGGAGGTGGGTGGGAAGCCAGCTTGGTTTGTCACACTCAATACTCAAGGTCTAATATTTGCATACTATTTGCATATTGTTTTCATTAGCTGAAATTCATTCTTAAATTTTCCATATTCTGGGAGTATGTGATATGCTACTCTAGTGATATAAGCAATGCGTGCAAAGCTTCCTAGTGATTTTGCTGTTGTAAATCTGTGTGTGTGTGTATGTGTGTGTGTGTGCACACGTGCTCGTGCGTGCATACTTGTACATTGAACTTGGTGCCACAGCCTGTGCTCTGTGTATTTCCTGTTTGCTAGGCTGGGGTTTAAATCTTTGGCATGTGAGCCAAGTGCTCTGCCACTGAGCTAAGGCTTCTAGCAGCAACTGTGTATTTTCTTTATTGATCATTTAAATTGAAATTTCAAGAAGGTTTACTATGTTAATTAAATTAAGCATTGGACAATTTATGCAAATTCTTACTCTATTGTGGGTTAATGCAAATGTCAGCTGTAAAACTCATGGAAAACAGAGCCAGGACTGGGAAAATTGCTCAGTGGTTAAGGGTGCTCTGGAGAATGAAGTTAGGATCCCAGCATCCATGGAGCAAACCAGGTGACCCCACAAACTCCTCTCACCCCTCTAACTTGCTCTAAAGAGCAAGGCCTGGAGGATTGCTGGGACTGACTGGCTTCCAGTTCAGCTGCGAAACACGAGCCCAGTGAAAAGTTTTTGTACCCTGATAAACCTTTCTGCCGACGCAATAATCCGAATCAGACCTATTTAAACCAAATTAGAAAAAGCCCAGGTTTATTGGGTACCAACGCTCCTGGGTGGCCTTCCAGCCCCTCAGAGAGGAGACCAGGAAGAAAGATGTGTTTGTTCTCTGGGGGGCAGTTTACACACCCTGTGGGAGTGATCTTGAGCATCTCTGGGGAGGGGTCATCATTTGGTGGACTTTCTCGGAGGGAGGTGGAGTCTGGACTGAGGCAACTTCCAGGGGAGGGGGCTTGGGATGGAACTTCCAACCAAACACTCAGGTTCCCAAGGAGACCCTGCCTCAAAGAAATGGGTTGACAATGATAGAGGACCCCCACCCCTGCAACAGCCCTATTCTAGCCTCTGCATCTGACCAGGCATGTGAACCTGCACACGTGTGTGTATAGTATGTGCATACACACAAGTAAAAGAAGCACCAAACAAGGTTTAAAGTTAAGCAACAGAATCTGCCACACGGGCAAAGTGATTTCCAAAGGCGAAGCTGAAAGTCAGGACCTGGACTAGGAGCTGTCCGGGGTATGTGGTACCTCTCGCCTTTATGTGTTATAGATAGAGCTCTGCCTACATGTAAACTCAGAGGGGTTGAGGAATAATCTTTTTGTACACTGTGAAGATGAGTCTTTGCCAAAGCGCCTTCTGATTGGTTTAATAAAGAGCTGGGTGGCTAATAGCTAGGCAGGAAAAGAGGTCAGGTGGGACTTCTGGGGACATTGTAAGCTGAAAGGAACCCTTTCCTCCCCAGGTTGCTGCTGGTCATGACATTTATCACAGCAACAGAAATCTAAGTAGGATACCAACTACCCTTCTCTCTCTGTCTGTGAAGGTGTGTGTGTGTGTGTGTGTGTGTGTGTGTGTGTGTGACTGGAGACTGAACCCAGGACTTTGTACACTCTAGGGAAGCAATTGTTTTATCACTGAGTTACATCCTCAGCTCTCTTCTCCTTTTCATTTTGAGACAAGATCTTAAAAGTTGTTCACAGTTTGGCCTTGAATGTACTCTGTAGCTAGGCAGGCCGTAAACTTGGGATTTCAGCTTCCCCTTCTAAGTACCTGGGAGTACAGGCTTTTGCCATTAATCCTGGCAGATGTTCCTTTCTCTTGAGGTCAGAACACCTACACCAATTATTTTATATTCTTCTGCATGGGGGAGTCTCTGTTTTCTTTCTAACTTACATTATTTAGTCTATCATTTATTTATACCAGTATATAATCCTATTTGCATTTTTTTAGTTAATATAATTACACTTTATTTTGTTATTCACACCATTGCAGATTGGGGTATTGGGAGCTTTTCAGTTGGCTCTTGGATTCCTTTGATCTGTGTCCATCATTGTGCATGGGAATAGCTTTCTTTACTTTTTGACCTCCCTGTCTTCTCTGGGTACCACTTCTTTCCTGCTTCATTTCCTGCCTAGATTCCAAAGCCAGGAGTTCCTGGTGTACTCTTGTCTTTCCACAAGTGAGTGTCAGAATCTTGGCCACTTTGACTTGTTCTTGTTCAGAGAGACCGTTGAGCTCTCGGTGTGACCTGGTAAGCTCCCATTCTCTGTGGTGACTGCTCTCTTATGCTCAACCCTACTTCCTACACCCTTGGCATCTATTTACTGGACAACTTCCCAGAGCCTCAAGGCAACCGAGCAAAGTAGAAATCATTTCTCCTGTCGTTCCTGCTCTGCAGCGGACTCTGCCCTTCCCTGCTTCTCTCTCCCCAACTCTAAGGCTGGAACCTTGGGTGCTGTAGGCTGACAGAACTCTCACCTTCAGCATGGCCTCTCCCTTTTCTCTCTTGCACACCCAGTTGGTGGCACTGCCTTGCCTGTTCTCAAATGCACCCCCTCCTCCCCACCCTCCCTGCTTTGCTTTGGTTCTACTCAGCCCTCAACATTTGAAGGGTTGCATTTGACTCCTCATCATTCTGTTGGTCTCTGGATCCGTATGCTTCTTTCAATCCAAAGATCCCCACTTTTCCTTCTAAAATACAAACGTCAAGATCCTCTTCCACTGGGAAAGTCTCAGGGTGGTGACTGACACCTCCTGGCCTATGTTTCTCCAGGCTGATCTAATGGTCCCACCTGTGAGACCTGTTAAACTCAGACGGCTAAGATGACCTCAGAACCAGGGCATCTGTGTTTGGAAGATACTCCAGGTGGGTTCTGATTCCTGGTGGTGTTTGAGAACCATGGCTCTATGGTGTAACCCATGTTTTTTTGTTTTTTTTCCTAGACAGGGTTTCTCTGTGTAGCTCTGGCTATCCTGGAACTCTCTCTGTAGGCCAGGCTGGCCTCGAACTCAGAGATCCACCTGTCTCTGACTCCCGAGTGCTGGGATCAAAGGTGTGTACCACCACCACCTAGCAGCCCATGCCTTTTATCTGACTTATAACTTGCACCCTTCCCTCTGCTAGCTCTAGACACTTAGCTTCCATGGATGCATGGCTACTAGATGATGAACCCCAAGCAGAACTCTATAAGGACTGAGGCCAGCTTCTTTTCCTCTGGAGATGCCTGGCTCTTTGTTGCCTGTTGAGAGTCATCTGCCTGGCTCAGAGAAACTAAGACTCAGAATGGTAAAACACAATATAAGACGGCAGAGCTAAACAGGGCCAGGGCCGGAATCAAGCCCAGGCATATCTGTTGTGGGTGTCTGAGCTTCTGAGCACCCTAGTGAAGTAATAAGAGCGGCGGCGGGGCTGCGTCCCCAACACCCCATCCGCCTGCCCTGCTAGCTTATGCCCCGAAATAATTACACGGACATTGTATTCTTTTAAACACTGCTTGGCCCATTCTCTTCTAGGCTAATTCTCACATATTAATTTAGCCCATTTCTAATCATCTGTGTGTAGCACCCCAAGGTGCGCTTACCGGGGAGATTCTAGCCTAGTCCATCCTGGGTCAGAGCTTCATCCCGGGAGAGGGGCATGGCGTCTCTCTCAGGCGTCTGCTCCCGAGAGGAAAGCGGTCGAGTCTCTGAGCTCACTTCCTCTTCCTCCCAGCATTTTGTTCTGTTTACTCCTCCCACCTATCCTCTAACCAATAAAATGGGCCAGGGCAGTTCCTTTATTAGCCAATGACCTTCCTCCATCACCTAGTGTGCTGATCATAGAGACTGATCCCCCCCATAGTCAAGGCCCTCACTACTTCCCCTGTCTATATCCGAGTTTCAGCTCTGTCTCCTCCTCCTGAGCCTTCTCACCAAGGGGTCCTTGTTTTCTTTTATCTTCAGTGTAAATGACTGTCTGCTCTTCCTAGCTGTCCACAGACCAGGCCATTTCCTCCTTGCCCACCTCCTGCTATCAAGCTGCAGAGGGGCTCAGTAATGGGAGATGGGAGTGGAAGAGGTAGAGCCAGGAGGGGGAGGGAGAGGGAGGCAGAATCAGGGCAGAGAAGGATGGAGTCTGAGCAGAGGGCCAGAGCCACAAGCCTTAATTTAATCGCAGGGCCCCCACGCTCAATTTAGCAGACACAAGGGCTCCGAATGGGGTCCCTGTGTGGCGGTGGGGCAATCAGTCCCTGCGGTTCCTTAGAAAGTATTAATTGGGGATGACAATGTGTAAACAGCGGGGAAGAATGGAGTGTGCAGGTGTGAGCTGCTGGGGCCAACCCCGGGCTGTTTTCACACAAGCCAGTGAGCTGCAGCTCCACTGTGGTCCTTTCCCGGATTAGAGGCAGCGGTTGGGGAACTATTGAGGTGTTGGAGGTTGGCCTGCAGAAGGTGCATGAACAGTGTGGGAGAGCCAGGGGCCTGGGAGGTGGACTGTGGCGGGGTGGCGATGGGGGGGGGTGACTTCCATGCCTGTTCACATGTTCACATGTGTGTTTTCTGGCTTACCCTTGAGAGGCCATGGGCTCTCCAAGATTCAAGGCTAGATAAAATTTTAAAAAAAAAGATAAATGAAGTTGTCAGGTCTGTATAGCATGTGGCAGAGTTGGGTCTGCTCTCCATGTGGGCCAAGAAAGTCGATGGATAGTGGAAGCTGAAGGGACCTACCTGGTCTGCAGCTGAATTCTTCCTTAAGAGACCACATATCAGCTTGGGAAGGGCAGCCAGTGCTGAGGTCCAGCACTTGATGTGGGAGACAGACGGTTGCTCAGAGCCAAGTCTGGGGTAATTGAGATATTTGAACATCTTTCAGGAGTTCAAAGCTCTGTTTCTTTCTTTTCTTTTTTCTTTCTTTTTTTCTTCAAGATAGGGTTTCTCTGTGTAACAACCCTGGCTGTCTGGGAACTTGACACTATCAATCAACTCCTTCTTGTCAGTTTGTGCTAAGAGTTCTGTCACTTACAACCAGAAGACTCTTAACATATTTTTAAAGGAGAGATGGTATTTGGTTGCATTACTTGTGAAAAACTGTACATGTTGCTCCCATTTCTCTGAAGTTAGAGCAGGTGACTGGCGATTTTATAGAAGGCACAGATTCTCCCTCGGGTCGTAGGGAGCCCTTTCCCGGGCTCTATAACAATCCCAGGAGCCTGGGGGCTGTGTGCAGCTTAGTTTTAAGCCCATGATCTTAGCAAGTCAGTTATCCCCTAAGCTATAAATGAGGTGACATGGTGGGCTGACAAAACGGCTCAGCAAGGTGCTTGATGTGCAACCCTGGAGACCTGAGTTCGAGCCTGGGAACCCAAGGATAGGTGAAGGGAGAGAAGTGACTCTACAGCATTGTCCTCTGACCTCCATACCCAAGTCACGCATGCATGCACTCCCCCCACCATCATGAATACATACTACAATAACCAATTCTGAAAAGAGATGACCATGTCGTTGTGATGCGATCTGGTGGCTAAGAAGTGTTTACAATTATCTGGTGACTAGAAGTATTTCCCAAGTTAGAGATGTCAGATAAAATATATGGTGCTTAGTTAATGTGGAGTTTCAAATAAGTAATGAAGAGTTTATTTTTGTTTGTTTGTTATTTATTTTTGAGGCAGGGTCTCACTATGTAGCTTTGGCTGGCTAGGAACTTGCTATGTATGCCAAGCTGGCCTGGAACTCATAGAGATCCCTCTGCTTCTGTTCCCAGGGTGCTGGAATTAGCTGCCATGCCTGACATAATAAAGATTTTTAAACATATCTTAAATATCACATGAGATTGTATTTTATACTAAAAATCTATTTTTCCCCCACAGACAGTTTATTGGGAAAAACCAAAGCCAGTGAAAGGGTGAGAGGTCCTGTTTTAACCTCTTGTAGAAGCTGCTGCCACCAGCAATGATAGGATCCAATGGCAAGGAGGGCCATAGAGATTCTGGAGACTCCTACCTCTCCATAGTCTCTTAACCTCAGTGCCCGAGTATGAGAGAAGACCCACGCCAGGAAGGTGCTGAGGAAACAGCTCTACCCACCCTGTCCTCCTTCAAAGATCTCAGGAAGAAAGGCCAGCATACTTAGCCCTGATTGGCCAATCTAATCCTCAGTGTGAAGACCTGGGCAAAGGGCATTGCTGGTGGGTCTATTCAGACCTCAGGGATCTACACTATGAGTCAGTATCTAACATTGGAACATGATTCAAAACACGCAGGACAATTGACTTGTTGGCAGAAGCTGCACCCCAGATAACAGCTGTCCTGCCTCACTCTGGCTAGAGATAGAAATCCTAGCAGACTGGGTGTGAATGCATGAGGAAACCTCTCTTGCCCAGACTCAGCTTGGGCCCAGACCCTGGGTTTCTCACTACCGAATGCCATCAGTTCCTCCCTGGAAGGCGAAAGGGAGGAGCAGGCAGAGAACATGTTGAGAATCCACCCTCTACAGGGCTGGAGGTCAGTTCTCCTGAGGGGAAGAAAAGGCCACAGATGGGCAGGACACCGGAGAGGGAGCACTGGAACCTTTCTCAGATTCTGGCATGTCATCCTGGAAGTACTCAGCCTGGCGCTACTGCCAAAGACGCAGGCTCCCATCCCACCAACAGCCGACAACCTTTTCTTCAGAGGGGTGCCAGCTGACATCACGCCCACATGCCCTGTGGTTGGTCAGCTTCTTCACAATATGGCCGCTTAGGAGGTCATATACCGGTGGGTTGTTTCGATCTCCAAGGCGACCGTTCCAGGCACTGTCATACTCTTCCTCTGAGTCTGAGAGGACCTGGATGAGGTGTGAATTCGCTGTGCCTTCTCCTCCTTGCACCAGACTCACTTGGCCTCTGCAGAGGAAATAGGCCAGTACTGGGGCCGGATCCACATTGTCATCCTTTTCCTCTTCTTCCTCTTCCGGACAAGCTCTGGGAGGGCTCTAAGGACCCGGATCCTGCGCTGCTGCTGTTCCATGATCCCATCTTCTGGTTACAGCATCCTTATGCCCTGTGCAAGGGCTCCTCCTCTTACCAACTTGGGTTTAGTGAAAGTAATTTCTGCTCTAACAATACCAGGGTTTTCAGAAATGGGGCAGTGGCTATCTTTAGAGGGGTACCCCCTGCTGGAGACAGAATTCCTTCTCTTTAGCTATGACAGATTCCGAGGTTTCGGGAATATAAACCTTCCTCAATTCTGTGAAGCAAAGAAAGCCATATGAAACCTAGGGTGCAACCCTAGCTTACTAGTGAGTCCATAAAGAGGAATTTCTCATTTTCCTACCGAAACTCACCTAATCTAGTAACTGTTGATCTAAACTTCAATTTAACTAGGTAGGTGGCCTGTTCTCTTTTCTTTTCTTCTCTCCTCTCTCCTCTCTCCTCTCTCTCTCTCTCTCTCTTTCTTTCCTCCTCTGCTCCTCCTCCTTTTTTTAATTTTTGAGACAGGGTTTCTCTGTGTAACAGCCCTAGCTGTCCTGGAACTCACTCTGTAGACCAGGCTGGCTTCGAACTCACAGATATCTGCCTCCCAAGGGCATGCGGCATTTATCTCAACACCTTATTCCCTCTCTGAGGTCCCTCAGGAATACACTTTCCAGGAAGGTGACTCTGCAACTCATTTTTGTGGATAACAGAACCCAAATCCTATGGTGTCTTAGGAAGAGAAAGACTGTGTTCAGATTGCCATAAGGCCAGTCCTTTGAGTGAGCGTTTTTATACCGAGTCCCCTGGTGGGCTGGTAATCCACAGATGTCGTAATAATGCTTTGCAGGGTCTAACATCTAGTGGGGACTTGGTCCGTGGCGGCTGCTAATGATGGCAGCACTTATCTGGACAAATAAATAGGAGGTCCCAAGAAGGTGAGGGAGGAGATTAACGGTTATGGGAAGGCAGCCTTTTCACTTCTACCCTGTCCCGCTCTTTGAGCCAGGGGGAAAGCCAAGTTCAGAAGCAAAGACGGTGCTGCAGGCAGAGATGGGAGAGGATGTTTCCGGGCATTCAGCAGCTCTTCAGGACTAGGTGTGGATAAGGGGCTTTGAAGGGTTAGTCCTGAGAGACGACATTCCTGGGGGAGGCTCATCCTACTCTACAGGGCGGCCAGAGGGACTAGGAGACTTGACGGGTTCCACACCATCAGTAAGTGTGACAGTGTGTTGTGTCCCGCCACATGCTCAGTACTGTGTGCGGCGTGGTCACTGCAGCCCTTTGGGGGGTGTGTGTGTGACGGGCTCTGCCATGCACCTGAGGATGCTGAGATTTATGTAGTTTACCCAAGGCTATAATATTACAGGGGCCATGATTCAAATGTGCACTTCCATCTTGCAGGTGCCTGGGGGGTGTCAGGCGGGGGAGGAGGCCAGGATGACCTTTCCCCTCTGTCATAGTCTTAGGAAGTCTTGCAAGTGCCTGCCTCATGCCTTTGATTTGTAGTGGGGAACAGATTTAGGTTCGGCTGTCAATTTGAGAAGCCACTCGAGGATTCTATTTATTTATTTTTTTTAAATAGCCCTCTAAACTGTGGTGTTGGGGAGAAAGCAACTGCTACCACCTAAACACACGGGGGCAACAACCTTAAAAACCACAGCTAGAGGAAGGGGTTAACTCAGTTGTGGAAAAGCCCATGATGCTGTGTGTTGCAGCTGTTTAAAAACATCACATTTTCAAAGACTATGAACATACAAAAACGCCCCGATATAAATAAAGACAGGAGATAAAACCACATACACAATGTGACTCCAATTATACAATGATAATTTTATTCATGACTTCTAATGCTCAAAGAAGAGCAAGGGAAAATAGTCTGCAAAGCTGAGGGCTTGCTTTGGGCTGTGACATTAAAGGCTATTTAAATTGTCTTAATTATTCTATCACGCACTTGCCAAATGTCTCACAGATCTGCCCCCCCCCCCCTCTCAATTTTGGGGTTGAAAGCCATCAAGGTGGCTTCCAAACAAGCATTTTAAAGATGGGAAAACTGAGTTTCAGATCTGGGAAGGTGGCTCAAGCCAATGGTAGACCAGGTTTGTTTGCCCAGCTGGTCCAGGCCCATACAAAGGGATACACGCGCCTCCCACAGGCATGAGGGAGCAGTGGTAGAGGAACATGGGGAACCCTCCCCCAGGGGCACAGCTGGAGCGAAGCGAGGTGTGTAACGCCCCCGCCCCACCGCCCCGCACTCGAGTGGAGGCTGGGTGGAAGCAAAGATTGGGGAACCTTTCAGAAATGGAAACCAGATGAGCCGTTCAAAGGGGAGCAAATTCTCCACGGCGCCCTCCTTTGTTGCGAGCGTGTGAGGCGGCGGCAGCTGCGCGCCTCGCCGCCAGCCCACGGCTCGATGGGGCGGACACGGATAACTGCATTAGATGCACTCAGCTCTTTTCAATAAAACGCCCTTGTTGGAGGCACAATAGGGGGAACGGGCAGCAACCCCAGGCCGGGCTGGGGGCACCCTGCCTTCCCCTGGAGAGCAAACTCATTTTTCAGACTCAGCTAATTGGTATTGGACCCGCTGTGCGGTTCCAAAGGAGAGGCGCGGGCTGTTCAAGTCCACTGTCACCGGAAATGAAGTCGTCCACGTCCACCCGCGCCGTGGGGCTGCGGACGCAATCCAACCGTGATGCAGCTGGCGTTGCAGAAGT
Organism: Microtus oregoni; assembly: GCF_018167655.1. NCBI lineage: Eukaryota > Metazoa > Chordata > Mammalia > Rodentia > Cricetidae > Microtus > Microtus oregoni. Next base: position 16,406,274 of record NW_024543068.1, on the reverse strand, counting down.
CTCAGACACCCTGGGGAAGACAAGGAGGTGTGTAGGGTGTAAGGGCGTCAGCCCCAAACACTGGGGAAAGAGGCAAGGTGACAGCTCCAGATGTCAAACACAATTTCCGGGCTGAAGGACTTCATGTGTGATCACCCAAGTGTTATACCCTTTAAGTGTTTGTTTGTTTTTTCTCCCTTGAGATAGGGTCTCTCTATATGGCCCTGACAGTCCTGAAACTCTCTCTGTAGAACAGGTTGGTTTTGAACTCAGAAATCTGCCTGCCTTTGCTTCCTGAGTGCTGGGATTAAAGTTGTGTGCCATCCGCTTGGCTTTGAGTGGGCTCTCTTTTTATATTTTTATTTTTTTATTTTTTAAAGAATCTTTTACCATCCCCAGCACAGAGATTGCTTTAACTACAAGTGCAGTGTTTACTCACCTTTGCTGATGCCGAGACCCAGGCTGGAAAGGCTTGCTGAATTTGTACAGCTGCAGTTTGAACCCAGGTGCTCATGACTTGAAAGCTGGGTGTTTGCCACTGTTGACATTTTCGCTGGGATCATTCTTGGGAGGGCTGTCTTGTGCGTCTCAGGATGTTTGACAGCATCCCTGGCCTCTGCCCTTCAGGTGTGACCCCCAAACATGTGTTCAGACATTGTCTAAACCCCCCTGGGTTGCCCCTGTGGAGAGCCGCTGTTTTAAAGTGGTCTAGCCCGCTGCATTTGCTGGCGAGCAAGCCTTCTTTGGGCTCATTAATTTAAACTGTAGGGAACCGTAGGATACCTCTTGGATTCCTCAACTTTAGTCCTGTGGTTTGTAGTCTATATGGCAGAAGGGTGGTCAGAATTAGACAAGTCTAGATTTCATACCGAATCCAAAGCACAAGGCGTTTTGAATTGAGTGTCTGTCAGCATTTTAAGGTCCACACTGAGACTGTCCCAAGTAAGGCACATAGGCCACCGCTGGCCCCTGGAAGAGCCTAAAACACGAGGGAAAATTCTGGTGAAGGCGGCATGAAGGAACCGGACACTACCAGGGCAAAACAGAGCCTCACCTGGCGCTGAAGTCAGTAAGGAGAGGACCTCTTTTGGGGCAGTCTGTCTGTCGCTGGTCCACCATGCTGGAATAACATGTGACTCGATTTTCATTCTTGACTGCAGCTTGTGAGCGATCCCCATTTTGCCACCTCCAGTCCCCGACCTACTGTGGCCTTCTATGCTGTCACCCACTGAACAGTTCCATTCCCCAGGTCCCAAAGCTTACTGGGGCCTCTCCAGAGCTAGCCCAGGCTCCAGGGCTACACTGACCTGAGGCTTGCTTCAGATCGACTGCTTTCTTTTCTCGTCCACAGTTGGCCTTCAAGGTATCAGAATTCATATTCCCATTCAGTCCATCTGACAGAAAGGCCATCCACTCAGGGACACCTCGGGGAGGTCCTTTCCACCCGAAGGGGACAGATGCCAGGGATGACCAGAATGTAGGCTTGTCATCAGCACCCTCCTGGCTTATGTCTGGGTGAAGGTGCTCAGAGGACCGAACCCTTTGAGTAGGGGAGGGCCTCAGGGAGAACAGGAGAGGAACAGTGACAACACTCAGAGGGTGGAAGGTTAGGGTTTTCTTTTTGGGGGTTTGGGGGTATCTCACAGGTAAGTGTACTCATGCCGAGAAGCAAGCAGTACTTATGCAGATCTGCTTATGCTGACAGGTGATTGACAATCTGTTTAGTGTATACAAGTAAAGCTGGTTAGTGGGGACGGAGCAACTCAGGCTAAACTTTTCAGCTTAGCTTTTTTTGGGGTGGGGGACTGCGGGTTGGTTGACCTGGGCTATGAGACTATGAGAATTGGCTTTATTTTTTGAGACAGGGTGTTTCGGGATATCTGTTCACACTGCGACACCCCAAGACCGTGTTAATAAAGTTAACCTTGAACCAGTGACTAGCTGACCGGAATTAGCCTTACCTAGGAATATGGATAGAGAAGACGAACAGGAAGGAGTAGGGAGGGACTTAGAGATTTTGAGGTCTTTCCGATCTGTGAAGTGTGGAGAGAAGGTCAGTCAGTTGGTTGCTCCTCTGTTGCTTCTTTGATCTATCAGGGTTTTCCCCCAATATCTGACTCCCCAGCTTTATGGGTAATAGAACAACTTAGATAAACACAGCATCACGGTCTTTCTATGGAGCCCTGACTGTTCTGGAGTTGTATAGCTTCTACATAAACCAGGCTGGCCTTGATCTCACAGAGATCCTCCTGCCTCTGCCTCCTACACGCTGGGATGAAAGGTGTGCACTACCATGCCCCACCCCTTTACCAACACTCTTGATTTTTATAAATAATAAAACTTGCTAACCCCACTCTACCCAAATCTTGTGAGCTCAGGCATAGTATGGTTTTATGGCTACATTGCTGATGCTTTCATGCAGTTTGGTTCTCAACCTTCCTAATGCTGCAACCTTTTATTACAGTCCCTTATGTTGTGGGGACCCCCAGTCATAAAATAATTTTTATTGCTCCTTCATAACTGTAATTTTGCTAATATTATGAATTGTAATGTAAGCAGTTTCGGAGATAGAGGCTTGCCAAAGGAGTTGTGACCCATAGGTTGAGAACCACAGCTTTTTAAATTAATTAATTTACCTTTTTATTGATTGATTTTATTGAGCTATACACTTTCCTCTGCTCCCCACCTTCTTCTCCCCTCCCCTTTAATGCTTCCTAGATCAGCATCAATGGCTCAGGCTGCAAGGACTCCACACTGACTTGGCAAGGTCACAGACAAAGACTTTTTTTTCTTTCCCCAAAACCAGTAGTCTTGACTGTGTAGCCCTGGCTATCCTGGAACTCACTCTGTAGACCAGGGTGGCCTTGAACTCACAGAGATCCACCTGCTTCTATCTCCCAAGTGCTGGGATTGAAGCATACTCAGCAAAACTTTTACTTATTTATTTATTTTTAAGAAAACAAAGCAAAACAAGGTTTCATTTTGTAATCCATTCTGGCCTTAAAGTCACTATCCTCCAGGCTAAGCTTCATGAGTGCTGGAATCACAGGTCTGTTCTGTTGTCCCTAGCAGAAGTTTTGGTAACCGAAGTCCATCCTCATCAGTCTCTCTTCCCCTAACATGTCCATATACATAAAAGCCTGTATAGAGTGCACTCTGTAACACCACCGTTTTCCTCTCAAAAACTCTTGGTTAGTTAGGTGCGGAGCTTCTAGATTCCCCTCTTAGATAGGAGTGCACTTTGGTGGCCATGACTTCTGAAAGGGTCATTTCACAAAAGGAAGACACGAAAATAAGTGTGTGAGAATGTGTGTGTCTGCCATGTGCAACGGCTTTCTTTTCGTCCCTTTGAGTGTCTCCCCTCCCCTGGGTGGTTTCCATTTGCCCGCCTTTTGCTGAGATAATTCACACTCTCCGGCTTCATTAGCCGCAGCCCCCTCCTGCCCTGGGACAAAAAAATAGAACCAAACTGTTCAAAAGAACACTTGGAGACCCCATTAATGATGGCCCTAATTGTGCCAATTCAAACCCGTCAATAACTCTAATTAGAACCTGTCTTATAGGAGGTGCTGAGTGGGAACACAGCTGCTGCTCCAGACAATCCCCTCTCTGGGCGGGGAGGAAAAGAGACTCTCCGTGAGAGAGTTTTGGTGTTGTTATGGAAAGGGTCAGTGAAGGAGGATTAAGACAGGGGAGTGCAGTCAGAGTAAGGAACCTTGAAAAAGTCTTGGGTGTCCGGTCACAGTTTGAAGTCAGGAGACCTTTAGCTTTTCCCCTCAGCTTCCCCCTCACTCCAGGGTGACACCTGCAAGCTGACTGCAAGGAACCAAGGCCACCAGACACATGGACACCACAAGTAACAGAAACACCCGCAAGAAGAGGAGGGGAAACCTTGCCAAAAACTCAACTTAGCAAAACGACACACCAAGCCAAGCCAAACCAAACCAAAACAAAACAAAAGGAAACACCAGAGTCGCCCGCTGCCCCCAACCTGCTTCCAACTTTGTCTATTAGGATGCAGCTGGTCTTTGCTGGGCGCGGTAACGAACTCTGCGATTACCTGAATTGGTTGCATATTTGTTGACACTAAGGCAGAAGCCCTTGCCGTTGGGAGAGGCAGGTTGCAGTTGTGTTATGACACTCTCCCGTTCCTCTCTGTCTGATTTCCAACCTCCTCATTTTGTTTTCCTGAATCAGAGGAAACGCTATGCCAGCAGACCCATTTCTGCAGAAGCTTTGTCAGCTCCCTATCAGACTCATACCGCATCTGTTGACTACCCCTGGGCCTCTAAACCCACTGAGTGGATAAGTTTTGTTCCACAATGGGAGAATTTGAGAAATGGATTTCTGGTACCACTTAAGAGTTTAATTTCTTCTGGAGGGTAGGAGTGTAATAAGCTTATTAATAAACCTATTATTTGGATTAAGTAGGAATCAGGTTGATGGTTGCTTGGATGCCCAGGCCTAGCTTGGATTTTGGAACTGCAGTCATCACTAGTGTATGCGGACTTTCCAGAGCCATGTGAGGATTAAGAAGCTCCTGGGATATTACTATACCCATAGATCTGTGTCTCGCACAGCCATCACCAGAGACGCTTCCCACAGCTGGACAATGTTCAGAGAATGAAAGTCTTTGGAGCTCAGTCCATCAAACACCTCTGCTTTTAGGCTGGGGGTGATGGATGACATCAAAGAAAACAGCACCTCCAGGCACAGCAGGACTGATGCACAGATGGACCCACAGACTATGACAGCACACACAGGACCCTCACAGGTCCAAGCCAGAGGGGTGCCTAGCACTGAGAGGGAGAAGTAGACACAGGGTCCTACCCTTAACCAAGAAGCTATTTGCAATTGATACCTGGTGGGAAAAGAGAAAAACAACAACAACAACAACCCAGTTTTCTCCAATGCAGTGTCATTGGGTACATCAACCACACGGGGGGGTGGGGGGTGGGGTGGGGTGGGCAGGCTTCACACCCAAGAGGAGTTGCCAACAGAAAATAAACTCCATATTTTATTTATTTATTTATTTATTTGTTGTAGGCTTTTTGTTTCATTTTGTTTTTGTATGTCTGTCTTATTTTGTTGTTATTTGTTTTGATTTTTGTTTTAGTGGTTTTTTTTAATTTTTGAGAGAAAGAAAATATGAAGTTGGGTGGGTAGAGAGATGGGGAGGATCTGGGAGGAGTCAGGTGAGGGGCGAATATGATCAAAATATATTGCATGACATTTTTTAATTGAAAAAAAAAAGAAGCTCATGCGATTTAATATAAGCAAAGTTCACCCCATGGCTTTCCCTGTGCAGCTGCTGCATGGAGTGCAACCCTCGAAATCCTGGCCTCTGGTTTCCTCACTGTGGGCTAGGATACTGTTGTCCTGTAGGGTGGGGAAGGGCAGTGCTGGATCGACCTGCCAAAAGCCTGGCAAGTCTGGCCCCTATCCCCCACTCTGAAGCATCCTTCTACCAGATGGCGTCATGACTCTAACCCATCTCTGCTCTCCTGTCACCAGAGGGCTTCCCCGTGGAGGATGGTAGCTATCCAGAATAGCAGCTTCCCTCCCCCACCAGGTACCACACACACCATTGCTTTCCTGGTTTATTTTTCTTTGTGGTGTTCAGCACTCCTGATAAACTGTGTATGGGTTGATTTGGTATCTACTGTGCTGTTTGGTTGTTTCGTCAAATTGGCACAAGCTAGAGTCATCTGGGAAGAAAGAGCATCAGTTGATGGAATTGCCTCCACCAGATTAGCCCACTACTGTGGGCATTTTCTTGATTAATGATTGATGTGGGTGGGCCCAGCCCACGGTGGGTGGCGCCTGAGCAGGCAGTCCTGAGTTGTATAAGAAAGCAGGCTGAACAAATGGGTAGAGCAAGCCCGTAAGAACAGCACTTCTCCATGGCCTCGGTGTCAGTTCCTGCCTCCAGACCCCTGCTCTGACTTCCTTCTGTGATGGAGTGTGATGTGGAAGTGTAGAGAGAATAAACCCATTCCTCCCCAAGTTGCTTTTGGTCATGAAGTTTCATCACAGCACTAGAAGGCTAAGGCATCTACCTTCCCCTCTTCGTCTCCGAGCTTTATGAGAATAGAAACTTGTTCTGTTCTTTGCTGTGATCACAGCGCCTCACATTGTGTCCCACATAGAGATACTTGATGAGCATTTTACTGAAAGAGTGGCTGGACGGAGGGGCGGTGATATTTTTGCTCACTTGCTGAGAAGATAATGCCTGCCACTAAGTATTTGCCGTGCTGTGTTTCTAATCTAGGTCTCTAGAACAGTGAGAAACCTGTTAAGGTCATGATCATTGGAGGAAGGCAGATGTGGGGTTAACAGTGTGGATTGAGCATCACCTCCTCGCCTGGCAATAAGAATGCCCAATGAACACTATGCTTGTCTTAGGGATTTACAGCTGTGAAGAGACACCATGACCATGGCAACTCTTATAAAGGAAAACAGTTAACTAGGGCTGGCTTACAGTTCGGAGGTTTAGTCCATTATCATCATGGTGGGAAGCATGGTGGTATGCGGGCAGACATGGTGCTAGAGAGGTAGCTGAGAGTTTTACATACAGATCGGCAGATAGCAGGAAGAGACACTGGGCCTGATTTGAGTATCTGAGACCTCAAAACTTGCCCCTAGTGACACACTTTCTCTAACAAGGCCCACCTACTCCAGCAAGGCCATGTCTCCTGACAGTGCCACTCCCTATAGACCAAGGGAGGCCATTTTTTGAGGTCAAAACACCACAATGTTTGACAAGTGTGGTTTTTTTTTTTTTTTTTTTTTTTTTTTGATTTTGATTTTTCGAGACAGGGTTTCTCCATAGCTTTTGGTTCCTGTCCTGGAACTAGCTCTTGTAGACCAGGCTGGCCTCCAACTCACAGAGATCCGCCTGCCTCTGCCTCCCTAGTGCTGGGATTAAAGACGTGCGCCACCACCGCCAGGCTTGACAAGTGTTTTGAACAAGCCTTATGACAATGTGCAGGACGGATAGATTCCACAACCATCACCACTATTGTTATAATTTTATCTTGACATCAAGGCCCTTCCACCCACCCGTATCTGAGAGTAGCATGAAGGAGGTGGCGAAAAGGGGTGTAGGGTTTTATTTAAAGACTGCTCTCTTAGCGAAGCCCACTTTGGAAGGCAGGCGCCCTGCTTTGTGTGTTGCTCTGCTCTCTTGCTTTTGAAGCTTGCACTTGGTCGTCAGTCACACAGTCACGTAGACACAGGAGGACCACAAATTCCTCACCAACTTTATTCTCTCCGGCTTGAACAGCTGGCAGAGAAGGTCCCTGAATGGTATGTAGGTCATTGTCACCTCAGTGAGGAATCAGATTCCAAGGGCAGACTAAACACTGTCCCCTTAGAGGCAGACAAGATGAGTCAGGAGCGCACACAAGCTCTGTTTTGCTCCATTCCTGTGAGTGGACACACTTTCTCACCACGCCAAATGCTGGCGTTAGGCAAAGGGACTGGAGGCTGAGCCAGCCCTGTGTAGACGTCTGGCTCTTCTGGGACCTGTCTGTCTTGCCTGATGACAGCTATGTATCTGTGTGGGTCTGGTACTTAATAACACCTATGACTGCAGACGTACGTGTACATGCACATGTGCGTCTTAGGAAACACATGATACAATGGTAGCTGTTCTTTCTTTTGGAGAATCAAAACAGAATGAGATTTTGAGTGATCTAAACGTCAGCTTCAAGTTCTGGCTTTGACATGGAGTGGTTTGGTAACTTCCTTTCCACAGGAGTAATTGGCTGAATGAGGAAGAACAGGGAAAGGGACAGACTTGGTGAGGGAGAGACTAGTGGGTGTGGAGAGTGTTTGTGCAGTGGCAGGGGCAAGGTCCCCCATGCTCTGGCCTACTTCATACAACCGTACCAAGTGCTGCTCGCCTGGATGCGCAGCCCTTCACAGTTTGCAGTCTGTGCCAGGTGTCACTCTGGCTTTTGTTCAGCGGGAGATGGAGTGAAGTGTCAAGAAAGATCTAGACTAGAATAAGATCTAGGGATATAGTGGAGAAACAAGGAGCTTTATTAACAAAGGGCCTCTAAGTGGTGTCCACCATTAGGGCAGCCTCCATACCGTCCTCAGGGTGGGCAGGACAAGACTAGGAGGACTTCTGTTTCTGTATGAAGTCTACCTACAGCGACAAAATTGCTTCTTAATGATTAGTCGGAGTGGCTCTTACTGCCTCTTCTAGTCCATCCTTCAGACAGGGCACACACAATGTGAGCATAGGTAGCAGCAGAAGGACCAGAGGGCTCGCGTGGCTCACCTGATGATGAGTCACAGTGCAGTTATGTTTACTTGTATCTTATTCAGATTACCCAATGTCTGTCCTCACAAGATGGATAACAGAACAAGGTTCTTGAAAAAAAAACTTTAAAAAATAAATATTAAAACTGCAAAATAATATCAAATCATACCAGTGGTTGAGCAGATACTTTTCTAATTTCACTTATGACCTTTCCTTTTTCCACAGCATGAGGCAAAAACAACAGTCTGGCGAAAACAGAGCAGAGACCCAAACAAATTAAAATGACTGTGTGTGTGAGCATGGTGTGTGAGTGTGTGTGTGTGTGTGTGTGTGAGTGTGTGTGTGTGTGGTGTGTGAGGGTGTGAGTGTGTGTGTGTGTGAGCATGGTGTGTGAGTGTGTGTGTGTGAGGGTGTGAGTGTGTGTGTGTGAGTGTGGTGTGTGAGTGTGTGTGTGTGAGGGTGTGAGTGTGTGTGTGTGTGAGTGTGGTGTGTGAGTGTGTGAGTGTGGTGTGTGAGTGTGTGTGTGTGAGGGTGTGAGTGTGTGTGTGTGTGTGAGTGTGGTGTGTGAGTGTGTGTGTGTGAGGGTGTGAGTGTGTGTGTGAGTGTGTGTGAGTGTGTGTGTGAGTGTGTGTGTGAGTGTGGTGTGTGAGTGTGTGTGAGTGTGTGTGTGAGTGTGTGTGTGAGTGTGTGTGTGTGAGCATGGTGTGTGAGTGTGTGTGTGTGTGAGCATGGTGTGTGAGTGTGTGTGAGTGTGAGTGTGTGTGTGTGTGAGTGTGGTGTGTGAGTGTGTGTGTGAGTGTGTGTGTGAGTGTGTGTGTGTGAGTGTGTGTGTGAGGGTGTGAATGTGTAAGTGTGTATGAGGGTGTGAGCATGTGTGAGATAGTAAGGGTGTGTGTGTGAGTGTGTGTGTGTGTGAGTGTGTGTGTGAGTGTGTGAGGGTGTGAGCGTGTGTGAGTGTGAGTGTGTGAGTGTGTGAAGGTTTGAGTGTGTGTGAGTGTGGTGTGCGAGGGTGTGAGCATGTGTGAGATAGTAAGGGTGTGTGTGTGAGTGTGTGAGTGTGTGTGAGTGTGTGAGTGTGTGAGTGTGTGAGTGTGTGAGGGTGTGAGTGTGTGAGGGTGTGAGGGTGAGTTATCGGTATTTGAAGCCAGGGCACTCTACTGTTGAGCTACACCCTCATCAAAATGATCTCGGAGTCTTCTTGGAACAGATTTACTGCAATGATGATCATTACTGATGGATCTTCTCCTAAGTATTTTGCCTTGAACTGTCACCAAGGAGACACTGAAGCCACCATGGTTAATCAAACACATGTTTGGTTTTTGAGACAGGTTTTATGATCTCAGGTTGGGTTCAGATTTGCTAAGACCAGCTGACCTGCTTCTGCCTCCAGAGTGCTGAGAGTAAAAGCATCGTTGTGCCTGCTAAGCCACAGCGCCAGGGCCTATCCTTTGGCATTTTCTGTACATTCTTCACGTACTATGCCCAGAGTTTCTACCGGCGTGAGATTTTGCTTGTTTTTACTAGTGACATAGCACCTTCCTGCCCCAAAACATTTACTAGCGTGCACAAAAGCCGTTTACAATGTTGCTATTCTCCCCCTTCCTGCATTTTAACAGTATCTGCCTGGCCAGGATTTACTCTGGTAAGTCACCTAAAGAATGAGGGCTTTTACTGGAAGATCTCAAGTTCAAGGTCAGCCTGTGATCTTTAGCAAAATACAGTGAAAACAAAACAAATGCCATTGATAATAACAAATCAACAACGAAACCCAGAGCTTACTCTCCACTAACTAACGCATGGACTCCATTTTATTTGCATCTATTAAAGACTTTCAGAGCTCTTATTCTGTGTAGCTCTTAGCAGGCAGCGAATATTCTGGTATTGAAAAAACATTTCTCTAAATATCCTATTCACCAGTGTTTTACACAATCAAATTGTTCTTCCTGTGATTAAAGGAGATAGAGAAACATTTGCTAGAGCCTAGAATCTGGATGGAGCAAGGAGAGGGCCCTGCTAAGCCTGCTCTGGAGGGAAGATGGGGAGAACTGAGCGGACAGGGAACAGCAGGGAATGAGATGGGGAGGCCTCCCAACGGAGTCCAGGGAGGGAGTAGGGAAGAGGACAGAGCATGGAGGGGGAGACAGGAAGAGATAGGGTGGGTGGAGGGGTACATGGTGGGAGGAAGGGCTGTGGGTTCACCCCACTCCCTGCTTCTATTAATACAATTAAAGTGTTGAAAATCAGATCTCATGTGGAGCTTTGAACATGAATTTTTCATTACAGCATTGGGGGCGGGGAGGGGATGGAGTGGACAGGGAGAGAAGCAGAGGCACGTGGTCATGAGAGAGGCAGAAGGCCTCTAAGCCCTACCTAGACCACATGGTCTGTGTGATACTGGCCAGGCCCATTCTTCTTTAATTTTCTTTAGTCCTTGGCAAACCCTGTTTCATTGGTGGGGTGCTTGGCAGGAAGGTCCCTGCTGCTGCCCCAGAAAGGCCAGTTCCGCTGTCCACACTGTGAGGACAGTGGCCTCGAAAGACAGGAGAACAGAGACATCGGTACTGGGACCATATGTCCAAACACCCATTTGCTTAGAAACTTGAAGTGAAAAAATTAGCTGAAGAGCTCCAGGCATTCAGGTACAACACTTCTGATCCTGAAAACAATGGTCAGCAGGCAAAGAAAAGCGTGCAGCCCTATCGTCAGCCAAGCCTGCCCTTCCTGGGTGCACCCTCCCTACCCAGTTCAGTTGTCCTGAGAAACTCAAGGTGTCTTGGCTGATGCTAACTGTGGGGTCTCCAAGGCTGAGTGACAGGGCAGTGAGCCAGACATCCTGGGGGAGGTGAGACAGACCCTGGACAAACCTGCTCCTTTCCAAGGGTGTTAGAGCAGAGGCTGCGGCCAGCAATACACTGCTTATCTGCTTTGTAGCCTCCCCTCAAGGTCTCTGATCAAAAAGCCAATCGCCTGCAAGTTAGGCCCAATCTTTCAGCTAGCAGGTGGGCCTGGGGTGAAAACTTAGACTGTACCCCTCCTTCTGTTTTCCCTCCCTCAGGACTTCCTCCGGGATTAGGTTTGTTGTGTGGTCAATGAATTTGTTTAGATTGGAAAAGGGGGCACGTTTCACCTCTTGCAATACAGGGGAGGGGCTCGCCCCCCTGTGGCTTTGTCTGCCACCCCTCCCCCAGCTGATTGCATGAGGGACTTGAGAAACTGAGGGAGGGATGGGGGTCTCACGGATGGCCCTCTCCCTTATAGCCTTCCCTGGGCAGCCTGTTTTCTGGAAGGGGGCCTCCCCCACCCCTGCCGACCGCCTGGGGTTTAATCTCTGCCAGGCCCCCACGCTCTGGGCTGCTGGTGTGTGGTCCTGCACACTGATGAACCTCAGCAGCTGGAATCAGTGAAGAAGGGAGCAGGGACCCAACCCTGGCACTTCTCAAAACAAAATGAATGACTCCAGTTTCAATCAGTTTATGGCAGAGGCTGGAGAATTATATATTTTCAGGGGTGGGGGTGGGGTGGCCATGCAGTGTAGCTTAGACTGGCTTGGAACCTACAGTCTGCCGATGGCCGTGCTGGGTGTTTAGGTGTGATAAAGTGAGTCCCTCCTGAGGTTTCTGCAGAAGGATTTGTGTCAGTCCTTTATGAGGATGGTGGCAGCATCACAGGTCACAATGCTGGACCCAGGGCGGGAGACCAGACTTAAAAGGCACACATAGAGATTGGGCGGCCACTAGCTTCCTCTGCTGTGGAGTCAGGGGCCAGGTACCCCCTCTTCTATCAGAATCCAGAGGAGTCGCAGCTTTGGGGCCCATGGCCTATTCTGTTCTACATTACATTGTCATTTTTAGCCCAGAACTTGTTAAGTTGCTGTTGACAGGCCTTCCACAGCAGAAGAATCCCCCTGTAAAGCTGGGCGCTCAGTCCCATCTCCCGGCTCTTCTCTGTCTTCAGATACGCAGCTGTCTTAGAATCTTGTCATAGATTGTGCGGAGTGCTGAAGGGTGAGGCAGGTCTCTGGCCTAGGATGGCCAGAGTTAAACAAAAAAAGTAAGAACACTGGAGATTCAGTTTGGTTTGAATTTCAGATAAACAAGGGAATGCTTTTTAGCCTAAGTGTGTGTCATGCTATAAAAGAGAGGTAGATGGTTCTTATGAGGAACTCCTGCTAGTGTCTCTGTTTGGCTGACATTCAGATGACATTCGGAGGGTTGCCTCTGCCCTGCAGCTCTCTACTGGCCCTCTTTCTTGGTCAGTTGTTTTAGTGTTACCGTGGCCATATACCTGAGAGAACCAACCCGGAGGGAGAAATGGTTTGTTTTCCTCATGGTTTCAGTCATGTGTGTGTATGTGGTGGGGGCGGCAGAACAGAGCTTACAGCATGATGGCGGGGTTGGTGATGGATGGGTGAGGGAGAGGGGGAGAGGAGGGAGACAGACATACAGAAAGACAGAGAGACAGAGAGACAACAGACAGAGACAGACAGACACATAAACACACACACACACACACACACACACACAGAGAGAGAGAGAGAGAGAGAGAGAGAGAGAGAGAGAGAATCACACGAGGCTTGACTGTCTCCTTTCCTGGCTCTGTGGGCCGATGTGGCCTGTGGGTCTGCCACCCTTAGTTCATTCTCTCTGGCAATGCCCTCATCTCTAGATTTGCTTAATTAATCTCCCAAGGGCTTAACCATCTACTCAAATTGACATTCACTGCAGTCCCAGGCTGGCCTTTCTCTTCCTGTCTCTTTCAAGTTCTCTCTTTTTCTCTGGAGCATTTCCTGTCATCTTGAGATCCGCACTCCTTCACGTTTCTGTCTTCCTACACCTCTCCCCCACATCCACTGAGTTACTTTCTACTCAACAACTTTCTTTTTGTTCATATACTTATAGATCCTGGATGGGTTCAGGTTCAGCCTTCTGAAAACTAAAGGCAACTGTGGAGATAGCTGCTGAAGGCAGTGGGGGTGGTAGCTGCTGAAGGTGATGGGGATGGTACCCACTGAAGGTCATGGGATTGGTACCTACTGAAGACCATGGGGGTGGTACCTACTGAAGGTCATGGGGATGGTATCTACTGAAGGTCATGGGATTGGTACCTACTGAAGGTCATGGGGATGGTATCTACTGAAGGTCATGGGGATGGTACCTACTGAAGGCCATGGGGGTGGTACCTACAATTTGGCATTCCTCTCCCAGCTGTGCTCCAGGAACTGTTATTTGCTTCACTGATGTCAATAATTTACCCTTTGTAAGTATAAGGATGATAATTTTTATTGTATGAAAATGTGTAACTTCTAATTTGCTATTTCAACTGTTTTCTGGAATGCGGCTCAAAGCCATTCAGTAAGTTTTCACTGTGTGATCATCACCCTCATTCTGAACTTCATCTTCTCAAATGGAAACTCTAGACCCACTAAACCTAGTCCCTTTTTTCTCCAGGCTCCGGCAGCCACCATTCTGCTTCCTGGGTCTTGGAATTTCACAGGTGTAGTCAATGGATTTTTAGAGTCTTTTTTGTTTTGAGTCAAGATTTATTCACGCTGTTACAGTGCTGTAAACTCCTTCCCTTTAAAGGCTGAAACAATCCATTGCTTGCAGAGACCACATTTTGCTTCTCCATTCATTCCCCCCCCCCATTGGATCTTTGGATGATTTCCACCCTTTCTTTGGCGAGTGTGAATGAACTTGCTACGCACTGTAGGGTACACATAGTGATTTGAGCCCCCGCCTTTATTTCTGTTGGGTAGATAGCCAGCAGGGAAATTATTGGATTATATAATAATTCTGTGTTTGAGTTTTTGGAGGTGGTGCCATGCTATTTTTCTTAGCGACTGTATCATTTTACATGTTCATCAGCAACACATGAGAGTTCCCCGCTCTCCACACTCTTGCCAACATTCTATCCAACCTTGGATGATAGCCATCCATGGTAGGTAGAAATAAGGAAGGCACTTTTAATTACTGTTTTTACATGCGAAATCTGAGGTTCAGGGAGGTGGAATGGCTCGTCCAGCATCAGCCAGCTAGTCAGGGATGGTATTGGAATCAAAGGCTTGCCAAACTCCCAAACTGGAACTCTTAACTGTTATGTCCCGTTTCCTGTCTGGAATACAATTATCCAAGCACAAACTTTTCCTGTCTTTGGGCAGATGTCTAATTGCACAGGACATCTGGTAAAGGAACGAGTGTAAGAACAAAACACTTCTGAGGAGTTTTTGTGTATTCTTATTGAAGCTATGCCTCGCACACGGGAAAACAGTGATGATGGATAATTTCCCTTTAATTTACATTTCCTTCTAATAATTAAAAAAATAGTCTGTTCAGCTGGGCCACTCTGCAATTCTCTACCTTAATGTCACATGACCTTCATAATGGCCCATAGCTGCATCCGGGCAAGGCTTTGACCTTGGGAGTATGAAGAGAGGCTAGTGAACCTGAAAGTAGGAGATAAATTCAGCCGATTGGCCAGAGAGATGCCAGCCCCTCTGAGGCATTACCCAGAGCACAGGTGCAGGAGGCACCCAGCTGCTGGAGAGAAGGCAAGTGGACAATTGTGTGGGGGGTACCCAGAGTGTAGGTGCAAGGACCCCAGGAAGCACCTACTTTCTGGGAGCAGGAAAGTGAGAAGCATGGAGGGGTAGCATCCTTGTGGCCGGCGGGAGTGCAGGGTAAGGCTACGCCCTTGGCTGGGTGTACAGCCTGGCACGAGTTCATAAAATAGAGCATGGATCAGGAAGCCCTGGTTAGTTAACACTGCATTTTAGAGCCTAGCTTTCTTTGAAATGCCACTTTGCCCAGAGACTATGCCCCTATTCAGTTGATTCACTGACTTGGATTAAAAATATTTAAAAAAATTTAAGTTTATGTGTATGGGTGTTTTACCAGCATGTGTGCCTGGTGCCTAGTACCCACTGAGGCCAGAAGAGGGCATTGGATCCCTGGAGTTGGAGGTACAGAGGGTTGTGAGTTGTCACGTGGCTGCTGGAAACTGACTGCAGTCCTCTGCAAAAGTGGCCGTGTTTTTCAGCGCTGAGCCATCTCTCCAGCCCCATGCTTCATTGGCTTTGAGTGTGGCTCCAATGGCTTCCTCTAGTGCCAGCTGAGTTCTTAGAGGGACCCCAAACCATCTGGTTATCTGGCTTCAACCAGGCCGGTGACAGGGTTAGGCATACTCAAGTTGAAAATAACGCCGCCACGGGAGCCTGTGAAGCCATAGGAGACTGACTTAGATGGTTTCCCCATCTCAAATCCGGGAGGGATACTGGGATAATGAGGTTGTCCGCGGACTGAATTAAGATAGTTGTAAAGTACTCCATACATTGTGTTTGCTAAGCAAACTGTTAAAGCCCATAAAAGCGAAACTTGTAGGAGCGCATTAGATTCATTCCTCCGTGCTGAATACACATGTCAGTCCAGCTGTACCACCACGGTCGTTCTGTGGAGGATGCTCTGTCTTCTGAGCAGGAAAAAGTGTCCCAGATGGGGACTGAAGCTGAATTATGCAAGGTGAGGGCCTCACAGCCAGTTGGTGCTTGCTGAATATTGGATGAATCGCCATTTCAGTCAGGATCCGGGGTGGGGGCTGAAAAGGATAGCAGTGACTTTGTCTCTCTGGCAAGGAGACAGCCCAGGAAGGCATTGAAGTGATCTTCTCTGGCAGAGGACAAAGCTGGGGCAGGCAGAGGGAGTCTTCTGATGTTACTGTTGCTTTAGGGGTAAGATGCCCTTATTTGGCCGTGCACAGAGCAGGCTCTGCTCTTTGGTTTTTTTTGTTTTGTTTTGTTTTTTTAAAATTTATTTATTTATTAAGGATTTCTGCCTCCTCCCCGCCACCGCCTCCCATTCCCCCCCCTCCCCCATCAAGTCCCTCTCCCTCATCAGCTCGAAGAGCAATCAGGGTTCCCTGACCTGTGGGAAGTCCAAGGACTGCCCACCTCTATCCAGGTTTAGTAAGGTGAGCATCCAAACTGCCTAGGCTCCCCCAAAGCCAGTACGTGCAGTAGGATCAAAAACCCATTGCCATTGTTCTTGAGTTCTCAGTAGTCCTCATTGTCCGCTATGTTCAGCAAGTCCGGTTTTATTCCATGCTTTTTCAGACCCAGGCCAGCTGGCCTTGGTGAATTCCCAATAGAACATCCCCATTGTCTCAGTGTGTGGGTGCACCCCTCGCGGTCCTGAGTTCCTTGCTCGTGCTCCCTCTCCTTCTGCTCCTGATTTGGACCTTGAGATTTCTGTCCGGCAGGCTCTGCTCTTTGACCTGTGCCCTGGTTACTCAGCTTTCCAAACCTGCCCTGGTTCATTCACGAAGCTGACCCCTGGGTGATGTAGCACCAAGAGGAGCAGGTCTGAACAGCCCCAGCCCCAGCCTCAGGGTCCCTCTTCCTTCCCGGTGGCCAGTTTTTCTTTTTAAAAATCTCTCTCTCTCCATATATATATATATATATATATATATATATATATATATGTGTGTGTGTGTGTGTGTGTGTGTGTGTGTGTGTGTGTTCGTGTGGGTCAGAGGACAATTTGTGGGAGTTGTGGGAACAGTTTCCTCCTTCCACTGTGTAGATCCTGGCCATTGAACTCTGGTCATCAAGCTTCACGGCAGGTTGTTTTACCTACTGAGCCATTTTGATGGCCCGCTGAATTGTCTTCCTTCCTTCCTTCCTTCCTCCCTCCCTCCCTCCCTCCCTCCCTCCCTTCCTCCCTCCCTCCACCCTCCCTCTGTCCCTCCTTCCCTCCCTTTCTCCCTCCCTTCCTTTCCATAACCTTTTATTTTATGTATATAAATATTTTCATCTGCACATATGCCGCAGTTATGCCTGAGGCCGTTAGAAGAGAGCATCCCACCCCCTGGAACTGGAGTTATGGACAATGTGAGCTTCCATGTGGATGCTGGGAACCTCAGTAGGGTCCTCTGCAAGAACAATGAGTGCTCTTCCCTGCCTATCCATCACTCCTACCCCCTTCCAGCCTGTTTCCTCATCATGACCATACAGTTGAGTTTTCACAGATGCTTATCCCTAGCAGATAGCAAAGCATTCATAATGGTTTTAGAAAGCTCCTTTTACTAACGACTTTCCAAAGCAGCATTTCTTTCCAACTATTCTCTGTCACCCTGAGGTGGTTCTCTCGTGGTTTGGTTCACTTATTTCTCTGTCTTGACTGGATGGAGTCTATGGTGTGTTTGTTCTCAAGGCTATGGAGAGCATCTTTATCAGTGACTTCAGGCCTAAGGTGCTTTATTCAGAGAGTGAAGCTCTGTCCCACATCTTGGTGAAGGTTCTCTTACAGGCAAGATCCTAAGACAAAGTGTTCCTGTACGAGCCCTCGACTGGAGATTAGGGAGCCCAGTGAGTGACTGGAGAACACAACAGGCAGGTAGGAAAGCTTATAGATGGTCCATTCACAAGAGAGGCACAGATGGCAGCAAGAGGGGCTCCATTCTGCTGGGACCCAGTGGGAAAATTCCCTGAAAAATAGTGAGGATCCTGGATAATTTATTCATCGATTCTGGTTCCCGTTGTGTGAGGGCTATTCTTACCTTCCAGGTACTTCTGAGATGTTCTATGCATAGGGTGACACATTTGTGCTACCAGGCACAGAGGAGACTCCTTGGGCCGAGGAGAAGTGAATAAGACATGAACAGTGTCTTCTCAGGTCACCTCAGGGTATTCTTTCTCCTAATTCTTCCATTAGTTGTACTAATGCCATCAGGGTCCACTGGGGGTTCAATCAGTGGTTTTTTTTTTTTTTTTGAGACAGTGTTTTATGTGGCCCAGGCTGACCTTGAACTTGCTGTGTAGCCAAGGATGTCCTTGAACTTCTACTCCTCCAACTTCTACGTCCCAGTTCTGGGATTGTAGTTGTTGGTCACTGCTTAGTGTGTGAGCTGCTGGGAGCCAAACCCAGGGCTTCACGTGTGTCAGGCAAGCTCGCTGTCAACTGAGCTGCCTCCTCAACTTCTTAGCTGATTTTTAAAAAGAGCACTTCTAGCCGGGCAGTGATGGCGCACGCCTTTAATCCCAGCATTCGGGAAGCAGAGGCAGGTGGATTTTGTGAGTTCGAGACCAGCCTGGTCTACAAGAGCTAGTTCCAGGACAGGCTCCAAAACCACAGAGAAACCCTGTCTCGAAAAAACAAAAAACAAAAAACAAAAAAGCACTTCTAGTATATAATTAAGTTTAAAAGTATTTATTTTTATTATTTTAAATTATGTGCCTGTGTTGTGTTGTGGGTATGTGTATAAAAATGCAGGTGCCCACAGATTTCAGTACATGTTCTTAGCCACAGAGCTGTCTCTCCAGCCAACATCTAATTAACTTTTAATTTCGATATTGCTTGACTTTTACCTTTAGATCTCTTCCAAAACACAGCGGTAAACTTTACTTATTTTCAAAAGAGGATAAAACCCATCCTGTCTTGGGTCATAGTATTTATGTGGTACTTAGGACTGGACAATTTGACAGGATCTAGAATTACCTAGGAGACAAGCTTCTGGGCGTGCCTGGGAGAGAGTTCCTAAACTGGGTTAATGGAGATGGGTATACATCCCCCCCTAAATGTGGACAGCATCATCTCATGGGCAGGGGTCTTGGACTGAGTAAGGAGAAAGCAGAGGACCGGCAGGCATGGCTTTCTGCTTCCTGACCAGGTACCTTACTCTCCTGCCTTTCCTGCCATAGAGGGCTGTGTCCCCTCTAACTGTGAGTCAAAATAGACCTGTCCTTTGTCAAGTTGTTTTTGCTGGGTGCTTGTTCATAGCTATGAGAAAATGAATGCAATACCGAGTCCTTTCTTACTATCTGAGACTTTACACATAGAACCTTAGTGTCTTACTCTTCCTGTCTTAACACACTTAGTTGTCATTTAAAATCATTTTCTTTACTTCTCAGTTATTTCCAATGATGCCAAGAATGTCTAAAATGTGCAAAGGGAAAGAATGATAAAACCACCTAGAATGTAATGAATGCACTTTTTCATTAGAGTTTATATCATCTTTCAATTGTTTACTGTATTGTCTAAAATGTTATATTCCTTTTAAAGCGTGTATTCAATAAGGCCAGATCTGCTTTTTGGCTTTCATTATACAGAGTTGAGCCTGTTATGGGAAAAAGAGGAAAATCCCTAGAGGAGAGATGTATGTAAATATTAGGTTAAACAGTAGATGAATTCAAAGAGACAAGGGCTTAGGAGGAGAGAGGAAATAATTGATTATCCAAGTGGACAGCCTAGATGATTCCTCTCAAAGTCAAGAATAATGAGCAAAGATTATATTTTTAAGGACAGAGGGAATAAGAAGTGGTCATCGAGTTTGCTCCCTAGAGAGGCGAGTCCTGCTGTGTAAAGATTTGTGCAAACGCATGACCAGGAGAAACAGAGAAGTGAATCTCCAGATGCTCACGGGCCAGACAGCCTGGCATCCACATCAGGAAAATAGCAAAAAGACCCTGCTTCCGAAAGGATGGAAAGCTTGGTCGGTGGCACACGCGAGCTGCTTCCACACACGCTAAATAACAGTAATTACGCGTCGGCCAGGTTTTAGGAGTCTTGTTTGGATGACGTAGACAAATGAACACAGAAGAGCAATAGGAAGGACACGCTGGAAGTGATGAGACCTACATTTGAAGTCTGAAATGTTCTCAGGGCGTGACATTTGATGAATTCGTGGTTCCAGTCAAACTTTGGGTTTGTGGCCTCCTCCAGGCACATTACTTCAAAAGTGGGATACAAATT
Organism: Microtus oregoni; assembly: GCF_018167655.1. Lineage (NCBI taxonomy): Eukaryota > Metazoa > Chordata > Mammalia > Rodentia > Cricetidae > Microtus > Microtus oregoni. Next base: position 16,386,282 of record NW_024543068.1, on the reverse strand, counting down.
TGGTTTTTATTATACTTAAGTTCTCTTTACCATTTATAATGCTGTTTTATTTATTTTCTGCTCTCTGTGGTAGTCAGGTTCTAACATGTTCCCAAGAGCCTGTCCTCCTGGCATTCGCACCTTTGTTCAGTTCAACACAACTGATGGACTATGGCACAGATGAAGAACTCTCGAGGACGGGTTAGAGGGGCCCTTGCCTCCCATTCTAGTTCTATGGTCCCATCACATGCTCTGGGTGGGCAGACAGCTGTGAGCTCTATGTGGACAGGGACTGTGCTTTCCTGGCAACAGCGTGGACGTGCTGAGGTCTGCTAACAACCATATAAGTGAGCTTAGAGCAGCCAATCCTAGATGGCTGTAGCCCTGGCTCCTAAGTTGATGTCAGCTGGTGCTGGGTGCATAATTTAGAGGGAAGAGAGGCTCCTTGTTAGTGGAAAAAATTCCAGGCAGCAATGGTAGACGATCAAACCACGTATGAAGTCTCTGGGATTGCGCAGTTGGCCTGCTCTGAAGTTGGACTTGACCATAACTTTGTGAGAACCCTCGAGTCAGAACTGCTCAACTATGCTATTCCTACATTCCTGACCCGCGGAAACAGTGAGGTAATGGTTCTGAGAGACTAAGTCTAAGAAGGAAGTTGTTCTTGAGCAGTAGATAACTAACTCACCACCCTTTTATGCAGCTTTCTGTAAATTCGTCACTAAAGGACTTGAGAATGATTATCAGGCCTGGATGGTAGCTGGTGATGACTGTTTTTCATGGGTTGCCAGTGGCTGAAGGGTTAGAGTGATCTCATCAGTCATAGGCCCAGATCTGTCTTCTCCCAGCTCAGTGCCTTTGCACGTGGTGTTTGCTGTGGCCAGACTGTTCTATCCTCCAATACTTACTTTAGCTTAGGCTCGAGAGCTTTTAGATCACAGTCGCTTCTTCAGGAAACTTGTTACTAAACTTGTAGCCCCTTTGCACCAAACTCCCGAAACATCCTGGACCTCTTTGCGGCACTGTGGAAACAGGGAACTAAGGACTCAACTGCTGACAACTGGTTGCCTAATGTCTACCTTTCTACCTGACTGCAGCTCCTCAAGGTCAGGTATCCGCTTGGTTCCCATTGTACACACAGTGTCTGGTACAGTGCCTGGTGCACAGTAGGGGTCAGTGACTTGCCTCAGTGCCGCTGAATTGGCACCGAATAGAACATTTAATCCCAGACTGAGGGAAGATCTTATACAGGCTGTCTCAGTAATTTTTCTACTGCAATGACAGGACACTGTGATGGCAACTTGCAACTTGTAAAAGAAAGTGTTTAGTTGGGGACTTGCTTACAGTTCAGACGGTGAGTCTATGACCATCATGGAAGGGAGAGCCGCAGCAGGCAGTCAGGCATGGCACTTGAGCAGTAGCTGAGAGCTCACATCTGATCCACAGGTATGGGGCAGAAAGAGTGAGATACTGGGCCTGTCTTGGCTTTTGAAACTTCAGAACTTACCCTGAGTGACACACCTCCTCCAATAAGGCCTCCTAATCCTTCTCAAACAGTTCCACCAACTGGGAACCAAACATTAAAACATATAAACCAATGGGGTTCTTCTTACGTTTTTTTTTTCCCAGACAAGGTTTTTCTCTGTAGCCCTGGCTGTCCTTGAACTCAGTCTGTAGACCAGACTGGCCTCAAACTCAGAGATTCACCTGCCTCCACCCCCCGAGTGCTGGGATTAACGGTGTGCGCCACTACCATCACCTGGCTAGGTGTTCTCATGCAAAGCTTTACATTTCAGTCCTGATTCTCAAAGGCTGATAGCATATCATAATGCGGAATACATTCTGTCCAACTCCAAAAGTCCCCATCATCTTTCACAGTCTCAACACTGACTGAAAGCCCAAAGTCCAAAGTCTCTTTTCAAGACAATCTCTTAACTGTAACTCCCTGTAAAATCCAAATCAAAAAGAAAATTATATACTTCCAATATACAAAGGCACAGAATATGCAGTACCATTCAAAAAGGGAGGAATGGGGGATATTGAGGAAATACTGGACCAAAACAAGACTGAAACCCAACAGGGCAAACTCCAAATCCTGTCACCCCATGTCTGATGGCAAAGGGATTACAGGGACCTCTGAATCTCCATTTCTATCAGCTTTGTTCTCTGTAGCACAATTCTTTCTCTTGGGTGGGTTCCATTCCTGTATGAATTTTGCTGTGCCTAGACTAGGTGCTTCTAAACAATACACACTTAGTTCGCAAAATTCTGCAGGCTAAGAATTCAAGACCAAGGTTCCAGCATGGTTGGGCTTTGTTGAAGCCAGAGTGTCAACTTCTCTTTAGGACCTTACATGGTGGAGATCTGACAGTCTTGAGAAGCAAGCTTTCCTACGACTCGTATAAAGGCATGAATCTCATTCCTGTAGACTCCTCCTTTATGACCTCATCTAGTCCCAAGGACTCCTTGAAATCCTGAAGGGGATAGGGTTTCAAGAGATGAATTTTGTGGGAGGGGCACACATTTAATGCTCAGCAGCCATATATATATTTAATATATTTATATTATATTTAATATAAGGGAGTTGAAGACCTTTCATTTGGCAACTGAGCATCACAATGTTGATAGCCTCTACTGCCAACTGTGTCTCCTTCCTTAGTAACCATTTGTGTTTACCTGGATACCTATAGAGCTGCAGTCAAGGAAATAGAATACAGTGTAACTTCTGGCAAGTACATATTCTTCTTTCTCCCTTTTCCATCTTGTTTGCTGGAAAACAGATATGATAGCAAGGACTTGAGCAGCCATCTTGGGCCACCAGATGGAAGCTGTTTATTATGATAGACTGTCAATAGGAATCTAGATTAGAGGCAGATAAGTTTCTAATTTTTTTTTTTTTGGTTTTATTCAAGCAAGAGCTTTGGTAAGGTTAAGCTCTGTGGATGAGCCTCATGTGCAAAGTTAGAGTAATGAATAACCTTAACCGAATTGTAGGCTTAAGCTTGGTATCCCAAACTCCTGACTGAGCTCGGAAGTGCCTTTGCAAGTCCTCACCTTCCACACCTCAGCTCGGGGCTGCTGCAACAGCAAAGCAAACATTGAGCTGACATTATCGACACGGTACCAGCACTTTGTTCCCGATCCCCTTCAGGGTTAACCGCTTTCAGGGGTCCTTCCTGCCGGTTAGATATACAGCACCTTGCTCTTTGAGTTCCCATACAATGCAATCTTTACTCTTAGATATGGTCTCCAGGTACCTCTCTGTTCCCTGCGTTAAACTGTAGGACAATGTGTGTGTGTGCCCAAAGATCCCATTTAACAAAGAACATTGTGTTCGCTAGAATGAGCAGAATGTTGCTTTTCTGAACAGGACAAAAAGGGCAGACATTTCAGGCTGCTGTTCCCCACTAGTGCTACAGACCTGAGTCCCCCAAGACCTAAGTTATGATATAAATAATTATTTTCTTCCGTTAAGATATCCTTTTGAAAAGAGAAGTCGCAGAGGGCAGAGTGTGACTAAAACTGGACAGGGCAGTTGCCAGGCCAGCTAGATTTATTCTGGGGTCATAAACCTGGCCTCCAGGGCAAGACAGCGTGTCAATTTTACTTTTTTTTTTTTTTTTTTTTTTTTTTTTTTTGCTTGGATCACAAGATTGAGCCTGGTTGGCAGGGAGATGCTGTTTAGGACTAGGGGTTCTCTTGGATTTCGGAGTTTCTCTGGGCTTTGGAGGAGTTGGGAGAAAATGTGTCACAAGAATGGCAACCGGAGTCATGACAGGCCCTGCATGCCGACCAGCAGGAAAGAAAATACTCACTAAGCAAAGTAACTGGAAAGCGGTTGCTTGTATTTTAAATTAAGCTACATGGTTGAAGGCCAGCACGATGTCGACTTTTGGACCAGTGACTGTTTGGAAATGAGTTTTCTGGCTGGAAAGCAGCATTTGGGGTTGAGGATGGAAAGCTCTACTGTAATGCTTCTCTCTGGGGGCTGCGTGCTGCCAGATACCAGGGGCCATCTGAACATGCTCGCTGTCTCCAACGGCTTTCTCAATAATTCCAACACCAGCAGGCAGTGGGTCGGCTCCATGACTGTGTGTGCCCAGGTGGCAGAGTCAGGAAAAACCTACAGCTTGCTGCGCCCCCTGTGGGTAAACACTGAAGGTGCACCGAAACTGCCCAGGGTGCTACCGGGACACTCGGGGCTGGACAAGTGTGGCAATCCAGCTGGTTAAATCCCCAGTATTCTGTACCATAAGGGCTGTTCCAGGACGGCCCGACCTTTGCTGCTTAATGTCTTTTCTCCTGGTGCTTGGTAAAGCTGAGTCTCCATAGAAGTTCCCAGTGACACAGTAACAGGAGACTCCATGCGACAGAGGCAGGATAGGACTCCAAGAGCCTAGCCTAGAAATTTGGTTCTGTCATCTACTAACCAGATCAGGCCACAGACAAGTCAGTCTCATGCCTTGCCCGCATGAGGAATATTTAAAGTAGGAATATTTGCTTTATGTACTGTGAAGTCCTGGGCTGTTTTCTCCATATGTCATTATAAGGGCTGTACTCATTCCATCTCCTTTAGCCTTGCCAATGAGACACACCTGGCGTGGATGTCATTTTAACTCCCGTTTTACAGAGGGGGAAACAAACCTCAGATGAGTCCTGTTCAAGGTTTGACCACTAGATGGCAGACCTGGGAATCCCATTCCCCCCCACCCCCCACCCCCGTGCTGATGGTGGGATCTTGCTCTAGTGTCTGATCAAGGCGCTGGCTTCAGCCCTGAAAAATGACACTTCTTTTTAGAGATGTTCTTTACTTTTGTTTGGAGTACCCTTTTTTCTTACCTGGGCATTTCTGTCTGAGGCCGATGGGGGAGGTGCAAAGTCCTTTGAGCTTTGAGCAAAGTGGTGCACTCCGGTTTGTTGTTCAGGAAGACTGGCTGTATGTAGGGTGAGTGTTGTGTGCAGCCAGATGGTGTGGTGTGGTGTGGTGTGTGTGTGTGTGTGTGTGTGTGTGTGTGCGCCCGCGCCCGCGCGCCCTTTGGGAAGCTTGCTCATATAATGGAGAAGAGAAACTGGAAGGGAGCAGAGCTAGTCTTTGTCAGGATCTCTCAGGGCAGCCAGGGAGCTGCGAGCCTGTGCTTTATTGCACTCTGGTTGAAGAAATGGATCTCTCCCCACCATGGGAGGGGCCCAGACCGGTGGAAACCAATCTCCAAGAGCTGGGTTCCACACTTGGAGATAATCATGGGTCTCTTGTGGGGCAGGCAGCAGACACCTTGTAGCGTCGAGGAGCTGATGGTTACATAGCTGTGGCCATGTCTAGGTTGGTCTCTGGGACCATTGTGGGCAGACCTCCAGCTCCTGGCGGGTCTGCTTAGGGCCAAGTTCCCCTCTCCAAGACTGGGCTCCCAGGAAAGATTGCTCCTTCCTTGGAGGAGTCTAGGATTTTTGCTCTCACAGACCCTTTTCCTTCATGTCTTGTCCTGCTCCCCATATGAAACTAGGGTTCCTCCGACCGGTTTCTTCAGTGTTGGTAGGCCACAGAGACTCTGCTCCTGGGGACTTTCAGTTCAGATGGGTAAGACAGGGTGCCGGGATTCTGATCCCAGGTCATGTGGACCACAGGGCCACAGGTGTGCGTTAACAGAACCTCAGGAAGCCTCCACAGCCTCGGATGCTTCATTTTGCCTCAGTGAGACTTCTCTCAGGCAGCCTCTGTGGAACTCGTATGTCACCCACAAGGAGATTTTTTTTTTTTTTGAAAAAAAGTGAACACCCATTCTTTCTAACAAAGGTCACAGCTCATCCTGTGGGCGGCAACTGGTGGCTTTCCAGGTTGTGTCCGCCGGGAAACATTTCTCAAGGTCTTTGTGTCATTTGGAAAACGGAGCTATTTTTTCCCTGCCTTCTTCACGGAACTGTTGAGACAACTCCAGCCTACAAGCTGAAAACCGATAAGTGTTCAAGGTTTTCTTATTAACCAGGTGACCAATCTGGAGGGGCTAAAGTTGCTGGAGGGCTCGGAGGTTCCCAGAGTGGACTTGCCAGGAGAAAGTTACTCTGCATCCCAGCCTCTGCTGGAGTTCAATCCGACCGGGAAACCAGTGTGCCTCCTAGGTGGGGGGCTGACCACGAACCGCCCCTCTTGTGTCTCTCCCATTGGCTTCCACCTGCCGTAGGGTCGACTGCTACAGGCCTCGCGACCCGTCAGTCAGCCCCGCCGGGCCCCGCCCCTCCCCTCCCGGGGTTTAAAACGGGAATTCCCATGGCCCGGGCTCAGGCATCCAACCTGCTGTCGCCCCGGCCAGGCCGAGCGCAGCAGGCGCCACGCGCAGAGCACACGCTCGCGCTCCAGCTCTCCAACTCCGCCGTTCATGACCGTGACCCCCGGCCGCAGGCTCCGCCAGCCCCTGCTGCAGGCTCTCTTGCCGTACCCCGCCGCCGCAAGGGTCCCCCCTCGCCCCAAGCGCTTTGAAGCCTGTCCGCACCCCCTGCCCGCTAGCGGCTGCCTGGCTCAGCTGGCACCATGCTGTCCGTGCGCGTCTGCCTGCTCACGCCCCACTTGCTGCTCGTGTTGGTGCAGCTGTCCCCGGCCAGCGGCCACCGCACCACTGGCCCCAGGGTAAGTGCGTCTGCCGGCAATGCGCCCACCTGCGCGGGGAGAGAGGTCTTTTGGCCGCTCTTCGACTGGAGGGGGAAGGGAGGTGACAGACCTTGTCCCCGACTCTACTGTCTAGTCCCTTGCGGGCCTCTTGGAAAAGTTGCTGAAGTAAAATTTCATTGCCTCTCCCCGCCCCCCGCCTTTTCTTGCAGTACCGACTCCCACGACCTGTCACCGGTGGGTTTTCTTTCCCGAACTTCTCCCGAGTCTTTTCCTTCAAGATCCCGCCCCAACACCAGGCGCCTCCTAGGTCGGTGGGAGCTCGGCCTTGGCTGGAAGCAGAGCTTCCCTATGGTGTCGCTGCACTGGTCCCCGCGCTGGCGTTCTTGGCAGGCGGAGGGTGTGTGTGTCTGTGTGTGTGTGTGTGGGGGGGGGATAACGGGGGGGGGGAGGCTACTCTGCCTAGAGAGTTTTAGGTTACCCGTGAGCCACACAACGACCCTGTGTTGTTGTTGTTTTAAAAAGCAATCGCTACTCGTAAAACCCACAGCAGATAATTTTAATGCCCCCTCGTGCCGTCCTGGCCCTGGAGGAGTGGCAGGGGTGGGGAGCTGTGGAGAAGTTGGGAGAGCTGCACAGTATTCCAGGATCTCCTCCCCTGGGTTGGATCGGTTGAACCTTGGTCTGACTGGAGTTTCTGAACCACACGAAATGTGCCAATTCTGTGCACAGGACGGATTGTCCAGGGCATTGTAAAACGGGAACCGGCAGCATTGTGTTCATTTCTGGTCTAGATTATTGCCCTCCCTGCCCCCTCCTATTGGTCTAATAAAAAATTTCACTGCCTTAAAAATGTATTTGTTAAACCACCTAGTGGTTCCTCTGGTAAAACATAAGGAAGGCAAGCTCTGGGCAAACATCAGAGGTAGTCAGATCAGAGCCTGGACCTCCGGGTAGCAGTTTGCCCGCACCCTGGGGGAACCTCCCTGGGAAAGTAGCTGGGACCTCTGAGCAAACAAGGTTGGCTTCTCAACCAAACTGTGCTTTCTTTCCTGGAGATCCTCTGGCCCCATTTCCTGGATGGCTAGCCCCATTACCACCTGTTCCCATAGCTGCTTCTTTATTCCTGGCTTTTGCTATGCGGGAATCATCTTTATAGCTGTCGTGCATGGAGGAAAAGCTTTGCAAAACCTGACTTAACTTAATGACTGCCCAGATGCTGGGCTGATTACATCTGAGCCCACCTATCACTGGGAGATCAGATTTGCAGCCACTTAGGAAAGAAAAGTGTTTGTCCCCGTGTTGGGCCGGCCCTTGCTTTTATGACCAGATGTGCAACAGCAGCAGTTAAAGTGTGGCAGATTAGATCCAGGGTGTGTCATAAATCCTCGACAGCATTCCCAAAGCTGGGGCAAGCCAGGGCTGCAGGAGCGACTTTTATGGATGCAGATGAGGATGCCTTTTAAATGAGGCTGATGGTTTGATATGAGGACTCGGAGCTCTTAAATTCTGAGGTCAGGCAAGAGAGAGCCACGGCGTTCCCTCCAATAATTAGGAACAGTCAAGACAGAGACGCAGACCAGAGCACCCCTAGCGCAATCTGGATGCCCGCCCACACGAGGGTCGAAAGGAGAGAGGCCCTCCGACAAATGGTGGGGGGGCTTGTTTGCTGCCGGGCATGTCTAACGTCTCAAGCCATATGGCTTTCCTTCCCTAACTCCTGGAACCGGAGAAAGCACCTTTTAGGAGCAAGCTAGGACTTCGGGGCAAACAGATTCTGACTAAGCTTCCCGACCACTTCTTTAGTTTGTTAATTTGACCAACGTGATGGAACATAAGCAGGACCTGTAAGTAGGTTTGCTTACACCCTAGCTCACTCCGTGTCAAACACACACACATTTAGTACATACTAAGGAGACATGGCTCTTTTTAAGAAAGACTTATTTATTATTTTTAGTTACATGTATATGTGTCTATCTGTAGGTGAATATGAGCCTGTGAGCGTAGGTGCCCTCAGAGGCCAGAGGCATCAGCTCCCCTGGAACTGGAGTTGTGAGAGACCCTACAGGGGTTCAGAGAACTGAACTTGGCCCTTCTGGAAGGGCAGCCAGTGCTTGTAACTACCGAGTCATCTTTTCAGACTGGAAGCAGCTCTCTTAAGCTTCTGGTTGTCTGGTTGCATTTATGGGCAACAGTAAGAGCCACCATTTATGAACATTTGGACTTGGTATTTTATACAATCTCTTAAGAACAAGAGGGGCAGTCTTTTTAGACCCACTGTAGAGTCAGGGAGGTGAAACACGGGGGCTTACTGCCTTGTTTGTTTCCACGTGATGTATGCATGGCTCTGGGAGGTTTTCATGGATCACATTGTATGCATGAACTATATTGTATTTTCCAGGTAAATGGAAAAATAGTTCCGTGAGAAAATTCTAAACCCCAATACGCCAGACAGGGTTGCAGAGGAATCTTTTCTATCTGTATTGATAAAGGTTATGTTTGCATTTCAACCCTGGCTCAGAAGATGCTGTGGCTTCTTGGTGGCTCCAGAAATGTGACTCTGGTTGAGGGCAGTGGAATCATAGGAAGAGCAGAGACATCTGGCTTGTTGAAGAATTCCCTCTGGGCACCCTGAGGTCTCCTCTCTTAATCTTTTGAGTGACAGAGGCTTAAGGATTGCCATCTTTTCCAGCTGGCTTTCTAGGAAACTGAGAACCTGCCCTTTCGCTTTAACTATCTGATTCACTAATTGAGCTCCCTTGAGGCCTAGACCCCCGTCCTTGCCCCCCTTTCTGCTTCCTGCCTTCCTTCATAAAATTCCTGACATTTGTTTGACTCTGGAAACCACCAGCTATCAAGTATCAGATTGGAGGTTGCTCGGTGGGAAGCACCTGATGCTTGGGTCTTGGAGGTCTGAAGAGCCACTTGGCTACCTGGGAAGCTGTGCAGGATTCTTCCAGCTATGGGGAAAAAGGGAGAGGCTGTCTCAGGCTGATAAAGTCTGAGTGATAGACAGGCCAAGTGAGCAGTCTTTGTTTAATCTTCTGTCTACCCTTGAAGATAGGGAATGGGAATGGGGCTGAGACTGAACCCCATCTTCTTCATCTGTGTATCCCCAGAGCTCAGTACAGGGCTGGCCACCTGGTAGCAGTCTGCTCCGTCAGTGTTTGTGGAGTGAAAACTAAAGAGAATGCCATGATCCTGGGTCTGTAGTGAGGAGCCCCGAGCTCCTCTGGTGTCTGAGTGTGACCAGAGCTAGGAGCATTTAAGAAGTGTGAGAAAGCCTGGGCAGTAGTGGTGCACATCTTTAATCCCAGCACTCAGGAGGCAGAGGCAGGTGGATCTCTGTGATCTGCAGAGTGAGTTCCAGGACAGCCAGGGCTACACAGAGAAACCTTGTCTCAAAATAACACCCCACCTAAAAATGTGAGAAATAGGAGACTATGCAAAAATCAAGGGGTGTGAGTCAGAAACTGAGTTTATAATTATTTTAAGTATATTCTTTGCTCCCTGCCTCCTCCATCAGGGTCTCTGCGAAGGCTTCTGCAATCCTTAACTTTTGAGTCCTTCGACAGTGAGCATCTTCTCCTTCCCAGCACTGTGCCCCCTCGGGCACTTCATGCCTGATCCTGTCTTAGAGAGCTTGCGAGTTCCTTGAGGAAGAATAGGGACTTGATTCATCTGTGAGCTGGTCAGACTGGAAAACACTCAGCTTGTGGGTATAGAGATGCGTTAGACTGTATGGTGATGTCCAGTCTGAGCCTCCTCCCCACTGTCATTTGAAATCATGTGACTTACACACTAGGCTTTCCGTTTTCAGGTTTTTGTTCTTTGCACAAGCAGTGATTGTAAGAATGAGGCAGAAGAGGCTGAGTGAGCATCTTAGATGGGAAATGAGCTTTAACTCTAATGTAAACATTTATTTCTCTCTCCCATCTATGTAAATGGAGACTGCGCTCTAGTTTCCTGGCCACCCAGACCTGAATAATTACACAGAAACTGTATTAATTACAACACTGGCCAATGGCTCAGGCATATTCCTAGCTAGCTCTTACATCTTAAATTAACCCATTTTTATTAATCGATGTGTCACCACTAATGGTAGTAAAGCATATTCACAGCATACAGAGGGGAATCCCACATCACATTTGCCAAAAGTAGAACAGCTACTGGGCTGTTTCTTCCCATTGGACTATCCTACCTCAATGTCTAGACTAGGTCTTGGCTCCACTTAGGTTTCCTTCCTGTAGTCCAACCCTCTCTTCCGTGTAGGAAAATTCACCCGAGATGCTGTGCAAGAACTTGATTTAAACATTTTGGTAGAGCTGATATCTGATACTTAAAGAAATCAAATGGAAAGGGTTGGGGGGGGGGGAATGTGCATTTAAGACGTGCTCGGCACCATAGACGGTTTGCTACCAGCTTGTCCCCTGAAGTCACGGGGTCACACTTGGTGTGGCCTAGCAGTTCTATTCCTAGGCATGCGTGCCTTAGAGAAACTTGGGCTGAGAAGGCAGCGACTGTGTGCCGCTGTGCTGTTATCCCCACGAGCTTGGAAGGAGTCCAGCTCCCCATTAGTGGGGAGACAGATGAGCAAACTGTGGTGAATTCACGCCGTGAAAAATTCTGCTCAGGCCAAGCATAGGAGCAATAGCAACAGGTAAGCTCTTGTCAGGAGATAGTTCAGGAAGTAACGTGCTTTGCTATGGAAATATGGGACTTGAGTCCAGATTCCCAGAATCCATATTAATTAGTCAGATTTGATAGTGTGTGTCTGTAATTCTGGTACTCCTATCAAGAGATGGGAGGTAGGCACAGGAGAATACCTAGAAACTTTTGGGATAGCTAGTGAGGCATCTGTAGTGGCAAAGCGACAAAGAGACCCTGTCCCTCAGAAGACAAGGTGGACTATGAGAACTGACAACTGAGATTGTTCTCTGACCTCAACATGTGCATCTGCACACACACGCAAGCACACACATGTACACATATACACACACAACAACAACCACACACACATTGTACATACGCACAAGAGATCAAAGTTGATTTCTCTTAGCAATGCAATATTAAATAAAAGAAACATACCAAAAGAGGCAGTGTGACATCTTTTGTAAATTTATAAATAACCGAAATTAAAAAAACCTTTAAAGAAATACCTGTAGCTACAAAAAAATATAGAAAATCAAGGTTTTTATATATACTGACTTGGGAGTCATGGGGTGAAGGGGTTAGATTGGGGGGATACGACATAATTGGCTTTGGTACTTTAGTGAGAGAGGGTGGGCTCCCAGCTCTTTGTCCGCTATTAAAGTTCTAATAGCCGATTAAGTAAAAAGTAAACACAAGCCCTGCACGAATCAAAGGGTGTCATGAACTAAGGGCTCTGATTAATTCAGTTCTTTGCATCCGAGGTCAAATGCTAGTTCTCAGGGTCGGGGGCTCTTTCCTCACTTCTGTTTCTCCTTCCTCTCCCAGATGTGTCCCTATCTAACATATTCCACGGGGACATGAGCAGAGCAGGCCCAGGTTCCAGCACAAATATGACATCAGTTGGCCCAGCCCAGAATAATGTTATTGTATTATTTATTTTTTAAAAGTGTAATTTTCTTTAGTAATTTATAAATTTATAGAAGACGTCACGCTGCCTCTTTCGGTGTGCCGGCGAGGACGGATGCTAACAACGAGTGTCTGTACCCTTAGCTCAGCCGAGTAGAGCCACCTACCAGCTGGTGTGGCTCTTGAGCTGCCTCTCTGAGTGCAGCGGAGGCCGAGGCCTGTTTCTCATTTGACTGGGGCCTTAGGTCCCACCTCCTCCCTTCTCTCCACTCTGCAGGGGCTGAGTTGGGTGTATAGCCCTGCATACATCAGGTACAGGGTGGCCTTTCTCTCCAGACCACATAGAGATTTATTGTTCAGGCGGCCAAGTTCTGGCATGGCTGCCAGTGGTGAGGCCTGGCAGTGTGGAAGGCCCCCTCCTTCTGTGTTTGTCACTGAGCTGTTTGCAAGAGGACAAGGGTTGAGTTGCTGATGAGAAATCGATCGGAGCTGCTGTGAAGCCTGCCAAACAGGGTTAGCATTGTGCACAGGCCGTGCTTTGCACAGCTGTGAGTCACCAGGGGGATGAGAGAATTGGGTCTCTACGGACTCTTCCAGTCGTTTCCATGAAGACCCGAGCCTCACAGGTCATTCTAGAGGAGAATTGGCTTTTCCTTCGCTCTGACATCATTCCACACTCAATTGCTAGATCACAAAATAATCTTCCCTGTGGCCACTGCCTTAGCTTGTTAGGTCTGGAGCTCTGTGGACTTCCTAGTATTGCTTTGGTTGGTTTACTCCTCCCTTTTGGGGGCCCAGTGTGGGGCACCCTGCACTCAGCAGAGAAGGCAGCTCTGATCTTAGCAGAGCTTTCCCCCAGTTAGCCAGGCAATTTGTCAGGTGACTTGAAACGTGACAGATACCTCATAGCTGCGAGCAAGCTTGCCCCTCTGATAAAATCAGCTTATAGGTAGAAGATAAGATTCCACAAGGTTGATATTCTCGAAGGTTCTGGCAGTGGGAAACCCAGGGGCTATCTTGCATGTGTGTACACACATACGTGCAAGTGAAAGTGGAAGCCGGAGGACAACCTTGGGTTCATCTTTGTTTTTAAGGGTCATTCACTAGTCTGGAACTTGTCAAATGGGTTTGGCTGGCCAGCCTGGGAGGCCCAGGAATCCTCCTGCCTCTGCCTTCCCAATGCTGGGGTTACAAGCCATCATCATACTAGTTTTTTTTTTTTTTTAAATGTAGATTCTGAGCATCAAATTCAGGCCCTGGCTTGCAAGGCAAACTGGTAGGAATTGAATAACCTACTCAGCCCTGGGTGAATGGTCACTTTTAGTCTAGACAAGCATCTCTCCAGGTCAGAGCCTAAGGTTTAAACTAATTGCTGCAGCTAGTAGTTTATTTATTCATTACTTATTATGTATCTGTTCTCGAATCCCTGGCACGGGGGAAGGAAGTAAAAGCGGGAAATATGCAAATGAGGTACTGAGTGTTGTGAAAGGACAGAGCCATCAGCCAGCTCACAAGCAATGATGGAGGTGCTGTCCGATAGAATGGGGGTCTGATGTTAGCCACACCGACAACAGCCATTACCCACCGGAAATGTGCATGATAGACCCAAGGGACGGAAGGATTGTCGATTAGCATATAATAATTACACATAACGAACTTCATTTTGACATGTGCATACATGTATATAATGCGTTGCGATCATATTTACACCACCGTAACCTTCTCTTGCACCCCCTCCACTCCTGTGGACCCTATTCCTCTTCCCCACTTTCCACAGTCACCCCCTCCCCTCCCCTTCTCTCACTGCACCCACTGATTTTAATTCAGTATTGGCTGAGAGGAGTCGCTTATATAGGTGCATGGGTGGCGATTATTTACAGAACCCTGGGTACCTTACCAGTGGTTACACCCTGAAGAAACAGTCTTAGGCTCCTCCAGCCGCCATCAGGGGCATGGTATTTATATCTGTGGGGTGTGTTTGGTGCCTTACCGTCCTTTCCCCATTCCATGCCAGAATGTTGCTGGGCCTTGGTGTTGTGTGGGTAATCACAACCGCTGAGAGCTCAAGAAGGCAATGGCTGCGTCATGCCCAGATGAAAGTGATCTGCCACACTCTTCCCCATCCCCGGCTCCCCCTTCTCCTCAATAGTCCATGAGTCCTGGATGGGGGGGGGGCGGAGAGACATAGAAGTTGGTTTTTGAAGCTGGGTCTCTTGTAACTCAAGCTTTTCATGAGTGCCCTATGTATCTGAGGCCAGCCTCGAAGTCCTGAGCTACACTTCTTTACCCCAAGTGCTGGAGCTGCAGGCGTGCAACCACTATGCTTGGTTCAAAAATTTATTTTCTTGCCCCTTTCAGCTTCTGGGAACTGCTCACAGTCCTTAGTTCATGGTTCCTTCCACCTTCAAAGTCAGCAGCGAAGGTCAAGTTTTTCTCCCCTGGGCTGTCTCCCTCATCTGCTGTCTCTTGTTGTTTAAGGAAGGACCTTGTGATAGCACCAGCTCTTCCTGGATGGTACAGACTAATTTTTGGGTTACCCAATGAGCAACTGTGATTCTCTGGCACATGACATAGTCGTATGAGCGATAGAACATAGGCATCTTGGGTGGGGCTTGTTCTGCCTGCCACGTTCATTAGGGGTCCAGTATGACTGCCAGGCCACGGAAAGCATGCGACAAATGAGGTTGTTATTGTGTTCTGTGTCTGCAGTCTCTTATGGTAAAGTTGCTTAATTTTTTTTATGGACTCTGCCTTGCCCAAGAGCAGGTGCTTAGTGAATGTTTATTGAATAATGGAATTTTCAATAAATGCAGATGGTTTCTTTCGTTATAAAGATATACTGGACAATTAAAAAAGAAAGTAAAATGCCAACCAGAATATATGACTGTCTTTGTGCAGAAAGAAGAAAGTCAGTTCACGTAAGAGTCAGAGGGCTGTGCTTTGCCGGAAGTGGGGCTATCATGGGGAAGTTCAGCACGTGCGTGCGATGCATCTTAGCAACCATTAAACCAGGTTCATGTACAGGGAACATCTTCCAATCCTACAGGAACCTAATACAAGTTAAAGCAGGTCTGTGCATGAGATGGTAGTGCCACTTCTCTAGACCCTCTGCCCAGGGTTGCCTTTGTTTTCTCAGGAGGCTGTCTACCTTCAGGAGTGTTCAAACCTGTAGTCTCTCTTCCCACCACAGCTGCTGGCCACCTTCCTGCTGTTCCCCCCACCCCAAACCCCTGAGCTCATGGCAGGTGCAGCAGCTGCTTCCTCGTCCCTCAAATGCCTTGTGGCAAATCTCAGTCCAGGCTGATTCATGGATAACCTGCAAATTTAGTCTACATCATTGTTGGCTGTGCCCATGGCAGGTCTGCATTTTAAGGCTAGGAGCTATTAGCACCAGGCCTCCTGCTCATTTTGAGCAGGCTTTGAACCCCTCTAATTTAAAGGGGCATTTTCAATTAACCTCAGCAGGACATGACTATAAAAATTATTTATTGCTACTGGTGGGAATATAAATTAGTACGGTCACTTTGTAGAATTACGGTTGAAGTTGCACACACTTCTTGACCTTGTAACTCTACCCTGTTATATGCCCTAGAGAAATGCTCTTAGACTCTATGAAGAGATGTGTTCAAGGATGCTCATAATAGCATTTGGTGATAGGAAAACATTGGAAACTACCTAAATGACTATCAACAAAAGAATATAACCAAATAATGGACTATTACATAGCACCAGACATGATGATTTAATGATTAAATTGATTAATTTCATTATTAAAAAGGAGCATGAACAAAGGAGCATTGAGGAAGAATACATAGGCCAGGCTACTATTTATATGAAGGTTATTAAAGTTAAGGATATGCAAAAGCCACACATTGTTTAAGGGTACAAATAAGTGTGAAAATGTATGAGAAAATTAAAGAAAATTATAACACAAAGATCATATTCCTGGATCCCTAGGGTAGAGGGTGAGGATAGAGAAGAATTCATTGGAGGGACATAGGAGACTTTTAAGGAATTTATATTTTTTGTTTGTTTGTAACTGGGTTATAAGTACATGGGCTTTAAAGTCCCTTTGTATATGTTCAATAACACATAAGAAAGTTAAAAAAAGATTGCAATGCATTTAGATCGACCACAATAGAGTTTGTTTTGATACTGAATAAAAAGCTTAGAAATATATATACTTTTTGCCTGTGCCTTATGTGTGTGTTTGTAGGAGAATGTGTGCCACAGTGTGCATGGGGAAACATGACAGTCTTGGGTGGTGGCTTTTTCTCCCCCACTCGAGACAGTCTCTTACTGCTTACCACTGTGTTAATCTCATCTTGCTGTAGGAGCACTGGGATTCCAGGTTCACCAGCTCTATCTAGGCTGCTTTTTACTCAGGTCCTCATCTGTAGTTGCCAAGTGAGCATCTCTCTGCTCCACAATGAGGTTCAAGAACAAAAGAAAGGGTTGCTTCTTTGAGGGACCTGCTGCTAACAGGTGGGGAGCATGCCTCTTCTCTCTTCAGATATATATATATATATATATATATATATATATATATATATATGAAACAAAAAAGTTTCTCTGATAAATGGAAAGAACCCAAAGACAAAGCCTGAGTCTATTCTTTACCAAAGTTCTAATGCTATTACCAGGACAACCAGCTTACCAATTCACACTTTTTACATAAAGTTTCCCAAAAACCAACCTTCCCAAAATGCTTACAACTGACATGACATACCTTCTTTTCAAATGCTTCTGGGAAATTTTGAAACACAAGCCAGGCACATTCCACAGGGTTGCAATAAGGAGTTTAGTACACAGAAAAATACTACTTAAATATAAACATTAATAAATGGACCATGAATAACATACTGATGGTTGTTGATGCAGTCCAAGTCTTAAAAAACTTATTCATTCTAATTTCTCTGATCACCAATATTGCAATAATAATAATAATAATAATAATAATAATAATTATTCCTATACTTATAAGAATCAGACTTGCATTCAGACAAATGGTGAATAATTTTTATTTGGGTCTTTCTTTACTGTCACTATTTGAAAGGATTAAACGAATAGTAGTTATGGTCTTGTAGGAGGAATTGTGTCACTGTATGTGAGCTTTGAGGTTTTAAAAGCCCATGCAAGGCCACGCCCTCTCGCTCCATCCCATTCCCCACCCCACCCCACCCTCCCATCACGACCCCCTCCTGGAGGATCAGGATGGTTAATACCATGCCTGCCTGTGTGCTGCCACGCCCCCTGCCATGATGGTAATGGACTAAGCCTCTGAAACTGTAAGCAAGTCCCCAATTAGATGCTCTCTTTCCTAAGAGTTGCCTTGAGCATGGTGTCTCTTCACAGCAACAGGACACTTACATTAAACTGTTATCTGTTGTTGTTTTTCTGAAACTCAAATTTAACTGGACATATTGGATTTTCACTTGCTAACTTTGAAATTCCTAAACTAGTTGCCTTAAGTTTGAAGGAAAAAAAAAAAGACTTCTTCTTAATCACCCAGAGAGAGCTAAAGAGGCTGGAGTGAGCAGGGAGGGACGCCATACTGCAAGGCTAAGGCACCTGCCCAGAGCTCTGGGGAGGAGGTGTGGTCTCAGAGCCTCAGGCAGGGGAAGAGGGAGGAGGCCAGCAGATGTGGGGAAAGGGTTTGAGTTTGGATGTACATTCCTTCTGAAGAGAGAAGAGGCATGCTCCCCACCTGTTAGCAGCAGGTCCCTCAAAGAAGCAACCCTTTCTTTTGTTCTTGAACCTCATTGTGGAGCAGAGAGATGCTCACTTGGCAACTACAGATGAGGACCTGAGTAAAAAGCAGCCTAGATAGAGCTGGTGAACCTGGAATCCCAGTGCTCCTACAGCAAGATGAGATGGACATAGCGGTAAGCAGTAAGAGAGTGTCATATATATATGTATGTATGTATATATATTTTATATTGATTTTTATTGAGCTCTACATTTTTCTTTGCTCCCCCCTGCCTCTCCCCTCTCCTTCTACCCTCCCCCAAGATTCTCATGCTCCCAATTTACTCAGGAGATACTGTCTTTTTCTATTTCTCATGTAGATTAGATCTATGTATGTCTCTCTTAGGGTCCTCATTATTGTCTAGGTTCTCTGGGATTATGATTTGTAGGCTGGTTTTCTTTGCTTTATGTTAAAAAACCCCCTATGAGTGAGTACATGTGATAAATATCTTTCCATTTCTGGGTTACCTCACTCAAAATGATGTTTTCTAGCTCCATTCATTTGTCTGCAAATTTCAAGATGTCACTTTTTTCTGCTGTGTAGTACTCCATTGTGTAAATGTACCACATTTTCCTTGTCCATTCTTCGGTAGAGGGGCACGTAGGTTGTTTCCAGGTTCTGGCTATGACAAACAAAGCTGCTATGAACATAGTTGAGCACATGTTCTTGTGGCATAGTTGAGCATCTTTTGGATATATACCCAAAAGTGGTATTGTTGGGTCTTGAGGAAGGTTGTTTTCCAATTTTCTAGAAATCACCACACTGATATCCAAAGAGGATGTACCAGCTTGAATTCCCACCAGCAATGCAGGAGTGTTCCCTTTTCCCCACAACCTCTCCAGCATAAGTTGTCATCAGTGTTTTTGATCTTGGCCATTCTTTTAGGTGTAAGATGGAATCTCAGAGTTGTTTTGATTTGCATTTCTCTGATGATTAAGGATGTTGAACATTTCCTTAAGTGTCTTTCAGCCATTTTAGAATCCTCTGTTGAGAGTTCTCTGTTTAGATCAGTACTCCATTTTATTTTTATTGGATTACTTGTACTTTTGATGACCAATTTCTTGAGTTCTTTGTATATTTTGGAGATCAGACCTCTGTCTAATGTGGGGTTGGTGAAGATCTTTTCCCATTCTTTAAGTCTGTTGTTTTGTCTTGTTGACCATGTCCTTTGTTTCACAGAAGCTTTTCAATTTCAGGAGGTCCCATTTATTAATGAGAAACTTATTTTTTAAACTGTCAAGGAAATATCTAAGTGCACATCCAGAGGGTAGTGTGATGACTTCCCATGGAATGCCACCCAGCTTCAGTGATGAACAGCTCAGGGTCAGTCTCCTTTTGTCCGTCATCTTCCTAGTCCCCAGTTCTGATTATTCTGAAGTGAATTTGACATCAGCAAACGTTGTCACTGACTGGATGGCCCAGGGCACCCCACTCCAAAGTGCTCTGTTTCTAACTCTGACTCTCAGTGGACTGGTCAGATGAACTCACATTCCTGTTACCATATTGTCTATTTATGATGAGCTGGTTGGGGTGTGAGACCCACAGGAAGGGATGCTTGCATTACCTTTAAAAGACTGGGATGGACCAACAAAAATCTAATACAGAGGCAGATCACAGCCAAAGAGTATTAACAGTTCTTTAGTATAATCTAAATAATCAGAGTTCAGATCTTGAACATTATCTCAAAACTTTTTTTTTTTTCTGTTTGCTTCATTCAGGATCTGAATTAGTGCCACATGTTGGGCTCCGAGGCTCCGTCTTTTAAATTTTGTTTGATCTCTGGGTTCTTCCCTGACTCCTTCCTTCCTCCGTAACTTGTTTGGTTGAATAGAGAATCGTTTCACCTTAGATTTCCTGTTTCCATTTAACTCTGTTTTGTATCTGTTTGTCTCATTATTACTTTTGATTTTTTTTTGGAGTCAGAGTCTTGCCATGTAGCCCTGGTCCTGTGTGCATGGCAGGCTGCTCTCTATTGTCTGTGATCCTCCTGCCTCATCATCCAACAGGGCTGGGACTGCAGGTGTGAGCCGCCACATCCAGCTTCCCATTGGGTTTTAAATATGGCCCCTCTGTCCTTTATGCTCCTTGTAAAATCTGTAGGCTTAATTAGATACAAACGGATATGTGTTTGGGGGA
The DNA here is from genome assembly GCF_018167655.1 of Microtus oregoni. NCBI lineage: Eukaryota > Metazoa > Chordata > Mammalia > Rodentia > Cricetidae > Microtus > Microtus oregoni. The sequence continues at coordinate 16,366,261 of NW_024543068.1, read as the reverse complement.
ATGGGTGTGCACTTCCACCAGGAGGCGTGTAATGCCCGCGACAGACATACCTGTGCCACCCACTGTCATGGAGAGACCTGCTGTTAGCGACCTTTAGAGTTATTGGAACGACTCTACAGAAAAGGGTCTCTGGTTTTGTGTGTTTCTGCTGTGGCTCTGGCATTATTGTGGAGGGACGGGAGGAGGGGTGAGGCTGGGTGCCATGATTCCCTTCTTAGTGGCCTAGATGGGCAGGCTGGACGTGACTGCAGAACTGCAGGAGGGGAGCTCTGCCCCAAGGCTGGCCCTGGGAAGGACGCTTCCTGAGTTCTGGTTGAAGCTGAGAGAGCATGAGGAAGTGCGCTGCTGGGTTCTCTTTTGTGAACATGGAGGACTCCAAGGTATGACTAGACCCACTTGTGAGACCTTGGGTTGGTTTGTGGGAATTCATGTTCCAAGAGACAGACAATATCTTTTGGAGCTGTCTTAGACAGTAAAGGTGTGGTGGGCTGAACTGTGACTCCTGCAAGTCCCCTGAAGCCTAATCCCCCAGTATCAGAATGTAAATATATTTAGAAATAGGGCCTGCTAACTTAATTTTTAATTTTAAATTCATAGTTTAATATTATGCTATATAAAGAAACATGACATATTACTACACTAATAGAAGAATATTCTTGCAATGTTAATATCTTTATGTAGTAGTGAAAATAAATCTTAGTATAATAAAATTTAAAAATGACAGAGAAACTTAGCCAAGTTAATTATAATAAAATAGGGCCCTTACAAAGGTACGCAAGGTAAGCTGGATTGTTTAGCCAGATCCTCCTTTAATCTGACTGGAGTCCTTATACAAATGGGTTCGTGTCTGGGCATGTCACTCAGTTGGTGGAGTGCTTGTCCAGCTGTAGCTGGATCCTTAGGAGTGAAGGCGGGTGCCTATGATCCCAGTACTCAGATGGAGGATCTGAACTTCAAGGTCACCTTGGCTGTATCAAGTTCTAGGCCATTCTGGGATACAGGAGGAGGAGGAGGAAGAGAAGGAGGTGACTCGTGGAGAGACACCAGGGCCATAGAAACCCTGCAACGGGGTAGTCAATGAGCAGCTGTCTGTAAGCAAAGGAGAGAAGTGTCCGGAAGCCAACCCTGCCAGAACCTTGATCTTGGATTTCCAGCATCCAGCGCTGAGGGGAAATGGTTTTCTGTTGCTAGTCGCCCAGGCTATGGCCTTTTGTTCTGGCAGCGCTAGCTGCCCAGCACAGGGCTTTAAGACTTGTTTACTTCAGCGGTTCCAGAGTGATATTGAATACTTTCTCTCCCTCCTCCCTGCCTCCCTGGAGCCCACTTTATCCCGAATCTAGCATTTCCCATGGCTGCTGGTCATGGTGAGGGAGTGAAAGGGATACCGAGGCCACAAGCACAGGGCACATTGGGGTCTCCATAAAATGTAAAGACCTGTGAGTGGGGAGGGTGGGGGGAACGGCGTTGGACATTGGCGGTCAGAGCCAGCAAAAGGGTTGTATTCAAGTGTGACCAGTGCCTTCACCAACTGAATGCAGGTCAAATGACCTCCAAGGTTAGTCCCAGGGTAGACATTTCAAGAGGTAACAGGGAAAAAAAATGTACAAAGACTTTGAAAGCTTTCAGAGTACAATAGATGGGTCATGTGAAGACTATTCCCGAAGTTCTGGAACAAGGAAATCGTGATCATGTAAGCCCACAATTGGAGGAGTCTCCTGGATACTTTCCTCTTTGGCACGAGGCTGAGGACCCTCTTGACACTCACAGCTAGCTAGGGGCAGATCACAGGACTGTTACCCCCACCCCCACACCCCATTGCTCTGTCCACAACTTTTCCATTCAAAGATGCCCTGGAACACTTAGAAAGTGGATGAGTTCCAAGAGGAGGAAATAGCTTGAATTTTTATAGGATATTGTGTTTCTGGGTTGCCCTTGGCCAGTCCAGCCGTTTCCAGCAGTGGGGAGGAGACAGGTGGCCCAAGCCTCAGGCCACAGGGACTCTTCACCTTCTCTGCCGCCTGGCTCCAGAGGCACGCACTTTCAGTATTCTTGCCTCTGTCAGAGGGCACAGCTGCTGGTTTCTGCAAACATTGTGGGGGAGGAGTAGGTTCAGTCCGGGGTAGCTGGGTCAAGGGGCCAGCAACGCAATTTGAACAAGGAAAAGTGGATCTGGGTATCACGCTCATCGAGGTTGTTCACAGCCCAGAGGTGGCTGTGACAGGCCCCAGGGACTGTGCTGGGGGACTCTTCCCGCCTCTCTGGCAATGACTTCAGAAAACCTTAACGTCAGGGACTGAATAGCGAGATTCATTGCTTTCACCCTTCTCGTCTTCTCCCTGCCTCTGAAGACCACAGGCACCTTCTTGGTAGCATAATGTTAAACTTTCTCCCACTGAGGCAGAGGTAGACTTACAGCCCCATCCCATGCGTCTCTTCTTCTGTGGCTAATGACAGGTGGATCTTCTTTTCTTAAAGCTGTCTTGACAGGGAAAAGGAAATGTCCCTTTGGTCTCATGCTGGGTGTCACGGTGGCCCAAGCCTCTGCTCTTGGCTTGGCTACCCACTTCCCAGTCCCTCAGAAGACACTGGGGCAGAGTGCATTGAGGCCAAAGTGACCCGAGATGAATTCGGTCACAGCTGTGCTGTTTTTCAGTGGTGTGCTTTTGGGTGAACTAACAGAACTGAAGTCTGCCCCACCTTCCTTGTCTGTACGTGGAAGATATTACTAACTTCATTGGGTCATTGTGTGATGTGAGATTCCCTCTGTATGCTGTGAATACCATTGGTTAATAAAGAAACTGTCTGAGGCCTGCACAGGAAATAGAGGTAGGTGGGGAAAGCTAAACTGAATGCTGGAAGAAAGGAGACAGAGTCAGAGAAGCCATGGAGTCTCTGCCCAAGACAAACACTTTGCTGGTAGGCCATGACCTCGTGGTGATGCACAGATTAATAGAGATGGGTTAAACAGAAAAGGGGAGGTGATGTGGGATTCCCCTCTGTATGCTGTGAGTATCATTGGTTAATAAAGGAATTGCTTTGGGCCTATGGCAGAGCTATAGGGGAACAGAGCTAGGTGGGGAAAACTAAATTGAATGCTGGGAGGAAGAAGGCAGAGTCAGGGAGAAGCGATGTAGCTCTGCCAGAGATAGATATCAGGACTTTTCCTAGTAAACCACAGCTTCGTGGTGATAAACAGATTAATAGAAATGGGTAAAATTAATATGTAAGAGTTAGCCAATAAGAAACTAGAGCTAATGGGCCAAACAATGACTTAAATAATATAGTCTGTACGTGATCATTTTGGGGGCCGAGCAGCCGGGAACCAACAAACAGCTTCTCACAACAATTGTGAACTCAAATGAAGTTATGGCTGGACACTCAGGAAGTATTAATTATTCATAAAAATGATGGATGAAACAAAAACATGAATGATTCTCATAAAAACTCTGTAGAATTTGTTTCCTTTTGTTTCCTGTCTCTCAGAAATATATAATCTGTGGCTCTGTTATCTTCTGCTTAAAACAAACCCGTGTGGGTATGTGTGCGTGTGTGCACGGGCATGTGAGATAAATAAAATTCTTCCCCTTTCTTTGCCTTAGACAGTTTAGGATGTCTTCTTAGATGGAAATCAGTGGAAAAAGGATGCCCCTCAGTGTGGTCTTCCTCCACAGGGAGCGTGGCTGTCTTTTCCTTTGGCAAGTAAACACCCCGTCCTTACCAATGTCATATTTCATTTTTTATGTTCCCTGGCTTCACAGGTTGTTTCCCCGAATTCAGAGTCTGAAAGCAACTGGTGGAGTGGTGGCTACCTTGTTATTTTCTAGGTCTGGGAGGCAGGCTGCTTTTCCAAAGTCTTGTCAATTGATGTACCCTCCTGGTAACTTCCTAGGTTTGGAGATATGGCTGGTGACCACCCAATGCACTCCCAGTTCTGGTCCAAGAAAATTCGGGGGAGCTGGATAGAGGAGCAGGGCCTGCTGCCCACTTTCCCTCCTCCTTGCTCTCCAGCAAGTCTGTCCTCTCCTGGGGGTTAGGATGCTGCTGCAACAGCAGGGCCTCCAGGCTGCTATCTGGGATGTTTGCAGACATACACTGCTTCTGGAAGTTTATGACGTCTTGTAGCAAGAGTTCCAAAAAAAAATGTGGCTGTGCCAGCTAGACCCACTTTCTTTACTTTCTAGAAACTTTTACTTGAGTGCGTACCATTGCCACTGAAGATGATTATTCTAAGCAGATAATATCTTTTGTTTGTTACTATTTCCTGTTTATTCTTGTTCGATGTTCTTTTTTTTTGGTATTTGTTTTTCTCTACTCTTTCTCTGGTCTATGTGTTTCTACTTGAATATTTTATGTGATTTGTTTTGTCTGTGTGTGCATGTGTGTGTGGAGCTCAGTGGTCAACGTCCTGGGGTCTTTTTCACTTACTTCCCCACCTTGTGTTTTCGAGAAGAGTCTCTCACCGAAACAGGCCTCCTGAATGACCAGCCTGGCTGGACAGCCGTCTCTGGAGACCCTTCAGTCTCTGTCCCCTCAGTACTGGATGACCGGCTGGCACCACTACACCTGACTTTTAATGGGATTCAAACTCGAGACCTCATGCTTGCCCCAGAAGCATTTTTACCAGCTGAGCCATCTCTCAAAGCTCTCCCCTGCCTCCTTTTTCCCTCCCGTTTTTTCCTTGGCCCCAGTGTGGAACCCAGGGCAGTGCACATGCTCATAGTTTCTCCTCTCCAAAAGTCTTGTTATGGAAGAATGTGCCTAGACCTTCCAAAGGGTTACTTCTCCTCTCTCTGCTGGAAATACAAGGGAATTTTTTTTATGTGACACCATTCTGAGAGCCCTGTAAGGCTCCTGGAGGCAAAAACCAAACCAAACCGACCCACTGAGGGGTAGACATCCTCTTTAGCCTATGTCTCTGGAGTTTTAAATTCTGGGCCTGTCCACACAGAGCCTCTAGCAAGTGGTCCATTAGTTTAGGTTTTCCTACCACACTGGCTCCCGTGCAGGTCTCTGCCCTGTGAGCCGAGATTCTCTCTACCTGCCTGTCTCTCCAGTTGAGAGGCTAGTGGTTCACCCTGAGACTGCCTTTCTTCGGAAGATCTAAGAAGAGTTGCTGGGTTTCATTCAGATTCTTCCTGGATGCTGGGATGAGTGGAGACCTCTCATCTCCACTGTCATGGTCTCCATGCTCACCATGTTGATCCAAACACACACACACACACACACACACACACACACACACACACACTTGGCGCTCAGCAGTGAACCTCAGAGATGTCTTCCCAGTTGCTGCTCAGGGCTGTGCTTTGCAAAGGTTGTCAGTGTGGAGGGAGGTAAGGAGTGATGGGAAGACTGGCTGCTCCTAGCGCCAGCCAAAGCTGCCACCCAACTCCGTTGCTCTGGGCTGGGGAGGGTGGACAGAGACTGTGATCAACTTATTTTCTTCACGTTGAAGCACAAAGCTGGGGTTTCCTGCTGTCTGAACCAGACTCTGCCAACATCTATTGAGCCAGTGTGATGACACTGGCTTGGTTCTTATGTTGTAGGTGTCTATGTAAGCCCCTCACAGGCTAAGTCATTTCATTATGACCACCAACCTTATGAGGAGGCTTTGTGATTATCCCTGTTTTAGAGATGAGGAAACTGAGGCACCGAAAGCTTCAATATTCTGAGGTGTTCACTTTCAGTGTCTCTGTAGGTGTCCACTTATAACTCAATAACACGAGGAAAGCATAAAGAGGCTGAGCCTGTTTTACTCCCTTTGTGTTCCACAAGACACTGAACCGCAGAGAACAGTGCGCCCATAGCCTGTGTTCACCGTTACCGATGAGACACAGGACGGCAATCTCAGTGGCTCAGTCCTTCACAGACTCTGTAGCCACGTCAGCCTGTAGCTGGACACCTTTAGCAAAATCTTGACCCTGTTTCCAGGGAGCTGAAATAACACTTGTGGGTCTTAGGATACCTTTCACAGAGGGTGTTTGCCAAAGGGCAGTCTAACTCTGCAGGGTGAGAAAAGTGAACGTCTCTAAAGTTCCACAGGCGGTTCTTAGGCAAACATCAGCCTAAGACCTGCTTCAGGCTAAAATGGCAGAAGGGAATAACATCTACCAGGCAAGGCCTGTGGCCCATGGCCTGGGCAAATGTGGTTTGAAGGAACGCAAACAATGACGCATTTCATTTGTTCTTAGCTGGGCATGGTGGCGCACACCTTCAATCCCAGCACTCAGAAGGCAGAGGCAGGTGGATCTCTGAGTTAGAGGCTAGCGGGTATATATAGTCCCAGGGCAGCTAAGGCTACACAGAGAAACCCTGTCTTGAAAAATGAAACAAAGCCCCCCAAATTTCATCTGTTCCTGCCAGTAACTACTTACACGCACCCAGACAAACCCCTGGGAGAGGAGCCTCTGCTGATGTCTGCCTCTGTCCCCAGATCTTACGCTCATAGAGGAGCACCTTGCTTGTGGGCCAGAACTAATCAGTTTCAGAGAGAAAGATTTAGTGTGGTTCATGGCTGTAGAGTTGCAGCCTTGACTGAGCAGATCTGTTGCTTCTGGACTCTGAAGGGAATGGTGGATGGCACTGGGAAACCATGTGGAGCAGCAGACAGCTTACCTCATGGAAGAAAAAGAGGAAAAGAAAAGAGCCGGGGTTCCTCAATCTCCTTCAAGGCCACTCCTCCAAAGAGGTCTGACTTCCTAATACCATGCCGGGGACCAAACCTTTAACACATGGACCTAAATAGGAACCTCACCCCAACATTTAGCATGCCCAGACCTGAAGATAAGCTACAGTATATGGGTCAGCAACAGCCCAAGAGGCAGCAGAGAGATGGATGGGTTTGATTGCTTAGGTCCATGCTCCCCCGACAGTCTGCCTCAGGACCTGAGAGCTTTGGACTCAAAAAGTACAGCGATAATTAGGATGGGGGCTGGGACTCATTTGCTCATTCTTTCAGGTTCTGTTGTTGTTGTGGGGGAGGGCCACATTTCTGCAGGTTATACTGTAGCATTTTTGGGGATGCAAACATTTGGGGAGGTGGTGAGGAAATACACTACCTTACTGCAAGCACAGATCTCCATCGTTCTCCCTCACTGTCAGCACAGGCGCCTCCACACAGTCGTCTGAGTTGTCCTATAACGGAGCTGCGGAGCTGCGGTAGGCCAGGGGGAAGTGGTGTTTGCTCTCTCTCCTCTAGGAAAACCACGGATTAAAAGACAAAGCATCCTGATTCCGTTTAGGGTGGGGCGCCTGCGGAAGCCACTTGACAAATGTCTGAGAAAGGCCGCCTTCCGCCAGGCAGGAGGGTTGTGTAAGTGGGTGTTGCAAAAGGCTTTGTTCTGTGTCTTTGTTTCCATATAACATGACGAGTTATACGGTGATGCACATGCCACCCTGCTGGGTAACTGGGACTTGTCAGCTGGCAGAGTTGCATGAGGCATTAGGAGAGGGAAGTTGAAGGCCTTCTGTGGTGGCTTTCGCCCTGTCACCATCTGAGAGCTCTATTGTAGGAAGCATCTGTTGATTTGGCCTACTGAGCGTCTCTTTTTCTCTCTCCTTCAGGGAACACCCTTCTTCCCTCAGCTTGAGTCCCCATTGCTTCAGTGGACATACCCCAGCTCCCAGTTCCGGTGATCCAGGCTGGGTCAAGTAGTGTCTAGGTCAAGGATGGTCATGTGACACAATGTGAGGCATTGGATTTAATCCTGGGACTTTTCATTGAAACCTTTGGGAGAAAGAAGCCGTGGGATTATTACACACTGAAAAGAGAGGTCGGGAGTGGTTGGTGGTCGGTTTGTCACTAGGAAGCAATACCCTTCCTTGGCATAAAGCTAACCCGGCAAAGCAAAGCCGCAAGAGAAAAGAGAAACTTTCTAATCACATATTGTGAGCCCCTGGCCTCAGCTATGCCTAAGACTCCTTTGAATTTCTCATTTATATGGAGCAGTGACTTCCTGTGGAAGTTAAACAAGGCACCTTTTGTCAAGAGGTGACACCTATTTCTCCATTTCTGGGTCCTAATCACTGGACCTCCAGGGAAGAGGGTTATTTCTCCACCTCTGAATTTGAGCTGTCTTCATGATGTGTGGATTCCACTCCTAACAATGGTGAGAGTAACTTACACATAACGGTGTAGATTATGGAGACCCAGCCTCAAAGGTCTTCCTGCTTCTGCCTTCACCCTCTTTGTTCTCGTCCCTGAGACGAGATCAGGAAAGCCAATGTAGCCAATGTAGCCTGCTGGAGCAGGGAGGACCCGGTGGAGGAGAGCTGCAGCCCCCAGCCACTGTTTGTATCAGCTGCTATACATGTTGGAGAAGTCATCATGGACTCCTGGTCTTACCGACTCTCTGGTTGAATGCAGTTGCATTGGCGAGCCCAGATGGACCAGCGCATGTTCCACCCCGTCAACTCTGGGAACCAGAGTTGCTATTTTAACCCAATGGTCTTGAGTGGTGCATTGCATACCAATGAGTAACTAATGTACTTCCTTTTCTTTCTTTCTTTATTTTTTTTGTGGTGTAAGTCACTTTGATTTTTCTATTTGGTCATTTGTAACAGTGTTCTGACTGTAGTAGTAAATTGAACCCCAAGATGTGCTTTTGTAAACTTATTTTGGTCTCTGAATGAAACCAGCTGCCTTGAGAACATGTGTGCATGCGTGTGCATGCACGTGTGTGTGTGTGTGTGTGTATTTAGTAGAATCCCTTTCTTGTTTATAACTGTACAACTCATCTTATCGACAATGCCACAGTCTCTGGGAGTGTGTACTTCTCTAGTGCATGCTCCCGAGGGACACTACTCAACTTTTTCTACTGCTCACTAATGGGATTTACTCTATGGCATTCCTCCACTTCATTGGTAGATTCTTTTTGTAGGCTTCCACCCCGCAGAGTTCATTTCTGAGTTGCCTGATCTATCCTAGATGCAGTGAGATCACATGGGCTCGTGAGTTACACATTAATGGTCTTAAAGCCTAACTCTGTCACCTGCTAGCTGAAGGCCTGCTATATACCATTTAACCTGCAGAAGCCTTTTGCTTCCTTCTAGAAAAAATGGTGATATTTCTTGATGGGGTTTTGGTAAACAACTCATCAGATAAGCAGAGGGAAGACCTGGTAGGCAATGCTGGTGGCCTAAGTTTAATTGCGTTCTTTCAACGTTGTTTCTCTTGAAGTAGGATAGAAACCTACTATTTTAAAATTTTTATTAAATTCTTTGTGTGTGTGTGTGTGTGTGTGTGTGTGTGAGTGAGTGATAGCACAATGTGGATGTCAGAGGACAACTTGCAGGAGTTAATTCTTTCCTTCTATCACATGAACTCAATGTCATGCTTGGTGACAGGTATCATTACCCACTGAGTCATCTTGTTGGTCCCCATCTCCCTTTTAACACTACAAAGACTCATGTCTTGGTTTGCTTTCAGATTTGCAAAGGGTTGCCTGTGATTAAGAGGACCTTTGCTGGCAGCAAATCCTTTCAAATAGGCACATATTGTTACGGTGACTGCAATAGTGATAAAATATAACCACGTTATAATACATGTGATAATGTTGTGTGTGAGGGAAACACAAGGTGTTTGTCAGAAGTGGTAGAGCAGGAGACACAGCCAGCATGCAGCCAGTACCTTATTCTTTACGAGCGACACCAAGGAAGAAGTGGCTAATGGTATTCTGGTGGCGGAGTCAGCGCAGCCCCACCGGCTGCGGATTTTTGACCTGGAGTAGTGTGTTTATGGCAGACGTTGGAGAGGAATATTCAAGCAGAACTTAGAGCATGGATAAAGGCATGGAAGAATAAAAGAGCAATGCAGTATGTTCTAGAGACCTACAATGTTCAGTATACTGTGCTGGAGCGTTACCGTGAGATGCCAGGAGGATGGAAACTGGAAACCCATCAGCCTTCAGTGACAACGCAACTGTATGCCAGGGAATCTAGACTTGATCCTATAGGCAGTGAGCATCACTGGAGGACTTGGGGCAGAGAATGATACAGATGTGAGTTAGAAAGACCAGGTTGTAAGGGCTTTTGAGGGCCACAAGGCTAGAGGTTTGTGGATGAGTCGTAGTTTAACTACAGAAGTCCTTTGGAGATGGTGAAGACGTAAGTTCAGAAAGCGGAGGGAATAACTGTCAGAGCAAAGGAAAGACTAACCACATATTGAAACAATATACTGTTAACAGGGTGGCTAGGTGGGTGTGAAAGGGTCATGGTGGAAGGCAGGGTAAGATGTGATACCTATTCCCTTCCACTGAGGGGACTTCAGAAATTGATGGAGTCATGAATCACACTGAAGATGAGAAGCAGACTTGATGAGGCCCAAGGAAGGGGTGTTTTGGATATTACTAAATTTGAGGCACCTTAAGAAATGAGTACCTTAACCTTTATTCTAAGTCAGATGTACACCACAAATTCGTGAAGGGGAGTTGAAGTCGTCTGTGTGGATAAAGTTGGCCAGAGTCATCCAGCGATCAGAGTTTGAAGCATGCTACCAGGGAGTATAAGAAGAACCCCGGGAGATTAGAGCAAGCTCCACTCAGTGGTGTCACACCGATACCCTCCTCCCCATGTGTGCTGCTCTAGTGCAGTGTTGACTCTTCTGTCTGAGAAGGTCTTATGTCTATTTCCCATGACCAGAAAGAGGTCATCACTCCATTGGGGGTGATGCTGTGAGTCTTGAGACTTAGGTACTATGAGAAGATACAGCTTCTCCTGGTTCTAGGATATTTGTTTTTGGAGCCTTGAATAGAGGGAAAATCTGGGGCTTCCACGAATTGAAGAACTCAGGTCAAAGCGAGAAGCTCTGTATAGGTGTTCCGGCCAACAGTCCTGCCAGAAGTCCTAATGATAGCCAACATCAGCAGCTGCTGGTTAGCATCAGTAGAGAACTCTGTCCGCAGTCATGAATTCACCCACAGCCTGGGAGCGTCCATGGATCTGGGCTAAGCCATCCCTTCTCTGTGTCTTCTAAATTCCTGGTCCTTAGACTGAGCGTTATGAAACTGTTGCTTTAAATGACTATGTTTTGAGATAATTTCTTATAGAACTAGATAAGAGGGACCAAAGAAGAACAGGGTACATCCAAAGAGATGGGAAGATAAAAGAGAGGGAGGGAAGCCTCAAGCATGCCTAGACAGCTAAGATCTAAGAGCCAGTATCAGGACACCAGCAGTGGCCTTATAAGGAGCACTTTGCTGGCTATTGGGAGGTCAAGGCAGATGGCCATGAGGGAGAAAGGAGGAAACTGAGGGCAGTGTACTTTTTCCAAGTTTGTCCATGAAACCTGAGACAGGAATGATGAGATGTGATGGGTATGAAGGTTAAAGAATTCTCTATAAAGGATGACAGAGAGACATGATAGATGAGTGAAACTGGAGATGCAGAAAGGAACGCTACTTATTGGAGGGATAGCCGGAGGGTAGGAGAACTTAGATGCAACTAATCCCAGTGATGTAGATATGGTCTTGAGCAACTGTGGTGAAGATGGAAGGAGAGCTCCCGGGTGGTGGAGACAACCATTTCTGAGGTCGAGAATTATATCTGCTGGCTTCCGCAAGGAACAAGCAAAATCCCCTCAGAATATGGGCTTGACAATAGCAATAATATGTATGTTGTCAATTGTCAAATGTGTGCATGCACATGCGTGTGGAGGTCAAAGGGCACTCTGTGGTAGTTGGTTATCTCCCTCCACCACGTAGGTCCTGGGACTTGAACTCAGGTCATCAGGCTTGGCAGCAAATACCTTCTACACCCTGAATCTTCTCACTAGCCCAATTAGTGGCAGTCACTGAGGGCTTGTATTAGTGCTTTGATAGCCAAAGTTAAATAAATTCACTATTTATAAAATCTACTACAGGATAATCGTCTTTTGGCTGTATACTGATAAATTCTTTCCATGATGTTCTTACAGATCTTCTGTTATCTTACTTGTCTACAGAGAGTGTGTTCTCTCCGTTAAATACAGGGTTAGGCTTCTTAGTTGTCTCTTATTTGTCCTTGTTCCTTCTTTGGAGTTGTGCAGAACAGTAGAATCTCACATTCCATTTTTTTCTTATAACTAATGCATGGAATAGAAATTAGAAGAGAATTAAGATGAGTTTTAACTAGACTAGGTATCTTAGGCCCATAGAGCTGCTATGGCAAAATACCACAGCCTAGTAGTTTATCAACAACAGAAGTCTGTCCTCATGGTTCTGGAGGCTGAGAAGTCCATGCTGAAAGAAAAAGTAGTTTTGGTGCCTAGGAAGGTCCCTATCTTCTTACACTAACTTTAAGGGGTGAGGGGGGATGAGATCTCTCTCAGTTTCCTTTAACGAGGCTACTAATCACATCCACAAAGGCTGTACTCTTGTGACGAGTCGCTTCCCCAAGGCTCCACTTCCTAATATTGTCACCTTGGGGATAGGGATTTGAATGCGTAAATTGTGGAGGGACACAGACATAGACCACAGCAGTAGGTGAATGAGTTCTGGCACAAAAATCTCTAAAAATAGGCTGTGTGTGTTTTTTAAAAGCTTATTTTATTTTTATGTGTGTGCTTTTGCTTGCGTGCATGTCTTGCACCGTGTGTGTGTGCTTGGTGCACTTGTGTCAGAAGAGGGTGGTAGAACCCCTGAAGCTAGAGTGATGGACAGTTGTGAGCTGCCACGTGGTTGCAGGGAATTGAAACTTGGTCCTCTGCAAGAACAACACACATTCTTAACAACCGAGCTATCTCTTCAGGCCCCAGGTAGTAGTCTTTTTGACATGGATAAGTTCATAACAGGTACTGCGTGGGAGGAAAAAGCTAGGTTACAAAACATGTTGTAGACAGATACAGAGAAGGCTCGTAGGAACACCGATGGTGGGAGGGAGCATGGCGGAAAATTAAATTTTCCATGTTTAAAAGGAACATATACTTGTAGTGTGAATGCACACAAGCAATAAAATAAAGCCATCACTGCATGTTTGCTCAAGGGTTATCTATACGTGCAGCTAGAGAAGACGAGACAGTTGCAGCCTTTGCTGAGTTGTGCTTTTGTCCGGGTGACTGCTGCTCTAGAGGGCAGTGGGAAGGGGACAGTCTCTGTCACAGGAATGACTGTGTTTAGACAAAGCAAAGGGGAGAAGCTGGCAGGATTCCCGAGGACCCGGCAGCAAGGCTGCCAGGCCTGGACCCCAGCATCCTCTTTGCTTGCTCTGGTTCTCTTGCTTTCTTGCAAACTGTCTAGCTTGGATGAGTCTCTCAGTCTGTCAGAGCTGTCGGTTGTATGGGTGCTGGACTGGCCTGCTGGTGTCCTCTGAGAGGTCTTTCTGTTGGTGCTGGAGGCTGAAGGAGGGAGAGGACGTTCTGGCTTACTGTGGCAACCTCTGCAGTGGCCATTACAGCTCAGGGCCCATGGAGGTCAGAAGAAACAGCTGCCTTTTCCTGTTGTTATTGCTTTATTTAAATATTCTTTCTCTTTTAAAATTAAGCATTGGGGCATGTATGTGTGTGCCCGTACATGTATGTTTGTATAAATGTGTGCATGATACCAAAAGCTACGGAGAAACCCTGTCTCGAAAATTAAAAACAAGTGTTCATGAATATGTATATTTGTGTGTATATATGTGTGTGAATATGTGTGTATGTATAGTTGTATGTGTGTTTCTGTGTCTATGTGTGTAAATGTGTGTATGTATATTTGTGTGTATGTGTGGTATGTATACACATATGTATATTTGTGAGAGTGTGCATTTGTGTGTATATGTATATATATTGTGTGCATATATGTGTGTATATTGTGGGTGCATGTATTTGTGTGTGTATGTATACATATGTATGTGTGCGTGTGTGTATTTGTGTTTTTAAAATATATATATATATACATATATATTTGTGTATATATGTGTGCATGCATGTGTGTATATTTGTGGGTGTGTGTATTTGGAAATTTATATGGAAGAATTCTTTTCCCTTATGTTCTTCTGAAATGTCCCTTTCTACTCTTCAGCTCCTTCCCTCCTTTCCTCCCTCCCTCCCTCCCTCTCTCCTTTCCTCCCTCCCTCCCTCCTTTCTTCCCTCCCTTCCTCCTTTCCTCCCTCCCTCCCTCCTTTCCTCCCTCCCTTCCTTTCTTCAGTTTTCACTATTGGAGACTGAACTCAGAGCCTCACAGATGTTAGGCAAGAAGAGCTTTGACACTACCCAGAGTACTTCATTTTCATCTGTGCTGAAGCCCATGGTGATGGTTCTCTTGTTCCCTGTATATGTGTCTCATTGCCCTGTTAGGCTAAGGGTGGGTTCCTTGAGAGTAGGGGGGCTGTATTTCTGACTGCATCAAAAGAACTCAGAAGATAGTGAGCTGTCTTAGTGTCTTAACCCCAGTTTTGGCCTTTTGTGAATGACTACCTATTAGCAATAGCATCAAGCAGTCTTCATCACAAGACAGCTCCTGTGGGCCTGGGTTGCTGCACTTGCGTACTCTCTGGTAGGCTCTTTTACCCTGGTGTGTGCAATATTGCCTTATGATCTGAGCCTGAGACATCTGACAGCGGGGATTGGATGAGCCCTTCCCTGTGTGGTGACTTCCTCCAAGCCTACTTCGCTTCCAGTGGACTTCACTGCGATTTCACAGGCAGATGCACCCAGTGCTTCTTATGAAGCTGGAAAGTCTGGCTGAGGAGGGAGGCACCTGCAGCTGAGTGTAGCCCCAGGAAGCACAGTTTCTGTTGGAAGCTATGCAAAGGTGTTTTTTTGTTTTGTTTTGTTTTTAGAACCACGATGTATCTTTAGTGGATGCCTGCAGAGTTTTTTCTTTTAATGAAGAGCTATTTATTGGAAAACAATCAGATTTTGCTTTATATTGTGTAAAAAAGTTTCCAGGTACTTTCCAAGGGCACCCTGGAAGGTAGGAACAATTTTTAAAACACAAGAAAACTCTCTTCTCATTGGCCGGCCATTTAATTAGTTGTTCGTTGTTGAGCCCAAAAGGATTCCAGGTGGGCATGAATGAGGACGGGATGAGAGAGCAGAGGCTCATGGGTCTCAGTTCCTAGCTCTGGCCTGCCTTAGTTATTACTCAAGGGAGCAGGTGGAGACCAAGTTGAGTCTGTGCTCACATAACATGCACACCTTTGAGCCCCATCCCCTGGCCACTCATCTTGCTCCTGTGTTAACTTAGGATTTCGGCTTTGCACACAATGGCTCCAGACAAAGGGAATTAGGGAGAAGGAGGACTTAAAGTGGTGTGAATGTCTCAGGAAGCAAGGCCTGGGTTAGATCTTCCGTAGACTCTTACTCCACTGACAAACTTGCTAACCGGGCTTGTTATCACTGCCACTTAAGAATAGGCAAACCAAAGCTCAGAGATGTTGGGGAAAGTGCCTGGGGTGCCTTGGAAGAGTAGATCTGAACCCAAGGCTGTCTAGTTACAAATTCACCATGGCTTCCCGTCAGCAGGTGACTTTACTTACTCCTGACTAGAAGGCTCAGGTTACTGGACAGGTGGATGGAAACCAGCAGCCAGGAAGATGACTTTCTGGACAGGTTTTATGGTTCTGGCAACTACAAGATGCTGTGGACTATGGAAGGCAGCTGAAATGATTTATGCCTGAAGGATCTGTGTGTGTGTGTGTGTGTGTGTGTGTGTGTGTGTGTGTGTGTGTGACCAAAATTCTCCTATTGCAATAAACCTTGGATTTTAATACCCCAGACTTAGCAGTTGTGTAAGGTTAAGGGACACAGACTGTGTTTACGCAGAGGAGGTATTAGGGCAAACGTGTCCCTGGTCAGAATCTCTCCTGAGCGGATAGAGTTTTCCATGGCCTGACTTGCAGGGATTAGCCTTCGACATTGAAAGCTTTAGGGTACATTGTTCCCTGGAGGTCCTCAAGGAAAGCTGTTAGGAAGCCTGAAACTGGGGCTCTGTAGGCATGGGTCTGTTGATTATATTATTGCCAGGGAGTTTCCAAGGACGGAGACTGTTATGAGCTATAGATTTAAGACTGACACATTGAACAGTATCCAGACTCCATTTTCCCCTGGGCAGATCCTCAAGTCCTGGGAGTTGGGCAGCTGCAAAGGGCAGTAGCAGGGAGTCACCATGGAACTCGTTGCTAATGTTTATGCAGTGACCGGTATGGAGCAGCATACAATATAGCTATTGTTCTGTGTTTCGGGAGTGCCAAGAGTGGCCGGTGTTAAAATGTGTCCAGGATTTGGATGGAGACTCCTCTCTTCCTACCACCGTATTCAGCTCTGGAGAGCCATCAGCCACGCCTGGGGCTAGAGGGTGGGGGTGGAACAGACTGAGTAGATGCTGAGAGTAGGTCCGAGGTGGATTGCCTAGAAGAGCTGTGTTGTCAAAGGACCATTCTTTTCAAACATCGCAGCTTACATACAGTGAGCGAGGCAAACTTTCTGGTGGAAAGGTCTGTGGAAGTTTTGTTTTTGTTGTTTGTTTTTGTGGTGCTGGAGGTTAAACAGAGCCTTGTGCATGCCTGGAAAGTGCTTTACCACTGAGCTACACCCCCAGGCCCTAAGTCTGTGGATTTTAACAATACATGAGGTTGTGGTAACTACCATAGCCCAGGGTCAGAACACTTCCATGGCTATTCTCCTCTCTCAGTTGGTCCCGCTTCTTTTAACTAATCCACTTCACCTAACACCTGGTAACCAGCAGTCTGTCTCTTGTCTCTAGAGTTTGGCCTTTCCCACAAAAATGTCCTGTAAATGGGATTAGGTTGTCTTTGGAGTCTGGCTTCTTCAATGCACCAGAGGCTGTCCATGTCATTGAGTGTGTCAGATTTGCCCCCCCCCCCCCCCGCCCTTTTCACCACTGGAGCTTGAACCCAGGGTCTTGTGTATGTTAGACAAGTGCTGAGTCCCAGCCCCAGCCCATTAACTCATGCCTTTCTATTACTGGGTAGTAGTCTGTGGTGTTATATGTAAGTTTTACCTACTTATCAGTTGAAAGTTGTTTGGTTCATTTCCAGCTTCTGATGATGCTGAATAAAGCCACCAGCAACATCCATGCATAGCTCTCTCTCTCTCTTTCTCTCTCTCTCATGTGTGTGTGTGTGTGCGTGCATGCGTGTATGGACATTATCAATGTATGTTTGGAGTTGTGCACATGACATGTGTGCATGACTGTGTGGAGGCCTATGGGTGATATCAGAAGCCCTCTTCCATGGCTCATCTATGCTATTTATTGAGGCAGGGTGCCTCAGTCAAACCCAGAGCTCACCCATATGTTAGTCTTGTTAGCTAGCTTACTCTCAAGATCCCCTGTCTGTACCTTCCAAAGCTGGAATTACAGGTAAGCTGCTGGCATTTACGTGGATTCTGGAAGTCTGAATTCTGATCTTCTTTCTTGTAAAATAGCCACTGAGCAATCTCTCTAGTTCACTTACCTCATTTTTTTTGAGACAAGTTTTCTCGCTGAACCAGGAACTTAACAATTCAACCAGACTGACTGGACATCAAAAGCCCAGGGACCCTCTGTCTCCCCAGCACAGGAATTGCAGGTGCCTAGCTTTTCTCACTAGTGCCAGGGATCTGAATTGAGGTCCTCATGCTTGTGTGGCCATCTCCCCAGCCCCCAGTGTACAGGTTTTTATATGAAGATAAGTTTCATTTCTCTTGTGTCAACATCTTGAGTGAGATTGCTGGACCACATGGCTAGTGTTTGTCTAACTTTATGGGAAACTGCCAAACTCTTTTTCAGAGAAGCTGTACCATTTTTGGTTCCTACCACTATGTATATGATTTTAAGTGACAGTATCGAATGTAGAGGGAAGGGTAAGCATGAAAAAGCAACAGGAACCTTGAGATATATTTGATATCGTTGCTTCACATGTTTATTTATATTTATTTTCAGGGTTCAAAAATAGGTGTATTGGCGTCTCACTGTGGTTTTAACTCTGATTTCTATTTAGATGTTTTTGATGTTTCTAAGTGAGCTCCACGTATGCAGTCAGTGTTTTCAGGACTGGAAGAAACAGCCAGCCAGATTACACTGAACTGTATTTTTGTGTATGGAAAAAACATTTATCTGTCAAGTTTGTGTATTTAAAATTTACCACAATTTTGATTCCCTTGTTGTGGTGTTTCTTTATATTTTAATATACCCTGAGCCTGTGGCATTTAAGAATGGTGTCTGGCTGCCATTAACAGATCCCAACCGTGGAGGAAGCATAATTATACATAATTCACATAAAGGAATTCCAGATGTGGACAGCTTAGGGCTGGCAAGGTGGTTCCACAAAATCTTCAGGGACCATTTCTCTCTCTCTCTCTCTCTCTCTCTCTCTCTCTCTCTCTCTCTCTCTTTCTCGCTCCCGTTACTTTCCAGACAGGAGAAAGACTTGGAAGATTGGAAGAGACTCTTCCCATTTTTTTCCCTTATGGTGGGAGAGACTTACTCCCCTCTTTGTGCAGGTTCTCTCTCTCTCTCTCTCTCTCTCTGTCATTCTCTCTCTGAGCATGTCCATTCCACAAGTGTCACTAATTTTTTATTCTTCATTTTTGAGACAGGATCATCCCATGGTCTGGAACTTACCAATTAGGCTAGCCTGTCTAGCCAGGGAACCGCAGGGATTCACCTTTCTCTACTTCCCCAGCACTGGGATTATAATAAGCACCACCACGCCTAAGCACCACCATGCCTAACTTTTTTTTTTAATTTTAAATCTTTCATGCATGAGCCATGGGAATTGAGCTCAGGTCCTTGTGTTTGCAAGGTGAACACTTTACTGACTGAGCCTTGCATCCCTCCACCTTCCTCACTGTGATCCTGATCAAGCTGTGGTTTATAATTATTACCCAGTACATTTGACTACTTTCTGCTTTGGGGGAAATATCTAGGGATTTACTTATTTCATTAGGAAATAGCTAGGCCTGTTTACTTCCAGTGAAAACTCAGCTGGGAGAAGTATGCTTCTTTAAAAAGTTCATTTGAAAACTGGAAGCATCCAATTAAAAAGTTGCAGGAGGGATGGTAGGAGCTGGATGTGGAGACACTGATTGTGGGCAGCTGGATGACGAAGGAAGAGTCGAGAACAAACTCGATGAGAGCCAGAGGCCAACTAGTGTGGGGACAGAGGCTCTGTGCCATTCCCAGCCTCTGACATCTTGAGCGTGTAGGTTGACTGATGGATTGTGCAGGGACCTGGTGGGTTTTCCTGCCCACATCTCATGTTCTGCCTCGGTATGCATGTGTATTGTGTACTCTTGAAAGCCTCCTTGGAAGACCAAATGAAGCAAAATGCGAATGCTCTGAGATCCTTATCCTAGAGCTGCTAGGTAAAATACAGTCTACCTAGTTAGATTTGAGTTTCAGATGCATAACAAACGTTTTAAAGTGGACGCATGTTCTAGATTGTTCATGGAACGTACTTATGCTCAAAAATCTCAATGGGTTATCTGAAATTTCGATGGACTAGCCAATGTGTATTTTCTTTGCTGAATTGGCCAACCCTGGAGTGTGTCAGAGGGAGGCCCTGACCTAGCTGCTACAGTAGAATCCTTTTAAAGGAAGCAGTCTTGCTTGATACAGTGACAGAAACACCTGGGGGATCTCTGAAGCTCTTCTGAAGCAAAGAAAAGTTTCTCCCCTCACAGCCTCTGATTAGCCAACTCAGCAACTCTTTTTCTCATGTTGACATGGTCAGCCCTTTCCCCAGTCAGCGGTCCTCAGAGTGTGGTCCTTGGATCAGTAGCATCATCATCATTTGGAAATGTAGACCCCTTGAATCAGAAAGTCTGGGAGTGGTGCTCAGAGCTCTGTCTTCCAAGTCCTTGGGTGTGTGCAATTCAGATGCATCCTAAGGTTGGAGATGCTGAAGTGAACAGTCTGTAGACTTACCCTGGAATGGAACAGTTGGAAAATGGTGTAGGCTCTGTGGGTCAGAGTCTTTGCTGAGTGCTTTAGTGGAAGAGAAGCCACAGTCACGTGAAAGAATGGTGCGGCTGTGTCATAAGGTAGTGGTAGGTCTCCGAAGAATGGGGAGCAGGGCCAGATTTGTCCTTCCTGAGGGGTTTTCTGGCCATCTGGCAATGAACGAAACCTGAACAGCTTCTCAGCCTGGTGAAGTAGCTTCTGTCCTCTGAGAGGCCCCAGGTTGCCAGAAGCATCTTCCCATCTGTGACTCTGATACTCGTGAATGAGACTATTCTTGCTGTTCTCATTGGAATTGTTTTGTTTTAGTAATTGCTTTCATTAAATATTTAAAAACATTCTGACAGTTTGATTAATACATGCAAGCAATGTACCTTGAACATATCCACCCCTGCTTCCAAAATCCCCACAAAACACCGTTGTCTCAACTTCATCTCCTTTTGTCTTTTTTAAAATCCCACTGAGTCCAGTAAGTGCTATCTACCTGTGCATGAGGTGGGGTCATTCACCAGAATTTGGGCAACCCATCAAAAGTGGTCACACCCCCAAATAGAAGTGACACCCCAGCAGCCATTCAGTGCCAAAGGCTTCTCAGCTATAGTTGGAACCTCGCGAGTCCCTCCCTCATCCTTGATGAAATGTTGCTTGGATTGATAGGCCTTGTGTAGACATCCACAATTGCAGTGAATTTGTGAGGGCACCGTCCTGTCACGTCCAGGGGAAATATCTCACCACTGTCCTCCTGGTCCTGTAGATCTCACGTTTCCCCCCTCTTCTGTGATGTTCCCTGAGTTTTGAGGTTGATATAGATGTCCCATTTAGGGCTAAAGAGTCAGCAGTCACTTATTCTAAACCCTGTAACTAATTACAAGTTTCTGCATTAACTATTGCCCCCACCAAACAAACAAAGAAAAACAAACAAAAACAAACAACCTTCTCTGGCAAAGCTTGAGAGCAACACTAATCTTTGGGTATAAATATAAATATTTAGAAGGTGGTTTGAGAGCATTTTCATTTAGCAAACACCAATGGTAGACTCCCTAATCCCAAGACCTCCCCAGTCATGGGGCTATGTTCAGGCTTAGAATATCCGGCATGATACTCTACTCTTGTGGACTAGGTCTCAATCCCAAAGCGGTTAGTCACTTCAATAATCTTCATGGCACGATTTCACCAGTGGACACATTCTGCCTGCCAGGTTGGCCTCGTCACATGCAGGATCCATTGCTGGGTAAGACCATTGAGGACTATTTTTCTTCACTGACCTGCATACCACCTTCTGGCACTAGGGAAGCCAGCCAGTAGGGAGCACCTTTTCAGGCAGATGTGGTGGCATATGTCTATAATCTCAGCACTCGGGAAGCAGAGGCAAGCAGATCTCTGGGTTCAAGGCCAACCTGGTCTCTAGGACAGCCAGTGCTACACAGAGAAACCCTATCTCCAAAAATGAAAAGAAAAAAAAAAAAGGAAAAAAGACCCAAGCCATTTCTATCTTTGTCTATGTCTTGCAATCCAAGCAGAATGTATCTTCAGCAATAGGGTTTTACAGTCAAGTTTTCATTGGTAACCAAGAGCAATGACCATAGCATAGCATATGCTGTTTTGGGGTCTCCTGGGGCCTCCTTGACCATGACACATTTTAATAGCCCATGTTTTCTGGGATAGCTTTGTCCATTCAAGCACCCACCCACTAGAAATTTGCTTCTGTGTACCCCGGTGCTACCTTTCGCTAGCCCCTTTATGCTTCCATTGTTTTAGAAGATACATTCACACATTTTCTCCTCAACCTTCAAACACACATGCCTGCCTTCTTCTCTCCCAGAGGGTAGCACTGCTTTCTGTCTCATAGAAAACAGAAGAGAATTTATGTGGGCTGCCATTGCTGTTCTTCAGAACCGACCCATGTCTATATCCAAGTCTTCCCTCACCATGGGTGACCGGGCGTTTTATCAGTCTATACCCTTCTATGTCTGTGACAAATCTCATTTCTTGTGCTCACTAAGGACACTGTTGTAGTTGCACAGAATCCAGCAAGAATCATCTGTACCCTACCCCAATTGCTTGTATCATCACTCGGTCCCACAGCTTGCGGAATCAACTGTGCTTTAATTTCTCCCGGCTCTCTAATCTCTCTGCCCCTTTGGCAGGGCGACTCTCTCAAATGGCTGTCCCTGCTCATGTCCCACGGTCTCTTGCTTTTCTCTTGTCTCGAGCCTATCAGGCTTTTGTCTCCACCATCTTCTTCTCGGAAGCAGCTTGCGTCACCTGTGACCTCTGAGCTGATTAGCCTGTGGTCAATGTGCAGTGCACAGTGTTCTAGACCTGCGGCGGCACGTGGCATAGTCAATCCCCACTCCTTCATGAGATGCACTCCTCACTCGCAGGCACATCCTTTCTTGGTTCTCTTCTGCCCTCCAGAATATTCCTAGTCACTTTCATTTGCGGATTCCTCCTCGTCTCCTGCTTCTTCTTTATTTCTTGGTTTCTTCTCATCTCTCCCTTCTCTAAATGTTGGGATTCCATCTTGTTTCTTCCACCATTTATAGTGTTCCACCTATTGATGTTGGAGTTTTTCTGAGTTCAGCTCTATGGAACTCTCTACTCCTTTACTAACTATGGCCTGGATAATTTCTGTATGCAGTTATCTCAATCTATGCCTCTAATCAGAGTGTTTAGTATGGATCCATACAAAAATAGTTAACAACTACTACCTACCTCTCCTTCTTCGGGTTTCTGAGACATGGTTTCTCTGTGTAGCCCTGGCTGTCCTGGAACTCACTCTGTAGACCAGGGTGGCCTCGAACCCAGAGATTCGTCTGTCTCTGCCTCCCGAGTGCTGGGATTAAAGGCCTGCACCACTGCCTCCCGGCTCATATTCACCTTCCTACTCAGATATTTGTATGGATTTTTAATAGCACCTAAAACTTAAAATGAAGCTAAAATTTTTTACCACCGACCCCACCAGACTTATTTTCTTTCCCCCAACTCCTAAGTGACACCTTCATCTTTACAATGGGGATGAAACCTTTGTAGCTGCAGAGGAGAGACCCTTTCCTCTGTCCTCTATGCGTACAAAAGAAACAGACAGGATAGAAACAATGTATGGGTTTATTACATGGTGGGCTACCCTACAGGAAATAAATACTAGGAAGCATAGAAGCTTGTTTACCCCCAGTGCAGTGTGTAGGCAATTTATGGCTGAGCAAGTGACTTCTGGGAAAGATGAACGAGCCCGCAAGAGAATACAGGTGATGGCCTGTCACAGGTACGGGCACGACGCTTACCTGTCCTCTTCTGCTTGCTGGTTTCATCTTCCCTGGTGATGGCAGAATTCATGACAATTGAGCTCCCTTTGGAGGTTCTGTCTGGAGATAGATAAGAGAAGTTCAGCAGGGTGGTGGCACGCCTTTAATCCCAGCTCTCGGGACGCAGAGGCAGGAGGATCTCTGAGTTCGAGGACAGCCTGGACAATAGAATGAGTTCCAAGATGGGGGGAAAGCCCCTTCCTGCACTGACTGTTCCTCAACTTCTCTATGTTCGAAGTCTCAAGTAATATTTTGGGGTGACATTTCTTTCCTAAACTCCTTATTTCCGACATTGGAAACTCTGTGGAAGTTCTGCACATTAGAAGTTAAGATGGAGTCTGTGGAGAGAAAGCAGGTTGGAGGCCGAGCGCTAAGAGGCTGGGGATGGGCCAGCCCGACTGTGCAGCTGGGTCTGCTTCAGGAAGTGGTGCTGCAGGTGGGTTCCCAGCCAGAGGAGAATTCTCTATGGTGCAAGCAAACTGTTTACATAGAGGCATTTCTATGGAAACAAAGGTTAATGTTTGGAGCAATCTGCACTTTCTCAGTCTGTAGTGCAGCGAGCTGAGAGATTTCTAGATGCTGGGCTCCAAGCATCTTCAATGGAATAAGGGAAGGCAGGGACAATCGGAAAGATTTCCCCGGTGCACTATCTGAGCAGCCTGGACATCAGCAGGCACGAAGCTGGTCCATCATAACCTGCATTGAGTTGTTCAGCTTCAGCTTCCGTTGCTCCAAGAAAGGGTAGTTTTATTTTCGGTAATTTCAAGTCAGAGGTGTGGGGAAAAAAAATACTAGTTTGGAGGATCATTGTGGAACTGGAAGAATTAAGGGTCCTATCCTGTTTAAGTATAAATTAGATCTCTAGAAATAATGGGTTAGTATTTTTATTTTTATATGTGACTCACGGGGTCAGAGGGAAGAATTAAATATGGGTGCATTATATTTTTTCCCTAACATAGCTTTTCTCTTGGTCATCTCTCTCATTTATTTTTATTACAGACAATCACAATAGGCTGCTCTTTGAAAAACAACTTTATTCTCATTAAACTTTGCTTGATTATTTATGATACATAAGTGCTACAATACTGATAATCAGCTGCATGGACTGTTATTGCTGCAACTTTGAAAACTCTGTGTGTGTGTGTTGTGTGTGTGTGTGTGTGTGTGTGTGTGAGAGAGAGAGAGAGAGAGAGAGAGATTTCACTGTGGGGAACATGCAAATGTATGTCATGGTGCATGCATGGAGGTCCAAGGATGACTTCAGGTGTCGATCCTTACTTTCCGCTTTGTTTGAGACAGGGTCCTTTGTTGTTCAACGCCATGTATACCAGGTGATCTGGCCAACAAGCTTCCAGGGATTTTCCTGTCTCTCTCTCCCTTCTTATTGTGGTAGTATTGGGATTATAGATGTATGTGTGTATATGGCTTTATGTAGGTTCTGGGGTTTGAACTTAGTTCTTCATGCTTGTGTGGCAATCACGTGATCCACCAAGTATCTCTGAGTTCTTTTGCAGGTTGTAACAAAGACTACAGCCTGTGCTTTTGAACCCCACTGAGGCTAGGAAGCCAAGTCTAGGACTCTTCAAATTTTACCTATACAACTCTAGATTTGGGGGAGTGCCTGTCTTCTTGGGGTTCCTTGTAATATCAGAGTTTTCTCGGCCTGCTAGGAAGAAACAAACATTCCTTACCCACTTGTTAAGGAACCATACAAACTGAAGTATTTGAGGAAGCAGAAGGACATTTTTGGCCACATAAACTTCTGGAGTGGTTCCTTAAAATTGTCTGCTCTATCAGAAGATGATGTTCTAGTCAAAACCTCACTAATATTTTCAGTTGCATATTAGGACAACAGACTCATATTGAACTTGTATAAGTTAATATGTTGCTGTAAAACAAGGGCTCAGACTGATGGTCCCACAATCCTGGAGAGAAAAGGCAAGGAGGGAAATCAAATGTCTCAGCTCTGGGCCGAAAGCATCCTTCACGTTGCTGTAACTCACCTGCAGCCCTACAGGAAAATGTTTCTTTAAGCCTGGGAAACAAAACGGAAAGAGAACCAGCAGTTCTTCAAGCAAAAATTTCACAAAGATTTCCAACCCTTTGTGCATTGAGCTCCATGTAGTTCTCCTTCTCCTGGATGTTGGGGTGGCGGGTTTGTGAGTTGCTTTCTGTTAAAATTTTGAAAATTCTTACTCAGCTCAATGGTGTGATCTTAAAGAGACCAGAATCTGACATTCCAGGGTCCTTGTCAGAATATGTTTTATGGCTGCCTCTAAAGAATCGCAAATGCCATCGGAAAGGAATCAAAACCATACCCCGATGATAAACAGCCAGAATGGTCAGAATTAAAGATCTCATAAGAGTCTATTGTGATTATCTATCCACAGGGTCATTTGGCTATTTGGCCCACAATCTTTTAACATATCTAAATCGTTAGGTTTCTTGTACTTTCAGGTCAACTTTTGAAATTTTTTTGTTATCATGTCAGCAACATATATGGAAATATAATTTAAAGAAATTATAATAGCATTTGTCTATCTATCTATCTATCTATCTATCTATGATACAGTGTCTCATGTAATTTTTCACTCTTATAGGATAAGATGGGCCATTTGGGTTTCCCAGGAGAACCCCAAGTTATTTCAAGATCAAGAGAGAACTTAGAATTTGATTTTAGGAAAACTGTTGTAAATGTCAAAAGGGCTTCTAAAGTCAGAGGTCCCTTTATCTTTAACTAGAGCAACTTGATTGACTTAATTTGGACTTCAAGGTCAAATATAGAATTGTCTAGTTATTGGAAAAAGCCTTAATCGGTCGATAGAAATAAATTTTTTAAAAATAATCAGACTTGATAAAGGATATCATGAATCACAGAAAATCACCACCACCATCACCACCACAATCATTACCACCACCACTAACAACACCCACCACTACTACTATCGTCAGCACCACGACCACCATCATCATCATTTTTGAGATAAAAAAGTGTCACACCGTAGCCCATGCTGGTTGAGAACTCACTATGTAGCCCAGGCTGATCTCACACTTAGGGTAACTCTCATGACTGAGGCTCTGAAGTGCTGGGATTGTAAATATGGGCTACTACAGCCGCTAGAAAATTATTTTGATAGGACACACATAAAAATTTCAGGTAGACAACTCAGAGGTGAAAGAGAAAGAAAAATATTTGTGCTGTCTATAAGAGTTTTCATTTTATAGAGAATACTAAATTCTAATAGTTTTAAAAACCCTAATGCTCAGTGAAAATATAGGAAACAGTTTGAAAATGTCATATATCAGCATCTCATAAATATTCATTCCATAACTTCTAGAGATACATGCTTCCTCATAGGACAATTTTCCTTTATTAATGATGCAAATATCTGTAGCTCCTTTGCAATAAGCCAGAAATAGAAAAGTGAAGCCCTTTGTTTAGCAATTAATGTTAGGGAATTTCATCACTTTTGGAAATGATGTCAATATCCGATGGATATCTCTCAATTAATTGAACTTAACAAAACTTCAAGAGTGCGGTTGCCAAAGAGATTTGGCAAAAATTTCAGCAAGCATGAGACACAATTATCCTAGAGCCATTCACCTGAAAACTTTTATCCCACTTACATCTTATTTGATTTATTTGTTCTTAACAACGTGCTTGGGTTACTTATGAGCATTGTTTTCTCATTAGTGACTTTCATAGCTCATTCCCTGGGCAAGGGCCCTGCAGGTAAACACACAGGTTTTTCTCTCACAGCCCAGAGACACCAACAATAGTGAACTATCCTGATTTACATAAGTCATGTGAACCTGGAAAGTATTGGGGTGACTTCCTTTATTCCAGCAGTTATAAGCTTATTCTTTTAAGCAGATTTGAATTAAATCGCATACACATCTATACACACACACTGACATAAACATGCATACACTGAGAAGCATAAGATGCAGAGCATTCCTTTTAAAGTTTTAGCCATGAAACAAGTCAATATAAAACACTTATTTCTAAGGGTAGTTGGATCCAATTTGTGGTTCTGGAAAGGGCACAAATTAAGAGAGCGTGGCTAAAGGTCTTTACTAGCATTGGGCCTATCAGGCTTTTATTTGTTACTTTACAAATAATTCTAATCCCCCCTTCCTTGTAGAATTATCTCCCTGAAGTTTGCAAATGGAATGGAGTTTTAGGTAAGGTAGGGTATGCCTTTTCAATTTCATGGGCATAGAGAAAGAACGCAGGTTTCCACAAGGAGTTTTGAGGGTGTGTTGCCTACTAGATGTCCAAGGTGTTCAATATTTACATTTTTCTTATTTTTCTTAAGTGCAGGGCACTTTTGTTTCCAATAGCTTGAATTTCTTATTTTACAATTTCTGCAAGCCTTTTGAGTGAGAAGATGAGGCTGGAGGCCGACTTGGAATTGCTTCTAGAAGCACATTCCTTTAAAGACTCAGTTTGTGAGACAAGAGCAATTATTTTTAGTTCTCCGAAGAATTTGCTTGCAGCCCAAAATGTTATCAAGGAACAGATCCCTTTATCCAATTGCGTTATCTTTACTTTGTTCCTTAATATTAGGGTGCACATTTCCAACTAAGATGGAAATCAAAATATTTCTCTATTCTAGGGTTATATAGCTGTTCTTCTTTGGAATGTTCTCATAAATGACTCTCGTTCTTTCCGTGTGCGTAGTTCTACGCTTTGGTTTGAATTCAGAGGAGGGGAACTCAGGAAACTGAGAGTGCTGTAGGGTAAAGGTCAGGGAAGGAAAGAGGGCAGAGAAAGTGGGTATGAAGGATTTTAAACTTAGTTCTAAGTCAGGTTTTTTTTTCTCTTGCTAAGAGCATCTCTAAGACCAGCCCTTATCTTCCTTTTGTGCCCCCTTTTTCAAGGTGATTGTCCCCTGGGGCTCCTAAGAGATTTCTAAAACTTGTTTTAAAACGTAGTAAGCTTATTTATTTTAGAAGTGACTCAAAATAATGAAGTCTTTTCATGGAAACACTAGGAGGAACTTTCCAGATTTAGAATACAATGGCTGTAAAGTGCATTTCCCAAAGAGGGTGCGGACGCCACAGCCCCATGGTCCAAAGTGTAGATAGATTAAGAAGTCGGAAGCCTTCGCCACCACTGGGGGCTAATAAGTGTGTTTATGAAAACCGACTTTGGTCTCTGCTGGAATGTGGGGGAATACTGGTCGCTCACCCACTGATTTGTCACGCTGGCCAGGTGGTACTGAGACAGGAGGATTGCAGCACTAACCATGAAACACAGAGAGGAGATAAAAGACCCTGTAGACAAGACTTCATAGGAAGACCAGCTCCCCTCTGAGCTGGCATGGTGGGGCAGAGAGAATGTTGCATGTTGTTTTATAGCTTGGGTTCCTCTCCTATTTGACTAGCTGCTGAGGCAGCTGACTTGTGTCTTTAGCTGGCAGAGACCATGATGAGTGGCCTCACTTGTCAAATAGCCAAGTTTTCAGAATATAAAACAGGATGCAAAGAGAACTCCATCCAGTTTTTGCCTAGTGGGACTGTCTTCGTTACTTTCCTATGCCTGTGACAAACACCATGACTAATGCAACTTATAGAAGGGAGAGTTTATTGGAGGCTTGCTATTTCACAGGGTTAGAGTCCACGACCATCATGGCGGGGATGTGGCAGCAGGCGGGCAGGCATGGCGCCCATGTAATCCCATGGGGGCCATTCTCATCAAAACCCTACAGGGAACTGCCACAAAATTGGTAAGAAGTTGGTTTGGTGAGGACCATGTGCTCCATTCCATAGCTTATAGCAGTGGACCTGAGTGACAGGTGCCTGTGTTCTTGCTTTCATTTCTCTATGACACGTGGTGTGGATCATAGTTATAGGAAAACTAGGATTACCTGTGTGAGGAAAGGAAAATTAGAACCTTCACATGTTTGAAACCCTGAAGTGCCTACACCAGGAATTGAACCCGTACAAATGCCTTCTTCTGCTAATCTAAATTTGTAAGGGAGGAAGATAAGGAGACTCGTAGCATCCTTAGCTGATGGGTTGTATGATGGAGATCCAGGTGACCGAGCTCATAAAAAGTCTTAGTTTTTGCTTCAGAGGGACGAGAACAATAGCCCCTTCCACCTTCCACTGTCATAACTGTAGGGTGGTCGATATTCTAGCTACCATGCTGTGTCATCGCTCTCCAGAACCTTTCCCTTGTGTTGCTTTCATTGGCTAATGAATAAAGCTGTTTTGGCCAATGGCTTAGCAGAGTAAAGCCAGGTGGAAAATCTGAATATATGTATACACACACACACACACACACACACACACACACACACACACACACACGTAGAGAGAGAGAGAGAGAGAGAGAGAGAGAGAGAGAGAGAGAGAGAGAGAGAGGGAGGGAGAGTAAGTGGAGTCAAGCAGACACCAGCCAGTCAGTTGACTGCTAAGCAAACAAGACATGTAGAAAATGAGGTAATCTTTCATAAGATCACAGTTTCTATCTGGGAGACTGAAGAGGCCTGTGGGCTCCTTTCCCCACTTCCATACGCCTAGACAGGGCTGTCCATGAACCGGAAATGTGGTCCTTTTTGGACACTGGTATCTTGTTCTTGGACTTCTCAGAGACATTTCCAAGCCACCGAGATGTTTATAAGTGTCCCAAGTGATGGTAGTCTGTGGCAGCATCACAGCTAGGCTAAGGTAGGGAGAGAGAAGCCGGGACCTAGAGCACTGCACAGAGCTGCTGTCATGGACTATTTATTGTAACTGGGCAAACATATGTTACATTTGTTTGTGCTGCAGAATATTACCTTTATGTGAAAGTGTGTTACATTGTTTCTGTTGCCTTTGTTAACAACGTAAGGACGTGTTACATTTGTTTCTGCTGTCTTCCTTAATGATGTAAAGATGTGTTACATTTGTTTGTGCTACATTTTTTAACTATGTAAAGATACGTTGCATTTGCTTTAATTAAATAAAATTAACCTTGGCTCAGAAAAAAAAGAAAAAAAAAAAAAGAAAATGAGGTAATGCCATGACCACATGGCAACACATAGGCTAATAGAAATGGGTTAATTTTTTTTTTGAGACAGGGTTTCTCTGAAGTTTTTGGTGCCTTTCCTGGAACTATCTCTTGTAGACCAGGCTGTCCTCAAACTCACAGAGATCCGCCTGCCTCTGCCTCCCGAGTGCTGGGATTAAAGGCATGCGCCACCACCGCCTGGCTTAGAAATGAGTTAATTTAAGATTAAGTGCTAACTAGAAATATGCTTGAATCATCGGTTAAACAGTATTATCATTAATATAGTTTCTGTGTGATTATTTGGGTCCGGGTGGCTGGGAAACAAAAGCCCAGTCTCTGTTTACACTCCCTACTCCCCAGCTAGTGACTATGGCCAAGTAATAACACTTTCTCATGTCTCAATTTCTTCATCTTTGGAATATGTAAAAAGAATCCATTTTGCAGGGCTAAGGAGATGACTCAGCCAAGAAGATGCCTGCTGTGCCAATATTCATATTTCTAGCATCCTTGTAAAAGCATCATAGGCAGTGAATGTCTGTAATCCTAGACCTGGGGCCCTGAAATGGGAGCAGAGATAAGTGGACCCCTGGAGCCCATTGGTCAGTCTAGCTGAATCAATGGTCTCCGGGTTCAGTGAGAGACCTTATGTTAAACAATAATATGAAGAGTGATCAATGAAGATACATGATGTTTTATCTCCACATGTATCCCATACCCCAACATGCACATGTGCATCCATAATATACCTTCTCCATCTATATACACACACATATAAACATGAAATAGTACCCATTTTACAATATAGTTAAGAGTTAAATGAATACACAAGGAGAACGTGAGGAACAGTGCCCACCAATAGAATTTGTTGCTGTTGTTTTCCTTCCAAGAGGTAATACTTTCATGGCTGTTCAGTTAGCCATTGGTTGTGGCATTGAGAAACACATCTTCTTTGCCCTCTCTGGATGGCAGCATCAAAAAGCATTTCCAGTAATTCTTGGGGCACATAGTGCAACCTGGAAAAGTATACAGGCCTAAGGAAACTCCCATTGTTTTTTCTTGTGGATAATGAGTAGGTGGCTGTGTTGGATAATTTTATGTAAACTTGACAGAAATTCAAGTCATCTGAGAGGAGGGAATTCAAGAAAATGTCTCCATAGGATTGGGCTGTAGGCAAGCTTGCAGGGAATTTTCTTAACTAGTGATCGGTGAGGGAGGGCCCAGCCCATTGTGGGTGGCACCATCGCTCTGCTGGTGGTGCTGGGTGAAAGTAGGCTTAACAAGCCATGAAGAGCAAGTCAGTGAGCAGCCCTCCTCCATGGCCTCTGCATCAGCTTCTGCCTCCAGCTTCCTGTCCTGTTGGAGTTCCTATCCTGACTTCATTCAGTGATGAACATCAATATGGAAGTGTGAGCCTCAAATAAACCCTTTCCTCCCCAACATGGTTTTGGTTATGGTATTTCATCTCAGCAATAGACACCCTGACTAAGACAGTGGTCCAGGGTTTAGTTCTTGCTTCTGCCAGGTAAGCCTGTGGTATTGCTGTCATCTTGGACAGTATTCAGTGGACAGTATAGCTCACCTGAGGGGAGGGTGGAGGGCTGTGGAATCAGGTTTTTAATTTGTAGAAGAGGGTAGGGTTTTCTCCCCAAGGCTGGCATTACCCACTGGGAAATCCTGTCGCTTGTTGAGACTCATGGATGTGCTAGGATTCTACAATTTCACATTCTGGAATGGAGAGATACTTAGAAACTCAGGTGTTTCACTAAAGATGGGGAATAAAGCCCGGATTCCTGGTGAGCTCTCCCAGCCCTTCCTTTCCTCCAGCTCTCTCCCACTTCTCCTGCTCCGAGTCTTGTCCAGCCACGAGGTCAGCACTGCCCTCCTCACATGCACCTTGAGCCTTCTCCTCTTTGGACTTTAAATAATGATAATGCTTTTTATTTTAACCACAACAACGATTACTTCCATTCTAGTATTTACCAAGACCCAGATGGTACCAGGCACAGAATACTATTATAACCTACTTATATCGGCTTGCATTGCATGAATAAGCAGAGGAACTGAGATACCCTTGACCCAAGCCCAAGATTACTTGGCTTGTGAATGGGAAGCTGAGCCTCACCTCTGAATAGCTTGAAGCTGTAGTGGGAATAGAGTGGACCTACAAGGACCCTGCTTCATTCATTCTTTGGCTCTAACAACATCAATGGAGATCTGCCAGGAGCAGTCTTCAAAAACTTAATTTTAATTATGCAATTATTTAACAATAAATTTGGATAGCATTTAGTGGATGAAGATTTCCTAATCTTAAATTAATATAACAATCTGTTTTAAATCATCCTATTAGCACTAATACTTTTGACCCCTGCTCCCTTGGTTTGAAATCTGTGCACATCGGGTCTTAAGTGGAAGTGGGGACCATCCCTTATCCATTTGTTTCCTGCAAGGCAGTGAACACATTCTCTCTAGTGGCCGCCTAAGCTGTGGCTGTGGACTGGATCTCATGAGAGCAAGGCCCAGAGATTCTAGAGGGGACTCCATCTCAGGCTGAAGGTCATCAAGTCCCTTGCAAAGGGACAAGGGCCAGTGAGCCCCACATGCCCAGGAGAACTTACATTCTGCGGGGCACACACTGCCTGTGCACCCCAAGGACTGTGCTGTGATAGTCCTTGTACTAACAAGTGACCCCCAAATGTGCTGATCTGCCATTAGCTTCTGATTCTGTGAACCCCTGTTTCCGTTGACCCCTGCTGGAGATTTAAGGATGACTGATTTAGGGGAGACAGAGTAGGTAAGGTTCTTACTGAGAAGGCCGCTTTCTCAGGACTGTTCAGTGTTTACTACATCGCTGAGTGACTACATCTCAGCAACCTTTCTCCATATTCCAAAGATCCTCTGCACAGACTTCAGTACCACGCCCTCCCAAATCCCATCCAAATATTCCTTTAGCATGCTTGCCCTGGGCTTTCATTCTGCCAGACCCAGAGTCAGTAGGGAACATCACGAGGACCATAAAAGTGACGTAACTGCTGTCACAGGAGAGTTTGCAGCCCTTAGGGGAGAGGTAGAGTTATAATCACACACGTGAAATAAACTTCACTGACACTGAGAGCCATGGAGATGTTCTTTGCCTTGGGGCTTTGAACTGCTCAGGAGGGTCTTGGGGTGAAGGCCTGGGGTGAAGAGGGAGGTAAGAGCTCCAGGCAGAGGGCACAGACCGGAGAAGGCAGTGGTTGCAGGTGGAGGTAGAATGTGGAAATTCAGCCTTTCCTTTCCCTCTTCTCCTCTCCCTCCACTTCCTTTTTCCCTCTCCTCTCCCCTCTCCTTTCCTTCCCTCCCCTCCTCTCTTCTCCTCTCCTCTTGTCCCTTCCCCTTCACTTTTATTTCTCCTTTTTCTCTTCCTTCTCCACTTTCTCGTCCTCCCTTTCTGTTTCTGAGATAGAATCCTATGTAGCCCAGGCTGGACTGAAATTTATGCTCTTCAAGTCTCTGCCTGCCAAATATCGAGATCACAGTCAACCACACTGCTTCCCCTATTCCTTAAGTCAGTCAGTTAACAGTTACTGTTCTAGGGGGGTTGTGCCTCTGTATCCTGGCTCCCGAGACCCTGAATCCTTATAGTGAGGCCCACATTTGGTTGCCTAGAACCTATGGTCCCCCTGGTGGCTCAAGAACTTTTTGAGTACCCAGGCTATGAACCAGCTTCTTGTCACAGGGCTGGCCAGAGGCTCCTGAATTTGGAGTTTGCATCTTGTGTAACCACCTGGGGAGAATGAGGTCATCGAGGGGGTGAGGTGAGTGTGTGTGTGTGTGTGTGTGTGTGTGTGTGTGTGTGTGTAGTAGGGCAGTGAGAACCAACAGAACATACCCTGGGCCCTAAGCATCCCCAGTCTTTCTTTGCTAAGTGAGGCTGGGAGCTTTCTTTACTGTACACTCTCCGTTCAAGCCCCTTGCCTAGCTCACAGAGGGCTCTGTGGGTATTTGAGTACACGTAGCAAAACTATGTCCATATAGCAAACCCCTTGTGCTGTTTCTGAAATCCAGACACCTCATGGGCTGGGGTGGCGCAATTACGTGAGACAAGCTGTGACAGCCTGCTTGGCTCTTCTCCCATACTGGGTTTTCTTTCTTGATCTCCTGTGCTGTCTCTTCCTTCCATCTTTCTTGTAGTGTATGACTGTTCTGGCTCCTCAGTGACCATCGAGACTCTTCCCCGAGATGATTTCACCAAATCTCTCATCTTTAAATACAAGCCCTGGTGACTCTCTCTAGCTCTGGCTGTTAGAGTCTTACAGCCAACTTCTTATTTGATACCCACCCCCCCCTTCAGTGTTGTCTGTGTTGCAGACAGAGCCTGAGGCAGAGATTCTGATGCATGGGATTTATTGAGGGCAGGAGAGAGAGAAGGGCAGAGGGGAAGTAGGGTAGGGTGAGGATACAAGCTAAACACGGATTCTAGTGCCATCATGTCTGGTCTTGGTCAGATCTCCTGGAGGGAGGTGGTCATGTAGCCTCTGAGGTACCCTCTAGTGGGTGGCTGCCATTATCATGGTAGAGAGAGCTGCAGGACTTTCTTCAACTGGAGGTGGAGACAGTCTGCTGGAGGAAGGGAGTTGATAGGATGCTGAGAAATCTACCTTGTTGCTCTTCCCTGGCAAGCTTCTCCTTCTCTTCCTCCCCCTGCCTCTGCTATCCAAGCAAAGAGCACACTGCTCTCCCGTTTGCTCAGATTTACCCAGAGGTCACTCTTGGTTCCGTTTTCCCTTACTTCACCCCTGTACTTGTTCCTTTAGGAATTCTGTTACATCTGCCTTTGAAGGTTATCTCATCTGCACGTGTCCTGTGTTTCCACTTATGCCTCCTGTGATAATTTACCTTAATTGTCAGCTCGCGTGGAGTGAGGAGTTGGATTGGAGATGGGTAAAGCACACCTCCAAAGTGTGTCTGTGATGTGGTTTCCAGAGACTGTTCACTTAGGGGGATTCAGCTAATGAATAAGTTAATCCCTTGAAAGATTTGTAAGATAGTATTGTGACAGGTAAAAGGGAGGCCTAGTTGGAGGAAGTAAGTTTCTTGGGGGGTGGGGATGCCCTTGGTCCCTTTCTGTAAGTCCGGGATACCGTGATGTTAGCTACTTTGTTCTGCCACACCCTCATACCATGGCACCCTCACTGCGATGAGGAGCGACCTCTGAGACCATGATCCTACAGAAACCCTTCTTTAACTTGTTCTTGTGAAAGGGGACGAACCCACTGCCTTAAGCGATCAGGCAAGTGCTCTACCTGGAGATACATCTCCCACTTTTAAAGTTGTTTATGCCAGGCATTTTGTCACAGTGATGAGAAGACTAGTAAACCATTCCGTTTGAAATTGCTAGTCCTGACTTCTCGATGGAAACTATGAAAGCCAGAAGGTCCTGGATAGAGGTTCTGCAGAAGCTAAGAGACCATGGATGCAAACCCAAACTACTATACCCAGCCAAGCTATCGTTCATTATCAATGGAGAAAACAAGACATTCCAGGATAAGAACAAATTTAAACAATACGTAGCCACAAATCCAGCCCTACAGAAAGTAATAGAAGGAAAATCGCAACCCAAGGAATCCAACACTGCCAACACTGCCTACAATAACCCAGGCATCTAATGACCCTTCACGAGCACATCTCAAAGAAGGGAGACACACAATCTCTACTACCAAAAGCAATAAGAATAACCGGAGTAAACAACCACTGGTCATTAATATCACTTAATATTAATGGGCTCAATTCACCTATAAAAAGGCACAGGCTAAAAGATTGGATACGAAAACAGGATCCAACATTCTGCTGTTTGCAAGAAACACATCTCAACCACAAAGACAGGCACCTACTCAGAGTAAAGGGTTGGGAAAAGGTCTTTCAAGCAAATGGTCCTAAGAAAAAAGCAGGTGTGGCCATACTAATTTCTAACAAAACTGACTTCAAACTAAAATCAATCAGAAGAGACCGAGACAGTCACTTTATACTCATAACAGGAACAATTCATCAGGAGGACGTCTCAATCCTGAATATATACGCCCCCAATATAAAAGCACCTACTTATGTAAAAGAAATATTACTAGAACTCAAGGCAGACATCAAACCACACACACTAGTAGTAGGAGACTTCAACACACCTCTCTCTCCAAGGGACAGGTCAATCAGACAGAAACCTAATAGAGAATTAAGAGAATTATTGGAGGTAATGAAGCAAATGGACTTAACAGACATCTATAGAACATTCCACCCAAATAGGAAAGAATATACCTTCTTCTCTGCAGCTCACGGAACCTTCTCAAAAATTGACCACATACTTGGTAACAAAGGAAACCTCCACAGATACAAAAAAATATCAGTGTCCACCTGTGTCTTATCAGATCATCACGGATTAAAGTTAGAAGGCAACAACCACGCTGCCCCCAAAAAACCGACAAACTCATGGAAACTGAACAGTCAACTACTGAACCACACCTGGGTCAAGGAAGAAATCAAGAAAGAAATTAAAGTCTTCCTTGAATTTAATGAAAATAAAGGGACAACATACTCAAACCTATGGGACACAATGAAAGCAGTGCTAAGAGGAAAGTTCATAGCACTAAGTGCCCACTTAAAGAAAACGGAGAATGCATACATTGGGGACTTAAAAACACACCTGAAAGCTCTAGAAAAAAAAGAAGCAGACGCGCCCAGGAGAAGTAGAAGACTGGAAATAATAAAACTGAGGGCTGAAATCAACAAAATAGAAACACAGAAAACAGTCCAAAGAATCAATGAAACAAAAAGCTGGTTCTTGGAGAAAATCAACAAGATCGACAAACCCCTATCCAAACTAATTAAACGACAGAGAGAGAACACGCAAATAAATAAGATCAGAAATGAAAAGGGGGACATAACCACAGACACAGAGGAAATTCAGAGAATCATTAGATCTTACTACAAAAGCCTGTATGCCACAAAACTGGAAAATACAAAAGAAATGGACATTTTTTTAAATAAGTATCATATACCAAAGCTAAACCAAGACCAGGTGAATGATCTAAATAGACCGGTTTCTCACGAAGAATTAGAAATGGTTATCAAAAATCTCCCTTCGAAAAAAAGCCCAGGACCAGATGGTTTCAATGCAGAATTCTACCAGAACTTCCAAGAAGAACTAATACCTATACTCCTTAATGTATTTTACAATATAGAATCAGAAGAGTCATTGCCAAATTCCTTTTATGAAGCTACAGTTACCCTGATACCAAAACCACAAAAAGACCCAACCAAGAAAGAGAATTACAGACCGATCTCACTCATGAACATCGACGCAAAAATTTTCAATAAAATACTGGCAAACCGAATCCAAGAACACATAAGAAAAATTATCCATTATGATCAAGTAGGCTTCATCCCAGAGATGCAGGGCTGGTTCAACATACGCAAATCTATCAATGTAATCCACCATATAAATAAACTGAAAGAAAAAAACCATATGATCATTTCACTAGATGCTGAAAAAGCATTCGACAAAATTCAACACCCCTTTATGATAAAGGTCTTGGAGAGAATAGGGATACAAGGGTCCTACCTAAATATAATAAAAGCTATTTACAGCAAGCCAACAGCTAACATTAAATTAAACGGAGAAAAACTCAAAGCCATCCCACTAAAATCAGGAACACGACAAGGATGTCCACTCTCTCCATACCTCTTCAATATAGTGCTTGAAATTCTAGCAATAGCAATAAGACAACATAAGGAGATCAAGGGGATTCGTATTGGAAAGGAAGAAGTTAAGCTTTCGTTATTTGCAGATGATATGATAGTGTACATAAGCGACCCCAAAAATTCTACCAAAGAACTCCTACAGCTGATAAACAGCTTTAGTAATGTGGCAGGATACAAGATCAACTCCAAAAAATCAGTTGCCTTCCTATACACTAAGGATAAGGAAGCAGAGAGGGAAATCAGAGAAGCATCACCTTTCACGATAGCCACAAATAGCATAAAATACCTTGGGGTAACCCTGACCAAGGAAGTGAAAGATCTACTTGACAAGAACTATAAGTCTTTGAAGAAAGAAATTGAAGAAGGCACCAGAAAATGGAAAGACCTCCCTTGCTCTTGGATTGGGAGGATCAACATAGTAAAAATGGCAATTCTACCAAAAGCAATCTATAGATTCAATGCAATCCCCATCAAAATCCCATCAAAATTCTTCACAGATCTGGAGAAGACAATAATCAACTTTATATGGAAAAACAAAAAACCCAGGATAGCCAAAACAATCTTATACAATAAAGGATTGTCTGGAGGCATTACCATCCCTGACTTCAAACTCTATTACAGAGCTACAGTATTGAAAACAGCATTGGCATAAAAACAGAGAAGTCGACCAATGGAATCGAATAGAAGACCCTGACATTAACCCACAAACCTATGAACACCTGATCTTCGATAAAGGAGCTAAAAGTATACAATGGAAAAAAGAGAGCATCTTCAACAAATGGTGCTGGCAAAACTGGATGTCAATCTGTAGAAGAATGAAAATAGATCCATATCTATCACCATGCACAAAACTCAAATCCAAATGGATTAAAGACCTCAATATCAGTTCGAACACACTGAACCTGATAGAAGAGAAAGTGGGAAGTACTCTACAACACATGGGCACGGGAGACCACTTCCTATGTATAACCCCAGCAGCACAGACACTAAGGACATCATTGAATAAATGGGACTTCCTGAGGCTGAGAAGCTTCTGTAAAGCAAAGGACACTGTCACTAAGACAAAAAGACAACCCACTGACTGGGAGAAGATCTTCACCAACCCTGCAACTGACAAAGGTTTGATCTCCAAAATATATAAAGATCTCAAGAAACTAGACCGTAAAAGGCTAATCAACCCAATTATAAAATGGGGCACTGAGCTGAACAGAGAATTCTCAACAGAAGAAGTTCAAATGGCCAAAAGATACTTAAGGTCATGCTCAACTTCCTTAGCGATCAGGGAAATGCAAATCAAGACAACTTTAAGATACCACCTTACACCTGTCAGAATGGCTAAAATAAAAAACACCAATGATAGCCTTTGCTGGAGAGGTTGTGGAGAAAGGGGTACACTCACCCATTGCTGGTGGGAATGCAAACTTGTGCAACCACTCTGGAAAGCAGTGTTTCGGTTTCTCAGGAAATTCGGGATCAACCTACCCCTGGATCCAGCAATACCACTCTTGGGAATATACCCAAGAGAGGCCCTATCATACAACAAAAGTATATGCTCAACTATGTTCATGGCAGCATTGTTTGTAATAGCCAGAACCTGGAAACAACCTAGATGCCCTTCAACGGAAGAATGGATGAAGAAAGTATGGAATATATACATATTAGAGTATTACTGAGCAGTAAAAAACAAGGACTTCTTGAATTTTGCATACAAATGGATGGAAAGAGAAAACACTATCCTGAGTGAGGTAAGCCAGACCCAAAAAGAGGAACATGGGATGTACTCACTCATATTTGGTTTCTAGCCATAAATAAAGGACATTGAGCTTATAATTCATGTTCCTCGAGAAGCTAAATAAGGTGAATCCAAAGACAAACACATAGGCATCCTCAGGAATATTAACCTTCATCAGGCGATGAAAGGAGACAGAGACAGAGACCCACACGGGAGCACCGGACAGAAATCTCAAGGTCCAAATCAGGAGCAGAAGGAGACGGAGCACGAGCAAGGAACTCAGGACCACAAGGGGTGCACCCACACACTAAGACAATGGGGATGTTCTATTGGGATCTCACCAAGGCCAGCTGGCCTAGGTCTGAAAAAGCATGGGATAAATCCGGACTAGCTGAACATAGCGGACAATGAGGAATACTGAGAATTCAAGAACAATTGCAGTGGGTTTTTGATCCTACTGCACGTACTGGCGTTGTGGGAGCCTAGGCAGTTAGAATGCTCACCTTATGAGACCTGGATAGAGGTGGGCAGTCCTTGGGCTTCCCACAGGTCAGGGAACCCTGATTGCTCTTCGAGCAGATGAGGGAGGGGGACTTGATCGGGGGAGGGGGAGGGAAATGGGAAGCGGTTGTGGGGACGAGGCAGAAATCCTTAATAAATAAATAAATTAAAAAAAAAGAAATTGCTATTCCTAATATCCTATTTGACCCCAAAGTTGTTTTTTTTTTTAATTGACAAATTTTGCCTATGTTTTTCATACGATATTTTGAAAAGTGCATGCATCATGGGATGGGTAATTGGGCTAGTTAGCATGTATATTAACTCACAGACATGTGGAAGCTACTCTCTCAAGCATTTTTCAAGACCACAGTCTATTGTTACATATGGTGCTGTGTTGTGTAAGAGATTCCCTGAGCTTCCTCCTGCAAGTGAAAGTTTGACCACTCCTCATCCCTGTAGTGTTTGCTTCTTTGCTTCTCCTTCATCAGCGGCTGGGGGATATTTATGTGTGATAGCAAGCATGCTGTCCTTCTGGATACAGCTCATCAGTTCCTTCTCGTGGTTCTTGGGAGAGAAAGTCCAACTCTTCATCATGGCGGGTGTCAGTCCTCAGCAATCTCTCCCCTCATCCTCCCCTGACTCCTTCCGAAAGATAGGCTATACTCAAGTAGGCTGTGACTCCTAGATTTGTGCATGTTTTCTCTTCTGCCTGAGAGGACGGAGCCATGAGCTTCCTTGTTTATGTGTAGCACTTAAGTTGACTTTCATGTATGTATTTAACTGTTCTCTGTCTGGTAAGGGAGCCTTTCCTCGGGCTCATGATCCGGTAGTTGATGGTTCTCTCGCCCCGTCTTACTTTTTTCAGGGCACAGTTACTGTCTGAAACTGTGCTGCCCATTGGTTTGTGTGGTTATCCATCTGTCCTGACTCCCTGACATGTCAACTGAACCCAGGGACTTAAGGTTTCTGGCTCACTAAGCGCAATGGTGAGCACACTTGATCTTAGCCAAAAGGCCGAGAAGCGATGATGAACACATAGTAGGCTCAAGGATTTGTTGGCTAAATACCTGCTGCCTAGCAAATGGAATCAGGGCTGTGAGCACTGACAGTTCTCCGGAATCTAGAGGGGCCCAGTCAAGGTCAACAAAACTCCTTCCAGAAGGTTGGCTGTTTTTTAGAGGGGTTTCTTTCTCAACCCTCTTCTTATCAAAACTAGCAGAGCAGGAAATGAAACCCAGTTTCCTGCTAGTACCTCCGACCCCCAGAAAAGATAGAGAACTCTGGGAAGTGTTGAGTTCACACAGAACAGTTTCCTGGATTCTTCCAGACACCCTGTCCCTGGGATATGCTTCACTCCTCTTAAGAGCCCTCTCTGGACCAGATCCAAGGAGCCAGTGGTAAAGACGCGCAACTTCTGGCTTGGTAGAGCCACAACTCTGATGGTGTGGAGCTGAGTGTTTAGGAACACGCATCACTCAGCCATGTTCTGATGACAGCTGAAGAAGGGGGAACAGGTTTTCCTTGATGGGGTGATATTGAGGG
The DNA here is from genome assembly GCF_018167655.1 of Microtus oregoni. Taxonomy (NCBI): domain Eukaryota; kingdom Metazoa; phylum Chordata; class Mammalia; order Rodentia; family Cricetidae; genus Microtus; species Microtus oregoni. The sequence goes on along the minus strand of NW_024543068.1, from coordinate 16,324,597 downwards.
AAGGATCCCCCCCCCCCCGCCGTCAGAACTCTGGATTGTGTCTGGAGAAAGGGAGCCAGGAAGAAGCTTATCCAGAATGCATTGTACTTTGTGACCAGCTGGGTCGGTTCTCTGCATTTATTCTGTGCTGGGGGCCAGGGTGACCCAGAGCTTCAGGTCAGGCTGAGGGCAGCACAGACTTCTGGGCCTGCCAGGGCTTAGTTTCTTGGAAAGTGTTGGTGGACAGTGGGGTTCAAGGGGCCCAGCGACTGTGGGAGAGACTAGTTTCTCTCCCTCTTGGCTTTGAACCTCTATAAAGGGAAAATCAAATGCTCTTCTCTTCAGAGACAAGCAAACCCCATTTCTTTATTTCCTTTATAAAATTTTGATTGAGGGATTAAATGGCACGCGCCTTTAATCCCAGCCCTTGGAAGGCAGGCGGATCTTGGTGAGTTCGAAGCCAGCCTAGTCTACAAAGTGAGTTTCAGGACAGCCAGGATGGTTACACAAAGAAACCCTGTCTTGAGAAACAAACAAACAAACAAAAAAATTGATTGAAATTTTTCTACATGCATATAACATGTTTTGGTCAAGTCCACCTGTCCAGATTCTCCCCCTACAGCCCCCCCCCACCAACCCCACATCCATTATTACCAACACTATTCCCGTTCAATCTCATGGGTTCTCTAGGTTTAAACCTGTGAATTCTATTTCGTCCTTTGTGTAAATATGTACATGGGGGTAGGGGCATCTCCTGGAGCCCAGGTTGACTCTCAGGGACTGAACCCTTGAGGAACACTGACTCCTCCCCTCCCAGGAGCCATCAATCACCAATGATTCTTCAGTTAGGGGTGGGCTTTGCTGGTTGAGTCCACACTGGGATTTTGTCTGGCTCCATCTTTCGCAGTCCTGTGCATGATGTCACGACTGTTGTGTGCTCATATGTGCAACTGCCAAGCTTTGTCCAGAAAACACTGCTTGGTTGAAGTCATCCATTACTTCCGGCCCTTACCATCTTTCTGCCTGTTCTTCTGCAAAGACCCCTGAACTTTGGGAGCAGGAGGTGTGTTAGAGATATCCCACTTAGGACTGAACAGTCTGAAATTTCTTACTCTCTGCATCTTGACCAGCTGTGTGATGTGGGATTCCCCTCTGTATACTGTGAATATGTTTTATTACCATTGGTTAATAAAGAAGCTGCTTTGGCCTATGGCAGGGCAGAATAAAGCCAGGTGGGAAATCCAATAGAGATACAGAGAGTAGACATAGTGAAAGGGACACCATGTAGCTGCCAAATGAGACAGATGCTTGAACCTTTCTGGTAAGCCCAGCCTCATAGTGATACACAGATTGATAGAAATGGGTTAATTTTCGGTTTAAGAGCTAGGTAGGAATAGGCCTAAGCCATTGGTCAAGCCGTGTTGTAATTAATACAGTTTCTGTGTGATTATTTGGGTCTGGGAGACTGGGAAACATAAGCTCAGTTTCCGTCTACAGTTGTGGGTCTTTGCAAAAAGAAGCTTCATAGAGAAGGGTTGAGAGGGATGCACTCATCTGTGGTTATAACAATAAGTCTTTAGGAGTCAATTTAATACTGGATTCATTTAGCAGAACAGTAGTGGGTTCTCTTCTAGGGTTTGTGGCCTACATAGCCTTGGGTTCTTGGCCCTGTTAATGGTGGCAGGCATGAGTTCTCTCTTGTGTTCTGGGTCTTAAATCCAATCAGAAAGTGGCTAATTACTCCCATAATGTTTGTGCCACTATTGCACTAGGGGACCTTTTTAGTCAGGCCAGTTGTTATTATAGCTCACAGGTGAGCCCCAGATCTGCCCTGTGCATGGCCATATTCATCAGTCTGCTCTTTTCCTCATGCAATCTGTTCCTCACACGGACCTGTACCTGCCTTGGCCACTGTCTTCTTCCCTGGAGCAGGATGGCAACATAGGAAAGGAAAATTCAGAACTTGGTGCAGAATGGTGGGAAGTGTGCTGGAATCGTTCGCCTTCCCTGAGAGCTGTGGTCTACGATTCTTTTCAGGGTGTTCAATCTACAGCCTGCCACACGGCACAGTTTCCAGGACAGCTCTGAATGCAGCCCAACACATCTGTAGATGATGCCATGTCGTAATATCAAATGGTTAGACACCCCTTCCAGTTTACATGGTGACCACAATGAAGTCAGCTGGCCTCCCTAATATTCAGTTCACAGCCCGGGATTGTTTCTGGGCTGCTGCCAGAGCCTGAATGTGGTATGGTTACAGTGATGATGGCAATGACTAACTAATTCTGAGAACTTAGTCTACGCCAAGCATGGTTCTGCATTATTTGTGTGACTTTACTTGGACTCCACTTGGCTCAGAGCATCCTTGCGGGGCAGTTCATTCTGCGGGTGTGAGAGCTGAGGCACCGACAGGCTAAATGCACGGGAGAGTACATGCTAGAGCTCGAGTCGGAATCCCTGTGTTTGTTTCACGTGACCCTACCTGGCTAGCCTGCAGAGCATCCTTGCTTTGTTTACCCTGGACTGACTTCCAGTGCTTCAGCTTTATTCTGGAGCCTTCAGGGGGATGGGGCTGGCTTTTGGAGAGCACCAGCCTCTGAGTACTGGCTTTGCGTCCATGCTGGAGCCCCAATGCTAGACTGGGGGGCTTGCCCATTACTATGTAGTGTATGGGGTTAGCAGGGTAGGGAGGTGATAATGGAAAACCCTCAGAGGAGGTGTGAGTTTTCTGGGACTGGGTTCTCCTCCAGTCATTGTTCTGGCTTTCTGAAGGGAGGTGGGAAGGGCCTGGTCTTCTAGGCCTGCTCATACCTGAACAGCGTACTTGGTAGAACTGAGAGGCCAGGAACTTCCAAGCTACTTCAGCCAGGGCTAATGGAACAGAGTTTCCTTATGTCATACAAAGTGAAGCTGAGTCCTGGAGGAATCAGAGCAGGGGATGAACAGATGGGTGGAGAGGTCAGGATAGGAAAGAGGCTGACAGAAGAACTGGGCAAGAAGGGAAAGGAGGGATGCTAGGCTCTGGGCAGTGGGATTCCTTCAAGAAAGAAGGGCCTTCAGGAGTAAACTCCAGGAGCTGGAGGCTATCTACCTGCACACATTCCACTCTGCCACTCAGAAAGCTGGTGCCAGGCCGGGAAGTAGAAGGTTAGGTTGACCCTGAGCAGCCCTCTTTCTCCTCCTCCTCCTCCTCCTCCTCCTCCTCCTCCTCCTCCTCCTCCTCCTCCTCCTCCTCCTCCAGGAAGCAGCCTGTGTCCAGTTCTGATTTATTTTGAGACTTTTTTTTTCTTGTCTGAATCAGAGATGGTTTTTCTTGGCAAATTACAACTTTTTTTCAGAAAGAAAAATGCAGTCTCCTCATAGTCTGGGTCAATGTAATCCCTTGTTTGTTTATGCAGGCTCAGTGTGTTGAAAGCCAGGGCCAGAGCCAGCCGAGGTGAGGGTCTTGCCCAGAACAGACAGCGTTATAGTGGGATCTGCAAACTAACTCCAACTCTCTGCACCCTTCTAGTTCTTGATGGTCTGGAGGTTGGGTGCTGTCGCTTTTCTCTCAGTGTGTGCTCTACCTTGGGCGTTCCTTTTATTAGTCTCTGGGCTCTTTAGTTCATACTAAAAGTGAAATAAGAGCCTGGGGGAAATCGAGGCAAATCCAGAATTCTCCCAGCTTTATATTTTACCCAACTTGTGTGGCCATCTGAGCCAGAAATATAACGTCACATATTGTCACAGGACCAGAGCCACTTAACTACTACGTGTCTCTGTGCTCCTCCTCTTCCTTCTTAGGTTTTTGGGTTTTTTTTTTTTTTTTGGACATGGATTCTCTGTGTAGCTTTGACTGTTCTGGAACTTGCTCTGTTGACCAGGCTGGCTTTGAACTCAGAGATATGCCTGCCTCTACCTCCTGAGTTCTAGGATTAAAGGCCACCATCGCCTGGCTATTTTGTGTTCACTCTTATTCTGCCCTTTTCATAATTTTCCCAAGACTGTTTAGGAAAACACATCTCTCTTGTCTCCAGGTGTTACAGTGGACACTTGGGGTACAGCACAAGAGGGCATGGGTGTCTGGAAGTCTGTATTCTGAAGGACAACTCTGGGGAGGCCTGGATCCCTCAGAAGAGCCTCCCCAGGAGTGGCAAGTTGATAGCCTATCATACAGGAAGGGACCTTCTTGAGGTGGCATCTCCTGACTTTGTAGCAACTGGCCAGCACCTGCTATGACAGTGCTCCTTAGAGATGCTGACCTGTGAGAAGAGGCAGAGGAGGAAGGCAGCTGGAGCACTTCCGTGTGCTCACGTTTTCCTCTTATGCTCCCTGCTCCTGTCCGCACCATCCAGTTGTCACTCAGGGTTGTCAAGGAACTAACAAACATAGCTACCATCTACCCAGTGTTTGCGGTGTGCACGGCATGCGGTTTCTGGACAGGGCATTGTTATTAGTTTGCAAAGGAAGAACCCAAGGCTCAGAGAGGCTGCGTGATCTGCCTGATACCACCCAGCTAGTGAGTGGTGGAACTGGAGTTTGAGATTCTGCTCTTCCTAAAGGTCATGTTTTTGAATCTCATGCTACATTGGCTACAGAACTGTCTGAGAAACGGAGTACATTCCGGGACATTGGGGTGTTTGTTTTAAGTAGATCTTTTGGAAGTCATGTGAAAGTTAAGTCTGGGCTCAGGGGAGCCAGGGGATTGAGGGCTTGGAGGGTTCCTTAGGAATCAAGATCTCAACGAGGAAGAGAGAAATTTGATTTTTAGTAACTGTACACATCAGTCAAGAGCATCTTAGGTCTGAATTCCACACAAGTAGGACGCCTCTGTGGTAGCTGGAGCTCGGATGGCAGGCCTGTGGGGATGTCTCAGGACATGGTACATGTGGGATCTTGGACAGAGGAGTGGGACTATTAATGGGTGTGGGCAATGCAGGAACTTGGATAGGCTTGTGGGGCTGTTTCTGGTGTGCTGTAGAGATCAGTGGTCCCTAAGTCACTTTTTTTTTTAAATGAAGAAACCCTTTTCTAGGTGAGCTGGGATCAGTCACTGTTTGACATTCAAGTCTGACCTGGTAGGAAGATGATCATCACACTTGTGGAGACGCCCTTGTTAAGGAGGTAGAGTCCAGAGCTAGGTACCCATTTGTATCAGTCAGGGATCCTTAGAGGAACAGAACTGATAGAATATACCCGTATCTGTATCTACATCTTTATCTATCTACCTACCTACCTACCTACCTACATATCTACCTGTATCCAGAGAGTATTTATTAGAATGGCTTACAGGCTGTGGTCCAGCTAGTCCAACAACGGCTGTCTGGCAACAGAAAGTCTAAGAATCCAGCCGTTGTTCAGTCCACGAGGCTGGTTGTCTCAGCTGGTCCTCAGTGTGTACTAGAATCTGAAGACGTGGACTCTAATGTCGGTGGGAGAGTAGACTTGCCAACAGGAGTGAGAGCAAGCAGGCAAAGAGCATGCTTCCTTCTTCCCTGTCCTTCATGTGGGCTGTCAGCAGAAGCTGTGGCTCAGGCGAGGTGGATCTTCCCACCTCAAAAGATCCGGACTGATGGTGGATCTTCCACTGCCAAAGATCCAGATTAGAACTGGGTCTTCCTACTTTGAATGATTTTATTAAGAAAAAAAAAAATCCCTCCCAGGTGTGCTCAGCTGCTCGGGTCTTAGTTAATTCCAGATGTGCCTGCCCCATCCGCCGGTTTACAGCAGGGGATGCTGAACACACCCCAGTGCTCCTCTTGTCCTTGTTTCGTGGTCACCCCTGGTTCTCCTCATCACTTGCTCCTGCCTCCCATGGTCCCCGCTGACTGCACCTCTGGTCAGGTCTGCCCCCACCCCTCACACCTCTCCAACCCTGTTTCTGAACCATTGCCCTGAGTCCCACGAGTGTGTTCTGAGTCCCTTCACTCGTAAAAGGCCATTTACTGTGCTCGTTTTCCAGGATGGATAGGTGTGCTCTACTGTGAGGCGAATCTGAGTCCTTTCTTGGGGAAAGTTATGATTAAATGACCTGTAGCAAGCTATAGTTTGGGCAAAGGCCTCTTCTTCCCCACAACAGCCAACTTGGGTGGTGCGAAGTGGCCAGCTGTAGCCACTTCTGGGTTAGGTGGCAGTAGCTGGGCCCCAAAGCTGGACTTGGAAAGGTAGCAGGTCTGAAGAAAGAATCCTGGGGACATTAGAGAAAGAATCAGGGGAGGACATCTTTGGACCTTGAGAGATGGATTGAGAGTAGCCTGCTGGCTGGACAGGGGGGCTTTAGGAACTCACTGTACTCTCACCCCCAGGGCCCAGGATGTTCTAGGCCTGCAGCAGGGAATGCAGGAGGTGACCCAGTTCCTCTGCATTTACTGAAGTAGGCCAGAGCCCAAGAGATTTCCAGACTCTTCCACTAAGCCTTCTTCCATGCTGATGTTTTCTTTCCATCCTTGCTGCCCTGGGCAGCTCAGGCCCCTGTCAACACCTCATGCTTGTGTTCAGGCCAGCGCCTCATCACTGGCCATTTTCTATGTGGTTCTCTGTCCTCTTTGGTTCAAGTCTTTCCTATGGCTAGAATAAGAAGCCAGAATCACCAATTTTGTGAGAGGTTTTCTTCCCTGAGCTCCCTGACCTGGGGACCTTCTGGTCCTTAGTCGTCTTCTTCTAGTGTTTTGACTCTAGCCAGTCAATCCTCCTCTGCATCCTGTTTCCCTCTCCCCCTCTTCTCCCCCTCCCTCTCTCCTCCTCTTCCTCCCTCCTCTATCCTCCTTCTGTCTCTCTCTCCCCATCCATCTCTTCCTCTTCCCTTCAGTTTGTGACACTTCATCAACATGATCTTCCTCCCCTCAGCCACAAGCATAGGCCATGTTCATGCTTCAGGGTGTAGCCTGAAACCCACTCCTTCCAGAGGGCTCCTTTATCACATAGCCCCCCATCTTTGTTCTTCCGACCCAGGGCTCTGGGGCCTTTGGGCAGTTCATTGGGGAAGGAGTGGATGGCTCTTGCCTGTTGGTCCCTCCTCTCCAAGCAGACCACTGGTTTCTGAACCCTCTTTGACAGCCTAAGGCAAGCCCTGGGTCAGGTGTGGAAGGCATATCCAAGAATTAATTGGTGAATTGACCAACAGGAAATAACTTAAATTATAGTGTGAGGGATTTAGATTGGACTTAGGGAAGGATTTGTGGAAAGTAGTCAGCTGTGGTGGGAGGTGGTGGCAGTGCTAAATAGGCCTTGTTTGCGAAAAAGAATTCAGTGTCAGCAGTAGAAGTGTGTCTGCAAAAGGAGACTGGGGGACAGAAAGAGATGGAGCAGGTTTAATGTCCAATGCCCTGGAGCTCTATGCTTATTCCCCAGCTCCCAGCCCAGAGAGGGTTGCCCTGCTGCCTGGGCTCCTGTAACTCCTGAGCTCAGGTCTGGTGTGTTGGGCTGCTCGGCTTACAGGAATGGGCACACCTCATCCCTAGGGTGTTGGCCTGTGGGCCAGGAACCTTTAAGGTGTGTCTGAAAAGGTGGAGATGTTGGGGTCTGGCCAGTTTCTGCCCTGTGTAACCTCCTGTGGAATGCCCAGGAGAGGGACTGGACTTTGTTGCTCAGTGCCTTGGGCGTTGTTCCCAGTGGCATGCTTAAGGGTAACTGGGTACCACGGAGACATAGCTTCGTGGTGGTTTCCCCAGAGCTGTCATTTCTGGCAACCCTGTGCCCCCTTTTGTCTCCTGGGGTTGGAAGAGAAAGGAACTGGGAATCGGGGAAACAAAGCGCCCCTTTGGGTTTCCCGAGCCGCATTGTTCACAGTCACAGCTCTCGCTTCTGTTTTCAGTGGCTAGATTAGGCCATTCAGGTTTTGTTTCACACTGTAGTAGCTCTGGGACCATTCCTTTCACGGTGACTTTGTGGGTCTCGGAACTCCACTCTGGGCTGGAAGACGGAGAGAACTGTCAGGCAGGGGTGGTTGTCTCCTGCAGACTCCACCCAGAGCTGCGATGGGCTGGGCTGAGGGTGGCAGGACAAAGGCATCCTGTCAGACTAGACATGTTGGAGGTGCTGGTACCCGTCCTGTTTCTGTCATCTCCTGTCACCCCACAAGACCATCTGAGCAATTCTGGGATGAGATGTCAGTGATTAGTGGGGGGAGGATGAGGAGATAGCTCCCTAGATAAAGTGCTTGCAATGAGATAGAGTTTGAATCCTCAGCTCCAAAATAGATGCTAGGTAGATGTTGCAGCTTGCCCTCAATGCTGGCATGCAGAAGGCAGGGACAGGGAATTCTCAGAGCAAGCAAGCTTGTTAGCCAGACAGGCAAGCTCTGGGTACAAGGTAGAGAGGGATCAAGGAAAATAATCCAGCTGTTGTGGGAATTTGGTCTGACATGTCAATGGTGTTGGGGTGACTAAGCCCTATGGGCATGGTTTTCTCTGGGTACGTGATCGGATAAGAACTAAGGAGCCAGGGTCACGCGCTCTTGCTTGGACTGGGACGATGTGGGACTGGCAGAGCTTGGAGTTCCTTTGGCCCTTTGGGAAAGAGATTATGGTACAGCGGCAGAGAGCTGATTGCCTGGATTCCTCCTTCTGTCTTGTAATAACTGTGCATGGATTTGATTTAATAAAAGGTAAAACAGTCCTCAGATTTCTTGCTTTATCCAATAACCTCTAGCCAGCCCTGCCCACCCCCCACAAAGGTACACAATGCACCCCCCCGTCTTGCAAAAGACTAGAGAAGCCTGAGAAGTAGTCTCCAGACTTCTTGAAGGCATCCAAACTTTCTTGCATACAAGCAAGTTCAATTCTCAGAAGCCAGATGCTGGGGGAACTGTAATTATAAGTATGTGTCGAAAGACAAAAATTGAAGCTGTTCTTTGAGCTGTATATATAGAATAATACAAGCGACCCCCAAAAGAATAAATGTTACTGCAAAATACTTTTTTTTTTTATTAGATAGGGAGGGTTTAATTCTGTAACCTAGGCTGGCTTGGAACTCACTTTGTAGTCAAGTCTGGTTTCCAACTGTATAATCCTCCTGGCTCAGCCTCTAGAGTGCTAGGATTATAGGCGTGAGCCACCATACCTGGCTGCAAAATACATCTTTAAAATAAAGGCTTTTGCTTTTCCATGCTAGAGCCAGAGCCCAGGGCATCACAGTGGTAAGTGAGTGCCCTACCACTGATTGGCACACTCCCACAGCAAGGTTTTGTTATCTTAATTTTTTTACTTTAAGCCAGAGATTCTTGTGGGATCTAAAAATAAAAGATAAATATTTATACTGGTAATATTAACTAATTGTAAGATTCAGGACAGCAATTGTAGGGCTGGAAAGTCATTATCACCGTGTCTACAATACAGAAGTCATTCCCACTACAGTTAGCAACATTGTATTCTTTTTTAATTGGAAACTTTTTGAAATTTAAAATAGTTTCCATTCCTTTCTGCTATGGTACTTTCTACTCCCATGGGCTGAAAAAAATCATTGTGTTATGGAATTAGAAAGAAACATAATCACACAAATATGAGCCACGGAGAAAACTGTCCATTTCTCAAAATAGCCAGAGTTAGCTTTGTTAGCAGACTCGTCCCTGGGATCTTCACTAGCTTTGGGGAGAGTGTGTTGACTATGGAACACAGTTTGGAGACTCTAATCTGGTTGGTAGTAGCAATCATAGCATAATCACACCTAAAATTTACCAGACATTTGTATGCGCTGACACACATTTGATGTCTTCAGAATAACTGTCCACTCCGGAACTGCTAGTATCGTCGTCTTAACAGATGGGGAAACAGAGGCACATAGTGGGATGTATCCTGACCAAGACCCAGGGTCTAAGAGCAGGATTTCAGGTCAGGTCTGCTTCAGTAAAAAATAATAATGATAATAAAAAAAGAAAAACAACATCCCACGTCTTTAACATGTGCCTGGCATTTCCTGGCAGCACAAAGCCTTCCCAAGTAGTAACACCTTCACCACTGTGCCTGCTAACAATGGTCCAGATGATGAACAATTAGGGTACTGAGTTAGGCTGACATCCAACCCTGCTCTGTTCCTGGCCTGTGAATGAGGACGATCCCTTTCTTTCCCATGGGAAAGAGAATGGCAGAATTGCCTCTGAGGTTTGTCTGTCACATTGTAGGATCAGCTCATTCTGGAGACAGAGCAATCCCAGTCCAAACGGGGTAGGGCGGGGGAGGGCAGAAGAGGTGGGGTGGTGCCGGCCCACAGAGATGGAAGCATTGGATTCCTGGCAAGTCACTGGTGGAATTCAAGTGCTTAGGTCCGAGAAAGACTCAGAATCGTCACTTCATCCTCTATTTCTCCTTTGCACCCCTGCCTCGGAGCTAAGGATCGTATCTGGGGCCTGGTACAGGCTAGGCAAGGGCTGGACCACTGAGCTCTGCCCACAGCTTTCCTTTTAATTTCTGTTTGTTTTTATATTTTCCAGGCTGGTTTCAAACTCAGTATATGGCTGAGCTAGTCCTTGAATTCCTGATCCTCCTGCTTCCACCTCCTGTGTTCTGGGATCCCAGAGATAACAGCAAGCTGTCTGGCATGCTGCCTCGCCTTGTTTGGGGTGGATGGTGAGGATAGGGAGAATGCTATTGCTAGGGTTCTCAGCAGTTTATCTTTCCCACTTAATTATGCAAGGATATAACCATATCAGAATAAAAACCTGAAGCTACTGAGCCTCATGTAGTCCAGGGCTGGGGACTAGGTCTCTTGGGTCATGCTTTGGTCTCTGATATCAGGATGTTATGGAGTCACAGGCCTGGGTTTAAATCATGACTGCTTTCGTCTTGAGAAATTGCTTGATGTCTCTCAACTTTTCAGTCTGCAAGATGGCATACAAAATATTGCCTTTGTGGGGTTGGAGAGATGTCTCAGTGGCTAAGAGCATGTGTTGTTCTTGCAGAGGACCTGGGTTCGATTCCCAAGACCCATACGGTGGCTCACAGCCTTCTGTAATTTCAGTTCTAGGGAATCCAGCAGCCTCTCTGATCTCCTCAGACACCAAGTACTCATGTGGCACACAGATATACACTCAGGCAAAACACTCATGCATAAAATAAAATAAATAAATCTAAAAACGTGCCCTCTTGGGTTGTCAGGATTCATTAAAATCATTTACTTAAAGCCCGCAGCCTTGTGCCTGGCACATGGAAGGCATACAGTAAATGCCCCGAAAATTTATTTCGATTGTGACCTCTTCCTCTCCAGATCCCTCGTAGAATGCTTTGAAATTTTAGCCCTGCAATTAGCTGTTTTATGGTCCAGGTCAGATAAATCTAGTCTCCTTTCTTGAAGCTTCTGTACTGATGTGTGGTGTGTGGAGGCTGTTTTCTGGTGGATGCTCAGAACCCCTCCCCCCTCCCCACACACACACACACATGTAGATTTAGGTTTGGCATAGAGAATCTATCAAAACCCAAACTGCTTCTACTCTGTATAACATCATTAGGCACAGGGATTATCTTCTATGGAGATAAGGTAATATTTAAAAAAATTTTTTTTGAGGTGTTGGAGAGATGGCTTAGCTGATAAACTGTCTACTCTGTGAACTCTAGAACCTGAGTTTGAATGCATAGTACCCAGGTGAAAGGCAGCCATGGGGGTGCAGATCTGTAATCCCAGCACTGGAAAGACAGATGCAGGAGGAGGAGGATTGCTGGGGTTTGATTGACAACTGATCTAGCTGAATTGGTGAGCATCTGATGTCAACACACACACATTCCAACACACACACACACACACACACACACACACACACTCCCCCCCCCCCCTATTTTCCTTGTAAAAACCAGTTTCTGTCATAGGGTCAAGTGCTCTAGCATACCTTACCTTCACACCGTCCTCTTGGGGGCTGGACTGGGAGGCAGTCAGCCCTGGATCCTGACAAAGCCTGGATCTGAAACGCTCGGGCAACCCCTGCAGTCTACCCGGTGGCCCTCAAGTTCTACTTTCAACTGGTTTTCTGGTTTCTCTTTAGATTAGGCTTGACCTGCTCTGTGTATGATCAGGACTGGAGTCAGAAGGGTCCTTGTGTGCCCAAGACTCTGCCATGTGTGAGTGTCTGGTTCGTCAATGACCCGAGCTCTTTTCCTGGGATGTGACTCAGTAGCTTAGCCATACCAAGTAACTAAAAGCATCCACATACACTTGAAATATGGACGCAAGGATTGTGGAGACTCATCGCAGTTCAGGAGGGTCACACATGCTCTTTGCTATACTCACTATCTGGCCTGCAGACTGAGAATGTTAAATATTTGTTAAGTGAATGAACGGGACAAACTGTGAGGCTAGAACGTAAAGCTACCTTGCGAAGTTTGAATTATTCTGCAAGGAAGTACATACAGAGGGACATTTGCTCCAAGGGCATCTTTAGGACTAGATAGTCTTCTGCTTCTCTTCCACGTCTGGACCCAGTGCTGCTTGTTCACTGAGGTCTCATTTTTTTTTTTTTTTTTCGAGACAGGGTTTCTCTGTGGCTTTGGAGCCTGTCCTGGAACTAGCTCTTGTAGACCAGGCTGGTCTCGAACTCACACAGATCCGCCTGCCTCTGCCTCCCGAGTGCTGGGATTAAAGGCGTGCGCCACCACCGCCCGGCTTGAGGTCTCATTTTTAACTACATGATTTTCATGTCTTTCCCATCTCTCCTGCTGGCAACCATCGCTCTCCATCTCCATGTCTAGTGTGATGGCTGATGTGCCCTTGAGGGGCTTCAGGGTGCTCCTGCCAGGCCTTCCCATTACTCCTTTGGACCGAGAGACAGGTCATCCTGACTGTGGTAAGGTGTTTAGTGTTGCTTCTTTAGAAGAGGCCATGGCAGGTGGACCCAGTGATGCCTGAGACAGCACCCGGGCTCACAGAACTAGTGACATCATGTGGGGAAGATTCTGTCTGGCTCTGCACCAACTTCACGAGAGCTATTGAGTATGATGCCCTAGGATGAGAAGCTCAATTAGTTTTCTCAAGACCAACCAAGCCCTCCTCTTCCTATGTCAAGTTTGGAAAAGTATCTTCCAATCCCTGGCTGTGGATGGACCACTGATGGTTGGACTTTGGTGATCCGGAAGTGAACCGGAGTTGAGGAGAGATTGGACTTGGAAGCAACCCATATTGAAGGCAGCATGGGTCAACCTGCCTGGAGTTTTGTGTTGGTCTCTCCCACTCTCGTCTTTGTACAATAGGCACGTTGTACAAAACTTGGAGACGGCAGAGAAGTGCAAAGAAGTTATTGAGCCCATGTTTGTTGGATGCTCTGCCCTGACTTTCAACTTTGTAATGTGAACTTGCCCTGGTTAAAATGCTTGAGAATTCCTTTGGAAGCTTCTCGAGAATGTTCAGTACAGAGTCTTTGTGGGTGCTGTCTCTGGTGTCTGAAAGCAATGAAACTCAGAACTTTGGGAGAGATTGGTCTTGCTTGGTGCCTCTGCAGGCTCCCCTGAGCAGCTTCAGCTCACCCTTGCCTTTTCATCCTCCCGGGACTGCTTGACAGATGGGACCTGCTAAGTGCAAAGTTAATTTCTGCCAGGCTGTCTAATCCCTTGTTTGTGGGCAACTTGAACCTTCGAGTTCATATGCCTAGAAGACATTTAAAAAGGTCTTTGCCAAAAACATCTAGGTTTCCATTCTTCAAGGAAAGATGCTGTCTCTGGCCAAGAACTCCAAGGCTTAGGGCATGGGAGACTGGTTCTTACTCTTCAGGAGTGGGTTTGCTTTGATTGCCACAGGTCACCCCCACCCCCACCATTCCTGCCTGTAGAACTGGTCATGGTTTTATTTACTTTTCCTTGGCCCAGTTTGGGTCAACAGGATTTCTATCCTGCTCAGAACAGCCTCACACTTGTGTGAAGTAAGACAAACCCCGGCCCTGGACAGCTGTAATCAATCCTTGTCTGGGGACACAGTGGGGATTTTCAGCCGGGGATGGTCTAAAAGCCCCAGGTTTACTGTGGCGCATGGCAGTTTCACATGGGGCAAATGGTTTCTTTGCTTTTGCCTCTTAGTGCCTCTGTGGGCCTTTTGGTGTGCCCATGTGGATATATACACATGTTCATATGCACACAGGTGCTCCTGCATTGGGTGATCTGAAGCTGGGCTCCAGTACCGCAGGGTTTTAAGAGGACTGTGGGGATTTCAAGAGAAGGAAGCGAGATTTACACGTGTGCCCCCGGCCGAAAGCCCTGAGAAAGCTAGCAGAGCCCGGGATTTCCTCTTCTGCTCTCTTCCTTCTACTCTTGCTCAGTGTCATCCCCAGGGCTCCGGGCTGGAAGTGAGAGGATTTCTTTAAGTGCTGAGGATAGAGCATAACCCCCTGGTTATCCCCTTTCCCAGTGAAAATACTCTACCATGCAGTGGATATGAAGAGGAACCTCTCTGTGTGCCCCATGATTACGCCTTGGTAAAATGCGTGCCAGCGACGACCCTGTGACACTGGATGCATACCAGCTTCTCCATTCAGTCATGGTAGAACCATGAAACCATTCCCAGGGGTTGAAAAAGTGTGATTCCCCCCCCCCCCCCGCGCCCCATATTCTGTCACCATTCTCTTTAGGATTTCTGCAGGTCTTTTATTGTGGTGGACTAGAGTGAGGCCGATTGAGACCCCTGTGTCAGTGAGAAGAGTGAGCAGTAGAGAGGGGCCTGTTGTTCAGTTTGTGAGCAGACACGTATCTTCTCAGGTCAGAGAGTGGACAGCAGTGATACCAAGGGTGCCAAGTGGTGGACTTGAGAAGGCCAAGGCAGGATGGGAAAGGAGGATATGTCAGGGTAAGTGGCCCAGTTGACAGGACGCTGTCGGGTGGTTGCTGTGTTAGGGCTGGCAGTAGGAAGACCATGGGGGTGGGGACCCACCTGGTATGGCTGCCCAGTGAAGAAGGGGCCAGTAGTGTCTGTGACTTCTGCGAGTGTCATGGGGGTTCACTAAATATGCTCTCTTTTCACCTCATGTGGGGACCATATTGCAACTTCAAAGAGCTTGCTTCCAAGGGCACAGATCCCCAGAGGACAGGAAGACAAACTTCCATTGATATTGTTTTGGGTGTCCCAAAGGATTTTCCCTGAGTGTTCTGATTGTGTGTATGTGTGTATGCATATGCGTGTGTGTGCTCACACATGCGCATGTGGCCACGTGTTCATAGAATGGCTATTCCTATGCTTCAGTTCATGGACAGGCCCTTTATTTGAGAGACTGTTAAACTCCTAACTCTTGCAGCCCTCCCCTTCCCTCTCTGGAGTAACCCTCGGTAGCTACCTTTCAGCTGCATGGTGAGTTACTGGGGCATTCTCTTTCCTAGTCATCCCGGAAGCATAACAACTATTCCCCATGCAGTCATTTCGGAGAGCTTATCTCTGCATTGAAAACGGCTCCAACTTTGTGGATGGCTTGAGTATTTCCTACACAGGGCTCTGGCAAGTTCTTCCTACTTTCAAGGCTGCCCCTCTGAATCTCATAGCTTGCTAAGTAGACCTGGACTCCCTTGGCAACTGTTCTTCCCGCTGGTATTTTTATCTCTCCAACTTGTGGTTACAACAGAGTGCTGACATTTATTCCAAATTGCAAAGATTTCAAGACTTTCAGTTGTTCAAACAGGCCTTTTGTTCCTTACTTTGAGGTGACTTAGACACTTCCACGAACGGGTCACACCTTTCCCCTTTGCCCAACGGACACTCATTGCTGGCTGTACCATCATAAGAATGTGTAGGTTATATGCCGGGGGGAACTACTTACCAGCCGCTGCTAAAGCTGTTGATTCAGGTGCCAGAGCGGCCTAGACTTCATGCCGAGGTGGGGACAGGCCTCTACATCATTTCTGTGTCTCTTTGTCACGTAGGCTGAGACAGCTCTGTGGGTGCTCAGAGTCTCTCAATGGGTCTTTAATCTTTTCAACACCCCTTTAGGCTTCCACACCTCCCACTTTGCTCAGAATCTATTCCCATGTAATAGTGTCTATTCCTCATGTAACCAATACTGTTTGTTTCTGAATTCTCCCAGCTGCAGGGCTCAGTCCCTGCTCAGAACCGAGCTGGATTGGGATCAGCTCTGGTCGTCGTCGTTGGTCCTGACTAAACCCGCCGTCTCCCAGGTGTGAAACACATGTTACGTACCGCTGGGAGTAAACACAATGGTGGTAGGCTAGAGCATGGCAGGACAGGGACAACCGGTGTTGCCCGGTGTTGCCAGCAGTCTGGATGCCCAGTAGCATGGTAGGTATTTCTTACTAATGCTCCAGGGAGTCTTGGAACACATCACTGGGCAGCGCTTGCTGCAGTTCTCAGGATAACCTTGTAAGCAGCCCTAGCCATGGTTGAATAAGCTGTTCCTGCCATCTGGAGAGATAGAGCCAATTTAGCAAGCCCTTATTGCCAGGTGTGTGTCATAGGGATCAAGGGCAGGGCACTTAGAACAAAGCAGGCCCTCAGGAACACCTTCACTGTCCTCTTGGTCTCTGCCCCCCTCCCCCCCCCAAGGTCAAGTCCTACCTTGTATCCCCACAATCTCTTGGATGACCCCAAGTACTCGACCGCCCTATGGCTCCCTGCTCATGTTATCAATTTAATCCTAACTTTTTCCTAGTGCTAGTGGTCTGATGGGATTAGAAAACCTGGGTCCTGGGTTCTGTCCTCTGTTTATTTGATTTGAAACAAGAGTTTTTATTTGTGCTGTTGGAAGAGTGAGTGACAAGGAAGGGGTGGGCACATGGCTTTTTGCAGCTCTTGTTTCTTGAGTTCTGTTGGCTGGTATTTAGTGTCTGGGCTTTTTAACTAGGTAGTTAGTGACTGGGGATGGTGATCGGGAAACAAAAACAAATGCTTTGCTTCTTTGTCGAAAAGGTTTGGTGCCCTTTGGGTGCACAGAGACTGAAACCCAAAGGGAGTTGAGGCTGTGAGACTCTTTTCACCCAGTAAAAGGCAGGCTGATAGCATTCCATCGTTCCCGTCCTGGCCTCATGAAAGCCCCACAGGGAATGATGGAAGCGTTGCCTAGGAGACAGCAGACCCTTCCTCTGTAGATAGCTGCTTAGTTTCTAGAGCTCTTAGGATGACTGGTGGCTTCAGACTTCTCCTGGTGCATTGCTTGCTTTTTAGCCTGAGACAACCAGCTTCGAGGGAGAAGGCGGCACATTAGGCTTCAAAAGTCAGACTTGCTGTGGCGAGTCTGAGGCTCTGGGAGGTTGCCCGTGGCTTTAGGTTTGACCCTTCATAAGCCCAAGCACACTCCATTCTTTTCATTTCTCCCTCTGCCGTGATCAACCTCCTTGTTGTTTCTTCCCGGCCCTGCTGGATATTTCTAGAACTCCGATCTAATCTGGTCCTTTACTTCCCTTCCATGACTGGCAGTTGTTTAAAGGTGAAATAAAAAGAGGCAGTTTTGGGTTTTTAGAGCCCTGTAAAATGAATGCCATGCTCAACATGGCCCTAGAGTCTTACTTCTTCCCCACAAGGTCATTTCTGAACTGTAGCTTGAAATCAACTTGCTCTACCCTTGTTCCCATTACTTCAGGTTTTTTGACAATGCTGTCTACTTGTAGAACCCCTTCATGACCCAGGTTTCAACCTCCTCCCTAAGAAATCCTCCCAGATCTTCTCAGTTTGAATTCATCTCTCACTGGGGACTCTCTAGAACCCAGGCAGCTGCTTTGTCCCCAGAACTCAGTGCAGCCATGGGATGTCACAGACACCTAGCAATTCTTCCCTGACCAGATACCTTCTTTTCCCTTCTCCGCTTCCCTCTCCCCCTCTCTTCTCCTTTGGAAGAGTTAGCTGGGGTCTTGGATCTTTGGCATCCCATTTTTACACATCGTGTTGTTTTGTCTGCTTGAGACCGGTCTCTGCCTCCTGAATGCTGGTTTCAAAATTACAGTTCCCATGGAGTTGGCTGCACCCATGTCAGCCTTTGCAAGTAGATTATCAGCTTTTGGGCCCAAAGCCTGCATTCTTGTTTATTTTCATAATCCCCAGTGTACGTAGTGTGATGCCTTGTGATTAAAGGATGTGGATGGAGATGTAGCTTCTCTGAGATGAAGCTTCTCTGAGTGCCAGTGGTGGGGGCTCTGAGGGGCCTTTCAAAGCCAACGTTCTTAGGAACTATTTTTATTTAGTTTTGTGTTTTATGTTTTTCTTCTTTTTGTTTATTGACATGTAAGTTACCTGCAGTGCAATCGTTGTTTTTAGGCATGCCCTTCTGTGAATTTTAATAAATCCATAGCTGTATAACAACCACCACCATCCAAGAGAGAGAGAGAACATTTCCACCCTCCTTCTTTTCCAGGTCCTGGCAATCACTGATTCCGATTTCTGTCTGTTTAGTTTGGCCTTTTCCAGAACATCGTAGAAATAGAGTCATTTGCTCTGTTGATTTTGATTCTGTCTTCTTTCACTTAGAATAATAATTCATTGGAAATCTGACTACCTAAGTCCTGGCCCACATTACATGTATACTGCCTTTGTGGCTGGCATGGGGTATGGCTTGTGGGGTACAGATGTGGTAGATATAAGTTGCAACGTGGTGTCCTTCCTAGCTGCTTGCTCAAATCTGCTGAGCCCCACACTGTCCTCCCTGGTGTCCCCTGGTGAAAGTGTCTTCTTCCTGGCTTTGGCTCCGGATGGTCACAGCGGAGTAGGGAAGCTAGCTGGGTGGGTGAAGCGACCATTGAATTCTTCCCTTGGGGAGGGGGTGGTGGTGGGGTGACGAAGGTCAGGCTTCTCCTGACTAAAACAACAGAAGTGGTTCCAGCTGCCCCACAGCTGTAGGTGTGTGTGTGTGTGTGTGTGTGTGTGTGTGTGTGATGTGTCTGCTTTCCCTCAGCAGTGTGAAAAGCCCTTTAATGGGGGTGTGCTGTTGTCAGGTTGGTGATGGAGGTACGCGGAGGAAGAGCAGAGCAGCAGGCTGCCAGACCTCCCCTTCCCTTTGACCTCTCTTATCACCATTCCTCCATCTCCAGCGGCCCTACTCTGAAGCTGCCGGCCAGGGCTCTCCTTTGCACCTGTGTAAATGCAGTGGCCATGGGGTCAGGGAAGGGTGAGCGAGAGCTTGCTGAAGTGGGGGTGTGAGTTTTACCAGGGATGACGGATTTGATGGTGGGTAGGTGAGTGATGCTTTAATGGGAGGCTGCTCTTTGTCTCAGTGATGCGGCCCCAGAGGAAGAAGCCAAGGCCTGCCGATACAGATGGAAGAGCAAGGGGCGAGAGGCAACTGGTCTTTTGGCTGGAGGAGAGGAGATGGCAGCTGGACCCCACTTTGAGCATTTTGTACAATGTGTTTTGGTCCCATTTCGTCCTCTCCTCAGCTTACAGACCTCAACTCCCAGGCCCATACCATCCCCACTTCTCTACCCACCCAACTTTGTGTTCTCATTTTCCAGAAAAGCCCTGTAGTCCAGTTTGTGCTGCGTATACACTCCTGGATGTGTGGTTTTTCACTGGAGTGTGCCCACCTACCATGGACTACACTCTTAAAAACCAAACCAAACCAAACCAAACCAAACCAAACCAAACTGACTCTCCTCTCCCAGTAGCTATTAATTACCAATAACTCCTCAACTGGAGGTGTAACTACGCCCAACCCATTTCTCCATGGCTGGGGTTGGGTCTGGCTTGAGTTTGCACAAATCTTGTACATACTGTCACTACTATTGGGAGTTTCTATGTATCACTGCCTTATCGGGTCTAGAAAAGTTTCTTTGTTGTCGTCCACTGCTTCTGGCTTTTGCCTTCTTTCCATCCCCTCTTCTGCAACGATTTTGCAGCCTTGGGAGAAGAGAGTGTGATTTAGATGCCCCACTTTGGGTTGAGCCTTCTCTGCAGGTCCACTAGCCTCTGTGTTAACCACCATCTACTGCAAATAGAAGCGTCTCTGATGAGGATTGAGAAATGCATTAGTCTATGGGTACAGTGCCTGTGTCATGAGGCGTTAGCTTGATACTATGTATGTGGGGTAATAGCAGTAGGTTCTTTTCTAGGGCCTATGACCCATCTACATTCTGTTTCTTGGCCCTATAATGCTGTCAGGCATGGCTCTCATCGTGTGCAGTAGGACTTAAATACAGTTTGAAAGTGTTTGTCTCTCCCGTAACCCTCATGCCACCGTTGCACCCGTGGGCACGTCTTACTGTGCCGGTCATTATTGTCGTTTTGCAGGGTCCCTAGTTGGATAAGACTGATGATTAGTCTTGTCCCCTGGGAGCAGGCCTAGGGCCTTTCCACACTATGAAACCTAGCCAGTAGTGGCGAGTGCCAGTTTGATTTCTCCATGTTCTCTGACTCAAGCATGCAATCTCTTCCGCACTAGAATCTTGCTGTCAAGTTCTGGAGGAAAGGCAACAACAATGGCCTGTAATAATTGGGGGTCTAAGGGACCTTACTTGTCAATAGCTCTAAAAGAGCCTACTCATTCCCAGAATTGGTTGTTTTCTTTGTTAGCCTGTATTGGCTAGTAGGGGCATTGTTGCCTTTTATAGGGTGACTTCATTTTAGTGCTCTTTCTATGTATCTCTCTGTGTGTTTGTGTGTGTGTGTATATGTGTATATACACATATACATACGTATCACACATTTATGTATACATATATATGTATGTATCTCTATATATGTGTGTGTATGGATATATGTATGTGTATGTGTATATGTATATCTATGTTTCTATAGTATGTTTCTCTGACTTAGTGTTTGCCCTTTTGTCCCAGGCATTCACTCCAAGAGGACCATTTTCCTTTTTTGATAGCAAATTTACCACCAAAAAATGCTAAAATCTTGAGATGACCTTTGAGAAAAACACTCTTCTTTTAAGGAAGCCCCTTTCCCTTCTAAAGCCCTGCCCTCCTCTCTCTGCCAATCAAGGGTTCAGCATGGCTCTTGCCCCTTGGCTGGCCTCTGCTGCTCCTACACTGAGCACTGAGGGTGCCAAAGGTGTAAAGTGAGAGAGTCTGGCCGCTAACCCCAGACCTCGGGGACTGTGTTACTGAACTGTATTAGTTCTCTCGTGCGTCCTCTCCTCCCCATTCATCCGCTCAGTGAATGCTTCTGTAAGGCCTGTTTGGGTAAGCGTCCTGCTGGATAGTGGGCGGCCAGTGGTGTGATACCCAGATCGTAGGTTCTACTTGTGGGGAGCTTTCAACCTGGTGTACAAGAAAAGTGCAATTAAATGGGTCATTTAATCATAGGCCCCAGTGAAGAGGAGAGGGCAATATGGAGGCTTGTGCCCAGGCAGTGGTATTTGTCCTGGGCGAAGAGGAGGACGTGGGAGACTATGAGGCAGAGACATGTTTCAGGGAGGGTGCTCAGCACGTGCAGGGTCCTGAGGCAGGAAGGGGCGATCCAGCTGTCCTATAACTGTGATGGGCTCCTCATTTATCCAGCAGGCACGTGGTAGGGTTGGTCACCTTCCCTTCTTCTCAGGAAGGTAAAGTGGGCCCTTGCAGACATAGGTAATTCCCTGTAATTGTCTGCATCTGTGGAAAAGTGAGTTCCGCGCTTCAAAACCCTGATTTAAAAAGGAGTCTCTTTCACCATCTGGCCCTTGTTCTCCACCAAATGCATGTGTCCAGCAGCTGTCAGAGAAGCCAGTGTCCTAATGATGCTGGCTGCGCAACTGTCGGCTTCCCACCCTGACATAGACTCATCGCAGGCGCAGTAGCCAGGGCTAGCTCAGGTTCCAGCCCAACTTGAGGGTGAGATGTCTCCTGTCCAGGATGGCGCAGAGACTTCTCTCAGGTCTCTGTAAGGAGAGTGAAGCCATGATCACGGAGCCTGAATCTCATGACCGTCTAGTGACTCCTGCTTTGGGACAGGCACACTGTCTCAGCCACAATGGCACACACCTTTCAGTGACTTGGGAGTTTTCTTTTTTCTTAAATTTTTGCCGCCGGGGGTGGGGAGAACACTGTTTTGGTATGGGCTTCCTTCTCTGGTAGATGTTCTGTAAAAGAAAGGAAAGAGCTGTTTGTACATTTGAAAGCTTTAAACTTTAGGTTAGAGAAGAAGCATCTCTTTTTACAATAAGTGATGGAAAGGGAGGCAGTCCCTACCTTCTTCCTCCTCCTCTCCTTGTCCTCTTCCTCCTTCTCCTCTTCGTTCTTTCCTCTTCCTTTTCTTCCTGTTCTAGAGAGTGTTTATTTGAGGTTTATTGTTCCAGAGGATTAGAGTTCATGACCACTGGGGTGGGGAGCATGGCACTGGAGCAGTAGCTGAGAGCTCACATCTGATCCACAAACACTAGATAGAGATAGATAGATAGATAGATAGATAGATGATAGATAGATGATAGATAGGTAGGTAGATAGATAGATGATAGATAGATAGATAGATAGATAGATAGATAGATGATAGCTGAGAGCTTACATCTGATCCACAAACACAAGATAGAGATAGTAGATAGATAGATAGATAGATAGATAGATAGATAGATAGAAAGGCATGTGGGATGGCACAAGCCTTTTGAAATCTCAAAGCCCTCTCTCAGTGACACACCTCCTCCAGCAAGGCCACACATGAAAGGATCTTCTTATCTATGACATTTTAGGTTGAAGTTTGATATTTATCTGTTTAGTCTTCAGACATGTATTGAGCAATTGCTTTGGGTTAGACATTGTGTTATTCCTTACATATACAAAGAGAAATAAGGCTCAGCCTTTTATAGATATGTAAGCTGATAAATGTTAATGCAGTGTTGAGGATTTTTGATAGGTAATGATCACAGTGCAGTAAGATCTCCAAGGATGCTAATGCTCAAAATATGAAAGCGTTTGCTATTTAAAATTTTATTTCATTAAAGTCTATTTATTGATATATGTGGGAGGGGGCATGCCTAAGGAGGTCAGAGAACAACCCGTGGAGTCCTTCTCTCCTCCCATCACGTGGGTTCCAGAGACTGACAGGTTGTTATGCGGGGCAGTAAGTACCTGCTTAGCTCTCTTACGATTCTGTTTGATGCTTAGATGATAACTTTAGGAGCAGTGTGGAACTGGAACTTAATGGGAAGGGAAGGCCGGGGTCCGAGTCAAAGAGGTGAGCGGTAAAGGACTAAATGAGTCACGATGGATACGAGAGTCCTAGCCAGCCCTCGGCTATTCCAGACATCCCAGATGGTAAGGTCAGCAAGGGGGGAAGCACAGTGCATGGTCCAGCATCGGCCGAGCTCCCGGTCAAACGCAATCAAGCTCACTACCTCTGCTTCTACTCTGTGGAGCAGTAGAACCTCCCAGCTGAGCCCTGCCAGCCTGCAGAGTTATGAGCAAGAAATTGTCCAAAGCTATTAAACGCAGGGGTAGTTTGCTTTGTAACAATGGATAAAAAGGAAATGAAAAGGAGCTGTGCTATATGTGAATTCATGGGGGGGGGGAGCCTCAAATTAGTTTGGATTTAGTTTGTGATATTTGAGTATGCTATTACAAGGAGAGATGCCACTCCTACTCCGTAATGCCGGCTTCATTCTCCCAAACCCACTGACTGGATTGTTTAGTATGGCTTCTGCTACCTCTTTAACAATAAAAAAATCTCTGTTATCAGATAAACACCTGTTTAAAAACCTAGCTGGGGTGTGAGGCTGGAGAGAGCTCAGTGGTTAAGAATGCTTTCTGCTTTTCCCAGAACCACACACCCAGACACACACACGCACACACGTGCATACACAACACAACAATGATAAAATAATAAAATTGCAGATGGACGTTAAGTCTAGGGAACTGTTTGCGTTAGAAAGCATTGGACATCTCCTCCCAGACCGAGCCTTAGGCTGGCTCTGTTGTTCAGTACGTTGTCATGAAGGCTTGGCAGCCAGTCAAGTCTGACACAGCTTGCGGTGTTGGGGTGGTCTCTTCAGGCAGAAGCTGCAGCTGAGGTTTTTGACTCTGCTCTGCTGGAGACCAAAGGCAGGGACCAGCGTCTATGCATTTCAGGTGGAAGGGATGATGGGTGCAGCCTTGGATTTTTTGTCTGCCCTCATTCCTCCCCACGGCAGAGGAAATCTCTGGTGAGCAGCTTTTCTAACAGGAAGGGTGGTTTGTTTATGTGGATGTCAAGTGTCGGTCCCCCTTTGCAAGTGTGAGCCCCATACAAAATGTTTGGAATTATCCAGTCCCCAGGGAGAGCGGGGGAGGGACAGTTCCAGCTGCACAATTGTCCTGGCCCCCTTTGTTGGTGTCTATATTATGCAATCATATTTAACAACATTATTAGTTTGCTTTTCTCGTCTCTTGGTTAGGAAAGAGTTGTTGTTGTTTTTTCATTAGAAATGTAGGTTTTCATCCTTAAGGGAAATGACTAAGTGTTTGCATCATTGAGGGAGAATAATTGACCCTGCTGCCATCACCAAAAAAATCTTGCCAATCAATGACAGTTGCTTCAATTCTCCTGAGTGTGTGCTGTGAGCACTAACCATAAACATGGTTTGATTCACTGATTCCAGCCTGTACCTGCAGGATGGGAGTAAAGCTACCCTCATGACTTTGTTTGGACGATGACAGACAAGTTACTGTCCATTTTCAGAAGGCAGGAATTATTTTCAAGATCTTTCTTTGCTTTAGTTCAGTGAGTCTTAGCCTGATTCTAGGAAAAACTCACTTGAGATTGAATATGGTTCTGCACACCTAGGAGACTGAAGCAGGGAGAGTGCAAGGCCGAGGTCAGACTGGGTGATGATAATGAGACCCTGTCTCAGAAAACACAAGCAAAAACTCAGTTCGGGACTATTCACCTCCTCCTAATTTATTTATCCATGGCTGGATGTTTCCGCGCAAAATAAATGCAATGCAGATATCAAAGAATATTTACCACTTTAATGATAAACTTACAGAACCAGAGTTCCAGTGTAGTACAGGAGGTAGGGAGGAAAAAAGGGCCGAGCCGCCTCCCCGAGAGCCCATTTATTGGCAGGCATTCACCAGAGGCAAACCCCGCCCCCTAAAGGGGCTGTCTTAACCCTACAGCTGGACTATTGCATATGGTAGCTACAATCCACGCATAGTCATCTGGAGTTAAACACAACTACGTGCTTGGTCCCTTAGTTGCATTTGCTATATATCGTGTGCTTTTTATGGCCATTGTATTAGATTAGGCATGGACACAGAATATTTGATAATCAAGAAAAATTCATTGGAACCATGTGCTTTTGTAGTACTGCAAGCTTCTAGGATCATACCTCCTCTTAGCTTCACGGCTCACATGTTGTGTGGTAATTGCCTGCCTGGCGTCTTATTCTAGGGTGGAAGCTCACCATGAGGAGGGGCTGTGTTGAGTGTGTTGCTTCTTCCACTAGTGTCCCTCCTCACCCCGACTTCCTGGCTACAGACTCAATGGGCCGATGGGAGGAGCACCTCGTTCTGAGTATTGGAGGATGAAGGGTGCTCTCTTCTGTGAGGGCAGAGGTTCCCTGTTAAAGCCCCATTTTATAGAGCTCAGCCTGTGTTTTGAAAGCAGTCACAAATACACACAGTTCCCAAAACACACAAAAACGAGAGTCTACAGTTGATTGAAGATGGTCTTTAGCCACTGCCCTATGCTGTCCCTGAAGATTTTATAGCACCCCCGGGACCAGTAAATTTGAGACAGGAATCTTGTGGGAGCCCTACTGACACCGAGACCACCTCCGTGGGCCGGGAAGGTGGGGCTCAGAGGTTCTGTAACCTGTCTGTCTGCACACAGAGTGCTCCCCTTGTTGTCAGGCTGGTCTCTGGCACAGCTGCCCTGAGTCTCTTTTGGCTCAGAACAAGCCATTTCCAACTTGAATTTATGACCTGCAGTTCAATGCCACGGTGACGCCTGTAGCTGTCTTCTGTGAGCGGCAGAGCAGACAAGGGAACCTCTGCTAGTTTAAAAAGACACATTGTCTCTCCCTCGGTGTGTTCTCTTAAAAGGAAAACCACACTGTTTAAATATCAAAGATGAGCAAAAGCTAACATATGATTTAGGTGCTGTTAGCTAATTTGATCCTCACAGTAACACAAGACAGATATGTTAGTATCTTCATTGTTGGCAGATGAGAAAACATTGTCGCGGGGCCAGAAAACACAGGCAACTCCCCCAAGACTCAACAGTGTCTGTGTGGGTGCTGGAATCTATGCCCATGGTCTGTCTCCATGCTCCCAACTGCCAGGGCACACTACACTCACACTACAGACCAACAGAGCAGGCCAGAATACCCTCCTTGTTGCAAAAATCCACTCCAAGTCAACAACTAAGGGCCTCACATGCGATCGTTCTGCCCTCAAGAGCCTCTGTTCTGAGGTGACATCAAGACAGAGAGCCCTGGGCCACCTCTGTCTGCTGCATTGTCATGGGGAGGTCAGAGGAAAAGACATGGTTAGAGGAAGTCAGGGCTCAGAGCCTGGTGTTTGAAATCTGGGAGAGGAGGCTAGGCCCAGTGCTATACAACTCAGTTCTGAGGTAATTCCACGTGTGAAGCACCTCTCATAGCTACACTGGTTCCACAAAGAGTCAAGCAGTCCAGCCTTGCACTTAGATACTCGGATGTGTTTACCAGCAACACAGATTAAATTCTTCTTGTCTTGAAGCTCCAAGTTGGGGATCCCACTGTCTATCAAGTCACACAAAGTCATCTCAGACCATACAGGAAGCAGGAGTTGTGAGAGATTGTGATGGGGGCTCTCCTTGCCTGGGAGCATCGAAGAAGCCTCTGAAAAAAGAAGGTGGAGCCCAAAGGCAGCGCAGGGTGAGAGCAGCTAGATGGAGGAGGGGCACCTCTGAAGACGGAGCTGGCTAGATGATCAGAGAGGCTTTGTAAGCAGTGGTAAGCAGGGGGCACACAGATGCCAGCACTGAGGCCAGGGAGGGCCTGGGGTCGTATACTGTCAACCTGGAGCATCCCTGGTCTGTCCCAGGGGCAGCTGGACACCTCAAGGGTTTTAAGCAGGGATCCAGGGCGAGGATGTTAGGCAGAGGCCACGGCTCCCTCCATCCCCATTCAGGCACACTCAGTGTGGCAACCAAAGGCTTCTGAGATACCAAACCACATTGTCTCTCCTCACCGCTGTCTTCCTGCGTTGAGAGTCACACCCTCATACAGGGTCCTGGTGGGACCCTGTAGCTGGGATGTGTTCTGTGGACCAGTGGACACCCTGGGGGTCATCAGATGTATGTGGCGGGCAGTTGTTGCTAGCATTTGCTTTTTGTGGTTCTGTGAAAGTGTCTTCAGGCTCTTATTTGCTTGCATCACACAGTGGGACTACAGTACATCACACAGTGGGACTACAGTACATCAAACAGTGGGACTACAGTACATCACACAGTGGGACTACAGTACATCACACAGTGGGGCTACAGTACATCATACAGTGGGACTACAGTACATCAAACAGTGGGACTACAGTACATCACACAGTGGGACTATAGTACATCACACAGTGGGACTACAGTACAACACACAGTGGGACTACAGTACATCGAGACAGACCTGTGCCCACACCTCCCACCATCTGTGCACCTGGTACAGTTGTTCAGTCAACACCAACAGTACCCATTACCCACGTGTGCTCATGACCTTGCCTTCAAGTTCTACTGAGAGAGCGTGTAGCAGCAGCGGTTCTCAACCTGAGGGCCATGACCCCTTTGGGGGCTACATATCAGATATCCCATAGATCAGATATTTACATTATGATTCATAACAGTAGCAAAATTACAGTTATGGAGTAGCAAAGAAATAACTTTATAGTTGGGTATCACCAGACATGAGGAACTGTATTAAAGGGTCACAGCATCAGGAAGGTTGAGAACCATGGGACTACAGTGTCGGCCCAGGGCTCTGCTGTGGGTCCCATTCCAGGCCCAGCTGGGCTCATCAGGGGCCACTGGGTGGAAAAGTTCATAGCTTGTACTCGAGCAATCACAGCTGTTAACAGTGGTACATGGACAACCATCTCTGGTTTGATAAGTCTGGAAGATTCACTGTCAAATGTGCTTCTCAGTCTTGTTACTAATCGCTGTGCGGCACAACCACAGAGTGTACCAGCTCCAAACAGTGGATTCGCAGGGCCAGTTCCGGACTGTTTCAGGACTGGGCTCAGCTGGGTGATCCTTCTCATTTTCATCTCTGACAGCTGCAGTCAGTTGACAACTGGATCTCGCTCATCCTGAGGTCTATCCACGCACCGTTCCTGTGCCTGGGCTATTTTTTTTTTCTTCCTGTGCTTTGCACATGTGTCGATCATAGAGGGAATTCTGCAAGAACCTAGCTCTGTGACTTAGTGGCCTCTCCAAACATCACTTTCTCAGTTTTTAGCTGGTCAGATAAGTAGCTGAGAGCAGTTCAGCTTTAGATTGGATCCTACAGCTCAGTAGGACTAGCGGTGAGCACTTTGTAGTTACTTTTAGGTCACTGTAGAACTTGGGGAGTCGCTGCACATGGGGTTTATTGACAGTGACTGAGAATCCCGATCCTAAAGATTTCTGCTTCACACACTGTTTCCCAGGCTGACTATTATCATGGCCAGTCTTGAAATCAGGAAGTGCTTTTCGGCCAGAAATTCACTCAGCTTATATGTACTCCCCTGGAGAGCAATGACAGATGATAGATTTGGGGTTCAATGGTATTTAATACATAAAGTTTTCTGCACAGAAATTGGAGACTGAGATCTGCTTTTAAGGAAAAGACTAAATAGTGGTTGCGAGAGTCATGCCTTTGGGTGGAGAGGATGACGGTCTTCCAGGTCACAACTTTGATTTTATTTTCCACAGATTTAGGCTTGGGCTGAGATCCCCACTCTTCAATGCTGCATGACATTGGTCCAGTCACACCTTTCCGGGCTGCTATTTCCTTATCCACAAAGTCAGGGTAGTTGTGAAGTCTGACAAAATCCTGCATGT
The DNA here is from genome assembly GCF_018167655.1 of Microtus oregoni. Classification (NCBI taxonomy): domain Eukaryota; kingdom Metazoa; phylum Chordata; class Mammalia; order Rodentia; family Cricetidae; genus Microtus; species Microtus oregoni. The sequence goes on along the minus strand of NW_024543068.1, from coordinate 16,295,842 downwards.
GGATCCCTTGGCACAGCCTGTTTATGGGCAGTCAATGGACCTCGCTATCCTTAGGATGTGACAGGAAAGCTTCATCAGATAGATTTGGTGTCTGCTTGGTTCCTGCATCTCTGGGATTTTATAGCAAGGTTTATCTGGAATTTGCTTACTAAGGACAAGCCAATACTGGAAGCCATGGGTCTCTCCCTATTTTTCTTGCAAAAATAACCTCTGTGCCATTTCATTTTTTTTCTCTTGATGTAGTTTCTCATAAGTGACCGTGATCCTCAGTGCAACCTCCACTGCTCCAGGACTCAACCCAAACCCATCTGTGCCTCTGATGGCAGGTCCTATGAATCCATGTGTGAGTACCAGAGAGCCAAGTGTCGGGACCCAGCCCTGGGCGTGGTCCATCGAGGGAGATGCAAAGGTGAGTGACCGCACTGAGCTGCGAAGGATGCCAGCTGGGGCTGCAGCTCCTGTGGCGTGATAGCCTCATTGAAAGCTTGAATGCTTTTGGCTTACTCTTCTGTCCCTCTGTGTCTTCCATCAGTGTGAGGGGAGGAAGGGAGCGGTGCCTGAAGAGATGAACACTTCCCTGCTTCAGACACTGCCACCAGTGTGGAGCGAGGGTCTCTCTGGCCAGTGTCTTGTTTGTGGTTTTATTTCAAGATGGAGACCCAGTACATTACTGCTGGCCCTGGGGTAGGGATTCCAAATCATTGGTTCATGGAAGTGTTTTCTTTGGACTGCTTTAAAGCATGGAAAGTATTTGAGATAACATTTATAAAATTGGGAGATCAACGACAGCAACAAATCTGGCTTTCTGTTCCTCTCTTCCAAAGTCATCAGGTCTGGTACTATCCGGTTTGTTGGAGCAAAGCAACACATAGCCAGAGCTGAGACACTTGCAGTCCCTAGAGCGGAGCTTGCTTTCTGGTTCGCTACCATCCTCAATCCTCCTTCGGGTTTCTGAGCTCTGCATGTGATCCTACTCAGACATAATCTGTGTTGCTTTCCCGAGTCCTGTAGATATTTGAGCTTGTGACCCTCGATTGCTTAAAGCCAGCATAGGAAATGCAGAGGGCTAGCAGGTTGTCCCAGACATTTGATTTTTCTCAAGAAGCGAGTGCTAGCATTGCTGTGTAGCCCTGACCAGCCTGACACTCACTATGTAGCCCAGGTTGACTCCAGGCCTTCCATCAGAGCCTTCCTAGTACTGGCATTACAGATGTGCACCACCACACTCCTCTCATAGTTCCTGGATTTATTAGCTTTAGAAGAATCCTGGGAGAATGGCTGGAAATGGAAACCAGCCCTCACCTCATGGGCAAAGGGACATTTGAGAGAGAGAGAGAGGGAGAGATAGAGAGAGAGAGGGAGAGAGAGAGAGAGAGAGAGAGAGAGAGAGAGAGAGAGAGAGAGAGAAGCAGAGCCTGGGCTAATATGCTTGCTTCTCTTCTACTTTTCTGGTATTGCATTAAGAGGACGGTGAGCTCGAGTGGCCATCTTGGGCACAGGCCCTGCGCTCTCACTGCTGATCAGGCTGGTAGCATGCCGCCCCTCCCCAAGGCGGAGGGTTTTGCTCAGCGTTCCTCCCATGGGGCAGCCATTTTGGGCCCTGGCTTCTGTGTGGAATCCAAGGGAAACATACGATGTCCTCCTCTCCCCGTTTAGATGCTGGCCAGAGCAAATGTCGCCTGGAGAGGGCTCAGGCCTTGGAACAGGCCAAGAAGCCTCAGGAGGCTGTGTTTGTCCCAGAGTGTGGTGAGGACGGCTCCTTCACGCAGGTGAGGTCTCAGAAGGGTTTCTCGGGTTGCTTGCTGGACTTAGGCAGAAGGGGGATGTCCAGAGAGCACTAGGGTCATTTGGCACCTTCACTTTCTGCCAAGGGCTGGGCGAGTGGCTCTTCAGCTCCCTTCTGTATTGTCTTTCCCCTTGTGGGCCCTCCACGCCACTCCTCGCGCCAACTGGCAGTGGGCCCTGACAAGATGCATGGGAGTCTGAGCCAGGAAACTGGTATGGCTGGGTCCTCGTCCTCCCTGCTGGCTGTCTTTTCTGAGGGCCAGACCTGCGTTTCTTTTTTTTTTTTTCTCTTCTGTCAAATATGGGTTGATTATTTTCTCTCATCCCTGCCAGTTTCTACAGGCAACCCCAGTATTCCCTGCACTATTTATTGCTGCCCCTCCACACACTCTTGTCATGTACCCCCTTGAATGAAACAGCGCCCTCTTTGAGCACGAAGTCTGCCAGGGCTCCAAGCACACGCCCTGAGATGCTCAGATACTCTTTCCGTAGTTCCAACGTCTCCGGCTTGGTTTCCTGTCTAGTGCTTTGCATAAAAGCAGGGGAGGATACATTTCGTAGCAGCTGTGGGACGGTAAGATACAGCTTCAAAAAGCTTCTAGGCTGCTCCCTAGGGCGCCCCTGGAGTAGGGAGAGCCACAAGACACAGTAAACTTAGTCAGGTTGGAGATTTGTCCCTGTGCCTGCCACGCCCCTCACCTCAGGGTCCTCTGATCCGTTTAGAGGGAATCTACCCTTTCAGAGTTAGAAGTGACAACTTTGGGTTTTAAAAGCTTCTCTGTAAGTCTGGATGGGGGCGGGGGGGGGGGGGACACAGGGTGGGGATGGTCAAAGGGGCTTCAGATTTCACTTCTTGGTGAGGTCTAGGGCATTATTGATTTCAGACCAATACCCTCTTGGGTAGTAACATAGAGAGATGATTGGTGGGGGTTGGACTTCTACATTGTTAATGTTTCTCAGTTGACTGAAACCTGTAACCAGTCTGGAGAGCAAGGCTGGAGAGAGCACAGGGATAAAGTGACCTTGGCCATCAGCCCTGGGTGAGGTACTTGTTTTGACTTCCTGTTTAAAGCTTTGCACAGCCATGGGAGGTAGCGTCATTATCCCTATTTATGGAAGATGAATGCACCGTCATGCCTTGGAGGGGAGAGCTGGGTTCAAGCCCAGAGCACATCCAAAGATCTCTATGTTCTGCTGCTCTCTGAACTGGCAGACCCAGAGGAGACTCTGAGGAGCGCACCAGGAAGATATAGTCTAGGGCCGTGGTTGGTGCCCTTACCTGGTTGGGGCTGACTGTCTGGGCTGGAGGCCAGCTCACATAGACAAGTTACCTAGGTTCTCAGGGTGCTTATCTGAAAAAAACAGAGACGATTATCTGCACGATTGTTATGTTATACATATGTGATACATTATTATGATGTCATGAGCATTATATATTACTCTTATGTTCTGCATGACATATTACTATTATTAGTGGTTATTATTCCACTTCCCTTGTAAGGCTGTGAAGAGGATTAAATGAGCTAACACAAGGGAAATACTTGGAACATATGGGCGTCATGTAAGCATTTACCAGCGTCCTTGTGATTCCCATCTCTGCTGTGGGTCTCCAACTTAGATCTCCCCAAGATCTCATGGCCGGCACTACTTAAGAGTGGGAGAGGGCACCCAAAACCTTTGGGTAAAGCTTCCCAAGCTTGGAGATTCATGAGCCCCCCCCCCTTTTATTTTAAAATCAATTTTGAAGTTTGCTATTTGTTCTAGTAAAAAGAAGGTGGTGACCTCTGTCTGTATTTGAAAGTGCATCTGAGAAGCCATACCCTCAGAGGGGAAATCATTTTGGGCTGAGACCTACAGGAGAAAGGTGATGGGGAGCGGGGGCGGGGGCGGAGCTGGGTGCAGCTGCTCTCTCCCATCTGCAGGCTCCTGTAGTCCTGAATGTGTTGCTTATGGGAGTGGTTGACCTCTGCCCTCCTGATTCTGAAGTGTTTGCTGTCTCATGACAGACAGCCACTGGCCAGCTTTTGTTCTGGTGAGGCCAGGCCCTACCAGGTGGTGTTTGCTTAAGGAAAGGAACTTGCAGATTAGTCCAGGCTGACTTGCTAAATGAGAGCGCCCTGGAGTGCAGACTGTCAGGTATCCCTTGCTCCTGTGACAGGCTAAGCACTGCCATGTGTCCACAGTTCAGGCTGGCTCACCTTGGCGGACAGCTCGACAGCCAGGCAGTAGATCTTCCCGGCTCGAGTGATTAAATGGAAGTATCTCCCTCCTCCCCCGCATCAAAGATGCTGCAGTAACTTCACAGAAAGAACTGCCGTTCTAAGTGCGATTCAGCCACTGGGATGAGCACTGTGAGAGAGGTGCCTGTCTCCTTCCCCCATGGCCCATCATCACTCAACCAGCTCCTTTTATCCCCCTAAGACCAAAGCCCAGAGACAAGCTCCATTGCTCTAATATTCCTTACGATATTGGCATGTATGTTTCCTGGAGTTAGTAGCATTCCGTGGTCCTGGGAATTGTTACAGATGTCACTCTCCTGAAGAACAAGGAGAGAATGGTGGGACTCGGTGAGGACTGGCTTTATCTGGCATGAGGCACAGCTGGAGGCCACATGACTGAGTTAGCGTTAATGAGGCTCATATGGGGACTCTGTGGCTTCTTCCTTTGTCTCCCCTTGTCCTCTTTCCTCACTACACCCAACCTCAACTCACACATGGACGGCTCATCTTTGTTTACAGCAGAGATGTTACATGTTCATCGCTGTACTTAGGGCAGTCCTAGACCATGAAATCTAACTCTGAGGTTCCCATTCAGACACAAGTATTTTTGCGAGTATGTGTTTATGTGTTTGGGCAGGTATACGTGTGCATGGTTATGTCTGTGTTTTTTGGGCATGTGTGTGTGCAAGCACAGGTATGTATGGTTGTACATGCATGCGTGTGTGCAGGTCAGAGGAAACCTTGGGTGTTGTTCTTATTGGAAACATCCACCTTGGGTTTTGAGGCAGTTTCTCACTGGCCTGGAACTCACCAGTTAGCTTAGGCTGGCCTGTAAGCCCTTGGATCTGCTTATCTCTCTGCCCCTACAGCATTGGGGTCACAAGGGCATGTCACTGTGTCTAGCCTTTTTATGTAGGCCCTGTGGTCAAACTTAGGACCTTGTACTTGCAAGATTGAAGCACTTTAATGAACCTTCTCACCTCCCCCCCACCCCCCGGATGATGTCAGTATATGTTCAAAAATTCAAACCTGTTTTGGAAGTGGTTTGTCTCTCTGGTTTCTTGAATGCATCGTTGAGATGTGGGGTTCAGCTCTTTGGGGACCTGGAGTGAAATCAGTTGCTCCAGGCTTTGTCCTTTATGGTGGTGGTGTCTTATTTCTTCTCTGGGTACTGGGGACATAATTCCTAGTATCTGTCTGTCCCTACCAAGGTCTCTGTCAAGTGTTTGTCCACTGCCCAAGTGGTTTAGCTGAAATCTGTGGTGACCGGGAGTTGAATTGCCACCATCAGGAAGTGCTGGCGGGAGTTTGCCAAGCGTCATTCATCACCGAATGACAATGATGGTCACTGTTGAGTGTGCTGGTGCCAGCCAGGGTTTTATACTCGCCCATCTTCACGGCAGCCTTTTCTCCGTAGTTATTAGCGCCTTTGTATAAAGAAGGGCTGGGTTTTGGAGGGAGAGAGCAGCAGTTTGAGGTCACTGAGCTGGAAGGGGTTTGTCCTCCAGCAGATTAACTTCAGGGCTCCTCTCGGGCTGGTTTCGTGCAGAAGCGGCCTTGCACATGCATTTCATTTTCACCCCCCATTGTTAGCCCGCAAGTTCCCTCTCTTGTTGCCCAATCAATCAAACACACATTTAAAAAAAAGCCCTTTGATTATGGAAATTTTAAAAAAGTACAAAAGAGGAGGCATAACAGTATAATGAGCTCCATGTACCCATCACCACTTTCAACAATGACCGACACATGGCCAATTCTGTTTCATCTTTGCCCCATTTTCATCTCCCATCCCAAACTGAGTTTCTTCAAAGCAAATCTCCAGACACAATATCTTTTTATTCCAGGCAGGCAGGCGTTCTGAGATCTACTGTGTTTTGGGCTATGTGCTGGTTGCTATGAGGGATTAAAAAATGTGACCCCTGCCTTATGCAGAAAAGATAGCAAGCCACGTGAGAAAGTAACACAAGTAAAGATTGTGTGTGTGTAGCTGGAGGTTTATTTTTTAAAGTCCTCGTAGGAGTCTATTGACTAGAATTCAGGATGCATTTCGTTAATGAGAAAACAAACACAAATTAATTTTTTTAAATGTGTAGCCCAGGCTGACCTTGAACTTGCGATCCTCCCGCCTCTGCCTTCTTTAACAAGGCATGCACCACCACAACCAGCTACATTTTTTCTTACAAACACCTTAAGCTGAAAGGAAATGATACACATTAACCTTAATGACAAAGAACTGGTCTTATATAGGTATCACTTGCAATTGGAAAGGAAAAAACCCTAGTGAAATGCGGTCAAGAGATACCAACAAGGAAGGTATGAGCGATAAGGCAACAGCCTGTAACCAAGGCTGGGAGGTCACGTGATGAAGGCATTTGCTCCACGCATCAGGCCCTGGGTTCAGTCTCTGGTACCACCATAAAAAAAATGAAAATGGCCAATAAGTGAATATATGAATGATGTAATCTTCTCTACTCATTAATTATATAATTAAAATAATTAATATTAAGTATTAAAGTATATCAATCAAGTGAGGACAGTGTTGGGGAGACGGCTACGTGAATAAAGCACTTGCTTTGGAAGCATGAGGACCCAAATTTGCTCCCAGGAACCCAGATGAAAAGCAGGGCATGATGGCGCACTGGTAATTCTTGCCCTGGGACGGCAGCAGAGGAAGGGTCCCTAAGACTCGCTGGCTGGCCAGCCCGACCTACTCAGCAAGAGTAGGATCAACAAAGGACCCTATCTCAAAAGGCAAGGCAGAAGAGATCTGTTTTAATTTGGGTTTCTATCGCTGTGAAGAAACACTGTGACCAAAGCGACCTGGGGAGGAAAGGGTTTATTTGACTTCCACTTCCATAGCATTGTTCCTTATCAAAGGAAATCAGGACAGAAAAACTCAAATTGGTGAGGAACCTGGAGGCAGGAACTGATGCAGAGGCCACAGAGGGGTGCTGCTTCCTGGCTTGCTTCTCATAGTTTGCTCAACCTGCTTTCTAATAGAACCCAGGACCACCAGCCCAGGAATGGCACCACCCACAATGGGCCAGGCCCTCCTAAATCAATCACTAATCAAGAAAATGCCCCACAGGCTTGCCTACAACCTAATCTTATGGAGGTGGTTTCTCTCCTCTCCTCTCAGATGACTTTAGCTTGTGTCAAAATGACATAAAACTACCCAGTACAGAACTGACCTGACTCACACATATATACCCAACAGGAACACACACACACACACACACACACACACACACACACACACACTCACACACACACATATGGGGGGGAGAGGAAGTGAGAGAGAGAGAGAGGTGGATCATTTTGTGTGCCAAACTTATAACAATGGGAGAAGCCAGCAGCATTCAGGATTGAATGGAGGGAAATGGTTTACCCCTATACTGCTATTGGGAAAGTCAACTGGCACCTGTTTTGTAATGGGATCCTTTTGCAATAGGGTCAGAAGTCTTAAATGGGCTCACATTTGGAGCTTGCAATTTTACTTCTAGGAATTTATTCCAAGGAAATAATTTTATTTTTAAAATTTTTTCCCAAGGAAATAATTTTAAATTTCTGAAAATGTTTAGGGGCAAAGGATTTCCCATTTTGTTTTTAGCAAAAACTTGGAACTGACCTAAATGTTTAATACCAGAGGATTGTCTAGACAAATTATGGCCAAACCCATCATCGTCTGCCGTAAAATATGTGTTGTAGAGATATATGTGTATATGCGTGGGTGTTTAATTATTTCCTAAAAGAATTCTTTCATAGTTATGTTGAAAAAGAATGTTGAATTCTTTTCTAAACAGTAGCGTTTTTTAAAGGAAGCTTATTACACTCTGAGAACCAATGATACAGAAATACATAGGGCAGGAAGATAAAATGAGAGATCGCATCCTCCTAAAATAGAAACTGTTAAGTCTGTGACCCTCTGGACCTTTTGGTTTATGAAGTAATTTGTCATTATTTAGGACAAAGTAGTACAATAGTATACATTATTTTATAACATTTCTTTAGTTATATTGTGAGCCTCCTTTTAGTTAAGTTGCATATGGCTTGCCTCTTAAAAAAAACTGCTATATTTTTATTTCTTTGTATAATGGGATGAATCCTGGAAAATCAGGGATAAGATTTTTGGAAGGTATGTACTGGGCCAAAAGAAGGTCTATTTTGTCTTATTTTTAAATATTATTTTTACTTGTTCTTTGACAACTTAATGCACACACCCAATGCATCTTGATCATATCCACCTCAACCACCCCCCTCATGCTCCCTTTAGGCCCTTCAACATGGCCATTCCCACCTTCGTATCCTCTTTCTTCCCTCCCTCCCTCCTTCCCTTCCTCCCTCCCTCCCTGCCATGCTGTTTTTTATTGCCATAGCTCTGGAGTATAGCTTGCAATCAGGTATGGTGAGTCCTCCAGCTGTATTATTTTTAAGCAGCATGGCTTTAACTGCCTGGGGTATTTTGTCTGTTCAAATGAGCTTTCAGATAGTGAAAAAGTACAGTAAAATTTTGATCTGATTGTTTTGGATATGTACCTTGCTTTTGGGAGGATGGACATTTTTGTAATACTGATTCTACTTATCCATGAACATGGAGGCCTTCTTACATCCTGGCTCTTCCTCAATTTCTTTCTTCAGTGTTTTAAAAGTTTCATTGTAGAGATATTTTACATCTTTTATTCCTTGTTAAATTTTTTGAAACCATTACAAATGAAATTATTTTCTTATTTCTTTCTTAGTATGTTTGTCATTGGTATATAGGAAAGCTGCTGCTTTTTGTGTATTAAATTTTATATCCTGACATTTTGCTGAACTGTTTATCTGCTCTAAGAGTTTTCTGACTGAATCTTCAGGGTCTTTTTAGTGTAGGATCACATCATCATCTGCTCTAACTTCTTCCTTTCTTATTTGTATCTCTATTTGCTTTTTTTTATCTTATTGTTCTAGCTAAGACTCTAATACTGTACCAAATAAAATCAGAGACAGTGCCCTTGTTTCTGATTTTAGTGGAAATGCTTTCAATTTTTTCCACTGAGATAAAGTTGGCTATAGGTTTGTCACATGTAGCTTTTGTTATGTTGAGTTATATTCTGAGTTTTTCAGGACTTTTAACATGAAGGGATGTTGGATTTTGTCAGAAGTCTTTTCCATGTCTATTGAGACGACCATATGGTATCTGTCCTTGAGTTCACTTATGTACCTTATAACGTTTATTGACATTACATATATCCAAATCATTTTATAGCTCTAGAATAAAGTCAATTCTAGACAATAAAACCATGGTGAATAATCTTAGTTTCAGGCTTTTTTTTTTGAGAATTTTTGCATCTATGTTCATCAGGAAAGTTATAGTCCTTCCTTCCTTCCTTTCTTTTTTCTTTTCTTTTTTTTTTTTTTTTTTTTTTTTTGCTTCATCTTTATATGCTTTTGGTACCAGGGCAATACTAACTCTGTCAGAAGAGTTTGGGAGTGTTTCTTCCTTTCTAGTTTTATGGGATAGTTTGAGAAGTATTGGTGTTAGTTCTATGAAGGTCTGGTGATATTCATCAGTGAGTCCACCTGGGCCTGGGCTTCTTTACTTGGGAGATTTTTTTCATTCCTGCTTCAGTCTCATTTCATATTATAGATATGTTGAAACTGCTCATCTTGTGTTGGTTTCATTTGGTTATTTCATTTCATTGGTTATTTATTTATTTTTTATTTATTTCTTATTTATTTATTTTATTTTATTTTATTTTAAATTTATTTATTTATTAAGGATTTCTGCCTCGTCCCCGCAACCGCTTCCCCTTTCCCTCCCCGGATCAAGTCCCCCTCCCTCATCTGCTCGAAGAGCAATCAGGGTTCCCTGACCTGTGGGAAGCCCAAGGACTGCCCACCTCTATCCAGGTCTCGTAAGGTGAGCATCCAAACTGCCTAGGCTCCCACAAAGCCAGTACGTGCAGTAGGATCAAAAACCCACTGTGATTGTTCTTGAATTCTCAGTATTCCTCATTGTCCGCTATGTTCAGCTAGTCCGGATATATCCCATGCTTTTTTAGACCTAGGCCAGCTGGCCTTGGTGAGTTCCCAATAGAACATCCCCATTGTCTTAGTGTGTGGGTGCACCCCTCGTGGTCCTGAGTTCTTTGCTCGTGCTCCCTCTCCTTCTGCTCCTGATTTGGACCTTGAGATTTCTGTCCGGTGCTCCCATTTAAAAAAAAAAAAAAACACCAATGATAGCCTTTGCTGGAGAGGTTGTGGAGAAAGGGGTACACTCACCTATTGCTGGTGGGAATGCAAACTTGTGCAACCACTCTGGAAAGCAGTGTTTCGGTTTCTCAGGAAATTCGGGATCAACCTACCCCTGGATCCAGCTATACCACTCTTGGGAATATACCCAAGAGAGTCCCTATCATACAACAAAAGTATATGCTCAACTATGTTCATGGCAGCATTGTTTCATTGGTTATTTAATAGTCACCTAGAGATTCATCTATTTCTTTTAGATTTTCCAGTTTAGAGGAATATATATTTTTAAGGTAAGATCTAATGACTTCCTAAATTTCAATGATATCTGTTGTAATAGTTCTCCTCTCATCTCTAATTTTATTAATTTGAGTTTTTCCTTGCTCCCTTTTGCTTAGTTTGGCCAAGAATTTGTCAACATTGTTTATATTGTCAGAGAATAGATTTAATTTCACTGAGTCTTTGAGTCTGTCTTTGCTTTGTTTCCATTTTGTTGCCTGCTGCCCTGATCTTAATGATTTCTTTCTACCTGCTGATTTTGGGGTTTGGGGCACCTCTGTCCTACTACTGGAGGGAAGGTATTCCCAGTTTGGTGCTGTGTTTTCTATTGGTCAGCCTATGACTTTTGAATAAACAGACTCCTTTGTGTGTGGTAACTCCAATTAAAAATACAGTTTAATATATTAAATATATGTATTTATATGTATGAAGCTTATAAAATAGTAGGTTTTTGGAAGACGTTCTCCAACATCCTTAGGGTTCGTACTTAAACCCATTTCTTTTTACTTTCCTTTCCCCCTTTGTATCTCCACTCCCTTAAGGTCATTGTCCCCTTATTCAGAAGTTCTCACCCTTCCTAATGCTGTGACCCTTTAATACAGTTCCTCATGTTTTGGTGACCCCCAGCCATAAAATTATTTTGTTGCTACTTCATAACTGTAATTTTACTACTGTTACGAATTGTAATGTAAATATATGATATGTAGGATATCTGATATGCAGCCCCTGTAGAGTCACAACTCATAGGTTGAGAACCACTGCTCTATGTATAAAGAGGGTCTTTATGTATGCCTAAGTACTGAGTGACTTTATCCAACTCCTGATTTCTTAATGTAGGCGCTTAGACCTATGAACTTTCTTCATGAGCTGTTTTTATTGTGTCCCACAGATTTCAGTATACTGTGGTTTCATTTTCATTTGATTCCAGGAATTTAAACATTTTCTTCTTGATTTCGTCAAGAACCCAATTCTCTTTCAATAGTGTCTTGTTTAGTTTCTGTGAGTTTGTGTATGCTCTAGGGTTTTGCTTGCTGTTAAGACTTGATTTGTGATCTATTTTGAGTAAGTTCCATGGGCTGCCAAGAAAAGTGTGTAATCTGCAGTGTTTAGATGGAATGTTCTGTAGATTTCTGTAAGTCTCTTTGATTTATGATATCCTTTAATTAATATAGTTCTCTTTTATTACTGTTGAGAAGACCTGTCAGTTGGAGAGAGTTGGGGTGTTGAAGCCCCCTACTACTGCTGTACTGGGATTAACTTGTAACTACATGTAATGGTATTTGTTTTATGAAATTAGGTGCACTGTGTTCTAGACATATGTGTTTAGAATTATGGTGCTCTCTTGATGGATATTCCCTTAATCAGTGCAAAGTGACCTTCTCTTTTTAGTTTTTTTAAAAGCCTATTTTTTTTTTCGATAGAACAATGACACCTACCTGTTTCCTAGGTCCATTTGCCTGAAATACCTTTTTCTATCCTTTCACCCTAATGTATTATCTGTCTTTTATGGTAGGACCCATTTCTTGGCAGCAGCAAGTAGATCTTGTTTTTTAAAAACCCCATCTGCTAGTCTGTGTTTTTTGATTGTGAATTCAGACTGTTACTATTCAGTGTTATTATTTAATAGTGTGCGTTGATTTTTTTTGTCATTTTGTTGATTTTATAGTATTTGATTTTTCTCTCTTCATCCCTTGCTTAGCTGTTATTCTAATATGGCTTATTCTTTCCTGTGGCCTCATGAATGGGCCTGTGGGTTTTTTTTTAAAATTTGTTTATTTATTAAAGATTTCTGTCTCTTCCCCACCACCACCTCCCACCCGCCACCGCCTCCCCGGTTTTTTTTTTTCACTCTGAGTCAAGTATCTTATGTAGGGCTAGCCGAGTGTCATTAATTCCTTTAATCTGTTTTAATTTTTCTTCAATTATGACAGATAGCTTTGCTGGGTATAATAGGCTGGGTTGGCTGTTGTCTTTCAGAACTTGAAATCCATCACTCCAAACCCTCCATCCTTTGCAGTTTCAGCTGAGTAATCTGTAGCTATTACGAGGGGCCTCCTTTCTGTGTTGCTTGGTGCTTCTTTCTTGCGGCTTTCTTTGTTCTGTATATTTAGTGTTTTTATTATAACATAATGAGGAGAGGTTCTTCATGGTCTTGCCTGTTTGGTGTCCTAAATGCCTTCCGTATCTGGATGGACATCTCCTTCCTCACTCTGGCAAATTTTGCTGTGATTCATGTTCTATTCCTGTAGAGTGAGATTTTCCCTCTTCTCTGCTTATTGCTCTTGGACCTGGTATTTCAGAATCTTTCCCATGGGTATCTTCTCAATATTTTCTCCTTCTTGTTGTTTGATTGTGCCAGTCTTTCATCTTGTCTTCAGATAAGGTATTCTATGCTTGTCTTGACCCATCTGTTGCCGAGGCTGCCCATGACATTTTTCACATTTCCTGGTTTTCTTTTGGTGTTTTAGATAGTTTTTCCTTCAGTGTTTCTTTGGTTGGATTCCTCTTCAGGTCTTACATGACCTTCACTGTTTTATTCAGCTGTTTGCTTGTATTCTTGATGAAGAACTTATTCCGCCTTCTGATTTCTTTACTGATAGTTCTTATTTTGAGTTCTCTGTCTGGGATTTCATTTACTTCACTCCTCCTATATGCAATCACTGTAGGGTTAGTAATTTTCAGAAGAGTTCTACTTTTTTGGTGTTTTGTGTTTCTTATCTTATTGTGTTGGGATTTACATATCTGGGGATATTTCATTGCTTGATATATTTTCTTTACTTTTTAATGTTATATTCTTTCAGTTGAAGTATTTGTGATGCTCAATTGGGACTTGGACTTGGTGAAATTGATAATGTAGCTCAGAAAATAATTTCCTGAGTTCAGGAGCTCTGGGTGCCTGCTGTGAACTTTGTTGTTCCCTGGATAGAATAGTAACTAAGAACAGCCATAGTAGCTGGATATACCTCTCTGCAAATATTGTAGTAGTCAATGTTTGTTTATCCTGCACCAGGATAAACAACAAGGATAGCACGGAGTAGTCTCAGATTTTAGTAAATAAGATTATGATCAGGATGGAAGTAAAATGAATGAGAATAGGGATTATATGTTATAGATTAACTTTGAAAAGAATAAGATGGGAAAAGTAGTTAGAAAGAGAAAGTTGGGGCACTATTAGGGTCTTCATTTTAGAGTTTGCTAGAGCTATGAGAGGCTAAGAAGTAAAATGAAGTGGATGTAAAGATCAAAAAGAAGAGAACGAAATGTAGAGAAGAGAGGGGAAGTATGAGAGACATGAATGAATAGATAGCAAGGAATGCCTTGCGGTAGCCTGGGTGGAGAAACAGGCTCAGCAGTCTTAAACCTGACTGAGCAACTAACAGACAGAAGGAAAGGCATCATGAGACACTTATGCAAGAGTGGAGATTAAATTATAGAAAATAAAAAAATTGAGGATTTACTGAGCAGGTTGGCTCAGTGTAAGGACTTGAATGAGGCTCTTCTCTGTGCTGTGTGTAGATTAGTGAATAGGAGCAGTTGGCCTTTGTAGTCTGTGTGTTCTGTGCGGTTTTGTTGTGTCAAGAAGGGGAAACTGAAAATTCCTTCTGGTAGTGTGTGTGTGTGTGTGTGTGTGTGTGTGTGTGTGTGTGCATGTGTGTGTGCGCGCGCGCGTGTGCATGCATGTGTGTGTGTGTGTGTGTGTGTCTTTTGCTTGTTTGTTTTTTAGTCAGGATCTTCATAGCCTAGGCTGGGCCTGGAACTGGCAATGTACCTGAAAACGATATTGAATGGGTGACCTTGAACTTCTGAACCTCTTGCCTCCACATCAGGAGTGGTGTGCTGGGACTACAGGCATTTGCCACCACACCCATTTTTATGGGGTCCTGGGGAATCAAACCCAGGTCGTATGCACGCTAGGCAAGAACTCCACCAGCTGAGACACACCCTCCCCCAGTCCAGGACGTTTGCTCTTTAAGCCATTTAACACAAGCATCCCAAATTGCTTTCTGTAATATTCAGCAGGGGTGTGACAATTATGAGTGACAATTATCAGGTACAGTGGCAAGGTATTTCAATTTTTGCATTGATTATATTTTTAATATCATTAAAAATGAAAACCTTGCATTATGTTGCTTCAAGGTGAAATGGCGTGTTTTATTTCTCACCTTTGAGCTCCCTGTTCCAGGAACAATTTTTCTTAATAAATTCCGGAGACGACTTTCCCCATTTTCCACTCATTCTAACTACTGCTCTTCCCAGCAGTGCATATATAAGCTGTGTCAGTGCATATATTGACTTTTCCTGAAAACAGAGGTCTCAAGAGCTATAATTTCTTCTTGGTGATTGCTTTATTCTTTTTTAAAATTTTTTATTTATGCACATTGGTGTTTTGCCCTGGAACTAGAGTTCCAAACAGTTGTGAGCTGCCATGTAAGTGCTGGGAACTGAACCCAGGTCCTCTGAAAGAGCTGTCAGTGCTCTTAACCCTTGAGCCTTCTCTCCAACCCACAATTGCTTTATTCTGAAGTTGGAAACCCAAACAGAAAATTGTTGACTCTTTGATGAAGAGAGCAGGTTCCCTTGTGATTTCTTCAGCACCAGAAGATGCGACACTTGAGGACCTAGAGTTCTTCCTAGTTAGCACTCTCAGCCACTCCCATGGTACAGAACGTTCTTCCTAGAGACCTGTTGCAGGACCAGTTCATTCCAGGAACAATTTGCTTTACCTTGTGGCCTCTCATCGTCCGGACTGTTAGAGTCTAGTGGAGATATCAATCCATCCCATGCACTGTGAGCCTTTATTTACCTGGTTGATTAAACACTGACAGTCTGGAGTGATTAGTCTCCCTGTGGACAGGACATGTCTAGTCTTACTTCTTAAAAGACATGTATGAATGTTTTGTTTACATGTATGTGTGTGTCATATGTATGCCCAGTTCCCTTGAAGGTCAGAGAGAGAGTGTTGGATTCTTTGGGACCTGGGTTATGGCTGGATAAAAACAGTCATTTGGGTGCTGGGAACCACCTCAGGGCTCTTAGAAAGAACAAGTGATCTTAACCACCAAGGTATCTGTCCAGCCCTGATTTACCCAATCTTTGTTGAGTTTCGAAGTCCTCAGAGTCTGGAGGCAATGGTCTTTTGTCTTGCTGGGGTGAAACCATATGTAGCAATGCCATAGCTAAGTGATGAGAACAGAGTGTGTCGGTAAGCTGGCTCTTCGAGAGCCTCTCCAGCCACAGGTAGATCCCTGGGCGCCCCAGACAAAACCAGTTCTTAAAAGTGGGTGGCGCTCTGCATTAGATCTGAGCCTTATGGCCAGGTAGAATGCTAACTTTGTCTGTCTGTCTGTCTGTCTGTCTGTCTGTCTGTCTGACCCTCCCTTCCTTCTCTCCCACGGGTAAACATTCAAATGCTACGTGGACCTAGTGTTAGGCAAGTTGTTGCCTTTCTTTTTGGTTAAATGTTCAATGAGAAAATTGTAATGGTTATAATTTGAACATTTATGGATAAGACTTGTTTTAAATGTGTTTTTTTTTGTGGTTGTTGTATTGCTTTTGTTCCAAGAAACCCAACATTACACATGAATAATGTATACGTATGTATATTCATAGTCACTACTAAACAGATGTTAGTTGTTCCCCCACTTTAGTTCCCAAATCGATGAGTTGTGATTTAAGAGAGTTGAGCTGGTCTAGAGGTTGGCGAAGTGATCTGTAGTCTCACTTCCTATTGTTTTAAAAAGGCTTATTAAGATGCAATTTGCACACTGTAATACGTATCTCTTTAAAACACACAGCAGAGTGATTTTTAGTGTAGTCACCGGGCTGCACAACCATTGCCCCCATCTATTGCCAGAACATCCCCATCACCCAAGAAATCCCAGCCCTTTAACAGCCCTGCACAAGCCCTCTCCTCAACCCTCGACAGCCACTAATCTACCTTAGATCGTTAGGGTTTGCATGTTCTGGACAGTTCATATAATGTGTGGTTCTTTTTTTAATGGTTTCTTTTTAACCAGCCCATTGTTTTAGGGTCCATCCATTTTCTTTTATTATATGGTACCCCATTTCTTTTTGTTTATTCATCAGTACCTTTGAGTAGTTTTGACTGTGGGGAGGTTATGAATAACTCTATTGTGTACATTGGCGTGCCTGTTTATGTGACATGTGCTTTCAGGAATCCTAGTACATACCTAAAAATAGAATTGCTGGGTCATTCACTTCCTCCTGCTCCTGCTGTTGAGGAATCACCAGGGTGTTTTCTCTGGTGGCCACACCATTTTACGTCCCCCCAACAACACCTGAAGACATTCACTTCTCTGCCTATACTTGGTACCGTCACGGTTTCCTATGACTTGGTATCTTGTTATGCTCCTCTTTTCCCCCAGTAACTAGTGCTGAGTCTCTTCAGTTATATATGATGTCTGCTCAGTTCCTGTCCCCATTTCTCAGGCCAGTTGTCTTTTTAGTATTGAGTTGTAAGAGTATTTATGCATTCTATGTATACAATTTAAGATTAATTAACTGACTCCTCCCCTCCCCCTTCCTTCCATCTTTCCTCTTTTGTTTATGCTTTTGTTGTCGTAGCTTTGAAACCATGACCTTATCCAAGGCAACAAAGGTTTACCCTTCCATTTTATGCAAGTTTTATTACTTTGGCTCCTACATTTAGGCCTCTGATCTCTTTTAAGTTTGTTAGTGTGGGGGAGTCGGGACCCAGCTTCACTGTTCTGCATGTGTGTGTTCGGTGACCTCAGGACTGTATAATGAAAAAACTGCTGTCCTCCCTCAGTTATCTCACTGTCCTTGTCAAGGACCAGTTGGCCATAAATGTGAGGCCTCCTTTTTGGCTTGTTTTACTGGTCTTCATGTTTGCTGTTGTTCAGCTGTAGTGACCTTTGAAACACTCTCCTTCCCTTGCAAGTGAGAGTGGGATGTGTAGGGTGGATGCCAGCTCTTCACCTCAGGCTTGGGCATCTAGGATGGGGATGCTCTAAAACTTGTAGCCTGTGTTGTGGTCCAAGATCCTATGTCAATACCAGTATTCTTGGGTTAGTATTTCCAAGGGAAGGGAAGCATCTGGAGAGAGAGAGAGAGAGAGAGAGAGAGAGAGAGAGAGAGAGAGAGAGAGGCAAATTAGGGCAGGAGACACCAACCTTGACCATGTATCTTTAAGAGACCTCATTATTATTAAGCTAATTCTTTCTTCTTTGAATCTACTAGCAGAGAAGAGATTTCTATTTAAATTAGCAAGTGTTTTGGTTACAGCAAGGCTTGGTGCCTTTGAGGGACATTGTTCTGATTAGTTTGTCAACCTGACACAAGCTAGTATCATTTGGGAAGAGGGATGTCAATGAGAATATGTCCCTACATATTAGTCTGTGGACAAGTCTGTGGTTTATTTTCCTGACTGATGGTTGATGCGGTAGGGCCCAGCTCTCTATGAGGCTGAGCAAGCCATGGATGCACTCCAGTGAGCACTACTTCTCTGTGGTGTCTGCTGTAGTCCCTGACTCCAGGTTGCTGCCCTGAGTTTCTACCCTGACTTTCCTCAGGGATGGAATAAGACCTGAGAGTTATAAGTTGATATTGGTCATGGCATTTCATCACAGCAATAGAGACTAACTGACAGACATGTTGCTGCCTGTTCAAGCGGAGCATGAGGCTTGCGGTGGCTCCTCTCTCTACCCTGGCATTTGCATTGCTTGCTAAGGTCTTTAGTACATGGAGATCTGGGAAGATGCCAAAGTTGAGGCTTTGGTGAGAAGCAGGCAGCAGCCAGCTTTCTGAAGTCAGTCTCTCTTTCATCTTTGTGCATGAGCTCTAGGTAGCACATAACTTGTAAGCTATCTAAGTTTCATACTTAGAAGCGCAGTACGGTAATATTTATAAGTGGTAACAGGAGCAGTGTCTGATCTGTTCTTGTGTAGCAAGGGTTTGCCCAATCCTCCAGATAGGGTAGAAGCCACCACCTTCATCTTTTCAGTGGAGAACTGGCATTCCTGGACATCTGTTAGAGCAGGGTTGTGCAGAGAGACCAAGGAGATGGGGGCGTGCATTGTGCTTGGGGAACTGTGTCCACTTGGTTCTGTGGGACCTGCCTGTTCTAGCCTCTGCCCTGTTCTCTTCATCAGACCTGGCTGCTCACCCTCTTCAGACTGGCAAGCAGGCAGGGTCTGGGAGCTCTCTGACTGGCAACAGAGCTCCCCAGAGTTATTGGGGAGTTCCCTTCTATCACTTGTCTACTGTGAAAGCAACAGCAGGTTTCCCTGGGAGGTATCTTCAGCTGCTCTTCTGTGGGGGGGCTGGAGTTGGGAGCAAAAGGAAGATGGAAGCTACCTACTTCTTTAGCCTTTGCAGTGCTTGTGGGGTGCAGAGGATCTGTGTGGGACTGGGGTCCTTAGTCACTCTCTACTCTCATTTCTTTTTCAGACAGCAGCGACCATCACCGTACGATTTTCTTACTCATATACTGTGCCAGACTGTGTTAAATGCCTAACAAAGTGACTTATTCCATCCTCACTACAACCCATGAGGCCAGTACTCTTACCGTCGTGTCTTAGAGATGTGGAACCTGACACTCACAGAAGCCATGTAGTTTGCTTAGGGTCATACGACCTGCAAGCGGTAGAGTCCGTATTCCAACCAAAGTGACCTGATTCGAGCTCAGCTCCTCACTGTCTCCACAATGTTGCCAAACTAGGGCACACTCGGGAGCACTATGCGGGGGGTGGGGGGGAACCACAAAGTCATGTCACATGAATGATACTCGGTGAAATCAGAGATGTTTAGTGCAGAGGTGAGAAGAACCAGGAATAAGTGAAAAGAAGATGGGCAAAGGGATGTATGAGAGACATTGTCACATCTTTGTCTGTAAATGACAATAACTTTTGGTATAGCCCCAGAGGCGACCCAGAGGTAAGATACTATCTATCTATCTATCTATCTATCTATCTCTCTCTCTCTCTCTATCTATCTATCTATCTATCTATCTATCTATTGTATATGTACTTATATATATGTATATATATATGTACTTATATTCATATATATTAATATTCTGACTCAAAATAGGGGAGAGCTTTTTGCAGGTTGAGAAATGCATAGATGGAGAGACAGGCTCAAAAAGCCTTAACTTCTTATTTGGGGACGCTGGCAGACAGAGACCCCATGAACATCCCATAAGGATATGGTGCTACCTACCCTCAGGGGCTGAGGAATGGGGTTAAACTGATGACCTCAGAGGAGTTAGCCTTCAGTTCTTAGGATTTTAGGAGGTAGTGGCTAACATTCAGTGAGGTGGCTAGATTCACACAGATCAGGCCCTTAGTCAGGACCTAGTCAAGAAAGTTCTAGGTAAAGCCATCATCTCTCACACACTTAACAGCAATAGGGCTATTGCTGCTTTACTGTGAGTTCACATAATATGCTAGGAAGGTACTGGAATTTTTCTGTGTGAAAGGAGAGAAAGATCAGAAAACCAGCAGAAAAGTTTAGTTGAAAGTTGAGTCAGCCATGAGAATACTGAAGGAGTTCTCGCTTTTGCAGCTCACCTTTGGCCTATCACCCGCCAGATGGGTCAGTTCTGACCGGAACAAAGCCCTACACATGAGAGGTTTTCTTCTTGGTTATTTTGGAAGTGTACAAACATTTTTTATAGTTCCCTGCTAAATGCAAAAGAATTTAAACGAGTAAAAGGTATACATTGGCCGTTTACAAACTGTGGACCGTTCTGGGCACTGAACAGAGCAGCAAGACTAGAAAGAGTGAAGTTTCTCAGGTCCCTGAACTCCCAGTGTGCTGTTTTAGAAGATGTTTTTACGTGGCTGTAGGAAAGATGTGTTCAAAACTTTCTGGAAAATGTACCTAGGAAGATCCTTCACTATGGACCAGCAAGAGCAGTCTCGACAGTTCCAACTGAGTGTCAGTTGTAAATCCACATCTTTTCTAAGCTGCAAGAGTTTGTAGAATCCTAGATCTGTTCAGATAAAGGGGACCGCAGCGGTGTCTTTGTTGTCTTTGTTCTCTCCCATCACCCACTACTCATGGCTCCATTTTGTTGATATACACCAAGCAGCATCCACCTTCTGCTTGCTTGTCATCTGCTGCAGGAACTTTTATTACCTCAATGACAAAATTCATAATGCATGTTGAGCTGCTCTCAAGTGGAGTGGCCTTCACAGGCAAGCCCTTCGTATTGAGTTGGGAGCTCTCTGTTTATGATTTCCAGCACATGGCCCCATTTCTGTCTATGGGAGTCACAGAATCTCATTTCCACAGGTAGATTTGAAGATGGGTACCATTATGTCTTGTGACATTAGCCAACAAATATTCCTGTTTGCTCTGGACAAAGCCCTTAACTCCACAACCCACTTCCATGCTGTAGGGATTTGTGTCTCTTTCCTCAAGTTTCTTTCTTCTGAGTCCCATCTGCATGGCCCTTCTGACACCCCCCTCACACACACACACACACACACACACACACACACACACACACACTAGACCCAGGATTTCAGCTATTCTTAGAAACTTGGGGGAGAGTGGCATTGTCTTGTTCTAACTAATGTCCTGTGGGCAGCCTTTACATATCATAACTCACTAAAAATGGGGTCAGCAATGACTCCCATACTTGGAAGGATTTGAAATCACACTCCATGCTTCTTCCCTTAAATTCTGGTGGAATTCCTCGTTCCCCAATGGATAATCCTCCCTAGACTTGGCACAGAGTCAGAGACCATGTCTACCGCCGAGGAATAGCTTGCACTTTGAGGCTGTAGTCTGCATCTTTTCCGTCAAAAGGGAAGGGAAAAGGACAAAATTGACATGGGCCAAGCATATCCCAACACCAACACGGTGCTAGGCGCTTTATAGGCCCTGCTGCTGGGAGGACTTTGTCTTCTTGGTAACCTACTGGATGGTGCCTTGTTTGATAGCTGGATCTCTGAGAGTAAAGTGCTAAGCAATTTGGACCAACAAGCAGATTAAAAGGAAAAGCGGTCATATTTCCACTGTCAAAAGTTCAGTTCAACTCTTTTCTTGTAGAAGATGCCTGTACCCACCAGAGTAATCCCATCATCACAAGTTCAAGATGATGTGTCCAGACCAACTCTTCACACATAGTCCTTGTTTTCCATCTTACAGAAGAGGGACAGGAGATAGTTGGGAGGGGGGTTGGGAGTGAGAAGGTCTGGTGTGTGGGAAGAGATCCCAGTAACTTGTCCTTGAAGTTGTGAGGCAATTCAAGGTGGATTTTAAGAGATACAATTTGAGAAAACCCTTTTGGGGGGAGGGGGCTTGTTGGAGGCAAAGTATTCTAAATAGAGAATCCAACGATGACCTAATATCTGGAATGTAAGAAGTAGGATTTGGGCACAACAAAGACATGAAGCCAAGGTCCATGGTTCATTACACCATGGTTCATTTAGTTTGGCCACTAAAAATCGATCAGAACACTGGTACCATCAAAGGCTTCTAACACAAAGATCAGAGGGGAAGCCCCTGCTTCAAGACGATTAGGAATTGCTACAAACATGATCTTCCTTGTACAGATGAAGTATCCACCAAGTTAAAACGAGGAGAAATTGTACAGTGGCAAAGTCTCCTGACCCAGTTTTCCTCAATATTTCAAAAAAATACTTGACCAGATAACACCATTGTCTCTGGCAATTCCTATTCACATTCCATAGTAATCATGTTTATCATACGTGCAAGGCAGAAGGAAAGGCACTGGTAGCAGTCTCCTGGCACTGCTGAAGTGGGCATGCTCCAGAAGGAGTAGATTCCCAGAGACGTGGGTGTGTGTTAGGAATCAAGGCAGAAAGACCAACAGCAAAGGCTTCTCTGGAAGGTGAGGTCCCAGGCTCCTGAGAAGCTTCCAAAGAAGAGCTGGTGGCCAGTGGCCATATGTGCTGGCTAGTTTTATGCCAACTTGACACAAGATATAGTTATCTGAGAGGAAGGAGCCTCAAATGAGAAAATATTTCTGTAAGGTTGGGCCGTAGGTATTTTCTCAATTAGTGATTGATAGGGGTTTTGGGTACTGTGTGGTCCTGGGTTCTCTAAGAAAGCTGCCTAAGCAAGCCATGAGGAGCAAGCTAGTAAGCAGCATTTCTCCGTGGTCACTGCATCAGCTCCTGCTTCCTCGTTCCTACCCAATTTGAGTCCCACCTTGGCTTCCCTCGTGGACTGTGGCTTGGGATATATAAGCCAAATAAATTATCTCTTCCCCCAAGTTGCTGTTGATCATAGTGTTCCATCACAGCAATAATAACCCTAACTAAGACATCATGGAAGTCCCAAGGTATTACCAACCTCCATAAAATCCCTCTGAACCATCCTGGAGGGAATGCTTCTATCCAGCTATCCTCTCTATGAGAATCACTTCCCCATCTGCCTCCCTGGCAAAGAACAAGGCAAAAAAAGACTCAAGTCCCTAGACCTCAGCATCTATAAACACCTCCTTTCTCCTTCTCCCCCTAGACTGGAGTAGGGATGAGAGCCACACCTCTTTATCTTTGGGCCTCTCTGAATCCTCACTTGTAAAATGTTTGGGTTAGATTGGTGAACTCTGAGGGTTTTTCCTGTTCCTTGGTTTCTGAAATGTTACGAAGACCGGGATATCAGGACTCTAATTTCCTGGGCTATTACTAGTAGTTAGAAAATTTACATAAATAATTCTTCCGTGAAAGGCTTTCCAAAGAGAGTAACTTTGAGGCCCAAATGAGGAGATGCAGAGACCACTAGGGACTGACAAGCTGTTGTCAAAGTCGAAGGTGGTATTTTCCACTTGGGGCTTGGCACCTGGGGGTGTCGGTTGCCATCTGCCTCTCTATTTTTCTCCACACTCTCCTCCCACTTGTCCTTGTGAGCTGGTGTTTTCTCTGCCCGCTGGTCACTCATTTGCCTTTGTTGGAAGTGCTGGCCTCCCACACTCTCGCTGGGTGGTCAGGAGTTGGACTAATGTTGATGATTCGCAGGCTTAAAATAATTTCAGATTTGTCTTCATTTGGGTGGAGGTTGAACTGCAGTATACCCCTGGCCTGTTTATGTAAAAAGACTTTTTGCCAATGATATTAAAGCACATGAGTCAGAGATGGAACCTATTTATCTAGGAGCACAGTGTTTTAAAGTTGCTGGAGGAACCCGTTATATCCAACAGGACCCTGGCAGCAGAAGCAGAAAGTAGCCTTATTTTGGATGGCGTACACTTTGTCCCCAAAGAAGGACCCTCCAGCTGACACTCCAGCCTCTGCAGGATACTCTAGAGAGGGCTGGGAGCCATTTTCTGACAGTCTGAGTTTTGACAACTCTATGACAAGGTACTAGAAATAGCCACTGGCCTTGTCAATGCCTCTTGGCCTGGGCATATCCTGTTCGTTACAGGTCAAGAGACAGAGTATTAGTTACTAAGTTAAATTATAAATTTGCAAGGGGAGCTAGACCGGGCACACTTTGTGTGTTGATTGTGTCTAGCTAACTTGCAGTTCAATAGAACTTATGCGTTTCCCTGGACCAGGATTCTTACTTCCTGGGATGTTACTAAGGAGTTGAAAATTTGCATAAATAATTCTCCTATCAAGGACTTACCAAGAGAGTGGCTGAATGCATCAAACAACTATTTCTATTTAAAGTAAACTTCCTCTCTGCCCAAACTTCCTCAGACTTTGCTGATTTCAGATCCCTCATTCCCCACACACTGGTCAGAGTGTGCTCTTTGGTTCTCACCAGTTCGGTTCTGGCCTTTTAAAATGAATGGGTAGTTTACATATATATATTAAATATTAGAATAAACAACTAAGTATTTTTTTCTTTTTATGTCTGTGTGTGAGGCACATATGCCTGCTTGTGCGCGCGCGCGTGTGTGTGTATGTGTGTGTGTGTGTGTGTGTATGTGTGTGTGTGTATGTGTGTGTATGTGTGTGTGTGTGTGTAGATTTGATATTGAAGTTGGGAGTCTTCTTTGGCCACTTCTCCATTTTATTCATCAAGGCAGAGTCTCTCAGTTGAACCCAGAGTTCACGGATACAATTAGTCTAGCTAGCCGGTTTGCCCTGGGATTCCTTGACTTTGCCTTCAGAGGGCTCGGATTACAGATGGGCTGCCCTCCCCACCTATGGACACCAGTGCTGGGGCTCAGAACTCTGGTCTTCATGTTTGGTGCTTCCAGGGCAAGCTCTGTAACCACGCAGCCTGAAACAGCTAAGTTCCACTGGTCCTGTCCTTCATTCATATTACACCATCAGCTCCCCGACAACTGAGATGGCTGTTATTACTATTATCTCCCCCTTTAAAATACACACAGCTATCCGAGCTTAGACTGACGGGATAGCTGCAGACTGTTCCCCCCTCCCCCCCCCCCCCGCAGCTTCTGTTCTGCAAACATCGAAAAACACTCCAAGGCAACTTAAAATCTCTCGGTTTGAATCATAGGTGATCAGTTGCCTTAGGGTTCCTTCAGCAAAGAGGTCTTGCTGAGCTACCTCAATGAGTCCCTCAATCTGAGACCCCACTAGAGTCCTTGGGTCCTATTTTGCTCCCTCCTGCCACCTCCTTTTAACACAGCTGGGTTATGCCCCAGACCTCAAAGGAATGGGGCAGCATTCTTCATTCGCTTGTTATGGAATTTGGAAGCAACTCCCAGCCTGAAGATTTTGGTGATTTTGTTTGTTTGTGTGTTTGTGTGTGTGTGTGTGTCTTTTCCTTGTAGTGTGGTGGGAAGAAAAAGCTGAGGACCTGGGGGAGAAAGGATTGTGTTTGGTTCTGTGGGCCTGGCTAGAGGACTGGCTAGCTGTGCCCATGTGCACACAGGCAGACAATGGGTACACTGAGTAAGAATGTGGCCTGTGGACCCTTGGGCCCTGAGGTCAAATAGTGTCCCCTGAAACACAGCTCTGAGCTTTGCCTTTTATTCATGTGTCCGGTTCTGCCCCAGTAACCTCAGGCGGAACTCTGCACATGCTCAACCATATTGCAACACACAGCATCCGGCCTGAGGCACGGCCTTGAATGCTGCTTGATGCACAGCCCTTATGTGAGAGCCTCAGCAGTGGGCTTCCAGTGCTTAGGAGGGAGTCAGCTGGGCATCTCAGGCCTTGGGACAGTTCCCCAGAGGTGACTGTTGGCCGAAGTGGAGGAAGCTGCCAGCCAGATCCCATTAGTCCCATTTCAATGCGGCCTCTGGGTAGGAATGCGCTCTAGGAAGCCTCCCCTGCAGGGCTTATGTGATCTGCAGTGAAGCCAAGTTTCCAGAGGCACTTTCCAGCCTCACCTGTGGAGGTTACTGGAGGCGGTCTGGCCCTTGGGGAGACACCTGGCAGGTGTTCCTGGCGTGACTGAGAACAAAATTACTGCTGTGGCCACTCCAGCCTTCACCCCGTGCCAGGTGTAAGACTACCTCACCAGGGCCCCCAGCTTAGGCAGTCATTGCCCGCAGTATACAGAGGAGGCTCTAAGAACTGGTGATGCACCTTGTCTGTAACGGGCCAGACGAGGGTTTGATCCCTGGCCTGTCTTGATTTCTTTCTATTCCACCAGTAATCTCACTGGGATAGTGCTACCAAGGCTGTGACGTTGATGGTGAGTGAGCATCTCGGGTGTCATCGTGCTATAAGGTGAAGAAGGAGCAGAATGTGGCTTGGGTTCGTGCGCTAGACAACGTCCCTGCAGAGATGTGAGCGAGTGCTCCATTCGACAGCAACCGTGTTACCTGTAGGAATAAGAGACTGTTTTGTTCTACCCTGACACCTGTGGACAGGCTCTGGGTGAAACAACTTGGCAGGGGGAACTTACTGTGTCTGATACCCACACAAGCTTTCCATAGCTTTTTTTTTTTTTTTGCCTTAGTGATAACTTCTGGCTCCCAACCAAGCTGTCTGCATTCTCCTTTTACCATCCCTCCCCCCTCAGTTTGTACGCAGTCACTGCCTGGCCTCAATTTCAACATGTCCTTGATCCCAAATGACACCCCTCCCCATTTTAATATCTTTACAATGGGCACACATCTTATCCTTGAGATAGACACTTAATGTGGTGTGGCCTTTTAAATTGATGTTGCATTTTAGAGTCAATGGGAGACCGAGAATGGAGGAAATATGGGAGTCCAGGCCTTCATTCAATCCATCAGTCACCTGCGGTAGATGTCAGCATCATACTAGATTCTGGGGACTCTGAAAGAATGACTTTGCAGTCGTTGAGGTTTTAATCTAGAGCGGCAAGATGGACCTGCCAGATCAACAGCGGCTCAGGCTCACTAGCTTGCCATGGGAAGGGCTTGGAGAAAGCAAGACTGGCTTTGAGTATCATGGAGGGGAGCAGAAGGATGAGGAAAAGGTTGGGAAGAGGCGGCCTGAGCCGGTGTTGCAGATAAACGGAATGGTTGGGGCCCAACAAAGGCTCAGAACCAAGAGAAATGAGGCTGTGTTTGGGAATATCAAAGGGCTCACTGTGGCCAAAGTGGAGGGTGTTTGTGGGGCTTTGGGTGTAAAAATGACACCAGAAGGATGAGCAGGGACAGATTGTTAGGGTCCTTTAAGTGTCATGGAATTTAGTTTAATCTTTATCTCGAGCCCAAAAGTGAACCACAGAGGAGCTTTATGCAAGGTAGTCTGTCTTGATAGATGGTTAGTAATTCTGCAGAGAAAACAGACGCAAGAGGGCGGTGGGTAGGATGGGAGAAGGTGGGTAAGGTAACAGCTGTTGGAGGATATCGGAAGCTATTCTGGGAGAGTGAAAGAAGGCCTCATTTTAATTAACCATTCCCAGACTGCTGCTCTGATCCTACAGGCTTGAGGATCACCCCGTGGTGCTAGAAGCTGGGCTTCTGGCAGAAAATCCTGCAGGCACAAGGGGGCTCGGTGCTTGTCTTGGGAGAGCTGTGTTCTCACAGGACAGGCTTATGTTGCTTACCTCACTGTGTTACTTATGAGCAAAAAACTTAGTGTTTGTCTCTACTTGTTCAAGAAAGGCCCCATCAATCCCTAATGGTGACATTGCCACAGATAGTTGCCAGATTAGTTTGCGGCTCGGGCGGTTTTACAGCTGGATGGCATACAGAGCATATGTCAGCTCTGGGGGGAAAGTATGGGAACTGGAGAAATGTATCCCAAGGGAACCACAGTGGACCTTTCTCCATAGGCTATCAGATGCTAACTGGAGTCATGAGAAAGAAGCAGGTAATTGCTGTGGGCTGCACGCAAGGATCATAAAGCAAACATGACATCAATGCTGGGTCCACCTGTCTGTTCCACCTGGGAGAGATGTCCTGGGACAGACGTGGGAGTGGGAGGTGGGAGGAGATTTTCTGATGCTCAGATGCTTGGCCACACAGCAAGGGATGATTGAGTGTGACCCGAGACTCACGACTCTCCTCCTTGTCCACTCTTCTGAACAGGTGCAGTGCCACACTTACACGGGGTACTGCTGGTGTGTCACCCCGGACGGGAAGCCCATCAGTGGTTCTTCTGTGCAGAATAAAACTCCTGTATGTTCAGGTACCGTAGGAAGGGGTGGGAGGAACGGAAAGGGCTGAAGAGAGACTTGGTTGGGCCCTCAATCTTATAGGCAAACCTTTAGCAGGGCGGTGTGGGAAACGAGCCCAGGTCAGAAGGTTCCACTCTTCTTTCTCCATAGTTGGCTCAGTGAAGAGTGTCTATCAGTGTATGTTTATTTATTTTGAGTTTTTGTTTCTGGTCCAGCATTCTTCTTCTAAGTATTGGCTATAGCCCCTTAGATCTGAGATGACATACATCTAGGATTTTGTTGTTCTTTGTTGCCTGCGGTGGGCCTTGAAGTGTATTATTGGTATGGTTTTGAAGTTATGTGAGAGTTCAACACCAAAGGTTTCGGTGATTGATTAGTGATGTCTGTCATGGACACAGGCAAGGAGAGTATTAGCTTCTCTCCCACATCTGTGCCATCCTTGAACATTGTACCGCACAGCAGTGGAAGGTTGTCCTGACAGTGAACCATGTGTCTGGCTGGTCGTCTGTAGAAACCAAGTGTCCTAGCATCTCCTTGTATAGATTAGTGGGTACTAGATCTGGAATGGATCTGACATCCTTTGTTCTTATGAAGCCTTTCTGATAATCAGGCAAGTTTGATAACCATCCATTGGGTTAATCTGTAGCATAGAAAAGATTACGTTTCTGCTCCCAACTTTGTAAGCTTACAGAGTTTGCTGTTAGGTCAGTTTTATGTGTTTGTGGCTATGGATCCACACAAGCCCCATGTTTCCCCCTCATTAGTAACTTCCTTAAGGTCACCCTCAAAACAGGCATTTTTAACCCATCCACTATGTGTGGGGCTTGCATTTTACTTATTCCCAATTTTAAGTGCAAGCAAAGTATTAAACATTATGCTAAAATGTAGTTCCAGAGGCCCTTCATCTATGGTAAGTTTTCCCTGGTTTTTAAATTTTTAAAATAAAATTTGTTCTCTCTCTCTCTCTTTTTTTTTTTTTTTAAAAAAAACAAACCTGGCCCATCTGTTTAAAAAGGAAAGCAAGTGGTACAGGCAATAGGACTGTATGTAAGAATGTATGTTAGGGATCAAAATTTACAGGCCAAAAGGGAAGTTTACTTTATTTGTGGTTTACACAGAAACTGGAAACCTTAATTGGGTTAGGGCGAGGAGGGGCAGGGCAGGACTTGGTCCTCCTTGCAAATGACCTGGAACACTTTATTTAAAGCAAACAAATGTACTAGACACAAGCCCCCTTCAGGATAACAGAATCCTCACAAATCTAGAGCATGGAGAAGGAGTGTAATGTGGGCCAGGACAGTCAGGATTCTCACTTTCCTCTCATGGGCAGGATCTCCACAGAGGTCTTTCTGTGGAGTGGGTTCTGTCTTTGCACATTTGATTTGGGCTCTAAGGAGAAGGCAGGCGCCACAGAGCCAGTCCTGGATGATGCGGGCACGCGGCATCGCAGAAGAGATGGGGCAAACGTTTGGCCAGCATACAGGTTGCCCCCCTCCTTGAAGAACAGGCCTTGTCTAGAAAATTGTTTCCATGCCTCAGACTGTTTGGCCCATTCAGTACAATTGGGCCAACAATTTTCTACTTAACGCAGATGGAAAATCGCCGATTTCCTGCCCTGACCAGCAAGGGGTGTCAATCATGGCATTTTCAGTAAGAGGGGGGTCTCACCAGTTGTCCCTGGTGACTGGATATGGGTCAGAGCACGGAGCTGGTGAGGAGAGGAGGTGCGCAGGGGTGTATAAGTGGAGGACAAACACTGGAATGTTTGAGTTACATGGATGTTGAGTTTTGTAAAAACCCGGTCAAGATTGGTTCCAGGGAACCTGGGAATCATAGTTCATCTCAAAACAGTCTGGGTTATCAGTGACATTGACGTTAAACAAACCCCACTTGACATGCATGTGCACACTAACTTTGTATATAATATCCCCGGTGTGTATACAATACATATATACATGACCATGTGCTCATGACATCAGGCTTTGCCAAGTGTTTGACGGAAACCAACCACAGTGCGATCTGAATGTTGTGCTTCTGTTTCCTCTCTCGTCCAAGGTCCAGTCACCGACAAGCCCTTGAGCCAGGGCAATTCAGGAAGAAAAGGTGAGTGGAGTTCCATGCTTCGTCTAAACGTTTGCTTCGAAAGCCAGTGTGAGCAGGGGTTCTTAGCTGAGAGAGAAGGAGCCTGGGGTGACAAAGAAACGCTTTTCACGTTTCCAGTGTCCTCCCTGAAGCACTAGAGGTAAGGAGGGCCCAGACAGTGGTGATGACCCAGCTGTCACTGTTTCTGAGGAAGGAGCAAGAGTGTGGGGCATGGAGCTGGGTAGGGACCCTTATGGGAGCGCCCCATTGATCTCTGCTCTCTGGGAAGTTCTGTTGGCCAACTACCAACAGATCCAGCATTCATTGGAAGAGGAGGATCAAGGTAGGGTACTCGTGTCCTCTCCTGACATTTTCCTTGATGGTGTGTTCTAGTACATACATCTAGAGTCTCTTCCTGAAGACCAGGCTGACTTCATGGGTATGCAGCCAATTTTCTTGTCCTTAAATTCTTAACCATGTTGCTTTGATGGCAAGAGGATGGTAGTGTGTACACGGACCAAGGAGACACATATCCCATGAGTGTCTGCTGCCTTGGTGGTGGCGTGCACATGGCCGAGGAGACACATGTCCTCTGAGTGTTGGCTGCCAGACCTTGTTATCTCAAAGCATCACGTAGTTTGTAAGATGTTTACAATTTGGCTTCCATAGCAAGCTTAAGGGTTTGACTCTTTTGTTTAAACCTAGAAGAACACTAAACAGCAAATTAAACACTACTATTGCAAGTTGAGAGAGAAGAGAGAGAGAGACTTTGGTAGAGAGGGGGTAGAGAGCTTTCTGTTTTAAACTTCTAATGACAATTTTACCCTCTCCTTTTAACAAGGACCCACATTTTTCTTTGAGTTGGCTTCGTCTATTTTATACAGCTAGTATTTGTCTGGGGGCTGTTTAGTGGACCCTGGCCTGCAGCCCTGGCCCCTTCTAGCTTGGAAGACAGTGAGGCCCAGGGCTCACAACTGCTGCTCCTGAGATAGTGCACACAGCGATTTTGTCATATGTGCAGGTGCTGTCAAGTTCCCCTCTACCTCAGGCTGAAGTGGGGGCTTCCCATCTCATCTATGCTCTGGAAGCTGCGTGCTCCTGAGAGTCCCTCAGTGGGGAGGGTACTCTGAGCCAGTGTGCAGTTCACCGTGTGCCACACAGAG
Source organism: Microtus oregoni (assembly GCF_018167655.1). Classification (NCBI taxonomy): domain Eukaryota; kingdom Metazoa; phylum Chordata; class Mammalia; order Rodentia; family Cricetidae; genus Microtus; species Microtus oregoni. The sequence continues at coordinate 16,264,611 of NW_024543068.1, read as the reverse complement.
GCAAGGGCAGCCACTGGCTTCTACCACTGCACAGAGGGTGGGAGTTAAGGATCAGAGCTGTTGTCCTGCGTTGTGGTCCTCCAAGAAGGGGAAGGTGGTATCACCACTGACTAAAACAATGGGCTCACAGGTGGGTGGCTTCTCTTCCCCTGAAGAAGGAATGTGGGAAGAAGGGAGCAGATACCTTGCCTGGTCCTTCCCAGAGCTGGGGATGCAACCGGGGCTGCTGTGGTGGGACAGTGGGCATGGGGGTAGGGATGTCTCTGTAGAGACCTGAAGTCACCAGGACTGCCAGTGGCATGTGCTCAGAGGGTTTGGGCATAGGAGCTGCTTTCATTCTGTCTGCCGCAGGATGAAATGCCCCAGGAGCCTCGCATTTGTTTCTGGGTTGTTTCTGAGGACCTCTTGGCTGAGAAAATCTGTTGACAGGCCTGTGAAACTGACCACCCATCAGAACTGATCCTTCCCATTGAAAGGAATGGGGGGAGGGGCGAGAAGCTTATAAAGCCTGCTGTCCAGAACGGCTGCCTGGGAGATAGCAAGGGCTCTCCTAGGGGCTGTGGCCTTGCCCTCCACGGGTAACAATGACAGATAGCTTGTGGTCACCCCGGCACCTTTTGAGCCAGCTGAGAGAGGGCAGGTGGACTGCAGATGGCATTTCAGGAGAGAGCAGTGAACACCCTTTGTCCCCTAGGACCAGGGTCAGCCAGCAGATCTGGAGGAGGCATCAGGGTAAGGCAAAGAATAAAGCTCCCCCCTAGGGTAGTGGTTCTCAACCTTCCTAATGCTGTGATCCTTTAATACATACCGTTCCTCATGTGGGGGAGACCCCCAACCCTAAAGTTATTTCATTGCTACTTCATAACTGTAACTTTGCTACTGTTATGAATGGTAACGTAAATATCTGATATGCAGGCTACCTGATGTGCAACCACCAAAGGGTCCACAGGGTTGAGAATCGCTCACCTAGTGGGAGAAGTTACTATCAGTTCCCAGTTCTTCGCTTCCTTGCCTTACTTCCTCCTGCAGGGTTCTGTGGAGGCACAGAACAGGGCAAGTGGCACGTGAGTGGGGTGTGTTTGGTCCCCCTCTCCTCTGGAGATCTGAACTCTGCCCTGGGGTCTCATTTCCCCTCCACTTGGAGGATCAATTTAGGTGCAGGACCTGCTTTCCTTTGTCTGCCATGGGGGTATGGAGAAGGCAAGTTTGGGCCACCTGTCGGAAAGGCCACTTGAAGTCACACCTGCCTAGGAAGGCCGAGTTTGAATGGGGACAGAGTGTGAGAGGGCATTTGTAATATCCTGTGTCGACCTGCAGAGGTTCCTCTTTCAGCTTCACTTAAGAATGGAATGTGCTCTGCGGGGCCGCAGGTGGGACCACACAAAGGCCCCTTGTCTGAGCCCATGCCCACATGTGGCTTCTCCCAGAAGGCATCTCTCTAGAGTTGGGGCTTGCCAGCCAAAGGACTTTGTCCCGGCCCCTGGGAGCGTAAGGGGTTTGGTTGGAAAGGAGGTGCGGCCATGGGTCTGTGGGTGTGAGGGATGTGGGTGCGAGGGATGTGGGTGTGAGGCAGGGATGGGAGAGCTTCTCTCTTCCCCCAAGTCTCTTGCCCTCTTGAATATGCCCCACTAATGGGCTGCGGAGGATCAGTTCTCTCTGCCTGGAAAGGATGAAAAGATGCATTGTGTGACCAACCGCTCCGAGTCTGGTCGCCAGCCAGGAATTAGGCCTTGGAAGGAGAGGAGGAGAAAGGCAGGGTGCAGGGAGCTGGGGGTGAAAGACCAAAGAGATAGCATGAGGGAGGGAGGCCAGGCGGCAGCAGGTCACTGCTGCCTGACCAGGCTGGGGGGTCTGGGTTCACAGGTGTGGGGCCCGAGGGAAGAAGTGGGGGAGGGGGCACTGTTATCTTCCCCAGATGCACGTGCTCAAGGAGGGGAGGAGGGTCACAACTTGAGACTATTTACTTAATCCCCTGGAATGTCCCCTCTTCCCTCTGTTCTTTGTACCCCTTGCATTTAACGGACTCCTTTATGGGCACATGTGTGGTAATTAACACATGCGGTGTGGGTCCTGGGCCATGTGTTTGGGTTTCAAATATCCATTGATCTGGGGCAATCCCATCCTGCTGCCCCCTCCGCTTCTCCTCTGGTCCTGGTCCTTGAAGACAGATGGGGGTGGTGTGTGTGTGTGTGTGAGTGTGTGTGTGTGTGTGTGTGAGTGTGTGAGTGTGTGAGTATGTGTGTGTGTGTGAGTGTGTGAATGTGTGTGTGTGAGTGTGTGTGTGAGTGTGAGTGTGTGAGTGTGAGTGTGTGTGTGAGTGTGTGTATGTGTGTGTGAGTATGTGTGTGTGTGAGTGTGTGAGTATGTGTGTGAGTGTGTGTGAGTGTGTGTGTGTGTGAGTGTGTGTGAGTGTGTGAGTATGTGTGTGAGTGTGTGTGAGTGTGTGAGTGTGTGTGTGAGTGTGTGTGTGTGTGTGTGAGTGTGTGTGTGTGAGTGTGTGTCTGGGCATTGGTGCACACATACACTCGTGTGTGTTTTATTGACACCATGGAGGTATATCTGAAGAGAGGACGGGGAGCCCAGGCAGTCCCTCTAGCTCGGAGGCTCTGCTGCTCCAACAGTTGAAGGCTGCCGGGGTTGAGAGATGGACTGGTTTGAGGTTTCCACTGATGCAGTGCAAGTGCAGGTGACTGGGAAGCAGGCTGTGTTTCCTGCCGCCGATTGCTCAGGAGCAGCCTGTGTTGAAGCCTGTGGGCTTTCCCGACATCCCTTTTTGGGGTTGAGATATGAAGAACTGCAGGCGTGCTTGCAGGGGGCTGCCTGGCTGCACCGCCTGTGCGGTACCAGGATGACAATTCTCGGCCTCTCAGAAGGGACTGGGGAGTGAGAAAGGATGGTGGAGGGGAGGACCCCAGACAGCATGTGCAAAGTGGCTTTTAGTGGTTCTCAGGAGTGCCGCCAGCCCCTCCCCGCAGCTCAGAGTCCCAGAGTCCTTGGAACTGATGCTGCTGTGACAAACAGCAAGTGAAAAACGAGGGTCGTCAGAGAAAACTTTCCAAAATTTTCTCATTTTTCTCTGAGAGGTCTGGCAGTTTGCTATTTAACAAAAGTGATTAAGAGGCAAAACCAAGAAGAATCTCTTCTTAAATTTTCCTTTAGGGAGTTCTGTATTTGTCCAGCCAGTCTCGGAATAGGGTAGAGAGCTCCTCCCAAAGTCCAACTCACCTTTAGTTGGCAGGGAGTTCTCTCTAATCCCTTATTGGCCACTCCACAGTGTGTGCCTTGAGTAAGGAGTGAGTCACATTTATTTCCCCAAGGTCTCTGTCTATGTCTCTATTTTTGGATGCTCTTGTGGAGTCTGGTCTGCAGAATGGTGCCATCCTGGTACCTGTGCCCCTCACGAGGTGGATCAGAATGTACAGCTGGGTGATTTAGGGCAGGGGTTGGTCCCAGGTAGATTGGACACTGCAGCCTTCAGCCTTGGTCTCACAGTTGGGGGCAAGAGCAGTGAGCACACCGGAAGGAGGTGTGCCCCAGTTCCCTAAGCCTGGTTGAGGGATATGTGCATATGATTTTAACCTGTACTGCGTTTAAATTTAATAGTGGAGACAAGCAACGATTATCTGCATATACCCACTCTAATACTATCCTGCTGAACAGAAAAATGCAATCTCCAATGCAGGGGATGCATGTTGCTGCTGCGTCCTATGCTCTATGCCACCTTAGCAGAGCTGGGTATGTTAAAAGGCAGCTTTGTAGAGCTCAGTTTCAAATGGTGTGCACAAATCACAAATGAGCATGAATGCCCGTGCACACACAATGCCTGTCTCCTTTCCACAGTTGCCCATTTCCCCTGCTTGGCCCCAGTCTCAGTCCCCTGCCTCATGGCTCAGCCCTTACTCCAGATGGCTGAATCCCTGTCAAATCACACCTCCAGGGACTGGAAAGGAATCGGAACTTAGGGATCTGGGAAGGCTTCACAATCGCTTGCGTGTTTGAGTCCTTGGTGATATTAGCAGCTGTTGGTACTTATGAACGCTGCTTTTATTGGGTGAATATTCATTTGGAGCTTTCTAGGTTGTGTTTGTTGCAGCCACTGAGGCTATAGTCGTGAGTGAAAATGTTCAGAACTCCAGCCTCACTGTGTCGGTTCACCCACATCCGGTCTGTTAGGTTCTCGGCCTTTTGTGATGGAGACGATTTTCAAATGGACTTGGAGCTTCAAGGGACCAGCAGTTTCTAAGTTCTTAGAGCGAGCCACTTCTCCAGGGAAGAGAAGGTGGGTGGCATCTTCCAAACAGCTCTGACTGGTAGCTGTTTTTTATCATTCTGCTGAGAGGGGAAGCCTGGAACGAATAGAGACCATTAACAAATGCTTGCATGCTTTGGCCGATGCTTCTTCCCAGAGCCCCTGCGGTTCAGGTAAGAGAACTCAGGCTAGTGGGAGTAAGTGTGCTTGCTCATTGGTCCAGAGTGAGGTCCAAAGTTGAGAACATGACCTCAGAGACAGCCAGGAATGAGGCTATGAGCTTGGATGTATCTCAGGATTATTTCTTTAGTCCCAGCTCTGAGGGCCACCCAGCTCCCGCAGTGACAGCAGATGCACTGTCATTCCCAGGTCTCACCGGGCTGATTCTGTACCTGCGGGAAGGAAGGGATGAGATGCAAAACTGCTTATCATTACATTTCCATGCAAAGGAAAGAGATCAGAGTAGATAAAACACTTTATTTTTTTTAAAGAAAAGGTGACAGAACAATTTTTATCTGCTTTAAGACATAAAACTGTGACAGTTATGACCGTGTGGTGTTGGTGGGACAGCAGCTAGACCTAAGTGAATGGAGAATAGAGAACCAAGAAATAGCTACACCAAACTAGATGTCTGATGACAAAGACACTTCAGTGCAGGAAGGACAGGTCACCCAGCCAAGGGTACTATAGCAACTGGCATCCACAGACCAAACACACAATAGAAAGACAGAGGCTGGAAAGATGCTGGCTGCTCTTCCAGAGGACCTGAGCTCAGTTCCCAGCACCTGCAGCATTAGGTACCTCCTAACACCAGTAACCCCAGCTTCAGCCAATCAGACACTGTCCTCTGGTCTCTGTGGACACTTGTCCAACACAGACACATGTGTAGATGGCTAATTAAAAATAGAAAAACTCAACAAACAGAAAAATTGGAAAATTCTTAAAACCTCAACCTAAATGTTCTGCCTTGTAAAAAATTAATTCATAGTGGATCATAGTCTGAACTGTGGAACGGAAAGCTGTAACAACTTTTTAAAGAGTCCTCGTGAGAAATTTTATCATTCAAGATGTGCGGGAATATTTGCAAAGTTTATGCCGGAAGCAGGGCTTGTGTCGAGAACATACAAACAGCTCTATAAACTCAGCAGTTAGAAAAGCTTTCAGTGAACGAGTGGACAGGGTATACACACAGATGTGTCACCAAAGCAGTCCTGCAGAGGGCTAAGAGCTTGTGGAAGATGGTCAAGGTTATAAGATACGCAAGTGCAGACCGCGGTGAGCTGACACGGTTAGAAGGGTTAAGAAGGATCCTCATACTAAGTGCTGGAGAGGTGACACCAAAGCTACCTCCCTCCTGGTGAGGACTTGAATAGAACAGTCACAATGGAAGATGCTTGGAAAAATCCTCCCCGCTTCTCCCTCTCCCCATCTCCCCTTCACCTTTCTTTCCTTTGTTCATTTGATAGAATCTAACCATGTAGCTCAGGATGAATCTTTGGTTCATGAGTCTATGGCTTTAGCCTTCTAAGAGCTGGGATTAGAGGTGCAAGCCACCATGCCTAACTGGAGGAAAAAAAAATCTAAGCATATACTTAACCCTAATTTATCAATTATGTTTCTGACCAATTATTTTAAGGAAATAAAGATCCTTAAGATATTTATTTTAAGGATCCACAAAAATCACCCATATGTAATATATAGCAGCTTTATCTATAATGTCAAAATAGAGACAACCCAAATGTCCTTCGGCAGGTGAAATGAGCCTGGTCACATAGGCAGTACAGATGATACTGAGCAGTATATGTAGCAGCAACTCCAGAAGGTCTTGAGGGTACTGTGCAAAGTGTGCTCCTGCAAACACGCATGTGCGCACACACAAAGCTGATTTCAGATCAGATACTATGCAAATCCATTGTTACAACATTCTAGAAATGACAAGACATGATAAGGTGGAGGACAAGTGAGGAGTTGTGAGGTGTAGAGGAGAGGAAGCCCATGGTAGCCCTCGAGGTGATGGGATCGTTCTGTATGAGTCTGATGTGACCTGAATCTGTACATGGATAACATAATTCAGAGCTGCACACATGCAGACAGGTGCACGGGAAACTGCTGAGGCCTGGATAAGGATGGACCATGCCAATATCAGCTTCTTGATTTTGTACTATAATCTTGAATGACTTAATTAGTCATCCTTTAGCATCCATACGGGGGTGGGGGGGGGAGCGGGATTGGTTGTAGATTTCCCCTATGTATCCTAGCCTAGATTTGAACTTCTGATTTTCCTGCCTCTCCCTCCCTAGTGCTAGGATATAGGTGTACACAAAAGACTTAGTTTATGCAGTGCTGAGGACCAAACTCAGGGCTTTGTGATGCAAGGCGAGCACTCTACCAGCCGAGCTGCATCCCTAGCCTGTGCTGAAGTCCTCATAGAAACTGGTATATGACGTTGTGTTTACGTAAATTTAAGCACATCTTTTCATGACAAAAGTTTTTAAAAAGTTAGTTCTGAGATCTGTGTGAATCTGGTCTTCAGCTGACTCAGTGTTACAGGTAACTTCTCCTCTGCTTCTTCCTCTGCCTCTTCCTGTTCCTCCTTTCTCCTCAACTTCCTTTCCTTTCTTCTTGTCTATCTCTCCTATGCATTCTTAGCTAGCCTTGGGATTTTGTTCTTATTCAGAGGGATGCATGACTTGAGGGTATGGGGAAAATGCTTGTGAAAGTCAGCTTTAAGCTTGTTCTTAAGTTGAAGAGGAAGTGTTTGGGTGGATGGAAACCTCTGTAAATAGACCTCTCACTCTCGAGCGAGTTTGAAGTGCCCAGACACTTTCTGCTTTCATGGGTCAGCACAGGGACAACGTTCATCCATCTTAAAAGAACACCATTAATCAGGCACCATGCCTCTCCGGAGATGCTGAGACTAGCCAGCTCTTTACCTTCCCGGTGTGATCTAGGCCAGCTTCCTAAGAGACTTCTGTAATCAGGATGCCTGAAGAAGTCACCTTTACTTCCGTACTGAACCTTGAATCACATAAGTTTGGTGCCTGCACAAGCAAGAACTTCTAGGTATACCAGGCTTTAGTTTATTCCCACAAGAGATAGACAGTGGTGTGGTCAAAGCAAATAAAGGAGGATTGCAGTAGTGGTTTGGGATGAGTTCAGAATCTGAGGGAACTTGGGCTTGTTGAGGAACCTTCCAAATCTCAAGTTGGGGTGGGGAGTGTTGTGGAAGTTGCTGTTTTTTTTTTTTTTTCTATTTTTTTTTTTTTTTTCTGATTGCTCAACACTCCACCTCGGGAAACCCCAAGAGATGCCATTAATACAGATTCCTCCTCTGGCCCCTTTGACACACTTGCTTTTGAAGGACCTGGAAGAGAAAGCTCTTTGTATGTGGTCAGAATAAACTCATTGTACACCCGGACAATTAACTCCTCAATGGACTTGCCAGTCCCTTCAAAGGGCCAGGCCTGCTTCCCTGGATCTCTTGGGCTCTATTCAGTCCCTTAAGCGCACCAATGTTTTGGGGTTTTTATTTTGTTTTGTTTGTTATTCTGAAAAGTCTTTCCTTGAGAATAGTCAGAGCGGATCAACATTGTCTTCAGCCCAGCATTTATCTCCCCTTGCCAGCGAATGTCAATCAGAAATCAAAAAGCCAAACAGAGGAGGCTTTGAACGGTGTCATCGGGGGTCGAAGTGACTTCCAGCTGTCTGTGCGTGGGCCAGGCCTTCTCGCAGGGGAGGAATTGTGCTGTCACACACACCCCCTGTCTTTATAGGCTCCCAGAGCCCATGCAGGGGCTGCACCTGCAAGGACAAGGCGGGAGTGGGGGCTGGGCAACCTTGGAAGGCCAAAGGCAGTGGCTCTGGGGCTGGGCAGTTTCCAAAGCTGCTCGCTGCCTCCGAGGCCTGGCTTGTGCTGGAACTTGCTTCTCCTTTCATCTGCCTGATGGCTTCCTCCTTCCTGGCTGATGGTGCAGGTGGGAGGCGGGAAGCCACCTGCCAGAAACTGAGCTCTGTAAGATAGAATCCTGGGACTGTGGTTGCTGGTCCTAACTCACCCTGGAAGAATCCTCTTGTTTGCCTTATTTGTCTGTTTATTTTTATTTTCTAATTTGTATTTTTTCTCCCTCTCTATAAGAAATATTATGTTTGAAACCCTTCTCTGTTTGAAACACTGTTTCTCTATCTCTGTCTCTCTCTCCTTAGTCTGGAAGTCATTTTGAAATCAAGGAGAATAAAATCTATTTGAGCTCAGAAAGAAAGGAAGGAAGGAAGGAAAGAAGGAAGAAAGAAAGAAAGAAAGAAACCAAGCAGAATAAGCTCCAGGCAAAAAATTATCAATACATAAGTAAACAGAGATTTAGATATATGTCTTTAAAATATATGAGTGTGTTATCTTCCTCTCCAATTTAACCAATGACCTAGCTGCTGCCACTGGGTGCTTTTTCCGCTAGTGACTCTGACACCCCCTCATTTTGGCTCAAAGAGCTTTTATTGAAATGTAAGCAGAAAAACAAACAAACACCCCACTCATTCTAAATGTAAAAATCCAGTGAATTTAACAAATTCCTAGAGTCACTCAAATATTACCAGAGACAATTTCCATCGCCTCCCTGCACGGGAAGTTCTTATAGTTTATAACCGTTCCCAGCCTCAGACTCAGCATCCATGGAGCTGCTTGCCTTCTCGAGGCACAGACTTTTGTACATCTGTGCTGTCCAAATGTGTCCTACCATAGGCAGGGGTTACAGCTTGTCTTCTATCTATTGTGTTTTCAAAGGTCATCAGGTGTATATTTTCATGTTTTAGTATTTATTCCTTTCTATTGCTGAATAGTGTTCCTTTAAATGGGCATATCATAATATGTATGCTTACTGGTTGATAAACATTTGGATTGCTTAAAACTTTGAGACTTTTTGGGTCAGTAAGATGGCTCAGTGGGTAACGGGGTTGCTGCCAAATCTGCAGCCCACATTCATTTCCCTGGAACTCACATGGTAGAAGGAGGGAACAGACCCCCATAAGTTGTCCTGTGAATTCTACTCGGCATCATGGCATACATGTGCCTTCCTCTCCCAACAAATACATACATACATACATACATACATATAAAAATCCAAATGAAAAGCTTCTATATTTGCTATATTTGAGTAATGCTACTACAATTGTGTACATGTCTTTCCTAGAGCATTTCTCTTTCATACGTTCCCAGGAGTGGAATTTGGGCCTTGAAAATTTAATTGGTGTTCATTTTTTTAAAGAAATTGCCAAATCATTCTTCAAAATGGCTGCCCAGTTGTATATTTCCACCAACGGTGAACAAAGAGTTCCATTTTCTCCACTTCCTTGCCAACACTTGTTATTTTCTGTCTTCTATTTTAGCCTTTCCCGGTACTTAGTGGTATTTTGGGGGGTCTTTGGGTTTGTTTGTTTGAGACAGGAATTTGTTGTGTAGCCCTAACTGATCTGAAGCTCACTGTGTAGCACAGGCTGGTCTTGAATGTGTACTAATTCTTCTACCTTTGCTTTACAAATGCTGGGATTACAAGCAAGTACCTTCATTGTGTCTATTTGTACCTCCTATGATAAATGACATTGTACATGATTAGTGTGTTAACTATCATCTCTGTGTCTTTGGTGTATATGTGTGTACATGTGTGTATGTACATGTATGTATGTGTGTACATGTGTGTACATGTATGTCTCTGTGTGTACGTGTGTGCGTACATGTGTGTGAAATGCTTATTAAAATATTCTATTCTGCCAAGGTTTAAAATAAAGTTGTCGTGTTATTGAACTGTAAGGTTTATCTAATTTAAAAACTTTGATAGGAGCTTAATTTCACAAATCCAGTCTCAAAAGTAAGCAATTCAAATAAGAATGTTAGTACGCACGGAGCCGAGGAACTCCTTCAACGGTAGTTTAGGGTTGTGCACACCCACAGAGCGCCAGTGTCCTGATGCCTAGTAGGCAGGCATCTTGCATGTGTAACAGATGATACGGCTGCCCAGATAGAGTGAGGGGTTTAGGTTAGGCCATGTACGGATGTCAACAAGGGCCAGTGTGAGGTCCCCCTAGGGATCTGGAAGTTCAGTGTGGGGCCTGGTGCTTCTCCAAGGATTGCCAGTAAGCAGAACGGCTGTGGACCTTGGACCCAAGCCTTGAACCTATGTTTATTAAAAAAGAAAACCAAAACGAAAACCTGTGCTTATTTGGTGGGTCAGAAACCAGGTGCCCAGGTGCCCGGAGATGATGGTTGGAAGGTTCTGTTGGATTTGGCGTGGCTTCCTGGCTTTGGGGTGTGCTGGCACCTAGACTTTTCTCACTCCATAAAGCTTTCCATCGGGGCCTCTCTGCACAGAGCAGCTGTGCCTCTTCACCCTCAGTGACCCTACCCAGCAGGAAGGCTCAATCTCCTGCCTCAGCTTCATGCTCGGTGGGCTTCCGTGCTGAGGTCTGAGGTTCCCCGGGAAGCCCTCCCTTGTTCTCTGCAGACCTTCTCTGCCGATGGCTAGACCAGGCGCTCAGACCCAGGCTCTCATCTGGATGCCAGGAGAAGGAGGCAGGTTATTTTTAGCTATCTTGCTCCAGACAGAGAGCTAGCTCTCATGTAGACTTTTTAGTGTCTACATCAAATGTGAAATATCACATACCCTGTCGGATCTGAACACTCACTGTTGACTTCTGACCTCTTGCTCTTCCTTTGTTAGCTCTCAATGGAGCCACCCTGCACGGAGGGACTGAGTAAGCTGTGCTGAACTGGTCACACTGAATGCTGCATCTGGCAGAAGTGACCAGACTAAATGTCTCTGCGGCTGCCAGGGGAAGCCACTCAGTGGCTTGTTGAATTCAATGGAAGGAGGTGTTACTAGAGTCGGGGGAAGTGGTGCTATTTTAAAAAAAAAATGACATTGTATAGCTCTGTTTGGTGCTTATTCTCCCTCAAAGACTTCTAGATCAGCTTACATGGTTTGATGTAAAAAGATGCACATTAGGGAATCCAGTTTGAGGCAAATACGATATTCAATGTGTTTAAGTACTGAAGCCTCTTTCTTCTCTGTCTCATTTCTTGGGATGGTTGTCAGATAGTCCGGGTTTGCTTTGGCCCCAGTGAGAGTTGGGTCTTGGTGTCAGCACAGGACAGTGATACCAGGGTCAAGTGCCACTCACATGACTGTCAGATTGCTGGCCTCAGTCTCTAGGGAGGGTGTGGGTCTCCAAGGGTTGACACCAGCAAGAAATCTGAATTATTCTCTCCCTCCCTCCTCTGATAAGATCCAGGGATGGGGGGGGGAGGTCAGGGAAGACACAAGGAGGTGGGACACTGTTATTACTGGTGGTCTGATTGGTGTCTCATGGATTATCTGAGAGCCAGGGTTCTCTATAAATAGTTAATGCCCAGAGAACATAGCACATAGCGTTCCATTCTAAATGATCTCTGGGGGGTCTTGGTAGGAGAACAATGTGGTGTAATCATCAAACTGACTGAAACAATAGTGCTCAACCTTTCTCTTCCCCTGAGGGAGAAAACAAAGAAAATCTCTAAACTAGTCTTGAGATAGACAGGATAACCCCCTCCTTCTTTACTGGGAGTGGGTGGGTGGGTGGAACAGTGGCTTCTTGGGGACTGAGAAAAATGTACTCTTTTTACATATATAGTACAAATGGGTGTACACAGCACAAGATTTATTATCTTCTATCCACTAACATTTTCTTAGGAGGTGATTGGAGAAAATGGTCTAAAAATACTCCTTCAAAGGGCAATAATGAAAACGGTTGCAAAACACGTTTCTAAGCCGAGGGTTTTGGGGCTTTGATGAAAGCATAGTCCTGGCAGGTAAATAAACAAAGTCTACGCTAACTCCTGACACATGGAAGTTCTTCTTGCTCTGCAGAAAGAGCTGCCCAGGGTACTGAGTGATAAGCACTGGGACATCGCTACTGGGAGCATCCCACTCCCATCATTGGTGATAGAAATGTCAAAGGGAGGCCTGGGTGATCTCAGCAATTTCCTGTGTTGTTTCCCTTCCCGTTCGCTGACCTGCTGCTGGGAATTTCAGCATGTGCTGCTTCGCCGTGTAAATGTTCACTGGGCGGCCCTTGACCCTCTAGTGTGCGGGAGAGAGCAGTGCTTTCCAGCACCTCTATTTAAGGCAAGGATGGAGAGGCAGCTAGGAGCCTGGAAGAGAGTAGCGCTCTGGTCTAAGCTTTTTAGCCAGGGCCCTTAGGAAAGGTTCTAAACAGCTTGTCTTGTGTCGGAGGATGGGAATTAAAGGGGAGACACCAGGCTCTCAGGCCATAGGGCTGTCAGTGTTAGCCTGCCTAGACAAAGCTCAGGCCGCAGGCTGCAGGAGTCTTCCCACCCTACTCTGTTGTTGGGGCGTGGAAGGCTGGAAGACTCCTACAGAATCCTCAGATTTATGAGACAGGGACCTCCATTGCTGTGAGTCCCAACTCCTTGTGAGTCCCCTGGATGAGCACATACCCGGATTTGCTTTATCGTGTCTCTCTCTGGCTCTGCTTCTCTCCTGGCCTCTTCCTCCTTCCTCTTCCTTCTCTCCTGGCCTCTTCCTCCTTCCTCTTCCTTTTTCTTTGACCTTGTACAAACCCCAACCAGTCAACAGTTCTGGAGAGTAGATAGCATTTACCTCAATAATGGTAGTCTCTTTTCGTTTCTTTTTAACTCTCAATTCAGATGATGGCTCTAAGCCCACACCCACGATGGAGACCCAGCCTGTATTCGACGGCGATGGTAAGCCATCATTTCCTTTCCATTTTATATGTTTCTTTAACTCTCACTATTATTTTTTCTTTTTTCATTTCAGAATTGGGTAAGATATTAGCTTTACATGTTTGTTTAAGTTCCCATTATCATTTTTTTTCTTTTTTGATTGTAATTTTTTCCCCCAGTGTAAGTTGGTTTGTCCCAACCTTTTAAAAAATGCGAAGGCTCCAAGTGACCAGTGCAGAGTCTCTACTTCTGGAACGGCCCTCTGTTCCTCCCAGGCTTCCAGCCTTAGCCCAATGTCCAACAAAAACATGGTTTAGACAGACCCTCAAAGCTGCCAAGACCAGGGAGTCATGGTGAGAAAGGCTGGCGAGGGCAGTCAGTCTTCGGGAGCACGTGACTCAGAACTTAGAACTGCCCACTCTGTGCCTGGGCTGGAGGAGGGGTAAGATGGAGGTATAGGAATGTCTTCCTCCCAGTACAACCACTAGAGAGCTTCATGAACTAAGCCCTAGGTCCTGGTCCTAGAACTAAGTACCGTGATAGATACTTAAGGAAGAAAGAGTTGGCATCGTTTTGGGAAGAGTTGGGAAGACACGGGACTTGAGCTTGCAAGCAGAAAGGAAGAATCAGGGTATTCCAGACAGCAAGGACTGGCCAAGAACAAGGAAGGAGGGAAAGGTAATGGGTATGGGCTACCGTTAGAGAAGTAGGAGAAAGAGATTGGCAAGTGGAGCTGGCTGGGTGAAGGCACAGGGATTTGGGGAGTTGCACTAAGACATTTGGGAGAAACATTCTAGGTTAAGGGCGATAGTGGATGTTGGCCAAATAAAGGCCGGGAGTCCCTGGAGGCAAGGCCAGTGAATTGGAAGTGCTGGGGTGCAGAAGCCTGGCCCGTGTTCAAGGCAGGGGGCACTTGGGCTTCTTTTCTACAGGGAGTTTACCCAGTGCTCCAGATTCCTGTGACAGGAACAGGAAGTTTGGCAGAATAAGGTTTCCAGAAAGTGTGATAATGAAGTTCAGCTATTAGTGTACAACCTATAGCAAGATTTCAGCCGCACTCAGCGGAGAGTATCTGGGGCACGAGAGAGTAGAACAGAGAAATGAAACAAAACCATGCCACGGCAGCATGGATGGGGATGTGCCTAGGGTAGGCTCAGCTCAGTGAGATCAGAATCCGCAAACATCCCCTGTCACTAGAAAACCTGAGCCCTAGGGGATTGGGTGCAGGATGCAAATATGACACCTGGAAAGATCGTCTCGCTGCTGTCATTGAAGATCTGGTTGCCACATGGTATGTTCAGGATCAGGATTTCCACATTCTCAGTCTGCTTGGTGACCCTGGTACCGAGAGCCTGCAGGCACCCTGGGGCGCCCTAGATGAAGGTGCTTGCTGTGTGCTCAGCTTGACTGTGAGAAGGGGTTGGAGTATGTGTGAGACTCACTCCTCTCTCCCCACACAAAGCAGAAGCCCAGCGGGCTGAATCTGCCCTGCTTCAGCTGTTTCCTCTAAAATGGTCTCTGCGGTGTGTTTGGCATCCGTTTGTTGATTTATCCCCTTTAAATCTTCTCCCAGGGAAGCAGCTGAGAGGGACTTGGCTTGGCCCATGTTCCTCACCTCCTGGGATAATATTTTTATTCCTTGATGGAGTGGCTTGGTGCCTCTGAATTCTGACTACTCTGTGTCCCAGCACAGGATGCCCTGGTTGTCTCTTAAAAGCTGGGGGCGAGAAGCGCTTCCGTCACAAGGAAGAGAGAGTGCGTTGGCACTGGTATGAGGTTGATGTGCCAAGAGGGAGATAGCTAAGCTTTGATGCGTAGGCCTCTAAAAAGCTTGTTACAAGTCTGGGTTACACTCTGTGCTGCTTACTTCTCTCTCCATGTATGTACACACTTTTTTCTCTCTCTTGTTTTTTTTTTTTTTCTAGAAATCACAGCTCCCACCCTATGGATTAAGCACTTGGTAATCAAAGACTCCAAACTGAATAACACCAATGTAAGAAATTCAGGTAAATAATCTTCCTTCGATTGTGTATTTATTCAACTCGTGGTCCCTAGGAGCTCCATTGCTGCCCCATGACTACTCCTCATATGATTTTGTTTTCTTTTCTGCTTCCTTCCTTCCCTCTCTCTCATCTGCCTTCCCTTTCCCTTCCTCCCCCTCTCTCTTCTTTCTCCTCTTCCTCTTCCTCTGACTCCTTTTCTGAGACAAAGTCTCATTATTTAGCTAAAGCCCATATCAAACTAGTGACTTTTTCACTCCAGCCTCCTCCCAGCGCTCAGCTGGGGTGGTGTCACTCTGCCCAGCTTTATAGTGTGGTTTGGGATGACTTGTATCTTCTTCATTTTCTGCAGCTATAAAATAAGGAGTCTGATGAGTTCGTCTCTTCCAGCTTTTGTTTTTGCCTTTTATCATAGCCAGGATCAACTTTTATGAGTAGTTGATCTGTTAGGATGACAAATTTTGTCAAGATGTTTTTAGTATTTTGATTGACTTTCTAAATGCCACACAGGAGAATTTGAAAGGAGCAGGCTGGCCATACAAAAGCAGGGCTTTAAGCTTCGACAGAGACTTAATTCCTCTGTTTTGAGGCATTCAAGCTGCTTACAGTCATGCCCTTCCTGTTTTGGTCTTCTGAGGTCTCAGGAATGGTCAGGGTTTTGGCACTGCCTTAGCAGAAAGGTGATGAATTGTGAAGAGCGATCACATTCGTAGGGTTTACTTGAAACATGATTTGCCACCAACAAAGATCAAACCCAACCAAGTTCACTGGCCATCTATCAAGACTAAATATTCCCCAACAGAAAATGTCCTAGCAGACCAGAGCTGAGGTATTGTCGGGGAGGAGCGTTCTTTCGCTTAAGCCATGGTAATGAGAACTAGCTAGCACTTGGCATAATTTATGTGCTTGGCTGAGTCTAACTTAGCCATATCCTTCCTTTATTAGTGTCAAGGACTAAGGACAAAGGATTCCTGCCTTTGAAGGGGCAGGCAGAGCTGTCCTTGGCTCCTCTACTTTACTCCTGTACCAGCTCTGTGCTATAGGTGGCGGTATGGAGGCCAGAGTTCAGGGAAGGAGACAAAGAGGTGAATGGTGGGCTGGTCAGTGTTTCTCCGTGTGATTGGCTTACTGTTTGATGTAAGATGGAGGTATAGAATGAGATAGTGACATAAAAGAGGCCCTGTGAACAGCCTTGGGCAAGATAGAATAGTCAGCAGTTAGAGCACAGGCTTTGGAATTCGCAAAACCTAGGTATAGCACACAGAGAGTGACTCTAGCCAGAGAAATTCCCTGGGCCTTAGTTCTTACCTACAGGGCAGGGCATGGTCTGTCTCTCAAAAGGCTCGCCACGTTAATGTCTGTATGTTTTTTTGACTGTTGCCTGGCTAGATGATGAATTGTTGGGTGCATGCATTTATTACTGTTCACATTGATGATGACAATACCATGAGGCTTTTGGTGGTGCTATGCATGCTATGACCCAGTGGATGCTATGTAGGTATTTTCCCACTGACATATATCTGTATCTCTTGATTTTGGGGATAGCACCTTGATATATAGTCCAGGGTAGCCTGGAACTCACGTCTTCTTGCCTCAACTTCCTGAGTGCTAAGATTACAGATGTGTGCCACCATGCTTAACCAATGACAGGGTATTGCAGTTAGACTGGAGGAAGCAAGGGACACATGTCCTTCTGAAGTGTGTTCTCTGAGTGTATTAAAGTGACAGCGTCAGGTTCTGATTGTGTCCCCTACTGGTTTATGTAGTTTTCTGTTGTACGATCATAGGGTCATGTTGAGAAATTGTTTCTAGGTAAGTACAACTATCTTCCTCTTCTTGTAGTGGCCCGGCCCCCTTTGTTTCCCATAGTTGGTGACTCTATAAGGTTAGTATATAGAACAGGATAGTTGCGGGAGAGTTAGTTGCTCTTTAGAGGAGACACATCAAGGAAAATGACTAGGCTTTGGTTTCAGTAATGGCTTAACAGATTATAATATTCTAAGTCATTATTACCTGGCCATACTGATTGATACCTGTCAATCTTATTGATGGATTCAGATATAAAAGACATGGTTCTGTGAGAGTATTTAGCAGATAAGATGGCCACCTGACTTTGTGCAAATAAAGTTTTAATGGGACACAGCTACACTGCTGTTCTTGACCATTTTTACCCACGAGACCAGGCTTGAATCGCTACCCCAGAGTCTGGATGGCCTGCAAAGCTTAAGATATTTATTTTATGATCTTCCACAGAGAACATTTTCTGGCCCCCTGGTATCCACAGTTGAATAGGGCGTTTGAGTGGGAGGTACATGCCTAGGGTTGTCTTACTCAAGGTTTTTGGCCCCTACATAGAGCAAGCAGACGTAGGAGCTGTGACTCCTGAGGAGTTTCCTGATGCTCCAGGTAAGCCTGTACCGTCCTAGGAAGTCCTGGGGCCACTCACAGGCGCATCATCTCACACGGACCATTCTCAAGCTTGACCATCCTGTTCCGGGGTATGCAATCGCAACTCATTGCCAAGGAGGCATCATAAGGTCTGGATTTTCAGGCAGTGGAGTAGGGTATCTTTCACACACCAGCCACATACTGGTCGAAGCATGGCCTTTGGAATCAGATGGATGTGCACATCTGGTTTCCCAGACTTGACTTTCCTTACCTTGGAAAGCCAATCAGCTTCTCTGAGTCTTGCTTTCCTTATATATAAAACTAAGTTATTGCCCTTCGGGATTTTGTGAGGCTTCAGTTTTAGACCTGTAATTCATGGGTTTACCATAAGTGATTTAAAAGGAAAACAAAGTGAAGGAAGCTGCTTTGGTGGAGTGTTTGCTTGTCCTGTGCTCCCCATCCTCTCATGTTGGCACATTCGGTCAATGAGGCAGGCAGACATCCTTTGATGGACTTGCATATGGTCCATGGCTTTAGGTGAGGACTGGAGCCTTAGAGTTATGCGCCTGAGGCCAGTTTTCATTAGAGTTTGATGGAGGATTGTGCATTCAGATGAACTTCAGACCACGCTTGGGGAGGTTGGAGTCAGACTCTGTGAAGTACGCCTGGGTGAGAGCTCATCTTCTCAGCCTTCTCCCAGAAGGGGAAAAAAAAGGCAATTCCAGTTTCTTTTACACCCCAAACATCCTTTTTTCACACTCAGACCCTGTGACGCCAGGTTTGTTTTCTGGCCTGGGGACTGTTGATGTTGGAAAGGTTCCACTGGGCGCCTGAAAGTTGTGCAATAACATGACACACGCCTGAAGACGTATCCAGTCTTCTCCCCTCCTAGAGGTTCTGGCTCTTTCTGGAAAGCTCTGCCGTGTGTTCATATGGCCGTTATGGACTTTTGAGTCCTTGGCAACTTTGGCATATCCCAATTTGTCTTTCTGATCCTCTCTTCCTTGACCACCTCCCTCATGCCTCACCTCCCAAGTATTCGTGGCTCCAGGAATCCTTTCTGTATCTGGGAGGATGATGTTCCTAGCCAGCTAACACCCCAGATCTTGGGAGCAGTGTGTCCTAGTAGAGTGCTGGCCAGAGCTTCTGCTGCTTTTTCAAGGAAATGTGAACTCCTGCTGAGTTTTTTTTTTCATCCAGAGTTTGGTATCATGGCATTTCTTAAAATACTCGACATTTAAAATATGTTTAAGTCATATCTATTTATAGAAGAAGGTAAAGCAATAAGACAAATAATAAGAATTAGCCTTCATCAAACCCCTTTCACCCCCCTAGGTCTAAGCTGACTACATAAAGATACTTTATAAGCTTATAAGTCTTTTTTGTCTCTTTATAATTTCTGTCTTTTTGTTTCTATATGACAAAATACCATGCTTCCTCTCCCGAGAAAGTGCTATCTCTCAGGAACTGGGGTCATGGATGTGGCCACCATGCTTGCTGTGCACCATGGCAATGCGCCAGGGCTGCAATGTTTCCTTCTGTCCCGGAAGCCCAGGCTAGTGATCATAGCCTCTGGGTTTGTCTCTGCATCCATATCTTTTCATTTCCTTGCTTCTTGTCTTTCTTGCAAAACTCTTTCCTGATGTGATCAGGGTACCCAGAACCTGGCCCCATGAGTTAAATTCGAAAGCCTTTCCTTTCTTGCCTCCATGATCGGCATTTGTGTCTCTGTGGATGAAGCAGTTTATGGTCACTCTGTTCCCTGGAGACAGAGCTGCCATTGAGGACCCAAAATGGAAACACGGTTCTTTGACATTTTTCAATAAAATAAGATTCTCATTTTTTCTTGCATGAGAATATCTTTCTGTGTTTGCTCAAGGTGCGGTCACATGTCACAGGTAGACCAGTTGACAGTATTCGTGCCCTTACTCATTTGGGCACCGTTTTTCTTGTAGGCTGGCTGCTGGGCCATTGGCTACAGTTGAGATTGCTTTCCCACCCAGGACATTTCTGCTGGGAGAGCTGCTACGACTGGGGTTTAGGGTCATGGAGGCAATGGCACCTCCTGACTGGATCCCCACCCCCACAAGTCTATACTCTTTGCCCAACTGGAAACTGTGGGCTGATGTAATGACCCGAGGCTGGAAAAATAAACAGCTTGCAAGGAAACCAGTGGTAGCCGTTGTAAGCAAATACCCCACAGCCACCTGGAATCTCACACATGACGTGATCGGGAGGAAGAATGAGTAATCCACCAGCATTCGCAACGGGGACGGGCCTGGGCTTGTGTGCATTTAAAATATCTATATAAAAACACATCCTGTTACTGGCCTTCTTGCTGTCTGCCCTTTGGACTCATGAAGATGCTTTGGTCAATCATGGCCAATAGGGTTGAGATGAGGATGGGGCCAGATGGTCTTCCAAGGCTTTCCCTTGGCAACAAAGGCTTTGCCCTTTCTCTACTATTTTCCTTTGTGGAGAGGAAAGGTGATTTTCACTGGGGGCCTGGGAGCCAGGTCTATGGTCCAGTTTGACCTTGCTTTCATATTGGCTTTCTTGGTTACGTTACTCTGTCGCCCCACTGTCTGTTTCTTGTAGTGTTGGAATGAGAAGTGTGTAGTCACAGGATTCAGTCTTTGGGACTCCCCCTACTAGCAAAAGTTTTGTTTCTAGAAGTGAATTCATATGCAATTTGATGTTCGGTAACAAAACCATGTCCCAATATTTTCCTTTTGTCCTCAGTTGTTAATAAGCTGCTATCAAAGAGCTTGCTCAGGTATCGTAATTGGTTTCCTCCCAGTTTCTGAAAGTCAGTGATGACTTTGGCTTTAGTCCGAGACTCTTCATTATGTGTTTGTGAAATGACTGCAGGATATCGGGCTGTGCAGTTTATCAACACACGCATGCAATGTTAGTATTTTGGGAGGAGGAAGAATAAAGGTATACTTAATTTTTATAAATTAAAAAAAAATCTCTCTTTCACCCTCCCTTTTGTCTGTACTCCTTTCTTCCTCTCTTGCTTCAACTTGAATTTTCTATAATTTTGTTCTTCTAGCACAGAGCCTGCAGGTCAGGGTCATTGAAACTACCAAGAAAAACTGGGGAGGGATAGGCTACTAATTCTTGGCACTTGTCACTGCAGAACAGCTGTGAAGGATTTCTTAGAACCTTTGGAGGAAAGGGCATCTCTCCTGGCTTTGTGGATGAGTCCATAGAGGTGGGGTGTGAGGAGGGTGACGCTTTAGGGGGAAGTTGAGAAGAAAGATGTTTATGTGCTAAATTGGGGCAGTCCGTCCCAGAAGAAACAGACTCTACCCATCCCCCCTCCCCAGGAGCTCAGTATCTGTCTGTGTGGGAAGTGGGTGTTTACCACTTCAGACCATGGTGAGCCATGCATGGCCATTTTAGGTTTTTCAGAGAATCTATTTACACAGGCTGGTTGTACTGTTTTCTTATATATCCTTACTCATGACTATTCCGCCTAAGAGCCTGTTTATCCTGGGGGTAGAGCTGCTCCCAGCCAGCCTTCGGGATGTGGGATGTTAGTTCTGCCTGAAGGTGGAACTTTGGAGGCACAGCAAGCTTGCTGTGGTTTGTGGACCACATAACAGTTTCTCAAGAAGTATGAGGTACGAGGGACAGGCTGAAGACTCCCAGCATGCTTACCCTTGACTCAACTCTTCCGGGCGTTCAACTTCCGGTGACTTAGGCAGCTAGGTCTGGATTAGCCTCCACAGTATAGGAAGGTGTGCTTGTTCTGACTGAACTGTGTGGGCTGTTAGAGGAAGAAGCGCCTGAGAAGCTTCCAGTACCACCCCTGACTTTGAAACTAAGAAACAGGAGTCCAGCTAGCTGAGGGCTTGTGCAGGGCTCTCGACCCATCAGCAGCGGTGATACACTAAGGCCTGAGAGGGTGGGAGGGCAACACAATGAGTATGTAAGGAAAGGGTGTACCAAAGGCAGGGCCGGTGATGTGCTCCTCTCTAGTAGATGATGAATGCTTTGTCAGGGATGTTGCTTTGGAGTTCTGGATGTTATTATAAAAAGCAGACAGATTTTTTAAGATACCTAAATATAGTTAGAGACATAAATTTCCTCTGTAGGTTATGTACCCCCTTATTGCATGGACCAGGGCAGACTGCTCCCACAACCAGATCCTTGGCCAGCCATTACAGGCCAGTTGAGGAGCCAAGCTAAACATAGGTATAAGAAGATGAGCTGTAAGCCGGGCGGTGGTGGCGCACGCCTTTAATCCCAGCACTCGGGAGGCAGAGGCAAGCGGATCTCTGTGAGTTCGAGACCAGCCTGGTCTACAAGAGCTAGTTCCAGGACAGGCTCCAAAGCTACAGAGAAACCCTGTCTCAAAAAAACCAAAAAAAAAAAAAAAAAAAGAAGAAGATGAGCTGTACCCCAGATGTGACGGAGGACACTGCCCTTGGACCAGATAGTTATAATAGCACCACCCCTCTCACCTTACTGTGGCACCAGGTTAAATGTCCTACGTATATTTTGTGGTGTTAGGTATCTGAATCTAGGCCTCGATCATGCTGAGTAAGCCCCACGCCACTGAGCTACAGCTTGTCTCACATATTAGTACATCTTACCTTCATAAGCACCTGTAGGGCACAGGTAGGGGCTACTCTACTTTTACAGGTGAGGAACCTGGGACTTTGAGACTGTCCAAGCTCAAGAGCCACGTGGGGGAAGCCAAAAGGTCTGTCCTCGTGACTGCTGTGCTATACTGCCTCTATTCTGACTGCTGGCGACATCTATGAAGGCTTCCACTACGTCAGTCCCTCAGGTGAAGTGCACTGGAGTTGGAGCAGCGGACACTTACTGTTGCTTCAGCCACAGGGCCCTGGAAGCCCAGGTCTCCATTAACCCCATCTTTGGCTCCTGGAGCATTTCATCTGAATGTCCCAAGTTCCTTCTGGCTTGGGGAAACAGCCACCCAGTTGAGATCATACAGCATCCCAACTTATCCCTCTGGGGTAGAGCTGAAGGTGGTCCTTTGTTAGCCAGTTGGCCCATCAAGGGTCCTCCCAAGCACTCTCCAAAGTCCCTTCCAAGGTAGGAATGAGGATGAGGGATGATGCTATCTTTTATTTTCATTCTGTTTTGTGGCAGACTATGCAGAAAGAGGATTTTTTTTTTAAAAGATAGGGATGAGGAAATCTATTGCAATAGAAGAGGTGACTTTCTTAAGTTTATGCAAATTCGGCTTCTGATACCCCACCTCTATCCATTTTGGTCTGAACAACCAGGGGCTGATTTTATTCTGTTAGTAGGTGACTTTTGCTTTTCCTTTGCCCCAGCTGGGTCTGTCTTCTGGGTGCTTGCATTCCTTAGCCGATGGTCAGTCCTGGGAGCAGTGGCTCTGTGGAATCTCCCTCTCTGTGGGGTTCTCAAAACCACATGGATGACTCCAAGTCACAGGATATGGAGAGCTGGGAATTAGCTGTGACCAAGTGGCCCGCACTGACAGAGGTGGTGGAAAACTCGTGGTGAGATGGCAGGCCAGCTTGGCAAATGGTGCTTGGAAAAATTATCCTCTGAGGAGCACTTAGCCCCTTCTGTGAAAAAATTGCAAAGTCCCCAGTGAGGCGATAACCTATTCACATAATTGGCTTGAAACCATAGGTGCCAAAACCCCAAGTGGCTGAATAAACAGAGTGTCTCCATGATGTTCCATAAATCATTCCTAAAGATTATGACTCCAGCAGGGCTCTCCCCTCAGCCTCCCCACCCACAGTCCCCACCCCAGCCCCTTCAACAGTGAAGTCAGCCCCTTAAGACCCAGGCCCACCTTTTTGTCCTTCTCCTGCTGTTCCACTCTCCACCAAATCCTCAGATGGTCCCAGTACCAGACACCCACGTGTTGTCAGACCTGGAGAGACCTGCGGTGGGAGTCGCACCATTCCTTCCACCCCTGGAATTTCATCTCGCTTTTAGAAAGGTTGTTTTAAGTGTATGGTTTGTTATTGTGGGTCACCGGTCAGCATTTCATTCATTTTTGATAAGAGACGAGATGGGCGGGAGGTATTTGAAGAGGTTTCAGGGTCGTTGTTGTCGACACAAGGCCAGTGTTTTCCTTAATATTCTTGGCCCAGCGAAACGATTCCTTTTGCAATGAAATACAAGCAGGCTCCTCTCATTTTCTCAGGCTGAATCACCCTTTATTGATGTTTATCCCCATAAGAGATTTAGTCTCGATGGTCTGAGGGTTGAGCGTAGCGTTTCCCAGGATGAGCTGGGGTCAGAGATTCTTGTTCCAGCCCCTGCAGTCTCATATAGAACAGGCTGGCATTTATTCTGCTGTGGGTGGGCCCCATTTCTGGAACACTGGTTAGAATAAAATTCTTAGACTAAATATCCTTCATGGATTCCTTCTTTGTGAGGGTCTGTGGTTTTCTGAGTGAGGAGCAAACCAGAGTGGTGGGCAGGAAGGATGTGATGGAGAGCTGGTCCTTAAGTACACTGGTGGGGTCAGAGTACAATGGGTAAGGGGCACAGAAACTCAGCAGGAGCCATGCTGTGCCTTAGCCTCCTTCCAGGGAAGAGCCCTCAGAGATAGCTTCAGGGATGAATGGAGGAAGACCTTGAGTGAGGATCGCCGGACAAGTCATGGTTAGCTCTTCCTGATTCATCACGTGTTCTCAGAATTGTTCTGGCCTTCTCAGGGACTAATATGATATCAGACTAAGGTACAAATATATCCATTTAATAGCCTAGGTTCACATATGTCCCCAGCACTTCTTTTTAACCTCTGCCTGAGCCCCAGACATTTTTTTTTGTCACCCAGAATCTTGCATTGGGTCCTCCTCTCAAAGACATTGTCCCCAGCCTTGCTAGTATCCCGCTGTCTTCCGTTGCCTATCTCAAGGAAGAGAAGCAATTCTGTCAGGATGGCTAAAGTAGCTCCTTAAATAACCACTAGGTTTTTATCAGGAGAGGCCACATCCTTCGCCAGGGCACCCTTCCAGTCTACAGATTTTGTTTGAGCTATGAGATAGGATCTATTACATAGCCTAGCTTCAAACTTCCCATCTCTCTGTCTTAGCTACCCCCGCTCCCTCCACCACTGCTCTGTGGTGGAATTACAGATGCAAGTCACCACATCAGGCTCATGACTCCTCCCTTCCCCTCTATGTAGGACATCTTTCCTGAAGTCCTTACGATGCTCCTTTCAGTACATCCGTTTGTATGGGCAGCCTGACCCTGTTGTCTGACCCAACACTATTGAGCTGTTGTGACATGAGCATCCACAGTTGGTTTTGGTTACAGCAGGTTGTTCTGCATAATGTGGGCCAGCCTCATGTGGTCAGTTCCAAGATTTAAGTGAAGAAATTGGAGTTTACTGAAAAAGAAAAAAGGAAGAGGAAGAGGAGAAGCAAGATGAGAAGGAGAAGGAGGAAGAGGAGGAGGAGAAGGAGGAGGAGGAGGAGAAGGAGGAGGAGGAGGAGGAGGAGGAGGAGGAGGAGGAGGAGGAGGAGAAGGAGAAGGAGAAGGAGAAGGAGAAGAAGAAGAAGAAGAAGAAGAAGAAGAAGAAGAAGAAGAAGAAAAAGAAGAAGACAGCAACAACAACCTGGAGGCTGCCGTGTGAAGGCCCTGCTTTTGTGTCCTACAACTGTGGGCATTAGCTATTGATCTTGGTCCAAAATTGCCTCATCTTGTGTACCTGCATTTCTACCTGACTGATTTGCCTATGTTTTTTAGATTTGCTATATCCTTAGTTCATGAACCTAGTCCTTAAAAATATCCCTCTCATCGTGTGTGTGTGTGTGTGTGTGTGTGTGTGTGTGTGTAGAACCCTGAGTGTTACAGTCCCTCTGCCTCCTCTCTGTCTACTGTTTACTTTCCCCGCCTTGAAATTCGTTTTGTCTCTCACGGTAAAGCTCACAGTAAGGTCCGCCCACTGGTCACTGATGACTTGACTCAAAGATGCAGAAGTGTTGATTACCCAGGAGACTCAGCTTCCTCTTCCCTTCCTCCTCTCAGATCTTCCTTCTCTGAAAGTCAATAGCCTGAAAGCAAGACCAGCCCAAATCCTGTAATGTTTGTTTGTTGGTCATTTTTGCTTTTAAAAAAATATGTAAAAATTAAGGAAAGACAAAGAAGGAGAGTCCCGGAATAGAGGATAAACTCTGGGCTCCAGTGAACACTGGGGATTAGCTGAGACTTGGTCTCATTTGTGCTCTCCTTTGCTCCTAATTACCGTGGGCAATCATGAGACACAGACCTGAGCCAGTCCTAGCAGATAGAGATGTCCTCTATGCGAATCCCAACTTGGCTGACACACGAAGACCTGGGCTCTGGGCCCATAGACAGGGTTGACATTCATCTAGCTCATGCTGGCCTTTCCAGCCCTGTCTCCAACTTTGCTCGCTGCTGTTCTCTGCTGGTCCCATTCTCTCCCATACCATGTGTGACCAGGGAGAGACACACTGTGTGTCTTCTGATGGCAAGGCCTTGCACCTTCCCAACCTGAGATGCTTTTCCATTGTGTTTCTTCTTGAGGTTCCGTTGCCAGGTGGAGGATGACTGAGCTCTTTCTGCTCAGCGCCATCTCGGGGGCAGGTTTGGGAAGGGCTGTGTGGAAGTGTCCAAGTGTGTGTGGTTCCATCCCCTTGTTCGCTCTTCTCTGGTGTGTGTTATATCTTCCAGGCATATATGGGCAGCCATGGCCCATTCTCATAGTTACTGGGTCATACCTTCGTATCTTATCTCTGTTTCCCAAGTTTTCCTAAGCAGAGATGAGGCATTTCAGAGCAGTGTGCATCTGAGTCAGCAGAGCTCCTTGATCTGTGAGTTAGTGTTGCTGAAGGGACCCTTGAAGTCATCCTGGCTTGCATTCTGTAAGCCAACCTCTGAGATAACTCATAGAGGTAGGTGGTAACCCTCATTTGGGAGGTGACGGAGAAGGGGAGAGGGTAGCTCCAAGGATGGAGTCCTTCTGGGTCCTCAGATATGTAGCAAGTCTACTTAGGACTTACTAATTAGTATTTGTATCACTTTCAGGCTTCCAGGGGCTACGAGAAGCCCTCTGGCGTAAGGTGACAAAGAATTAAGCAGGTCTAGCTAGATATTTGGCACCCATTGTTAAATAACAAGCTACCCCAAACCTACTAGTGCAACAGATAAATGAATTGTTCTTGCCAGTGTGTCTGCAGTTGACAGTGTGGCTGTCTCACAAGTTTTACATGAATTGGCTCCTCAGCTCATTCAAGGGGAGGACCAATGGGGCTGGAACATCCAAACTGACCTCAGCCATGTGTGCCAGCAGGCTGTGCGATTTCCCTTTTTCCTTTTGTGTGGCCTCTGCTCCTCCAGAAGGCTAGAGTAGCCCCCTTATGTGGTGTCCTTAGGGCTCATTGACAGTGAAAGCAGAAGCTACAAGACCTCCAAAGGCCTGGCTTACT
This sequence comes from Microtus oregoni, assembly GCF_018167655.1. Taxonomy (NCBI): domain Eukaryota; kingdom Metazoa; phylum Chordata; class Mammalia; order Rodentia; family Cricetidae; genus Microtus; species Microtus oregoni. The sequence goes on along the minus strand of NW_024543068.1, from coordinate 16,237,827 downwards.
CTCCACCATCACCACACTGTTCTCCTGTGTGTTAAAACCAGTCAGCTAGAGCCCACGTGGACTGGCCAGCGCAAGAGCACAGAGACACAACCGTTGGAGACAGTGACCCTGGAGGGTGAAGTCAAAGAAAAGCAGAGAACAAAATAAAGCTTGGGTTAGCCTGTAGCCGTGGAAGATGTCACTGTAGGGAGGGAAAGAACACAGCTGGGCTGGACTGGAATTCCACCTCTGCCTCCTCCTAACTCTGATTATTATTATTATTTAAATAGAGCTTTGTGTGTCTTAGGCTTGTCTTCTGGTCTTCCTGCCTTCTTCTCTTGAGTGCTGGGATTGCAGGAATGCACCATCACGCCGTTTCTGGAGTGCTAGGGATCAAACCCAGGGCTTCTGGCATGCCAGGCAAGCATACCAACTGAGCCACAGCCTCAGGCCCCTAATTCATAATCTTGATCATTTAGCCAGACTGTGTCTCTGATGTTAGTACCTATTTCAAAGATTGGAAGCAGTGCGAATTGAATTAATACTAATAGAGCTCCCGTCGCCAATCTCACACTAAGTACTCATATGCTTTCTCTTCTATAATGGTGGGTGAGCTACGCATTTGGTTTTCGGTTTTCTAGTTCTGAGTCAAAGAGACAGAAATCCTGAGGGCCAAGCTTCTTGCGCTTAGGTTGAGAGGGAATGATCGCTCAGAGGGAGGGGTGTGTGTGAACACATTTGCTTTTGAATGGAGCTCTTGGAGAGTCTGCCAGGTGCCTGTCCTGGAGGAACCCAGGTCAAAACAAGTGTGTTCTCACTGTAGAGCAGGTGGCTAAGGCTAGCAAGGTGGACTGGATGTCTGCCATCCTCCAGGAGAGTCCAGGTCTTCCATCTTGGAGTGAACTTGAGAAAAACGCATGCTCTCCAGAGTTTGTTTTCTTCTTGTTTACAAAGCTGGAGTCATAATAGTGCCCAACATGGGTGGGCTAGGAGGTCAAAGTTCTTCTTCTGCTGGCTGGTGCATTTCATCCAAGGAATATTTGCTTGCATCATTAGTTCTAAAAAGCCATTTTAAGAGATCTCTTTTTTTTCCCTTTCTGGAAGACATATTGCCTATTTTTCACAAATGTTCGGTACTGTGTGTGTGTACATATTCATATGGGCGTGGGGGTGAGGTGCACATGTATGTACTCAGTGTGAAGGCAAGTGGTCAAAGTCAGCTGTCCCCCTGGATTACTCACTGCCTTATTATTATTATTATTTTCTTTGAGACAATGCCTCTCACTGAACATGGAGCTCGTCTGGGATGACTGGCCAATGAGCTCCAGGGATCCTCCTGGATCTGCTCCTGTCCCACCGATTGGCGGAGCTGTAGAATTGTGGTACCCATGCCAGGCGTTTTATATGGGCGATGGGGATTTGAACAGAAGTCCTCATACTTGTGTGGTAGGCATTTTACCTACTGAACCATTGCCCTGGCATTGCTGTGTTTTTCTTACAGGACACCCAGACTTTCAGAGTGGATGTTAAAGTGATAAATCCTATATTTAGTCTTCTCTTTAATTCCACACTAATTTGTATTTTTTATAGATTTAAGAGCTTCCCTTTTTATGATTTAATTATCTATATGTGTTCACAGAAGCTGACAGTAAACCTTTAAGAATTTCCAGAACTCCATCCATGGGATCTGCCCTTCTTCCTGCCTAGCTCTTGTTCCGACTTCCTCCAGGTTTCAGGCCTGCTGGTGTGAAGTTAGGTTCATCACGGCTGCTGTGGAAGGGGGAGGAGTTCCTCCTCTTCCCCTTTGCATCTTGCTATGGTCTGATTTATGGCTGGAGAGGCTGGCCTTAGAGAGTCCTGATTTAAAGACCCTGTCAGAGGTCGTTACACGAGCGTGGTGCCCGTAAAAGCTGCTTTCCTTTGCCTTTGTTTCTTGGTCAGCTCTTTCATGGCATGAAATACGAGGTAGGAAAATGAGGCTACCAAATTGGATCTGGGAGAGCTCTCCCAAGGCTCTGGTGTAATCCCCTTGAAGTTGTATTGGTGTTTGCCTGACAAGATCTAAGGAAGGTGGAGGCGTTACGTTCGGGGGCCATATGGTTTGTACAGATTTTATTTTTTTAAAATGTTATTTGTGATAAGGAAACAAGCTCAACACTTTACTTTCTAAATAATTAAAATAAACAAAAATTTAAAATCAAACAATAACCCTTCCTACCTCCAAAATAAAACCCCCAGTCAAAGAAAGAAAGAAAAAAAAATCAGGAAGAGAAGCCAGGGTGATTTAATGGGCAGGGTTTCCAGTGAAGGGCCCTGCAGGAGTGAAGGCTTCTGTTAGAAGGCTGCATCTGGCGTAGGGCCCCAGTTACTGTCTCTGGACCTGGCTATGGAGAGACTTGGTTTGGCTGTTTGGACATGCTTGCGTGTTCCTGAAGCTACCAAGTACAGACACCTTCTGCCTCTGCTGTTTCTGTTCCTGTCGGATAGAGGAATCTGCCCACTAGCTTTCTTTCTTTGTCTGCCTGTATTGGAGGGTGAAAGGAGCCAAGGCTGGCGCTTGTTGCTCTTCCATTTGTGTATAGAACATCACCTTGGACAAGGGTGGTGGTCTCTGGTTCTGTCCTGACACGCCTGGACTAGGGAGTCTTTCTACTGCCTCTCCTGAAGCCTGTAGACAGCGTATCTAGGCAGGGAGGGACACCTCTGAAAATGGAGGAACATTCCAGTTCCGAAGCAAACTGCTACTTGGAGAAGTAGCCCCGAAGCCCTGGCTGGTTTGCTGCTACATGCGATCCTCTTTGGTGAAAGCGCCGATGAGCCTCTGGCAGTGAAGACGCCCATAGGGAGGCTCTGGCCCGCTGAGGTTTTTACCTTGGCAGAATGCAAGTCATGGTTGTCTGGGCAGATTCATTAGTTTCTTGGGGACAGGACTGGTCCTGGCTATTTATTATGGATTCTGGACCGAAGGAGGCATGATCGTCACCAGAAGCTGCATCTTCTCTTACAGAGAAAGTCCACTCTTGTGACCAGGAGAGGCAGAGCGCCCTGGAAGAGGCCCGGCAGAATCCCCGCGAGGGCATTGTGATCCCAGAGTGCGCCCCTGGCGGGCTTTATAAACCGGTGCAATGCCACCAGTCCACGGGCTACTGCTGGTGTGTCCTAGTGGACACGGGGCGCCCAGTGCCTGGGACGTCCACACGGTAAGACCTCTTCTCAGAGCATCACACGGGGACCAGCTTCTGGTTATGCTGCCATTGTCGTCAGAGCCCTGCTTCTCAGAATCAGGTCGTGGGAGACAGATGAGGGTCTAGGGACCTGGGTTCTGACCACAGACCTGTTCCTTTCTAACTGTGGACCTTGGAAAACTACTTCATCTCTCTCAACCTCAGATCCCCGACGAAAGGCTTGTTGTACCACCCAGGTTATGAACAAAGCCCTATATATATAAAAAAAAAGGTCCCATGTGCAGATTGGAGATGGCATTGTTATCACGCTTGCATGGCTAAAGTGACATGCCTAAACATGTCTCAATGGGAGCATTTATGCTGGATCGTCTTGTAGCTGCCGGACAGTTCAGGGACTGTTTTATTTTCCTCCCTGAGGGCTCTCAGCTTAGTGGTTACACAGATCATTCCCGGGCAGTAGTGGCTGAAGAAGACTCCGTTGCCGACCCCCCACCTCGTTTCTCTGTCTCTCCTCCCAGCTATGTGATGCCAAGTTGTGAGAGTGAAGGTAGAGCCAAGAGTGCCGAGGCGGACGACCCCTTCAAGGACAGGGAGTTGCCAGGTAGGGGACACTGCCCTGCTACTGCCGACACCTTCGCTTCTCTGGACTTCTGGTCCCCTCGCCGTGCAGAGGCCACTCTCTCCTCTACGTCTGTTTTCCCAACTGGCAGCGCAGAGCAAGGCATGCTGGGAAGTTCCATCATAGGAGTATAGACCCAGAAACCATAGAATCTGCATCGGGAATTAGTCCTGTGCCCTTGAGAACATTGCTCCCCTCCCATGCTCTTTCCTCCTCCTCTTAGAAATATAGTCATGCTCTTAAAACTCTGTCCCTGGAATTTGATGACGATTCTCCTTCTTGGTGAAGTGGGTACAATATTTTGAGGTCTGTGAAACAAAGGCAGCTTACAAGGAGTGGCTTCCCTGAGGGGTCTGGGTGGCATCTGCCACCTGTTCTGCGGGATGCTTTTATGATAACCCTTGTTGACGCAGCCTGGCCACTAGGGGTGACATGAGATACGCTGGCAAGAGCCTAGGACCCCTAAATTGCCACTAGATTGGGTTTCCCCTTATTTGTAGTGAACTCTGAGTCACCGAAAGAATTCTAAATACAGGATATGTGGATTGCAGACTCTTCCCTGCAAGTCCCTCTTTTTCTCGAGAAAGCCCAAGCACAGGGATGCTTTCTCCCAGGTCTTAGACCCACACAAGGAGCATCGCTGGAGAAAACACCCCCACACCTCTGTAGAGGTGGGAGCCATCCAAGCTTGTGCTTATTAGCAGTTTTTACTCAGTACAAAATTAGGTCTCTACTGATGGGAACCGGTGCCATCTTCCTATTATCCGTCAGGACTCCAAAATGAGAGCTGGGAGCAGAGAGTCCCGAAAGTCCGGGACTTTCCATGTGAAGTCAGTAGAAATTACTGTCACGAAATTGGAGGCCAGGGTACCTTCTTCTGGCCACCCCTCAACAGGGTGAGGATAACTATTCTACTTTGTGCCAGACACGGTTTAACCCAGTGCCCAGGGACATGAGGTTCACAGAGTAAAGGAGACGAGTCATGTGATGATAAAGGAAGGCATGCACACAGAGATTCAGGAGAAGAGGGAGGCACTGTGGGCATGACAGCAAGAACCCACTTTAGGGTCTACACTGCCCTAAGAGATCATAATTAACTTGAGACCTCGGGCGGGGCTCGAAGAAGGGCCTAGCTGCTGCAGCGGTAGAGGCGGGGCTGCGGCTGTGCAGGTGAGTAGGGCTCTCGTCGCTGCAGTGGTGGGGGGCTGTTTCCCCAGCAATGCTCATCTTTGTGGCGTGGATGTGGGACAGGCACACCTGTGAGGAGACTTAGCCATGTTTGGGCTTTTGCTGAGATAGTGAAACAAGACGAGGAACCGTGGGAATTCACGGAGGAGTCTAGTTTATCATCTCAGCTGGGAAAAGATGGGCAAAAAGAGGCGTTTTAAAAAAATTTTTGGTAGGTCCACTCAAATCTGCTGGCAACCATGAGGATTCTCTTCCTCCTTTTTGCTTCCACAATGCTTAGTTCTTGCCCCTAGAGCGGTGTTTTTCATATGAACAGTGCCCGTCTGGTTATTATCTTGGGTCCTTCGGCTCGGCACATTATTGTGAAGTCTGTGAGGCCAAGGACCCAATCTGCTCTCTCCCTAGCATTTACATGGTGCCTGCATTGGTACTCAGCAGGACGTCGTGGGATGGAAGGAAGCTGACAGCCTTATTATCCTTTGGGTCTGGTGCTCCCCTGTGAATTAGGCATAGGGGAATGGCGGAGGCTTGTAGCAATCGTTTGAGCAGTGAACACATCCCCAGTCTTTGGCTGGACAAAGACTCCAAGGGGGTGGTGCTCGAGGAAGCTGTTGCCTTGGTAAGTGACCTGGATTCTGCCTTTAAATCTTCTCTTGTCTTTTAGGCTGTCCAGAAGGGAAGAAGATGGAATTTATTACCAGCCTGCTGGATGCGCTCACCACAGACATGGTTCAGGCCATTAACTCAGCAGCGCCCACTGGAGGTGGGAGGTGAGAATGTGAGCGAGACTCAGGTGCAGTACAGTGTAGTCCTGGACTCTTCAGATAGGACGGGAGGCTGGGAGAGAGGTCAGGGGCTGGGAGAGAGGTCAGGGGCTGGAAGCTTGTACTTCTCCAGAGCCTGTGCCCACAGCTTTGTTCTACTTGTCGGTGAAAACTTACCTTCTTCTTGGTCTCTGAAAATATTGATCTGCTTTCCTCTAGCTTTGATAACAGGGTTTGCAGGCCTATAAATACAGATATTTTACCCAAAAGGGGGGACATAAGAGTGAGAGTCTTTTCTGCAGTAGTGGGGATTGAATCCAGGGCTTCACAGATGCCAGGCAAGCATTCTTCTGGAGATACATCCCCAGGAGTGAAAATTCTTAAAAGCAAGAAGGGTGGTGGGCATCAGATGAGGACAGGGCACCCAGCAGAGTGGAGAGGACCACAGGCATTAGTGATTTCTTTTCTCCCCTGGGAAGGCAGGAGTCATGTGTCCCTTTGACCTCCTGGCAATCACAAAGAACTGTGGACATTAGAATCTCATCTTCCCGTAGACAAAGTGGACTTGTTTCAGGAGTCAGTATGGTAGCAGGAGTAGTACCAGAGCTGAAACACACACATTCTCCGGTAGCCAGACTCTCTGGAGCCAGCTGATTTGGGCCCATTGTGCCAGTGGTCGAAACATCCGCCATGCACGCATCCATCCTCTGAGCACTCTTTGAAGTATGTCAAGTCCTTGACCATGGTATCCAGGAATAGGAGGATGTCCCTCCCCTCAAAGAGGACAGAGGAGTGAGTATACTAGCTCATAGACAGATATTAGACATATCTAATGTGTGGTAAGTGTAGTTTAGTATGGTTGGGCTGGGGGATGGAGAAAGAGAAAGAATAGGAGAAGCAGAAGGAAGATGATAGAGCGATAATGAAGAGATGGAAGAGGATGGTAGACTCCTGGTCCCAGGCTCTGTGAGACATGCGAAGGAAGACTTGCACTTACAAAGCCAGAGAGAAGTCATAGCAGGGGCAAGACGGGTCAGGAAGGAAGAGTGGGGGTTTTAGATTCCGTAAAGCAGCAGAAGGGGTACCAAGGCATGGACCAAAGATGGGCAGCATGCACTGGGCTTGTGTGGCTCACCAAAGGGGCCCTGATTCCCCAGCATCTCCCTGGAAGCAGAGCTGCTGCAAAGAATGACAAGGACTCCAGTCCCCTTAGAAAGACAAGTGTGGCAGTGGCCACTGGCTGGGATTTAGGATGGGACCTTGGACCATGATCACAGCTGTAATGGTTTTGCATCCCCAGCTGGACAAAGTCAGCCAGCTGGAGAATTCCACTTGCATTGCATCAGAGTTATAGCGCTCCTGACCCAGGTGTGTAATAATCTAAATTCCACCAAAGGACGAGTTAGTAGAGAAATGTGTGGGCGTGTGTATAATGAACTAGTTTTTCGGTTTCCAGTAGGCAACTGTGTCACACTGAGGACACTATGCTAAGTGAAATAAGTCAAAGGACAAGTGGCCATGGTTCCACTTGTGTGGGCCAAACCTGAAGAGTCAGGGTACAGAAATGTGCTTGTCAGGGCTGTTGGGAGGGGGAAATGGAGGTTTGCTTGTTCATTGATTGATTTATTTTTTTAATCGATTTTGAACAATGGCCTTGTTCTTGCTGTGGTTCCCCTGCCTCTGCCTTCTGAGTGCTGGGATCACAGATGTGTGCAATGATACCTGCAGAAATGGGGACATTTTAGTCAATAGTCGTCACATTTCAGCCAGTCACGATGGTTAAGTAGTACCATGCTCTTATTATCCTGTTCGGAGCATAGAGTTCACGATCTGGGATCTCACATAGACAAAATTTTAAAAAAACCGTGTACACTGGCTATATTTCTTTAAACTACTTGTCTGGGTGCCTAATCTGAGCACTTCAGGGTTCCATGAGGTCAAGGCTGGTTTCTGGTAATGGTTTTGTTTCCTCTCACCTGGGGCATGCCGGCCAGGCCTCCCTCTCAGGGAGCACAACACAGAATCTGAGAAAGATGGAGACAGGGTCTGACAGATCATGGATGTGAGCTGCTCCAAGGCTTCCCCCGGTGTCAGCAGCTCACATCTGAAATAGGGGCGATGCACCTGGTTGTCAGGAGAAGGGGAAGGCTTGAGTGTTGCAAATGCACGCGATCACATGCCTATCAGTGTGCAATTGCCCGGAGCTTGCTCAGCAACAGCTGTGTGATGAAAACCCAGGCACAAAGTGCAGTTGTCCCTTTTTGTCCTCTGTATCCCTTTTCATCGATTCAGGTGTTCACAACCAACTGTAGAGCAAAACAACTGACTGGAAAATTCTAGAAAGAAAGCAGTCTATAAGCTTATGATAACGTTTATTATAATGTTTTGTTATAATGATCTTATTATTGGTTATTTCTGCGGCTTCATGTATACATGTTCTTCATTTGTAAATTAGGATTTGTCAAGATATATATATATATATATATATATATATATATATATATGGAAAAACCAGTGCATTTAGAGTTCTGTATTTTATGTTGTTTAGAAAAGGAGAGAAAACATAAATAAGGGAGAATGCACAGGCACAGAAAAATCGCAGGTCTGGGTGGGACTGTATGGGCCAACCCACCAGCTCAGGGGTTCTGGCTGCAAGTTCTGTCTAGGCCCTGTAGAAACACCCCCCTCTCCTGGCTTCCACAGGGCCACGGACCTAGGGCTGTATGGTCTTAGCTGTAGGAAGGGGATCATAGACAGGCCCCACCACCAAGGGAAGTTAGGATCGGTGCTCTCATGTCGCAGGACAAAGAGATTTTTACAGGCAATAAAAACCAGGAAATTTACAATGTCTTTCATACCAGTGTATCCTTAGGGAAGTATGTGAAAAAAATTAACTCCTCTTTTAGGTGTAATTTTTAGGGTCAAGGAAGTTTTTAAAAAACACTTCCCCAACCACGGTTTTCATTTTAAACTTTTATTAACTTACTCATGCTTGGTTGTGACAGGGTTGAGAGGTTTGGACTATTTGGGTATGTGTTACCCAAGGGCTGAATTTTTAATCAACAGGAAGACAGCATAGACCAAGAAATAGTTTAGAAATCAGGCAAGAGAGTGGAGTGAAGAAGGAAGAAAGTGGGCAAGCATTGCACGGGGCGGCACCAGAGTTGCTAGTCCTCCTGGGCTCTCCTGGATCTTCCCATTGCATTGAGCAGAAGCCCCGATTTGTACCCGAATGGCCCTCAGGAAGGTCCTGCTGGCCTCTTGTTCTCGTTCCCCTCCCACTGTCATGGTCCTTCCAGCTTCCTTCCACAGGTTACAGGGGCTGTCTTGGGACCCTCACACTAGCTGCCCCTTCAGTCGAGAATGTCATTCCCCTTTTCTGGTGACTGTCTGGTAAAGTGACAGATCCCCTTCTCAGAGGTTCTTCCCTGATGTCTTCCTAGAATTTAGGTCCCATAGTAGATACTCAACATGTGCCGACGGATGCTTAGCCAGAAGGATGGGAGATACAGTAGACAGGGGTAGACCTGATAGTTAAGTTACTATTGCAAGTCTAAATGTAAGGCTGAATGCAATAGGGAAGCTCATTGTGATTCTTTTGTGAGCAGGGCCCCCCAGCACTCTGCCTCAGTCTGCTGGACTTGGGATGCTGTATAGACAGACACTTGCCAGCCATTCTTCTGTGATGGAGGGACAGGGGCACGGGGCTCTTGGAGATCAGGCAGCAGATATGGAATAGGGCTGATGAAGCAAATCAGGAAATGCAGAATTCCGGGATGTTGGACTTGGGTTGGACTAGAGAGCAAGGGTTGCAGGCATATCCGAGGGTAAAGAAGCCATATCCAGCCCTTCCCTCTTGGGGTTTAACATTTAAAGCAGGGTATCAGTGGACACCAGTGGGAAACAGTGCCTCATGGAGACTGTGGGAAGAAGGGAGAGAGAATGTTTGGGTGGCATAGAAAGTCAATCATCCCCTCCCCCAACTCATCAGACATGGTGTTTGTCGTACATGGCTTTGTCCTGACTCTTACTTCCCAGCCTGCCCTTGGTATAAGCTCTATGCTTGTTCCCGGGGGGCATCTGAAGAAAAGGGCACTGTCCCTGGCATGGAGGAGAGGTATTATATATTATATATATATTATATATTATATAGCCAGTGTGATCACAGAGGCCGGTAAGAGGTTCCAGGACTCAGGGCGGGGAGGGCATGCGAGAGCTGACAATAGAGGTGACATTTCACTTACACAGGGGGAAAAGCCTGACCCGGTTGTATCAGGAGCGAGGGCTTCCCAGCAGAGGAGCATGTGGGCAGTGGGCGATGAACGAGGTGGGGCAGATGAAGGGAACGGCAAAATGGTATGATCAGATCTAGGGTGTGGTGTGGACAAGTAGGAGATGGGGCTGCAGAGGTGGACAGAGCCCGAGTTGTGTTGGGCCAACTGAGTCATGCCAGAGGCATCAGGGACCATGGTGATTGAGAAAGCACTTTTGAATGACCATCCTGATGGTATTGTATTGCAAAACCAGGGGAAGTTACAAGGGGACCAGGAGAACAGTTGTTAGCAAGAGGGTGATGGAAGCACAACTCAGTAGTGAGGGATGATTGACTGAAGAATCCTACATCCAAATAAATAGATTTCTCTAGACTGGGTAGATTCTGGGAGAGGGAGAGAAGAAAGTGCCAGCTTCCCCTTCTGGCCTCCTAGCCTGATTCAGTGGCCAAAAACAGTGCTGCCCGAATCTAAAATTGACAGTGTAGAGTTAGTTGGGTGTCTGTGGAAGCATCTGTGACTGGGACACCCGCGGGGGCACTGCAAACTTCTTTCAGACCGTCCTTCGCCTAGAAGGAAGGCTATTTATCTAGGTGTCAGTGTCTAGGGCACTATAGGGACAGCCAGCCTTATCTGTGTGAGCCTTCTACTCCCTCACATGTTTCCTAAGGAGAGAGCGGGTGGAGTGGCCTCATCCTCTTGGTTCAGTGCAGTTGGTGCTTGCTGATGGCTTTGCAAAGAAGAGTCTGGAATGTGGCTGACTTGGCATTTCCCAGCTCCACCCGCACAGCTGCTGGGGCTTGGACCCAGCTCCAGATGGGGCTCAGCCGGTCTGCTTGGCTTGGCTCAGGACTCCTGGCCAGCCTTCCTTACCTTCTCTAAAACTGCTTAGGACAGCAGAACTGGGCCCCAGATCTTGGCCAAAGCAGGTTGTGGTAAACGGGCTTGGCTCTTCCAGCTGTGTGTTACAGCCAAAACCTGCCAGGGCCAAGGCCACAGAATCAAAACTGAAAGTGCCGCAGAAGGATGCCTTCACCACCCTGAAAATTGGGCGAAGGCTGAGTGTGTCTGTTCAGGGAGGGACCTGGCCCTCCTGGGTTTCCCTATCCCAGAGGGCAGAAGTTACTAAAATAGGCCAGAGGCAGAGTCACTGAGCTACTATATCCTGAATCTAGAATGAGGTGTCATTTGGGTGTAGCTTTTCCACACTACAACTGAGAAAACTTGGGCATTCTACCTACTCAGGTATCCATTTCAGAAGAACTTCACCCATGGAAGGGGTCCTTATAGGCATCAGTAAATGCGGTTGATCTTAAAGAGCTGCTGGCAGCACCAGCATAGGGTCCCAGCTCCAGTCTGCGGAACAACTCTGAACCCAGCAGTCCTTGGCCCCAGTAGTGTGTGTGTGTGTGTGTGTGTGTGTGTGTGTGTGTGTGTGTGTGTATGTCAGCCTATACTATTGTACCGGCTTAGACCTCTGTAGAAGGATGCCTCCAGAGAGCTGTTGAGATGGCTGTGAAGGAGAAGGTGGCTTTGCCACCAAGATTGAAGACCCGAGTTGGATCCCGAGCATCTCTAGGTTGGAAGGAGAGAACTGACGACCTTGGGTTGTCTGCAGACTTCCATGTGTGTACTGTAGCATGTGCACCCGCATTCTTGTGTTCACACACACATGAATGAATGTCAGAAAAGAAAAATGCAAAAGGTTGTATTTCAGAGAGGTATGAGAATTGGAGGGGCCGCTGGGATATGACTTTGAGGTCAAGGGTATAAATGGCAGGAGTCAGTGCTGTCAGGGTCTCTGGCAAAGATGGATTGAGAGGCTCCTGGAAAATCTGGGGGAAACCTTACATTCTGCCTCACCTCTATTCTAGCACTCCCCTGCAGTGGGACTCTCAGAACTGCTCATTTCACAGAGGTCCCTGGTGTCTTTTCTTGCACATGCTCAGTGTTGGTCTGGCTATCCCAGAACTACTGATAGATCAGAAGTATAAAGGTTCTTGGAGTTTGTTCTGATAGAGATATTGGGTTCCCAAGTTTGCCCCTGCTGTCACCAAGCTTTGGCTAGAATTGAGGTTTTGGAATTTAAGGGGACTTGTGGAGATCAGAAGGGCTCAAAAGCAATGCCTTGTGATCTCTGGGATGGAGGTGGGGATTGGGACAGAGCAGAGCCCTTAGTTCCTACATGGTAGACTGTGGGTTGGGGCTTGGAAGGAACTCAGAAGGCCTCTCCTGAAAAAAAGGGGCCTGCAGATAGCCCAGCATTCTGCTGTGGACTGTCAGCAGACACAGTGTGCAGGCTTGCAGTGGGGAGTCAGGGCTGCTCTGCACTGGGATGTCTTGATGGGAGAGCAAAGAGGGGGTGGAGGAGAGGCAGGATGGCAGAGGCATGGGGCCCAGGTGATGATCACCCCCTGGCCTACTCAGAACTTGCAAGGTAGAAAAAACTGCTTCTTGGTGCAAAATAGCCTCAAGGTAGGTAGCAAGAGCTCTGACCACAGACTTGCAGAGAACAGACAGTCGGACAGGAGGGCGCTCCTGGAACACGTGTTGGAGGGAGACCGCCTTCCCTGGCAGGGCCTCTGGGTGGGATGACCTCATTCCTTCCCGTCTCAGCCTTTAGGTAGACATTACGCTATGCCGAGCCTAAAGGTTAAAGGAAGAGCTGCCTTTGCCTTGGGGCTCTCACAGCTCCCTGACTGCCCCGCCCACAGAGAGCCTTCTGGAGTTCTTTTCTCCAGAGCCTGGAGGGGGGGCTCCCTGATGCTCCCCTTCCTGCACCCTGAGCATCCCTTCAGAGTTTCGGCCTGCCCACCCTGTGCATACTGCAGGGGCAGTCATGAGAGCGGGTGCTGCAGCTAATAAGGAAAGAAGAAAACCACTTAGACACAGGTGGTGACACCCAGCAGAGAAGGCCGGCCTGCTTCAGACTTCCTGCACCTGGCTTCTATAGCAGATTAAGTCAAAGACCAGTGACAACTCAGTGTGGCGCTGTCACACCTTCCCTAAGGTTCTCTCTGGGTGGAAGCTGTCAGGATGAGGTCCTACTGACATCCTTCTTAGAATCCAGGATGCTGGGGGATTTACCCAAGACGGAAGCCACATCATTAAGAATGGACAGGATGGTGGCTTTTTGTTGTTGTTGTTTTTGTTGGTTTTTTTTTTTTTTTTTTTTTTTTTTTTGGTGATGCAGCTTCTGTTTGCTTGAGCTTCGTGTCCCTTGGGAGTTGCTGTGAAGCAAGATGGAGTTTTCCAGCTTGTTCTTGGCCAGGGATGAGTAGTGATCCCCTCCTTTCTAGACCAGAAAACAAACCCGAGAGGGATGTGGGATGTCACATCGTCAAGTGCTGTGGATGTTTCTTTGCATCCTCAGTGTGTGCAAACTAGGATACTCATGCCTCTTTTCTTCTGCTCAGAAACTCCGACCAACCCCTCTGTAACTGACCTATCATTGACTTTAAACACTATAAATATTAGTGTCTCTTTGACTTCTCTGAGTAAAGATGGTGCATGAATAATTAAGTAATAAATGAAACAGGTGGGCCATTGCATGTACTTATACATATAGATACTGGCCTTGTAATTTTGTGGTTGCAGATATGGACTATGTCAGATATGGTCATCGCTTTGTATCTGGGTACAAGGCATGTTCCTGGTCACTCTAGTTTCTCTAAGAATTGGCAGGGGCTCTGGTTGGCATATCATCTACTAAACCCACCCCAGACCTCCTGAGTGGAAACCTTAGGCTGTAGGGACTCACCCTAGATCTAGAGTTTGCTTGCTTTAGAATCTCTGTTGGAGGTAGGGTGGGGGAGGGGTGGTTTGGCAGGCAAAGTACAAGCAACAAACATGAGAATAGAGTTCAGGTCTCAAGAATTAATGTAAATGCTGGGAGCACATCTGTAATTCCAGCATTCAGAAGGTGGGCACAGAGCTAGACCATCTGTGTAGGCAAGATGCGCCTTTAACCAAGAGACTCTGCTTCAATGAGTCAAGTGAGGGAGTGATTAGGGATGACTCCAGACACAAATCTTGGACTTCCACACATAAGCACAAAGCCACCGGTCGTGGGGGCATCGCACATCCCTTGTGCCCATCGTCATATTTTGGATTCTGCTCCTCTGAGTCTCGGCACTGGGTGTGTTGAATACTCAGTGCTGGCTCCCAGACACAAGTTCAGGAAAGCATCCTGTTTGACAGTGATCTGTGGGTCAAGAGAAGGACAGTTTAGATTCTAGACATGGTTTCCTCAGGTGGATTAAATCTCCGTAGTCTGTCTTGAGTGCCTATCTGCACAAGAAATAATCCTGGTTATTTCAGAGGGTGAGGCAGCTAGCTCAATGAAATAAGATCACTTAGAGGCCCCTAAGGAAAGAACTATTGCTACCTGATGGCTGGTAGCCCAGCATAAAGATGGTCTCGGTTTGGTCTCTGTTGCTGCAACAAAAATACTCTGGGCTGGGTAATTTATAAAGGAAAGAGGTTTATTTTGGTTCACGGTTCTGGAAGTCCAAGAGCATGCTAGCATCGGTATGGTTTCCAGTGTGGGCCTCTTCCAGCTTCAACTTACTTGTGGTGGAAAACAGAAGTAGGAAGTACAAGCGAAGATGTGGGGGCGGGTATCTGCATCACGGCAGCCTGCTCTTGTGAGAACTAACCCATTCCCGTAAGGGCTGACCCAGTCTCTTAGGAAAGGGTCTATCTACCCTCACTCCCCAACACAAACACACTGTAACTTCAGTATGAGTTGGCAGGGACAAATGCCTAACTGTAGCAAGTCCCCTGGCATTGGGACATTTGAGAGAGAACCATAGCGGGGTGGATGGTTCTTGCAGGATCCTGAGTGGTGTTCTCTGGGGTGGGGTTGTCTGTCCGTGGCCCAGGTTCTCAGAGCCAGATCCCAGTCATACCCTGGAGGAGCGAGTGGCACACTGGTACTTCAGCCAGCTGGATAGCAACAACAGTGATGACATCAACAAGCGGGAGATGAAGCCCTTCAAGCGCTATGTCAAGAAGAAAGCCAAGCCCAAGAAATGTGCCCGGCGTTTCACCGACTACTGTGACCTGAACAAGGACAAGGTCATCTCATTGCCCGAGCTGAAGGGCTGCCTGGGTGTTAGCAAAGAAGGTGAGTCCTAACCCCCGTGTGCCTGGCCTGGGGACAGGGACCAAGGGCTGTCCTAAGGAATGAGGTCCTAGGCATCCATGTGTTCTTCACTGGCTATTTACTGGGCGAGGGCTGTACTTCAGGGCCAGATGCCTGCTGCAGCCGTAGAACTGACTGATAAGGTTCCTATTCCTACACAGGTCACTGAGGAGATAGAGTAGGTGTTGTTCACGTACTTTGTGATCAGTACTATGGGAATGTATTGGTTAGACCAGACCTCACTCATAATCATAACTCAACTTAGGAGAAATTGCTTATCTTTTATCTTGTCTGTGGAGTAGGGCAGCATAGTTCCAGACTGTGTGTGTGTGTGTGTGTGTGTGTGTGCAAACACGCATGCATGTGTGTTATATGTGGGATGTAGGAGATAGACTAAGAATAGGGACTGTTCTATATACCTCAAGGAATCAAACTGAAAATGACCCTGCTGCCTTCATCAATGGGCCTTCAGGGTCACGATGGGGGTCTGATTTATCCCCCTCCATCACATAGAGTAAGTTTGGACATGCGAGGTAATTCTCTGGGACAGTCTCATAGTTGACGGACCGGAACTCTGTCACTGGGCTATAGCAACCATAGGGAGGATGGCAAGAGACAAGGTAAGGCTAGAGAACTCTTCCCTCGATAGTGAGGAGCCCCTGGGTCGGGAAGGCCCACCCAGGGACACTAGGAACTGAGTGAGAGATGTCGGGGCCAGACCCTGTCCCACTGCATCCACTTGTTGTGCTGGGAGTTCGGGATGCTCCTCCAACCAAACTCAGCCAGAAGCAGGGTGTAGATTTGAGTCATCTGAACAGTTTTTTTCCAGAGGCCCCTGAGGTGTTTCCTGCTTCTTGCCCAACCTACCTTCCTGACCTTCCCTGACCCCCATTCAAAGGTGACTGGAGCACCTGTGTTTGCACATATGATTGTGACTTGCCTGCACGCATCTGTAATTTGCATGTATTTCTCTGGCATGTCTCTGTGAGCATGCCTGTTTAGGTACCTGTCTAAGAGCGTCTCTATCTGTGTGTGTACACACGTGTATGTGTCTATGCCTGCTTTAAAAGTTATTAATATTTTTGTGTGTGTATGAGTGTTTCCCTCCGTGTATGCATATGCCTGGTGCCTGCAGAGGCCAGAAGAGAACCCCTTGGAACTGTACTTACAGACAGTTGTGAGCCACCATGTGGATGCTGGGGACTGGATCTGGGTTCTCTTGCTAGAGCAGCAAGTGCTTTTAAAGTCTGAGCTGTCTCCTCAGCCCTTTATGCCCTATTTAAATATTTATGACTAGACATGTGTGTACATGTGTGTGTGTGTGTGTGTGTACGTGCCTGTGCGCACGTGTGTGTGTGCATGCATGCGTGTGTGTGAGTGTGATAGAATGGGTTGAGCAGAGCATTGAGACAGGAGGCAGGTGCAGGGGTACCATTAAGGTTGGGATGGGAAGCTGTGTAGATGGAAAGCCCACAGAGAGCACAATGGGGTCCCTCTCTCCCCTCTATTCCTCCACACAGCACACAGCACACACCGCTTCTGGAGTTTAGAGCCCAGAGCTCTCTGTTGCTCTGCCATGGAAGAGTCTGGACGAGGTGGAGGGACAGTGGCTTGCACTTGTGAGACAGCCATGTTGCCAGTGCTTGGCTCACCCGTAGGACTTTGAAGTCTAACTTCTGTGTCCTCCATGAAGAGGACCCAGAGTGAAAAGACTGTTTCTTGTGAGCAGGCCAGCCTTGTCTGGGCAAGTCAAGAGAGAGGCCAGAGAGGAATCCGCGGCAGTGGGGCGCAGATGTAGCCTTGTTGTCTGGGCCAGAGAGGAATCCGAGGCAGTGGGGTGCAAATGTAGCCTTGGGGTTCTGTAAGCAGAGGTAAGGCCTGCTGGGAGCTGTGCATCCAGTGCCCGGGCAAGGAAGCCAGTTTTCAGGCCTATGGTACCAGCAGGAGGACCTTGGAGAAGCCCAGGGAAGAGTGAGGCCCACTGTCTAGACAGAAGTAGGGATGTCAGTATGAGCAGAGGCCCCGACATCAGGTTGATTTGACTCTTAAATTCCAGCCCTGTCAGTTCTAGCTCTGTAATTTGACAAGGTAGCTCACCTTTCTGGACTTCAGTTTTCTTCTCTGTCAAACGGAGGAAGTAGTGTCTACCCTGGATATATGATATGAGAACTTAACAAGGTAGTGCAGGCGGAGGGTGGGGAAGAGTTCGGGTGCTCAGGGAGCACACAGGAGCTATCAGTGGCAGAGGAATCTACCCTTGAGTCAGAAGTGCTGCTAGCAGCCCCGAGGCTTTCCTCGGCTGGGGGGGGGGGGGGGGGGGGGGAGACACAGCCATTTGACTGGGTGGTCTGTGGACGCCCAGACACAGGTCATCTGGTATTGTGTGGTGCCCTCTGCTGGCCGGAGAGGGGCTTGCATGCCAGGTGGGAGTCCAAGGTAGGGGAGGAGAGGGCGTGGTACTTGAGGAGTGTAGTTTTGGGTTTGAGGAACCAGAATTTTGGAGATGCCACATGAACACTGCTTCTTTTACCTTCTAGAACTCTCACTGGGGAGCTGAACACCCTGGCAAGCATAGCAGAGCCTGCTGACATTTGGAGGCCTGGGCGTCTTGATTAACTTGTCTTTCCCAACCCATACAACACATTGCCAGGATTATTGTCACCATCCTGTAAGGCAAGCAGCCTGAGGACTAGGGTTTCGGTGGCTTAGAAGTCCCAGATTTCCCTTGGGCTCACGCTTCTCTTCTCCCTCAGAGGTTCCAGAGCATGGGTCCAGTGACTGTCTGCCCATACTGGGTTTGCTACCTCCCATGAATGCTGTGCCATCCTGGTTTCTTAGCTTCATTTCTTTTATATACATCTGCTGAGGCCCAGGGATGTGCTCCTGGCTTTCCATTTTGTTTTGTGGCTCTCGACTGATGAAGCAGGGCCAGAATGGCCTCGGGTCTCCTCTTTCTATGTACTTCATGTGTTTGCCACGGAGAGCCGCAGCCGCAGAGAGGAGCAGAGTAAATGTGGACTCTAAGGTCATGCTGCCTGGCTCTGCTTTCTCCCATCTGCGTGACTTTGGCCTGCTCCTCTTATAGTCCTAGATTTGTGACCTCATCGGCGAACTTGGATATACCAACGTCTACCCTTATTTAATCTGTTTTGGGTCTTAAGAAATGTTGGGAGATGCTGAGCTGTGGGGTCATACAGTCTATAGATCAGCGTGGGCTCATCAGGACTGAATCCCCAAACCTCCATGAATTCATCTGGTACTTGGGACAGTCCTGCATGGGAGGCAGAGTAGAAGCAGCATGGGTGTCATCCTAATTCCATCTTCTGGTCCTGTCCTGTGAGGTCCAGAGCCATGCTCAGAGACACAGGAAAATGGCCGGACTCCTGGTATGTTCCTCATTTGGGAGATCAGGTCTTAAAGGAGCACCATGGCTAGCTTGCTGAGCTGCTTGGCAGCCTGTGCACAGGAGGGGTGGTAGCCCTGTGCACAGGATGGGGTGGTAGCTTGGCAGCCTGTGCACAGGGCTGGGTGCTGACAGACTGTCTCTTGGACCTTGCCTAAGTCACTCTGAGCCTTTGCCTCCAGATTTGGCAAGTGAAGGGGGTAAGGTCCCTCCCACCTCTGATGTTATAGGACCCAGAGATCCAGAACCAAGAAGATTATAGCAATGGTCACTAAAGTCATTCTTAGCTCATAGTCGAAGGGATTCCAAAGAGACATCCCAAGTGGTGTACAATACCACAGTGGGAAAAGGAAAATGAAAATAAAAGGTCTATTTATTCTCTCTATTGGTACCTGCCAGCATGAGTTCAAGGTCAGCCTGGACTACACAGAGAGGGGGCTGCTTCAACTTAAACAGTGACAATGACAACAGGAGTAGCAGCAGCAATAAACCAGAGAAGCACCTGAGCCTGACCTATAGAATCGAGACTACAGTTCAGAGGTGGACAATGGCTTACTGGGCAGAGTATAGCAATAGGCACCCACGGAACAGGAGCACAACCATGCTACTCCGGCTCCTCCCTCACTTCCATCGCTTCTGAAGGCAGAGGGGCCAGGGGCTCAGACACAAGCTCTGCCATCTCTCTGGGTCAAGGCCTCTCCCATGTCATATGTTCCTATTTGTTGCAGGTGGTAGCCTTGGCAGCTTCCCCCAGGGAAAACGAGCAGGCACAAACCCATTCAGTAAGTTGCCTTCTTTCTGGCCCTTCCCTCTTTCTTCTCTGGTTCCCCTGCCGAAGCTGTGGCAACTCAGCAGTAAAGCAATCGGCCAGATCGCTTGGCGTCTGGTGGGAGCGTAGGAGGAAGATGGCGTCAGTGCTAACAGGGTTCTGTCACCCCCACCTGTGGCAGACACCTGCTGTTCCCTCCAGGCTGAGGTAGTGTGATCTGGCTAGAACACACCCTTGTCGTGTGCTTGTTTGGCCGGCAAGGTTTTGGCAGTTCCAAATTGACTCCAGACTCTGTGAACTGACGTGCATGTCAGAAGACCCTGGCAAGCGGTGCCCTGCCCAGTCCACACCCAGCGTGCAAAGGCTGGCCTCGTGTAGAAACTCACTCATGTAGCTGAACGTTTTATGTGCCCGGCTCTAACCTCTGGCTGATCTCTCTTTTCTTTCTTCACTCTCCCTTCCCCTCCCAGTTGGACGCCTTGTCTAAGAAGCCGAAAAATCAAAGGGCCAGTGGAGAGTTCCAGGAGACAGGACCAAGCATCAGACACCTAGCCTTCAGCGCTGCCCACACCCAGCCACAGCCCATGTAACATAAGTGGTGCCCGCCATGTTTGCACTTTTAATAACTCTTTTGTGTGTGTTTTGTTTCCGGTTTCATTTGTACACACCGTCTATCTAATACCACAGCTGCAACAGGAAAGGGAAGAAAGGCCGCTATTCTCTCTTTGGTTAAGATTTTGGATCTGCTACTGACAAATTTTAGGTTATTGGGGAGGGGGGGTTGTTACTGGGGGTGAGAGGAAAGAGATTTATATACTGTATATAAATATATATGTAAATTGTATAGATCTTTTGTACAGGCATTGGCATTACTGTTGCCCCCTCCCTCCCCTTCCCTTCTCTGGACTCATAGTCCAGCCTTCTTGGACTGTATCTTTTGCTTACCTGCGTGGTTTCATTGGAGAGGGACTCTGTGCTTGTTCTGTGGACAGCATCTGTTCTCTTCTGGGTGGGAAGAGGGTACTGTTCCATGCCATCTGCTGCCAGAGTCTACTCACTTGGCCACTGGTTGGGTATGAGCAGAGCCCAGCTCATGTGACGGCCAGCATGGACTTCAAAATTCTTCAGTGGCCCACGTCCCCTCTATCAAGATCCCTTCGTAGTCTAGGGTAAATAACTGAGCACATAATGTTGAAGGGGTTGAGTTAGGCTACTTCAAACATTGCCACCCATGTCTAGCACCTTCCCCATGTAGGCACCAGAGGAGACACGCCAAACGTGTGAGGAAGAAGCACCCAGCAGGGCTTTCCTTTAACAGATGTTTAGCATCCAAGTGTTGTCTGAGTTTTTGTCCTGCCTGGTTTCTGTCCTCCCACCAGGTCCTACAGCTGTTCAGCCCCAAAGAAATCACACAGAGGTCTGTATTAATGATTAACCGATTGGCCCATTAGCTCAGGCTTCTTATTAACTCTTATAACTTATATTAACCCATTATTCTTATCTATATTAGCCACATGGCTCGGTACCTTTTTTGGCGAGGAATTCGCACCTTCCTTCTTCGGTGGATGGGTCATGATTGGGGAGGAATGGGCTTCCTCCTTCCCAGAATTCTCCTTTTCTCATTGACCCTCCTCTACTTCCTGTCTGGTTGTCCTGCCTGTACCTCCTGCCTGGCTACTGGCCAATCAACGTTTATTTAAAACATAATTGACAGAATATAGACAATTGTCCCAAACCATCCAAGAGAATGTTGAAGATGACAAGCTTGCCCCAGGCCTTCTGCAAACCCACAGGAGAGGGTCTGCAAGTGTGTTTCTTCCAACCCTAGTGTCAGACTGGGTTTACTTTCTTACTCCCCCTCCATCTCTCACCCTCACCCACTGGGTCAGCCCCCACTGTTGACCAATCCCGGAGTTGGGTCCCTCAGCTTCCCTCGTGGACTTCCAGACCTATGGACCAGTCCTAGAAGTAAAATTTATGTGGTGTCCCTTCCTTCTGCTTCCCCAAGAGGAATAGGAGGGATAAGCCAGCTACAGGGGAATCTAGATTTGTGCACAGGGAGTCACTGGGATTGCAGAGTGGTCACTCAGCCTTCAGGACAGACAAGCAGCAGCTTCTGTCTAAGTGCTAGGCTGACTCAGATGGTCTTCCATCAGAACATCAAGTGACCCTTAGCAGCTGTTTCCATGGTCAGTCATGGTGGCAGTGAGAGAGGTCAGGAGCTCAGGGCTGGTGCTTTCGCTGACTTGCTCTTGGCCATCTGAGCTTGTCTGGTATTCTATCTCAGTTTCCCCGAAGCGCTTCTACCATGCTAAACCCTATTCTGTCTTGGGTCTGGAAGGCACTGGCCTCGTACATGCTGCCCAGGTGTGGGGACCATAGCCTTTTTGGCACTTGATTTGATAAAGTCTTGGCTTCAGAAGGTTCCTGCTGTTCTGAAGAAAGTCACACATGTTGTCCCATGATGACCAGTGACCCTGTCCTGACATGGTAAGGTGGAAAAGAAGCACTTTCTTGGAGCCTTGACAAAAACAAAAAGCCCACAGTGTGCGGGACCTGGATGACCCTCACGGCAGACTCCAGCCCCATTTCCTGGCCTGAAGAAAACATGTACCTGGAGAAGCTACCTCCACGTGGGAGTTCAGAATCTGCCCAGCTCTCTTCTCTTTCACAGATGGGTGCAGGCTGTGCTGTATCGGTTTCCCTTGGGAGGGAGGGAGCAAGGGAAAGTATTTGTAGCTTGTTTTATAAAAAATAAAAATGGCTAAAACCTTGGCAGCTGGTGCCTCTTTCTTTGGGTGGCCTCCTCTGAAGGAAAAGCCCCATTTCCTAGAAGGTTTCATGGTGTTCCTGGCCCAAACGCTCAAGGTCTGATACCGGAAAGCCGAGGCTGCTGTTAGTGGGACACCAGCAGGGAACACAGTGGCCTCGAGGTGGTGTGTACTCCCTGTGAAGATGCCACTGGTCCTCTTGGCCCTTGACTGCCAGTGTGTAGTCTTTAATTCTCCCTCTTACCTTCACCCTTGGAGATGCCCCCGAAGTATCTCCATTCTGGGATCTTTCCCTTAAGCCACAAGTGGAATGTGGCTGGCGGAGATCCGGGGGCAGGACCCCAGACAAGCTTGTTCTGTGGCTTCAGTCTGGTGATGATGGCTGTGTTGATTATGCCTGGACCCTGGGCTGGAATGCAGACGAAAAGCTGCACCGCAGTGGGGCTTATGCAGGCCAGATCCCAATTCTGTGTGGCACACATGTGCGAGGCTGCTGGTGAACTCTGCAGAGCAGAGGGCTTTGGGATGGATAGGGGTTGTGATGTGCACAGGGCCAGAATAGGGGCCATGTGCTGGGTCCCCCTGAGCGGGATGTATTTCTTCTCACTGTCTCCCCATGCAAGTCTGTCCTTGGAAATAGCCTTTGCCATTACCTACTTGAACATCTTCTCTGGATTCTTCTGGCTGTGCCTTGGGGCTTTGTCCTCTGTGGGTCCACAGAAGATAATTTCCCTTGAACCCCTGCCCTAACCTTTCCTCCTGATAGACTTCCCTGGAAAAGGATCTGAGCTTTTGATTGGCCACACAGTCCCTCGTCATCTGGTACCCCTATCCAGTTGCTCTCCAGTTTCAGAATGGAGTTTCAGTTTCAGGGCCACGGGGATAGCTGGGTTGCTGTGCACTTACACACCAGATGCTGTGTCTGCTGTGTCATGTACATTGTCATAGGTGATAACATAACTTCAGTGACTCGGGCAGCCTTGTTCCCGGTCCTAAGTGTGGACTCAGGTCCAGGGGGAGTAAAGGGATGGAAAGGTAGAGTCGGTGTCGTCTTCAGATTTTCTGGCTCCAGGCCCTGAGCGCTGCTGGTTCCCTCTCTGCTTCCTGGGGGCATCAGAGCAGCTTTTGCTCCCTGTACTGCTTGAGCCTGGCCTGCGTGGGGGGGAGTTCATTTTCTCTCTGAGCAATGAAGGGTCTTACACAAAGCTGCTCTTATGCAGAGGACTGCCGACTGCCATAGGCTTCAGAGAAGTGAGGCCAGCACTTCCCCTGCAGGAACTCCTGGAGCATTCAGAGTTGACCTGACCTCCAGCAGAGAGTCAGCCTGGCATCGAAAGGGACAGGCCTGAGCTCACATTTGACAGCAAGGTTACCCCTGCTCCCTGTTTCTCTGTTTTCTCCAAGACAGCTGCGTCAGGAGCCAAGGAAAAGGCACAAGACAGGTCCATTCTGCTTTTGTCTCACCACGTTCCAGAGCCGTGCTCCATGTCCACAAGGAGGGAACAGTGGAAACATATTCAGCAGGAAAGTCTAGAGGTTGCTGGGGCTGGCTGTTCTTTTAGGACAACTGAGTGCTGACAGAAGATGGGGTTCCAGGTTTCCAGAGATAATCCCTGCTTCCCAAGAGGGTGCAACCTGACAGTCCTAATACCTTTGTATGTATGTATGTATGAATGGATGGTTGTATGGATGTATGGATGATGGATGGGTAGATAGACATATAGAGACATACAAAAATCAAAACAAAAAAAATAGAGAATTAGCAAAGTTAGCTTTCTGGCCATTTATCCCCAGTTTCTAACTGACCTGTAAGATCATGGCTATGCCATTAAGGAGGTTCATATCTTTTCTATGAGCCTTGGCATTTTCTTGCTGCACAAGTGGGGACAGGGGAACTGAGGTCTTCATGAAGTACCACCAAGCCCTTCAACCCTTTAGCATGGATTTCCGTTATTCTTCTGCAATTTTCACGGCATGCTAAGGAGGCCCTAACCTTGGTCACATCCTGCCAACCACTGACTTCTCTTGCTGGGTATGTCAGCCAGGTGCCTCTGGCCACTTCTTGTCAACAGAGAGCAGATCAGTCTGGATGACTCCTTGTGCTGGCCACTCCCACCTCTAGCAGCCTCCTTCATGTAGTCTCGGCTTTGCTCTGTGCCATTTCCCTTCTTAACAGGATAGATTCCCCAAAAGCCCTTTGGCCTATATCCTCTTAAATGGACTATTGATTCTAGTTAATGGTTGATGATCCTCTATGTGGTAAGCAAAGGCATGTCCCCAAACTCAAGGCCACCCTTGAACAACCTACGCACTTGACAGAAGGGTGTACTGCACACTGGGGCAGACAGTTGCCAGACTGCTAATACAACTCAGCCAGGAGAGAGTGGAATGAGGTCACTGGCTCAGGTAACACTGGAGAAGAGTTGACTGAAGACTCTGATGCCCTGTGTCACGCACGGAAAACTTCTGTGTCTTTTATAGTCATTAGTGTGATCCCCACCCTATTGAATCATCTTCCATTGTGTAGCGGGTTCCTTAATGATAGCCAGGGTCGTTTCCATGACATTCCAGTCATTTCAACTACTTACAAGGGCAGTTCCAATCAATTGTACAACTCAATATCCAACTTGCTTCAGATCTTCCTCCCTTCCCAGCCCTAGAATAGTGTTCTGGTCCACGACTGCAAGAAAAACAGTGGAGCTACAGTCTGGCTCTGAGCCAATCACTCTTCTGCTTTTCAGTTCTTCACGATGGGGTCAGGAGGAAGGAAAGGAAGAGAAACCAGGAGGGTCTCTGAGTAGTGTATCTCTCTGTGTAGCCTGTCTTAGTTAGGGTTTTTCTGTTGCCGTGAAGAGACATGATGATCAGGGCAACTCTTACAAAAGAAAACCATTTTATTGGGGTAGCTTAAAGTTTCTGATGTTTAGTCCGTTATCATCCTGGTAAGACATGGTGACATGCAAGCAGGCCTGGTGCTGGAGAAGTAGTGGAAGTCCTACAGCTTGACTTGCAGGAAGTGGTCTAGCTCACCGTGCATGGCTTGAGCATATATGAGGCTTCAAAGCCCACCTCCACCATGTCACACTTCCTCCAACAAGGTCACACCTTCTAATAGTGCCAGTCCTTTTGGGGGCCACTTTCTTTCAAATAACCACACAGCCACTTGTTGGTTTAACACTATCTTTCTTCTCCCATTGTGCCAGGTGTCCATAGACTTAGAGGTCATACAGCGTGCATGCCAGATCCTACAGTAGGTGTACCCACTGTACAGGTGTCCATAGACTTAGGGGTCATCTGGAGCACATGCCAGGTCCTGCAGTAGGTATTCCCACTGTACAGGTGCCCATAGACTTAAGGGTCATCTGGACCACACGCCAGGTCCTGCAGTAGGTATTCCCACTGTACAGGTGCCCATAGACTTAAGGGTCATCTGGAGCACATGTCAGGTTCTGCAGTAGGTGTCCCCATTGTTGGCCTCATTGGTATGGGCAGTTTAGGTTTTGTGTGGCATCTTCCATATTTTTCCACATGAATAGCTTTGTTCTAGGGCCCCAGCTTCTGCTTCCTACTGAGATTGTAGCTGTATCAGGCTCTTCTGGGATGTCCATTTACAAATGGGAACCTTGCCCACCCAAGTCCTGCCAAATACTGGAAATTCAGGCTGGTCTGCAGCTGCTTCCTGTCTTGGATATTTCATCTCCCTCTCCTCTTAGTGTATAGATGAGGCTGATCACCAAGACTGCTGCGTGGGGTGGTGTTGGTGCTGGTGTTGTTGTTGTTGGTAGTGATGGTGGTGATGGTGGTGGTGGCGATGCTGATGGTGATGTTGGTAGTGATAGCGGTAGGGTGGTGGAGGTGTTGATATGGTGATGATGGTGGCAGTAGTCGTAGTGGTGATGCTGGTGGTAATGGTGGTAGTGGTGGTGGTGATGCTGGTGGTGGTGGTGGCTGTGGCAGAGAGTCCAATTGGGACATGAGGTGCCAAGCTTGCAGCTGTGGCTATGTATGTGAAGAGCTGGTGGTTCTCCTGGGAAGCTTTTAAAGAATTTCTCCTGTAGTTCTGGAGAAGACTGGGAATGTAGATCAAGACCAAGTGGCAACATAACTTCAACAGTCAGCTCCATTAGGAGTTGTAAGGATATTGATGGGAAAGGGCTGAAATAAGGTCATTTAAATTACCGATGCAGAACTGGGTACCTTACCCAACAAGCTATACGTTGGTCTTGTACCACAGCATCCCATCTTCAGAATAGAGAGATACAGGGAGGACAGTCCAATCTGGTCAAGAATGCACCTGTGGGTGACATAAACAGCTGGCTGTACCTGCAGCTGTGTTCCCTCTGTCTCAAACACTCTTCAGGAATTTATAAATGAGAAGACAAAAACAGAAACAACCAAAACCCCAAAACCACAAGGTTAATTCAAGAATGCCTCTGTGCAGTGTGCTAGCCAGCACCGTTCAGACCTGGACAGAGCCATGCTCCAGCACTATTGGGGATGATGCTCTGTCTGGGCTAATTTTGGGTCAACTTGACACAAGCTAGAGTCATATGAAAGAAGGGAACCTCATTTGAGAAAATGCCTCCATAAGATTCAGCTGTAGGGCATTTTCTTAGTTTTGATTGATGGAGGAGGGCCCAGCCCATGGTGGGTGGTGCTATCCCTGGGCTGCTGGTCTGAGTTCTATAAGAAAGCAGGCTGAGCAAGCCATGAGGAGCAAGCCAGTAAGCAGCAACCCCTCCCTCCTAAGCCAAGGCCTCTGCATCAGCTCTTGCCTCCAGTTCTTGCCCTGCCTGAGCTCCTATTCTGGCTTCCTTCAGTAATGGACTACAATGTGGAAGGGCAAACCAAATAAACTCTTCCCTCTCATGCTTTGGCTTCAGGTCATGGTGTTTCATCTGAGCAATAGTAATCGTAACTAGGATGCCCTCACAGACTGTGGTGGATGGAAATCCTCTCAGAGGACAGACGTTTAGACACCTAAGTGTCCTATATGTTCACTCTGGCTTGATTTATGGATCTAATTATGGACTCCTACCAATATCTTGGTAAGTGACTAAGGCACTATGATCTGGGTACCTGTCCCTTCCAGAACACACACTGAAGCATCCTCCTCGGAGTTGTTACATATCAGTACTATGTGAAGTAGAGCCTCTGGGAACTGCTCAGAATTAGATGTTAGCAAGTGGTGAAAGCACCCACAAGTGTGTTCATGGTCTCATAAGACAAAGAAAAGCAGGAGAGAGTAGGTTTGTACTGTTTGCCCTTTGCTACCTAAGGACTCTGCAGACAGTGTTTCCATCAGCGAGTTGGCACCCATCAGTATGGCCCTTGAACCTTGGACTTCCCAGCCTCCATTAGTGGAAGACATTCTCTTGTATTTATAAGATATTCAATCTATGGCATTTAGTATAGCAGAAATAGAAAACAGACTCAGATATGAAGAAATCTGGGCAAGATGTGAATTGAGACCCACAGTATTAATCACAGTGTCCCACATGAATGCCAGAGAGTATCCATAGTGGTCTATATTCTCAGTGATCATCAGATGGACCAATGAGCCATGAGCACCAGCTGGCCTCTTTCTTTAGCCACCCTGATACTTGTCCAGTGCACCAAAGTGTGGATGGCAGCAGAGTTGGAGGCTGTATTTTCATCATAATGAAAGAATAAATAGCTACCACGCAATATAGAAGCAAATCCACTGCCAAGCAGTTGTAAAAAAGATGACAGCGTGACATCCAGTTGCAACTGAGGTAGAAGATAGAAAGGACTGGAGACATGGCAAAAATAATTAAGTTCAAGTGCCAGAATCTAAACATTCTGAGGAACAAAAATAGCTGCCATTGGGTCAAGCCCTTTCCAAAAAACTTAGGAAGAATGACTCATCCTCTTTGTGAGTACATGACAGACGTAATGGCACCGGTATTCCAGAGACAGCGTGTACCTATATTCATTGCTAGATTAGTCACAATATCCCAAATACGGAAGCAGCCTAAGTACGTGTTGTTGAATAAAGGAATGAATAAATTAGTGGAGTATTACTGTGGTCGTTTTTGTCACTTGACACAACCTAGAATTTTCTGGGAAGAGAATATCCAGATTGTCTACATTGGACTGTCCTGTGAGCATGTTTGTGAGGGACTTAGTTATGTTGGTTGCTGTGGGAAGAAGACCCAGCCCGCTGTAGGCAGTGCTATTCCTTAAGCAGGGGCTTCTAAACTGTATAGAACTGGAGAGATCAGGCCGAGCACAAACAAGCAAGCAAGTGAGCAAGCATTATTCATTAATTTCTTTCTGCTCTTGACTTTGGGTGTAATAAGGACTAGCTATTTGAGGTTCCTGCCTTGACTTCGCCATAACAATGGACTGTAATCTGGAATTATAGACTAAATCAAACCTCCTTCTCCCCTAAACTGCTAAGAGTATTTTATCATAGCAACAGAAACAAAACCAATACTCAGCTTTAAAAAGAAGGAAATTCTGCTGTGTACGATATGGAGGAACTTAGAAGAAATGAGGCTAAGTGAAAGAAGCCAAGCACAGAAAGACAAATGATGCATGATCTCACTTATATATAGAATGTTCCTAAAAATCCAGATTAATGGAACAGAAAATTTGAATAGTTCTATCAATGGCCGGGGTGAGGGCTATGGGGAGATGCTGGTTAAAAGGTCCAAACTTGCAATTATGAATGCTTAGGTTCTGCAAACCTAAGGCATGGCATGATGACCATTGTGAATAGTATATGGAACATAAACTTCAAATTCCCTGAGGGTAGAACTGAAGTATTCCTATCATACTAAAGAGAGAATATACGGGGTGATGTACACACACATATATTTATATGATATATATGTATATATATGACATGTGTGTATAATATAAGCTTGATTGAAATAATTCATATTGTATACACACATCAATATATCTAACACATTATGCATTATACATATTTTTTATCTATATATTAAACTTCAAATAATGTATAATAAAAATAAAAGAAGGAAGCTTTATGTTTATTAGGAAAGGCTAAATTCACTATTTATAGTATCAGCCTGAGTCTCTCTGTTATGGTTTGGGCTTTGTATATGATATGTCTCTACCAAAGTGCTTTTTGCTTGGGGAAGATTGAACCCAGGCTCTCACACACACTAGGCAAGTGCTACATGTCCATAGACCTCACAATGAGGCTTAACTCCTAACATACCAGTACTGAGGGGGTACCATTAGGACTTTTAGGAGGTAACTGGGCTCCAGGTGCTCTGTCATGAAGGCATCAATATGGTTCCTGTGGTAGTTTTGGGGAAAATGGGTTATTATAATGTGAACCAGTTCTTTGATTCTCTCTGCTCCGCCCCCCCCCCCCCGACACACATGGATTTTTCTCGCACATGCTCACTTGCCCATTCCTTTCTCAGCCATGTTGTAGAAGCTAAGCAAGTGCCAGCAGCACTGTGGTCTTGATCCGATAGAAACGTGAGTTGAATACTTCTATATAAAGCATTCAGATCCAGAAGTTTTTTTTTATAGCAGCACAGACCCCAGACACACCGCTCTGAGTGTCATGTGACATACTTGTCTGGGTAGTTTTCCAGGAATCCTTTTGAATGCCACGATCCCAGAAGATGTCTTTTTGAATTCCCTCGGCCTGGGGCCAGATGGCTTCCCATCTTTAATGATCAATACAAATGATTTCATCAAAGTGAAATTCCCCTGGTTGGCCCTTGAGCTTCACAGGTGCTCAAGTGAAATTCCCCTAAGCAGCTTCGTTCAGGAAGATGAGGATGCAGCATGTGAGAAGACATTGTGGAGGGGCCAGAGAACCAACTGCTGGCTGGCTCCCAATTGCCAACTGGCTGCCTTTCTGTGGGTTTCTTTCACCGGCTACATTCAGCCTGCTGTAATTCTAGCCTCTTCCCATCCTTTGTTCTGGTGTCTGTTACAAGAGGTCATGATATTCTGGAACAAGCACTCTGAGCAAAATTTGGAATCAGACCCATGTTTCTGCCTGATCCGCACCGCCTGTGTGCTCCAGGCTAATCATATAACCACTTGTAACCTGCTTGACAGAAAAGAATAATATCTACCTCTTATCAGACAAAAGTGGTGTATATTAAAGGCTTCGAAAACTGGGTAGACACAGGTCATACTGCTCTTGGCCATTAATATTAAAATATCCGTCCTTAATCGCAAAGGCATTGTGACAGGACAATCATTTACTCTAAAAGATCCTTTTGCGGTTTGGAGAGGTTATGGGCGGCGAGCACCAGCTAAGGATTGTGTTTCACAGTCTCTTTTGCATTTGAATGAGTAAAAGTGACTAGCTCTTACTAATTGGATATGAGCAAGCGCGGCACGACTTGGGAGCTGAGGCAGTTAGGTACAGGCACACCACCTCCAATTTACTTCCCATTTGAGATGACTGGAGAAGACACACAGGGACGGCACTTATAGAATGACAGAAATGGAGCCCCTCAGTCATCACGTGGAAAAGAGCGTTACCTGCTGACAAAGGGCATCTTCCTTAGATCACCGCATGAGTGGGGAACAAACTTCATTTTTCCCTAGCTACTGAAATGCTGGGGCTAATTTATTATGATAGCTTGTGTGTCTTGAAAACAAATGAGGTAAAGGGAGGAAAATGTGGTGGCTCTGTGTGCACACACTGGCTGGTGGTGCCAGCTTCATACTGATGAATGCTCAGCCTGTGGGACCAGGGCACCCTGAAGGGATGCCTGCAGTGTTGCCAGTTATGGCTGTCAGGCAGTTCTATACATCACCTCGTGCTCCCCACCCCCTTGTGTCTATGTCCTAGAATATCAATATTAATATTGGAAGTAATTGGCTTCAGAAGCTGTTGGCTGCTGTGAGCCAGGAGAGGCGTTCACTCAATCCAGAGAACTAGTTGTGTCTAGACTCCCATTAAGGTCCTTCCTCTCTGTGGACACCAGCCTTAAACCTCCTCCATATTCACTAGGGGTCATCCATAGATGGACTTCAACCTCTCTCCACTAAGTCCAATGTCTGGGTGATCTACAAGTGACTCTAACGGGGGAGACATGAGCACAGATGGAGTTCATGCTCCTGTCTCTCCCATAGAATCAGCTAGAAGACATTTCTTTTTCATTCTCAGCTACCAATGAAATAGAGTGAATCTTTAGCTCAGATCTTCCTGCTTATTTATCCTCTCTCCCTACTTATCATCTATCTGTCTGTCTGTCCATCTGTCCATCCATCCATCCTCCACCTAATCTATCATCTATCTATCTATCTATCTATCTATCTATCTATCTATCTATCTATCTATCATCTTCTATCTAATCTATCTATCCATCCATCCACCCACCCATCCTACCCACTCACCTACCTATCTATTGTATTCTAGTTATCAGTGCTTTGAAGGGCTTATATTCTCAAATCTGCTTTCTTAGCCCAGTTTTGCCAGAAATTTAAGCCTAGGCAAGGGTTAAACTCCACCATGCAAAAAGATAAGTGATATGTATTTATTCATTTTGGTGGTGGTAGAATTCTCTTTTTATTCCGTTTCTTTTCTTTCCTTTTGCCTTTAACAGAGGACCTTTCCTTGGGCTTATCCTTTCTCAGATATACCAGCAGGCAGTAGCTAGCATCCACCTGCATTTTTTCTTCTTGAGCTCCATGCCACGGTCCTATCGGGTTCCTTTTTGTCTGTCTTTCAATGTTGAGTCCTTTCACCAAAGTAAATTACTGTACATTTTGCTTTAAGGTCCCATTCTCAGTGAGGTCCTTCCCAATTCAGGACCCAGTCAGTGTTGCCACATGACTGTGTCCTGTGGCCCTCTGCTCATGCCACGCTCAGAACACATGTGTCACAGGGCCTTTTTCATGTTTGCACCTAACTGTGCACAAACTTCATGGGCTCCGTCCACTCCATAGCTTTCAGAAGGGCACTAACATATGTGTGTAATTCTTACCTCTTCATTTTCTAGGACTTGTTTGGGCCTGGAACAGGCTTAAGAGCATAGCTAACTATCCACACATTTTCCACTCACCTCTTCACATGCCCTCTCTCTCTCTCTCCCCCCGTCTCTCTCTGTCTCTCTCTGTCTCTCTCTCTCTCTCTGTCTCTCTCTCTCTGTCTCTCTCTCTCTCTGTCTCTCTCTCTCTCTCTCTCTCTCTCTCTCTCTCTCTCTCTCTCTCACACACACACACACACACACACACACACACACACACACAAGGTAGCCTCCACAAAGTTTTATGTCTTCTGGAAATGCCCTTCTGGGTATGGGGAGTTAGTTGTGGTCTCTCAATTGAGAATTTGCTCTCAGATTCCCAAGAGTTTCAGTCAGTTCTGTAGAGTGGAGCTGTGAGGCCATGAAATCACACCAGAGCTGTCAACTGAGCTGGACTGTAGGTCAAGGCAAACAAAGGGGTCTCCTAGGGAGACGAGGGAGCGAAGGGCTCCACAGTCAGACAGAAGCAAGGACCGGAGGGAACACATGGATGGGAGGCAGGGAAGGCTTGGCTTTCCAGGACTTCCTGATCTGAGTTTCTCAAAAACCTCCCCCAACCAGGCATCCCAATGCTTTCACGTCTATTTCTAGAACCATTTAATTGGTATCTGTCTCTTAGAACCCCGAAGCACCATATTAAAAGAAATTTTATTTCATTTCTTTGATTGTGACTTTCTTGTGGTCAGGAACTGAATCTTCACGGTGTCACAGAGTGTAACAACACGTGGAAGGCGATCACTGCAGGACTGTGGAGTGTGCGATGAGCAGATGAATGCTGGTTCTGGGTCTATGTGTGGAGCTCTGGCTAAATATGACTTCCTAGTCACAGTCCTGCCCTGCTGTGCCCTTCTGGTACAAAATGCTCCCTAGCCTTCATCGGCACAGTTCTTATTACCTGTGTCTTCTTTACGTCTGGGTTGTGACAGGCAGCGTTTCCTAAACATTTTTTTTCTGAAAAAATTACAATGCCTAGCACATTAACACTTGTGTTTGATGGGAGATGACACCTTTGGTTCAATTGCTTCTGCTTCAGCAGATTCCCAAGATGGGCCTTGGACCATTCATTGAAGGAAGAACCATGGGCAGAAACAGGCTGTGAGTAGAGAGACATAGAAGTAGATCTTTCACTTTTATTTATTTATTTTTTTGAACCAACCCAACATTTCCACCAGCAACTGTCAACATAGCTTAGGACACGAACATTGTTTTCTTTTTTTCTTAAAAAAATGTGTTCAAAATTAAACAGGTGTTATTTTAATTTCATTTTTTTCTGTCTTAGAAAATGTATTTATGTCAATGCAGAAAGCCTCAAGACCCGTGGGCAGTTTTGTAGTGTGTGTATGTGTGTGTGTGTGTGTGTGTGTGTGTGTGTGTGTGTTAAAGCCAGGACTTTTCAAATACGTCAGGAAAAGGTCTGGGGGGGGGGGTGTCAGTGTGTCCATCCTCATTTTCTAAGAGCCCTGGCTCTTTGGGAATGTGATGACTTGGATTCCTGGGAAAGGAGGGGGTATAAGAAATACCCCACAGGCTGGGTCGAGAACTTTCTGAGGCTTAAAAACAAGCAGGAACATGGGGGAAATGAGAGATTCCAGTTCCTATCTTGTGGGCATGCTTTCAAAAGTGGCCTGAAGGCCAGGAGAGGAGGAAGGGGCCCCCTGTTCTCTTAGAAACCTCCAAATTCTCACATCACTTCAAGCAATCTCCTTAGCCTTTTGAGTATGGCGCACTGGCGAGGGAGGGGTGGTAATGCCGGCATTCTCCAGAAACACCAACCCTCTACATGTGATCCATTCCCTTAGAGACCTCCCCAGTTGGGCACCCTCTTCTCTCCCACCTCAGACACAAACACCAGAACATTGGAGGGGGTTTCCCTTCTATTTCTCCAGCTGCCCTTGGTCAGCATGGGGGACTCTTATTTCCTATTACCAAGCCTCAACTTGGCAAGTGTCTCTGTGGGAGGGCACACATACAGGGGCTGACATACAACACGGAGAAGCAGAATGACCTCCGTAAAGATGAGTGTGACTGCGCTGTAATTTTGGTGTGATGTCAATGCAAGCAGACGAAACTCCTCCTGCACCCTGAGTTGGAGCCAAGAGACAGCTGCGGCTTTGTGAGAGCAGGAGGGTGTGTGTCAGCAAGCCCATGCCTCCATCTGTCGCTCAGACTTGGAGTTCCTTCAGGGACCTTTGTCACT
The DNA here is from genome assembly GCF_018167655.1 of Microtus oregoni. NCBI lineage: Eukaryota > Metazoa > Chordata > Mammalia > Rodentia > Cricetidae > Microtus > Microtus oregoni. Next base: position 16,203,537 of record NW_024543068.1, on the reverse strand, counting down.
AACTTCAGAAAGAAAAGACAAGACAATAAGTGGAGCCTGGCAGGGAGACGAAAGTGATCACACTGGCAATTTGATGAAGAGAGCACCCCAAAATCAGCCATGTGGAGATGGCTCGTCCTCACACCCTAACAGCTGAATGAGGGAGTCTTGATGCATGTCACGGGAGGCAGGGGAAATCCTGCCCTGCAGGGAACTAGAGTCAAAGGAATAGTGGGATACACAAGAGACGGCTCGGGGACATGAATGGAGGATGGGGTAGAGGTGGATTTGTTGCTGCTGTTGGTTTGTTGTTAATTAAATACTTTGGACAGGTGGTGTCTCCTCCATTCCATTGGATTGGTTAGATTTTTTTGCCCTTTCTGTGCAGTGCCAGGGCCTAGGTCAGGTGACGTTCCTGGGGCTTGGGTCCCGATGCTGCTTCTCCAGGGCTGCGCTCAACCTGGAGAGGTTGGAGAGGAAGCGCCCTTCTCTTCGGAGAAGCTCCAGGCCTGCCCTGTGGAGGTCTTGCTCTGGTGGTTCAGAACCCCTTGATGTAGCAGTAGGCCTCCAGTGTGGCAAAAAGTATGTAGAGGAGCCACAGGCTGACGAAGAGCCACGTAGTGGCAAGCTTGCAGCCACGGGGACCTCCGAGCTCCCCGCCCAGGTGGGGCCGCCGACGGTACAAGAGTACACTGAGGCAGACGAATGCAAAGATGGTGAAAAGAGTGACCGAGAAGGCTAGAGTGCCAGCAGACACATGGAACTCCTGTCCCTGCATGGCCCAGTAGATGGCGGCCACGGACCAGGCCAAGCCAATACCCAGGAAGACGTTGACAGCATTACTGCCGGTGACATTGCCAATGGAGGCATCTGCATACACATCCTGCAGGGCAGCAGCTTTGCTGGCGAATGTATCTGGAAAAGGACAGAGACAAATGGGAGCCGTGGGAGACTGGGATGTGCAGGGTTTGCCTTTGAGTATCCCTCATAGGCAGCTTGGCAGTGCGGGCAAACGGGCCACTTTCCAGCCCTGTCACTCATGAACTGAATAGCTTTAAAGATTATAGATCCAATGAAGGGTCTGGGTTTCCCGTTCCTCATCTGTAGGTGTATGAAACACCCTAAGAGCTATTTATTCCTGTTCTAATATTTACCAAGGGAGCCTATCACTCCCTGCTAACAATTATATCATGTTTGTAGCAAAGAAGATTCAGTCACTTCATAACATCTGCCCAGGCAACTAGGGAAGCAGCTGGAGCAGGTGATTGGTTGTAACTGTCCTGTGGGGCATGCACTCGTTTAACCCTGAAAGTGACTGAGCAATGCTCATGCACACAGGAGAATCAGGATCAAGGCATCTACACAAGGTCACTTGAGTGAGCAAGAGACTTGACTCTAGAATCCCCATGGGAGGACCCTGCCCATAACACCCTCTCATTCCCAGAGAGCTTTCACAAGAGCTATGGCAGAGGCATGGACCTCAGTATATTCTTCGGAAAGCTCTAAGATTGTCAGGTGCTTTCTGGACCAACTTCCAGGCCTTGGAAATACCTTGAAGGATCTCTCTACCAGTATAGCCTGATGTCTCACTCTTGTCAAATTTCTCAGATCGCCCAGAGAAAGCTTCTTGCCCCAACTTGACTATGACCTTGAAGTCAAGCTCTCCTTCCCTACTTTATTCTTTCCCCTCACACGGGATCCTTCCCCTCCATCAGTTTAGACACACCAAGGCCCAGAGAACAGCGAGCACAGGGCATTTCAACTGCAAAGCTCCTGCCATCATCTGACTTCTTATCAACAGATTTATTTCCATAATAGCCAGACTTCCGGCATGACTAAGACACCCTCACCCCCGCCCTGGTCTGTCCTGGGAGTTGAGAAGGAGGAGTTCCTGGAGTGTGGTGTAGATATCGTGTGACGATTCGTTTTGAGTGTCGACTTGATGGAGAGCCACCCAGGGGAAGTGGTAGAGCACACCTTTGGGTGTACCTGCAATGAAGTCTCCAGAGACTATTAGATCCCAGGGGCTGTGTCTCAAGGAATGGACGAATCCATTTTAGAGTCACAATACGATGGCGATATTAGGCGGCAGTGAAAGGTAGGAGGGACCTAGGTGGGGGATGTAGCTCACTTGTGGGGGGGGGGGCATTTCTTGGAGCTTATAGCTTGCCTTGGGTCTGTCCTACGTTCTCATTCTCTGGTTCTTGTCAACCGTGATGTGACTTGCTTTTCTCCGTCATGCCTCCTTCCCTGCCATGCTGTGTTAACACTCCTGAAACCGTGAGTGAAACGAATCCTTCCTTCTTTAAGCATTTTCCTTGGGACTTTTGTCATGGCCATGCTGAAGAAGTGAATGGGTGTAATTGATCTCCAGCAGGATGTTTCTTTTTTCCAATGAAAGTGGCCCTTGGTTCCCCCTGCTGACTTCTGCCTGGTAAGATTTAGCCCAAGTACTTGAAGCTAGCAAAAGGTCAGAGTTCAGGTGCCGTAGAGACCCAGACTAGGTCTCTCCAGTAGGGAGCCTGGCCTACTACAGTCACCCTGTATCTGCTACCTGCTGCTTGTCATTCAGGCCTGATTTCTGCAGGACCTGGCCTAACCCGACTTAACTAAGGTTCCCTGTTTGACACCTTTACTTCATAGAAATCGTTGAGATTTTTTAAAAAAAAATCATTTGGGTAGAGTCTCCTTTGCTAGATTTTTAGCTGAGGGCTGAGAAGGAAACATGTGTGCCTCAACCCACACAATAGATGAGCAACTAGCACGGCACTGCATCGGGCATCCCGGGAGCTCAGTAAATATTAGTCTACTAAGTGAATTAATGAATCCTTACTGCTGTTTGCCTTGGGATATTTAGAAGGCAATAAAGAGCATGTAATTCCTCACACGGAAAGACAAATCTCAACTAAGGTTCTTATGCCTGTTCTGATAGGAGACACTTTGCCCTCATAGATGCCCACGGGAGCAAGGGAGGCCAAAAAGGATTGTGGACATTTTGATAGGGACATTTGTAAGCAAGGTAATAATTAATCTCTCAGAGGCTGCCAGAGGCAAGTGGAAGGACATTATCGTATGCATTTAACTGCATTTCTTGTGTCCTAGTAATACAATATAAAGGCTAAGAAATTGGGCCGCTTACTTGGTCAGGTTCTATATCCTTGGTAGACCTCAGTTTTCCTGTCTAAGATTTTGATGAGCAGAGCAGTGATTGAACGTGTGAATTGGTTATCACCCACAGTGCCTGTTGCTTCCTATCTGAGACGAGGCAGAGTCCAGGGGTCATTTGAACCAGGGGATATCCCCTTGGCAAACTTAAGTACCTCTCACTCTCACCTGGCACAGAGGTGCCGAATGCCACAAAGACAACAGCTGTGACTGAATCCTTGAGCCCAATTGTGCAGCCGAAGTGAGAGGCCAGATCCCCGATGATGGCGGTGAGCATGCCAATAATGAGGATGGAGACCACAAAGCAGGCCCAGCCGTGGCAGTACTCCGTGGGGGGCACACAGGCAAAAAGCACCTTCCAGAAGACTGTCAGGAAGTGCATGACGTAGTCAAAGCAGGAAGGCAGCCTCTCCTCTCCCGATTCATCCTCATCTTCATCCCCTGCTGGAGGTAAGATAAACAGGCTTGAGACAGGGAAGTGAGATCAGATCTTCATTCGTGAAAAAGTCAAGTCCAACCCATGCTACAGGCATCCTGGGCTGAGTGGGGATGCTGATCTCTCTGGACAGCAAGTGAGGAACAGCGTGTGTAACCCCGTGTTACACAGTGGGGATGATGGGAAATGAATTGGTCATAGGGTCATCTATGACCTAGTTTCAATGCAGGGTGCTAAGCGAACGAACTGTAGATTATAGAAAAAGAAGAGAGGATGCAAGTAAGAGGCAGAGTGGGAGAAGAGGAGGACAAGGAGGGGTTAGAAAGGAGGCAGGGACACGCTGTAGTTGATTTTCTAGGTAAAGGAAACAGAACTGGCTGTGTGCTTGACCACTCCTCACTGGGTGCCAGTGAGGTTCCTCTCAAGTTTCTAACCTGTCTTCAGCTATACAACCATAATTCTGCCATCATCCACCACCAGAGGGATGGATGTCATTCCAGAACATAGAGGCTGTACCCTTCCTCAGATAGCCCATGGAACAGGGCAGGGATGGTCTCTGTCTTTGCTAGCAACTATGGGTACATGTGCCCCGCCAGTGACCGCCCCCAGAGAGAATGTACTGAGGTACCTGTGTCCCTTCAAGGGCAAGTTTAAATGCTTTCAGTTTGCAAAGAACAGAAATCAGGAATCTGGGCTCTAATTCCAATTTTAAATGAAAGGAATCTTAGCCTGGGGTACTTTAGAGTTTTTGAACTTCAGATCCTTCCTTTGTGAAGGGAAGTAGACTGTGTGGCCTACATTCCTTCTGTGGTCTCTTGAGGGGCACAGTCATGTCATCAGAAGGGGCATGGCAGAATGGATGTGGGAGCAGGGCAGCAGCAGTAGCAAGCCTCTCTTCCTGGCTGTGCTTTTGCTCTGGCTCTGAGACCTTAGGGATGTAACCCCGTGGGTTGCTATGACAACAAAATCTCATGGAAAAAGACAAGGCCAGTAGTGCTTGTCTGTTCAAGAGAACTATAGTGTTGCTGAGAGACAATACAGGGGCAGTTGGGAGACCCTGTCCATTCTCATTCCAACACATCTGTGGGTATCTGGGACTTCTGCCTAGGCTGGCGACACTATGGCGGAGTCATTCTGTTAATGTCAAAGAACTCATCCAGTGTAGAGATTCATCAGGGAGGTCAACGCAAAGCATTTTGCTAGCTCTTAACATCCAGTTTCTAAACAAGAATTCTTTTTCATTTTACCAAAAAGGAAAAGCAAACTTGTGGGGAGGTGAGGAATGATGGAAACTGGATTTCACTGGTACATATTTTGTACTTGTACTTCTGAGAAAGGCAACAGCAGTTCTTTTTAGGACTGAAAACATTGAAGATAGAAAGGATACTTACACTAGCTCACACAGAAGAATCAGGAATTGAATCCAGATGTCACTACCCTCTTTTTTTTTTTATTTTGTTTTTCTGAGACAGGGTTTCTCTGTAGCTTTGGAGCCTGTCCTGAAACTAGCTTTTGTAGACAAGGCTGGCCTTGAACTCACAGAGATCCGCCTGCCTCTGTCTCCGAGTGCTGGGATTAAAGGCGTGCGCCACCAACGTTTAGCTCGTCACTACCCTCTATCTTTTAGTTACCCATTGAAAGGGATAAGCATCTCAGACCGAAGCTGGGAAGATTCCACTGAAGAGCTCTCCTTGAAAGTGATGAGCCACTAAGGGGGCCGTGATCTTCTTTCTTGGCGGCTATCTGCACTCCTAGAAAGGCTATCGTGAGGGTCCTCTTACCTGCACTAACAGTGATGGCTTCCATGAACTGGTCCCTCCAAGAATGGGTCCCCACAACCAGCGCCAGGTTTGTCTTCTTGATCAGCTTATCCACTGTACTCTATTATGGAGAGAAAAACTTAGACTCATGAGGTTAGATTTCTCAAGACTAATGAGGCCTGCCCTGTTACAAAGGAATGAAAGATGCCCTGAATCGCAAGGGTTCTAAAATCTTTTCATGAGGTGGTGTCCTTGGATGAGATCTTCTTGGGCAATCCCCCTAGTTCCTTTTTCTCTAATTGTGGATTCAGACACTGGGTGTTCAGATGAATGTAACTACAGAGGATATAATGGTCTTTTGAGACAGGGTCTGTCTCTCTCTTCTGCGGCAGTTGTCAGGGAATTCTCCACGTAGGCCAGGTTGACCTTGAACTCACAGACACACCTGCTTCAGCCTCACAAGTGCCTTGGATTAAAGGCTTGGCCCGCCACACCTGGCTTGAAATGTAACTGTAGAATAAGACGTCAGTAAACCTTGGTCTGCAGTAGTGAGTTTTGGTATGTTTAAAACATAAAATTTTGGTGACACATCTAAGAGCACCCTGCCCTACTTATTTCATATTTTAGATCATGTTTCTCTATAGTATTCCTAGCATACAAATAACCAGAACACTTGTTACATATTATAAATGGAAAACTGAGCCCTGGGATGGAGAAGTGATTTGTTTGGTTTCTAATTCACATTTTCTGTGGTGAAATTAGAAAAAAAAGCCTCATCTCTTCTGTTTCCCACTTTAGCTATCAATAGACCTCACTGATGGTCTGACCTTGAACTCATAGGACTCTTCAATGATGACCTCTAGTTTGGGGTGTTCACCCAATATTGGCTTTCCCATCTCTGCTATTCTCTTGGCCTCCTCTTCCTCCATAGTCAGCTTCCTGTCTGTCACCTCTGCAACAAAAGAAAAATCAGATGAGCTTTAGCACCTTTTCCATCTCCCAGGACTTTATGGCTCAGGGGCATGGGCAGTGGGTGGAAAGCAAGGCGTTCTCAAGAACAGGGACTGGGCATCTCTAGTTTCTCTTTCTACTAATGGCTGAACACCCTGATCAGGCCACAGACATGCTCCTGGTAGACCTGAGAATGAGCATTTCTCTTTTGATTTTATTTTCGGGTAGGGAATCTGACCCAAAGAATTCCCAGTGAATGGTACCAAATGATGCTCCCAAGCCATTTAGAGAGTGGCTGCAGAGCTGGGAAGAAAAGCCAAATCGCATGATCTTAACTATTTTGCACTGCTGGATCTGATTGTCCATTACTTCATGTAAGAGTTCTGGAAGATACACGGATCCAAAGGCACTGCCTACTGGCCCCCATTGTCATTTGTTTTCAACATTGTTGGCACTGTTGCATCTATGAAAGAGAAAGGGAATGTTTGCAAAACCATCTCCGTTTCATACAGGTGACTGACATCTTCACAATGGGAAACTTGGATAATTCCCAGGACACTTTATGGTGTTCCAGAGATAGATTCCTCCAAGATTCCTATACAAGGCAGGGCCATTTCTTCTGGGCTTAAAAAAACACTCAAAGTAAAAATAAAACAAAGTCCTCCCTTTATTTTCTTTATAAGCATTCTCTGCGGCCCTCAGCATCTTGCATCATTTACCAACGGTCCCTTCTCACGCTGAACAGCTAAACAGGTTTTCCACTTCAGCCACTTCACCATGAAGACATGTTTTTCTGGATTAGAGTGAAATAGAGATTGAATCTTTTCATTCCCCTTTGATTAGAAAATCGCTCTTGGCAGTCTGTTTCTTTCAGAGCTCATTTAAACATCTCCCCATCCAAGTCCGCATTCTCACATGTAATTAGTTCTTTCATTCAGCTCCTTAATTGCTTTCATTCCACAGAGTAAACGTCCCTTGGGAATCCTCTAGTCCTTGGATAATCCCAAGGACAAAATGGGTCAGAGGCCAAGAAAGTCTTTTTCTTTTCCTTTTTCTTTTTTTTCTCCTCCCCCCCCCCCCCTTGGGTTCTTGAGGTTGCAATAAAAGCAATCCACAGGAAAAACTATAAAATATGGCTGGGTTTTACTAGGTAGGAGACTTATTTATATAAAGATTTCCTTGGTTAGCCAGAATAAGGACAGTTGATGGTGTGCAGACTCCAGTGTCTGAACTTTCTACTGGACTCTACAACCAATGAACGAGAAGGCCATCCCGACAATGTCTGGGAGCTGTCCGTGGTGCTGCACCATAGTAGCTCTGGTGGTTTTTGAAGATTAAGCTCTCTCTCTCTCTCTCTCTCTCTCTCTCTCTCTCTCTCTCTCTCACACACACACACACACACACATTGTGCTCATTTTTTCTCACAATGTATTCTATAGGCCCCTTCCTCATTCTCCATCACCCCATCAAGTCTCTCTCAATCATACAAGTCCCCTTTCCATGTTCACACATTCGGGTTTTATTTTGAGACTCAGTGAGTTTAACCTGGGCCATCCACATAAGGATGGGTTTGAAATTCTCTACTAGAGACTTGTGGGTTCACCAGTGGTTACTCAACTGATGGCAGCAACTCTCTAGTTCCAAGAATCTATCATGGTCATGAGGGTTGCAGGTTGGGAGGGTCCTCTTGAGTGCATTTCCCTTCTGTGGTTGGCTGTTGACAGGTCCATTCTTGTACAGGTTCAGGGTAGGCGAGTGCAGTTGTATTGAGTTCAGGGTTAGAATGGCTGTACTGTGTTCAGGAGATGATATTCTGTGGCCCTTCACCCCATTCTCTGGCTGTTACATTCTTCCTGCTTCTCTCCCATGGTGTTCTCTGAGTCTTGGAGGGATGGCATACATGCCTTGTTTGTGGCTGAACACTCAGCTATTCCTTGTTCTTTTATATTTCCAAGCTGGAGGACATCTTATGGTACAGCCTCACCTCACTTACTTCATTTAATATGGGTCTCATATGAGTTCATTCAGAAGGCAAATCCAGGAGTCTGAATGTGCTGGGACTATTTACAAGAACAGCAGCCCTGGAAATGGAACTGCAAGGCAACCTGGGAGAAAAGCCCTTAGGGAAGACAGACTCCTGAAAGAATGAGTAGCCGTCTCCTCTTCCTTCTGGCTTTGGCATCATATACCACTGCTTGTCTCAGCAGTGACAGTGTTATTCTGCTCCTCCCTTGCCAGTTCCCTCATGTCATACTTCACATGTGCCACAGGAACTTTATGCCACCATAATGAGCTCTCCAGTGACACGTAAATGTACCTGTCTAACCCCTTGTCTAGCTGTCAATCTAGCACTATATCCATCTGGCATATTATTGATCCACCTGCTGACCTGTCCACCCCTGTGGTGACAGTCACTTTTTCTGTCTAGCCTTCTGCAAAAATCCCTTTGACAAATAGCCAATGCTCTATTGGCAAGTCACCCACAGTCCCACAGAAGTACTCTGTATATTCCTGTTAACCGACTCACATGCCTTTCTATGAACCTCGACTTAGTGTCTTGACGTCAATCCTCCTCCTTTTCTAATTTTTATAGACTGGTCATAGCTATAGTTCAAGTTAAGTTAATTTCACAAGCCCCAGACTTAAAAGACGAATGCTAATGATTCTGACTGCTCCTCAGAATTTCAAGTGAAGAGAACAATGAGAGGTGATCTCAATGTGCAGGCCGACTAAACAAACCCTCATTTATAGGAAGAGAAAGGGAGAGAGGTGGGGGAGGAGGTAGAATGTAAATATGACAGAAGATTGGACAAATATTGGAAGAACAAAGAGCTCTCCAGGCTGGACAAGGATACGCTGTGAACGCCCTGTGGATATCCCTACGAAGAAGCAGTGGTGTGGCCAGGGCTTTCACTCTAAGGCCCTCACACTTGGTGGAATAGCCCAGGATGAACACATTTACTCTCTTTCACCACCAGGTGCTGTCAATCACATCGGCCTGTCCCCTCAGGAAGATGGAAATTGAAACCTTAGGCTTCTGGTGGGTGGAAAAGCCTAATCAAGGGCTCCTGATTCAGAGGAAGTGTAGGACGCCCCCCTCTGCATTTTATATTTCCATCGGTGTCTGAAATCTTGTTAAAAGTATAATGAAACTTAACCCAAATACAAATATGTGTGTTAGCAGTGAAGGCAAGAACTGGAACAAAGAAACCTGAATGTATCCATGTGGGGTAGTATGAGCAGAGGGAAAGAAAGACCAACACCCCAGGAGGAGAGTGCAGAGCACAGAGTTCGAGCTAGCCCGTATCCTGTCGGCATAAAAATAAGCAAGAAGATGAAGAGACTGGAGCAATGTTTCCACAAAAAGAAAACATATTAACTCTGTGCACTTTCTGCTGTAGGCTCCAAGGAGGCAAATGATCTTACTATGCCTATTGCCTCTTCTTAAGTCCAAGGGGTGGCCTGTAGGTGACTTGGAACACCAGTGCATGCTGTAAGATCTTTTGCCTCTTCAATGGCTCTCTCTCTCTCTCTCTCTCTCTCTCTCTCTCTCTCTCTCTCTCTGTGTGTGTGTGTGTGTGTGTGTGTGTGTGTGTGTGTTCAAAGAACAGATGAAATGTAAGGCATTCTTTTAAAACAGATTGAAACCGCCTTGTGGCGCACACTCCATCTGTATTGAGCACAGTGCTGCCAGACATGGAGGGCTGTTTCCTTTTCTGGTCCTGAAGTTGGATGCTGTTTGTGATGGGCTTCCACTCACGGCGGCATACTCTCGAAGTAGGTCTGTGTCCTACACAGGATCTAAATTCTGAATGAGAATCTTGCTAAAATAAAATCTATAAATATCTTTCTTCTCCCTGTTCCCACACATAGCTTTTCTGTTTGGAGCATATGTAACTCTAAGGATAAATGACAAATGAGTTCAAATCTAGCTATCAAATCAAATCAAAACTCATCTGTGATGAGTTAGAAGGTCTCCAGGGTCAGTAAAAGTCTGTAATTTTTTTAAAAGACAAACCGCTTTTACTGTTCTCAGCAGTTCTTCATTATTTCTCCCTGGGTCGCTGAAGTCAGTCTTTCCTTTTGAGCACTATGTCAATCCCATTGGAGAGTCTGGTCTTAACTCTTCCCATCTCCTCTCCAACAACAGAAGAGGCAGACGAACTGAGATGCAGGGAAATCTATGACCTACCATCTTCTTGGTAAGTTTTATTTTAACAGCTAACTATGCATTTTCACACTCTCACTGGTGAAAATGGTGTTCAAGGAATTATCTACTTCCCCTCAATTACTTTAAGTAAGGAGTCTCTTGGTCATTGGGAGAAGCTGTCAGGTTACCTTGACCCTGTAGTTCCTGTTAAGTAATGTAATGGACATTGATCTTAAACCAAGTAATGGCACTGGCAAGAATAGAAAAGAGGGGGAAAGGCAGACACCTCTTACCTGGAGATAACAGGAGCGCTGTTTGAAAATGGGTATCAGGGAAGGGGGAGAAAGAAAAGGAAAGAACATTAAGATCCCATCTTGAAAGAGGCCCCAGGCTTTGTGGTTCCTGGCAGCATAAGGGAGGCAGTGAGAGAATGAGCAAGAACACATGCAAATGGCAGCATTTGAGCATGCGAGGCAAGAACAGCAGCAAGAGGCATGAGAAGCTGGAAAGACTGCTGAGCAGCTACAAGGAAGTTACCCCACACCTTCCCTAAAAACCTGAGTGCTAAGGATGGGGGTATGATGATGAGTGCTCCATGTGGGTGAAAAAGACACTTAGGTGGCCACTGTGATTCTGGCTAACTATCATGAACACCGTGTGTGCTTTGCAAGCCTGCCAGAGTAGATGGACTGCTGATGGCAAGTAGGGAGTAAGTCTTGAAGGTGAGCCCCAGAGAACAATATGCAAGAACAGGACGGTGTTCCCTTTTTACCATTCCCAGCCCCAGCCTTGTAATCAGAGCATGCTCTGCTTCCCAGTGTATCCCAGCTACACTTGATCTTCCCTGAAAGAATGATGTAAGGAAAGATGCATTCTTTAGACTGTGGATGATAGTCCCTGTCTAGCCCTATCCCTGCCCTTAGTAATGTTCAATAAAGGCGTGTTGTTTACAGCTTTGGGAATTGACAGTCTTTTTGTTCAGAAAGGGTAGGTGAACTCTGGATTTCGGGTACTCCAGAACAGAGGGACTGTCAGACCGAAATTTGTATGAGGATGGAAGATGATAAATGCAAGGTCTCTGCGCAGACTGGGGAGCAGAGTCAAAGACATACACAACACAGGATGTCTGGAGCTTCTTTTTGCTCATGCAAAAACTCTCTTGTCTCTAGGGTAACCTGACAGATTCCCCCAATGAATGAGAGACTCATCACACGGGAGAAGAGCTTAGTCTATGCAAGACTCTCTTGGACTTCAAAATGCACAAGCTAAGAAGAAATTCTTGTGAATTTCCCACCTCATTTTTATCCTGATTGTATGTATAACTTTATACCCCTCATCCTGTCAGAACTGGAAACATCCTGCTACCTACTCCTGCTAGAGACTGACAAGGAAGGAGAGTATGTGGGTATAGGAGGGGATATCTACAAATTGCTTCTTCTAGTAACCGCAAGGAATGCAGCTCATGCCTGAGACCCATAACTTCACGTCCACAGCCTCTGAAGATATGTGTGGACTCAGAATCTACATGGTGTGTAAGTAGCTGAGCCACAGTTGATTTTTCCCAGTTGTTTCCATTTAGACCATGAAGGTGATTAGTTGGCCGGAGGCTATTCTCATGATATTGTCATGGGCATGCTCCTTCCATGGGTCTGCAGGAAGAACACTTCAGGCCCTAAAGTTCAGATGGGCAAGCCAGACGTTCTCTGCTTCTTGTCTTTGTGAATTGGAGGGTTCTTACTGAGGAGGAACAGATGCATCTGTGAGATCCATGGAGGTCAGTGTGGAGTGACTGACTACCACCAGGGTCTTTTCCTTGTGTTCCGTGTATTGGTCCTCAGGGGAGACTTCTTCATCCTTGCTCAGATCCCCCAGAGACAATTAGAAAAGAAGATAGCTCAGGAAACTTCTAGGGGTGGGGCACTGGACAGGGTGTGTCCCTGAATGTAGAAAGAAGCCAAAGAAGCAGCCCCCACTATTGGACAGTGCTCCCCTTTCCCTGACTTTTCCAGACTTCCTCTGGCCAGGCATTGACCCACTAACTAGCCCAGACAATGAAGCACCTCATCTTGCCTCACTTGTGAAAGAAGTCCTCTTTCACACTATGGGGCTTACTCTGTGCCACAGAAATTATGTTTTCTCTAATTCTTTCCTTTTTTCTCTACCACAGATCATGCAGAACTTTTAATATTACCTCCGAAGGCTGTTGTGTTTGCTCAGAATAGAGTTTCCTATTGCAAGTCCAGTCTTTTTTTTTTTAAATTCTATTGTCATTTTTGACCATGCAGAGATGATGCTAGGCTGAATGTCTAAGTCTCTCCTAGACGGTAGTGATAACGAAAAGCAATTTTCACTGTACCGTCTCTCACTCTGAAAACAGTAGTGCACCCTGCAAATCAGAATGGATTTTCATTTGACTCTGAATCTAGACAATTGGGTTTTATAACCTTTCACCTCATGGTCTGATGCCAATATCGGGGAAGAACTGAAGAGACTGAAAATTAATATCCCAGAGTCTAAGGCCTAGACCATAGGGCATGAGGCTGGGAAACCCATGCATTTCTTACCAACAACTTCCACCTTGGCACCTTGGTCTTTGGGAAAATCTGGGGGGCATATCACACAAATAATTTTCTGAAATCCTTGTCTCCTTACCTCCTTCCCCAGGGCTAGCTTCACAAGGACTCTTCTGGGCTCTTCTTGGTTAAATATTTCAGAGGCAAAAGGCAACCTCAAATGGGGAGCAGCCACAGGTGTTTGTCTTCAGCCAGGTCTATCAAAGAGCTCAAGGCTTACCTTAGAACCTTTTCTGTCCTACTGTTTGGTAGGGGACCCAAGGGGAGGCAGAAAATAGCTGTTTTAAATGTTAAAATAAAGGCATAGATGGGCTTCTAATCTCTTCCTCCTGCCTGGAGCCCTTACATGGGCCTTGGGTAGCTTTTGTTTCCAGAAAGTCATAAAGATGTGTAGTTGGTGCACAACGGGGATGCGATAGAAACGAGGTAGGGCAGGTGCAGAGACAATTTCTGAGAATATTCCAGAAAGTGAGAGCTGGACGATAGGCTGGGATAGTGTAAGAGGCAATGGAATGAGATTCTCTTTCTTCTGGTACTCTCTGGTTGTCAGATTGGAAGGAATACTTTACTCAGCGGGCAATGAACTATTTAGCTCGCCTTGCCCCTTGAGGGCTAGATGTGTCCAATCCAGAGATGGCACAGAGCTGAGTTCTTCAGACAGTTCCAGCGGATGGTGATAATTGACCACCAAGCTTGAGGAGAAGACCTGAAGGGGTGCTTTGAAAGTGTTGCTGTTGACCTTACTCTCTTAGACCTGCCAGTGTAGCTCCCTGTTGCTGAATGCGAAGCCGCTGAAGAATGGTCAGCTCTCCTAGATGAACAGATGTTTTTGCATTCCCATACCTATTCCATCACTGTTTTCAAAGTGGTAGCTTCTGATTATTTCCATTGAGTGAGAAAGGCATCTATTTTTCTGGTTGCAACAATGCCAGTGTCACTCTCTTAAGGATGAGCCTTTGGCTGGGATTTTGAGACGTACGTGCCAAGAAAACTATAGCATCTACTTCTCTAGTCAGAGGTGAGAGGTGCCATGAGGTCTGAACATTATTTTCACTTGCAGATGCTAAGTGAAGGCAGGTATCCATCAGCTGTCCACTGGCTGTCTTTAGCGCCTCAGTGATCCAAACCACTTTTCCATTTAGTGTTCCTTTCTTTGATAATCATAAATAAGCATTCTGGGCTTACTCAAGGGCCCACACGCTCATGGAACAGTTGAACCTAAAATGACTTAGTTTCTCTTACAGATTTTCAATTGTCCATTTTCATTATCCCAAACTGGCCCACATAAGGTACCTTAATTTAGTTTATGAAGAAAGGTAGGATGGAATGGATGAGATGTCAAAGGGCGAAAGGAGAGCTTGGGATTCCATGTTGCAGGGCTACTTCAGAAAGCCAGCTCTCCCCTAGAGAGTTCTCAGGGACCATGGCCAACTGGTATACCTCTCCAAGCCATGGTCTACCCAACTGGGAATAGGCAGATAACACACTTACCTCCAGGAAGAGCAGAGAGACCTGTGGGCCACTCTGCAAGTGAAGAGCTTGCCAAGCATTCAATAAAGGTTGGGGAATGCAGCAGAAAATGGTCAAAGCATTATGGCAACATGGGTCCCACCCTTCCTCCAACCCCCGCCCCCCCATTATTGTCAATGCCCGCTAGATTGAGAGGTGGCAAGGAAGGGGCACAAGCATGCAACACATCACATTCCTTTCTTTTTCTCCTCCTCCCCACCCACCAAGGAGTTTTCACATTGACAAGCTATAGTATGGGGGCAGAGAATAGGGGAAAGTGCAGGGGACAGTAACAATCGAATAACTGGGTGATTATAGCACAACACAGGAATAACTCATTAGGGCAATGAGGAGTTGAGGCTGCAGCACTGCCCAGAAGGTGGGAAAGGAGGAATATGGAAATAAGCTGTGACTAAAAAGGCAGAGATGACACCGAAACAGGGTGGCGGCGAGAATACAGGAGGGAAAAGCATGAAATTTTCTGTCAATAGGAGAAGGAGGAGAAGGGAACAAAAGGTGGGGGCAAAAATAAGAGTCACTTTTTCTTCTTCTTTTTTTTTTTAAATTGCCTCTTTTGTTTAAATTTCTTTCCTTTTTCTTTGCCTTTTCTTGGTTGTTGCTTTGATTTTTAAAGAATCTCACACCTGATATTCCACGTTCCATCCATTTCGGTTCACCAAGGGCAATGAAGAAATTCTCTTGCCTTTCGTATTCCTCCTCATCTACTATTTTAACCCTTATGGTTTTCCTGTAGGGACAACAAGAGAGAGAGTGTCGACTAGGTGGGCAGCTTGGTTGTTCATCTGGAGCACAGCCTGTAATAACCATTCCCATCACTCTTGGCACATGCAGCCCCATCCTGCCATGGTGGCCTTAGACAGGACTCTGGTGGAGTGTGCTGTCTTATTAAAAAAATAATGCTCTTAGCTTTTCTTGTCTCCTCGGTCACAGTTGTTCTTATAGGTGAGAGGAAAAGGGACAGGAGGACAAGGAAAAGTGGGCAAAGGGAGCCAAGATGAAGGAAGGGAGTTGGGAGGAAAAAGATTGGGATCATGGTGGGGAGGAGTCATTTTAGATCCTGCCAGTGGTTAGTAAGAAGTAAGTTGGGCAGCACATTCCATTGGTGTCACATGGTAACAGTGGCATTTCTTTAGGCAACAAGTAGATAACATGCCTACTGGGAATGACCCAGAACCCTTCACAGCGAACAAGGTTTCTGCAGAACCTAGGACTCCAGTCCCTTCTTTTGCCTCATTAAGAAAAATTTAAAAGTATTTATGGAGAGGAAGACTAAAGAAAGGGGGAGAGAGAAGAGATAGGGAGAAAGGGAGGAAGGGCTCTCCTAACTTTCTCATTTTTTTTATCCTTTAGGGAGGCTCAGGGAACCCAAATAAGGGTTAGCTCCAATATGATTCAGGAATTCCACACCATTGACAGAGGGATGCTGTGCCCCAAGGCAGACCTTCTAAACACTGATTAACTTGGGTTGAGAACACAAGGTTGTGGAGATTACTGTCTATTCCTGGGTACCAACACAGTGGAGTGTCAGTTACAAAGAAAAGCAAGTTTTGTTTTTGGAAACATACTCCACTCCAAGTATTTACCTGAGCCTCATTCAGTCATCTGGTCTAGCCGAAGAGGTTCTAGTGGGGGTCTGGATATTTTCATGTTTGATTTCTCTTGGAACCTCAAGGAACCACAGTGGTAGTTAGTAGGTCCAGTGAGAGATGGAGCTGGGATTGCTATTCTCTGAGGTTTATTTGTTTCAGGGAAGACAGTGGAACCCAATTCTCTCAAAGGGAAAAGAGGGTAAACGACAACTTAAATGTCCTCAGATCCTTGATGTTCCTTTGACATTCTGAAGATGTGCTTCACCTTGCTACCAATAAAACACAAGCAGTGATAGCTTGTATGTGTGTGTCTGTGTGTATTTTACTTAAGATTCTTTTTCATACCTTGTTGGGTGGACACAATCATTGAGCATTTGTAGGTCAGAGACTCCTCTGTCTATAAGACGGGAACCTGTTTTGTTACCACAGGGACTCTTGCATGAGATTGAAATGAGTCTGACTTAGAGCAACATGATGATGGTTTGGTCCAGGGATACTGACCCCTAACCCAGCAGTTCCAGAGCACAACCTATTCTAGGAAGGATTGCCTGACTTCCTCTTGGAGGCCAGAGCTATATAAGGTCATTCAGATGGAAAGCACAGCTCTGTCCATTCTGTAACATCATATGGGCTTGCAGGGAAAGATTCACCTTAGGTCAGAATTCTCTCATTACTATTCCCCCTGCCTCCACATCTCGCTCCCCTTAATAGGAAGAGTAGCAAACAGCAGGAAGGTCTTTGATGGAGACCTGCACTTTAAGCTCAGTCAAGGTCAGGGAGAGAAATACACTTTGATGGCAGAGACATGGCAGATAAAGATGGCTCTAAGGGTTCTGTGTGGGAGTGGGACAGAGTATGGTCCAAATATATTGGTTCTCAATCTCCTGGGACATAAACTCAGCCTTGAGAATAATTTTGCCATGGAAATCTGTGCTAGGTATCTGTTTCTCACGATGCATACTACCTGTAAACCTAGCCATCTTTCTTGTCCCCATACTACATTACAGAGAACCTCATTTACCATATTCTTAGAGTGTGGGTTCTCTCTCTCTCTCTCTCTGTCTCTCTCTGTCTCTCTCTGTCTCTCTCTCTCTCTCTCATTTACCTCACCCATATTCATTTTGCCACCCCAGAAAAATTGCCATTGGTTCTTGAAGACCCCTCTATGGATACCATGTGACAGGTTGGCAGGGTTAGGACAGAGAGAGGAGAAGAGAAAAGAGCAAGAGAGGAAGGAAACAGAAAGGTAGGAGGCAAGAGGAAGAGAAGGCAAAGGATTGGAGAGAGGAAGAAAGGAAGGAGAAAAGACTGTTACTGTTAGTGTGGAGGACAGGGTACTACACCTTTCTGAACACTCATATCGGCCATGCGGGGGCCCATCATCTCAATGAAGTAATTCTTGTTTTTCTCATACGCCTCATCATCAATTACCTTGATGTGAATTGTTTTGCTGTGGATGGAAAAATAAAGTATCATAAGCAAGGAGCAGAATCGGGGCAAGGCAGCTGGAGAAGAGAGGGAGAGAGAAAGAGACCCAAAAAGGTCCCAGTTGGCCCCAATTCCGCAAGGGCATGGAGGAAGGTGCTGTCCTGGCCCCCCTCCTGCCTCAGGGAGTCTCCTTGGGTTTCATGTGGCTGCATGTTACAACCATATTTGAAGACTCCATCAAAGCTCGGGCTTTACAACCAAAGGTTCCAAGTTCCAATCCCAGAAATGCTGTGTGATCTTGGGCAAATAGTGAAACCAATATAAAACAAGACATATATCTTTACCTACTATCAGGGATTATGCAGCACCCCTTCTATCCAGTAAGGGTATGTTTCAAGACCAGTGAACATGTGAAACCATGCCTAGTCTTGGACCTCATACATGCTACGTGTGCATAACTATGATGACATTTACTTTATAGATTCGGCACAATATGAGATTAACAACCAATGATAAAATAGAAGGATTACAACATTGCCAGTTGAGCATGGTCATACACATTTGTAACCCAAGTACTCAGAGGTTGAGGAAGGAGGGTCACAATGAGCTTGGGGCCAGCATGGATCACACAGTGTGTTTGAGGACAACTGGACTACAAAAGCAATTCCCATATCTCAGAAACAAAACCAAAACAGAAATACCCACAACACACTATAATAAGAGTGATTTAAAATTTATAAATGGTTTATTTCTGGAGTTTCCCTTTAGTATTTTCAGACAATGGTTTGTCATAGGCGAAAGAGAGTGTCTGGTTCCCACAGTTAAATTTTAAAATCTCTAACGCCTATGCATTGCATCTAGCAGTGAGTTCACTGTGACATTTTCAGAGATACATATATCATGCTTGCCAGCATCCAGTCCTTACAGCTGCGTCTCATCTTCTCCTCTCTCCCTATTCCCCACAGTCCCTCTGGAGATTGATGAAAGGCTACTGCATACATAAGAACGTTGCCCTCATAGGCCTTCTCAGAAGGTTTGTTCTTCATCGCTTTGCTTTTGGGACAAGGAAGATTTTTTTTTTTTGCCTTCTAGAACCAGCAGATGATGACTGAAAGTGTGTATTTTATAGAAAGAACAGAAAGAGAGGGACAAACAGGCCTGTGGGAATTCTGCCCAGAATAGTAGATGCTCTCTCCTTTTTGTGTGGTTGTGGAGAGCACCAGGGGCCAAGAGAATGGTTAGCTTTGTGTCATACATTGTCTAATTCACAGTGATTGGGAGATGCTATCTACAGATGAGATGCTGCAGTGTAGGGATGGGAGGGCAGGTTACTTAACTCTGGAGCTGTCTGAGCTGGAATCGGTGTCTAAGTTTTATGGTGATCCATTGGCCAATGCCAACCCCAATAACCTGCATAGCTCTGTGTATGAAAATGTATTATTTTGTAGAGCGAATGTGTAGGTAGCTATTTTGTGCCACCTGCTCACCCACCCCTCTGCTTCTCCTTTCTGCAGAGGTAAGCCTATGCCTCCAAGCTATTGCTTATGGTGGGGGCATTTCAGGACCAGACCCAGTTCGCACATATCACCTCCACTGGAGGGCATGGGGCACGGCTGCTATTGTGGCATAGAACTGCATAGGCACTCGGAGCTGTGCAGGACCCTGGTCTACTTCCATCAGCAGCCCCCCTCCAGACATGCCTCTAAGATTGACCTTTGCAGACAGACAGAGGCCTTCTGTCCCAATCTTTCTTTTTAAATCAAGCATAGCTATCTTTATAGTCTAACTTTGCATGGACTCTTTATTCTCTGAAGCCTCCCCAAGTTAACCACAAGAGTTTTTTGGTGTCTACGTTTCCTCTACTAACCTCATTTACTGGGTCCATCCCTCTCAAAGTGAGCATAATCATTGCCGATCTTGCCTGGACCATGCCACCAATGGTTATGAAATGACACTCTGAACCTCGATGGCCTGTATATCCATTACAGTCCACGAAACCCAGGGTAGCTATCATGGGAAGCAGTGCCCTTGCAGTCTGTGAAAACCACAGCACAGTGACTTTTCTTCTTCCAGGGACCGATAGACTGGGTTGAAATCTTTTTTCCACCTTCCCTATCTGGGTAGCCTTGGGCGACTTAATAAAGACCTCAAGATGCAACCTGTTTCTAATGTGAAGTCTCCAGTGCAAAATGACACCACAGCGTTTGTTCTGCAGTGCCCCTTGAACAACAGGAGGTACACGGAGGGAAGCACATTCTTTGCTGAGGGTTTAACAGCTAGAAACCATTATCATTAAGCATAACAATAATCCCAGCTTGAGAGTCATATATAAGGGGATCTCTCCATCTGCAGTCATTAAGTCAGAAAATAAGGGGGGGATCAATAAATAGTGTTTTCTGCAAATAGAAGTCAGGCCAAGAAAGGGCTGGCTAAACCAGGATAATAGATGCCTAAATGGATTCTTACAGGGGCTTGGAGTGCTAGGGGGCTACAGGAAGAGACTCACTCCCATTCTTTCAAAATCTGGCATCTGCCATTATCAGTGATAAGCTCGGGGCTTTATAGAACAGGCTACACAACACGACTTGTCTTCGTTTTGGTTTCTAGAGAACAAATACACAGGCAAAGAGATTCCACAGAGACTGTAGTAGAAGATAAGAGAAAGGAAGACAGGTGTTGAGTAGCAGAAGGAGGAAACGAAGCTAGCTGGCTGGAGAGACCAGCTGGAAGGTGGGACGAACGGTGAAGGCAGGGTGTGGGGTTCCCCCACTGAGCTCATCTGTGGGAAAGACATCACATCTGTTTCCACGGAAGGTGTCACCCTGCCTGTGAGGCTGGAGAAAGCCCTCACAGTTTCCCCAAACTGACAACATTTTCATTTCTGTCCCCCACAGAAGTGAGATCACAGAACATTAACTAGGGGTCACCAGCTGGGCCTTGAGTCCTTTCCAAACTGGTTCCTTCAACTTCAGGCAGTGGCAAAATCGTCTACCACTTGGCTCAGGCCCTAAACCTGGAGCCACCCCTCCCCCTGGTCTTGTTTTCTCTTTCCTCTTCCCTTCTCTCCACCTGCTATCTGCTCTAAACCCCCTGACCACCTCCCTTCCTTCTGCTACCAAGATCAAGACACCACAGCCTCTCCCTTGGACTCCTACAGCCTCTGAAGAGACTCTTCTTGTCCTTGGTTCTGTTTCTTCTCTCTTCAATCCCTTTCCCATATAACGACCAGAGTGGCAGATTTAAAAGGCAATGTAGCCAGATTTGGTGGCACGCACTTGAAATCCAAGCACTCCAGAGACAGAAGGAGGATTGCAAAACTTGAGACCAGGCTGGCCTACCTAATTACAGGCTAACCTTGGCTGCCCAGTGAGCCCCTGACTCAAACACACAGTCCTGATCCTGCCATACCTCCTGTAGCTGGAATAAACAGAACCCCATGTCCCAGAGGAGCTTCTCCATCCAGCTGCCCTAAACTTCAGGTCTCTCTCATCTCAAGGTCCCCTTGCTCTCCTCCCAGGCACCCTCGTCTCTCTGCTTCTCAGATCTGGTCGCTTCCCACTCAGGGTAAGCTTCCTCGTGTTCCTTCTCTGGGATGCTCTTCACCTGTGCCTGAACTTATCCTCGTCTGTTGGGTTTTCTTGTCCTCCTTACCTCCCTGAAGGAGCCTTCCATAGTCACCTTAGCCCCTAGAATCATCCTCCTACCCAGACTCCATTGGATTTCACCATACAGTAGTGATGTTCATGGCTTGAAGTTAGCCTGGTGGTTACTGTTTCCTGTCGGTCTGTTCCTACTTGAGTGTAGGCTTCAGTCCCTGCCTGGAACACACCCAGCACACAAGAAACCCTCAGAAAGACCTCGTAGAGTAATTACTGTTGAGTCAGTTGCTGAGACACCTGGAGTCTTATGTCTTTCTTCTAGAAAAAAATATGAGAAAGGACAAATAACACTTTGAAGGTTACTGTGATGGCATGCCCAAGGATTCTAAGGGACACAATGTCTGAGAGGCCTTCAGCTTACTTAACTTTCTCCATTTGTCCACTTTGGGAAAGACAGTGTCCATAACCAATATGGGAGCCATTGATTAGGGGGAGGAGTTCATAATGCTTCATTCTGTGTTGCCAGGTTTGTTTTTTTTTTTTTTTTTGCAGCCCATGGCTGCTTCTGAGTGGACACGGACATAGGCTATCCTGATGAGCTGTCTGGAGAGCCAGCAATGCCATCTGAGGCTACAGGGCCAGCACCTACTAGCCTTCTGCTGGGAGGTGCCAGAATATATGGCGTTCCTGCCTCAGGACCTGGCTGTGCCTCTTGGAGATGACTCTCCTGGGAGATCTCCCAATAACCCCAAAGGGATGAGGAAAACTTTTTCCAGGCCTGGTTGGCCTCTTAGAACATTGCTTTTTGTGGAGGGCACCCGAACCAAACGATCCTCTGAGCTTCATTACTTTTGGATGTTGAATTCCTTTAGCTAGAAGAGGCAGAGGCAGCATTTGTTGATTGAATAAGTGAATGATACATCAGAGAGCCACCCTGAGAGGGAAGGAGCCCTCCTGGAAAGTGATCTCCGCAAGGGCCCTGGCCAGTTCCTGTCACCGCAGAACACAATCCCCAATCTTTATAGCAATAAGTATAACCATGTCTCAGCTCTGTATTTACAAGCCTGCTGGAGCCCCACATTTGCCCCAAATCCGCCCAAGGGAGTGGGGTGATGGGGCGACAGGAAGATTCACTGCTCCAGTTCCCTCCTTCTTCCATGTCAAGATGAAAAGTGAAAAACCAGCAGCGGTCTAGGAATAGACGGTTGCTGTGTCCTGAAACTGATAAATCCCCTTCTGGGAAAGGCAAGGGGAATAATCTATAAAATAATTTATTTAACAGTATGTCTGCTCCCTGCACCATAGACAGAAATGGCTGGTTATCTGATTCATAGCTTTAGAGACGTTGGGCCTCTCTTTCCGCCTTTCTTTCTCTGGCAGGGCTCTCATTTTAAAGAATGATTTTGACCCAAGCAGGAAAGAATTTCTTTTTATTGTGTAGACATAAAGCTTCAAACCCAGGGGAAAACCTTCTCACAATTAGGAAGAGAGAGCCGCTGGCTCCATAGGACCCATGTCAAGCCCTGTCAAAATGGTTCCCCTTCCACGTTACCTCCTTGTCTACTCGAGCTCTACAAGCCTCTCATTGCAGGTGAGAAGTTTCTAGGGATGCCGTTGAACAGCAAACCTAGGAGAGATGACTGCACCTGGGCTAGAGAGAGAAACTCCTTCAGTTAGAGACTCAACGACATAGGGAGATTCACTGAGGCCATAGGCATTTTCCTGACTGTACCAGACACGGACCAAACTAAAGCAGGGACTGCAAAACCAGCAATCTTCCTGGTTCCACAGAGCCTGCTGCTCTTGGGGCCGTCACGATAGACAAACTTCTGGAAGAATAGAATCTCAAAACATGCTTTTCCTGAATGCAGGGAGGCAGAGGTCGTAATACTTTCACACAAACTAAGGAGGCTTGGGTGCACAATGTAAGGAGACACCAGAGATTTCAGCACTCAAGCTAAGCGGCATCTTAATACTGCATTAAAAAAAAACAGAATTAATGGGGGGAAAATCCATCGTGAACGAAATGTCAAATTTCAGATGAGGACCGGCTCCCAAGCTTTATCCTTACTCTCCTCTTCGCCTGTTGCAGCATTCTTGTGCTACCTGGTGCCTGGCGGCATGACAGCAAGAATGATGGATTAGGAAAGCAGCCGACTTTGTTCTTTCCCTTGTGTGCGTCCTCCTAGGACACCTGCTCTTATCCAGGGAAAGCAAGAGACTCGTCTCTGGGATGTTTATGGGCAACTGCGGGAGCAAAACCCCACAAACCTTGCCTTTTGTAATTGCAGAGCCCTTTCAAACAAAAGTGTGAATGTGTGCAGGTATGCATATGTGTGTGTATGTGTGTGTTCATGTGTGTGTGCATATGCATGCTCTTATGAATGTGTGCATGTGTGTATGTGTGTGTTCATGCATGTCTGTGTGTATGTGTGCATAAGCATGTGCATGTATATATGCATGTGTATGTGTGTGTGTATGTTTGCCTGTGTGGGTGTTTATGTGTGAACCATGTCTCTCTGTATGTGTGTGTGCATGTGCACGTGTGCGCATCTGTCATACAGGGCTCCTCACTCATCCTCAGGGACTGCTTTCCCGGTCTTACTGCTTGCATGTCCACAACGGCTACTACTCTCCACTGGATCTTACTCTTTTTCACCTTTCCTCTGCAAGAAGCCAGCTGCCATGCATCAGCCTAAAGTGTTCTGTAGGCCCAGGCTCCAGCGTGCTCCCTGTTCTTACGCAGTAGAAGAGCAAGCCAGAGGGTGGGATAGATACAGAAGATGGCGAGGATATGGTCCTTGAATTGTGCCTAGACAGATGGCAGCTAGTTCTCTATGGCTCTAGCTCCTGCCATCCTGTGCAGTCAGGCTGTGGGAACTGCACACTTCCCATTCCTCAGCATGGCCCCATCTGCTGGGACCTCCTGTTGGTGACACCATCCCCTCAAGTCACTGTCACCTCAGACCTGGACTCTCACAGTAGCTGTTGTGCGAGCGGCGGGCCCGCTTCCCGCCACCCGGCTAGCTCTACCCGAAATAATTACACGGAAACTGTATTCTTTTAAACACTGCCTGGCCCATTAGTTCCAGCCTCTTATTGGCTAGCTCTTACATATTGATCTAACCCATTTCTAATACTCTGTGTAGCCCACGAGGTGGCTTACCAGGGAAGATCTTAACCTGTGGCTGCGTCGGGTGGGAGAATCATGGCGACTGCCTGACTCGGCTTCTTTCTCCCAGAATTCTGTTCTGTCTACTCCGCCTACCTAATTTTTGTCCTATTAGGGCCAAGCAGTTTTCTTTATTAGTTAACCAATGAGAGCAACAGAGAAGATACAAGGCCCACCTCCATCACGTAGCCCCACCTAACTCACTTTTTGCTCCCGTTCCTCATGTCCTGACTCAGTCTCCTCTCTTACCAGCCAGAGTCTTTCTGTAACTTTTAAGAGAAAATCTTTAGTATTTGTGAGTTGTTGAACTGCTGACCAAGGATTTAAAGATAGGCCCAAAAATAAGTCCTATGCTGCCACCCAGAACTCATTGTTCGGAAAGAGTTTGATACATACGAGAAGGACTGTGGTACCAGAGCGCTCAAAGTGATGGCGGTGTTCATAAAAAAGAATAATGAGAGAAGAATAGATGATTCAAAATTTAAAAGAGGAGAGTCCCAATGTGCCACTTTTTACTCAGGTTCTGTGAACCAGACCCCGCCACACTTGGAATACAACTGAAACTGAACGGGGTGGAGAGATGGCAGCTGTTAGGGGTGTCTCTGCTCTTGACGACGTCATGTTCTGGTCTCAGCATCCATGTCGGGTGGCACACAACCGTCTGTAACTCCAGTTTAAGAGATTTTATGCCTGCTTTGGCCTCTGAGGGCATCTGTAGACTGACATATTCTCTCTCTCTCTCTCTCTCTCTCTCTCTCTCTCTCTCTCTCTCACACACACACACACACACACACACACACACACACACACACCTATACACCACAAATAAAAACTAATCCAAGGGAAAATAAAAATAAACCTTAAAAGTAAAGCATACAATTGAAACTGGACAATCTTGCTGAGAAACTGAGACACAGAACTCCGGAAGGTTTGAGGAAGCACAGCATGCTGGGCTTCAGTCTCAGAGTTCAAGTTGCAGCAGGGTTGTACAGGCCCTGAGGATATGCATTTGTGGACACATGCCCGGGAAGTGCTTGAATGCTGAATGAGCCCGCACAGCTCACCTGGCTTGTTTTGCAGAGCACAGCCTGCTGGTCTCCCTCTGCTCCCTTTGCCTCACCTACCCATCTTCTCTTACAACACCTTTCCATGCCAGCCGGTCTCACCTGCATTCTATCCGCCTGCTTACCTGGTTCCCTCACTAGAATTCAAACGCCATTAAAAGCAGAAACACTGCCTGTCCCATTTGCCAGAACCTAGCACACACTCTGGTCCATGGGCAGTTTATATGTGTGGGATGGATGGTTTGGGAATAGCCATAGTGGTCGAGTCAGAAGCTAAGCCCAGGGCGTTACAGCACAGAGCCCAGGCTTAGTGCTTAGCTTAAGATTGCTGGGTGGGGTGCAGAAGAGCCCTTGGCTGTCTCTCTCATTTCAGTTTTGCACACCCTACTCCATTGAGAAGCATGGTCATGAAGCCACTGCTATGAAGAGATGGTTTTATTGCTTCCCTCAGCTCTTTCCTAACCGTCTAGACCCCATAAAACATGCACAGAACGAGTCATCTTGTCTACAGTCCTCACTCGGCTGGCCACTTCAGTTACTCAGTATTGACGACAGTTCTACATCTCAGCTTGTCCCCACTGCTCGTTCTTGTGACTCATGTCATGGAGATAAAGATTCTCCCCTCACTCAGTGGCAAAGAGCTCCAGCCTTAGGATCAGAGCTAGCTGTTTATAGGACTTAAACGTTTTAGCCTTTTGACTAATTTGTGAAACACTCTGAGCCTCAGTTTCCTCATCTGAAGAAGGACATAGTTGTAAGACTTACTTCACAGGGTCATTGAGAGGACCAAAGGAGGCAACCCGAGGAAAGTTTCTAGCAAGGGACTGGCAAAGAATAAGTAGTCAGAAATGTTAATTTGATGATCTTCTGTTTAAGTTATAACTGATGCAGTTCTTTCTCCGGTTCCCAGGATGCACTCCCATGAGGGTTATCTACCTATCAGTTCAATAGTGCTGGTTTGGGGCCAGGTAGGGCACTTTCTCAACTACATGGGTGGGTGGACAAAGAATCACAGATAAAGGGATGTGTCTCGTTGTCAAACTCCTGTATCTTAGTCTTCCCTGATTCAGTCTGATTCAGTGACCTTTCCCTTCACCTGTTGCCCCCATGTTACTGGGTAACCTTCCCTATTATACAACTCGGCCCTCTTTCTTTTCTGACTACAGAAGCGGCTCATCTGCATATCCACATCCCATTACAGATTGACAGGCTCCTGTTTTACCTCCCTGATAGGAGGAAGCCAAAGAGATCAATTTATATTCCTGGGGCTCTTGGCTTGGATAGGGAGAAGTTCTCCAAGAGTGATCAGGCCTTGTGGACACCCACTCACAACCAGAATCTGAATTGTTGATACTATTTCCAAGTTCTCAAGTCCCTTTGCCACCCTGTCCCAACTTCAGTGAATTCTCCCGAGCTCTTCCCTGAGTGGGTTGAGGTGTTGCGCTGTAAGAGTCTGTTTGTCCCCTCTTAGAGCCCAGTGGTCCCTTCTTCTCATTCCAACAGCTCAAATTTGTCCACTGTGTTCAGAAGGCTTGCAATCAACACTCCCTTTACACAGGGCATTTGCATGTTCATTTCCTAGTGGAAGAAATAAAATGAGTTTGGGAAAGCCTGGATTTACAGAGAAGCCGGATCCAACTGACAGGCGGCAGTTCAGGAAAAAAGACGCGTTTGTGTATATGACGCTTCTGGGGGCTGCTGCCTTCCTGGATGCAATTATGGTCATGGGACAGTCAGACAGACTCAGTCACCTGAAACAGAAGGAGGTGACATTCTGGGGTGATAAAAGAAAACACAACGATGGTGACAATAATATAATGCATTTTAAACTCTGCATCTGCCCGGAGGGCTCTTAATCACGATTTCAAAGCCCTCTCCCTCCATCCTGCCCATTCATCTTTCCCCCAGCCCTGGGAAATAGCTGGCAGGTAGGTAGCAGAGCGCTATAAATAGAGCACCGTATCATTATCTTTGATGCGAGCACTGTGTATTTAGACAGCATTTTCTCTGAAGCACTCAAGAGCTCCACACACATGATATTATCTAATTCAAACCCATTCATGGGGTATCCCCCACATTTGCTGCCTTCCAGGCAGTTTGGAAAGCTCCAGATCCACAGAGATTCACATTTCCTATGCCAGCTCTCTCCCCTCCCATTCCTATCGAAGGGTGCAGGCACGGGGAAATTCTCAGGGCCACTCTTGCTCACCTGAAGCAGTCATCATTACAGCTTGCTCACCTCTTCTTTTTTTTTGGGGGGGGGGACACAAGCACCCTCACACACCGACTCGGTTTTACAGTAATGATACCAAGGGATGAGGGGTGCATTTTTTTTTCCTGCCAGAGATCATGTGAGCCTATTTTCTGGTTTTGTAAAGTCTCATTTATGTGGCTTTAAGATCTTGTGAAGCTACAGGGTCGGTAATGGACTGGAGCATGCTCTGTCCGTATGAACGCATGGCCGAGACTAAGCTCCTAAAAGTCTCTGCTTACCTTGAAAGTGCACATCACCTGGTAGGTGTCTTTCACTTGTAGGAGCTTCTGTATTTCCCTCTCACTGATGCCATCGGTAAATGACATTCCTCTCATATGTACTTATACTATACATTACAACTATACAGAATTGATCCGTTATGCAATTGTCACCTTTCCTGTCGTCTTTGCTGTCCTAAAGTCTATGAGGACAAGCGCTGTGCTTGCTTTAATTAATTATCTCTACCTCCTGAGGTGAGAGCATATATGTCAGATGCTTAACAAAAGCATTTGCCGGGTGAACAAAGGGAGACATGAGTGATAGGAGGAACCATGGTGAGCCATCTCTCGGGCAGGGCTTTCAGGGTGCTGTTTGCATAGGTCAGAGTGCAAATCCTGTCGTCAGATTCCAGAGAAACTACTGCCTTACCTTTGCCTCACTCTTGGTTCCTGAGGTCCCTGGTAGCAGTTTAATAAAAATCATAGTTCGTTTGGCATCATCCGATAATGTAGTTGCACCCGAGACTCAAGTTCTTACGGGATCTATTTCGAAAGCCTAGCACCTCCCGCAAAATCCCCCACCTGCAGCACCTGTCTAGCAGTGTACGGGGAGGGAGAAAAGTCTGGAGAATGGAAACAGTTCTCATTCTCTATTGCTGACAGCTGTGTGACCCTGGCCACATGCCTATCCACTTTGAGCATCCGTCTCCTCAGCAGTTATGGGAAGATAACTTCCACACTGGGTGGCTGTGGGAGTTAAAAGAGAAAACACAGGCAGCGGGCTCAGCAAACGGTTGCCCCTTCCCTTCTTTTGCCCCTTGACCTCCGCTCCCCTCCACTCTCCTCTCTTCTGGGGCAGTTGCCATTTGGATGCCTTTACCTCACAGGCTTTAGGCACCATGCTGGAAGTGCTGAAACCTGGACTATATTTAGATGCCTTAGCTCTTTTACTTTTTTACACCACTGGGTTGCTATGGTGACGGTGGAGTGGGGAGGGGGAAAGGACAGCTTGAAAGAAAGCATGGAGCTCAGCCACGAAGATCAGCAGCCTTGCCCGTGGACTGTTTTTGTGAGCTGGCACTCTCCAAGGAGACTTGTCTGTGCATTTCATCCAGAGATGCTACGAGGAGACAGGTACCGCCTGGTAAAGGCCAGAACGGAAGGGAAGCGAAAGGAGGGGAAGGGGAAGGAAGGGAAAGAGGACCGTGCTAAAAACTGCTTTCTTTCCCTGGCCTGAACACAGCTGTAAGCCCTGCAGCCTTCCTCAAATGGCTCCACTATCAATCAAGTCAGGCGACAGCGAGTGAGGTTGGGCG
Source organism: Microtus oregoni (assembly GCF_018167655.1). Classification (NCBI taxonomy): domain Eukaryota; kingdom Metazoa; phylum Chordata; class Mammalia; order Rodentia; family Cricetidae; genus Microtus; species Microtus oregoni. The sequence goes on along the minus strand of NW_024543068.1, from coordinate 16,174,353 downwards.
GATGAATAACATCGGTTATATTGGAGTTCAGAAGTTATTCAGTCCAGACGCCTTCTCAAGAACAAAGCTCTGTCCCTACGTCATGGCCCAGGGTTGTCATGGGTTCAGTCCATAGGAGAAGTCAAAGTCATACAAGGGTAGAAATGAAAATGTGCTCAGAACTCTGATGTATTTGGTGGATTTGCAGGTGGGCAGGCAGGCTCCGGGCTGACCACAAAACCGGGCACTGCAGAAAGATCCAGTGTTCCTAAAGCATCATTTCACTGGGTCCTTGGAGTGGCTTAGGTAAGTAACATCTCTATCTCTTCATGAGGAAATGACACAGGGGAGTTGGGGATTTGCCCAGTGTCTCACAGCTGACAAATGGCAGAGTTGAATTCAGACCACCCGGAATCCAAATCCGTTGTCTATCCTGATATACCAATGGTTATAAGAAATAATTTATTATTAAAGCTGAATATAATGCAAGTGAAGAAAGGGTACAGTGAAATGTAACCCCAAAACAGCTAAAGTTAGAGCTGCCATTGCCAACATGAAGAGTTCATCTTGAACAGTTCGACTTCTAGGATTCTGGGTGGGACCTTGCAAAATGTGGTCTCTGCTGCATCTATCTTAAAAACCCTGGGGTACAGTAAATGTGCTGGCTGCTATGTCCCAGTCCAAGATGCTGATCCAGCAGATCTGGGGTGCTAGTATTTGGATGAGAAAGCAGAAGAATTTGTCTGGGGGAAGATTGAACATCACATCACACATCTCTTTTCCTAGCCTATCTGATTTCTCATTTGTCTGAGATCAAACATCAAGAAGTACTCAGGCGGCTGGGCGATGGTGGCTCACGCCTTTAATCCCAGCACTTGGGAGGCAGAGGCAGGCGGATCTCTGTGAGTTCGAGACCAGCCTGGTCTACAGAGCTAGTTCCAGGACAGGCTCCAAAGCCACAGAGAAACCCTGTCTCGAAAAACCAAAAAAAAAAAAAAAAAAAAAAAAAGTACTCAGGCAGTTGGGAGAGGAGGTGGATGCCTTTAATCCCAACACTCAGGAGACAGAGGCAGGCAGACCTCTGAGTTGGAGGTAAGACTGGTCTACAAAGTGAATTTTAAGACAGCCAAGGCCACACAGAGAAACCCTGTCTTGAAAAAACAAAAAGGATAAAAGTCAAGCTGGACTGTTCAGTGGTCTTCTTATCACCCTCTGCGCCTCTGTCTGTTGTTAAACCTTGGGGCTCTAATCTATGGGGTCAACAACATCTACAGAAGATCACAACCATTGCCCGACCTTAGGCCATTGCTGAGCTTAACAGAGCAGATATCCTTGAGAGGAGTCTCTGGGTGGAGAGCATGGAGTCGGAGGGACTTGCTCACGAGCATCAAAGGGACGTTTAGCAGATGAAAATTTCTCAAAAAAAGTTGCACATGAGGTTTGTATTGAAAATATGTATTGGACAAGTTCAAAGTCTAGAAAGCCATCCAGGGAAATGGATACTTGGCTTCTCATTCATTGAAGGATTAGAAGACTCATTTGACAAAGGAATGAGCAAGGCTGAACTAAAATTTTTAGGTCCCTTCACTTCTTCAAGCTTTATGACATTTCTCTCCTCTATGATCAGCAGCTCCCTCTTGTCTAGACTTTGTGCAGTACACACATAACTCACACAGTCCTCTCCTACACATTGTGAGGCATGATCAGTGTTCCCACTTTGCAGAAGAGGAAGCAGGAAACACTGAGAACTTTTGCCCAGCATCATACAACTAGGAAGTGATAGAATTAGGATTTGGTCTCAGTGCTTTGATTCCAAGATCTGTGTATATATAGTCTTATCCCAAACTAATTCATCAAGTAAGTATGTGCAGTCCAAGTAAGTTCTCATGATGAGTTCTTCTAAAATAATGAATTATTTCATTTTTGTTTTTAGGTGGTGAATACATGTAGCTGAAGTTTCTGGGAAATACAGTATTGGGTAAAAAGATAGCACCAAAAAGAATATTCTTTCAGCTTTGCAGATTGCACTTTGGAGCATTATTTGAAATTGAACCTAGGGCCTAACACAGACTAGGCAACTGCTCTATCATATTCCTGGCCACTATTTTATACCTTTTAGTTTGAGATAGTCTTGCAAAGTTTCCCAACCAGCTTTAAACTCTCCTTGGAGTCCAGGCAGGCCTCAGTCTCTCCATCTTCCCACCCCAGCCTCCAAGTAGTGGGGTTGCAGACATGTGCCCCCAGGTCTGGCTTAGCTGATAGTAAATTTTAAAAGATTCTTTTGTTGTTGTTGTTTGAGCTTTTCGGTATCTTTTTTCCTTAATAAAATCTTACTATAACAACAATAACAAAGGGGCTGCAGAACATTTATTATGCAAGCTCTACCTGCAGGCTGAGATCTCTTCTCCAGAAATCTCCAATGACTTCATCCATGAGTCTAACCCTTCAGACCCCTCACTTTGGGTCTACAGCTGGCCTTTGTACGCAGCACCTACTTCTTCCCTCGTTCTCACCCTCATGGTCCCGTGAGCCTGAGGGGTTCTGGCTAGGCCACACTCCTGTTGGCAGACTGTGGTTACTCACCGTGGAGGATTCCACATAAGATCAGGAAATTGAAACAAAGGGGAAGTGAAATGAAAGGGAGGCAAGGAATTGTGGGCACAGAAGGAGTTGAGAACGGGCAGTCTAAGTCCACAAGCTTCCCAGGAATTCCAGCAGGGGAGGGAAGGCTCATGGTTGCGTTCCTCTCTGTCTTGTCTGTACTGAGCCCCTTGAGCTAGCATCTGCTTTCATAGTCTAGTACTTTGTTCTGGGGACAGGGGCAAGCAGGTGGGAAGGCAGAATGGAATGGGACAGGAAGCGGAGAGGACCTAGTTATATTCAAAATGGAAGCTCGTGGTCAGAAGGAAAGTGGCTTATTCCACTCCTAAAACCTTCACGAGCTCAGTGCAGTTATAGTTAGCTTTAATTGTTCCAACCTTGGAACCCGATCCAGCCTCTCTTCCCAGCATTTTCTTTAGATTGTGGCTGAATACCCAGAGTGATGTTTTCTGAGGATGCATGCCTCCAGCATGGAGCCCTCGGGTTCAGACTGACGCTGTCTGCATAACTGTTGGCAGTTTTCTAAAATGCTTTCCCAGAAGAGTTTTCCAATGTTCTTGTAGGATAAGCAGAATAGATATCAAGGAATTTATTTTATTTATTACTGAATGGGGAATGGCGGGGCTAGCTTTTTGGCGTCTTCTCCTTCTCCCAAGGAGGGGGTGGGTCTGTTGAGTGTCAGCTGCAATTGCCTTGAGTTCTGGAGTGAAAGGAGAGTGGAATGAGTCCTCTTTTCACAGAGGAAACTTTTAATAGAAGAAACTTTTCATGAGTTTGCATTCAAACTTGAATACATCAAGAGCGTGTAGGCAGTGGGCCGTATTTTTTTGTTCCCAGTTGCCTACCACCAGTCTCTAATTTTCAAAGGGTAGAGAACACAAATAATCCTTTGTATAGACAACGAACTCTTTGGTTTAGAGAATTCTAATATAGCTCATTTGATTATCACAACGTTGCACAGCCATTTGGAGTTAGATTCACACTCATTGGTGGGCTGCGGCAATTGAGATGCAGGGTGTCAAGGCCTCTGCCTAAGTTCATGTAGTTGGTGAATGGATACAGTGAGCATTAGGCTCACGCCTTCCGCTAATGAAGTCGGAAATCATCCCGATACGCTTTCTTCCTGCCTGTCTACAGGCCTTTCTAATCCCAACTTAGACATCCTGAAGGCAGCAAAAGAAATGCGTAGAGACAACCTATTTCATGAACCAAGAATATTGTAGCGGAGGGAGACGTGAAGAGCAGAGATTTTGTGCAGAGACTGATCTAGGCGTGAATCTTGTCTCTGCCACTTACAGCTAGATAGCACTAGCTGCAGGACGGGTTATTTTAAGTCTCTGGCTTCTCATCTGTGATAGGGTGACACGATAATTAAGTGAGATGCTTTCCTGTGAATTGCTCAACACGAATTGCTCAACACAGGCCCTCATTGCTGTGCCGCTGTCCACCGTGCTGACATTAATCGCTGCATCGGTTTTAATTAGAGGATCACGAAAAGGATGGTATCATCTTGGTCTTTTCTAAGATGGCGTTTGCATCGCACAGGTTTCAGCGTCCCCTCTTTTAATACACTTTCCTATCCTATTTCCTAAAAACAGCTGCGGGTTCATCCTCATTCTCCTCCTCTTCCTCCTCCTCATTATCATTATTATTATTATTTATACCCCGCAGTAAGAGGCATTTCAGTGCTGTTGCTGTCATCAGCCTTCTTGGTCCTGAGGACAGAAATCCTGCAAGAGCGTGGTTACCGTACCTTTTCAGTCAGCTGCTCATTCTTCAGTGGCGCTTAACATCCTGCTATCTTTTTATTTTGTGCTCACACTCTATCTGGCCAAGGTTCTAAGGAAGCAAACCTGTCACCGAGGCCATCAGATTAGAGCACTTAGCATTTCTCTCAGAGGAACCAACACCTCGCATCTCAAAGTACTTTTTCATCTCTGCCCAGCGTTCAGTCTCTGAGAGGAGGGTGGTGTCCAGGATCATGGCTTTAACTGAGCGGACTGTGGACTATTTTCTGGAATTGCTGCGTGTTCTTGGAGAATCAGAGACTAACCAATGAGGTGAAGCAGACAGAACTGCTGGACTTCAACAGACTGGACTGGAAGCCCCGAAGAGCTCCAGGCACTCAGAGTCCTAGAATCCCATTTCCTTAGTGGAACTCTTTCTTTTTTCCTGTGTAAGACAAATGGAGGGGTGGAAGTGTGGAAGAACAACGTGGGGGAGGAAGGCACCTGGGGAAGTTCTATGAAGCTGACGAGGTTGGCGGTGAATGGGAGACGCAGCTAGACACACTGTAGTGGGACAGAAGTAGGAAAAGGCAAACGAGACAACCAAAGCCCCTTATAAATGATGAATGGCTTTCTGTGGGACGTGGTAGGTATTAGGGGCTGAAGGGGTTAAAAGAGGAGCAAGATGTTATTCTTCATTAAAAAAGATAACGTAGTATGAGGTGGCTTACAAATATGAAGAACTATACCTCATAGTTAACAGCCTACAGATACATGTTTGGAAAACTGCTCTAAATTCCGTTCTCACCATTTTTCATGTACGGCAAAATAAATCACACCAGCACGTGCACAAGACCACACAGTAAGGACAACAGAGAATGCAGTTCTCTGTGAAGGTGAACTAAGGCCCCCTACTCTTCCTGGACAGCAATGGAGACAGTCTGCATTGTTTATTTTGTAGTGTGATGCCCAAGGCTCTTCTCTCACCTTTAACCTGGCTCCCCTCCTCCCCTGCATTGACCAGTGAGTCTAAATTCCTGTAACATTCCCAGGACAATGTCTGGAGCCTGGTAAGTGGGAGGCATAATGAAAAGCTATGCCAGGCAAAGACGAGGAAAACAATTACCCTGCTCTTTAGGGGTTCCCAGTCTGGTGGAGAAGGCATACGTGTGAGCAGACATTTTTACTCTAAGCCCAATCTGATTTATACAACAGGAAAGAACCTCGAAGACTAGAATTCTTAAATGTCCTGTGCCACATGTCATTTAATAGCAACATCCACTCATACTCTCAAGCCCTTGAACTTGGCCCAGGCACTGGCTGCTGTACATGGGTGAGCTCATCCGGCCACTACAACCCACTAACTATAGAAACTATCAGCTTCTTTTACATATGGTAAAGCTAAGGCACAGAGGGATTAAGAGGCTCATCCTAGGTCACACTGATAAGTGAGAGAGGCAGACTTTGAACTGGGGAAGTCTAGCTCCACATCCAAAGAAACAAAAGGAGTTTGGGGCATCACTGTAACCTTGTGGCTAGTTAGGTTTCGGGGTGCTGTAATAAAACACTGTGACCAGAGCAACTTGGGAAGGAAAAGGTTCATTTCACCTTCCAGCTTGTGTAAGTCCATCACTGAAGGAAGCCAGAGCAGGGAACTCAGAGCAAGGACCTGGAGGCAGGAACTGCTATCGAGACAATGGAGGGGTGTTGCTTAGTGCATTGCTCCTCATGGCTTGCTCGGCCTGTTTTCTTATACTACCCTAAATGAGCTGGGCTCTCCTATATCAATCATCAGTCAAGAAAATATCCCATGGGTCAATCTGTTGGGGCACTTTCTCAACTGAGATGCCTCCTTCCAAATGACTCTGGCTTGTGTTAAGTCAGCGTAAAACTAACCAGCAACCTTGTGTTCTTGATGGCATTTTTTTTTTTTTTGATTTTTCGAGACAGGGTTTCTCTGTAGCTTTGGAGCCTGTCCTAGAACTAGCTCTTGTAGACCAGGCTGGCCTCGAACTCACAGAGATCCACCTGCCTCTGCCCCACCCTGCCCTGAGTGCTGGGATTATCGGCGTACACTACCACTGCCCTGCTTCGATGGCATTTTTTTTTTTTGGATTTTTGAGACAGGGTTTCTCCGTAGCTCTTGGTTCCTGTCCTGGAGCTAGCTGGAACTAGACCAGGCTGGCCTTGAACTCACAGAGATCCTCCTGCCTCTGCCTCCCAGAGTGCTGGGATTAAAGGCGTGCGCCACCACCGCCCAGTTCGATGGCATTTTAATAACCAGCACTGATTGCATGTTCCTTCCAGCTTATCTCATTTAATTCCCATTGCAAGTGGATGCACGTTCCAGATGCTGATGGTACATTAGAGCAGCCCAGTAAAATGTCTAAAATAGCATAGAGCGGTGGAATGCAGCCAGAACGCCAGCTCGGTTGGCTGATTCCAAGCTCCAAGCTTTCCTTTGACCCACATTTCTTCTTACAGAAGCGCTGAGTTGCGATGGAATCTCGATAACTCCAGAATTAGTGTTTCTATTCCCTTTGCCTGAGAGCAGACATGCCTAGCACTCTCCTCCAGGAATACGTCTGTGTCCACGATCTTGTGAGCTGGATCAAATGGCACAAATCAGATCCCCTACTATAGGGAGGTAGTGATGAGCAAGGGGCCCTGAAGGGAAAGGGTTACAGACAGACACCTGACAAGAGCCTCTTGCAGTTACAAAGGCCGCAACTGACTGCAGCTAGGGACTTCAGACCCCCACGTTCCATTACTCAAAACACAGGCCTCACTGTCTTTGTGACTATCCAAAGAATCGGAAAGATTCTGACTGAACATGCCCAACTATCTAACATATTTTAAAAACCACTACAATTGCTCCAAGGGAAAAAATAATTTAGGATAATTCTTAACTTCAACTGTCCTGGCCAAAGTCTATGTTAAGAGTGTATTAAAATAACCATCATAGCCAGGCAGTGGTAGTGCACACCTTTAATCCCAGCATTCAGGAGGCAGAGGCAGGTGGATCTCTGTGAATCTGAGTCCAGCCTGGTCTACAAAGAGAGTTTCAGGACAGCCAGAGCTGTTACACAGAGAAACCCTGTCTCAGAGAAAACAAAACAAACACAAAAGATAATCATCATAAAATCAGGAAAATAGATATAGGTCAATATGAAGACTAGGGAATCACAGGGAGGAGACAGAGAGGCAGATGATGCTGAAGAAGTACAGCCTTCCTAAGGAGGCTCTTGAGCCTCTGCACAGCTCTCATCCATCCCCTTGGACTTCCAGAACACTGACTAAACATTTCTGCTGTTATCTATTGATGGGCAGGGAGTCATAGAAGCATTGTCTACCAGTGACCATTGGGGTTTGGGTCCAGCAAGTTTACAGACTTGATGTTTGATCTCACTTATCTTCACTTGTTTTTATCGCTTTGCTGTAAAATTATCTCAAGAGCTGTTCTTTGCCCCCTTTCCTGTCTTAAGCAGCCACTCTCAGTCAAGGTTTCAATTGTCATTTCTGGATGAACACTTAGCTTAGGTTGCCACTCACAATTTCAGTTCTTAGGCCACTGAAGCAAACGCAAAACAATTTCTGTAAGACTCCAGAGGAAATTTCAGCATCTTCTGTCTCATGGTTTTGCTTTTCAGAGTTTGAACGCCATGCCCCGTCTGCCATTCCCACTCAGTAATAAGGATACACAAGCCTGAATGTTGCCCCTGCCAAGTGGAAAATAGCTAACCAGCTTCCTAAATACTCACGTTGCACCTAACTATACAGGGAAGGGATGGGCTAGAAACTGAGGAGTATAAACTGGACCTTTGACTCTTCAAGTGGTTGCTATACATCTGCATAATAGACAGGCCTTGATGGAGAACAGGCAGATGCTGTGGGAAATATATGGTCAGTGGGAAGAACCATTGACTAGTAGACATTAAAACATTATTGGAAGAGCTGAGACAGGGACGGTCATTGGGGATGCGGGAGGCTTGTGGAGTCAAAAAGAGCGGTGGGTCAATGAGAAAGCATAGGGTGGAACCGGTCCCCATGGCCGCAGCAGAAAGGTGTGGGGACAAGCTGTGAGATGCTGCCTTGTGAGATGCTTCTGAGAATGAGCAGACCTCTTAGATCAGCATGCCCTGGAAAGAGAATTCCTCTAACTAGATTTTCTGGAGAATCCAGGATTTCACCCTCTCCCCTCACCCCCGCCGCCCCTCATGGGTTCCACTGCTTCCTTCCTAAGGATTGTTTTGAAGCAAATCTCTCAGAGCTGTGACAGTTGGGAATGGCTTGTCCTCTCTGCTACCTTGAGGTAATGGCTCTTTCCCCTTCAGCTGATAAAGCCCTCTCCTGCTGCTTCCTACCGCTGTCTTCTGAGTCACTTCTTCGTCAGTGATGACTTTGGTGGTTGGCTCACAGTCTTCCTGACAGCACCCTGGATGAGGCTGCTACCCAAGATGACTAATTAATAACCCTTGGCTTCAGACCCTTGATCTTTTCATTTTCAGTGACCTTAACTTCCACTGCAGCCGTCCACCCTCAAGTCTGTCTTGAGCCTTGTCATCTATACCTGCACCACCATCAAGTTATCAAATGCAAACATCCCACAGATGAATTCACTATTTACTTAGCCAAAGCCGCCTCTCCTTCAAGCCCCATGTCAGCAGATTCTGAAGCTGCCTATTCACTCCTGGCTCCCTCTCTGGTGGACTACTGAGCTTCTGATCATAAACTAGCTTCTGTTGCTTTTGCCTGTTACATCTCACAAGTATACTTTCACCCTTTTAGCCCCTGCCCAGACTCTCATGAATGGGCCCCCAAGGTCTCTGGCAAGGATTCTGGAACTCAGTTTCCTGAGCTCGTTCAAGCCCACTCAACTTCATTCTCTGCATCTGTTCGGGAGCAAATCTCCTTTACGCCCTTCCTTCCTTTTGGAGGCCATCTCTCAGAATACTGTCTGTTACCTGCCTCCTTGCCCTCTTGCCCGCTTGCAAGCTTGGTTCTCACTCATGACACTTATTATGATGAGTGTTAATTGTCAACCTTGACAGAATTTAGAATCACCTGGGAAATGGGCCTCCGAATATGTCTGTGGGGGAGATTATTTTGATTACAGTTTGAAGTGGGAGAACCAGCCCACTGTGGGTGGCACCAATCCCTAGACAAGGGACTTTGGGCTATATAAGACTGGAGGAATTGAGCTGAACATTAGCGTTCATGCATTCATTTATCTCTTCTCCTGCAGATGCAATATGGCCAGCTGCTTTGAGCTTCTGATGTCTTGACCTCCCCACCGTGTTAAACTAACCTGGAACTGTGAGATAAAAAATTAAAACTGTCTCCATTAAAGTCACTTTTGTCAGAGTATGTTCTTTAATAATTGACAATAGGAGTAAGTCCACCCCTGATGCTCTCTGGAGCACCAGGACCCACAGGCTGGATGACCCAGGGCCCTATGATAGAACCAAACATGACTGGAGGAAAAGTTTCAATGTAATGACACCTAATGATATTCTGCTATACTCATAGATTGTCTTCAGAAAGGCTTCACCCAGCAACGGATGGAAGCAGAGGCAGACCCACAGCCAAACATTAGGCGGAGCTTGGAGACTCCTGCAGAAGAGGGGGAGAAAGGATTGTAGGAGACAGACAGATTAAGGACACCACAAGAAAACTCTCAGAGTCAACTAACCTGGGTCCACCGAAACTGAACCGACAACCAGGGAGCCTGCAGGGGACTGACCTAGGCACTCTGAGTATATGTGACAGTTATGTAACTTGGTCTTCTTGTAGGACTCCTAACAGTGGAAACAGGGGCTGTCTCTGACTCTTTTACTGGCTTTTGGGACCCTACTCCTCATACTGGGTCGCTTTGCCCAGCCTTAATACATGGTGCTTCGTCTTTCTGAAACTTGATATGTCATGTTTTGTTGATATTCACAGGAGACCTGCCCTTTCCAAAACAGAAATGGAGGAGGACTGAATTGGGGAGGGGTTGGGAACACAGGGGGTAAGTTAGGGGAGGGTCTGGGAGGAAAGAAAGGAGGGGTAACTGGACTGGGATGTAATATATATACACATACATATATGAGAAGAAACTAAGACACCATCTGTCTCAGTTAGGGTTTTTATTGCTGTGAAGAGATACCACGACCACAGAAATTCTTAAGAGGAAACATTTAATTGGGGTGGCGCATTTACAGCTTCAGAGGTTCAGTCCATTATCATCACGGTGGGAGCTTGATGGAGTGCAGACAGACAGTAGCTAACAGTCCTACATCTTGTGAGCAATGGGAAGTCAACTGGGACACAGGGTGGTATCCTGAGCATAGGAAACCTCAAGGCCTGCCCCAACAGTGAGCGTCACGCTTCCTCTAACAAGGCCATGCCCACTCTAACAAAGCCACACCTTTTAATAGTGCCACTCCCTATGAGATTATAGAGGGCCATTTATATTCAAATTACTAGATTTCACTCCCTGGCCCCCATAAGACTATAACAATATGTTACCATTATAACTATAAGTAAAATGCATTTAGTCCAACTTCAAAAGCACCCATAGTCGATAACAGTCTCAATAAGGTTTAAAAGTCCAAAGTTCAAAGTTTCTTCTGAGATTCATGTAACCTCCTAACTATACTCTCCAGTGAAACCAAATGAAAAAGCAGAGCAAGATTACATACTTCCAACATAGAATGGCATAGGATATACATTACCATTCTAACATATATGGAAGGGAGTATAGTGAGGAAATACTGAGTCAAAGCTAGACCAAAACCCAGCTGGGCAAACTCCAAAGTCTGCATCTTTCTGTGTGATATCAAAAAGCTCTTCAGATCTTCACCTCTGTTCAGCTTTGGTGACTGCAACACACTTCTTTCTCCTGGGCTGGTCCCATTCCCTGTTAGCAGGTACCCCAGGACTCTGGCCTCTCTAACATAATGAGTTCTTCAAGGCAATCGAGGCTTCAACTTCACAGCTTCATGCAATGGTGTCACTGCCCCTGACACGTGCCTGGCCTCAGCAGCTTTCCTTAATCTCGGGAGCAAATACCACAATCCATTTCTTCTATCCTTAACTCCAGAACCCTGTGGCTGAAGCTGCCAAGCCTGTGGCTTACTGAACATGGACCCCTTGTTTATTACATCTTCACCAGCTTTCTGCCCTTTGTTGCCTAAACTTAGCTGTCCTGAAACTTGCTCTGTAGACCAAGCTGGCCTCAGACTCAGAGATCCTCCCGCCTCTGCCTCCTTCAGCAAACCCTACCGGCATGCGCCACCACACCCAGCTCTAAACTTTTCTTCAGTTTCTTCCCACAAATTGGAAATTTAGCTGGGTGGGATCTTGACCTGAGGTCACCACTCCCTTTAAAACATTTCTTAATCCGCTTATCTCCTAGAACACAGGACTCCACTCCACTCCACTTCCTGGTGCTCCTTTTCTCCTCAAAATTTATATTTTGTAATTTACCCTACTCAGCTTGCTCCTTTTCATTATAAATCTTTACAAGCACACGACAGAGATTATACTAGGTTGTTTTGAGATTTCTTCGTGGAACTAATCCGAAACTCTTCATGTTAGCCTCAGCCAGACTCTTCAGACAAGGGCAAAAACCAGCCACTTTCTTCACCAAAATATCACAAGAACAATCTCTAGGCAACATACTAAAATTCTTCTCTTCTTAAACCTCTTAAGTGATCCCCCATAGTTCAAATAACTCTTAGCATCACTGTCTTCCAGGTTCCTACTAGTATGGCCCATTAAGCAGTGCTTAAAGCATTCCACCGCTTTTTAAACACAAAGCATGAAAGCCCAAAGTCTTCCAAACAAACGCATGGTCAGGCCTATTACAATAATACTGCAGTCCCTGGTACCAATTACTGTCTTAGTTGGGTTTCTATTGCTATGAAAAAACATCATGACCATGGCAACTTTTATTTAAAAAAAAAAAACACGTTTAATTGGGGTAGTTTGCTTACAGTTTCAGAGGTTCAGTCCATTATCATCATGGTGGGAGCACGGTAGCATGCAGGAGGACAGTATCTGAGAGTCCTACATCTTGTCAGTGACAGGACATAGACCGAGACACCAGGCATTATGCTGAGCATAGGAAAACTCAAATCACCTGCACAGTGACACACTTCTTCCAACAAGGCCACACCCACTCCACCAAAACCACACCTCCTAATATTGCCACTCCCTATGAGATTATGTGGGCCAATTATATTCCAGCTACCGCACCATATATCCTCTAGATTTCAGACATCTCCCAGTCTCCTTAGACCGGTATGGTAGCTACCCTGTGTCCTCTGCTCAGCTGCAGTTGCTTGATAATGTGACCATTTCTAGAGCCATGACTAACTCCAGATCAGCTGGATGCTTGCTGGTTTTGTTTATGAAAGGAATGAATGAAGAAACAAAAAAGAAGTGATAGAAGGTAGAGACATTTTAAATGCACAAACGGTGGCTAAGGCAAATGCTTCCTACTGAAGGAGATAATAGCGCCATCATAGGCAGACCTTGGGACTTCTGCAAGAGAAGGGGATAATTTTGAAAATGATCCCTATGGGCTGCGTGTACTGATTTGGGAAATGTGTAGACACGAGGAAACAGAGTCCTGTAGAGACACAGACTCAAGACTTATACACAAAGAAGGCAGTGTGAAATCTGTTTACATATATGATATCTTCAAATACGGGCATATACTCAGAGAAAAGCAATACACCGAGGATGACTTATCAGCATATTCACACCGAAACGAGCTTCCCTCCTTAACTTCCTCTCTACTGTTGCTGTGTCATATGTAAGAAGCCTATGAGGGTGTGGGGTACGGGATATATTTTGACGTACACATGCAATGTGCAGCAATCAAACGAGGGGACTGATATGCACACCACTTCAAACGGTTGCCACGTCTTGGTGGTGGCAAAGTCTGCTCTGTTATCTGCTCCAATACATGCTTTTAATCATTGTTAATTACAGTCCACATAGTCTTTTTATATTGAAGATCTGCTAGGATTATTTTTTTCCCTCCCAACTACTCTTCCTCTCTTTTGAGCCTGTTTTTGTAACTCCAGCTGTTAATAACCTCATAGCACAACCATGCCACTTTGACCCCTGCTTGCTGTTTTCCTGCAACGAGATGCTTGTTTATTCAACAGGCTTCTATTGTTTTTCCCCCAAAGACAATTTCTTTGATTGGCACATTGACCGCCTGTAGATTCATCTATATTTTACCAGAAGGACTCTCGCTCCCTCGCTGCCTTCCTTGTGAATTCTCCCACTTGATCTGACATTTGAAAAAATTCTACGCTCTGGATTATATTTTTCTCTGTTGCAACAGACTATCCGGGAGACCTTCAACATTGTGCATAAATACGCACATCCTGCAGCTCACTTGTCAATTTCAAAAGCTTCATGTCTGTTCACAGATAAAAGTAGACTACGCTGGCATTTCAGGAGGGCTACGCTTTACCCCTAGACTTCCAGATCTGACTACATAATCCTAATAGAGGTAGAAAAGTTTGATTTAGAGAAGCCACAACTATTTTTCAGGGCTGAAATGGATCTGGTGGTGTTCTTTCCTGGTATTAAGAGACCTTTTATCTTTGAAGGCACTTATTCACGGTGATACCTATTCTAAACAAGCCTCATAGGTGGCATTTCTGGTTTTGATGGTTTTGGGATTCTCACAGAAACACTCTAAGACATTCATGGTGAATTTGTTCAGCTAGCTGTAGCCCTACTGCTGAAGAATCAGACTGAACACCAGGTGAGACAGCTGTGTCAGTTGCGTCTGGTTCTCTCTACGTTCTAGGAGAGATTATTCGTCTTCTGGGAAGTTATAAATTTCTCTGAGCATTCAAGTGTAGCCAAGCATAAACAATAGTTTACATATAATTTCAGGTGGCTCACAGATCCCATAAAACTCCAGTTGTCAAACCCCTAACGACCCGTGGAGTCCAGGCTAATAAACACTAAAGATCAATTACTGATCAGTTATTGATGGGTGAGGGATTTCACAGACCTCAGGATGTGAAGGAACAGCTGCCAGGAAAGTGTGCACCGCTGGGCAGTAGCTACACCGCCCAGCAGGAGCTACCTAGCCTTGTGTAATCAAGCCCAGCATGGCTGAGTGCGTTTCCATCTCTCCTTCTGCAGGGCATCAAATTTTCTACTCATTTCTATTATGAGATTTCTATTTTACAGCATCAAATCTCTCATTCTTATGATTGAAGTCAGCACAAAATAGCTCCTTTAAATAAAAAAACAAATTGCCTTAAAATAAACCACTTTTTTTTAAGAGCAGGAAGAAGGGAGCCCCTGTATTAAAAAGGTTTCCTTTTCTGCCGCTTTTCCCCCACAAACCCTAGCTCATTGCCTTCTCTAATATCACATACTCCCTAGACACCTACCGTCTTTTGTTAGGTCTCATCTCAAAGCTGTCATCTAAAAAATCTTCCATCGGCTCCAATCTTTCAAGTGTCTGGGATTTATCTCCCTCCATACCTCTCTGAACATATCTGATTTGTGAACCCAAGACTGTTCACCTGAACCCGCCTGGTGGCTGGGCACGTTTGAATGTCTGGATCACCACTGTTCTACTCTTTTAAAACTCAAGGCAATGTAATCTCCCTCTCCCAACAGATTTTTTTCCCCAAAGCTCACTGATTTTTCAAAGTCATATTTAAAGGAAAACTAGAACAACGTAGTAACCACTAATTACAAACGGCACTGTGATCTGTTTTGCCCATCTCACCCTGGGCCTCTTAGCAGCATCTATTAACATTTCAGGCATATGGAGGAGCTTTGTTATCATAAAGCAATTAGAGATTTTTCTTCTCCCCTCCCTAAGGAGGATACTCCAGGACACCACCATGTCATAAACACACGCTGTCAAGCTGGAGCTGTCACCTCATCACTTCCCTCCATCACCATTCACATACTTTGTTCAGGTTGTTCTTTGACTACTCTAGTAGCCCCCAGCTCTCCCATGATGCTCTCCTGATACCCCTTCCCATGTTTTCCCAGGTACACCCCTCCTCCAGACAGCCGGGGCTCTTGTGTAGTTCACTTGTTGGCCGACTTGATTTTAATCGCACTCCTGTGCTATGGTTTGAGTCTGCAGTGGCCCCAACAGGCTCATGTTTTAAGTGCTTATTGGTCAGACGATATTGGTATTTTAGGACGCTGCGGACTGTTAAGAGGTAGAGCCTAGCTGGTGCATACGAGCCATGGGAGCTAGGTCTTTGAAGGTTCTCATGAGTCCCTAATCCAGGTCTCACTCTTTGGTTCTTGGTCCATGCTTTCCTGCAGCCTTGATCTCAGCCGTTCCACTGTGCCTTCTCCGCCTCATGAACTCAAACCTTTGAAACTGTGTGGACAAATATTATTTTTCCCTTTGTTTACGTCTTTGCTTTAGTAGCCAGTAAACCACTGTTACACTAAAACCTCCCTGAGGAAAGACGGGGGATATTATTGTTTATCATATTCCGCCAGGATTTCTAACGTGGGGAATATTCATTCCTCAAATTCTCAGTGGTGTGGTTCAAATAGGAGCGGCCATTCTAAGCAATGTTTGACACAAGGACAATCCAATGTTTCAGTTGGAGATGTGGATTTGGTGGCTGCTTAGAGCTGGGTCTCCTTTCTACTAATAGAGGAAGCAAGTCTGAGAGACTGGCATGGAAGGAGGAGAAAAACTCCTGGAGACAGGTACGATCCCAGCTGTCTGCGGTCATTGCTTGCACCTTGCTTCCCAGGCTTTCGAGGCAAAGCCTCTCTTTGAAGTGACGTCAAAGTTGAGCTTCTGCCATTCACAACCAACAAATCTTCTCAAAAAACACCTACCATCTTATTTGTGTCCCTACAGCTAGTAGTGGATTCTGGATTTGGCATCCAATATGGGCTCTATAAATATAACTATCTTCAGTTTAAAGCCTGAAGTGACATTTGTCATCATGGGACTCACGGGTGAGGTGACTGCACACATGCTACACCGTCACAGTTGTACGAGGGTCCCATGGAAGTTAGCACTGTATCGTGAAGTAGCGGCTGTAGGCATTCTGACCAGCTATCTACTTGAGTCTGAGTTTGTTCTGTTGGTATTAGGTCAACTATCCTGCAGAAGTGTTAGCTATTTCTAACAGCTGTCAATAATTAGCTCTCCTCAAGCATAATCTTGAAAGACCACATGCTTATCAACAACAGTCTACTTGGTCACCTGGTTGGTTTCCTAGTTGCATGGTGCATAGAACATTGGCTGTAAGAGATGAAATACCTGACCAGGCAGTGGTGGTGCATGCCTTAAGTCCCAGCACTTAGCAGGTGGATCCCTGTGAGTTCGAGGCCAGCCTGGTCTACAAAGCAAGTTCTAGGTTAGGCCCCAAAGCTACAGAGAAACATTGTCTCGAAAAATGAGAGAAAGAGATAGAGAAAATAACTTATGTGGACACTGATAACCAACCAGGTTGCCTTGAGAAAACAATACTACTCCTTTGGGCCCTGCTTTCCCCATTTGCCAGATGGAAAAAGCATATCTTATATACATTACAATACTTCTGAGATATTGGGATGGGGAAACCCAGCAGCACTTTATCCTTAGCTATGCTTTCCTGGAGACTCATGTTAGGCTTGTCTCTAAACAAACAGGCCACTGCAAAGCTGACAGGTTCGCTTTGATAAATACATGGCCTAAGGCAGGGTCACTCCTGCAAGAACTGCCCTGATGTACGTTATGAAGGAGCTGAGGTGAGCCTCCCCAAGTCTGATATGCATTTTCCTCTCTGTCCTCTTGGTGTGTTTGTCAGTTCCAGTTTCTTGACCCTGTTGTCACCACCACAGCTCTGAAAAGGCCTCTCGGCTCAGTATTTAAGGACGAAAATGGGTCTCGACAAAACGGCAGTCTACAGAACGGGAAAAGATCTTTACCAAACCCACATCAGACAGAGGGCTGATCTCCAGGACATACAAAGAACTCAAGAAACTCGTTATCAAAAGAACAAACGATCCAATAAAAAAATGGGGTACATATCTAAACAGAGAACTCTCAACAGATGAGTCTAAAATAACTGAAAGACACTTAAAGATATGCTCAATATCCTTAGCCATCAGAGAAAGGCAAATCAAAATAACTCTGAGATTCCATTTTATACCAGTCAGAATGGCCAAGATCAAAACACCGATGACAACTTATGCTGGAGAGTATGTGGAGTAAAGGAACCACTCTTTCATTGCTGGTGGGAGTACAAACTGGTACAGCCACTTTGGATATCAGTATGGTGATCAGAAAATAGGAATCAATCTACTTGATGACCCATCAGTATTACTTTTAGGTATATACCCAAAGGATGCTCAATCATACCACAAGGACGTGTGCTCAACTATGTTTGTTCATAGCAGCAATTTTGTAATAGTCAGAACCCAGAAACAACCTAAATACCCCATTGACCAAAGGATGGATAAAGAAAATGTGTAACATTTACACAGTGGAGTACTACACAGCAGAAAAAAATAAGGCCATCTTGAAATTTGCACACAAATGGCTGGAGCTAGAAAACATCATACCCAGTGAGGTAACCCAGACACAGAAAGGCAAATATCATATGTACTCACTCATAAGTGACTTTTAGATATAAAGCAAAGTAAACCAGCCTACAATTCATAATCCCAAAGAACCTAGACAGCAATGAGGACCCTAAGAGAAACATACATGGATCTAATCTACATGGGAAGTAGAAAAAGACAAGATCTCCCGAGTAAATTGGGAGCATGGGGGCTATGGGAGAGGGTTGAAGGGGAGGGGGAGGAAGGGAGGGGAGCAGAGAAAAATATATAGCTCAATAAAAGCAACAAAGAAAAATGAAAAAGAAGTGAGTCTTGAGTCTTTTGCCTCCTTGCTCTGTCCTTATGACCCACACTCTCTGGCATGTTCCCTAACTAATGCACTGGTTTTCGTAATACCCAGAATGCCTTCGGAGAGCACAGCCATCCTGCGTGAAACTCAGGAAGGACAAAAGTGGGCTAGCATGGGCTACTTGTTTGAGGGGTTCTATCTAGTTCTGACTCTGCTTCCTTCCTTGTCCTTGAAACAAGTTCTTCCAGAAGCCTCTTAGTCTTTTAGACTTAAAAGAGATTTCCAAGCCATTCCAGGGGCTCCCCTCCAGTAGAAGGTGGTGGTAGAAAGATGGAGGTTTTGGAGACTTGGGTTCACGTCTCTGACCTGCTGTCACCTGTCTTTGGAAGCTAATGTTTGGGAAGAGTCTGTGGAATGGGGATAAAGTGGCTCATGTTGCCCCGCAAACATGATGCCAACAGCCAGCTGTATACAGTAGGTGCCGAGCAAATGCTGGTTTCCTTTCCCATCTTCCAGGCAGAAGACAGAAAGCATCCTGTAAGTGGGATCTCTCCTATTTTAGGAAGGAAATCACAGGGACAATCTGGCTCCAGAAACGAATGTTTCCAGAGGAAACAGTGGAAACAATATGTTCCCCTTTATTTAGGGACAAGCAGAGACCCAATTCTCGGTTCTGCATTTCCTCCGTGACAAGAAAGGGCACACATGAGCTAAATGGCTTCCCAGCAGGGAGAGACATGGAGAGGGTGGGGCTCTGCAGAAGGCAGACTGTGCCCCTTGGTGCTGGTGGAGGGGAGGGGTCTCCAGAGCTCTGAGCTGGGGACTGCTCGGCAAAGCCCCAGGGACTGGCAGCCTATGCTAGTGACAAAAGTAATTCCCATCCGCAGGAGCTTGCTGACATTTTCAAAGCATTTTCTCTCCTTTTATCTTCTTCCCCCTCACAATGTCCACGTGAGATGGGTGCTATCGCTCCCATCTGACAGACGGGAAATGAAGCCAGTGCAAGAGTATTGCAAATGACAAGACAGCCTCTCAGGAGCACGACACGAAGTGGCATTTCTCTCTTGGCTCAGCAGGGTGACCTTGAACTAACTGCTTATCCTGTGGGTCTCAGTTTGCTCGTTTGTAACCTTGTCTCAGAGCGCCCGTCCTTTGTCACAGGGCACAAAGAATACAGGCTTTAGAGACCTAATTTTGAATCTCACTGCACTCTGTGCTAGCACTGTATGGGATTTGGTAAACACATCATATCACAACTGCTCCTAGGACCCAGTGTCCTTATGCCAGCACTCAGAACTTCCAGAAGTTCACTTAGGGCACTCTTGTTCTCAGAACCTTTACTGGAGACTGTTCCATGGTCCCTGGACCTCCTGAAGGGTCACGGGATAAGGTCTGGTGACTAGGCTGAGAAACCACATGTCCTATAATGATCAGAGACCCTGTCAAGTCGACTGAGTACTAACAAGGCCAGACACAGGAATCTCTGCCAGCTTCCTTTTCTGCCTCAGTTTCTCCATCTGAAAAGAAGATGGCACTGACTTCTGCCATGACTTTTGACCTTTTGAACTGTCATGTAGACCATGGCAACAGCTTCCTCCCTTCTCTACTTGTTATCTACAGACTCGGTAGCTGCATCTTTACTCCATTTGTACAGTTTTGTGGATACTCTGGCTGTCTGAGGTAAGGCTGTGTAGACTTGGGTGTGCCGAAGCGCACACTTTTCATGTACAAGAGACTCAATGAAAGAGGGTATGAGGAGGGGGGTTGGAGAGGAGGGAAGGAAGAAGAAGGAGGAGGGAGAGGAAGGGAGAGGAAGAGAAAGGGAAGGAAGAAGAGAGAGAGGAAGGGAGTGAGGGAGAAGGAGGGAGAGAGAGGGGAAGGGGGAGGGAGGGAGAGAGAAAAGCAAGTGGTAAGAAACCATTTTAGTTTCAGGGAAAGAGACAAAGGAAGGCACGACCAGTGCCGTAGTGCCGTAGCTTCTGTCTTCAGCATCTCATGAGGCTTGCTTGCCTTCCTGAGTTCTACAAGAAACCTTTTCAACTCAGGCATCCAACTTCTGCTTTTTCCTAAGCTCTTGGTTCTGTTTGTAACCAGACAGTGACATGGACAATATGTGTCTGCTCTTCCTGTCTTGCCATCTGGATAGGTTTAATCATAGACGGAATCATGGTCACTGGCGTTTCTAATGGCATTCAATTGTTGTGGCACTCAGGCGAATTGAACATGCGACCCTGGCAACGAGTAACAAAGCTCTTCACTTCAGCATCAGGATGGCTGCTTTGTCACGCAAAGAGATGCCTTCAGCCATGTCCTCCAGCGTCTTCAAGTAGGGACAATGAAACATCATAGATCTCGGGGTCCAACTGTCTAGCCCTCCATCGTATATCCAGCTACTTTCTAGTTGTGTGACAATTGAGCAAGGTACTCCATCTCTGGGCCTTGGTTTACTCATCTGTCAAATGGGGATGTTTAGGCAGCAGATCATAGGATTGCTGTGGAGTTGGGGGTAAAGGGCATGGTAAACCCTCCATCGACACCGCCCATTAAGTTCACATCATGAGGAGATATTCATGGCAGGTGGGGTGGTAGGTTGGGCTTTGATTCTTCTGTTTTCTCCATGCTACTGTGTTTGAGGAGTGAAGACAGCAGTTGGCAAATTCAGAGAGAACTAAGACTTTGAAAAGACTCCGGTCAGCAAAGAGATAATTAGAGACTTGGAGGAAAGTCGTTCAGAAAAGTGCAAAAAAAACCAAATACTGTCCTGAGACCACGGTGACAGGAATGTGGTCTCAGATTAGAACAGAAACTCCTGCACCAGAAAAGGGAAGCTGGGACACAGTCCTGAAGAAATATCAGGAGGCCCAGAAGCTTGGGTGAGGCTGGGAAGGCTGATGGGAAGTGTAGGCAGGACCAGAGTCAGAATGGAACTCAGGGGAATCGCGATCGCAAAGACTTGATAAATTTAGATACCACCCTCTGATAATCTTTTTTAAAAAAATCCACCTCTTTGATGATGAATGAAATTCCTGCGGCATATCTACATGCCTTCCAGCTCATCAGTACAAAGCTACTATAAATGATTCTGCATACCAAAAGCAGTTTAAAGTGTGTGGCTGCCCGGCGGACCATGCTGGCTTCCGTCTGCTGACTCTCCGGTCAGGTTGTGTGAGTATCAAGCCTGACTCCACCAAGAGCTAACTTGGTGACTGTGAATACATTTTGCAGATGCTTTGTGTCTCACGTTCCTTGTCAGTGGAGAGGACAAAGTCATCGTCCAAGTTCCCAAATCAGAAAAGGGAAAATAAATCAACATTGACTAGACACGGGGAGGCCAGCAAAAGCTCGGGAAATGTCACCTATGGTTTTATGCCTATGGTTTTTAGGTCTTTACATGTTGTATACACACACACACACACACACACACACACACACACACACACTGACAACTCCAGTCCTGTCAGCTAGCCCAGCCTCAGGAGCTCTCTGAAGCACAGGCTCAGGGCCAGGGCAGGGTCCAACTACAGAGAATGTGAGAGTTTTCAGAACCAAATCAGCCAAGGGATGCACTTGGCACCGTCTTTGCACACAAACCTCCGATGTCTCGACACTTTTCTCTATGCGGCTCCGATCTCCCCTGTCTCACACTGTCCCCGATCACCAGCCCTTGGCCCTACCACTATTCTTGCTCCTTTCTCAGTTCCCAAGAGGGAAACCCAATGACGGCACTCACACCCCGGCTTAGGTGTCACCTCGGCTGTAGCCAACTGAGCTCATGGAAAGGGAGATCAGAGGTTCCCTGGACATATGACCACAACAGTTGTCACGGCAAGCGTCCTGGGCCGCCTTCCAAGCATCAAGTCACGGTTCATCAGCCTCTGCTGCCCAAGAGAAGTGCCCCACCCTTCCCCCTTCCTTCAAACCCCCTTTCCCTGAGTTTGCCTTCTTTGTCTACCTTTAATATATATATTCTCTCTATCCATACGGTCCCCTCCCCCTCTCAAATTCCCATCTCATTTTGCAACCGAATGGACTAAAAATACTTCTGGCAGCTGTGATCAAACCCAAACTGAGCAAGATGTAGATTTAATGAGGCTTCCATGGAAACAAGAATCCTTTTGCCAGGCAAAAGGATATGTCTGTGCCAGGGAAAGGAAAAGGGCAGGGGACCATGTAGAGAGGAGATGGAGATGTTGGTTACATGGGGACAGTCCGGAGTCCCAAGAATCCCCTTGACCCAGCAACTTTTTCTGGAAGGGGTTCTTTAGCCTGCAGCCAGAGACCACGCTGGCTGGCGACAGTCAGCCGCGCTGGTCAGCAATATTCTGAGAGCCACCCTACGTGAATGTGGCAAGGGAACCACAGTTTATTTTCGGCTTGAGATAAATATTTACCACCGGAGTCTCTCAAACAGACACTCAGCAGCTGGAAAAAAAATATTAAAGTATAAAAATAAAAAAGCTGCTGACTCCAGGCTTTGTTGACGAAGATCAAGGGAGTGCAGAGGAGAAAGGTCAGCTAGATGCAAAGGCGTTTTCTTCCCTGCAGGTCTCCGCGTCCCTTGAGGAGTCTTTTCCCTCCAGCTCTGGCTGCTGGAGTCGTGATGTTCCTCAAAGATTCTCAACGAGAAAGCTGACACTGGTTGGCACAGCCGCCAGGTGCCTATCTGGTGCCTGATCTCACGTCACCCGGCAGGGATGGTACCTACTGTAATTCCGCTTCCTCTCCCAGGCCCTTGGCAGTTTCCGGTGAGTTTCCACTGTCCACATGCTAATCTTTACCTGCTAAGGACTAGTCTTCACACTGGATAAAAAGCGGCCACCACAACACTATGCACCAATTGGACGAGGAGCTGTTTTTGCTAGATTTGTGCATCCAAAGCGATTTTTACACTTTTAGGTGCCGCCCCCCCCAAAGAATACACAACAGAGACCACAAAGGCGATATTTACTCTCTTTATGTATAGGGGTAGTCTGATGGCCCCTGAATGGCCATAGAACCAGACTGTTATGTTATGTCAAATTCTTGTTCTTCCATGGATTAGATCATTGGCTTTATGGCATGTAGTTAAATTTTTCTTTAAAGTTTAAAGCCTCTCTCTCTCTCTCTCTCTCTCTCTCTCTCTCTCTCTCTCTCTCTCTCTCTTACTGTGAGGGGGTGAACATGACAGTGCATATGCGTGAAGGCTAGAAGACAACCTCTACTCTCCACTCTCGTTCCACAGGCTCCATTCATCTTTCTTTGTGGGAAAGAGGCCTGACTTGGAGCCCTGACCTGGAACTTGCCTCATACTAGACTGGATGACCTGTCCTTCTCCCTGGTGCTGGAACTGCAAGCATCTACCCCTACTGCAGTCACATGCCTGTTCTACTATCACTGGGGACGGTGTGGAAATAAGTCTGAAGAGTGGCAGAGAATGCCCCACGTTGTTTTCAACAATTACCTGGATCACAACTATTTTGCCTCTTGGTTTGGACTAAATGTCAGACTCGAGTCCTTCAGGAAGATTCAGGAGTTAGAATTCCCAGCTTTCTCAGGCCCCTGTGCACTCCATGGCCCTGGGGATCCCTAAAGTGATGGTTTGAGTGAATGCTTCCCATATATTTAAAAGCTTGTTTCCTAGCTGGTGGACTGCTGAAAAAAGGTTAGGAGGTGTGATTTTGTTGGAGGAGGTGTGTCACTGGGGGTGAGCTTTGAAGTCTCTCTCTCTCTCTCTCTCTCTCTCTCTCTCTCTCTCTCTGTCGGGCTTATAGATCAGATGGAAGCTCTTGGCTACTGCTCCACTCCAGTACCATGCCTACTGTCATGCTCCCCACCACGATGATCATGGACTCACCCTTTGACACTGTAATCAAGCCCCTAGTTAAACACTTTGTTTTTACAAGCTGCCTTGGTCATGGTGTCTCTTCACAGCAATAGGACAGCGACTAAGACACTGGGCAGTGAGCATGCTGGGATTGCTGCTCATGTACATCATGGCCAGTACATAAGAACCTCTAAACCAGGGTTTCTCAGTCTGTGGGTCATGACCCTTTGGGGCTTGCATGTCAGATGTTTACATCATGGCTCACGACAGTAGCAAAATTGCAGTGTGAAGTAGCGATGAAATCATTTTATGATTGGGGGTCACCACAACTGTATGAGGAGCTGTATTAAGGGTCCACAGCACTAGGAAGGTTGAGAACCAGTGCTCTAAAAACAATGTTTGTACATTAGAACCCTGTGCTGATTTACCTATCATCTCTAGAAGACATTTAGAAACAGACACCCATGGGGTCTGGTGACACAGGCCTTTAAGCTCAGGACTCAGAGGAAGAGCTAGGTGGGTCTCTGTGAATTGGAGGCCAGCCTGGTCCAAGTTCCAGGATAGCCAGAGTTATATGAGAGACCTTTTCTCAAAACCAAACCAAACCCCACATGGTCTATCATTTTATTCTTCTCCATATTTTATAGATGATTACGTGAATCACCAAGTTTAACTTCCCTGAAAGAGACACCTTGAAATAGATAACTGGGCTGCTGAGCTAAAAGGATACTGAGATGGTAGAAGGTGCTTCTAAGGTCAAGGTTAAACCTGGATCAGCAACATGCTATTCTTAGCCTTAGCCGGTTGTTCTGAGGAGGGGGCTAGAGATGCCAGCTGAACACATCACTTCTACCCAGGGACAACAGCGCTTCAATAACTGTAGGGCTTTGAGACTAATAGCCGAGTCTTTGTACAGTCTTTGTCTAAAAAAAGGGGGGGTGGATGTTGGAGAAATAGTTCAGTACAAACATGAGGACCCAAGTTTGATCTCTAGCACCCATGTATAAAAGCCAAATTCAGCAGTATGTGCTTGTAACTCAACCCTGGGAAGGCAAAGTCAAGTGGATCTTTGAGACTCACTGGCCAGCCAGCCTAGCCTAGTGCAAAAGTCCCGTTCCATTCAGAGACCTTGTGTTAAAAAAATGAGGTGGACAGCTTCCAATTACTAAGCCCAATGCTGACCTCTGGTCTACATGTGTGTGCCCACACAAGCACAGCTACCTGGAAGAGAGAGGAAAAGAGGAAGAGAGGAAGGAAGAGGGGGAGGGGAAGGAGAAGAAGAGGGAGGGAGAATTTATAGTCGAAGAAGGAGCTTCTGAGCCAGGTTTGGTGGCACAATTCTTTAGTCCCATCACTCTGGAGGCAGACGCAGGTAGATCTCTGTGAGTTTGAGGCCAGCTTGACCTACAAAGCAATTCCTGGACTGCCAGGGCCGTTACACAGAGAAACCTGCCTCAAACAAACAAACAGACAGACAGACAAGTAGGAACTTCTGTTGATATGTTTATCAAAGCCAGAGGTGAAATAAAATTTTGACCTCTGCTCCTGCACAAGATGAACATCTTTCAAGAGGAACTGCTCCTTACAGCCACTGGTACAGATGGCCTGACGGCTGCCGACAGCAAATGTGACTCATGCCACACAGAGCTTCACTATCTTGTTGAAGTCGCTCATGACTTACGATGACAAAGGCTGAATTAGAAAGCCTTCCCTATGATTATGAGCTGGGCTGTTTCTCTTTAGATTCGGCAATTTTTGTTCCACGTTATCTGAAACTCTGGTATTAGACAATATACTTATAATCATTCTTCCCGATGAAACCAGGGGCTCTTTCCTGGTTGTTGATGGAAATGTTCCTCTTTGGGGAAATTTTCTGGTCTTGAATTGTTTTGGCTGATCTTATCCTATTGACTTTATCTTTTATGACCACTTTATTGTAAACCTATTATATTTTCATATTTAAGCGCACGTTTCGTGAATAATGCAGAGTTTGATATTTCTCTATTATGTTTATTACTTCTGTCTTTTTCTGCCTTTTCATATAATATGCTTACTACTATAGTTGGATTTAACTTCACCATTTTATTATCTGTCGTATTTTCATATTGTATGGCTATTATTTCTCAATTCTACATTTATTGTTCCTTTAAAATTAACTTTAGTATTCTATTTTAATTCCTCTGCTGGCTCATGACCTGTGCCTCTTTGAATTATTTTTTGGTTGGTTGCTGTTGGGATGACAATAAACAACTTGGATTTATCAACATGATCTAAAAGACGGAACTGCACTGATTCATAGAAAATGCAACCCCCCCCCATATCGATCCATGCCTTCCTATGTGTCTTTTCAGGTGCTGTAACAAAACAGTACAATGTCTGCTCCAAATCCTCATTTGAGTGGTGAGAGTAGAAAACACACATTTACCATGTCTGCTTTCTTTTTATTTTTTTTCTGTTGACTTGCTGGTCTGTTTATAGACCTGTTTCCATTTGATGCCATTTCTATCCTAGTGAATGACTATCAGCATATGTCTTAGTTGCTGTTCTAATGCTGTGATGAAATACCTTGACCAAAGCAACTTCCAGAAGGGAGCATTTAACTGGGGGGCGTGCTTACAGTTTCAGAGAGTGAGTCCATGAACATTAAGGCAGGAATGTGAGGGGCTGGCAGGCATGGGGCTGGACCAGTGGCTGAGAGTTTACTCCTTGACCTACATGCAGGAGGCAAAAAGAGAGTGAGGCTGGACCTGGCATGGACTTTTGAAGCCTCAAAACCCACTCCCAGTGATGCACCTTCTCCAACAAGGCCACACCTCCTAATCCTTCCTAAACAGTTCACCAACAGGGAACCAAACATCCAAACAGATGAGCCTATCCTCATTAAAACCACTACAATGTATCTTATCATGTCTTTACTAGAACATAGAATTGCTGGACACAGACTAGGCTGGACAGTTTGTCCATGATCGTAGTATCCGTTGTCCTGTTTTCCTGCTTCTTATGAAGTAACACCACTCATTGTTTTTTTTACTCCAAATACAATATTCTTTTCTTTGCTGCCCTTCAAGACCCTTCTATTGTCCTGTGTTGTCAACAGGTTCTGGGTGATGAGCAGAATATGGTTGCTTTGTATCCATCTGGCTTAGAGGTTTGAGAGTCTCTAAAAGATTCTGTTTACTGTCTTGTTTTCTGTCTTCTTTTCCTGGAACTGTAGTTACACTCAGGATAGATTGTCTGATAAACCACACACTATTTTCAAACTGTTTTTGTTTGCTCTTCAGAATGGAGTGTCACACTCTCCCTCTCCCTTCTGATACTCCCTCACCCTTTATTATACCATTTCCAGTCTGGGCCTAAAATTTCCATGGTTCTTCCCTTAAGTGTGTTTTGTTTGAATGAGGAGATTGAATCTAAGACCTTGGACATGTTACACACATGCAATCACCATTAAACTACATCTCCAACCTCTAGGTTTTCTCCATAATTTTCATCCCTTATCTTAGAGCCTTCGTCATTACTCATAATTAATGCATTTTAAAACGCATTTTAGAGGCAGAGAACTCCACAGGAGCAGGATTGAGCCAGTGACCTGGGCTGGAGTGGGCCTGGGAAAGTAAACTCCACAGGAACAGGAGTGGATCTAGACCAGGGACATTTGTGGAGATAGGACTGAGCCAGCAACCTAGGCCAGAGCAGGCCTGGGATGGTGAATTCCACAGGAACAGGACTGAGCCAGCGACCACAAAGAACAACAAAACACCAGCAAAATCTAGTGACCCTACAATAGCAAGACTTGATCAACCAAATATAAATGAAGCAGAAGAAAATGACCTAAAAAATAATTTTAGGAGAATGTTTGAGGCCCTTAAAAAGGAAAGAAGAAATTTCCTTAAAAAAAATGGAGAAAAATACAAGTAAAAAATTGGGAGAAATCAACAAATCCCTTAAAGAAAACCAAGAAAAAGCTATCAAACATATGAAAAACTATTCAAGATTTGAAAACTGAAATAGAGCACAAGCCAAGGGAATTATAGAAATAAAAATCATGAGAAAACGATCAGTAACCACAAATGCAAACATAAACAGCAGAATACAAGAGAAAGAAGATAAAATCTCAAGTGCTGAAGATATAATAGAGGAAATAGACTGGTCAGTCAAAGAAAACATTAAATCTAACAAAACTTAACCCAAAATATCCATGAAAAGGCCAAACCTAAGAACAACAGGTATAGAAGAAGGAGAAGAAGTTCAACTCAAAAGCACAGAAAATATATTTAACAAAATCATAGAAGAAAATTTTCCCAAACTAAAAAAAGATATGCATATGAAGATACAAGAAGCTTACAAAACACCAAATAGACTGGATTAAAAAAAAAGTCGCCTTGCCACATAATAATCAAAACACTAAACATACAGAATAAGGGAAGAATATTAAGAGCTGAAAAGGAAAAAGGCCAACTAACATATGAAGGCAGACCTATTAGAATTACACCTGACTTCTCAACAGAGACAATGACAGTCAGAAGGTCATGGTCAAGTGTTATGCAGACATTAAGAGACCATAGATGTTGCCCAGACTACTAGACCCAGCAAAACTGTCGATCACCATAGAAGGACAAAACAAGATATTCCATGACAAAACCAGATTTAACAAATACCTGGCTACAAACCCAGCCTTACACAAAGTACTAAAAGGAAATCCCCAATCCAAGGAAGTTGGCCACATAAACAAAAACACAGAAAATTGATGATCTCACAGCAGCAAATCCCAAAGAAGGGGAAAACACACAAATTAACATCACCAACAATGAAAACTAAATTAACAGGAGATAGCAATCACTGGTCATTAATATCCCTTAATATAAATGGGCTCAACTCACCTATAAAAAGACAGAGGCTAACAGATTGGATAGGAAAACAGGATCCATTCTTCTGCTGCATACAAGAAGGACACCTCAACCTCAAAGACAGACATCGTCTCAGAGTAAAGGGTTGGGAAAATTTTTTCCAATCAAATAGACCTAAGAAACAAGTGGGTGTGGCAAACCTAATATCTAACAAAATAGATTTCAAACTGAAATCAAAAGAGACAAAGAAAGAAATTTCGTATTAGTCACAAGAAAAATCCATCAATAGGAAATCTCTATACTGAACATCTATGTCTCCAATACAAGGGCACCCTCAAAAAGAAGTGTAAAAGAAACACTTCTAAAGCTTAAATCATACATTAAACCACACACACTAATAGTGGGAGACTTCAACACTCCACTCTCACCACTGGACAGGTCAGTCAGACAAAAAATTAACAGGGAAATAAGAGAACTAAAAGATGCTATGACTCAAATGGACTTAACAGACATCTACAGAATATGCCATCCAAACAGAAAAGAATATACCTTCTTCTCAGCACCTCATGGAACCTCTCAAAAATTGACCACCCACTCGGTCACAAAACAAACCTCAACAGATGCCACGCATTGTGCCTCCCGTGTCTGCGCTCTGTGCGCTGGCACCCAGTTCGCGAGCTTCGGGCAAGGGGGCTGGAGGTTAAAATACACAGACACAGACAGACAGAGAGACAGCGACACAGGCCATCTTGAATTCCCCAAAAATGCCCCCTTTATTGTGTTCAGGGGCAGATTATATAGAGATAGCCACGCCCCAGCCAAACCCACCAGAAACCACTCTCCTGACATCAGGAACTCCTGAAGGTCTTGTGTTCAGAGCAGCTGTAGGCACTCAGATCAGGGGATTACAAGAAATTCAGGATCTGGGGTCTTACTGCTCCCAACAAACAGATACAAAAAAAAAAAATTGAAATAACCTCACGTATCTTATCAGATCACCATGGCTTAAAACTAGAATTCTCAATAGCAATACTAATTCCAGAAAGTCCCCAAACACATGGAAATTAAACAATGCTCACCTGAATCATCAATGGGTCAAGGAAGAAATAAAGGGAGAAATTAAAGACTTCCTAAAATTCAATGAAAATGACCTCACAAGATAACCAAATTTATGGGACACAATGAAAGCAGTGTTGAGAGGAAAGTTCATAGCACTAAATATCCACATAAAGAAAAATCCCACACTAGTAAATTAACAGAACATTTGCAAACTTTAGAACAAAAAGAAGCAAACTCACCCAAGAGAACTAGACAGCAGGAAATAATCAAATTGAGAGCTGAAATCAACAAAATAGAAACAAAGAAAACAATACAAAGAATCAATGAGACGAAGAGTTGGTTCTTCAAGAAAACGAACAAAATAGACAAACCTTTATCCAAACTAACCAAAAGGCAGAAAGAATATTAAAATTAACAAAGCCAGAAATGAAAAAGGGACATAACAACAGACACAGAGGAATTTCAGAGAATCATCAGGTCATATTTTGAAAACTTGTACTCCAAAAAAATTAGAAAACTTAAAGGAATTGAACAGCTTTCTGGATATCACATGCCAAAATTAAATCAAGATCAGACAAGCAAATTAAACAGACCTATAACTGCTGAAGAAATAGAAACAGTCATCAAAAGTCTCCCAACAAAAAACCCAGGTCCAGATGGTTTCAGCTCAGAATTGTACAAGATTTTCAAAGAAGAACTAATACCAATACTCCTCAAATTATTCCACACAATAGAAACAGAAAGAACATTGCCAAACTCTTTTCATGAGGCTACAATTACCCTGATACCCAAACCACATAAAGACATTACTAAGAAAGAATTGCAGACCAATCTTACTCATGAACATTGATACAAAAATACTAAATAAGATACTGGCAAATCGAATCCAAGAACACATCAGAACCATCATCCACCATGATCAAGTTGGCTTCATGCCAGAGATACAGGGATGGTTCAACATACGAAAATCTGTCAACATAATCCACCATCTAAGCAAACTGAAAACCACATGATCATTTCATTAGATGCTGAGAAAGCTTTCAACAAAATACAGCATCCCCGTATAAAGGGATAAAGGAGTTGGAGAGAGCAGAGAGATATAACATAATAAAGGCAATATACAGCAAGCCAACAGCCAAATCAAACTAAATGGAGAGAAACTCCCAGCAATCCCACTAAAATCAGGAACAAGACAAGGCTGTCCACTTTCTCCATATCTATTCAATATAGTTCTTGAGGTCCTAACTAGAGCAATAAGACAACAAAAGGAGATCAGAGGGATACAAATTGGAAAAGAAGAAGTCAAACTCTCACTATTTGCTGATGATATGATAGTTTACATAAGCGACCACAAAAATTCTACCACGGAACTTCTACAACTCAAACATTTTCAGCAATGTATCAGGATACAAGATTAACTCAAAAAAAATCAGTAGCCCTCCTTTACACAGATGATAAAAGGGCTCAGAAAGAAATCAGAGAAACATCACTTTTCACAACAGCCACAAATAGCATAAAATATCTCAGAGTAACTCTAACAAACCAAGTGAAGGACTTGACAAGAACTTTAAATCTTTGAAGAAAGAAATTGAAGAAGACACCAGAAAGTGGAAAGATCTCCCATGCTCTTGGGAGGTAGAATTAACATAGTAAAAATGGCAATCTTACCAAAAGCAATCTACAGATTCAGTGCAATGCCCATTAAAATCCCAGCAAAAATTCTTCACAGACCTCAAAAGAATGCTACTCAACTTCATATGGAAAAAAAAAACCCAGGATAGTCAAAACAATCCTGTACAATAAAGGAACTTCTGGAGGCATCACAATCCCTGACTTCAAACTCTACTATAGACCTACAGTACTGAAAACAGCCTGGTATTGGCATAAAAACAGTCAGGAGGACCAATAGAACTGAATCGAAGACCTGGATATTAATCCACACACCGTTGAATGCCCGATTTTTGACAAAGAAGCAAAAAATATCAAATAGAAAAAAGAAAGCACATTTAACAAGTGCTGCTGGCATAATTGGATATCAACATGTAGGAGAATGAAACATGCATATTGCTTCTGTGGAGGACTTGAGTGCAGTTTCTGGCACCCATGTCAGGAGAATCACAACCTCATGCATGTTTAATTCTGAGCTATCCCCCAGGTCCTTCCTCATGTTCTTAACCATGGCCACAAAACCTGCCTCAAGTTCTTTTATTTAATGTCAACATCCAGGCCATTGTGTTCATTTATCTTTTCAAAAATTTAAACTTTGTTATTAAAAAGTTGCAAATAAAAATAATCACACACCCAAATTAAGCAACCCTTAAGACTAAATCAGTGATCCTCTACAGATCCAAAGTAGTCATTCAGAATGGGAGCTGTGGAGCTTCACATTGGATTTTGTACTTCTGCCATCAGTTATATTTGATACACCGTCACAACAACAACAAAAACCCATGACATTAGAATTAGAAAAAGAATTATCCTTTCTAATTATTTTTTATATTCAAGTTTATAACTCACATTCAATACCTGGAAGAGCTGAAATCAAACCTAATTGTCAAACAACAGATGAAAGATAATGTTTGATATATCTAAAATTAAATATTACTTAGCTCTAAAGAAAAATAAAATCACGAAATTTGCAGGAGAATGAATCTAATTATAATATATAATGTTTACTGAGGTCACACTCACTGAAATAAAAACCTTCATGTTCTCTCTCATGGAGACTCTAATCAGTAATGCATGCATACATGCAGTAAAGGGAACAAGCAAGGCTAAATATTATGGGATATGGAAGGATTGAATCCAGGGATCATTTTTTATTGTGTAAATTTTGTCTTGTATATTGATCACATGTCCCTGTTTTCCCATATGTCTGGTAATTGTCATTTGCTAAACATTAAGACAAAATATTATAAAGAATATCAATTATATTATCCTCCTTTAAAGGACATTAGCTCTCATTCTGGCAGAAAAGTCACTATTATGTGAACATGACATCTCTGGTTAGAATGATTTCAGTTTTAATTCTAGTCTCAGGGCTCTTGTTGTACCATGTGTTTCTCATACAATCATTGCCGTTGTCTGCATTAGTCAGGGAGCTCTCACGGATTGAGTTAAGACTGTAGTATTTCTCAACATGGCTGTCTGTCCTTGCTGTCAATGTGTTCATCATTCATTCCCAAGCCTGAAGGAATAGACAGTTGCTGACCTGCGGATCCTTGCCAGTGTTTTATGTGTAGCTCAGTTCTCAGTCAAAGGCCTGCAGGAAGTCCCCATGGAAACCTTTGAACTTCCCAACATCCTCCCCTTGTCTCCTGTATTGCTCCTCTTCCCAGGACCTCCACCCTAAAAATTTCATCGACCTCAACAATCCAGAACTTTTGACCCCTGTTCCAAAAGAGGAAATCATCTCCAGGAAGGCTGGACAAGCTGGAAGGGATCCTACTGTTGCTTTATGTATTTCCTTTCTCACAAGGACCGTATTTTGCATTGCTTGGGGTTCAATGTCTGAAAATGATTTCTTTAATTGTCTTCAGATTTTTCAGAGACGAGGCCCAATTATATAGCTCAAACTGGCTTCCAGCTAGCCTCCTGCCTCAGTTTACCAAGTGCTAGGATTATAGGTGTGTGCCGGTCCTGCTGATTTTAAAGTTGTTTTCAACCATATAGATCAATTCTAGAAACACTGCAGTGGCCAGAGGCTCAAGTTCAGCCTGGTTCTTTTTAAACATTAATTAATCTTGCATGTCACACCATCCATATGGAGTTTGGGGAACAATTGAGAGGAGGATACCAGGGTTATCACCAGGATATCCACCAAGAGAATACCAGGGAGAAACTCAAGTCGTAAACACCTTTACTCGCTGAGCCATCTCGCCGGCCCCTTGTTTCACCTTCTAAGTTTTCAAAGCACCTACTTACATTGTCATTATGTGGTTTTACATTTGAGGTCTGTCCACCCCTCGAGAATACACTGCCAATCCAGAACAGAGGTTCAGGCTTTATAAGTGCCTATTATTTAATATGTATTTGTTGAATAAATGATGGATCACTCTGTCTTTTGGATCTTTTATTAACTTTATCATTAGTAAGAAGCTTAAAACCTTACATTAACACCCTTTTTTTCTTTTACTTTTCAATAAAGCGATATCTTACACGCTCCCTCTGAACATCACAAAACCCTACACCAAATATCAAGAATACTATAACAATCCTGAGACACAAAACAGCCAAGCGACTTGCCAAAGCTCATAGCAGAGGCAGCAAAATGGCTGGTGAGGTCTCTTGATGCAGATCAGTTCACTTCAGAGGGTTTCTTTGTTCCTCCATTCTGCCAGCTATTTTCTGACCTTAATTCAGAGAGCAAAATGAGTATAAAGTAGAATTCTCTTTTTGAAACAGATGTTTCATTTTACAATAAAGCATTGTAAAATGTAAAATTGGCTTTTTGGACCCTTAGCCTGTGTCAATAAGCATAAAGGAAACTATGTGAACTGACAATCACTTGCTCCTATTCAATCTCCTAGCAAATCTCTATAGAGCCTATAGACAATTAAAGGTAATACAGGGATATCAGGACAGATTTTTGTCAATAAATTTATTAACACATATAATAAGGTATAAGTAACGACATAATAAGATATTATTCAAATTAATTAAAAAACATAAGCTGTTGCCTTTCAGAGGTTGAAGGTAAGTCCCTGTTGCTGAAGACACCATGCTTAGACAGAAGCCCTGGGGAACCTGAGATGGTTCTGATTTGAAAGCCTCTTTCCTGAAGGGTAGCCTTCACAGATCAGCAAGTGTAATGCACACTTCAAAGGGAGGGGAGCAACCAATACTCTGACCCAGCTGTGACCCACAATAATGGCCAGCTTGGCACAGTAACACTGAGGGAGTAATAGTGCCACTCACATTTTGTCAGGAACCAACAGCTCTCTAATTGGACTTAAGGCCCACTCAACAGGAGTAGTAAGGTTATGGATCTTGAAGGAGAACCTACAATGGCCACTTTACCAAAACCAGCATAGTTGCTATCTGCGTTCTAAAACTTATATCCACAAATAAGGGTACCTCTCACCCCTCATCAAAGCACTTTCTCTTTGCACCCTATGGAGACAGTTTTGGAAAGTCACAACCAGTCAAAAGGCAGGGAACTAAATAGTCACAAGGTGCCCAGCCTCAGCTAATACATCTACAGCACATCTCCTGCACCTAAAGCTGAGGAACATCATCTAAGAGAAGGCAGAAAGACGAAGGCCAGAGGACCAGGGAAGCTGCTGTGAGAGTGAATCTTCTAGGAATTACAGGGAAGCATTGCCCATGATGCCTCAACAGTGTGGCTGCCTCAACAAGACCTAAATAAGCACAACACCAATATACATGCTAACACAATAGGGATAAATCTCATAGGGCTCCACAAATAGACAAAGTGCTATAGGCAACAGAAGTGCTGAGATTGGGAGAGATAGTCTTCCCCAGAAACGAGCACACTAACTGGTAACTGGTTATCCAATTCCAAATGGTCAGTCCTGAAGTCATATACCTATGACTAACTTTAAATTGAGCAAGTCGAAAATATATATGTATGTGTGTGAGAGAGACATACATATATAACACAATACACACTGGACTTTGTATTCCCAGAAACTTGTGGGCCAGCTAGCCAAGCATGCAATAGCAAATAACAATTCTGCACCAGCTAACCAAGCATATGTAAGAACAAATGACAATTAAACCCAGAGTTATACAAGATGGAGGGTGAGACATTCCAAGTTCTCTAATTGTTGTGTATCACCATGGCACACGAGTACGTGCACTTATACACACAAACATTCATACACACAGATTCACGAGTGTACACACACACATTATACACAAAATTAATAAAACACAACTCAGTAAAATTGGTACAAGGCAATATAAAATATAAACAATGTGTATTAAAGAAATTAAATTTTTAAAAACTTATTATTGAATTTAATTACCTCATTTCCCCCACTCCCTTTCCTTCTTCCAACTCTTCCCATTCTCCCCTCTCAAATATCTGTCCTTTTTATTGTTCTTGTTACATTTATATATAAATGTATAAGTACAACCTGCTGAGTTTGATAGTGTTGGTTGTATGTATGTGATCACTTGGTATTGGACAACTAGAAATTATATTTTTGTCAAAAAACTTCCTAAGAGGAAATTCTAAGTCAAACGGTTTCACAGGTACATTCAGTTGACTGTCTAAAGAAAAGAATAATTTCAAAGTGACTCAGTTCTCAGAAAACAAAGGAGAACTTCTTGACTTATTCTGTGAGGCCTGGGTAACCTTGTTCTCCACTCCTTAGTGTTGTGTGAGCAAACCTGACAGGAGAAGAAAGCACAGGCTGGTACCCCTCATGAAAACAGAGAAAACAGAGATGGGCATTTTATTTTTACTTTTTCAGTACAGAGTCTCATGTATGGCACCAGTAGCGTAGGAAGGCTAAGGATCCAACTCTGGGCTTCATGCACACCAGGCAAGCCCTCTGCCAGCAGAACTGCCTCTCAGCCCCTCTTGTGAAAATAGGTACAAAAGACCTTTAACAAAGCAGGCCAGGTCAAACACAGCAGCGTGGAAGTGCCAAGCAGTATTTATATCAACAGTGGAAGTTATGAATCAACCTATGTAGTTAAACTATGTTAATAACTTTAAGAAGAAAAACAGGATGAGCCTGTGACATGACACAGGAATAAAAACTCACAAAATTCAATTGCTAATCATGGTGAAAAGAGATGATAAGGAAGTAGGGATCAAAATAAAATATCTCAATCTTAACTAGTACAAATACAAAAGAAAAAAAGGAAAGGAAATGCATAAAGACAAGAAAGAACTAAGATTATTTACCCCTTTTCTTTTTGATACAAGCCCTCATGTAAGTGCAGGTTGACATGGCCTGGAGCTCGATATGTAGCTGAGAACTCCCTTGATCCTCTCATCCTCTTGCTTTCACTTCCCAGCTGGCAGCTGAACCTGTCTTAGGTGGTGCTGTGACTGAACCTGGGGGTTTCTGCATGCTCAGAAAATATTCTACCAATTCAGCTACCTATGATTGGCAGTTTTTAAAGTCCTAGAGAAAATATATATCAACTACTGGTTGCTAGATGAACTTAGTTTGCAAGGCACAAGATATCCAGAGAACAAAATCTCAAGTGTATTTTTATTTATTTCCAGGAAACATGGATATTAGGAAATTCATCTAGGTGTACCTGTAATCTTAGTACTCTTGAAGTGGTGGCAGGAACAACGGGTGCTGAATGTCTGTCTCAGTTACACAGTGAGTTCCAGGTTAGCCTGGGCTACATGAAACCTCATCTCAAAATAATAAATAAATAAGCAAACAGATAGATAAACAAACCACATACAATTTTTTGAAATTAAAATAAAAACCTTAAAATTCTTTGAAATACAATTCACAAAACATGTGAATGATGTCTACACCTCGAGTCACAAGACACAGAGATATCCCAGTTGGCAAAGAGCTTGCTTTGAGAGTGCAAGCATATGCATTTGACTGCATCAGCCAAGTAAAAAATCAGATAGACATGGTGGCCCACACTTGTAATCCTAACACTGGGAAGGCAGAGACCTGGGGCTCATTGCCAGCTATTCTAGCCTACTTGGAGAGTACCAGGTCAACAAAACTAAAGTGGATAACCCCGAGGAAAGACACCCAAAGTTGATCCCTGCCTTCTACATATATGCATGCCCATACATGGACACATGAACACACGCACACAATCTATAAAACAAAACATCCCAGAGAGAAATCACATATCTAAGCGAATGGAAAGGCATGTGTTCATAGGTGGAAAGCTCCTGTATTGTTAAGGTTTTAATTCTAGACAAACTGGCATGTTTTTCAAGAACATATTCCTTATAATTACGAACAAACTTTAAAAATAAATAATTGAACCCAAGCATGATGGCACATACTTACAATTGCAACATTTGGAAGGTTGAAGCAGGGGGATTGCAACTTTTAGGCCAGCCTGAGTTGCATTGTGAGTTCTGCGCTAGTGGTACAAACCATTTGAAAACAAAAGCCTCAAATAAATAAATGAAGTGAAAAGGTCTCTGTCGCAGGCAGCAAAGCAGAAAGGGCCAAGCTGTCTAAGCCCTTTGACAGCAGACACAGAGAGGGGATTTGGAGTTTATCCTTTTGGATATATACTTTGTGCCATTGTACTTTGAAAGCATGTTATTTACTTATTGATTTTTACATGTGGTTATAATTAAGAGATTCCTTGAGTCTCAGAAGAGACTTTGAGGTTTTTTGTTTGTTGGTTTTTCGAGACAGGATTTCTCTGTTTAGCTTTAGAGCCTGCCCTGACACTTGCTCTGTAGACCAGGTTGGCCTTGAACTCACAGAGATCCACCTGCCTCTACCTTCTAAATGGTAGGATCAATGGCATGTACCACCAAGGCCTGGCTCGAGACTTTGAGCTTTTAAACCGTGTTCAGAGTGTGAAATATTATGGGTACTTTTGAAGTCGAGCTAAATGCATTTTGCATTATCATATGGTTAGAAGCCCATGGGAACCAGGGCTTGCAATGTGGTAGTTTGAATGAGAATGTCTTCTTTAGGCTCATTTTTTTTAATGTCTTTTCCATAGCTGGTAGAACTGTTTGGGAAAGGTTAAGAGTTGTGGCCTTGTTGGAGAAGGTATGTCATTGGGGTAGGCTTTGAGGTTTATAAAACCCACGCCATTCCCAGATAGTTCTCTTTTTCTCTGTCTCTGTCCCTGTCTCTCTCTCTCTCTCTGACAGATGTCAGCTCTCAGCTACTTCTCCAATACCATGCCTGTCTGCCTGCTGCCATGCTCCCCACCATGATGGCTATGGACTCTAATCCTCGGGAAACATGAGCCCCAAATTAAATGTTTTCTTTTACAAGTTGCCTTGGCCCAGGGGTTTGGTTACAGCAATAAAAAAGTAATCAAGACAGCTTCCAATTGGACAAACTGATTCTTAAATGAATAGAGACGTATGAAAGACTGAGAACAACCTTTGAAAAAGAAGAGCAACATTGAAGGACAGACATCACTTACTGAAATGCAGTATGTATGTATGTACCCATCTCTCCATAGTGGTGAATTTCTAGAAACCAGGAGGAGTCAAATGGCAAAACATGGGATTGCCTAAATTGTCTAAGAAAATTGGGTTACTGGAAATTCAAGATACAGACTTTCCAACCCAGAGCCTGAGAATAGTTGGGACACTATGTAAAAACTGTGACCTCAAAAACCAGAAAGAACAGAAACATTAGTTAGAACCATGGCAATAATAAAGATATGACCCTGGCCACAGCTTTCTCATTCTTATGCCACCTGCGTCTTACCTGACATTCATTAAGTACACTTATTTTGCAAATCATTTGTATTTATATCTTCTCATGTATTTTTACTTTATAAAAATATTTTTTAAGAGCCCGTGTTTGATATATCTATAAGTGGAATGCCCACATTGGATGGTGGTAGAAGTCTTACAATATAGCGCTACCTTTACAAACTGAGAATATTCCAGACCATGAAGGACTGTCACACACAGTGCTGCTCTGGATAAGTTACACACGAGTAACCTTGGGTTTAATGGTTTAATGGTGTGATCATAGTGGCAGCCAAGTTGCTGCTCTAGCAAGGAGAATGGTAATGACATTCATTTCAGAAGAGGATGGAGGCATTGGGCCCAGAAGGAAGCTAGGTGAAGTCACCAGAGCATACCAGGAGCCTCGTCTTGGTGGGCTATCCCTCGTGTTTAGTTTGATGTAGTTTGGTGTTAAAAACTTCCTTTCATATTATCTTTTAT
Source organism: Microtus oregoni (assembly GCF_018167655.1). Lineage (NCBI taxonomy): Eukaryota > Metazoa > Chordata > Mammalia > Rodentia > Cricetidae > Microtus > Microtus oregoni. Next base: position 16,134,641 of record NW_024543068.1, on the reverse strand, counting down.
ACCTCTGTTGAAGGAAGCTGAACCTGCATCCACGTTCCTACCAGACCTCAAAAACCACAGGGATTTGAGGATACCTTGTAACCCAATGCCAGGCACAGGGGCTGATCTTCAAGGATTCACGGAGAAAGAAATTCTTTAGCGGGGGAAAGACAGACATTTGAGATGTGTTGAAATGTCGGTGGGGTCATAAAAGATGAGGAAAGGAACCCCAGTGATGAGCAAAGGACTTGGGTGATGGACAGAATGAGTTTAGGACCCCACAGATAGCACGGAAGAACAAGACAATGCGGAGCAAAGAGGGGTGGAGCCAGAAAGGGTAGATTAGGCCAAATTATGGGCCCTTTAAAATATTATTTTTTGTTTCTAATTGAGCTATACATTTTTCTTCATTCTGCTTCCTTCCTTCCCCCTCCCCTTTCACCCTACCCCGTACTCATCACATTCCCAATTTACTCAGGAGACATTGTCTTCTTATCCTTCCTAGGTGGATCTATGTATTTCTCTTAGGGTCTTCTTTGTTGTCTAGTGTCTCTGGGGTTGTAGACTGTAGCCTGGTTATTTTTTGATTTATGTCTAAAATCCACGTATGAGTGAGCACATATTATATTTGTCTTTCTGGGTCTGGGTTACCTCACTCACGATGTTTTTTTCTAGTTCCATTCATTTGCACGCAAATTTCAAGATATCATTATTTTTTTTACTGCTGTGTAGTACTCCATTGTGTAAATGTGTTGGGATTAATGAGTCCTGGCCTTCAGTTGCTTTTCCCTCCTAGAACCTTCTAATATAAGTTACTAGAAGCTGTGCCTAGTTAGAGGATCAGAGTGTACTCCATTGTGTAAATGTGTTGGGATTAATGAGTCCTGGCCTTCAGTTGCTTTTCCCTCCTAGAACCTTCTAATATAAGTTACTAGAAGCTGTGCCTAGTTAGAGGATCAGAGGATCCTCTAACTGCAGTTAATTGACCATTAACTGCAGTGTATTTAAGTCTACATGGTGTTAATAAAGATGGGCTTTCTGAACCAGCGTTTGGAGCTGCGTGTGTCATTCTGTCTCTCAGCTTCCAGCCCCTTGCCTGAAGCTTGCGAACTGGGTGCCAGCGCACAGAGCACAGACATGGGGGTGCAGTGCGTGGCATAAATGTGCCACATTTTCTTTAGCAATTCTTCAGTTGAGGGGCATCTAGGTTGTTTCCAGGTTCTGGCTATTACATATAACGCTGCTATGAACATAGCTGAGCAAATTTCCTTGTGGTGTAATTGAGCATCCTTTGGGTATATGCCCAAGAGTGGTATTGTTGAGTCTAGAGGTTAATTAATTCCTAATTTTATGAGAGACCACCATACCGATTTCCAAAGTGGCTGTACCAGTTTGCACTCCCAGCAGCAATGGGGGAGTGTTCCCCTTACCCGACATCCTCTCCAGCATAAGTTGTTCTCAGTGGATTGTGGGCCCTTTTGAGCTGACAACAGGATAAGACTGAAACTGATCTACTGGTCTATAAAAAATCAAATAAAGCCACACCCAGTGGCTCAGAGAAGACAGGATTCGGTAATATAGGAATAGGAAAACAAGATAACTCTAGTCAGCCACAGTAGAACTATGTCTCTTCTACATCCACTGTGGTTGATATTTTTTTATCAGAACCCTTGAATAGAATAGCACATTTCACATTCAAGTTGTAAGAAATGCTGCCAGCAGCCACGGCACACTTGTAGGCTCAGATCTATACATCAGATCCTATTGACAAGGACGTCCAGGGCATTTCAGTCTCTGTGCAGGGAGATCGTTGGCTTGCCCTGTGCACACAGCTTTGGCCTCTGGACGTGCAGCGATGCTGCAGTAGATTAACTCATGCCAATACTGTGTCCCAAGGGACTGGAGCACATTTCTTTTATTTAAGCAGCAGCTCTCTACACCAGGAGTGAGTTATAGGAAGCCTGTGCACCCGAACAGAAGCCTTCCTTTTTGTATGCTATCCTGGAAATGACTTAAGAACTTTTTATGTTGGAGTTTCATAGAAAAAGGATTGGAGGGTGAGGTATCAGGGCAGATAAATTGGCCACCTAGATAATTCCTGCCTATATTCCTTCCCCCAAATCTTTCATTATTCAGGGCAGCTCCTGTAAGTCCATTTTCCTGCCTCTGATAGACTTTTTGGCATCACTGCATGTGTTTGTCCTTTATCTTTCCACTCCTGGACAGGTTCATGATGATTTCCAATACGAGTTGCTTTCAGCTCCCCCATGTCCACTGTGATGATAGCCAGGGTTGTGCCTGTGTCCATTTCTGACAGATGGCAATGTTCTATACAGCCTGCATCACAGTAGAGATCCCATCATAGTCCACCAATGACTGAACAGCCAGCCAGGGGTATTTCTGAGATTCTCTTCCTAGTCCCCTCCAGCCACTGAATAGAAACAGAGCACAGTTCTCCTTGTATGACTCAACTCAGTGAATGAAAGACAGTGACAAGAGCTGGTCACCACTCCCATCTTTTCACCCCTGGCCCAACCATCTGAATTCTACTGTGGCCTTATCCCCTGCTCATCTCAAGTACCTCTGCAGATGGATTATTGCTGGTACCTGCTAGAGAACAAATGAATGTATCCTTTATAAAGCAGAGCTTTGTCTACACAGCATGCTTGGGATGAGGACCTGCTCTGAATGAGAACAATTATTGCTCATGATAGTGTGGTCCAAGTGCACAGAATTCTATTTTAGACTCTGCCCTCCTCAGACAAATTAGCTTGGAGACAGGAGTCTTATTTTTTCCAGAATGCCCAACTCTCTTCCATCTCCCGTGCTTCCCAATCGCATGGAGGAGATGGTCCCAGCTCCTCAGGTTCTGTGGAACCTTTGCTCCATCTCTGTCCCATTTGTCCTGCCACTATGACTCTCTTTATTGACATTTCTTCTTAAGCTCTTCCCTACCTTGGGCCTCTCTTTCTACGTGGTTCTTTACGAACAGCTGCCAGTTTCACTCCTTTGCTACTTTCAGGTTCCACCTGAAATGCTGAATTATCAAGAGGTCTCTCAAAGCAGAGGTCACCCGTTATTCTCAAACTCATTACTCTTTCATGCTGCCCATTGCGCTTGTCATAGAATATCATAATATCATGTATATATATTCTCTATATAGAGAATAACATAATATCATATATATCGTGTATATATATCATGTGTATATGTATGTATGTGTGTGTGTATATATATATATATATATATATATATATATATATATATATATGCTTTTTTGTGTAATTCAGTTTTCCCCAGAAAGTTGAAACTTTCTCAAAGAAAGGGACTTTGATTTCAACACTGCTGCACAGGAAGCTTCCTAATAGCTCCTTTTAAACTGAGGACTAATGAAGAATATAGTCTAGGTAGCCACCCTTCCCTCTTGCTGATGTAGGGATGTTCTCTGTCCCAGACATAGATATCAAGTGCTTATTATGTCTGGAGGAAGGTGGAGTGTTGGGTCGCTCTAAGGATTTTATACCAAGCCCACAGTTCCCTTTCTCTGACTAACGGGCTCTAGTTCTGTAATCTGGAGACACACAAAGACTGTGTGCTTGATTTGCACAGGGGTGAATACGGGTACTCAATTTTCAAGCTGCCATGACCATTTACCAATGTCACCTTCGTGCTGTAGATGAGGCCCTGAGCCAACTGTGACAAGGATATTTAGCTCAAGAAGTGTCCAGATGTTAAAACCGAGACCATCCTTGCTAAGGGATGACTGTCTTGGGGATTAAGGGCCATGCTTCGTTTGAAAACATTTTGTACACCATCAAACACGATACAGAGACAAGCATTCTTCTCGTTTATTATCACAAGCAAGGCTCCAAACAGAAGGAAGGAGGTGACCAGGGTGTAAACAATCAGCTCGGCAGGCTACTGTGCTGAGTGACAAGAGAATACAGAGAAGTGGCCAAAGACAGTGACTTACTGCCTAGCCGGCTACCTGTTTACACTTTTCAAAAGACCAATAGCGCCACACCCAGCCATAGGGCTTTAGTGAGGTTTTGTCTGGAAAGAACATAGGAAAACATTTTAAGAATATGAAATCAGGATGAGAGATGGGTCTGCAATCAAGAGCACTTACTGCTCTTTTAGAGGGTCCACGATCAGTCCTGGAATCCACGTGAAAGTTTGTAAACAGCTGTAATTCTAGTTCCAGAGGGACCTGATGCCTTCTTCTGACTTCTAAGGGTTCCTATATAAAGGTAATTCATAGACATATCCATAGACACAGGCATACACACACACACACACACCCACACACACACACACACCTTATACAAATAAATATTTTGTTTGTTTATTTATTTTCGAGTCAGGGTTTCTCTGTAGCTTTTGGAGTCTGTTCTGGAATTTACTCTATAGATCAGGCTGATCTCAAACTCACAGAGATCTGCCTGCCTCTGTCTCCCAAGTGCTGGGAATTAAAGGTGTGCACTACCAACCGCCCGGCCCAATAAATATCTTTTTTAAAAGAAACCTTGCTGTGAATTACTGATTTTTTTCTATGAGCCAATGTCAATTTAAATGCACAGAGAAAAACATTGCCAAGTACTGCTTGAGCTCTGAGTTAGAGGAAACAGTACTGTATCCTGCTAAATAATTGAAAGCACTAACCTGTCGCAGGACGCAAGCTGGACCGAAGGGCAAACTGTTCAAACATAAGGTAAGGTGACTATGGCAACAATGGCTCTGATGATTTGGGATACATTTTTATGTATGACCTGAATTTTGACAGATAAACCTACCTGGGGTGAAGGCAGGGGTCAAGGCAGAGGCGTCCTGCTATAGATTAGGGTTTTCATTATTTAGTAGGAGACAATTGTGGGCAAAATCAGAAGCCTGTCTATAAGACGCGCTAAGGCAAGAATGGTGATGAACAGCTCTGTAAAGAAATCTGAAGAGAAGTGGAAGAAGTAGGCTGTTGTTTGGGAACTGTATTTATTGTCTGACTTGATTTTAAGAGAGAATGAATCTGTTTGTAGAATGATATTAGAAACAGAGGTGGGAAAGGTAGACGAGAGGAGACTGCGGCCAGCCACTGTTTAAGAACTGGGAGAACAACTCTGACGTTTCTAGAGATAACTTGGGATTGAGAACACCAGGGAAGGGAAGGAAGAGCCAAATACCTGGCATGAACACACGTGGAGGGCTGAAGGAAGAAGCCTGACCTCATCATTTCTGAGGTTAGGGCAGGTGGGATGGAATGGGAGCCCTGGGAAAAGTGGGAGGATTTGAAGAGTCACTGAGCAGGTGGGGCGGGGCACCCACAGGAGAAGTGGGGTTGGATCATGACACAGCCTTGGCAGTCTGGGTGGAGAGAACCTGGAGAGAAGGACTGGTGTTGGTGACAACAGCTAGCTTCACAACTTCCCGTCATCTCAAGGTCACATTCAGTGTTCCCGTCTTTGCCCTCACAAGGTCACCTCCCCTGTCTGCTTCTGTGTCTGTTTTCCTCTTTCGTAGGGACACTAGCCACACTGGAATTAGGGCTCTCCAGACTCTCACATGAACTAACTTTAATTTACAATGATAAAACCTATTTGCAAATGATATTATATTCTGAGATAGGGTGGTGATAGTGCACATCTTTAATCCCAGCACTCTTGAAGGCAGAAGCAGGGAGATCTCTGTGAGTTCAAGGCCAGCCTGGTCTACAAGAGCTAGTTCCAGGACAGGCTCCAAAGCTACAGTGAAACCCTGTCTCAAACAACAACAACAATAGCAACAACAAAGATTATATATTCTGAAACACTGGGTGGTTTAGACTTTTGGGGGACACTTTTCGTTGTGCCCAGGGAAGTTCAAGCTTGGGGAACGATTACGAAACATGGTCTGGAACTAGACTCCCCTATCACGGCTGCTCTGAGCAGTGCATCAGAAGTATATGGCAGTTACCAACCGCAATAAAGCCAAGAATGCCTCCCGCTTTCATTTTTTAAAAAATCTTCATTCATTCATTCACAAAGCCATTTGTGTTTCAGAAAAGGCTGTTCCTTAGTCATCCTAGCTCAAAGTTGATCCTTTACCACTGAGAAAATGACCCTGCAGAAGGGAAGGCGAGATTAAAAATGGGGCACATCGCTCAAGTGCCTATACTACACCCACAGACTAAATCAGCATGCGCCAAGAGAACTGGGATTGCTGGAAATTGGTTCAGAGACCTACATCTGCGCTAAAGCAAGCAACAGGCTGTAGAGCATTTCATGATCGCTTGCTTCCCTGCTCGATGACAGACCGTTCCTCAGTTGGAGCGGATCTCAGCAGCCGAACCTGACCACGCCACAGTGTGCCCACCCCCCCAGTGTCTCCAGGTGTTAATAGAATTGTCTTCTCTGAAGACATGAATGAGCTTCATAAATTTCCTGCACTGGGAACAACCCAAACCGTGTTCTTCCCAGACAGCTTCATAACCCCACAGTAGGTGCTTTTTACATTTTCCTCCGAGAAATTTTATAAAGCAACACTGTAGGTTCTTGTATACGTAGGAGAGGTTGGACCAGAACAAATAACTGAGAAGTCACACGTCGGGGAAAGAATACAAACAGCAGGTGTCCAGCCTTTGGGGATCACGTGCCATCCCGCAGTTCCAGGCTTTAGGGTCATCTGATCCTAGAGTTGGAAGGGACGTTGGGCGCACTTACAGCCTAGACAACCGATAGGTGAAGGGACTTCCTCAAGGCCATACCAAGGGCTCTGGCTTAGCTAAGAGCACACCCAGGTCTCTTGACTCTTAGCCTAGTCATCTTTCCACTACCCGAAGAGCATCCAAACCAAAACGTTTGTGCAGGAAATGAACTCAGCTCCTACATACACCTGCTATGACTTAATTGGCATTCTCCAATTTCCTCCCTGGAAGTTCAGGCTCAGAAATGCAGAGGCTAAAATTTTTGGAGACTTAATGGCTCTTTAAGAAGCACTCTTTAAATATCTCTCCCCCTTTCCCCCCTCCCTGCTATCCTCTGGCAATTCCATTAAAAATAGCTTTGACTTGAAATTGGCCTGGAGATCAGCATCGGATCTGCAATTATGTAACCCCGCAACTGAACATATTATCATACCAGACAAAACCCAAATGAGTTTATGGTGGGTGGGGGTTGTACCGGCTGAGAGGAAAAGAAAATCCTTGAAGGGAATTGCAGATTGCAGAGGTGTGTGTGTGTGTGTGTGTGTGTGTGTGTGTATGTGTGTGTGTGTGTGCTCACACACCTGTATACACAAGTGTGTTCAGCCATACATGTGGTAAGGTTGCTCCAAAGAGTGTGAAAGGTGACACTCTTCCTTGTCCCAGTCTCTCTGTATGCAACACAACCAGCAGAGGCAACATGGGAATGAGGGATGAATATCAGATTCCATCATCAGGAAATACGGACACAAATTCCCTACACAAAGACGAGCCAAAGGATACAGAATCACAGATCCTGAAAGTGCCTTGCTCTGTGAGCACTTATGATCACCGTGTCTGTCCATCTCTAATGTTCCTTTTTCCCCCTTCGGTGAAGAACACTGGGCCCCAGAAGATAAATAGCACACAGGAAACACTCGGAAAGACAGTGACAGTCAGGACCAGACAGCAGAGCACTTGACGCCACATCCCATGGGCTTCTCTCATGTCAGTTCCACCCTCTCCAACATCTGAGAAAATGGTCCTTCCTCTGGTCAAGGGTGAAAAACAACCCTTTGAGGGTGTGGTGTTACACGCCTCTTAGTACTCTGGGAGCAGAGGCAGGAATATCTCTGTGAGTTCAAGTTCAGAGTGCTATACATAGCTTAATAGCGAGATCTTGTCTCAAAATGAAGCACACACTCGCAAGCACGTGTGTGTGAGTGCACACACACACACCCACATGCACACACACACACCCACATGCACACACACAAACATTAATTTTACTGCTGAGTAGTACTCTAATCTGTATATATTCCATACTTTCTTCATCCATTCTTCCATTGAAGGGCATTTTGCATGCAAATGGACGGAAATAGAAAACACTATCCTGAGTGAGGTAAGCCAGACCCAAAAAGAAGAACATGGGATGTACTCACTCATAATTGGTTTCTAGCTATAAATAAAGGACATTGAGCCTATAATTCGTGGTCCTAGAGAAGCTAAATAAGAAGGTGAACCCAAAGAAAAACATATAGTCATCTTCTTGGATATTAACCGTCATCAGGCGATGAAAGGAGACAGAGACAGAGACCCACATTGGAGCACCGGACTGAAACCCCAAGGTCCAAATCAGGAGCAGAAGGAGAGAGAGCACGAGCAAGGAACTCAGGACCACGAGGGGTGCACCCACACACTGAGACAATGGGGATGTTCTATCAGGAACTCACCAAGGCCAGCTGGACTGGGTCTGAAAAAGCATGGGATAAAACCGGACTCGTTAGCGGACAATGAGGACTGCTGAGAAGTCAAGAACAATGGCACTGGGTTTTGACCCTACTGCACGTACTGGCTTTGTGGGAGCCTAGGCTGTTTGGATGCTCACCTTACTAGAACTGGATGGAGGTGGGAGGTCCTTGGACTACCCACAGGGCAGAGAACCCTGACTGCTCTTTGGGCTGATGAGGGAGGGGGAGTTGGTTAGGGGAGGAGGAGGGAAATGGGAGGCGGTGGAGGGGAGGAGACAGAAATCTTTAATAAATAAATAAATAAATCATTAATTTTGCAAAATCAATCCAGGTGCAAAGTATTTCACTGATTCCGACTGCATGCTGGTTAAAAGCAGAGACTGTTTTGAATCTCAACGCCCAGGTTTTGAGTTTCTTCAAAACAGATGTGACAGTAGCTCTTCCTTTACACCGATACTGTAAGGAATGAGTGGGTTACTTCATAGGAAGCACATGGCATGAGTCTAGGCACACAGGAAATGCTAATACACAGAGCTGCTGTCACTAGTAAGCCTACACACGAGAAGGGAGACTGGCCAAGTCTCGGCTGGGAGCCACAGCAGAAGGTGAGGCTGGTAGCGGGGACATGAGGATAGCAGGCAGCACAATCGAAGACAGGTGCAGCGGAGTGCTGAACACACAGCCTGTGGGCAGATGGCTTCATGTGTTCTTCCTGACTTGTTTTACTTAGAGACTCTGGACTGAGAACTGGGTCAAATCATCAGCCATTCTAGGCTTCAGATATGCAATGTCAGTTCTGAGGGGCAGCCCAGTCTTCACACTGTAGAGTTCTTTCTTAAAGTTGTGTTTATTCTCAACTGTGTATATGGTGTGTGTGTGTGTGTGTGTGTGTGTGTGTGTGTGCATATGCATGCATGCGTGTGTGTCTCTCTCTGTGTGTGCGTGTGTGCCTGCATGTGTATGTGTGTATGAGTGCAGGTGCCCGTGGCAGCCAGAAGCAACAGATTCCCCTGGAACTGGAGCTAGAGGCACTTGTGAGCTGCCCAATGTAGGTTCTAGGAACTCACAGTTTCCAGAAGAGCAGGGTGCCCCTTTAACTGCTGAGCCATCACCCCACCCTACATTGTAGACTCCCAGGAAAAGCTTTTCCCAGTGGTTACAAGGGGGAGGGAAGAGAAACAGAATCCCTATTCTGCCTGAAAAGCATTTTTCATACCTCCCTCCCCTTCATCCGTTAAATAAGTCAGGCATCAGAGACCTTTCGGGGTCAGTTTCAGGGTTCCCAAGATGTCCAGACCTATGCTTATTTTTCAACAGAGAATAATGACGGGAAAGGGAGGTGGCTGCCACAAAAGGAGTTATGCTGAAAATTCAAAAACAAGAATCACGGACTTTGAATCTTTGCATGGGCCATGGCTGCCGAGGGATTATAAGTAATGGTCCTTGGGTCTTCTGGAGCCTTCTCCAATGTCTGCCAAATCGCTTGCTGAAAGACCAGGAATGGAACCAGATGCCACACACACAGTAAACAAATGGTAAGTGTTGATAGTGGTGTGTGTGTGTGTGTGTGTGTGTGTGTGTGTGTGTGTGTGCAGAGTCGTGGAAAGGATCTGTGGAGACCAGCAGGAAGAACATATTAAGAATTTGACTCTAAGGTCAGTGGTGTTTCGCAGACACTATGGAAGTGACTAGGGTCGTGCAGTGGACCATCTTGCTGTGATGACCAACCATTCAGGCTTTTTCAAGTGGGCACACGGGTCTCCCACTCTTCAGTGCTCTGTGGGTGCACCTGTAAGTGGGCGGGTTCCAGGGACTGGAAAGTGAAAGAGCCATTTTTTCAAATAATGCTCCTCAAATAGATCGTTTTCATCAACTCTTCCTCCCCCGACAAAAGGAGACTGTAGCCACTCTTCCTGGCAGGGCTACTGTCTCTACACTTCGGGGAGGAAGCTGGTTCCGCCACTTGAGAGCCAGGGTAGGGACAGGATGAACACCTACCCTTAGGAACAAATTCAGAAGAAAGAAAATGCCCCAAGCTAAATTGTCTTCACAGAATTCTTAGCAATGACACTGCTGCCCTACAAGCATGCCAATGTAACTTGTTTTATTTGAACAGAATCATCAGATATTTCAATATAATATTTAAGCCAATCTGTCTTGATGACCTCCCCACCCCTGCAACAACTGTTGATATTTTTTAATTTGGGGAATTTTAAAACACTTATTTTTTGAGAATTTCATATTTGTATATTCTTAGATCATTTTCCTGAAGGCTTGGAGTGGCTGGCTAGTTTTATGTCAGCGTGGCACAGTCTAGAGTCCCAAAAGAGAAGGGAGCCTCAGTTGAGCAAATGCCTCCGTAGACTAGGTAGACTAGGCTGTAGACAAGCCTGTAGAGCATTTTCTTAATTAGTGATATATGGAGAAAGTCCATCCCATTGTGGGTGGGGTCATCCCCGGGAATGGTGGTCCTGGGTCCCATAAGAAAGCAGGCTGAGCAAGTCATGGGGAGCAAGCCAGTAAGCAGCATCCCTTCATGGCAGCTGCATCAGCTCCTGCCTCCTGGTTTGAGTTCCTGTCCTGACTTCCTTTGATGATGACCAGTGCTGTGGGAGCATAGGTCAAATAAACCCTTTCCTCCCCACGTTGCTTTGGTCATGGTGTTTCTTCACAGCAATGGTAACCCTAGCTAGGATGTTTGGAGACTCTTTAGTAGCAAATTATCTTATCATATAGCTTAATATACATAATTAATTTGCAAAAAAAAAACCCTTGGTCCTCCAAAGGTTCCTTGCCTATTTCTGATATTGCTTCTTCTCTGTCCCAACTCCAGTGAATGGTGAAGAGAGCCTTCCAGACCCTCCAGGACTGAAGCCATCCTTCCTTTATGCAGCTGCTGGGTATGCCGAGGATGCTTGAGGCCCTAGCTTTTGGGGCACGGTATACAGACAGCTCGCTGAAGATGATGCTTCCACGTGTGGGTGTGAGGCAGAGAGCCCACCTCTCAGAAGCTGCCTGACTCCTTGCTTCTATCTGAAGAGCCCTCTGGGGATGCGCTGTGACCTTTGTGTGGCTGACGTAGCATTCCATCTCGGCCTGTACTGGTTGTTCTTCCTTCCCAGGTATTTGGCCTCAGGGCTTTGTTAGTGGATTTGCCTTCCTTTGTGCAAATATCCTGTTTAGGATTTGATAACTAGGGAACCTGACCACCATGATTAACTAACCATAAACTAGACCTCCCGTAGGTATGACTCAATCTTTTTAAACAAAATATACTGTCTTTTTTCCCCCAACACTTTGATTGTCTTGGCCCTTGCTGCTCCATAAAAGACTGCCCCTCCCAGGCCTAGCTAATTTCTGAAGATAGTGAAGGACCCATCTGCAAGGACACCGTTCATACACAATCCATTGCCCAGATCTCCACTACCTCTTTTGAGGAACTAACTCTTATACTTGAGCCGCCCTTCACGTGTGCTGATTCCCTAGGGTCCCTAAGCCCCACAGTCCCGTGCCGCTATTCAAGTTAGACAATTCTAAACCTTCTCATGCTGCCTGTCCCAATCCTCCCCTGGAGAAACCATGGCAGAGGCTCCGTCCACACTTCTCCCCATCTTCCCACCTTTTTGGCCCAACCAAGAGCTTCCTCACACAATCCTACAGCAGGCTATGTCTCCTCTTGCCAGGCAGCTGGGATTAGAAGTATTTCCCCTTCATGATGGTCACTTCTACACCTGTACATTTCACCACATCTGATGAAGATACATTCCAGGTACATTTTCAAATGTAATTTTCAAAAACCGCTTCCTTCAAGTCTTCCAACCACCGGAGTCCTTGCAAGGATCCTGCCCTTTAAGTCGGAGGAGCAGCAGGGAAGGCGTCCCTGTTAGTCACTTCTCAGTAGGCTGCCTGGCACTCACTAGACCAAGTTATATTAGGCAGGATCCAAATTTTCCATTTTCTCTATCCTGTTTCCATCCACCCTCTGACTCTGTTTTGGAACAGGCACAAGCGAGAGCAAAGACTTTCCTACCTAAATAAGCTCTTGAGTCTTCTAAATTTATTCTTGAGTCTTTTTCTGCCTAAAACTTGGTTTTCTTGGCTCTGGTCATATGTAAGGACTAAGCCTGAGTCTTTGTTTCTCCACCCTGGCTTCTTGTGGGATCAGCCTTCTTCTAAAGACAAAATTTATTCCTAAGAGGGGAAGGTCATATTAATGGCATACTTATCCCCACATAAATTAGGAAATGCTTTTGAAGGATCTAGTTCTGTCTCTTAACTTCTCAATGTATATAAAACCTCCAAAGGCATTGTAAATTCTTTGGAGGAATCCTCTGAACCAAGCTTGGGAATTTCAAGAAGAACCTGATATGGGGCTTAGAATACTGTGGATGGAGATGTCTGATAAAGGATATAACTAAAGAGCACACACACACACACACACACACAGAGAGAGAGAAAGAGAGACAGAGAGAGAGAGAGAGACTGTTTACAGTGGAATAAAGCTTTGCTCTACAAGACTGTTCAAGAACTGTCTTTCCACTAAACATTTGGTTAGCATCAATTTTGCTAGCATCCGAAGCCTTTGGGGAGCATGGCATGGGGCAATTCACATGGCTCAAGCTCTCTAAGAACATGTCAATGCCAAAGGATCCTCTGAGATACTGCTCATTAAATTCTCACAGTGACACTCAGCCATGCGCATGCAAGTGTTTTTGTTCGAAATGGTTGTTTCCTTGGGATGTACTAGAGTACTAGACAGATGGGTGGGATGCAGTTCAGATGGTTGAGTGCCTGTCTAGCATGCTCAGAGTCCTAGGTTTGATCCTCAGGACCATACAAACTGAGACTGGCACACTCAATCTGTAATCTGAGAACTCGGGAAGCAAAGGCAGGAAAGTGAGTTCGAAGCCAGTGTCGCAAGCTGTTCTCTCATTTCCCAAACATTCTTTCCCAATGCTATTCTAAGTAATTCTGATGGCTTGAAGAGTAAGCACTCTTTTTTATTTCTTTCCTTTGCATATTAATTTATTAGATAAATGGGAATGATTAAACCTATTTGCCCTACATGGACATGGTAAGGTCCCCCACATTTCTGGGGAGCACTGGGAAATCTCCGAAAGGCCTTTTTATGCCCATGCATCACTGGGAATTCTCCCCACTTCACCCACTCCCCTTACAGATCATGTGATGTCCCAGCTAGCAGGGAATCATCCAGTTTAACACCCTCGTTGGACAGAGGAGCAAAGCTAGGTCCAGATGGGAAACTGAATGTCACACAAAGTGCTTATTGGCCAGTTCAGGTTTTAAGGCAGAATGTTGAAGTTAGAGACTCTGGAGTTTTAGCCTCAATTTTGGATTTATCACCAACTGCTTGAATATCCTTGTGTTTGTTAAATTATATCTCTGCAGTTAACCTTGTCATCCGTACTTTAAGGAGAATAACCTCATAGGGCAATCATGAAAATGAACTAATATAATACATAGGACAATGCCTGGCAAATATTGTGTTGTATAAATGTCAGCATCTGTGTTACAAACCAGTAAAAATGCAGGTTCCTCTTCCATTGCCAAGAATTTGTTGGAATTTTGCTGACCAGAGAAAAACTGCATTTCCCTGAACTCTTTGCATATAGCCAGAACCGTGAATGAATGATGGGCAAAGAGGTGAGAGTGTAGGTTGCAAGCTTAAGGGGCTTGACTAAGTGACACTGGAAAGCCATGCGGCTGGTGTATTGATTGGACGATGCCAGAGCAACTCAACATCCCCAGATGGAGTCACTGATAAAACGCAGCCTGTCTCCTTGACTTACAGTTCAGAGAGCCAGCTAATCAGGGCATACAATATATGAGCAAGAAATAAACTTTCCCTGTGAACACCACAAGATTTGAGGGCTGTGGTGGCAGCTGGAAGACATACCCTAACTCATGCACTCTTGTGGTTTGTCTTCAAACAGGGAGGCTACGGTTGAAACTCAGGTTGGTGGAGTGCTCGCCTGGCGTGCATGAGGCCTTGGGGTCAACCTCTAGCATTGCAAAGCGGGATATGGTGATACACACCTGCAATCTCAGCACTTGGGAGCTGGAGGCTATAGGCTCGGAAGATGAAAGAGGCAAGCCTGGGCTACACAAGACTTTGGCTCAAAGCAAACAAATAAGTGACATAAATGGGACACATGTGGGGAAAGCAAGGGTGAAGATTAGTGTGTATGCATTATGTATGTGGCCTATATGACCCTGGATGCAACTTTGGGGTCTGACGGAGGGAAGGGTACTCATATTCAAAGAGTGATATTCCTCTGCTGTGTTACAGCAGTGGACAAGAAGGCAAAATACAGGCTAGCTCTGTGGTCTTTAGTGCTTTCCTGATGAGTGGCAAGACAATGGCCAATTATTCCAGCCCGGCTCTTCTGTAATATCTCTCGCAAGAACAGTACAAAAATCAGAAGTCTTTCAGGAAGGGTGACAGTCAGGCCTCGGTTTTATCTGTCCCTGTGGCTATGTACCTTTGGTCAAGCCATACATGATGCCCCAGCTCTAGCTTCCTCATCTGCAGAACGAGGGCCTGGAGAATCTTAAAGTGTCCTCCGCACTAATGACCTGGGAGTTCTGCAAGCTCATCCACTTGTGCAGGGTGCAAATGTCTGTGATGGTCTTTCAGAGATGCTCTCTGAAATTAAGATGCTCAGAGGCCCAGAGTCAGGTAGAGAGGCGGTCTTCGTGGCCTTGAAGCCTGCACTTACCTTGACATAAAATAAGAGGGGTGTGTGGTTAAGGACCATTTGCTAGGCCGAGTATTCTAAGAAAGGTGTTCATTTTGGAAGACCCTGGACTCCGCAATCAGAACAATTTTTTTCCCTCTTTGCAACTTAAAAATGCTGCACTTCTGACCCTGAAAGTCTGGTGATGGAGGAAGGTCATTGGTCATTAACTAATAAAGGAACTGCCTTGGCCCATTTTATTGGTTAGAGGATAGGTGGGAGGAGTAAACAGAACAGAACGCTGGGAGGAAGAGGAAGTGAGCTCAGAGACTCCACAGCTCCTCTAGGGAGCAGACGCCTGAGAGAGACGCCATGCCCCGCTCCCGGCATGAAGCTCCGACCCAGGATGGACTAGGCTAGAATCTTCCCGGTAAGACCAATTCTCACAGATTATTAGAGATGGGTTGATCGGGATGTGAGAATTAGCCTGTAAGTGCTAGAGCTAAAGGGCCAAGCAGTGCTTAAAAGACTACAGTGTCTGTGTAATTATTTTAGGGCATAAGCTAGCCGAGCGGGCGGCTGGGGTGCTGGGGAAGCGGCTCCGCCGCCCTTATTACTTCAGTCTGGACCTAGCATCTTCCTACTCCTTCATTTTCTAAGTGAATCCAAGGCTCAGGGAGATGAAAAGGCTCATCTAAAGCCCTTTAAAGGTAGATCGGGTCAAGTGTGGCAGCCGAGACCCGTTGTCTGCAGCCATGGCTTTGGAAAGGAAGGGACATTTGGAGAAGTGTCACACTCCTCCTGTTAAAGGGCCTGATGGGTATTTTGGAGAGCAGGGCCATCTACACCCTTGCTTCAGGAAAGCACTCCTTCTCTCCAGCAGATGCTACTAAAGGGGAGGGAATTCTCAACACTCCCCTGACAGATTGTGATGTTTGCTCTAGTGAAGTCTAGCATTCCCGGATGTGACCTGTGATTGCCACGGGAACCTCTGGAGCAGTAAGCTTTTTGGGTTTTATTTATTGTACCATTCCCAGTTCTGTTTAGAAATAAGTGGCAGCAGAATTAGCCAGGCAGGCAAACAAGGGTAGGGGTGGAGTGTTGATGGGGTGGGGGGAGCCGGTAGCTACCTTCTGCTCCCAAGGATTCAACCTATGAGGGAAAACAAAAAGCCCCTCACTCTGTTGCCATGGGAACAGCCTGATCTCTGCTGAAGATGCTCTGCAGGAGTCTGCTTGGGAATGGAGCTGACTTTCTTTCCAATGAGGCAGGGGGCTGTGAAAAAGCAATCTTGTCAGCAATTCTGTCTCCTATAGCTGCTGAGAGAAGTCCCCCATCCTCTGCTCATGGAACCCAGGTAGCAAGAAACGGAGCCATGGCCTGAGGTTTACTGTATGTGACTGTGAAGTAGGGCTCTGTGTTCAGGGTTCACTCACAGCTCATCCCCACAGCTGCAGTTATGTCCCTGCCCCACCAGGAAGAGGTCATGGTACCCATTTCTTGAAGAAGCTAGTGATACAACCAGAAAGGGATTTGTTATGTTGGAGATTTGGAGGTAAGAGCCTAGAGAGACAGCCACAAGTCTCTTGTATGTGACTCGGATGCTTCAATGCCCTCCGTCTCACACCATACCTTCGAACAAAAATTAGTAATGACTATTGCCTTCTGATCCATGTTTATCTTGTACTGTTTCACAGGAAACTCATTTCTCAGGCCATTCCCAGCTGTTTCTGACTGATACAGTCCCCTGGGACCATGTCCTTAAGCATCCTGTTGGAAGAGCTACAGGTCAAAGGCATCAGGGGAGGCACCGGATGGCACCAGCATGAAAAGCATGTGCTCTGATGTCAATAGACTTGATCTTTCCCGACTTTGTCCGTTCCTAGCTCTGTGACCAGGTCAAAACCTCTGGGTTCCAGTTTCTCTCTCTGTAAAATGGGAAATAATAATATCCACCTCACAGGATTGCTAAGCATATTTTAGAACATCATGGAAAACACTTAGTCAAGGGCCTGGGATATGATGGCTCTTTAATAAACGTAGACTTAGTAAGACATGTTTACAAAGTTTGGACTTGGTGGCCCTTAGAGTTCTCCTACCAGTAGGGGACAATGATTTCATTCCTACTTTCTAAAAATGTATCATGTTCACCCTCACAGTTCACAATCTTCTAATTAAAACAAAACTCTCATTTATCATTTGCTTTGTTCATTCTTCCTTAAAAATAATTGTACTAAAAGCAAATAGGAAAGAGAAATACAACAGAGCTCTAACGATGTGTTTGATAGCAGGAAAGTGTGTGAAATTATATATATATATATATATATATATATATATATATATATGGCTTTTACTATAGAAATAAAGTCTTTTAAAAGTGGTATTATCTAACATTTTGTCTATGTGATCTCCTTTGCTTTTGACATCTATTTAAGAGGGTTTAACAATTCCCAAACTTTAATTATCTTTTTCACAGAAAATATTTCCAAGTTGTCCTCTCCGGGCCTGGCTTCCTTCCCAGGCTCTGGTCCCCCAGAGCCAGCATTCGACTATGAGGATGAGCCAGAAGAATCCATGATCAACCAGCTGCACAGGGTTGCTGCTCACACAGCCATGCCATCTTGTGTGAGTTAATCACCCACACAGGACTAGCAATGCCACTGGCTCCATTCTAGGGAATATATGAGTGTGTTCAAAGGCCTGCTGACTCTCTGTCTAGTTTTTTTTTGTCAGTAGATAGTTGGTGGAGAAAGAATTTGACTCCACAAGTACTCTGGTACCACCTCAGAACATATTTCCCCAGTGGTAGAATGTCTGGACAACAAATGTATTTAATGTAGTAACTCCACTTGCTTCTCTCTTTTCAGCAATAGCACGCAGGCACGCACACACGCAGGCACGCACGCATGCACGACGCACACGTGTACAGTGGTTATCTGGTCGACCGCTCTCTCTCCTCCTTCTTTCCCTTCTCTTTCTTTCTCTCTTTCCCTCTTTCCCCTCAGTTAGTTTATGCAATCCATCTTGAAGTCCTGTCACTTCGTCTCTCAGGCTGTCCTTTTTCCTTATTGTAAACTTTCCCATCACATCCTTGCCCCCTCGTTTCCTGATGGTTCAAATATGCAACTCATCTCACTAACTAGAAGAATAGAAATGAGTTTCTTTTTGGGAGTCAAGAAATCAAAAGGTAACATCTCCCTAGAGTCCAGGATTGAAAATGTTTATAAGACCATTGGGATCAAAGAAAAAGCAAGAAGATCAATTGGCAGTATTTTCCATTATCAAAAGGATGGGGTGGCAATGAGAAGTGGGAACATTCTTACCTTTTGCCTTATGTCTTTTCTGTTAGCTTGAAATCCAACTTTTCCCCACTTCCCAAGCCTAGATCTCTTAGACCTGAGTTGTGCACACTGTAGATACCCGATAAATATTTTTAAATTCTTTCATTTTTAAAAAAAATATTATTTTGAGCTACAATAAATTTGAGACCTCGTAGGTTGAGTGGTGGTTCTCAACCCTAGGGAGTTTTAGAAAATTAATCCTGATGTCTGAGCCTTCTCCTTACTTGTCCTGATTTAACTTATCTTCTATAGATCTATCTGGGTCTAGTCCTTTCTAAATATCTCCAAGACTGAGAACTACTGTGCTAAGGACAGGAAAGTGAATGTCAGAAGCCCTGATGTTCTGACTATCTGTATGGCTGAAAAAAAAAAATCCCTCAACTTCACCATGTCTCCACTTTACCTCACACAGAGCAGAGTTCCACTGTGTTGCTTCTCAGGTGCATTCAAGTTCTGACAATATTTGTTTCCTGTCCTAACGAGTTCCCACCAGGAGAGACCACCACTCACCTTGGAGGATGTAAAGACTTTTATTGGACGTTCCAAGAACTAGAGGAAATAAAATAATCTAATGTATGCTCTCTCGTTTTTGTCTCTCATCCCCAGGCTGCTCTAGTCTCTTATCATAGATGGCTTCTTAGCCACTTCCCCTTCCTTTCAATGGACACACTCCAGGCCCCCGCCACCCTCACATACATTGCTGTGACAACTCTTTAATTAGCGCCTTTCTTCAAGGCATCTCCCCATCTGCTGCTTCTCCATCCTCCATATTGCTGCTAGACTAACTTTTCCAAAACACAGATCTGTCATGCTATTCTCTTGCTCAAACACTTCTGTGTTTGTTTTACTGCCTGCAAAATGATGTACTTCAGCCTGTCAATACAGGCTCTCCACTGTTCGCTCAGTCCCGGGAATCCCTTCCCTCTGTGCCCTATGTGTGCTACACTTTTATTACTCAGGCCTTTCCCAAACCCTACATACTTCCCTCTCACGTCTAGCAGACTCCCCCCCCCCCATATTGTCTTTCCAGAGCCCCACTTCTTCCATGAAGGACCTTCCATCCTGTACGTGCTCCCAGGGTAGCCACAATTCAAGTATTGTAACGTGAATTTGATGACATGTTAATGATTTAAGACTCACAAGACATTTGTTAGAAGCAATAAAACCATTGGGAAAACCCCAGAGAAGACAGCACAGAAGATGGAAAATATCTTCTCTCCACTAATCGGCTTCAG
Organism: Microtus oregoni; assembly: GCF_018167655.1. Lineage (NCBI taxonomy): Eukaryota > Metazoa > Chordata > Mammalia > Rodentia > Cricetidae > Microtus > Microtus oregoni. Next base: position 16,114,988 of record NW_024543068.1, on the reverse strand, counting down.
ACAGCCAAGACGTTTCTCTTGCAACCTCTGTGCCTTGTGCTTTTGAAGTCTTACCATTGGGTTTTCAGGATTTTAAACAGTTTCCCTCCATACCACTTCAAAAGTAAGCAAAGGATATCTGAAGCTTGGTTGCCTTGGCATTTGTCAAGGTCATCACTAAGCTAATTGGTCTCTGTTGTACTTGTGGGCTTAGTAGTTGTGGGATGAGGGTACAACAGTGCTCTGTGTATGAAGGAAGTCTCACCATTGGCAGGGGCTCTGGGCCTAAATATCAATGTATAATTCTTGCACCTAATCCAGACCTCGAGGAGGCATATTTTCTCCCATATGCCGTCCATCTCAGATCACACTCCTCTTAAACTTCGCTCAATGCCTGGGTGAAAGAAAAGCACACGAGGACATGAGGTGAACCAGGACTACCTTGTCCATATCTTCTTCAGGAAGCTCTCACAGAAAGCATGGTGGCCCAGAGCCTGACCATTCCAGTCTGGACTCCTGGACACAAAGCACAGATAAACAATGCTGTGGTAACCCTGCCCTAGGGAGCACCATGGCATGAATGACTACCGTTTCTAACATCTAGGTGACTGTGCTAACAGTTGTCTATCTGTTTTCTCAACTATTTCAGCATTCCTATGTTGGGTATTGTGGTTACTTTTATCGCACATTCTAAAAACCTTCATATTTTGTGACCCAATAATAGAACGTTTATTGCTCTGATGCACTTACTGATCATCTGGGGCCAGGCACTATAGATGAGATGAAGGTAAGTCAGATATGCTCCTAATATAAGAAGTTTATAGGACACTGGGGGAAATGGCTGTCTACTCAAGGAAATCACATATTGCTAGAAGACAGGGGTTGCAACAGATTCAGAAGTCTTCCTTAGAAAAAAGAATTTGGGAGGAGCTGGTCCCTGGGTCGGGAAGCGGCACCCGTGCCCCTGAGGTGGAGCTGCCGCCATGGCCAAGTACCTGGCCCAGATCATTGTGATGGGTGTGCAGGTGGTGGGCAGAGCCTTTGCCCGGGCCCTGAGGCAGGAGTTTGCAGCAAGCCAGGCAGCTGCTGATGCTCGGGGTCGTGCTGGGCACCAGTCTGCAGCCGCATCCAACCTCTCCGGCCTCAGCCTCCAGGAGGCCCAGCAGATTCTCAACATCTCCAAGCTGAACCCTGAGGAGGTCCAGAAGAATTATGAACACCTATTTAAAGTGAACGATAAATCCGTGGGTGGCTCCTTCTATTTGCAGTCAAAGGTTGTCCGTGCAAAGGAAAGCCTAGATGAGGAACTCCGAATATAAGCCCAGGAAGACAAAAAGAAAGGGCAGATGCCCAAAACATGACTGCTGGGCACACTCCACCCCACCCATTGCCTCATAATTTATAGCTTGGTAATAAATGTCTTTTCCATGTTAAAAAAAAAAAAGAATTTGGGCTGGTATCATTGAGTATAAGTCAGTCTTAAAAAGTAAAAGATACCAAGGCACATAGTTTTGGTAAGACTCAACTACAAACCCTTTGTCAGTGAGATTCAATCATTAGTATAAAGACCAGTTCAAAAGAGCTATTGAACATCTTCCTGCCAGGGTAGTATGATAGAGGAGAGGGTAGGATGCAAGAGATGAGCAAGAGATTCCCTGTACCTGCCAGGGTGGTGTGAAAGAGGAAGGTAAGATTTAGAGATAACTATGAGTTCTCACCCTCAGACGTCAGGGCATACCTCATTTCGGCAATCCCTGCCTTGTCTGCTGTCCACGGGGCCACTTCACTCTCTTCCTCTTAAACACATGGTGCCTTCTTCATTTTATTCTATTTACCTGTTTCCTCTCTCTTTCCCCTTCGTGTCAAACACCCAAGACCAACTCTGGGATCTGAATGTTTATGGAAAGACCTTCAAACCTTAAAGTATTTTCTTGGCTCTTATTGGGATCACATCCCAGAGGCCGTTAACCACTCTCTCCAGTGACCCTCAGCAGTGAAGTTCACCTGCTCAGTCACATGCTGCCACACTTGGGAGAGGGGCAATAATGCTTCTGGCTGGGAAGGCGCAGATGGATAATTGCTTTTGTTCAAACATGTGTATACATATATGTGAGCTCATGCTAGGAGAGGAAGAGAGAGGAGGGAGGGAGAGGGATGAGGGCCACGGGGTTCGTGTATAAGCAATGATTCTCAGGAGTACCGTTCACCTTGAGGGAACCCTGCTCAGCTTTTCTGCAAGCCTCTCCTAGGAAGAAAACCTGCATCCAGGAACCAACCCTCCAGCCTGAATAACTGACCTGAATGACAGGAGACGTCCTCTCGGAATCCCCAGGGGCTTGTCTGAGTAGAGCCGTGAACACTCATAATACCAGGGCAGAAAAAATAACAACAGTCCATCTTGGCACCCTGGCTGTAAATGGCTCATTTACTCTGGCAAGAGGAATGGAGTTTTAATGACAAATTGTAATGCCGCACAGCAGGCTGGGTTGTGTGCTGTAAATTATTTGGAAAGAGGCACTACACCTTAATAAAAAGAGGATTGCTTTCTGCTGTGGTCTGAACTAGGTGTGGAATGAGAGCCATACCCCTCGAATCCCCTCACCACCATCTCAACCTGTCCAGTGCTCCCTTCCCCCAGCTCCAGGCACCCTCGTTCCCACATCTGGGAAATGAGGGCAGGGCTAGCTGGATTTTTATGGCAGTATATTTTCGCTCATGGGAAGGCCAAGAGACACTGTGGAGCTTCACGGGGCTCTGAGCCTGAGGGCACAGGGCTCAACAGGCATCTGTCTGTTTGTCCCTCTGAGAACTCCCTGAGTCTTTTCTCCACAGAGGTTCACTTTTCTAAGGAAGAAGGGAGCTCCAAGGAGCCTCGGGAAGGTCTGGACGCATCCCAGGAGAACTGAAGAGTCAGCATCTTTTTGAAAAGGCAGTGGTGGTCCTTGAGGCTAGGAGGCAGGCACCGTGATAGTAAAGACAGTGCCCCCCCCCCCCCCCCCCAGCATCCATGCTCTCCATCAGATTCTGAGGTTGCTTGCAATCAGGCTGGCCATGTAACCAGCACTGGCCAACAGACCATCAATGAAAGTACAACGTCTCATTTCAAAGTTGAAGCAGTCAAAAGTTTAAGTATTTTCTTCCCTCTCTCATGTGCTCAGAAGTGATGTTGGGGTAAATGAGGTAGGCAACATGTCCTAGACTGTGCCTCGTGTTTGTGTAAATAAGAAACCAAACCATCATATTAAGCTGGCGTAAACTGGTGATAATTTTTTCCTTTGGATTGTGAATTACAGAACGCACGAGCCTGCTTGGACCAATATAACCATCATCTGAAGGGCTTACATTCAGGACACTACTTCTTGGAGCCGGGTAGGCTACTCCCTGACTTGCTCCTATGCATCAGCCCTGGTTGCCACAGGCCTGATTGTGGGGCAGTGTCAAAGCATCCCAGTTCTAGCCCTGCCACTTCCTAGGCCATCTCAGAGAGTTCATCCAGCCTAGCTGAGCCACGCCTCTTCATACATCAAACACAAGGATCTATCTTGCCATGCTAGTATGACAAATTAGGCAATATATCTGTAAAAGCCTTAAGGCAGTCCTCAACACACAGCCCGTGCTCAGAACAGTCAATTCTTTCCTTCTCACTCCTGTCATTCATCTCAAGCTGTGATGTGGTCCTACATGAAGGAAGGCTAATTGGCTATGAAAACCCCGCCTGAAAATAGGTCTTCTGAGCAACCTGTGCTATCTAAACATTTGAATACCATGCAAGACATTTGCCAGTCGTATCTCTCAGGCAAACGACACAACATCCATAACCCACTTTTCTCATCCTCGGTGTGGAGGAAAGGAGCCACAGACATTGATCACTTTGCTGTTTAAACAGTCACTGGGCACACACCAGCCACCACATGCAAAGGTTCTCTTCTGGTATTATTAGCCCCTGCCCTTGCCTAATCTCACCTTGGAGAGGTTGTCTACTGGTAGCATCCCACCTGTGGATGCCATTGATAAGAACCTGAGGGATCCCAATATCCAGATGTGTTACTACAGACTGAAGAGCAGGTGGCATATGGTCCTATGCTCAGAGGTGTTCTCCTTGTCCCCTTCTCTAAGTTGGCTCTCAGGGTCATATTTTTTCAAGTGTTTTTGGTTAATTATAAGGAGAAAACAAAGGTTAGAAGAGGAGAGAAGAAAAGGAAGCCACCTGTAGACACATACTCTGTGCTTGGTGCAACTGCTCCTCTGGCGTCTAAACATTCATCCAGTGACTTTTGTGTTCCAGGTATTGGATCAAGTATGGAGACTGAATTGAAATCACTGTCATCTACTCTGATGAGGATGATGGACATATAAACAGAGCATTGTGAAATGATGTTTGAGAGGACAATAGGAAAGTAAAATATTAGGAAAGATCAAAATACAATACAGCATCCGTGTGTGTGTGTGTGTGTGTGTGTGTGTGTGTGTGTGTGTGCGCGCGCGTTTTCCAGAGGTGACCTGCCTATGAGTTTGAGTTTCTGGGCAAGGAAAAGGTGACGGTACTCAAGACACTTACGGAAGAGGAGCAGTACACAGAGACACAAGGCACAGTAGGATTCTGGTCCAAGAAACAGAAGCTGTGCTGTGCTGCTAAAGCAGGGAGTGTGAAGCAACGTAAAGAGCTACGAGACTGCTCAGTGATGGTTCTGGTCACTGACGACATTGTTCTTCAGGATGGGGAGGTTGCATCCTGTTCTGCTGATAAGATGGAGTCCCTGAGAACCTGCGAGAACAAAGCTCACTCTGGTGGCATGTTGTTATTAAGAGCTCATGTCTGACCGGGTCCTCTCTGTCTCAATCATTTCAGTCCAACTTGTCTTTCAGAAAGGATGACCTGTTCCCTTCTGTTCTCTGTATTGGGCATCTGCTATGAAGCCCCAAATCTAGTTTTTCTTATATTAATCCCATTGAAGAAACAGGTTCCAAGTTTAGATGATCCATCCCAAGCTACACGGTCCTGTGAGAACCCCATCTGACTCCAGAATGCAGCCGAAGCACACCACTGTCCTGCCTCCCACGCTGGCTCAGCCTCCGTGCTCTCCCACCTCCAATTCCCACTCAACTTTGGACCCTCGCTATGTCTCACTTCCTTGTCCTCCTTATCCCTCTGTAGTCTGACCTCTTCTCTGAGACCATCAAAGATTACACATGCTAAAGAATAGCGTGTCTCCTGGCTTTCCTTATTCTGCATTCAATCTCTTTCATTGGTAAGTCTCAGTCCATCATGCTTCACGCATTATTAACATCACGGACCCGAAGAGGCCCACTTTTGGTGCCTTTGGTGTTGTATTCTCAATCCATTTCATCCATTCAAGTTTTAATCAATACCTCTACCGAGTAGACTCAAATCTGCATCTAAGTCATTTTTCCATTTGTCTTCTGGACATTTCTGTTTGAAGGCTTCATGGGCATCACGGGCATCTCAAGATCTGCCAGTCTTTCCCATGGAACCATTATTTCTTCATTCAGTGGCACAATCTTAGAGAGACACCAGAGCTAGAGTAGAGAATCTGGTATTTATTCAATTCATCTTGTGTTCACTTTATATCCCAATCCAATCCCATGTCCTTTAGCCTAAAAGCCTTTTCTGAGACATACCCAAAATCCACCTCTTTTTTTTCTTTCTACCTGTTGTTGCCCTGTGCTAGGCATCATCTCCGTTCTTTCATGCCATGCAGCTTCCTAAGTGGTCTTCACATTTGAGAAAGGGGAATGTGTTAGTTAAAGAAGTTAATACAGAAGTTACTGAGTTAAGAAATGCTTAACCAAGCCCTGCATGTGTGAAATTGTGAACACGCGAGCAACCTCAGTGATCCTAGGGATGAATCAGAAATAACCAGTACAATGATTGAACAAATAGACAAGACTAGGAGGATAGAGAAGGTGAGGTTTCAACGGAGAGAGTGGAGGTGGAGCAGAGTTGTCTTTAAACCAGAGACTCCTCAGGTACTAAGCCCCATGAGAAAGTTACCAAGGAAGCCATTGTGTGTGTGTGTGTGTGTGTGTGTGTGTTTGTGAGAGAGAGAGAGAGAGAGAGCATGAGAGAGAGAGAGCATGAGAGAGAGAGAGCATGAGAGAGAGAGAGCATGAGAGAGAGAGAGAGCATGAGAGAGAGAGAGAGCATGAGAGAGAGAGAGCATGAGAGAGAGACAGAGAGACAGAGAGACAGAGAGAGAGAGAGAGTGTGTTGAGTGGGGTTGTTAGAGAACATCAACGTTGCCCTCTCATCTAGAATGGAAATCTCTGAAGACCAGAGTAGCAGGGTCTGGATCCCTTGGCTTTTCCTGTGGGGTCCGTTGGGATGAAACAAATTATGGCAGAAGAAAGAGATTGTCCTGGTGCATTTCCTTTCATTGGTGGCTTCTTGCTCAGTTAAAGTGGGAGCAAGGAACTCAAGCCAAGAAATGAAAATCCTGGGGCTGGTGGGATAGTTCAGTGCTCTTGCAGAGGACTGGAGTTTACCCCCCAGGATCCACACGGTGCATCAGAACTATCTGTAACTCCTGTTCCAGGGCATTTGGCGCTCTCTTCTAACCTGTTCGGGCACCAGGCATGTGGTGCATAAATACACACGCAGGCAAAGCACTTACACACTGTGAATAAAAATAAATAAATCTTAATAATAAAAAAAAAACAAATGGAAGTCATTCACCTGAGAATATAGCTCAGGCGGGAGACACGTTCAGGCCTCTCTGAATGCTAGGGAGGTGGTGCACTCTCTTGCACGACATACAGCTTTTGTGTTTATTACTGAGAATCATAATGTATTAGTGCTTTAAAATTGTGCAAGAGCTAACTCCTTTAACAGGGGAAGGAACCTGCTTGCTGAGCACACAGGGACTCTACGGCCATGCCGGGGCTAGAACTGATGTATTTGACAGCCACAGAAAAAGGACTGAGTGTGTGCAGTATGGGCAACAGTTGCTGGCACAGCTCCTCTCCAAATTTGTTCAAACAAGGCAAATGGCACCACCATACCTCCATGCAGAGAGGGGAAAATGTCTGAGCAGTAGCCCAGATTCTTTCCTCTACTTCACCCCACATTAATCTAGAGAACAGACAACTATTCAAGCCTGTCTTGTCCTTCTTCCTCACATGGAACAAACTTCAGACTCCTTACCCTGCTGTTCCAGGCTGACTGTGCCCCGCTAAACTTCAAAGATTGAAACCCTAACCCCCAATACTTTGAAATGTGTTCTTATGAGGGAAAAAAAGCAACCATGATCAGTGAGAATCAAGTCACATTGGACAGGGGTGGGCCTCTAGTCCAGTAAGAACAGTGTCCTAGTGGGAAGACGGCTGGATGAAGACAGACGCACAGGCAGAAGGCCTGGTGATGAGAAAGGCACAGGCTAGGGCTATGCACCTGTAACCCAAGGGATGGCCAGACTTGCCAGCTTCCCACTACAAGAAGAGATTCAGGGAGACATCCTTTGTAGCTGCAGAGGGATTGTGGGACTAAGGACCACCTGGTTTCAGGCTTCCAGCAATCAGTCTGGTGAGACACCATACTTCTGTGGTTTCAAGTCACCTCCTCTGTGTGTGTGTGTGTGTTGCTTTGTAATATTACTCTGGGAATAAATACACACGCTTCCAAGAACCTGTATGCTGTGGTGTCTGTCTACCTCACACAGCTCACTTTTCTCTGTGTTCCAGAACACGATACACCCATAGCCACTCTGAGGATGTTGCACACACTGGTTATTTCCCATAGAATGTTTTGTTATTTCCAGCTCTTCATGGGATAGATATCTTCTTAGATGTGGAGTTGTTTTAAATCTCACCATTCAGAGAGGCCTTTCCAGAACACCCTACCGACACATGCTTAAAGCATCCTGTCTCATTCCCCTCCACAGTCGCCTCAAATGATTGTTAAGTTACAAAGCTGCTGGCTTGCTTTACTCTTCTAGAATAAGAACTGCGTAGAGGCATGGACCAGTCACGTGGGGCTGTTCTTCTAAACTGAGCTCATAGTCTTTCCTGGGAAGAGCTCCTTCGCCAAACATTCTCCACATGCTACACAGCTTGGCATAAGGAAGGTACTCAAAGACTCTGTTTTGAATGCGCGAATAAAGGAACGTACCATTGATATAACAGCTCACTGAGTGTCCCCTTACTGGAGGCAGAAAGCAGTCTTGGAACACCCTGCAGTGGATCACAGAAGGACCAGTCAAGGAGGTAGTAACGCATCCCATAGGAGCCAGAACGAGAATCAGAAAACGGGCCTCTAAGAATTAAAACATATGTTTTCCTATTAGTCTGCTTTGCTGAGGTTATTAAGAAAATAAGTGTGGCTGTCAAGTCTTCAGAAACCTAATCATACTGTAAAAGGACTCGGGGAGCTAGAAACCCAAAAGAAATCCTAAGGTCATTTGATCTCCAAAATGAGCAGTTGGATCCTAATTTGCAACCCGTGGGAAATTCAGCTTTGCAGAGACTGGCATAGATGCTATCCAGGCAAAGGTGTGGCTTCTGTTCTGAAAACACAGGGAGACTTATTTGTTCGACAGATGATTTTTCAATATAAACTCATGTCTTTACCCTTTTTTCAGGGTTCGGTGTCAAATTCAACAGTCTGTATCCCCAAAGAAGCCCGCCAGGCCATCTGACCTGAGAGTTGGTAGTAACCATTTTTGACTAATTTGGAAATCTCTCTGCACTTTGTTAATTTGACCCTTTGGGGGAAAGAAGTTTTTCAGTTCCCCTCTTTAGGGGCAAACAAAGAAGGACTTGGGATGGCTGGCCTTTAAGCAGGCTTCCTCCTGGGCCAGGTGAACAAGAACTTTCAGTTTCTCAGCCTCCTCCATGCACCTATCCTGTTGGTCCTGATGAAGAGTGATGGATGACAGACGCTTCTTTGGAGAAGAGGGGAGGTAGCAGGAAAGGGGTGACGTGTTGCTTGATGGTTCCTGTACTATGGAAGGATTGGCTTCAAGACTAGGAGAGCATTCTGGCATCTCTCAGAGAGTGGCCGCTGAGAATGGGGCCTCCTGTCACTAGAATGTGAACTCCAAGGAGGCAGGTTTTGCCTGTCGGATTCACTGCTGCCCTTTCAGGACCCAGAACAATAAGGACCTCGCATGAAACAAAGGCTCAAGGTATCTTCACTGCTGGAAAGGGAGAATGAGCAAATGGTTCCGTGTACTTTCCACCAGGCACCAAGCAGCTTAGATATGACGACACATCTTTCTTTGAGCCGGTTACTTCCCTTGCTCTGAGCTCAGAACTCAGCGCACAGTACCACTCACCCAAGTTAGGCACACTAAATCCTGGTTCACACCTCTGTCCCCATGGAATGAGCAATAAGTCCCTGGGGAGGGGGGAGTGAGAGCTTGCAGCTGTGTTCACAACAGCCATCTCCTTTGTCTCCATATTTAAAGCCAGTTGACACAGGACTGGGTACAGAGTTCTGAAGAGACGCTCTGGCTGTGTCGTGTTTGGCATGGAAGAGCCTTCAACAAACATCAGTGGAACGAAATGTGTCTAGACACTGCTCTCCAGACTCCTAGGTGGGACAAGGACAAGGGGCAGAAGGGACCACAGTCTTAGCACTCTGTTTATTTTATTGTGTGGGGACAAACAAAGGCACCACCTTGGAGGGAACAGACCTAATAGGAGGTCTGTTAAATTGGAAAAACAATGTAGCAGACCTCCTATTAGCTCCCACTTAGAAAGCACCAGTGACTAGGGACTCTGCTTGTATGCATGGCATATTTAGCAGGGTGCTAGACGGGAAATTTGTGTTGTCCAACAGTACCAGTTAGCATTCAAAGCTGAATCAAAGACTCATTAAGTTTTTCCAGCCTTAAAGGCGGTGGCCAATAGCTGAGGACATACACACTGTCTCAGAACATGGCAAAAGGCATCTCAACCACCTGTGCCATGCTCAGTCATTCATTGCTCAGGTACTGTCCTTTCCAGCCTGCAAAATGAAGGAGGAAAGGAGAGAGGATTGTTTGACTCCTCGACCAGTAAGGAGAATTAATTAGTTAATTAATTAACTAACTAACTAACTTCTCCTTCCTCTTGGTGTCAGTGTGTATATATAAGTATATGCATATGTGGGGAGGGTAAATAATAATTTTGTTATTATTTCCTAGTCAATGTCTATCTATTATTTATTATTATTATTACTATTATTTATGAGACATGGCCACTCACTGGCTTGTGCTGGCTGGTCAGTAAATGTAAGCCCCAGAGCTCTCCCAGGGCTGGGATCACAAATGGGTATCACTGTGCCTGGCTTTTCCAATGTAGGATCTGGGCACTGAATTCAGGTTCTCAAGATTACAGGGCAAAGCTCTGATAACTAAGCTCTGACGATCAGCTCCTTCCTTCTCTTTCACAAGGGAGAGGATGATGGAGGAAGGTCATTGGTTAAATAAAAAGAAACTGCTTGGCCCTCATTGGTTAGAAGATAGGTGGGAGGAGTAAACAGAACAGAACGCTGGGAGGAAGAGGAAGTGAGCTCAGACTCCACAGCTCTCCTCTCGGGAGCAGACGCCTCAGAGAGACGCCATGCTCCCAGCTCCCAGGCAGACGCACGCGATGAAGCTCCGACCCAGGATGGACATAGGCTAGAATCTTCCCGGTAAGCGCACCTAGGGGCGCTACACAGATGATTAGAAATGGGCTAAATTAATATGTGAGAATTAGCCTAGAAGAGGCTAGATAGAAATGGGCCAAGCAGTGATTAAATGAATACAGTTTGTGTGTTGTTATTTCGGGCATAAGCTAGCCAGGCAGCCGGGGTGCTGGGGACACAGCCCCGCCGCACATATTACTACAAGAGGAGATAACATCCCTTCTCATCCCTACCAGCCTGAGGTAGGGAATAGCAGTTGGCACCTCTAAGATGGTGGCAGTGAAATTCTCTTAGCGCTGGAATTTGCTTGGTCCCTGTCCTAGCATCATCAATATGATCAGAATAGAGAGGATAGTTCTTAGAGACTGGTGTGGTCCAAGGAGCATGGGACACATAGTTACATGGGGATCATGCCAGCTAGGAGGCCTCTGGAGGGGCCAGACCAGTCAGCTGAGGAGGGTCAGTTGCATAAATCCCTAAAAAGAAGAGATGGGGATTTTTGGTGGCCCCAGTCACCTCTGCACCTTAGAGGACATGAAGAAGAACACAGGTCTCCACAGCACCTCAGAGCAGAACATAAAGACTAGAGGCCAAGGGGAGCCATGAACTGCTCAGGCAGCTGCTGGAACAGAGCTGGAACAAGGAAGGTGGTGCTTCTTGATCCAGGGGCTGAAGAAATGGACCTGACCAAGGAAAGTGAAGTGGTCACTCTCTGAGAGGGTCCAAAATGACTGAGGACCGTGACAGTCTGTATCATGCCAAATAACTAACATGACATCAGAGGGTGAAACCAGAGTGAATGACAACCCCCAGACATTTCTTCTTATCTTCTGTCATCGCCCAAAATACCAAAGGAGATTCAGCTCTGGAGGGAGGCAGTGTGGGTGGGGCAAAGGAAAGAGGAGTCAGGATGACCGTGCACTCTTGGTTGATGGTACTCCAAAGATGCAGAGACTGGGGAGGAAGAGAAGTTGATGTCTCTCATCTTCCTCCAGATCCCTGGGGTCCTGAACCTAGTTAACGTCTGAGGAGGAGGTTTCAAATTAACTTTGAGATGAGTTTTTTAAACTAGATAGGTGGAAGGATTGTAAACAACAAAAGTTGTTAGGCAATCACAGACTCAAGGTATCATTAAGGTGTGAGCTTAAAAGAGTGTACCTAGGGAGGGACGATGACTTGGTGTAAATTTTTGGAGAGAATAGATAAGAAACAAAACACCTCGGTGTTACGCAGTCTGGGCCCTGGTTTGCACCATGAATCGGTTACACATGCATTGTATCACTGCACAGTAAGGTGTACGTACACACTCATCACTGAACACAGAGGGGAACTTGGGATAAAGAAGTGTACAACTGGTTGCTGGGTCCAACTGGCCTCCACTCATTCAGAATAATTCCCCAGTCTGCCCAGTTGCACCTGTGTTCACAAGCAGACACCATGGGGGACAGGGAGTATGGATCCTGGATGAGTCAGCAATAGATATGGGTGCTTGTTCCTCGAACCTTGGGATTCTGGGCAAAGGAATCTGTCTCAGCTTTCCTTTCTTCCTCTATGGTCTGAGGGTGGTGGCTACTAGCACTATGCTGTAAAGGTTTGGTAAGAATAATTTTGCGTGTTATCTAGAAGGTATGTTCATCACTAACTCTTCACCCTGCTTTTCTAAATGCTCAAGGTGCACCCTTCTCTTTGATCCCCTGCATGCCCCTTCTGGAGGGAACCTCTAGCTGGTATTTGGATGCTCCCATTATAACTGACATCTGTCTAATTATATTATCTACTCGACATTCCTCTAATTATATTATCCCCTGTGCAAGGGCAGAGGGAGAAACCCACACCTCACTGAATCTCTATGGTAACTGTGCACACGCAGTAGGGGTTCAGCTAACTCTGGTTCTGCTGAATTATCACTGTTAAACAGCCAGGGAAACTCGAAGAAGAGGATGGTGATGCGCGAATGCTGAACATAACTAAGGCATTGAATACTCACTCCATGCTAGGCATGGTGCCAGGCCCTTTAAGGGCATTCTTTCATGGCATCCAAAAAAAATTAGTCCTTTACTTTTTAATTTAGCCCTAGGAAGAATCTTAGGACAGAGGCAGAAGGTAGCCAGATTCTTTGTCAAAATATCTCAGAAACACTTCTAGCCCAGTTGCTGTTAAAACCCTTGCTTCCTTCCAAAGTGTTCTGAGCTGGACCTCTGCAGTTCACAAAGCTCTCAGCACTGCTGTCTTCCAAGCTCCTACTAAGATGGCCTCTTAATATCTGCTTACAACAGTCCAAAGATCTTTCACATTTCTCAAAACAACAACAGCAACAAGCAGCATGGTCAGGCCTGTCAGAAAATAGGCAACTCCCTGGTACCAACTTCTGTATTGGTGGCTTTTTTTATTGCTGTGATAAAATACCATAACCAAGGCAATTTACAAAAGAGAGATTTAGTTGGGATTATGGCTTCAGAGGTCGATAATATCAGAGCAAAGACATGACTCTATGAACAGCTGGCAGCATCCACATGCAGGAGGTAGAGAGGGTGCATCAAGAATGGTGCCAATCTTGGGAAACTTCAGTGCCCACCCCCAGTAACACACCTCTTCCAACAAGGCCACATCGCCTAATCTTTCTCAAATAGTTCCACCAACTGGGACCAAGTACTCAAACATAAGAGCCTATGGGGGGGGTCATTTTTGATTAAATTACCATAGACCCTTCCATAACTCTTGAAGGTCATATGTTGGTATTATTTAGTTGACTTTAACTAGAATCTATCAAGAGTTTATCATTGCATGCAGCAGTAGAAGTTGTTATGGTTTGGATACAAAGAGTTTACCCAAGGGCTGGAGAGATGACTCAGAGGTTAAGAGCATTGCCTGCTCTTCCAAGGGTCCTGAGTTCAATTCCCAGCAACCACATGGTGGCTCACAACCATCTGTGATGAGGTGTGGTGCCCTCTTCTGGCCTACAGGCATACACACAGACAGAATATTGTATACATAATTAATAAATAAATATTAAAAAAAAGAGTTTACCCAAGACCAGGGAGATGGTTCCATTGGTAAAAATGCTTGCTGTGCAGGCACGAGGACCTGAGTTAGCCTGCTAGAGTAGTACCTGCCTGCAACTCCAGCGCTGGTGTCAGCGGAGGGCAGGGACATGGAACCAGACCAGCCAGCACAACTAGATCAAGGGGAAAGACACCCGTTGTCTTTCTTTGGCATCACACATGCAGATGCACCTACACACGCACATAAACAAACCTACACTAATAAATACACACACAACAACCACAACATAACACACAAAAAGATCTCCCCAAAGACTCAAGTATCAAAGCTGATGGGCTTGAGGGAATGAGTAGATTAGATAGTGATGGAAATTGTGCAAGGTAAGGCCTGATTAGAGGAAGTGGGTGGTCACTAGGAGAGAAGCCCTTGAAGGCTATATCTTGTCCTTAAACTCTTCCTCTGGATTTGCCTTCTCTGCTTCCTGCCCACCACGAGTGAGCAATCACCATATGGTACCAACATGCATTCTGCTTCACTACAGACCAAAAGCAGTGGAGTCAAGTGAACATGGGCTGAATGAAGCCTCTGAGATCAGCCCCCACCCTCACTCCTTGTATCATGTTTATGCCGTTGAGATATTGCACAGTTGCTTGTAGGACAAGGACGCCTTTCACATGGGTAGAAGAGGAGCCATTGCCATATTAAGTAATTGCTCAAAATGACACGGCCAACAACAGGAAGACCCAAGGTTTAGGCCACTGAAATTTCTCTCTCAAGCACCACCTTCCCCCTGTGTTCTAGGAATCATGGGGTGGGTGACTTGCCAGGATGCTGCGTAGCTGATAAATGACAGTATGGAGATTTAAACACCCTAAGCTTAATGCTTGGTAACAGGGATCCAAAGCAACAGTTCATCAATGGACTATGAGCTTTGTGTTGATCTTTGGGCTTCTTCAAAAAGACCGAAGACTTCAGCGCCCCTCTCCTAACCTTTTAAACATCTCAGCAAAGCAAGCTATTCCCTGACTTAGAGGAATGGGATGCTTTGGCTGACTCTCTGATGAAAGATACCTTATTTTTAGTGAATACCACAAAACAATTAATATACACCCACCAGAAGTTACATATTATCCTTTTAGTAACTTCACCCCTCCCCTGGAAGCCTTTCTGAATATGTGCTCCCGTCCCAGGGACCCATTTCTGAGGTCAGCTCTCTCTGTTCTTCTCTAAGACTGACCTCCCAGTGTGACTCCCTGCTACCTACCAACCCGTTCTCTCTGCAAACAAAGACCCCCGGCTGCTGTCCTGGGATGACAGATCTGTCCCAATGGCCTCCCTCCCTTCAGTGCCAGGAGTCTTAGTGTTTGCCTCTACTCTGTGCATCCCTTACCATTACCCAGGACTCCCCTCACTTCCCCACCCTCAAGGTTAGAAATTCCCCCAAACTGTGACCATGCCCTCTTGAAGAACTCATATCATTGCGTTGACTCTGCCTGTCTTCTGAATGGAGGCCTGAGGTGTTGGACTCTTCTTTGTATACCTACTGTGTGTCAGAGAACTCGGCACACAGTGGGTCCCCAAATCATGTGGACCAGAAAGATACTGGATTTTGGTATCAGACAAACCTTTCTCCATGTTCTCACAACCTCAGTCCATTCACCTCCACTTAACACAAAGACGTTTCTTTATAGGAAGTCAGAAACAAAAGTAATTCACCCTTCAAGATTTGGCTCCCAACCCACTTCCAAAAGGAAGTCTCTTGGATTGTTCCCAGCTCATAAAGATCTCTTTAAACGAATTTCTACAACCATTACAGTCTGTCTATTTCAGTTGTCAATTGCATCCTTCTGCGACTGTCTTCCACGGTCACTTTCTTGCACGTACAGGTTCATGTGCTGCTATCTTAACGCATCTGCAAACTCCGCGGATGCCGTGACTGTTTCTAAAATGGCAGCATCATTTGGTTGTCGTATTTGTATGATGATGGCCCCTGACAAGCTGAGCTCTTTCAGGCCTGACGCTCTCCTACATCAATCTTCATAGGACAGCTCAGACAGTGCTGGCACCAGCGGGTGCTCGGCTGGGCTTTGCTAAACGAGGACATTTGGTGACCCCTTTTAGCCCCATGGCCTGAACTTACTAAGTACTCACAGATCTTATTTGCTGACTGGGGAAATAAAAATTCACAGTTCTTATCCTAAAGCATGTTTCAGATGAAGCCCAGAAATCCTTGGATTAAACACTCTTTCGAATTTATCAGCTTGCTTTTCATAAATGCTTGCATCTCTGGTCTCAAAACTGAAGAAGTATTGGGAGACATCCCTCAGCAAGTCTTTCCCACATCAATTTTATGCAGAGCCCCTAAATCACCCTGAATTTCATATACCTCCATTATTAAATTCAATACATCACATCGAGAACAGACAGCGATACCAGCTGGATCTGGTTGGTGCCCCCACCCCCACACCTGCACTAAAGCGAAGCTCCTAAATATGGAATCAGCTTTGCTATTTTTTAGTGGAGGAAATAGACATCCCAACCCCCTCACAGGAGATGCTGCTCTGCTGTATCAGCTACAAAACACAGGCTTCGGCTCTGTTTTGCCAACTGATTATATAGGAGGGCTCTCCGCAGATGGCAGGCTTAGTACCTGAAGACAGTCCCGCTGTCAAACAGATCACTGTTTTCTGTTTTCCCTGGGTGTAGTAAAAGTGTGCGTGGGAAGAGGGGATGAACAAAAGAAACAAATGAACTCACCTTCCTCAGATAACCACGGCCGTACTCTGTCCCCTACACCCAATTGCAAGCCCTGTTTCTGGCTTCCCAACTGCTGCATCCCAGCACACAGCCCTGCCACTGAGCCCTAGAGATCTGGGTTAGCAGGGGAGGAGGAGGGATAAGTTCCAAGGCCAGTTAGGAGGAGGCTTAAAGCCAGGCTCAGGGAAGCTCATTGCAAAGCAACAGAGCAAAGGAAAAAAGAGGAGAGGAGGGAGCCCAGAAGGCAGAAATATCAGAATGAGAGAGTGTGCAGGATTAAGGTCTTCTGGATCAGTACAAAACCAGTGGCCTGCATTTGCCATCTTCAACACAGGCAGGGGACAAAGGCAAAGACATCTTGTTTGGCACAGCCAGAGTCTGCTCTAAGCCCTGGCCCACAGCCCCTTCTGCATTCTGCTAAATGCATGCTGAACGTGTCTCCTGACTCTGGACAAAGATCTGTAATATTGACAAGGCCACGGCTGGGTAGTTCCAGGTAAGTTATCTCTGGCAGGAATCTGGGTCTGCAGCAAGGCAGGGGTGCTGAGTCCTGTCTGCAAAAGGCCTTCCAGTATGTTCCATCTGAGGCCCCAGTGTCTGGCACAGGTGGGTTTTTTTTTTTTTAAGATTCATGCTGACTTGGTTTCCCCTTTTAAGTGGGTACTTAGAGAACTGTAAAGTGTCGAGGGGAACAGCTGTTCTCCATAGA
This sequence comes from Microtus oregoni, assembly GCF_018167655.1. Classification (NCBI taxonomy): domain Eukaryota; kingdom Metazoa; phylum Chordata; class Mammalia; order Rodentia; family Cricetidae; genus Microtus; species Microtus oregoni. The sequence goes on along the minus strand of NW_024543068.1, from coordinate 16,097,913 downwards.
GCTTCAATAGGAGAACAGGGTTCTTGCTTCTGACCCTGGTTAGTTCTTTTATGTGTTCACTGGCAGGGGCGGGGGAAGCATTTATCTGAGCAAAGTGGTACAAAGCTGTAGAGACAGGAGGATCAGGAGGTCAAGACACTCCTCAGCTGCATAGTGAGTGTGAGGCTAGCCTGGGCTATCTATCTATCTCAGACAAACAAATAATGATAGGAAAATACTTCAGGAAAAAGTAACCCATTCCTCTGACATACCTTTTCACATATGTGTAAAATCCGACTGGCCTGACTCTTTCTGCTGAGGCCACTTTCACATATGTGTAAAATCCGACTGGCCTGACTCTTTCTGCTGAGGCCACTTTCACATATGTGTAAAATCCGACTGGCCTGACTCTTTCTGCTGAGGCCACTTTCACATATGTGTAAAATCCGACTGGCCTGACTCTTTCTGCTGAGGCCACTTTCACATATGTGTAAAATCCGACTGGCCTGACTCTTTCTGCTGAGGCCACTTTCACATATGTGTAAAATCCGACTGGCCTGACTCTTTCTGCTGAGGCCACTTTCACATATGTGTAAAATCCGACTGGCCTGACTCTTTCTGCTGAGGCCACTTTCACATATGTGTAAAATCCGACTGGCCTGACTCTTTCTGCTGAGGCCACTTTCACATATGTGTAAAATCCGACTGGCCTGACTCTTTCTGCTGAGGCCACTTTCACATATGTGTAAAATCCGACTGGCCTGACTCTTTCTGCTGAGGCCACTTTCACATATGTGTAAAATCCGACTGGCCTGACTCTTTCTGCTGAGGCCACCCCTAGGCGACATTCTTGCTGCTTCAGCTCCCGTCCCTTCTGCCCGGTGCGCTGTGCCCTGCTTTTCATATTTTTCATGTGTATGGGTATATGTCTTCTTCAAAATGACCCTTCTTCCCACAAATAGCCAACCAAATAGCTGGATTTCTTTTATTCATTATTTTATATGTAGTAGCCTTTTGCCTACATGTATTTCTATGCCTGGTGCCCATAGAAGATCCCCCCTGGAACTGGAGTTAGATGGTTGCAAGCCACCAAGTGCATGCTGGGAATTGAACTTGGGGCATTTGGAAGAGAAACCAGTGCTTTTAATCCCTGAGCCGCCTCTCCAGCACTATGGCTGAATTTCCACAAGCATTATTAAGTGCAAAAGGCTATGATGTCACCATAGTTAGATGGGCTTTGTTTAGGCATGAGTTGGAGTCGCTACCCACGAGTTCAGTATTGATGAATCAACAGCATCTGTGAGAGAAGGAGTCTTTAAACACAAACACCCACAGGAGAAGCCTATGCACTGATTGTAAAGATGTTGTGACCAGAGGTTCACACAATCCTAACCCAGCACTCCTTCCAGAAGTAATGTTTTACTATTAATCAAATGTTTGAAGCAACCTTATATATAAAATATAACTGCAGCAGCGGATGAGATCCAACTATGCTTTATTTATTTATTTATTTTTGCATAAGGTCAGCTCCTTGAAATGCTTTTCTACTTCTGATCGCAGAGGCTGCAGGATGGGTGGACAACAACGGGAAGAAACTGGGGGATTGCACAGCATGGTTTGGATATGGTTGTGTCCGCCAACGGTTTGTGTGCTGGAGGCTTGATCCCCTGTACAGCAATGTGAATATGGGTGACAACTTTTAGAGGTGAGACTTGGGGGGGTGGGTCCTTGGGTCATCGAGGATTCGTGCTCAGAAGGGACTAAGGTAGTTTTCCTGTTACTCCCTGAGATTTCTTGAGAGCGAGTTTTCATAAGAACTGGTCCCTGGATTCCCGAATCACAGTGTGAACTTTCCTTCTCACGCTCCTGCCAGGAAGCCATCCTTGCTAAATCATCACCAGAGGCTGAACCATCAGGATGTCTGACTTAGGCTTCTAACCTCCAAAGTATGAGCTAAGCGAATGCAGTTTCTTTAGGAGGTTAACCTACCATGGGCATTTTATTAAAGCAACAGAAAACAGACTACCACATCTTGTGTGTACTTTATAACAATCCTGGCATTGTCCTTCTTTCCATTTAAGGAGGTTAGCTTTAGAGAGGCCAGTCGATGTACCTGATGCTCTACAGGACAGGAGGCAGGGTTATAACAAGACACCCGGATGCCTTTGCCTGCTCCCACGTGCATGCCTCGAAAAATCCATCTTCTCCTTCAAGTGTGAGACCTGTAAATCTGGCAATAATTACATACCACGGCTCTGTTACACGGCGAAGGTGAAGGGCTGTTGCAGATAATAGGGTCCTTAATTAGCTGACGCTCCAGCCTTGACTTAAAGGGAAAATATCATGCATAGGCCTAACTAATTAGATGATCCCTAACAGGTAGTAAGAGGTTCTTGCTGCTGATGGACTCAGAAAAGCAAGCCATGGGGTCTATAGCTGGGAGGACATTTCTTCTGCCAACAATCCTGAGACTGGAAAAAGACCCCCGAGATTCAGATGAGAGAACAGACCTAGCTGGCATCTTCATCTGTACCCAGAAACTGATGGAGGATGGATAAGTGCTGCTCATGGTGGGAAATGGTGCAGCGAGAGAAAACTAATATATGTTGCTGAGGGATGGCAGAGTCAAGGCAAGCACACAATTCCACCTGCCTCCCTAAATGATGCTCTTTCCCTTCAGACCACATGGTGCACATCTGGGCAGCTGTTTGCTTGTCTCTTTGTTTAATGATTAGCACTTGGGAAGAGAGGTGGCACGCAGGGATATGAGGGCGTTCAGATGTAATAGCTGAGGCCTGACACAAAGGGGGATCCTGGTCTTGGATGGTAACAGTAAGAGTCCGGGAAAAGAGTGGCCAGCCACTCAGTGTTTGAGAGATGAGGGTTGGAAGTATTTTTATCTTTTCTGTGCTGAGAAAATAGCTGTCAGAAGATTTTGGGGGAAACGTTGGGTCTCCACTGTTGAACGAATGCAAAAAAAAAAAAAAAATCACCATTGTGACCAAAATTTTGATGTACACAAATAGCAAACGCATATGATTCAACAAGTGTGTGCCGGGAGAAGGCCTAACCAGTCCTCAGACCAGGACCAAGGCAGTGGCCAGACGCAGGGCAGAAGCCAACTATTTAGTGGGAAAAGACTTCTTGAGTATGGAAAATAAGCGAGTGGGGACACTATCCAGGGAGGGAGCTGGTGACACACGGTGTTCAGAGCCTAGAGGAGCTCTGTCAGTGACAGCATTCATGATGGTTCACCTTGGTTGACAGGATTTAGACTCGCCTAGGAGACACGCTTGTGAGCGCACCTGTGAAGGCACCTCCAGAAAGCTCTAAATGAGGTGGGAATACCTGAAAGTGTCACAATTCCACTGACTGGGACCCCAGGATGAGTAAAAGCACATAGAGTAGCACCGTTTATCTCCCTCTGATGCCCGACTGAGGGCCCAGTGTGACCAGCATCTTCACAGTCCTGCTGGTATGAGGTCCCTTGCCATTGTATCCTCCAACTGTGAGTCAAAATATAGCCCTCCTTTGAGCTGCTTTCCATTACAAGAAGTCACTGACACAGACAGCATTTACACTCTAAGCACAGGAGATTTCAGGCAAGGGTCCTTTAAAACTGTAGAAAGGGCATCTGTGAAACCTCAAGGCCAACCTCCACATTCTGACTTTGGCTACGTGACAAGATGTGCTGCAAAAGCACAGGCGTGGGCAGATCCAGGTTGGGGTGGGATCCAGGCTGTGTCACTGGGGAGTCAGTGTAAAATTCCTAAGTGTCAGGCTACACACTTGCTATAGTACTGGATACACTGGGGTAGTGGCATTTCGACTGCATTTTAATAATAAAGACTGCCTGAAGATCTGAGAGCAAAACAGTCCTACTAGTCAGCCTTACAGACCAGTTTATGGTAACACACACCTTTAATCCCAGTAACCGTGACAGGCATCTTTAATCCCAGTAGCCACAATGAGACACATCTTTAATCCCAGTAGCCACACCAGTTGCCATAGAAATCAGGTGGTGCATGCCTTTAATCCCAGCCCTAGAGAGGATTATAAAACGGGAGGAAACAGCTCTCAACACAGTCTCATTCTGAGATTCCTAGAGGCAGGATCACCATTTCATACTGAGGTCAAGGTAAGAGACAGTGGCTGGCTGTTGTGCTTTTCAGATCTTCAGGATTGAACCCCAATTTCTGACCCTGAGTTTTCATTATTTGTGTAATAATAATAATAATAATAATAATAATACACTGGCAAGTAATGAGAACTAAATGAATGATGTTATTATTATTTGACACGGTACACGCCATGGACGGGGGGATCACTTAGCCACCAAGGACAGGCCTTTCAGTCTTCAGGGTTTCAGCCCTCAAGGCCATGAGTGTGACTCTGCGGCCACAATGCTCTCATGGGGCCATTTGATCGCCAACAGGCTTGGGTGGAGGGCACACATCATGGGGCTGTGGCAGTGGGGTCTAGGAAGAGACCTCTGTACTGCCCAGTGTGCTCAGAGACACACATAGGGCCTCGTGGGCCCTGGCCTGTGATTAATGTGGCTGTTCCAGTTTAGAGTCAGCCACTGGTGAATCTAATTACCTGCCAGACAAGAAAGACTCTGCCATCCCCCTCTGGCCTTCTTCTATCTCTTTCTATTCTCTTGCACTTCCTACCTTTAACTCCACATCAGGATGCAGACAAATGAACCTCAGGGTCACCTTCGGCCCTGGCCTGGGGCAGCTCTTACCTTGGGGAGCAGCCTGTCATGTTCCCTGACATTGTCAAAGGAAGCCCAGATAATGACATTTTCCTCTACCTTCCTCCAGACAATACTCTCTGGCTTTCTTTCTATCTTTAGATCAACCATCTCTTCCTCAAAGCTAACCTTGGGCACAGGTAGGGAATCTAATTATGGAGGCAAACTGGAGCACGATGCTGGCCCAGGTAGGTCAGAAAGGTAGAGACTTCGCCAAGGTTCTACTAGTTTCTTAACTAATACTTAGCCACACGCTGGCAATTAACTGGGACTGGACACAAAGGTAAGCATTCTCTGTTGGTGAATGCTTGCAAATTCGCAACAGCCCTGAGATGTCCACATGGTATTAATAAGTAAAATGAGAGGTTAGGAAACTCTTTCTGGAACCCCAAACTAGCCAACTGGAGACGCCATCTCCGCTGCTTTGACAACAGCCCCTGGTGTTCAACTGAGCTATGTGCACACGTGCTCCGGTACACACAGTGGCATTTACGGTTCGGTTTCTCATGATAGCTCTGTTACAGATATAAAGCGGAGTCTGTCTTCCTGATCCTAGATGCACACCTGGTACTTGTATTCGTTTTCTAATCATACCTGGCAAAAGCAACTTTAAAGAGGAAGATTCGTTTTGGTTCATGATTTGAGGGGATATGTTCCATCATCATGGCCGAAAAGGTGTGAAGCACAAGCGTGAAGCCACTGGTCACACTGCATCTACAGTCGGGAAACAGGCAGAGGTGAATGCTCACACTCAGCTCACTTTCTTTTTGGTCCCATTTTTTACTAAGTCCAGGACCCCATGCCATGAGGATGGTGCTGTTCACATTCTGGGTGGGTCTTCCCCTCCTCAGTTAAAACTCTCTGGAGACACTTTATATATATGCCTAGAGGTGGCTCTCATATGTGATTCTAAGTTCAGTCAAGCTGACAATGAAGATGAACCATCAGAGTCCTCCTACACACCTATCAGTAATGTCTTCTAGTCACAGATAGTCATGGTTGTCCCTAGATTGCTCATGGCATTTTCAGCATCACCCCAGTCAAGTTCATCTCTTTGCAGAGACAACCGGTAACACCTTTATTTCCCGAGAAGCAGGCAACATGCCTGCAGTTCAGGGTCAGCTTCAAGGTACCAAGTAACTCCAAAGAGAGAAAGACTAGAGAACCCATCCTGCTTTGCCTTGACTGTGACAGATAAAATACTTCTTTATCATGAGATAGGGTTTCATTATGTAGCCCAGGCTGGCTGCAACTCATAGTCCTCTTGCCTCTGCATCAATCTTCTGAGTGCTGTGATTATAACCATGTGCTGCACCCTGCTACAAGATGTAAGACTCCACTCCACGGAAGGATGCTGTAGATACCAGTGGTCCAGACTTCAGCAGTCTGGAAGGGTAGATGAGCAAGCATAAGCATGCTGTGTTGGATCACAGTCTGAAGCTGTTGACGTTGCTTAAGAATGGTGACACAGTTTAAGGACTGTGAAGGGACCAAGGATAAGGGAATCAGATGGAAGAAGAAAAGGCCTTCAGAGCTGCGGTTACTAAGTAACTAAGCAGACCTGGGTTTGTGACTTAGACAAGGTGGTCTTTTTTTTATTTTTGATGGTACCCATCTATTTGCAAACAGGAATAGAAGAGGTTTGTAATTAGTCTGTCTATAACAAAGCTGGTGGAGAAGGTTCTGGATGCCACCTGCCACAGGTCCTAAGGATCAGTGTTCTGAGAGATGCTGTGGATGCTGTGATACTGGCCACATGCATAGAGAAGTCCAGAGAGGCACTGTGCAGGGAAGATATTCTTCCACTCTGAGGCTGATCGTACAATAGGGAGCTTCAAGCAATTGGAATTTGTTTTTATCGGATCAAAAGGTTAGAAATCCATTATCAAGGTAACAGCAGGGTGATACCATTTAGATACTAACTATTCCCCCTAAAGATTCGTGGACCCTAGACTCTGTTGCTAGCTGGGAGAGCCAATTGTTGGGAGGAGACTGGCTCGTGGAGGCATTAGTTCACTGATGTGTTAACTCATCGTGTGTTCACACTGAAAGGGTTATTAGGAAGTGGGGTCTGGTTGGGAAAAGTAGGCTGCTTTTCTCAGATTGTCACAGCCGAGTCAAGCCTGACTAACACATGGGGTGGATTCTCCAGAGGCTGTAAGGAAGATCTGATTTGTGCTACCTTCTTAGCTTCTCGTGTTCACTGGCAACTGACCAGGGTCCCTTGTCGGCAGCACTTTCCTCATGGTTTCTGCTATCGTGTGGCCTGCTTCTCTGTGTGTCTTCACCTGGCATCTTCATCAGGACCCTAGGATAGTCTAATCATAGCTAACTGCACTGCAAAGATCTGACTTCCAAATAAGGCTCCCTTCCAAGGTTCTGCACGAACACGAACTTGGGAGGCCATGCACTCGTGAACCCACTACAGCTTACCACAGGTACTTCGGGCAGATCCCCCGCCCCCATAATGGGAAAAAAAGAATATGAATTTCTGAAGACGGGAGGAAAGTAGACCTAAGCTTTCTTCTCAACATGGCAGGGACTCTAGACACCTCTGAACACTGTCCATGACAGATTGAGAAGCCAGCCCTCCACCAAAAGGGCCATGGAGAAATGAAGCCAAACAGCCAAGAGAATCACACAGAGAGCTGAGGCAACTTCCTCTTCAGCTTGATACAAGGCAGACAGCCTTTCCTGCTCTGGATAACTAGGGAAAGGCTGCTAGGTACTCTGCCACTACGACACCGTTTCCCTTCAAGCTAACAGAAAAAAGGCAAAAAGCCTTTACTTTTCTCCTCTTCTTCCAAACCCTGTCAGGACTGGAGGGGATCAGGGAAGCAGACTCTTCACCTAGTCTCTTCCCTGTCAGATGTGCAACTCTGAGCAATGTAGTTTATGACCAGGACCAGAACAAGAATGAGAAAACCCATGTTCCTCTGAGGGACAGGCCTGTCCTCATGGTAGGACTGGCTTCAGGGACAGTCAGGAAGTGCGGCGTGGAAATGAGTCCAGTCTGGCCTAAGAAGATTAGTTTCCTCCCAGGGAAAGGTTCTAGGCAGCTGAGCAGGACAGCTCCCCATGCAGTGGTAGGGGGCTGTCATTACAAGGCCCAGATAGGACATAATTACACGCTCCCTGGAGGAAATGCTTAATTGATTTTTCAGGGTGTCTCAAGAGATTAAAAGACTGCCAATGTTCAGGGTTAGCCGAGCGGTACAGACGCTGTCCTTCTGGAGAGCTGGTGCCAGAGAGATGGCAGACTGCGTGGGTGGTTCAGCATGCCGGTGTCCAGAGGGTCCTGCGGGTTTTGCTGAACTTGGGAGAAGGAGTGATAAGGGACAGACAGGGGAGGTTTGCAAGCACTCCCTGGTCCTCAGGCCCAAGAGGCACGATCCAATTGGAGCCCCTGCCCCTGAGCGCTCAGCAACCCGCAAGTAGACACAGACAGAGGATAAGCCGGGAATCGACTCATGAACAAACCCATCCATCACTCAGTTAGTAATTCACTTATTCCACAGACATTAAGCCCATCCTTGTACTGTGTGGAGCATCCTGCTAGACATGGGGGTTAGAATCAGGTGGTACCCTGGTCAAGGATGTAGACTACACAAGAACCATTCACTCCTGAAGCCAGCACCTTCTGGTGTCTGTCTGTGCCACCCTGAGCCCAGGCCAACTCGTTATTCCTTCTAATAAGTTCTGAATCAGCTGAAGAATGGAGCACGCAAGTCACCATGAATGACACCAAACTGACAGAGGGAGGTTTGCCTCTCTTTCATCTCAGCCGTGGGCGGTTCCTTTTTACAGAAGAGACAACTATCACACAGAACCATTTTCTCACCAGACCATAGCCTCCCTGAGGATAGGGACCATCTGTTTTTACTGCTCAGCCCCAGGACGAACTCTCCAAATGCCTGCCAATTACACACTAAGTAACTGACACCCTCCTCTGACCTCTCCTGGCCTCGCTGATATGGAGGGCTGTCATAGGCTCTCCTGATATCATAGGCTAAGCCCTAGCCACGCCCCCTTGTTTTCAACTCCCTCTAGTCCCTGGTCCCGGATGCTTTCAGACACTATGGAGATTGCATGGAAGACAGCTTGTGGACTTAACTGCACGGTCTTTCCCTCGGCAACAGGCCTTTCAATGCATCATCTGTTGGTAGGATCTGGTGATAAAAGGATGAAATTAAGAAACCTCTGTGGATTCCCTTGGGCAAGTAGGGGAACTGAGTCAAGATTATGAATCCAGATTTTTAGGCTAGGAGTTACAGAGTTTGTTTGGGCCCTGCCTAATCCCTTAGGCCCAGTTGTCTCAGAATTAAAAGGAAAGAAGCCATTAGTGTACAGGTCTGTTTTGCTGCCAAACCACACTATTCATTTTTTATCACTGAAGCCCAGTGATATAGCTCGGAAGCCGGGCTGGGAACCTGCTCAGCACTGTCAGCATTTCTCCCACCCTGAGACCGCTTTGGGTATCCAGCAACTCTTGCTATTAAAGAGAAAAAAAGTAGGAGGCTAGGGAGATGGTTTGATGAGTCAGAGGACTTGCTCAGCAAACATGGGGATCTGATTTTAAATCCCCAGCACCCACGTGAGAAGTTTGGCATGACTGAGCATGCCTGTAACCCCAGAAGCGTGTTTGCTCATCAGCTAGCTAGCCAAAATGGTGAGTGCCCAGTTTAGTGAGAGACCCCGTCTCAAAGCAACACAGTGGAGAGCAAAAGAGAGACCGGAGATCAAGGCCTGCTCTGGCCTCAGCACCTACACCTGCTAACTCACATGCATGCATCAAACAGCAGCAGCAACAACAACACAGTCCACACACACAGGATGGAGAGAGAGAAATGGTTTCCTTCTTAGTGTGAGATAAAAGAGAAGGGTTGTTTCCAGATTGATGACCTTATCTCAGTACTAAATAAAATATGTGATTAAGATGGAATATGTGTTCAGAATCAGAAGATGCAAGTTTTGATACCTAACCCTAACAATACCCATGTTCTGGGGCAAATTAACTAATCTGAACAAAGCAAATAGTCACCCTAATGATATCACAAAATCCTTATATACTTGAAGTGGAATCTTGTGTTATTACACAAATAATGGAACTTTTATTATATAAGAACATTAGCAGGAGCAATAATAAGCTTTCCCAGAATTCTGAACAGCAATGGTAAGGCCCAGGAACTAACAATATTTCCATTCTTCTAGAATATTCCGATATCTCTACAGAGTTACCACATCAGACGACTTCACAGCATCAGTATATACCATTTTCAAAACATTGCCATCCATTAATCCCTTTGACAGTCAGAACTTGGCTGAGTTCATTCCATCCTCTCCTCAGCCCCCAAAGCAGACACAATAGATTCAGCAGTCCACAAAGGTTAATTAAGATGTCGTTTCTCTCTGATTTTAACTCATCACAGTAACCCTGGTTATGTTTGCTCTCTTGTATAAAAATGTAATCGTTAATTACCAGATCAGAATGTCCTAGAACATAGGTACCTAAGAGAAATGGCAGATGATAAAAATGACCCGAGATAGAAGAAATTTGGAAAATAGTCATCTAATTTATGAAACCTAGTGCATTAGAAGGGAATCTGGATGATTCTAGTCTTATTTTTTAAAAACTATATGCTTCACGTGTCCATTAAGAATTCATGCTTCTGTGGACTCACATAGTGTTCCATGTTATGAAGGACAAGGAAGAGATAGGTTGACCCAGCATAAAGAAAGAATAGTCATGCCACCTACAGCACCCCCAAGTGACCAGGCAGCAGCATCCTCCCCACCCACCCCCACTATACCCTGCCACATCAGCAACCACCAGAGCCACAGGCCCCATGTGCACCTGGAGGAAGAGTGGACACCGGAGACACAGGCCCCGCCTGCAATGAGTGGAGGAAGAGCTCGGTAGACAGCAGTGGAGGAATACATTCAACAACATGAAGAGCAATATGGTAGCACCAGAAACAGATTGTTCTACAACAGCAAGACCTAAACATCACAACGTAGAATAACCAAAAGAAAATGACCTTAAAAACTAGCTTTATAAATATAATAGAGACCCTTAAAGGGAAAATGAAAAATTCCCTTAAAGAAATGGAGGAAAAGACAAACAGAAAATTGGAAGAAGTCAATAAATCCCTTAAATAAAGCCAAGAAAAGAACAATCAAACAAGTAAAGGAAACAGTTCAAGACTTGAAAACTGAAGTAGAGGCAATCAAGGAAATACAAACTGAAGCAATTCTGGGAATGGAAAACCTAGGTAAATGAACAGGAACTGCAGATGCAAATATAACCAACAGAATGTAAAAGATGGAAGACAGGATCTCAGGTGTTGAAGATACGAGAGAGGAAAGAGATTCATCAGCCAAAGAAAATGGTAAATCCAACAAAAGCTTCACACAAAATCCAGGAAATCTGGTACACCATAAAATGAACAAACCTAAGAAGAATAAGGATAGAAGAAGGAAAATTCCAGTTCAAAAGCACAGAAAATATATTCAATAAAATCATAGAAGAAAACTTTCCCAGCCTAAAGAAAGATATGCCTATGAAAATACAAGAGGCTTACAGAACACCAAATAGACTAGACCAAAAAAAAAAAAACCTTTGCATGTAATAATCAAAACACTAAACATACAAAATAAAGAATGAACATTAAGAGCTGCAAAGGAAAAAGGCTAAGTAATATATAAAGGCAGACCTATCAGAATTACACCCAACTTCTCAATAAATACTCTGAAAGCCAGAAGGTCCTGGACAGACTTTCAGCAGACACTAAGAAACCACGAATGCCAGGCTGAACTACTATAACCAGCAAAGCTCTCAATCACCGTAGACAGAGAAAACAAGATATTCCATGACAAAACCAGATTTAAACAATATCTACAAATCCATTCCTACAGAAAGCATTAGAAGAAAAACTCCAACCCAAGGAAGTTAGCTGCACCCACAAAAACACAGGAAACAGACTTACACTAGCAAACCCAAAAGGAGGGAAATACACAAACACTACCACCACAACTAACAAAACCAAAAATAACAGAAATTAACTATTACTGGCCATTAATATATCTTTATATCAATGAACTCAATTCACCTCTAAAAAGACACAGGCTAACAGAATGGGTATGAAAATAGGACTTATCCTTCTGCATACAAGAAACACACCTCAACCTCAAAGACATAAATTACCTCAGAGTAAAGGGTTGGGAAAAGAGTTTCCAATCAAATGAATCTAAGAAGAAAGCTGATGTAACTACCTTAATATCTAGGAAAATAGACTTCAAACTAAAATTAATTAAAGGGATGGAGAAGGACACTTCAAACACATCACAGGAAAAAGCCATCAAGACAAAGTCTCAGTTCTGAACATAAATGCCACAAATAAAAGTGCAACAACATTTATAAAAGAAACATTACTAAAACTTAAATCACACATCAAACCCCACACATTAATAGTGGGAGACTTCAGCATCATACTCTCACCAATGGACAGGTCAGCCAGTCAAAAAACTTAGCAGAGAAATAAGGGAACTAATAGACGTTATAACTCAAATGGAATTAGCAGATATTTATAGAATATTCCACCCAAACACAAAAGAATAAACTTTCTTTTCAGCACCTCATAGAATCTTCTCTAAAATTGACCACATGTTCAATAACAAAGCAAACCTCAACAGATACAAAAATTTGTAATAATAATAACCCCTGTATCTTATTGGATAACCATGGCTTAAAGTAAGAATCCAACAACACTAATTGCAGAAAGCCTACAAACTCATGGAAATTAAACAATGTTCAACTGAATCATCACTGGGTCAAGGAAGAAATAAATAAAGCAATTAAAGACTTCCAAGAATTCAATGAAAATGAAATTACAATGTATCCAAATTTATGGAACACAATGAAAGCAGTGCTAAGAGGAAAGAAAGTTCATAGCACTAAATGCCCACATAAAGAAGTTGGAGAAATCTTACACCAGTGACTTAACAGCATATATGAAAGTTCTAGAACAAAAAGAATCAGATTCACCCAAGAGGAGTAGATGCCAGGAAATAATCTAATTGAAGGCTGAAATCAATAATTAAAAAAAAAGAAACAAAGAGCACAATACAAAGAATCAGTGAAACAAAGAGTTGGTTCTTTGAGAAAATCAACAGGATAGACAAACCCTAATTCAAACTAACCAAAATGCAGAGAGAGAGACTACCCAAATTAATATAATCAGAAATGAAAAGGGGGCATAACAACAGACACTGAGGCAATCCAGAGAATCATTAGGTCATACTTTAAAGACCAGTAATCCACAAAATTGGAAAACGTTAAAGAAATGGAGAATTTTCTTGATAGGTACCACATACCAAAATTAAATCAAGACCAGATAAACAATTTAAGTAGACCTATAACCCCAAAGGAAATAGAAGCAGTCATTAAAAGTCTCCCAACAACAAGAAGAACAAAAACCCAGGGCCACATGTCTCCAGCATAGAATTCTACCAGAATTTTTAAAAAGATCTAATACCAATATTCCTCAAATTGTTTCACACAATAGAAACAGAAGGAACACTACCAAACTTCTTTTACGAAGCTACAGTTATCCTGATACCCAAACCACACAAAGACTCAACTAAGAAAGAGAATTACAGACCAATCTCCATCATGATCATTGACGTGAAACTACTCAATAAAATACTGGCAAACCAAATCAAAGAACACATCAAACAAATCATTCACCATGATCAAGTTGGCTTCATCCCAGAGATGCAGGGATGGTTTGACATACAAAAATCTGACAATAAATAAACTGAAAGAAAAAAACCACATGATCATCTCATTAGGTGCCGCAAAAAACCTTCAACAAAAATCCAGCACCTTTAATGCTAAAGGTTTTGGAGAGAGCAGGAATACAAGGAACATTCCTAAACATAATAAAGGTAATATATAGCAAACCAACAGCCAACATCAAATTAAATGAAGAGAAACTCAAAGTGATTCCACTAAAATCAGGAAAAAAACATACTTCTCTCCATATTTATTCAACATATTACTGTAAGTTCTAAGTAGAGAAAAAAAGACAACAAAGGGAGATCAAGGGGATACAAACTGGAAAGAAAGAAGTCAAACTTTTGCTATTTGCAGATGATATGATACTATACATCAGTGACCCCAGGAACACTTCCAGGGAACTCCTACAGCTGATAAACACCTTCAGTAATGTGGCAAGATATAGGATTAGATAAAAAAAATCAGTATCCCTCCTATATACAAATGATATATGGGCTAAAAAAGAAATCAGAGAAAGGTCACCCTTCACAAAACCCACAAATAACATAAAATATCTTTGGGTAACTCTAACCAAACAAGTGAAAGACCTGTATGACAGAAACTTTACATTTTTAATGAAAGAAATTGAAGACGGTATCAGAAAATGGAAATAATCCCCATGCTCTTGGATAGGTAGGATCAACATAATAAAAAATGGCAATCTTACCAAAATCAATCTACAGATTCAATGAAATGTCTATCAAAATCACAACACAACTCTTCACAGACCTCAAAAGAACAATACTCAGGTTTATATGGAAAAACCAAAATAGCCCAGGAGAGCCAAAACAATCCTGTACAATAAAGGAACTTCCAGAAGCATCACCATCATTGACTTCAAGCTCTACTATAGAGCCACAGTAATAAAACAGCTTGGTATTGGCATAAAAACAGACACATGAATCAATGGAATCAAACTGAAGACCCTGATATTAATCCACACACCTATGAACACCTGATTTTTGACAAAGAATCCAAAATTGTACAATGGAAAAAAAGAAAGTATCTTCAACAAGTGGTACTGGCATAACTGGATGTCTACATGTAGAAGAATGCAAATAGATCCATGTATGTACCCCACTCATAAAACTCAAGTCCAAATAAATGAAAGATTTAAATATAAATCCAGTTACACTGAACCTGATAGAAGAGAAAGTGGGAAGTTGCCTTGAGTGCACGGGCACAGGAAACCACTTCCTAAGTATAATCCCAGTAGCACAGACACTGAGAGCAACAATTAATAAATGGGACCTCCTGAAACTGAGAAGTTTCTGTAAAGCAAAGGGCATGGTCAACAAGACAAAATGACAGCCTACAGAATGGGAAAAGATCTTTACCAGCTCCACATCTGACAGAGGACTGATCCCCAAAATATGCAAAGAACTCAAGAACCTATACATTAAAATACCAAATAATCCAATTAAAAAATGAAGTACAGATCCAAATAGAGAACTCTCAGCAGAAGAATCTCAAATGGCTGAAAGGCATTTAAGGAAATGTTCAACACCTTTAATCATCAGGGAAATGCAAATGAAAACAACTCTGAGATACCATCTTACACCTGTCTGAATGGCTAAGATAAAAGAATTGATGATAGCTTATGCTGGAGAGGATGTGGAGTAAAGGGAACACTCCTTGACTGCTGATGAGAGTGCAAACTTGTGTAGCCACTCTGGAAATCAGTATGGTGGTTTTCTCAGAAAACTGAGAATCAATCTACCTCAAGACCCAGCGATACCACTCCTGGGTATATACTGAAAGGATACACAATCACACCACAAACACATTTGCACAACTATGTTCATAGCAGCATTATTTGTAATAGATAGAACCTGAAAACCACATAGATGCCCCTCAACTGAAGGATGGATAAAGAAAATGTGGTATATTTATACAGTGGAGTATTACTCAGTTATCAAAAAACAATGACCTCTTGAAATTTGCAGACAAATGGATGGAACTTGAAAAAAAACATCCTGAGTAAGTTTTTTTTTTCAAATCCAGACTCAGAAAGACAAGCATGGTATGTACTCACTCATTAGTGGATATTAGATGTAAAGCAAGGGATAACCAGGTTACAATCCTTAACTCCAGAGAAGCTATGTAAAAAGGAAGACCCTAAGACACATGGAGGGCCCCAGAAAAGGGAAATAGTTAAGATCTCCTGGTAAATTGGGAGAAGGGTAGAAGGGGAGGGAATGGGGGGTGGAAACATGAGGGCTTTAGATGACTGAGTTGGGAGAGGAATTGAGAGGGGGAAATGAAAAAGATATCTTGATAGAGGGAGCCATTGTAGGGTTAGGAAGAAACCAGGGGCTAGGTAAATTCCCAGGGTCTACAAGGATAACCCTAGCTAAGACCCTTAGCGATAGTGGAGAGGGTACCTGGACAGGCCTTCCTCTATAATCAGATTCGTGTTTACCCTAATTGTCACCATAGCACCTACATGTAATAACTGATGGAAGCAGATGCAGTGATCCACAGTCAAGCCCTGGGCTGAGCTCCCGGAGTTCAGTTGAAAAGAGAGAGGAGGGATCATATGAGCAAGGTGTGGGAGTCAAGACCATGACTGTGAAAACCATGGAAACAGCTGACCCGAGCTTGTGGGAGCTCATGGACCCTGGACCGAGAGCTGGGGATCCTGCATAGGACTAAACTAAGCCCTCTGAAAGTGAGTGACAGTTATGGGGCTTGAGCTGTTGTGGGGGGCTGGTGTGGGACCAGGATTTATCCTGGGTGCATCAACTGGTTTTTTGGAGCCCATTCCCTATGGTGGGATACATTGCTCAGCCTTAATACAGGGGAGAAGGGCTTGGTCCTGCCTCAATTTGGTATACCAGACTTTGTTGACTTCCCAAGAGAGGTCTTACCTCCTCTGAGGTGGGATGGGAGGAAGAGGAGGGGAGGGGTTGGGAGAGGAGGAGTGAGCAGTAATTGGGGCTAGTATGTAAAGTTAAAATTTTTTAAATAAATAAAAAAATAAAGAATAGTCACTTTGCATTAACACATCTCAAGGAGACGTAAGCTCCTACTTCTTCTGTTTCATGAATATCTCTCTATTTCTACCCCATGTAATAGGTCTGACAGATAAGCAGCCTAATCTCATATCTACAGCCGAGTTCAGGTATGATCTCACAGATCCTTCTCAACACAGCCCCCTGCGACAGCCGCTACTCGTTTCCCAGACCTGACACTGACGGAGAGTCCTATTTTCTTCCACAGCCCTGGACACCTGATAGAAACACACACTGTGCCACTTACGGAGAAGAGCTCCCAGGAGTTCCTGGAGAGGCCTCAAGCTGCACCTCCTAGTATAATGAAGATTTTCCTGCTGGCTCCCGCTGAATCCAGTCATCCAGCTGGTCCAGCAGGGATCAGGTAGAGGGGAAGAGGTTGAAGGAGTGTCACTTGACTGTTAGAAGAAGCATGACAACTTTCTACCTTGGTCTTGAACACAGGCTACTCTGGATACTCAAACCTAAGAAGAGCCTTTGGAAGGGACTCAGTCCCAAATAATGCACCTGAAAATGGGAGATTATCCAATGATGTTACTCTCCTGGCAAGGGCAGATCAGTGAACAGAGCAATCACCCTGGTCGCTTTGAGATTTTGTGCCACTCAGCATCACCCACTGGGAATGTTTTCTGTTGTTCCAGCATGCTTCATCCTGGCTGTGACATGCATTGTCAGTGGGATGCATTGTTTAGGTATGGGCGCTCACATTCGTCTAGCTAACTGTCATAGCATAGACCACTGGAGCATCGGTGCCCCACTTCAGACCTTATACTCTGTGCTAGTTTAGAGAGGACAGGGGGCCTGTCTTGCCAGAGACTCCCTCCTAAGTCACGTTGCCCACCACCTATCAATACAACTCTTTCGGTCACTCACGGAATTGTCATGGCAACTTCATGTTTCCACCCCATCAACCAGTTAGAAAGGTTAGTTGGTGTGGGAAGGCGAGAGTAGGAGGAAGGACTTGACTACAAACACATGGTGGCCAGTGGCCTTTTACATGGTCAGATTTCTAGAAAGATCGATTCCCTCCAGAGAATTTGACCTTTAAGACTGGAGAGTTTTCCAGGTTGGGGGAGAGGCTGCAAGTATGCCTGGAGAGAAGCGGTGGTCGTCAGGGTCTATAGTGTACCAGAAGTAATCAATGAAATCAATGAAATCGTGGTGGCAAGGGACAGAGATGCCGAGAGACTAAGACCACACACTCAGGAGGAAATCCGTCAGAACAAGAAGGCAACTCTCCATGTTGCCTCGGTCCCAGGTGGCTCTCTGATACCAGCTCTCGTCTCTGCTGGATCTTCAGGATTAAATCTCTCTGCCTTGCACAGAGACAAGCAAATTCATTATGGTGAAGGAGGAAAGAGCACCATCACGGGGCTTTGGTTCCTGGGAGACATCCATCTTCTTGGTGCTACCATGCAGTAAGTGTTGCTGTCCAAGTGACAGGCTTTTTAAAGAGATACTTTCCCAGCTTCTTCTTGCTTATTCAAAGTCATAGATCAGAGAGAGGACAGAGGACAGCCTAGTGGGGATGCCAACAGTGAGGATGAAAGGAATGCCGGGAGGGGTATCAGATTAGAGGAGAAGAGGGACTGAAGGCTCTCAGGAGGAAGATGTTGAGTGCAGGAACACCACAGCAGAGGTGCCGCTGACCCTGGAGCATATCC
Source organism: Microtus oregoni (assembly GCF_018167655.1). NCBI lineage: Eukaryota > Metazoa > Chordata > Mammalia > Rodentia > Cricetidae > Microtus > Microtus oregoni. The sequence goes on along the minus strand of NW_024543068.1, from coordinate 16,079,664 downwards.
AATCAATCAAGAAAGGCTGTAGCAGGGCATGTTTATAGGAAAGAGCAAGCATGAGAAAATACTCTACAAATACAGATTAATGGAGCAGAGGGAAGCAGAATGAACACATGTGAAGGTTTACAGCCCAGGCAATGGGCGACCTTCCTGCTGAGGTAGTTGCCATGCTGCTAACAGCTCGTCTTCTCAGTCACCACAACCCGGAAAGAAAAGGTTAGAGCCAGCCGTGGGTTCAATGAATGTCACAAGGGATACACAGGAGAAATTAGACCAAAATGTCTGGGGGGAGCTGGCCTACTAGAGAGAGATGGCATTCATTGCCCATTCTACAGTCAGACTTCTTATATTTGGAGTAGTAAGATGCTGCCAAGATGCCACTATTTTGAGAGAACCAGCTCAAGGGCTCACTACAGTGTCATCTGGATCATGAATAAGTGCTTCTTCGGGGACTTCACACGACACGAAATGGCAACCGGACTGGGTGCATGCAAGGAAAGATTTTCCAGAAGGTACCCACACATGCTGATACTTAGCAAAGGAAGGCATCAATGGCCGACCTTGTACTAGCATCCACTTATCAGAATGTTCCAGAATAAATACTTTTTAGCTTTAAATCCTTCTTTAAGTTTAAGTCAGTTCTTTTACATGAGCAAATAAAATAATGGGTTTTATTGTGACGTTCTCATAATAGATCACAGAATTTTGCCCACATTTGTCAACCCATCCCCCTCCTCACCCCTCCACACCCCTCCTCACCCCTCCTCCAAACTTCTGCTGGTTCCTTTCTATTTTCCTTCTTCCATGTATACTCAGTGGATGGTAGAGGTAAGAGTATAACTTGTATGAATGATAACTAGTGTGATACTTGAGAATATTTATGCGATGTTAGTTAGCAAAATCCTCAAATCATTTGATTTTTACAAAAAGTCCCTCAATGACGTAGAGTCTACATATGTGGTGCTTACTGTATTTGAAGATCAAGTAGTCTGTCTTTGGCTATCAAGTATATACTACAGGCTTTCTGCCAGGACTTTAGACTGGATTGGGAAGCATAGTTTAATTTCTCATTAAAAAATAATAAGAAAACAACATCTTGAATAATCAGTCTCCTGCCTCCTTCATGGGTCAGGGGAAGCCTATACAAATGTAGAAAGAAAGGCACACGTCTAACCCATACAAAACCACCTAGGAATTTGATGGAAAGATCAGGTCAAGAAGGAGCCTCACTAACTAGCCTGGCTCTATGAAAGCATCTTTGTTCTTAGGAGTGAAAGAGGAAACTTTGACCTTTGGAGTCAGGAGAGTCCAATGAAGACAAACCTTTACTAAGGATAAAACCCAATGGTACAGGGTCTTACTTCCCAAACAGTCTCAAGGTGAACCAAGGTATTAAAAATAGTCCATGCTGTATTATTATTCTTAGTTAAGACATTAGACACATAATATTTCAAGATTCACACTCCCAAGGTAGTTTTCACATCCAAATTGTCATATTCTTTCCAAACTTAACATTTTACTGGTGAATAAAAATAAAACAGAGATGTCTGAAGTAGAAGGGGACATTCACATTGGTAGCTTCTAATGTTCTCCCAAGCCTGACTTTCCATCATATCTAATGTGATATTGAGAAAAATCACTTTCACTCTCTGAATTCATCTTTATAATTTGTAAAATGAGAGGTCAAATACTTTCCAGCGTCAGCATATAATTTAGGTTACACACGTGCCACAAGTCAATACTGCGTTCTTCCTTACAGGAGGCCTCTGCTATTTAATTAGAGTAGATCCTGCCATTTGCATATTTGACATCTGTGGCTTTGACTATTTCCAGAGACCCCCCAAAGGTCTGTGAGCTGCAAAAACCTGTTATTTTGAAGACGCGTGCTGTGAGCTGGAGATATATAGAAACCAGTCACTTGCTTAATGAGTGAAATTATCATGCAGGCGAAACTCCTGTCTCCAAGAGGTTTTGTTACTGTTTGCTGTAGACTCAGCAGCCATAATTCTGTAGTGATAGGCATAAAACTGGGGATTCTCCTGGATCATGAAGACGTCAGCAGTATCTGTTACATGTCAACGGTTCCTTGTAATACAGGAGAAAGTCAGTCACATACCACCTTCCCTCCCACTTCCTATGTCCTTAATGAAGGTGCCTTAACTCTTGAGTGTGTCTCTGGCACACAAGGAGCTTGTCTCTCACACACAGTAGGGAGCTCTTGCTCCTTTTTATTGACTCCTTCCCAAACATACTGTTCTCCTGTGTGTCTATATTTGTGTGTGTACACTGGTCCTTTCTCTCTGAGAGGAAGATCCTTGGGAGATGAAAGGCCAGCTGGTCTTATTTCTCTATCCTCAGGGCTGAGTAATGAACTAGGACATACCAAACATTTAGTAAATGTTTGTTGAATGACTGAGCACCTGAAGGAGATGGCCAAGTGATAAGGGTGCATTTTTGCATTTTTTTTCCTATTTGTATTTTGAAGTTAACATCTCACAGATAGATAGATCATATTATTTCTATTGCTTCAGCAACGACAAAATCTCTAGAACCCATGCAGATGACATCACTATGCCTTGGGTCCATATCTATTTATCAGGTTTCAGGCTTCGGGATTTTCCATCGTACCACGATGCTCCCTTAAAGGAGTAAATAAGAAACATCACGGATCTAGTGTGTGCACACAAGCATTCTAGTGTGTGAATGCAAGGGTTCACACACTACAGCACTCGTGCAGAACTCAGAAGACAATCTTGGCTGTCAGCCATCTTCTACCTTGTCTGAGACAGGATCTAATTATTGTTTTTCTACTGTGTATGCTAGGTTAACTGGCCTGCCAACTCCCAGGGATTCTCCTGTCTCCATCTTCCATCTCCCCACAGGAGCCCTGGGATTACAGGTGCTCATCTTTCATGTTCTGAGGATTCGAACTCAGTTTCTCACAGTGGCACAGCAGGTATGCTTACTCACTGAGCCATCCCCTTGGTTCCAGTATTCCTGAGAGAGCATGGACTTGCCTGGAGCTTGGTGATACCTAGGCAAAAGTTCCAGTATGGCCAGTTTTGATAATTATTGGGCAAACAAAGCTTCAAAAGATAAGGAGTCAAAACAGGGATTATTCCAAAGATCACTCAGCTTCTGTCCAAGTTCCTGAAGGTGTCAGAATCAGTTCCCAGAATGACTTTGCAATTAGTGAAGCCTTAGTAAGAGTTGGGTTGTTGCTGTGTTGGGATTTGAAAGTTGAAATTGGAAAGTACTCATTCTTGACTCAATTAAGCAAGTCATTTGAAAAGCTGTTTTTATTTCTAGGTCTCATGATTTGGTCAGGACCTTCATAGTCTTTACTTGTAAGTTGAGACTAGCACCATAATGGGTTTACAGGAAATGCTCTACCCTATGTGTACTTCTGATAATAATGTTTAGGAGCAAGTGCTTTAGAAGGTGCAAGGCCCTGTCTGGTTCTACTATTTCATAAATTCAAGCGAGGACTCATCCCAGTGACCAGAGTCTAGCATATGCATTAATTACAGTCATACAGAGATTCCAGTAACCTGATCCCCTCAGTAGTGTCTCCTGAAGATGCTGTTCATTCATCACACTGCTGCTACCAGCCTTGCTTATTGAACACACACCATGAAACCAGAACATCGCGAGACATCCCAATAAGTTCTGGAAGAAAGATATTCCTATTTTATCAGTGAGAGAGTTACATCATAGGTAATAAAATGTTTCTTACTCGTGTGGTTAAGTCAGTAGAGAAGTTGGGCTTCTGACCAAAAGTATGCAGAGTCCATGGTTGCTCAACTCCATACCTCTGCTGCCTCTGGTTATAAAATTACAGTTTAAAGCACCATGGGTCAGGTGACTGTATGGCAATAGAGTAACATGCTTTGGGCTTGCTCTTCTGTAGTAAAGAAAGAGTAAAGGATCGAACTGTACAGAGGCCAAAGTGCAAAGGGATAGATAGAAACACACTTGTTTACTAAAGCCAAGGCACACATACACATGTGCACATAGCAGAGGAGGGGAGAGAGATGGGGCAGAGGGATGGAGGGAAAGAGAGAGGAAGAGAGGGAATAAGAGAGAGGGAGGGAGAGAAAGAGAAGGAGAAGGGGAGGGAGGAAAAGAGAAAGAGGGAGGAAGAGAGAGAAAGGGAGAGAGGAGGGAGAAAGGGGGGAGAGGGAGGGAGGGGGAGTTTTAAGAAGGTGGAGTCATACTCAGAGATCCTAGATGAATAACTGATGATTAAGAGAATGAATAAATTGGGGACCAATTTCTGAAAGTTCTGATCTCCCCCAAACTAACTGTCTATGACACTGAAAGACAAATATTGACTGTGAATCCCCCCCAAATCTAGCCAACTACAGGGAACTGTGTGGATTTTATGTCATTTAATGTCTGACAATGGACACATGCCAACAAGACCATGAACATGTGTGAAACTTCACGAAGTTTATCTTCCCAGTGAGAGCCTGGCTTTCCATGTATGTATGAATACTATTGTGAATCATGTAGAAATGGCTAGTATTCTCCAGAAGGCACAGGTTTTTGCTTATGTTAACAAATGATTATCCTTCCTAGTAAAAAAGTCTCAACAGTGTTCTGACAAACCAACTTCTCAAAGCTATTACAATTTAGGAATCAGTTTCCCTTGCCCTATTCTTACAGCGAGTGATAATATGACCAACATTCAATGCCTATATTTGGGTTCAGAAGATATTAGAGCTGGAAGGACATGTGTGATAATCCGACCCTGCCTCCAGACAAGGAAAGTATTATTATCGCCATACTTTATATGAGTGTTTCTTTCAGTTGCTAAGTGACTTGTCCAAAGTCAAAAGAGACGGGGGAAACACAACAGAAGAATCTCTTGGGCCACCCAGCTGTTGCCAGCAGAATTGAAGCCTTTTAGATCGTTCCATGGCTGCCCAACAGGCAGACCCAAGAAGAAATTCTCCAAGAACACCTTTCCTGGGCCTATTGATCTCCCTTTCCATGAGACCCTTCCCTTCCTTTCCTTCTGCTTTCTGAATAATTCCATTTCTCCTGAATAGAAGTCCCAGGTTCTGGGAGCAGTTTTCCATCCCCCTTGATATCTCTCCTCCACAGCATCTCCTACTGTGGAACAGTAGATACTCAGAGGAGGGTACCTTTCTCATTGGTATCCTCATGAGCTTCCTTGAAAAGCTGACCCTGCTGCAAGCTAAGAAAACCAATTTTTACTTTTTCAGTGTTATCTGTGCAACCAGAGATTCAGAATGCCCCATTTTCAGGAAGGATCAGTGAAGAGAGACGACAAAAGATCAGCCTCTCCGATGGGAGGGATGGGGCAGAAACAGTGCAGGGGAGACTTGGACTGTGAAACCACACAGAAGACGTGGTTTCGTTCACAAGTCCCCTTCAGCGTCTAGCCAGAATCTGAAGCTTAGACCGGACCTAGAGGCAAAGACAATGGCCCGAAGACTTTTCCCTCTCCATGACGTTTCCAGTACTCTGGTCATTAACTTGCCTCATTCAAGTTAGACAAGCCATGTTCCACAAAATAGCTTATGGATATTTAAAGACCTTGCCAAGTTTCAATCAGCTTCTCAATTTCTAAATGGAAAGGGGAGTGTCTGGAATCTGGAGACGTAGCACAACTGCAATGTGGTCCTGGGGAGAAATAAACCAGTGCCAATTATTTCCTTGAGGATACTATGACCAGACTATTATTGTCCTAGAATAGTAAGTTTCCAAACTCATAACCCTTGGTACGGAAGAGAGAAGAGGGAGAAGCCTGTGTGCTTTCCCAGCTCTTGCTTGCTGGCTAGCATTCTCCAAGATCGCATATAAGCATCTACTGTCTCACACCTCTGCCATGCATCGTCTTGGGTTTTAATGGACAGAACGTTCTGTGTGCTTAGACCTTGCCACAGGACTCTTTGTCTAGAAACAATTTAGAACGAGAAAACTTAAGGGGGGCTTGGGCACAGGCCCCATCCAGTGGTGTCTGCTGATCCCGCATACCTGTGATGAAAGCAAAGTTTGCAATTAACACAGACATAACAGAGCGATGGAAGGAGTTGTGTGGAAGTTCAGAGAGAGGCGGCGCAGGGTGGGCTGTGCGGGAAGGAAATATGGGAAGGTTACTTACACAGTTTCATCATTCTTGAACTCCAGCTCCCCATACGTATCCTCAAAGTCCTCACCACCACCCTTGGCTGTCCCTTCTACTGTCCTAAAAGGAACGATGACTGTGCCCCGGGCACCTGATGTCCTCAGAACCTTGACTTCCATAACGCCAATGCTCTCACTGACATGAATGGTATCACATTCAAAAGTGAAAATTCCTGCATGGTCATCATCCAAGATGGTCACTGTGGCCACACAAGGGGAGGCCAGGACAGCCCGAGGCAAGGGAAGACTATTGAGCATGGCTGGGGGCATCCCTTCCTCCAGCTGCTCCTCTTCCACACGGACATTGCTCAGCCTCACAAAGAAGTGCTCGTCCTCCTCAAAAATGTCATCGTCAATGATGCCCACCGAGAACTCCTTCTGGGTCTCGCCTGGCTTCAGAACCACCGTGCCCTCTGTGAACTCATAGTCGGCCCCGGCATTGGCAGAGCCATCCTCTGTTTTGTAGTCCACGTACATGGTCTTGGACACGTCCCCTCCTTTCCTCACCACAGTCAGGAGGACAGCTCCACAGTTCTCCAGGCACTGGTAGGAACACGGGTCGAAGAAGACTTTGGAGGCAAAGTCCTCGGGCTCTTCCGTGTGCACCTCGCTCATGCTCGCGGTCTTCTTGGCCTGCTCTGCTGCATGTTTCTTAAGTATATTGCCTGCACCTGTCATCATGCGGGTGGCTTGGATGCGGTAGAAAGCGCGGCTCTTCTGTTGGTGGGAAAGGGCATAGTAATTGGCCATCTCCACCAGCTGATCTAAGTCCTTCTCTGGGTGTTTTTGTTTCAGATCCTTAAGAATCCGGATCATCTCCCTGCGAGACTCATCTACCTCCTTCCCTTCCAAGGGGACCAGGTTCCCATCTAGGAAGTGAGAGTTCATCATTTTCCCATCCATCTCAATGCCCTTAGGGTGCTCGCCCTCTGTCTCAATGATAATTCCTCGGTGTTTATCTGTGCGGTATTTTTTGTGCATGTATTTGTAGAAGAGCAGCCGCTTATCTGCCGCCCAAGCCAGCAGGACACACACTGGAAAGAAGAAGAGGGTAAGGAGGCCTTCCCACACCTGGACCACACCAGGAGAGAAGACTGCTAGGATCATGTAGAGCCAGATATAGGCAAAGATGCTCCAAGCAGCAGTGACGAAGAAGACTCGCAGGTGCTTGATTTTCCGGGTCTCCCCGTCCGGGATCACATAGACGCATATGCCAATGATGATGAACATGTTGAAGGCTGCGCTGCCGACGATGGTGGATGGTCCCAGGTCACCAGCAATGAACCCGTGACCACACACCTCAATCAGAGACAAGAGAATCTCTGGAGCAGATGAGCCCAGGGCCATCAGGGTCAAATTGGAAACAGTTTCATTCCAGACCCTAATTGTAGTTGTGCTGGTCTCTCCATTGGGCTTTTTGATAGTAACTTCCCTCTCCTGGGAGGTGATAACTTCAATCGACGCCATGAAGCGGTCAGCAATGATAGACACCCCAAGAAACATGTATATCAGGGCCACAAAATAGACAATGACCCTAGCAATCTTATCCCCAAGGGAAGGGTTCTCTGGGTACCAGATTGGCAGGATGACCCCCTCCTTGCAGTCCGATGACCCCGAACAGGACTCATTGTTCTGGCCTGCACTGGGCACATCCCCCGAGTCACCGGCCTCTGCTCGAAGACCATTCAGGAAGAGCACAAAAGTAACCAGCCCAAAATGGAGGAAGGCAGAGGTGAGAGGCTGCAACCGTAACCACGCCATACACAAGACTTAGCTTCCTGCTCCACCGCAGCACCAATGGTCCTCCTGACAGGCCTGAGACCTAGAAAGAAAAATCAGAGAGGCAGGAAAAGGCATGAGAAAAAATGGGGTCAACAAATGGCAGGTTCCCACCAACACAAATGGATGGTTCACCTCGATTGACATATGGCACTGACATACGGAGCTGTCTCTCACTTGGAAAACTGGATGTCAATGGAAGACACGAATAGCTTCTCTGGCCTCAAAAACCATCTGGTGGAGACTCGGTGGCAGAATGGTTTGAAATAGCTGGCAAGGCTAGGAGTGGAAACCCAAATGACACCCCCTAGTCCTGAGTTGTAGCTCCCCTTGTCCCTAGAATAAACTTCAAAGAGGTCCTTGTGCCCTGAGTCTTTTTTCCCACTTGTACCGTTGCTAGAAATCTCAGTCGTCTTTGCCTTGCTTCCGTACTCAAGAACCTTGCAAAGCACAGGTTTGCAAGCGCATGTGCTGAATTGAGGTGTGTTTTTAATGGGCTGGTCCCTGGGATAGAACACCTTGTTCTGTGTGTAATTGAGCTCTTGTGGGTAAAAGCTCCTTCCTCAAATACAAAACTTCTGGAGGCAGCCAGGGATTTTTGAGGCTCCTTGTAAAAATAATAAAATTAATTTCATAGTGACCGCTGTCTGCACCGGAGCTAAACTGAAACTCTGCAAAGTGTGCCTCCGACTGTGCCTCTGGCTCACCTATCAAACCATGCGCAAGACAGGCTATGGATCATTCAGCTGCAGAATTCTGAGGGAAAACATGGAGAGGGCCAATAAGTAGACATTGTTACTAATAAAACATGGGAACGGTTCTCATAAACACGTCTGTAAAGACGGGAAGCATATTTGGGGAAGGCACGTGGCCTTATCTGTTGGGCTCAAAGCACTGCATGGTGGCCCTGTTGAAGAGACTGGAAGGACACTCAGGGTTTCCAACGGAGGCGACTTCATTTGTGGCTATAAGTCCTTCCGCTCTCTGGCTTACTCAGACAGAACAGGAATGGAAACAACCAAACCCGAGTTTTTATAGGCAAGCCATCCACTTCCCCCTCGCTGCTAAAACCCTGTGGAATGTGGTTAGTAATGGGTGGATATGGGCTTCCAGTTATTCAACGCCTCAGAGGCGTCGAGGTCCTCATCTTCCACACAGGCTATTCTTTCTCCAGTGGTTCTCACTTCTGAAAGCGTCGCTCCCACCTACCCAGTTATCTGTGCAGGTAACAGGTGTTCGTCCGCAAGCAACCCTCTCCCTCCTGCTCTGTGTCCAGTCCCGCACTGAATCCTGTTAGCTCTCTTTCCGGTCTTCACCACCACCCTCAAGGTCCAAGTCACCATTGTCCCCTATCCGATGGACCTGCTACAGTGACCTTCTAACTAAAAGCCCCACTCCAACTCTTGCCAGAGAATAAATCTCAATTCTGCTTTCCTCTTCAGTCAGTACTATTGGGATTCTGGGACGAGAACCAAGGACCCCACACCTGCTAGACAAGTACCCTTCCACTGAACAATAGTTCCAGTCAAGTATAGTCATCAAACAGCTGTCCCCCACCCCCATAAAACCACAGATTTAAGTGTCTCACTCCCCACTAGCTGAAGATCTTCCATAGTTTCTTCTTGCTTTTGGTATAAATCCTTTATTCCCTACCATGACCAGCAAAAAAAAAAGCCCCGTGGGAGCTATATCCTTCATTATCTTCCCACTCCATCCTCTTGTTATCTCACTACAATTCAGCAATGCCCTTCCTTCATTTCTCCCTGATTATACAAGATAGTATCTACCTCAGGACCTTTGCACTTGCCGTTATTCATGCCTGGAAGGAGAGCTTCCTCTTTGTACCTTCCAATCCCAACAACACTCTGTACCAACCCAGTATCACTTTCTCAAACAACAACAACAACAACAAATGTCCTTTGACTGATTAGAATGGTCAGTGCTCTCTGTTATCTCCTCCCACTGGAGTCTTTCTCTCTCTGGCATTTCAAATGCTCTGAAATTGTATGTTTATTTTCTAGTATTAGATGATTAATGTCTTATCCATTAAGCTGTGCTCACATAAGAGCAAGGGCTGGGTCTCCCCTGTTTACTGTGGAATCCTGAGTAGGTGTTAGCAGGGTTTCTTAAATGCGCACTTTTGAAATGGATAAATGTAGTCACCAAAAAAAAAAAAGCCTCCCGAGAGATCAATCAGCCTTCTTCCAAAACTATTTTATGATCTAAATTATAGTTAATTGCTTTGGAAATATATAAAGATCTCATAGATGAATCATGAGTCAATTTTAGAGGTTGTGTAGGCTCTCTTTAATTTCCTAAAACTCACTGACAGAAATTTCCCCCCAGTACAAAGACATGCAGCCTATACTCTAACTACAAAGGTCTTCCTTCCAGAGAGCTATAGATGACCTTCCCTTCATATTGCCCAGAACAGCACCCAAGGCTGGGGCCCACACTAATCCAGGAACTGAGCAGCATCACCATAACAGTGGCGTGGGGTCCTTGTCCTTGACTTCACGTGGAAGATAAGGGGTCATGAGATAACTATTCAGGAGCAGAGTGCTTGAAAATGTTCAGCATCGCATCCAAAGCTTGGAAAAAGGTCTTGGAGCTGTGGTGTGCAGAAAGATCCCCATCCACAAATCTGATACTTATTTGCCCTTGAGAATTGCGGACAAGGGAGGATCTTGCCTTCTAGCCTCCACTTTGAAAACTCCTGACTTGGTTGTTTCTCATAGGCGCCTTGCAGGAAGAGATGGAGGTGGGCCCAGCTGAAGCAGCTTTTTAATCAAGAGCCCATGGGGTGAATGAAGGTGGCATCCCAAGTGGGCAGCCATCCACAGATGTGGGGCATCATGGAGGTAGTTGTCCTGCTCAGCAGGGCAGAGCCATGGTCTTTGTTATTCCTCAGTCCTGCAGACAGACTGTGGCTCCAGGCTGTCATGGGGAATGCCCTGTCATGGGACTAGACTTGGAGGCTGAGAAAACAGGCAAGCTGAAGGCAAGAATAAAAGGAAAAGGCAGAAAGGCGACTGGCTAGGAAGCACTCGCACCAGTGTTTGGCGCTGAAGGAAGAAACTCTGAGTGCCTGCTTTCTCTTTCTGCCCTCCGAACCCCAGAAATAGATTCTGGCTGCAGCGTTGTTAGACCACTTACAAAGTCAATTGTCTTTTTATTTAATGCCATTGTTCCAGGCCCAAATACAAACTGAGGCAGATTCTAATCTTTCAGGGTATCTCCTTACCCTTTTAAAGACCCAGACCCAGCGATAGGGCTCAGCTTGGAAAAGATATTAACAGCAATTACTATTGCTAAGCATTTACTACACACATCATGTTATTTGTAATTTTTATAACAACCCTACGAAGTTAGTAAAATTTTTATTTCTTTTTTTATATTTTTGAGAAAATGTCTTATTTCAATCATTTACTCAAAGTTTAAGCCAAAAGAAATCATTAATAGAGCCAAAATATACAGGGATATGACATAAAGCGTACAGTTTTAAGCCACTCACTCGATTTTTACCAAAAGGTCCCATTTTGTTGTAGAACATGAATGGCTCCAGTCAGCTCCCAGTCTGATGCAGACTCGGGATCAATGTGACTGTGTGGTTGTACCCACGGAGGAGACACTAGCCATTTGACAGAGCTTCGGAGTCCCCAGGCTCAGGGCTACACTGGCTGCCTGCTTCTGTCACCCACCTGAATATTCTCCTCATCATTCAACTTGACAAATATTGACAAATGCCTGTGATTTGCCACGACATGCCAGTGGGTAAAATGAAAAATGAGACGCAGTGTTTGCCCGCCATGGTACACTTGAGTAGGAGGAGAAAGAGACACAAAAATAGACAGTTTCCCTACAAAGTGTGGGGGCAAGGGCAGAAGGCTCCAGGTACTCAGGGAGGGCGCTGAGCCAGCGTGGGACTCGGGGAGGCAGTTCTGAAGGAGATGATCCCTGAAATAGGTCTTCAAGCATGAGTGAGCTTTAAAGAAAATAAAGAAAGCAAGAAGAGCATTCCAGTCAAAGAGAACAGCCCCGGCAAAGACATGGCGACTTGAGACAGGAAAGAGAGCCCGGGGAAGAGAAGCCAGAAGAAGCCGGATGGCAGGGGCGTGTCCATTCACTATAGGTCTTCCATGGCAGGCTGAGAAGATGGAATTTGATCCTAAGACAAGGAAAACCAATGATGGGATTCTAAACAGAAGAATAACACAGTCTGATTTGTGTTTCAGAAAAATCCATTTCCCCAAAGGCTTAGGATAGCTCTAAGGAAGAAAAGACTGGAAGAGGAAGATTAGTTCAAAATACGCTTGGGAACAGAGCAGCTGCAGATAATAGGGGACTATGGCTTACTCCACACAGAGTGACCCCCTGCTTCCCTTCTGCCCCTTCAGCAGAACACATGTCCTGGCTTAGTCCATGACCTCCTGTCTCCTTCCTGGTTTATTCTCCTAATTCACTCCCCCTCACTCCCCAGGGCCTTCTGCAAGGTGTCTGTGTCCTCAGCGGTAGCTCCCGACATCTTTTAATATTGCTGGCAAATTTAATTAAAATCACTGTTCCTCTGCTCGTCCAGATCATTAATAAAACAATGCCACCAGGCCAGACTGAGCAATTCTCCCTCCTGCTACGCCCTCCACTTTCTCCAATGGGAACAGAGTTTAGGGCCTGTCACCAGCCTTGGTAGAGTCTATCTGCTCTGCTTCTAAATCCAGGCCCCCCTGCACAGGCGTCACAGCCAATTGACATTAAAGTTATAGATGCAGCCCGGCTGCGCTTGCTCTGACATGTCATCTGGATGCAAGCACACTGCAGAGTTTCCTGTGGCCACCTCAGGAGATGTTTGTGCAGAGTCCTTGCAGGTCCTCAACTCCCTGCTCTGTCTAAGGGGTATGGCAGACAGATGTGTCTTCAGATGCTCACCCTGCTCTGTCTAAGGGGCATGGCAGACAGATGTGACTTGGGATGCTCTGGTAGTTCGACTGATGCAATTAGAATCTGGATCCGTGGAGGAAAACCTGATGATGCTCAATGCTTTTCTTGCATTATTTCTTATCAACCAGGGAAGGAGGCACGATCATATCCATTCTATAGATGGCACATTCGAGCTCAGAAAGGTTCGCTCATTTGACCAACATCACAGTTACTAAGGGGAATGGTAGGCACCTGAATTTTGGAAGTCTGCATCAGGAACACATCATATTGGGTCCCATGTTTGAGCAAGAGCCCAGAGAGAATAAAGTTGAGTCCTCCTGGATACAGAGGCTTCCCTCCACCGCCCCCACAAGTCTGCAGGTCCTACATGTTCCAAGGCAGCTTGGAACAAAATAGTAAGCCTTGAATTTGAAAGTAAGAGGCAAGATTGATTCACAGTTGTGTCTCAGTGAGTGGGAGACCCTGAGAAGTCCGTGATGCTGTTAGGGACAATACCCTCTTTATCCCTAAATCTCAGATTGGGTTCGACAGTGTTTACAGTTATTCGACACAAGGATGCTTTGATTATCCAGAAGGGACATATTTAAGTTAGATCAGCCCAAGCAGTAGGAGAGCCAGGCTTGGAGTTCAGATTCCCAAGCAGAGCTCAGAGGATAAAGAATAAGCCAAGGGAGGGTGGAAGGGAGAAGAGGCTGAGACAAGGTCAAGGAGAGTTTTCATTCTGGATTTACCAAAAGCCTCTTGGATTGAGTCCATTTTGTAAGCAACTGTTCCTTGTCCATTTAGGGAGAGATGCTGTGCTGCTGATTGGGGTACAGCCATGAATGAGTTATAACTCATAGAGTTTATCTTCTGATGAATACAGTTACAGCCTGGGAAGTCATTGATGCCCTTCTCTTGCTGTGCTGCCCTGAGCACTCAGGTAGGTGGCTCTGAGGTGGTGACATGGGGAGCGGATGAAGTGCATTAGAACTTTAGAATAATGTGGACAATCTTACAGTGACACGGGGAGTCATATTGCACAGTCCTTCCTCCTCCAGTCTCATACAAATGCCATCTTTTGCCTTCTCTTAAACCTCACACGTTTTAATGGCACCTGAACCATGTGACGATGCCATGGAAACCTGTCAACACTTTCAAGGAAACCCCACACTTAAGAAAAGAAAGTCCATAGACAGAGCAGAGCTTCAGTCTACTCAGACTATATACAAAGCACAGACTTGGGAATGACAATAAAATTGAGCCTCCATTAAGAACCCATTCGATGGTTGGCATCGTGCTAGGCACTTTCGTGTCTTCTGTTTAACACCTCACTCTGCCATAGTGAGACAGACGTTGTTCTGTGTTCTGGAGAAGAAGATATGGGGGCTCAGCCAATTCATAATGGACCTCACAGGAGGTCCATTAGCCAAGCAAGTGACACATCTGAGCTTTGAAACTCAGAATGTCAACTGCAAAGTCGGCTTCTAAGCCCCAGGGAATGAAAGCTTGTTGGACAAGTAGGATAGCAAACTGGGGTCCAAGACACCCCACTCCTTCTGGGAAGCCTTTCCTAGCGATGCCCCCCTCCTCTACTTCAGAAATGAGTTGTCCACACAGAAGATCATATACACTGCCCTGGGATTATTTGTGTACGGCCACAACATCCACACTTTTCTGGCAGTTCCATGAGAGATTTCAACTCAATGTAGAGAAGAGTTTGTTGCTTAAGTTTTTAAAAATGTACTTATTTTTATGTGTGTGAGTGTTTTGTCTACACGTATATCTGTGCACCACATGCATGAAGCACCTATAAAGGGTAGAAAAGAGCATCAGATCCCTTGAAACTGGAGTTATAGACAGTTTGGATCTTCCATGTGGGTGCTTGAAACCAAACCTAGATGCTCTGCCAAAGTAGCCAGTGATAATGGTTACTGAGCAATCTATCCTTCTTGTTTGAGATTTAGATGAGTGACTATTCTCAATGAAGAACCACTGATTGGAGCCAAGTAGTTAAACTTGGATATCTTTTTTCCTTATAACATCTCATGATTGAAAGATACTACAATTTACTAAACTTACAAAATCCAGAGAATCTGTGGAGTCGCCAATAGGGAGAATGGGCCAGAGACCTGGGAGGATTGGGCCTCTGCTTAGGTTAATGGAATCTACATCTTCACGTCCTCCATCAGCTGGAGATGGTGATGAAGGAAGTCCACATTCTAGAGATGTCTGTGTGTCAGAATAACCTGGGATCCCCGAAAAGTGTGGATGTCTAGGTTCTACTTCCGCTCTAATTTTAGGCTTTCTAGGATTAGAGCCTAGATGTTTGTGTTCTTATCAAGATCCTCCATTGATCTTCAAGATACTGCTAAGTTTGAGAATCTTGGGAAAGAAAACCAGGATCTGATGGTGGAGGAGATATCATCTGTCTATGTGTTACTTTCATTGGTTAATAAAGAAACGGCCTTGGCCCTTTGATAGGACAGAAAACTAGGTAGGTGGAGTAAACAGAACAGGATGCTGGGTAGAAGGAAGTGAGGCCAGCCGCGATGGAGCCAGCTGCCAGGTCAGACATGCTGAATCTTTCCCGGTAAGCCACCACCTTGTGGTGCTACACAGATTATTAGAAATTGGTTAGTCAAGATATGAGAGTTAGCCAAGAAGAGGCTAGAGCTAATGGGCCAAGCAGTGTATAAATGAATACAATTTGTGTGTTGTTATTTCAGGTGTAAAGCTAGCCATGTGGGAGCTGGGCAGGACGAAAAGCAGGCCTGCTCGTCCCCTCACTATAATCTGACTACATATGCTTCTTGAGGATTTCAACCATCAAGGATTTTCCTGGGCCAGAAGGACTTCCGCTGCATCATGACCTACAAGTGACTGCAATGAAGCCTTGCTGTGCAAGACTCTCACCCTCAGGGACTCCCATACGTTTTTGTGCAGTGCCAAGGATAGCATTCTCTTTCACATAAGGATAGTTCCCCCTTTGGTTGTTCTCTCTAAGCTTGCCGTGTTTTGCTCATACTAAGGATATATAGAACTAGAGTGTTCTTCCCTTACAGGGATTCTGCTCTTCTGGTTTCAGCCAAACAGATTTCTAGTTATTTTTCCTTTCGGTGATGGCAGCACAGGCCATCTCTAGTTCCTGTGACCTTTTTGTTCATTCATTCGCTCTCCAACCGGTGCTTGCGTGAAGCTCTGTGTGGAAGTGACGCAGGTTGACATGCTGTGAGAGGTTACTCTGAACCTTTGTCCTAAACATATTTTTCCCCACAAACACATACACACACACACACACACACACACACACACACACACAAAACAAATTCTAAGAGGGGCTAGAGGTTTTTGAAATCATATTTCTGTATCCCCAGTGCCTAAATCAGTGTCTAGCTTATAGTAGATACTCAGTAGATTTATTGAATGGATGTGCAGAAGAAAATTAGTAGGAATAATATCCACTGATTTCCCCCACCCTTGGCAGCATTCGACTGGAGGATGGAGAACCATCTGTTGGGGATGCTGTGAGCAAAGATTTTCAAATTTGAGTAAGACGAACAAAAATATCATCCTTCTTGAGAAGCACACATTGCATTGGGGAAAAGTGACAGAAAACTGAGTAATTAGGACAAAACAAGTGTTATATGTGGAAGGACATACAACGATGTGGCAAGGAAATTTGAAGAAGAAAGGGTTAGACTGGCATGGGGCCACTGGGGCCAGTTCTGTGACCCAGCTAACATATCTGTGGCTTGAAAACTGAATGGTAGCTAGCTAGGCGAAAGCTGGTGTACTGTCAACATGGACAGCAGGAAGCCCAACGTGGAAGGAATTTGTGGAACTCAAGATGCGCAATGTGCATTTAGAGAAAGGCAGACAATGTGCTGTGGCAGAGGGCATCTGAGATCAGCTGTGGAACTAGGTGAGAAATCTCTAGAAGGCCTTGAATGCCTCACCAAAGAATTTGGGCATCACCTTGGAAAATATGAGGAGCAATATAAGCTGAAAGTTTTTTAAGCAGAGGAGAGATAGGATTAAGATCTTTTGGACAAACAGTCTGAAGTGATGGCAACATGGAACACCCCCCCCCCAGGATGAACAAAAGCAGGGCCTACTGTTTAAACTCTCTCAGCACTGGGGGGAAGGAGGAGGAGAAACTAATGCTGAGGAAGCCATGGATTTCAGAGCTACCCAAGGTAGAATCAGTCGAAGATGGAGAACGGGGACAACAAAGTGACAGTCAAAGAAAGGAATGAAGGCTCGCAGCAAGCTCATCACACTGGCATCTTCTGCATCACACTGGTCCTCCAATGAACACTCCTTCTGCTTCAGAGATCCAGGACCACAGAAAGGGGAGCTGGAGGAATCGTCACAAAGGATCCAAGTCACACACCTACATAGCTCAGGACTTTACGGAACACTGGACAAACAAAATAAGGCCAGCAAGAGTTCTACATGACCCCCCCGCCCCAAGGAAGAGCGCAGGGAGTCCTTGGAATCCAATCAAGGCACTAGTGTGCTCCTCAGTTTAGTGGAGGTGAAGACTTTGGTTGATTCAGTAGCCTGACGGAGTGTCCCTGTCTCCACCCCCAATGAGTACACAGAAGTGTACACAGGTCAGTATCTAAATTCAAGCAAGTGGTCTGGGAACTTAAAATCACTGGCTGAGAACATTAGGGAAGGGGTGGGATTAGAGATCTCCTGTCTGTCAAAAAATAAGAATGTAATTCCTGTAGAGGGAACGGCGCCTTTGAAAGCATCACTCCCAGGAAAGAGAGCTATGGGGATTTTTAAGTTTTTTCAGCTTTGAAAGATACAAAGTTTTAAGATTAATGCACACCCAAGTTTGAGTACAAGAAGGCTTTATTTATTTATTCCCTGGTGGTGGGGGGGGGGGAGTTGGAAGGTTGGGGTGGCGATGGTAGTGGTGATGGTGATGGTTCTTATCTGCTGAGTACTTATTGTGTTCCCATAAAACTCATAGGTTCTTTGAAGATAGTGCTGCCTGCATGTGTTCTCAGGTTTACTGAGTGTAAATCCAGGTCACACTCTGGCCTAACTTCTGTCCAGTCAGAATTGTATATCTTTCCTTGATTACTAATACATCTGCCAGTCTTTCCCCAATTCATATTCTGCTCCCCACAGATAGTTTTTTCCTGAGACAGGGCCTCGTTGTGCCGCCCATGCTCATCTTGAACTTGCTATCCTGCTTCTGTCTTCTGGGTGCTGGGATTACAACTAGTGCTACCAAAACCAATTAGATATTTATAAAACAAACAAACAAAAAAAAACCTACCTACCAAAGAGATCATGCCGTTCCTTGCACCTCAGCATTTCTGGACACTTTGCTCCTCTTCTAACTGCTAATTGGCCGACTTTACCTCTTGTTGACATGCTTTGCAGCCCCACTAAGGTAAAGTGAGCTAATGATTCTGGCTATGGGTCTGTCTCAACCATATCCACACGTGTCCCTTTTTCATTCCATTCTGGTCCCCAATGGCACTTTCCTTCCCAGACTCTGGCCCTTCTCCAGGACTCTCTGCCATGTCGTTTTCATGTCTTTCAGAGCACATATCACTTGCTGAACACATTGTTGCTTTTGTCTATTTATTTTTTGGCTTACCAAGAAACAAAAATTCTATCCGGGCAAGAAATGTGTTTCAGACTAGAGACTGGGATATGGAGGGCTCAATATATATTTATTGAATGAATGAAGAATAACCATAGAATTAAATGACTAGGAAGCCATGTATTTTGAGACTTCAAGCTTCCCGATGACGCGTAGGGAGAGAAGTAAATAGTTAGCTAAAACCCTCAGAAAACAGCAAGTTCTGTTCCTTTAGAAGAACCAGAAGAACCATGTGGTGTGAGAGCATTGTCTACAGTCCAATCAGCTCAGTTCCTCCCCTCAGCTTGAGCGTTCTCACCCACACCTGCCTCTTGTTTTGGAGGATATGAGCATGAGAACCAGTATTGACCCTGAATCATTCATTCAACAGAGATTTAGCTAGTCAATGCGCCAAGAGTTTACAAAGGCCTTCTCACTTGCATGGTCTCCCTTTATTTTTATCGGGGGGTGATCACACAGATGAAGAATCTGGTGTTCAGTCAACGGTCAAGATTTCTATACAGGTAAGTATGGAGCCAAGAGCAAACTTTTCTACGCTGATTACAGAAGTCTCTTTCCACCCAGCCTGCTGGTATATGTCAGGCAGGGAAGGGCCAAAGAAAAGCAATCCCTGAACTGAGAGAAAATTGGGTCAGCGGGCAGAGGTGTGAGAAACATCCACATCTACCTAGATGTTGCTCTTCCTCCTGTCCCTGGCTGTTCCACAGAGACCACCTCTAGACTCTATGGTTGACGTGACTCAACGTCAATGCAAGAGTGCTGGCGTCCTTCTGACCTGTGGCTGAGGGAAGCTGGGAATTGCTGTCTTTTACACAGGTTTTCCTTAGACCGTTCTCCCATGGTTTGATTCATTTTAATGTCACTTCATTTATCTTAAGTTTTAAAATGTTGAAATAGGGAATTCAATCATATCATTGCCTAAATGAAAAACAAATGGGGTCTGGCAAGCCATCAGAGTCGTCTCTCTGAGATAGAGCTGGGGGCTTCTCTCATGCCATCAATCCCAGTGGTGTGCGGGCCTGCCTCCCTTTCACAGGGAACATCTTCTAGCTGCTGCTGTCGTTGAAGCTGCGCTCTCTCTCTCTCTCTCTCTCTCTCCCCCTCCCTTCATGATTCCCCTCAAATTTACTCCCCCTTTAGTTCCTTCTGAGGAGCAAAAAGGCACAGCCACAAGGTGGTTCCCTGCCTGGCTAGGGAGGGAGTATGACGGGTGTGGGTCACATGAACCACATGGGCGGAGCTTTTGGTAGACCCCTAGACACAGTGTTTGTATTGAATTCTTACTTTAACGTATTTTTTTTCCTAGGAGAAAGTGTTGCTGAGGTTGAAACAGGAGAGTTGGAGCATTTGGGGGCCCAGAGCACTGCCAGTCATTCTGAGAAAGCCGTTGAGTATTGCAGTAGAAGGCCACTAGGGACTGCACACTGAGAAAGGTCAACTGAGTATCACTGAGTATATCCAATTCCTGAAACTGATGGACATCTTGTTTCAGACAGTGTGCAAGTGGCTAGACGTAAGGCAGAGGCATGCGGAGCTAGAGGCACATGCTCCAGGAACATCCTGGAGTAATAGCACAAGCCACCAGGGAAGACCGCCAAGGGACGGTGGAGAAAGGGAGAAATGGGAAGGGGGCAGATTCTTTGAGAAGAAGACGAGGGACCATAGGAGAGCTCAATCCACCAGAAGCCCAGCAAGGAAAGGTCTTAGGAGCTAATGGTCCACATTATCTGATGAAAGTGAGTATGGGGAGAGAGAGAAAGAGAGAGAGAGCACGCTCACTACAGTCTGGAGAGCGGGAGGTCCTGGGGTAGAAGGTGAAAAGCAGGAAGTGATGAGCAATGGAGTGATAAGGAAATAAAATAATTATCACTATACAATTTCAAAACTTTAATCAAGATCAGATGGGGAGAGGGTGGTGGAAGGGGAAAGTGGACACACGACACTCTTTTTAGAGCAGGGCTTGTGGAGAGACAGGATTCTGTGTTCAAGGAGCAAGCGACTCCAGATAAGAGAAGGAGTCCTGTTTAGCAAGAGAGCGGTTGCTCTTCAGGAAAGGAGCGGGGTCCTAAGGGTAGTGACAGGGTTGGAGGAGAAGCCAAGTGGAGCAGACATGATAGAGGAAAAGGGTCTGACTGTACCACACAGTCTTCATTCCCCTGGACAGTGAGTTCCTCTCCTCTCAAAGGATCTAGAAAGCACCACCTGGAAGCAGAGGAGACTTAGCTTCTAGTCCCTGCTTCCAGATTTAGTTACCACATGACCCTGCACTCTTGCACAACCGGGGTCACCTGATTTTTGTCAAGCCACGAATCAGAGCAGCTCGTGCTTCTTGGCCTGCTCCATGCTATATCTAGGATGAAGTGAAGCAGTTTTCTTAGTAGGTGGGACTCTGTATAAAACAGCCAAGTATCCAGGATCCTGCGATTAGATTTAGCAACTCCCCCAAACGGTTCCTTCAAGAAGTCTGTCTTCATACACACATATCTAGAAGTCCTGCTCCAATGGTCTCTACAGATTTAATATAAATGTGAATCTGTCTCATCTTCCAGTGCTCCTTCTGAGGGTGGGAAGGCTTTTATATCCTTAAAGACCTCTCCATCCTTCATCTTTCAGGGTTTGTCTTGCTTTGTAGCTCAGAGTACCAGGAAGTATGCCTTTTCCATGCTGGAGCCATTCCTCCTCCCTTCTAAAGCTTCTCTCCTCCAAGGCTGCGTTTACAATGTCTATTCGAGACATATATGGACAATCAAACATAAGCCAGCCTCACTGAAGAAAATCAGTGGACCACCTTCCTCAAAAGGACATTCTAGGACTGGAGATATTTAAAAGCTAGGTTCACAACCCAAACTATAAGATCATTCTAGTTTGCACATAACCCCTCTCTCCATTAGCACACTTGGAGAGCTACAGAAGCTTCCCACTGGTCCTACATCCCAGTTCCAGCCAGTGTCTGCACATTGTATAAAACTCTAGTTTGCTCCTTCACTTCTGGAGTTAAAGCTTTCCTAAAGCCTCACTGGAAAATTCCGTGTGGTTCCTTAGCACAGAGTGCAAGCCCTTCGCGGTTTGACCCTACCAGCTTCTCTGACCCTACAGCTTCTCTGGCCTCATCCCCCTGCATCTCTGTGTCCAGGCATTTAGAAAATCCCCTCTCCACTTTAGACATCTCAAACACTGATCTTTTTGCTCAGTGCTGTCTTCTTTTCCCCTCTACCCCCTCTCTGCTTTCACCAAAGCTAACCTGAACCCATCCTTCCTTTCTGAGCTCAGCTGTCCTAAGAGGTAGCCTCCAGGCCCCAAGAAGAGGTGACTGTTTCTATTTACTTCCACTGGTCTGACATTGCCCTTCAGGTAGCAGAAATCACTTTATACAGTATTTGACTCCTCATTGGTTGGTGTCCCTGCTAGCATGTGTGTTTATGAGGAAAGGAACCATCCGGTCTCGTATGCCTCTGTTATCTAGCTTATATCTGGCAGAGTAAGTGCTTTCTGAATGCTTGTTCAATAAATGTCTCCCCAAAATATCAAGAGAAGGCTTTCTCTTTTGGAGAAAATATTTGAAGCTCTAGGCAAAGCAACTGGACTGGAGTGAAGGGAATTACTCCACCCCACTTATCAAACTTAGGACTGTGAGGAGAAACCAAGATGGTGACATCTCCCAAATCCTGATTGTGGGCAATGGCTGGACCAGACAGGGTGGGAAACAATGTCACACTGCTGCCTACGAATGATACGCATCACTGTGACCAGAGATTATACAAAAGAACTGATTGGCACAAGGAATAGAAGAGGGCTGGAGCACGGAGTCATGGTGCCAGCTCATGAAGGGATCCGGAGCGAGGATTTTATTTTTTATAGTACTACAGATTAAACGATCATCCTAGTCAAGAGCTTTCCCACTGAGCTACAACCTTGTTTTACTGGCCCACACCCCCACACACCAATCTTTTTCATTGTTGTTGATGGGTTCTCACTACATTGCCCAGGCAGGCCCTGAATCTGTAATCCTCCTGCTGAGGCTACAGACAGACGCTGCCAGGCCTGGCTTGATTCTACAGACGAAACAAAGCCAACAACAGCAAAACAGAGTTAGTTCGGAAACTTCCCTCTCTTCTCTGACCTGGAGTAGAAGACCCACGGGGGCGAAGATGCAGCATAACCCTCTGGTTCCATTAGTTTAACAAAACAGTCACCAAGTGCCGGCTTGATGCCAGGCACAGGGTTAGGCCCTGGGGATGCATTGGGGATAAACAGCCAGTTATCCTTCCTCCTGTCTTTGCAGGGCTCATTGTCCAGAGCTGCTCTTGGCGTCGCTCAGTTACATCAGTAAAATTGAGTTGCGTCTTAGATCACTTCAAAGTGATAGGTTCAGATTGTGGATTGACGGAGTAAGGAAATTGAGCCTAGTCAGAAGGAATGGAAGGCTTTCCCCCGTAAGGGGTGTTGAGGACTGGCGTGTGAAAGAACAATGGGCATTCCATGTAAAGGGACCTGCACCATAGCCTTCTGGTCTTCATCAAATTAAGAAGGAACCACTACAGTCAGTTCCCAGTTATATGGGCTCTGTGGGATCTCCTTACACACACACACACACACACACACACACACACACACACACACGGTTCATTTATTTAAAGAAAGAGACATGTGTGAAGGACGGCTAATGAGAATGAAGATTGCAGTGCCAGCCCTGTGTGACTAGTCCCCATCCAGTCGCCAAAAGCTCTGGCCATCAACCATCCTCTTTTGCAACATTGCAAGGCCTGAGTTTAGGAATAGCTTCCTCTTACAGCTGGGTGAGCCAGACAGAGGCAGTTATGGGGCTGGGAAGATAGGGAGAAGGGCCAGCCGGAGGTCATTTGTCCATCCACAGTGAACTGACGCCCCTGTTTCAGGAAGATCGTGGCGCAGCAGCTATATTTGAAAACCGAGGTAAACAAGAGCTCAGCTCAATTGGACAGACAGAGCACAACAGCTGTGGAAGATTAATCACAGGAGCGCGGCTGCAAGTCACCAGGTCGCTGGAGGCCCGCAGGCTTCCCTTTTGGTACCTCACCAGAAGACCGGATGTGTTCCTATCATGTACCCACAAGCCTCCCCCTTTGGGGTTTCTTGGCCACCCAGGAGCTGGGCACCTGGCGCCCAGCTGCAGCCTGCATTTCTGATAAATTGCACCCAATTTCAATCTTTCTGCCTGGGAAACAAACCTTAGCACTAAAGGTTCAGAGGTTTGTTTTTAATTGCCACAAGAGAAAGGGGGGGGGGGGATAGGAGGCAGGCAGTGAGCGAGGAAATTTACAGCACTGCATTAAAGGCGTTTGCTCTATTTAGCCCCCCTCAACATGGTTAAAAATAAAACACAACGAATAAAAAGGAAAAAACTGTCTCCTCCCCCGCCCCCCACCCCGCAAAGCCCCTCTAGCAAATCATTTTCATCCTCTGCCCCAGTGGCTCAGGTTCTCAGGGCAGGTCAGTCAGGGCCTGCAGAAGCAGGGCTAGCCTTAAAATGAGGGCGTGTGTGTGTGTGTGTGTGTGTGTGTGTGTGTGTGTGTGAGAGAGAGAGAGAGAGAGAGAGAGAGAGAGAGAGAGAGAGAGAGAGTTAGTTGAGGGATTGATGAGAAGGGGGCTTAGTTTCACTTCTCTCCAGGGCCTGGGATCTCCCAGACCATGGGGGCTCTGAAATCTCAGGACTTAGGAGTCTCTCTTATCTTCTGCTTGGCCCAGGAGTCTGCGGGGTGGGGGGAGGGGGGGAAATGGGCGCGCTGGGGCTGCAGTTGCGGGCTGGCGCCAAAGGAGTCCCAAGGTTGGTGTGCCCGTGTACGTGTGCAGTGTGCGGTGGTGTGTGTGTGTGTGTGTGTGTGTGTGTGTGTACCTGGGTCCGTGCCAAGCGAATAACGCGGTCCCCCACCTAACCCCAGAACCGGTGGGCAGTCAGCCCCAGGAGCCCAACAAGCCCTGGCACCGGCGAGACACACGCACGCACGCGCGCATACACACACACACACACACACACACACACATCTGGCAAGCAGATTCCCCCATTGAGATGCCCCCCTCCACTAAGTCAGCAAACCCAGGACAGGACTGTAGCCACGTTTCCAGTACCGTGGCTCACAGGCATCTCTGGAGGCAACCCAAGCACCCTCGCCTAGACACTCTGCGAGATCCTCCCCGCAACACCGCATACACAACGTACACTTTCCCGAGCTCCCTCCCCCACTTCTGGCACTAACCTACAGGAAGGCAGTGCATGCGAATGATCTTCAGAAATAACTTATGATTCTTCTCCACCAGGGACCCTCTTGGGGGTATCTTAAACCCCAGATCTTGGCGTCTTCTGCCTCTGCCGCCCACCGGGGTGGGGGTGGGTTGTGGGCTCATCCCATTACTCACCGATTCCCCTCAGCCTCCGGAGCCCGATGGGCAAGTGAGGCGGGTTAGAAAGGTGCGCGATGCCCGAGCCGCCCGGCTCCTCACCGGCCGCAGCGGCTCATCGCCCCCGCGGGCTGCGGGCCGGCTGCAGCGGCGTCCAGGGCATGACAGTCCGCCGCGGCCACCCGCCGGAGCTCGCGGGCTGGCAGCTGTCAGGGGGCTGCGGGGCAACGCATTTGGAACTCGAGCGCCGGGGGGCCAGGGCTCAGGGCGCAGAGTGCGGACCCTCGGCGCCGAGCCAAGGAACACGGATGGCCCGAGAGTGGCCCGGGCAAGGCCCGGAGTCCCGGCCGCCTTCGCCTGGGGATCCCTGCGGGAGGGGCGGGACGGAGAGCAGCGCGGCGCGCCCTGGCGGCTCGGAGGGACCCCGGCGGGGGCTGGCTGCCGCGTCGCCCGGGCTTTCCCGAGGCTGGGAGCGCGCGACTCAACCTCGCCCGCCGTCACCGCGGGAGACGTCTCGGCCTCGCAGCGTGCAGAGGGGACGAGCGTAGGGGCCGGTTTCTGGGCGAGCCTAGAGCTTTGCCCATTAAGCCTCCGCAAGAAGCCAAATCAAAAAGCCAATCTCCAAGCCTCCAAACCCGACGTCACCCTATCAGCTGGGAGACAGCCACACCGAATGACAAGCCGCGCATATTTAGCCTGGCACACGGAGGGGAGACTTGCACAGCGCTTCGCGGCGGGCCAGGGACATTGGGCCCGATCCTCGCACACAGAGAGCCCCCGGAAGATCGAATGCGGACGCAAGCCCTACCCGGAGGCCACCCACCCAATCGTTGGGCCCTGGAGCTTGGAGCTTCGCGGCAGGCGGCAGCTGTGAGAAGGCGACGCGTCCTGACCTGGATTCCCCAGAGTTGGAAGCTAGCAAGCGGGAGCTCAGCACCGGCTTTCCCCTTGTCCCCAGGAGATGCCGCCCGCAATTCCAAAATTAAGTCCCCTCCAAACACATCTGTGGTTTTTAAATATAGCAGGGGACGATTACCCAGGCAGGGTCCACCCAGGCCTAGGGGAGGACTCAGGGAGATGGAGGTTGGCAGGGGGGCACTCCTTTTTTTCTCTCCCCCCCCCCATTTGCCGTTTATCCCCCTTCTCTTCTTGGTGCAGAACTCAGCCTGTCATTTTCTCAACCCAAGTCAAACAACAGCTTTGTAAGAGACGCTTTGGTGAGCGCTGCTCTGTAGGCTTTTGGGGTTTTTTTGAGGCTAAAAATAAAAGGGGGCTGCCTCTCAAATTGCTGCTTACTCTGGGCCTGGAGGATGGAGTAGAGATGGCCCTTTGATGCAGCCACAGAGCTAGGGTTTGGGGCTTGGCTCGAGAGTAGTGTACACACACACAGCCTTAAATCAGACGCCTGTAATTTCTGTTCTATTTGTCAGGCGTGGTCCTGGTTGCAGGAGGCGTGGACAGACCACACCTAAGGATGGGGTTGCGTGTCCTCAGGCAGTCTCAGAAGTGAGAGTAGTGACTGCCCCTTTGTAGATGGGACTGAAACCGTTCTCCAAAGCTTCTCCTGCCTGAGGCCAAGTATAGGGGTGAATCACAGGGCGTCATATCACAGGGCGTCATAACACCAGACATCAGCATCTCCTGAGCAGGGCTAGGGTTAGTGCCAGCGAATTTGGTTGCATTATTTGATGGCATCCTCACAGGAGGGTAGGAAACAAACGTGATTACTACTTGCACTTTTTTGTTGTCGATATTTTGTCTTGAAGACCTGAACCGGCTATCCTGAGGCTACGTGCAGCAGGCTGGGAATGGGGGAAATCAACTGGAGGTGTAATGACAAGCAGCAGGTGTGATGCCACAACTTCTAGGTCCCTGCGACCCGGGAGATGTGCCTCTCCAACAGAGTTTGCTCCAAAGAATTACCTGAGAATAAGAGGCAGAAAGCAGCTGAGCTTGGAAGAGAAAATACTCTTTTTGTCAGGCCCTTGATTCAGAGTTTCTTTAGCAAGTCAGGAAGCAATCTGGCCCTGGATGGTTTGGCATCCAGGATGGTTGTTAGGAGTGCTTTCAGACCCTTTTGTGGGCCTTGAATGTGGAGGCTTCCTGGCTGAGACTCTGGCTTTGTCCGGTTTCAGTGACTCCCGAAGGGGTGAGGTATCATATACACCAGGCAGCAGGATTTTACCCTATGCTGTCTACATGGAGTGGTAGTGCTGCTCCACGTAGCAGTCGCGGGACATCTGACTGGACTGCAGTGAAGACAGAGAGGGATGGAGGGTGTGCACCATGGGACAGCTCTTAGGAAAGGTGATCCTTTCCCAAAGACGCCTCACATCCCTTATGAAAGTGACAGGTCCTGGGACTCAGTCATCTTCCTGGAATATGGCAATAACCAAGGGTACGCATAAAGAGCTGGGTTACAAGGATGTATGTGGTGGTACTTATAACAGGAGAAACCTGAAATTTTTCAACAAAATTGGTGGAATACATCACTCTGCAGTGACACACTACCATATAAAATGCTGATGCGGCAGTCTGTGTATTGACGTGGAAAGGTTTCCATGATATATGAGACTGAGAAAAAGGCAGGGGGGGGGGGGAGGAGAGGTGTGGCCATGCCATGACAACATAAAAACACATAAAACATTTTAAGTGGCTATGCTTGGTGGTAGGATTTCTAGTGATTTTAAATTTATACACACACACACACTTTTTGAGGAATAAATTATGTACAATCAAACCACTTGCTTTAAGTACATAAGTTGATGTTTGTGGCAGTTTGGATCTTCAGTGCCCCCCTCCCATGAAGGTTTACTTTTAAGGTTCTATTGAGAGGTTGATGCTTAGTGGGAAGTCTTTAGGTCTTAGAAACATACCTTCAGAAATGATTGGGAGGGAGAGATGGAGAGGGAGCTCAGATGGTAAAGTATGTGTCATGCAATCATGAAGATCTGAGTTTGGATCCCCCAGAACCCATATAAAAGCCAGGTATGGTGGCATATGCCTGTAATCCCAGTGCTGGACAGCAGGTAGGGTGCAGAGACGGGAGGATCCCTGGAGTGCATTGGCCAGCCAGACCAGTCAAATCGGCATTTCCAGCTTCAGTGAGAGACCCTGTCTCAGAAACGAAGTTAGAGAGCATGTTCACATGCACACACAGGAGCACACGTGCGCGCGCGCGCACACACACACACACACACACACCAGCAAACATATGCACATACAAGACCGTGAGGCTATACCTCTCTTTTCATCACGTGCTCTGGCCATCACATGCTCATGCCTTAGCAGACCCTAAGCAACTGCAACCCCACAGTCATGGGTTAGAGCACCCAGAACCAACCTTTTCTCTTAGACACTTATGATAGCAATGCTACATTAACTTGCACAACAAGTCTGGTAAAAAGTGTTCACAAGCAAAGCAACAACAAAATCAGGAACTGGATTGTCTCCCTCGTCCAAAGCTTTCCCCAGCCCCTTGCATGCACCCCTTCTCCACTCTACTGCTAGCTGATAAGCCTCCCTGGATAGTTTTGTTGCAGTCTTCCTTGTTACGCTCATCTATTGCTATTCATCTTAGTTTTCTGTTGCTGTGAGGAAAAAAAAAAAAACCACTCTACCAAAAGTACCTTCAGGGAAGAAGGGCTCATCATTCAGACTCAGTGTTCCCCCGTACAGTCTGTTGTCCATCTCGATGGGAAGGCATGGTGGCAGGAGCTTGGGAGCTGGTCACATTGCACCTGCAGCCAGGAAGCAGAGCATGACGAGCGCTCACAGTCAGCTAGCTTCCTCTTTTGTGTCCAGTTCAGGACCAGGGCCTAGGGAATGGTGCCACCCCATTGTGGGGTGAGCCTTCCCCGTGGATGAACACGGCAAGCCCAGAGCCTAGCCTAATATAGACAATCCCTCACAGGTGTGCCTACACTTGCTTCCTAGGTGGTTCCAGATCCTGGCAATCAACAGTAACCATCACATGAAGTGGGTCTTCAGTGAACATTAACTGGTCTCTAAAACCACGCACCACCAGCCACATTAAGAATAATACTAGTCTTGACTCTTAAAAAGCAAACCACCACCACTAATAAAATAATAAAAATAAAAAACCAGACAATGTGGGCAGATTTTTCTTTGGGCCGCCAGCTTACAATAAACAACATGGAGTTTTATTATTATGGAACCTCGGCCTTAGCTTAGGCTTGTTTCTAACTAGCTCTTATAACTTAAATTAATCCATATTTTTGAATCTACGCTCGTCCATGCACTCATTACCTCATCTCCATTACGCCCATCTGGTTATTCCCAGTCTGGCTGGAAACTCCGGCTCTCTTCTTCCCAGAGTTCTCTGTCCAAAAGTCTCGGCTGTCCCTCCTGTACAGCTATTGGACATTTAGCTTTCTATTAAACCAATCACAGTGTCACATCTTCACACAGTGTAATCAAATAGCTCACAACAAAGTAGGAAGCACAGTGTCCTCTAACCCCTGTCAGGGCATGGCTGAGCAGAAGGGCGGGAGAGGCCAGAGATGTGCAGAACATAAAGAGTTACTTTGTGTGGGTTCGAGAAGTCCTCAGGAGGCCAAAACAACAAAGATGAGCCTCACACTCTGGGCCTTAACATCCTCATCAGGAAAATGGGAATATTAATAACAGTCATAATAATGACACCCTCTGAGTGGAGCTGTGAGGATTTGGAGAGACTCTGATTATAAAATAATTCCTAAATATGAGTGATTTTTTTTCATTCTCCATCTCTTTCTCTCTTAAGCCTATCCCCCACCCCCACCCCCCGCCGCCATTACATTCAGCAGCCCCTTTCATGTGGCCAATGAAGTCTCAGGCTTCTCTGAACTCTGAATGATCTCGTTTCATGGAAAACACCAAATTTGATGCGAGTCTGTCTTCTGCTTCCGCCATCGTTTGATCATTTATTCCTGGCTGTGCCAGAACTAAGGGGATTATCATAGGATAGCAAGCGCACAAGCTCTTTACTGTCGGCGGTGGGAGACTCGTAAACCTCCTGTTCCACAGAAAAGTGAAGCTATGCCACCCAGTCATAGAGCTTAAAGTCAGACTCTTATTAGGGATCTGAATCGTGTGCCTCAAAATTCATATTGAAGCCTTAACCACCAGTGCCTCACTTAAAGTGTGATCATTTAAGGGGCTGGTGAGATGGCTTCATCTGTGAAGTGCTTGCTGTGTAAAAATGTGTTTGATTGCCACAGTCAGGTAAAACCTGGATGTAGCAGTAGATAATTGTAACTTCAGCCCTGGGTAGGCAGAGGCAGAAAGATGCTCAGCCGGTCTCCAGAGGCAGGTTCTGTGAGAGATCTTGTCTCAAATAAGACAAAGAGAAAAATGAAGTAGATACCTGATGTCGTCTACCTCTGGTCTCCATGAACACATGCTTGCATGCTGTGTGTGTGTGTGTGTGTGTGTGTGAGAGAGAGAGAGAGAGAGAGAGAGAGAGAGAGAGAGAGAGACAGAGAGAGACAGACAGACAGACAGAGAGAGAGACAGACAGACAGACAGAGACAGAGAGAGAAAGAAAGAAAGAAAGAAAGAGATGGAGAGAGAGAATGATAATTTGGAAAAAGAGTGATTAATTTGCAACAGGGTGATTAGGTAAGCTTCAATGCAATATGACAAGTATCTATAGAGAAAGATTGGGATACAGACAAGTGAATGACCTTGTAAGAACACCAAGGGGGAAGACATATGCAGATTAGGAAGAATGAAAATAAATGTGCTAAATGTTTGATCTTGAACTTTGAACTTCTAGAAAGTGCAAGAAAAATAGTTATCACCATATGCTAGTCAGTTATATGTTGCTGCAATAAAATATCTAAGATAATAAATTTAAGAAAGGAAATTTTGGCTCATGATTTCATAGGTTCCTAATCCCAGGTTGTTTATCCCCCTTGTCTGGGGCTGTGGAGTACAGTACATCACAGTTGTCCACACAGTAGGACACAGTAGGAGACTCCTCACTCCTGTGTGTGATAAACCGGCAGCTGGGAAGCAGAGGGAAAGTGGGAGGCCCTGGGGTCCTGTGGCAGTTTGAATGTAATTGGCCCCCATAGGCTCGCAGGGAGTGGCACTATTTAGGATGTGTGGCTTGTTGCAATAGAAATAGCCTTGTTGGAGGAAGTGTGTCACTGTGGACGTCCAGTACCTTGGTCCACTTCCTGTTGACTGGGGTCAAGATAGAGGACTCTCAGCTTCCTCTCTAGCATCACATCTGCCTGAACACCACCATGTGTCACCATGACAATAATGGACTAAACTTCTGAAACTGTAAACCTGAACTCAGTGAAAGTGCTTGCAATCCTGTCCCACTAACTATGACGGTCCTGTTTGTGCCTTACAGAAAATCTTTGGAGGAGTGGAATGCCTCTCTCTTCTCCATTTCTTAATATTTTTTCACTCTTTTGTTTTAAAATCTTTGTTTGTTGAACATTAGAAAATGCTCTCCTACCCCATTTATTGAGATGGCTGTATGAGGTATCCCCTTACTTACTCTTCCTTCTTTCCTTTTTCCTTCCTTCCTTCTCCCTCTCTCCCTCCCTTCTTCCTTCCTTTCATTCTTTCTTTTCTAAGCAGTGTCTTTCTACATAACTTTGGCTGTCCTGGAAATCACTGTGTAGACCAGGATGGACTTGAACTAACAGAAATCCACCTGCCTCTGCCTCCCTAGTGATGGTATTAAAGACATGTGTCACCACTCTCAGCCCCACTTCTGCTTTCTTACTGTGTCATTACCCAATTTCTCATCTCACTTAAAATCTCTGCCTATCCCATCTCATGATGCCCTTTCTGATTTCATAACCTCATCCCATGCACATAAATACACATATATGAGTGCACATAAATACAATTTTAAATCTAGATTTCACATATGAGAGAAAATATTCACTTTGTTTTTCCCAATTGTTTTACTTAACATAATGATTTCCAGTTGTATTCGTTTTTTTGCAAATGTCTGCAAATAAAAATATTTCATTTTTTATTGTGCCTGCATAAACTATACTGAGTGTGTGTGTGTATACATATATCACATCTTCTTTATCCATTCATAGGCCCTCATGTCAAAAAAGGTCCAGTCATTCCCAGTCACTGAGGAGAACACATCTCACCAGGAAAATTAAACAACCCAGTGCCTACTGTAAAAAACTATTCTGTTCTGGATGATAGAATAGACATGGAGAATGAATCAAAAACTCCAGTAGGAAATAAGAAACATTTATTTTGGCAGACTTCTATAAATGCTCAAAGAGCAAAGCTAAGAGTACATATAAATGACATTGCAATTGAGGGGTTACTGACATGGGTGTGGACGTATCATTACTCCAGAATCTTGGAATCTGAATTGGCCTCTTCAAGAGGCAGATATTCAATTCCTAGGAATTGGAACCCTATCTCAAGTGAAACAAAACATGAAATGGGTTGAATGCATTGGGCCAGAAGGACAAAAAGGAAGGCTGAGGCCATATATAGCTAATATTGCACTGGATTTATGGGTCCATGACCTATTGCAGCAATGGAATACCCAGGTTAACATTGCTGCAGTCACAAAACTCATATTTCTGGGAAGGATATTGTAAGATATTATAAACAAAGGTCACCAGCTATTCAGGCTGTACTAGGAACACAAAGCAACTAGCAAACCTTCAGAGGTAATAATGGCCCTGCCTTTAAAATGATTAACTGAGAAAACCATATGGCTTAAACAATGGCCTTTAGCAGAAGAATGCAGGCTTTAGAATAGCTGGTACAGGAGCAACTAGATGCTCGCGATATTGAAGAAGCTACCAGCCCTTGGAATTCTCCTGTATTTGTTATTAAAAAGAAATCTGGAAAAATGGAGAATGGTGACAGATCTAAGAGCTGTCAACAACGTTGTTAAACCTATGGGCCCTCTACAAATCTGGAATTCCTCTGCCTTTTCTATTACCAAAAGGGTGGTCTCTTATAGTTATTTACTTAAAAGATTGTTTCTTCACTATACCTTTACAAAAAAAGGACTGAAAAAATTTGCTTTCACAGTGCCTACTTATAATAATTCTCAGCCTACTAGGAGATACCAGTGGACAAACTTCCTACAGGGAATGCTCAATAACCCTACCCCTTGCCAAAACTTTGTAAGTCAGCCATTAGAAATAATACAAAAGCAATTTCCTAAGTCTATAATTTACCATTTCATGGATGTTATTTTGTTATCTGACTCAAATGTTGATACATTGGGAAGAATGTTTGAAGAATTAAAGAAAGTTCTGCCTACATGGGGACTACATATTGCTCCTAAAAATAAAGAGAGGAGATTCTATCGATTACCTAAGTTACAAAATAGGTTTACAAAATATTAGAACACAAAAGGCACAAATTAGGAGGGACCAATTGAGGACTCTTAATGACTTCCACAGATTATTTGATGGTGTTTCCAGTCTATGACTGGCTATTGGGATAATACCTGATCTAATAATTTACTTAAACAAAACATTAGATGGTGACAAAGACTTAAATAGTCCCAGGTAATTAACAGCTGAAGCAGAAAAAGAATTGACAGTCATTTAAGAGAAATTACAGGAGGCACATGGAGATAGAGTAAATCTAAATCTTAATTGTATTCTAGTCATATTGCCTCCCAGAATTTCCCCTACAGGAATTGTAATGCATCGGGAAGATATTTCTTAGAATGGATCATTTTACCACATAAACCAATTAAAAACTTATGTGGAAAAAAGCTTCTGAATTAATTATAAAAGGAAAATTGAGACTTTGTCAACTAGCAAGTATAGACCCAGCAGAGATTATAGTGCCCTTTACTACTGATGAAATTAAAAATTATGGGAAGACAATGAACCATGGCAAAGAGCTTGTGCTAATTTTTTGAGAGAAATTAATAGCAATTATCCTATGAGTGTTAGAATTAACCTTATAAAGAGAACTATTTGGATTCTTCCCCAAGTTGTACATGACACACCAATAACTGGAGCCTGTACATTCTATACTTATGCAAATAAATCAGGAAAAGCAGGTTACAAATGAGAAGAATTAAGTAAGGTGAAACAAAGCCCTTATAATTCTGTTCAAAAGGCAGAGTTATATGCTATTCTCATGGTACCAAGGGATTTTAAAGAACCTCTCAATATAGTTACTGATTCATAAAATTCAGAAAGAGTTGTCTTGCATATTGAAACTGTTGATTATATACAAGATGATACAGAATTGACTTAATTATTTATTCAGGTTCAAGATATAATCAGGAATAGGCTTTGTCCCATATACATAGCACACATCTGATCCCATACGGGTCTGCCTGGTCCTTAAGCATATGGTAATGCAGAAATTGATCGATAATTGATTGAAAATATGCTGAAGGCCTCAGAATTTAAAAAAAAACATGTCAATAGCAAAGGTTTAAAGAAAGAGTTTTCTATTACATGCAGGGACAGAAGTTACTCAAATGAATGAAATCTGTCAGATGGATGTGTTCTACTTTACAGAATTTGGAAAATTAAAATATGTACAACCACATCATTGACACTTTTTCAGGTTTTCAATGGACAACTGCCTTGAGCTCAGATAAGGCTATTCAATAACCATGCATGTATTAAAAGTTATGACCATCATGGGTATACCTGCACAAATAAAGACAGACAATGGTCCAGCATATGTGTCTAAGAAAATGAAACAGTTTTTTGCTTATTAAAATATAAAGCATATTACAGGTATACCAAACAATCCTTCAGGTCAGGCAGTTGTAGAAAAATCAAATTAAACTATAAAGGATATGCTAAACAAACAGAAGAGGATGTAAAATACCCCAGAAACAGATTGCATAATGCTTTGTTAACCTTGAATCTTCTTAATGCTAATGAGCAAGGAATAACAGCAGCAGATAGACATTGAATAATAGAAAAAAACTTGTTAAATTAAATCAACCAGTGTGTTTCAAGGATGTGTTGACCTCACAATGGAAGCCAGGAGATGTGCTACATTGAGGAAAGGGTTTCACTCCTGTTTCCACATGAGAAGAAAAGCCATGGATACCATCAAAATTAATAGACATTTGGTTTGAAAAAGAAAAACCTCTTGAGAAAGAGAAATGACAGCTCATCCACAGAGGTGGCAATCATACAGGTGATAAGAAAACCTCATAAGCACTGGGGGCAGGGTTCTGTTCTTGTCTTTGCAGAAAACTACTCATCTTCAAAGAGTCGAGAGACTTTGGGCATCTAGATGCCTAAAGAAGAAAAGATAGCAATCCAGAAAGAATCAACAAGCAAATAGAAAAAAAAGACACAGTAAAATTTGATTATCTGGACATGTATACATCTCTACTTAAAAATCAGAGCTGGCTTTGGAGTTGGACAATGGTGATCCTTCTCTAAATCCAAGCATGTTGTAAAAAAAATTCAGAATTTCTGTCTCATGTCAGGAGCCATCTGGTATAAGACAGAAAGAAGATAGATTTTAAGGCAATATTTTACTTTTCTCTGTGCCCATTTTGTCTATATTATATCCTTCATTGAGTATATGTCTATATGAATAATGTTGAAGTTTTCTACAATGAACAGTAGATTTTCCTGCAGTAATCTCTGAAGTTTCCAGAAGAATATGGGGCCCCACAATGACTCCATCTGGTCAATATGACGTCATGGTGCTGATAGCAATACTATAAGACTGGTTTTTGAGTACCAGCTGCTGAAATGGTGCAGCTTCTTACAACATTCTGGATAGAACTCCAAATAAGAACTTCTGTAAAACCCTGTCAGAGACCATTTGCAATTATACAAAGCAGCAATCTTTAAATTTAACCATAATTTTACTTTTACAGGATCTCAAAGAAAGAGCTTCACCCCGTGACAGCTGGAAACAATCCTAGAAGATGGCATACCCTCTCCCAACAAAGTTGTCCTCAGGGCTAGAAACACCATTTGGGGGTTTATTATTACTCATATAGGGTTTGAGGTTTGGGTAGAAATTATGTAGGCCCAGAGATCTCATAAAAAATAAATAGGCCGGGCGGTGGTGGCGCACGCCTTTAATCCCAGCACTCGGGAGGCAGAGGCAGGCGGATCTCTGTGAGTTCGAGGCCAGCCTGGTCTACAAGAGCTAGTTCCAGGACAGGAACCAAAAGCTACGGAGAAACCCTGTCTCGAAAAATAAAAATAAATAAATAAATAAATAAATAAATAAATAAAGCCGGGCGGTGGCGGCACATGCCTTTAATCCCAGCACTTGGGAGGCAGAGGCAGGCGGATCTCTGTGAGTTCGAGACCAGCCTAGTCTACAAGAGCTAGTTCCGGGACAGGCACCAAAGCTACAGAGAAACCCTGTCTCAAAAAAAAAAAAACAAATAAATAAATAAAGACAGAAAACTAAATGGGATAATAGGTAGATTAGTGTGAACTTACACTAATAGTAATAATAATGAGCAACAGAGTAAATTCTTGTGAGCTATTACTTATAGACAATTTACATTGGTATAGATTTTTTGTATATTGATACAAGTTAAAGTCAT
Organism: Microtus oregoni; assembly: GCF_018167655.1. NCBI lineage: Eukaryota > Metazoa > Chordata > Mammalia > Rodentia > Cricetidae > Microtus > Microtus oregoni. Next base: position 16,043,287 of record NW_024543068.1, on the reverse strand, counting down.
ATTTGTTATATTGGATATGCTATTTCTATTTACAATATTTGTACACCTATACAAAGTTATTTTGTCAGATTATATGCATTCATGTTTCTACCTCTGTTTAAGATATTTTGTATATTGATAAAATTTTAGGATATATTTATTATATTGCAATATACATTTCTAACTCTGATCAAGATACTTACACATTGTTTACATTTTGAGGTCATTGTCCTCCTTTACCGGACAGTTGTTTAAGTTATATAGGTATTAAGTATTATAGGTCAATAGTCATTCATATTTGTTATACTTTTAGTCAGACTAATTAGGTTCTTTAGATACATAGAGATTATATTCTGCATAGATAGGTAATCTTCAACCACTTCAAAGATATGTAGCATATGACATTTAAATAACTTATGATTCTGTTGATGTGAAACACAATTGCTCCTGGCAGTACCAATTTATTCCTGAGAGAGTGTTGAGCACTGAAGAGACTCTACTTGGAGCTTTGTTTTCTTCTTGCACAACTGGCCTTTGGGTAAGGAACTACCCATGCCTTGACCACTAACAAAGTGCATGATATCTGGACTGGACTAGCAGGATATAAGAAAAAGACTGCCAAACCTTTCCAGGACAGGGTAAAATAGTTCTGAAAATTTTCCTCCCTCTGAAAATCGTGTCAGTTACTCTAGGTCTTAGCCAAAGTTGGTTGCTTCAACATTACAAATGTGATTGTTCAGGCAGCCAATTATCTCTGTCATCTACTGAACATTTTGGAAACTGCTTGATAATATTACTCGAGTAATATTATCTCCCTTCTCAGGCCTTCAGTGGGGTTGAAAATTAGATAGTCGTAGTTACTTCCTCTTCTAATCTAGCCAAGCCATTACAAGACTTAGATGACTAGAATAGAATGCTTATTAAAATATTTAACATATGTTCCTTGCTTAATATTGTTTATGCTGGTTGTAATTCTAATTTTATACTTGATATCTGTTCCTAGTGTGTATAGTTTTGTATTGGGTTTGGAATTCTCTTATTTAAACAAAATGGAAAGATGCTATGGGAGCTCCTTCAGTCAATAGCCTTTAAGATACCAGAACACTTGGGTGTAGTCTCTTATACTATAAATGCAGCTGTATAGCATGTGCTCTCCTGCTCTCTTGCTTCTGGCTGCTAGATTCTGTTCTTGTTCCCCATTTCGTGCAGAGGATTGTGATAGGACTGTGATCTGTGAGTCTACCCCTAAATAAATAACCCTTTATTATACATAATTCTGAACTAGTGTAAGATTATTTTGTAACTTCCATCATCAGTGTGGTTTTCATTTCCACATTTCTATTATTTTTTTCAAAAATCTCAATTTCCTTGCTGGATTGTTCTTTGCTGTTGTTGACCTTTTTTATCATACTGATGATTTTTCTCTTCAACTTTGCTGTCCTTTTCCTTTCTTGTGAGAGTCTTTGTAGTGTGTTTTTCAGTTCTGGTCTTTATTAAAAGCAAAATTTAATCCTCCTGACACTTAAATATCTGTTAATTAAAATTATGAATTTCCACATTTGATTCTTTATCCAGTCACTTCATATGATCCCTTCAACAATAAGCTCTGGTGTTGATGGTCAACTAACAATGAGATAAGCATTGTCCACACATTAAGTTTCATGACCGTTCTGTGTAGTTGATGCCATCACACCAGATCTACCAATGAGGAAATGTGGGTCCAAAGCAAAATTCCTCAATTGCTTTAAGAAATTACCCCTTTAAACTAAAAATTTTAAATTTGTTGTTTTCCCATTTTTATAATGGTCGTCTCACTTTTATTGTATTGACTAAAACTCATAAAGCTAAGTTGAATGATAGAAAAATGGATGTATTTTTGAGTTTCTGATTTTAATGGGAATGTGACTTTTTTGAGTCTTGTCTCTCTGAGAAAGGACAGGTGCAAAAATAACCGGTCTCTAGAAGAGTCCAGGAGGCAGGAGAATTAGACTCGAATGTGCCAGTCAGGTGTGCCAGGAGAATGTCAGAAGTAATAGAAATCACCTACCGCTCACAGTTCCATGCAAGAAACCGGTGCCCACAGGGGCTGAGCAGTCAAACCCTCTGATCAAAAGTGTGAGAGAGAGGTGGAAAACCTTCGAGACTAATTCATTTGTTGTGGTGATTGTCTAGGGTCTGCCACTGTGGTATTCTTTTTAAGTGGAGACATTTATGTGGGCTTCCAAAGTGTAAACCAAGAAAAATAGACAAATCAACAGTTAGAAAAACCCTTCAGGGCAGTAGCTTACAGCTGTGTTTGACAGCCTGGGCACTTGACTTCTTTCTCTGGTGGAAACTGTGTTAGAAACGAGTCCTGTCATCTGAGGAACACTTCCGAGCCATGGGGCAATCTATGCTCACTGAGTCTCAGGAAAGCATGCACCCTGAAGTTAGCCTCCAGCCCTATGGAGACAAGCCTCAAATATTTAAAATAAGATCTGGGACAAAACAGAAACGTATTTAGGGGCTTATTTGTTGGAATTTGCAGAGGAGTTATTTGAGGAGAACTTTATGTCTTTTAATTAAACCAAATATCTGGGGCCTTTTGAAATGAAATTTTCATTAAATGCCTCTTCCCAAGAGCCTGGCATTGTGTATTTTAAGGAGTAAAATGTGTTTTGGTTACTACCAGTGATATCTGAATGTAATAAGACACACCCTAGCAAGAGTGTACATCTAGCCCTTGGCATAAATGTAAAGACATGCCTAATTTTTACTTCTATCCTGGGGATCCATGAGGCGGGAACATCCCAGTGCTTTCCCCTTTAAGAGAGCTCTTTTCGAGCAAGGGCCAAACCATTCATAATAATATGGAAAGGAGAGCATTGATGATCAAGGCTTCCAGAGCTAAGGTGACTGCCTAACTTTAGGCACTTGTGCTATTTTTTGTCTTTGTCCTTTATTGGGAACACTCTGGTCGAAGGACTAAAAGGAACAATAGCTCGTTATGCTCCCTTGCTTGCCATAGTTAGCAGAAGCCATGAATTTCCACTTTTGTACACTCAGTGACTCCCCACAGTGCTCTTCAAATAGCCTAGGGCCCACCAGAAAGGAATTCCCACTACGTCATGACACTTTTCAAGGGAAGCCATCTCGCAGGTGAAAAATTCCACAGGGCCATGTTTGGCTTACTCCTGTCTCATGATACTGTGGTAGCTGTAAGAGCTCTGGACATCACTGGATAGGGACTCACAGAGAATGCATGCTAGGGTTGTTTCCCATTTGATTCATAACATCTGTTAGTTTCCTTATTTCTCTGCTAATTTTATGTCAGGCAGACCTGCCCATCGGTGAGAGGGGAGTATGGAAGTCTCCCACTATTTTTACAAAGGTGGGTGCCCTTGTATTTGGGGCATAAATGTTCAGAATTGAGACTTCATCTTGATGGATTTTTTTTCCTGTAATGAATATGAAATGTTCTTCTCCATCTCTTTTGAATAATTTTAGGTTGAAGTCTAATTTGTTAGATATTAGGATAGCTACACTGGCTTGCTTCTTTGGTTTGTTTGATTAGAAAGTCTTTCCCCAATCATTTACTCTGAGTTAGTTTCTGTCTTTGAAGTTAAGCTGTGTTTCTTATATGCAGCAGAAGGATGGATCCAGTTTTCATATCCTTTCTATTGAGTCCACTGATACTAAGGGATATTGGTGACTAGTAATTCTTTATCCTCTGGGTTTTTTTAATGGTTGTGTGTGTGTTTCCCTTCTTTGTTACTTGCTGGTGTAGGATTATCTATTGCCTGTGTTTTCCTGGGTGTAGCTAATTTACTTGGGCTGGAGTTTTCCTTCTAGAGTTTTCTGTAGGGCTGGATTTGTGGCTAGGTGCTGTTTAAATCCGGGTTTGTCACGGAATATCGTGTTTTCTCTGTCTATAGTGATTGAAAGTTTTGCTGGGTATAGTAGTCTGGGCTGGCATCTGTGATCTCTTATTGTCTACATAGCATCTGTCTAGGACCTTCTGGGTTTCAGAGTCTCCATTGAGGACGCAGGTGTTATTCTGATAGATCTGTGTTTATACATTACTTGGTCTTTTTCCTTTGCAGCTCTAAATAGTATTTCTTTATTCTGTATGTTTAGTGTTTTGATTATTATGTGGTGAGGGGAAGTTTTTGGTCTTGTCTATTTGGTGTTCTGTAAGCTTCTTCATCTGTTGATCTATTTTGTCCAATGGAGTTTGCTGTGATATTCAAAACACCAGGAAGTCCTCAGTGAAACAGTCTCTCCTAGAAATAGCTGTGTAAGCAAGACCATGACAAGGCACTATCACTAGACATGTTAGGGTGGAAGGGGGAAATGCTCACTGGTCCCAGCTCTAAGCCAAGAGCTACAGGGGTCTAGTTATTTCTGGGAGAAGGAGAATTAGCATCTCCCAGAAATGAAGCTCTTTAATGTTGTACAGGGCAGAGTGGTCAGCCTTGAAAGCACATTTACACCAATAACAACAACAGGCCTTGAAGATCATATTTTATATGCACATATGTAACCATAATAATCAAAAAGAGACTATCTTTTTTTTTTTCGAGACAGGGTTTCTCTGTGGTTTTGGAGCCTGTCCTGGAACTAGCTCTTGTAGACCAGGCTGATCTCGAACTCACAGAGATCCGCCTGCCTCTGCCTCCCAAGTGCTGGGATTAAAGGCGTGCGCCACCACTGCCCGGCAAGAGACTACCACTTTAAGAGTGAAGCGCATGAGAGGGTTTTGAGGGAGGAGACCTGGGAAACGTTGGAGGGCAGAAATAGAGGGGAAAGTGTTGTTAATTCTATTTCAATTAAAAATGATTATGATGATGATGAAGCTGTTGTTGACAATGACAATAATAATGAAAGAATAGAAAGGAGAGATGACTGTTGCGTGTCCTGCTGATGCGGTAGAAGGGGCAAACATGGTATCACCCAGCATGATCTCCCACCCATTCACCTGAGCATCTCACTTTGATGAGAGGCAAGAAGGCAGCCACAAACCCACCTCATATGTGATGGGGCCTGGGGGGGGGTGTGATTTGTTCATCCACCCGTCCATTCATCCCTTCGTTCATTGTGGAATTTCCTATGGGGGTATAGGTTTTGATTATATATATATATATATATTATATATATTCAGCAAACACAAGAAAGTCCCTCCCCTCACTGTGTGTCTGTGACAATGGAGGACAGTAAACAGTGAACTAAGGCTTATATTCATGAGCTTAAGGTACAAATAAGCCCTGTGACTGAAGCTCCGGCCAGGAAAGGCTTCAGAGAGTGACCACAGTGGGGATACCGTCATGGAGGAAATTTAGCTATAGAGAGAGGCTCTTAAGAAATGCTCTTTGGAGATGTAGCCTTGGAGAGAGAATTCGGTTTGGAGGAGAACATGAAATAGAGCCTCAGCTATGAAACCGATGCTGTTATGAGGAAAGGAAGGGAACAAGCTATTTCTTCCCTCTTCCTACGAGGACAGAGCCAGGTGGTACCACTCTGAAAACCAGGTATCCCCCCAAAAGAAGCCAGCACTTTCATCTTGGACTTTGAGACTGTTGTTTAGGCCACCCCAGTCTGTGACGCTTGCGTCACGTCAACCTGAACTCGCTTTCTATTGGAAGCTTCTCTGCCTGTCTTTCAGTGGTCTCTCTACAGAAGTGACAATTGTGTGCTGACGAGAACGGACTCAAATATTGTGTGAGGCAGAGGAGCGGCTGTGGCCGTGTCTAACGGATAAAAAAGCAGCCATCACTGTTAGAGCTGAGGTGGAGAGAGACACCCAGCAGCCTACAGTCCTGTATTTTTTTTTTTCCCTAAGATAATATACCCTTCTTTCACCTGGCTTGATGGCTCCTCTTCCTAATGGCAGGCTGCTATTTTTCATAGGGAAAGGAGCCCTCTGTCTATTGCCTTTGTCCACAGTTTCAAGGAAATAAAGCTGCGGTAATAAAGTGTCTTCTTGAATCACTGTGCTTTTTTTTTAAGTGTTACTTTATTTTGATTGATCCACGATAATTGTACAGGAACCTGAAGGACGTTCTGTTCAGGAGCACAGTGATTCATCTGATAATTTCCACAGAGGTGGAAGAGCAGCATTGGGCAAGACATGACAAACTCCAGGCTCCTGGGCAGCCTCTTCCTCAGGAAGTCGGCACACAGCTTCCGGGCCTGATCTATCAGTCATGTTCCCATGCCTGCTGAGCAACCCACCACTCAAAGACAAGAGAACAGCCCTTGAAAAGTTTAGGGCTTCCCACGCTGGGGCTCAGGTCAGCTGTTATAACAGCATCTGCTCAGGTGACACTCATTACCAAAAGAAAACACTCCACTAATGATTTTTTTTTACCCAATTCTGAAAGCAATATGTGCGGAAATCAGACGTGCATAAAATTGCCAAGAAAATAAATATCCAAATACCACAATCTGAGAGGAAAACTGTTATTGGGGTTTCTAAGTTTAGTTAATACACGTATAAACTTAGTGTGCCCGATACCAGTCAGAAGCAATCATTCTGTATCTTAATTTCAATTCAGCATAATGTAGTATTACGGCTTAGACATGGTTTGTGTCAGAGCCTAAGAGCCATGTCTTGGCAGCTTGGTCCTTAGCAGGTGTGGCTGGGAACCCTTGAGAGGTGGAGCCTAGTGAGAGAGCCTTAGATCCTGGGGACCTACTCACAGAAGGTAGTTCTCAAGTATGACCCCTTGAGCTTGCCAGAGAGGAGAGTCATAAAAGGAGCAAGTCTAATGTTCGCCTTCCTAGACATGGACGGAGGGGGGAGGACCTTGGACTTTCCACAGGGCAGGGAACCCTGACTGCTCTTTGGACTGGAGAGGGAGGGAGAGAGGAGTGAGGGGAGGGGGAGAACGGTGGGAGGAGGGGGAGGGAAATGGGAGGCTGGCAGGAGGTGGAAACTTTTTTTTTTCTTTTTCTCAATAAAAAATTTAAAAAGAAAAAAGAAAAAAAAAAGGAGCAAGTCTACTACCCACCTCTCTTTGCTCTTGCCCAGCAAGGTAACCAATTGTTTGCCCCACCCTGAATCTTCCCATTTCCTCTACAGCATAAAATGATGCAGCTAAGGACAGACCTTCACCAAGTCTTCGCTACAACTCCTGGACATCCTGTCCACCCACTGGACGCCCTGTCCCCAGAACTGCACACTAAGTGGAGTTGTTCACTTCATAAGTAGGCTCTGTGGAGTAGTTTTTTTAAATATTTATTTATTTATTTATTATGTATACAATATTCTGTCTGTGTGTATGTCTGTAGGCCAGAAGAGGGCACCAGACCTCATTACAGATGGTTGTGAGCCACTATGTGGTTGCTGGGAATTGAACTCAGGACCTTTGGAAGAGCAGGCAATGCTCTTAACCACTGAGCCATCTCTCCAGCCCCCTGGAGTAGTTTTTATATTGACTAATACGTAGGAATTGTCTCTACACAGACCTGCTTTGTAAGGTCACAGACTGGCCTCTAGGCTTCAGTGGCACCAAAGAATCTAGCCCAGAGAGAAACTGTGGTGAGAAAAGCTCAGATTATGTCCCATTTGGCTGTTTCCTGGATTAAACAGTACTATGCTACAGTTAGGGCAGCTTCTTGACTCCCCTCCCCAATTCATAAGGTCTCAACCAATGAGGATGGGGCAGGAGACCTCAGGATCCAGATTAAAAGTAAATTGTTGTATTTGGCATGTAGCTGTTAGTCTTCTTTTCACACACGGTGCATGTTAAGGGATACAGACAAACACACATATCGTATTAAAAGGTTTGGGGGCTGCTCATCATCACACACGCTTCCTAATCATTGACCTCCTACGTTGGTCTTCCTAGAGGGACTTGGCTGATTGGTTTTGCTTGTTTGTCTTAAAGGATAAGGGGAGCTTCTTTCAACAAAGATCCTACCAGAAATTTGATCTTTTCTGCCTCTTTATTTTTCAGCCAGTCTCATCATCTTAATGGTGTTTTGCAATGAATCTATCTATAGAAGATTTTTATCTGTTTTGTATAGCCCTATAGCTTGGGTATCTTTGTCATCTTTTCCATTCTGTGACTAAGACAAAAGCAGGAGCTACATACAGACCTCACCCACTTCTTGACCAGCCTTCACTATAGGGCACAGGAAGTTGCATTGCCTGTTATTACTTATCAGAGCTCTGAGGATGATACCCCATCACGTGAGTGATGGGAGATGTTAGTTGCCCGATGACCACTTCCCCCTTCCTTTGCATTGGCCTGAGCAAGAGAGTATGTTTCCAAACGATGTCAAAATGGTAGGGAGAAACATAAATTGTGATTTGCCTCAGGCAGTTGTGAAATCCTGCACTCCACCCCCTTGACTAGATGCTTGCCTTTTAGTCTCACGGTTAGACATGGTTGTGTCATTCGGTTTCTGCCATGAGCACAGGCCAAACCCTGTTTTTTTTTTCCCTTTCCTGATGAATGTGAAAGTTTTCCATTGTGCCCCGTTCCTCATTGTTGAATGTTGTGTGAAGTCTTATGGTCTAGATCTGTGGCAACCATCTCCTGCTAGGAAGGTCACAAACGGGCACACAAGAAGCCAGCATGCTTGTGGAGATAGTGAAATTGAGAGAGGGTAAGAAAGAATCATACCCACAGGAATCCAGTAAAAACTCAAAACTGGAATCTAATATGTTTGTGTATATATGTATGTTTACATACACACATATATAATAAATATATACATACATACACATACACAAAAGACCTTTAAGGTTAAAAAAAGAAAGGAAGAAAGAAAAATACAAGAGTCCCTGATAAGACGTTATGAAATGAAAAACGTCCAAATATGCCATTAAGTTCATTTTGTGTTGGACATTACAGCTGGGCATGTGGCCTGACCTTATGAGAGACTCTGTTAGAACTAATCTTTCATTCGTGAGTAGTTATCAATTAGAGATAGCTTCTGGGTTAGGAATGGGGCATTGTGTCCTCTTCTGTCAGCACTGTGACCCCATCTGTCGCAGGCCTGTGTAGGTTCAGTGCAGGCTGCCAGTCTCTGTGAGCTTATATGTACATCAGTCTTTCTGTGTATAGAAGGCCTTGCTTCCTTGATGCCCCCAATCCTGCTTAGCTCTTACACTCCTTCTCCCTCCTTATATTCAGATTTCTCTGAGCTCTGAGAGGAGGACTAAGTATTCCAAGGTTCCCTGCTCATTGCCCAGCTGGAGTCTCTGTATTTGCTCCTGTCTGCTGCAGGAGGAAGCGTCTCTGATGACGGCTGAGCAAGGCACTGAGCTATGAGTATCACAGAAAGTCATTAAGAGTCGTTTTATTATTGTGTTCCTTTAGCAGAGCAATCGTATTTGGTTTTTCCCTAGGCCGTGGCCCATCTGGTCTCAGGTTCTTGGCCACCTTAGTAGTGTCAGGAACGGGTTCCACTTTGGGGAGTGGGCTTCAAATCCAGTGCAGTAACTGATTACTACCGCAAGAATCACTCCGCTGCTGCACTAGAGAATCTGGCAAGTGAGTCATCATTATAGATCAAAGAGCATTTAATTGCATTGGTGTTTACCTGTCTCCCTGGTAGCATTCAGAGTACCTTTCAGTTACCGTGAACACGGTCTGTAGTGGTGAAGGCTTCAGGGAGGCGACAGCTTCTCTTTGCTGTGTCTGATGAGATATGTGTGTTGTCTTTAGCAACAGGGCTTAATTGTCAGTTTGTGGAGAACAACCTATTGTGTCAGCAATAGCCTATGTTGTTGGAAGGTTCCAGTAGGGCACCTTTGTCCAACAGCTTAATTCGATGTAACTATGGTGAAAAGAGAAGTCCCGTTTGGGGCTCTGTCTCCCCCATTACTTGGCAATTTCACTTAGCTTGTCTTCACACATGGATATATTTTAGAAATAATCAAACTCAGGGTTACAGTTAGTTTACAAAATAGAAGCAAAAAACATACAAATAATACTAAGAAAAATAAGAATCAATTAAATAAAGAGTTGGTTGAGAAAATCAATAAGATTAATAAACCCTTAGCCAAATAAAACAAAAGATGGAAAGAAGAAATCCATACTAATAAAATTAGAGACAAAACAGGGACATCACTGTAGACACAGGAAATCCAAAGAATCTTAAGGACATACTTTAGAAATCTTTAGTTCACCTAACTTGTAAACCTAAAAGAAATGAATATTTTTTGGTATATACGATTTACCAAAGTTAAATCAAAATCAGTTAAACAATTTAAACAGATCCATAACTCTAGAGAAATAGAAGCAGTAATTTAAAGTCTCCCAACCAAAAAAAAATTTTTAAAAAAGAGATAAAAAGCTGGGGCCATATGGATTCAGAGTAGAATTCTACCAGACCTTCAAAGAAATATGCCAATACTCCTCAAATTTTCTGGAAAGTGGAAACAAAAGAGACATTTCTACTACTTTTTATGAGGCATAATTAACCTAATACCTCAACCATACAAAGACCCAACAAAGAAAGAGAATTACTGTCCAATTCCCCTCATGAACTTACATTCAAATTTTCTCAATCAAATACTTGCAAACCAAAGACAAGAACACGTCAAAAAGATTATCCGCCATGATCAAGAGATCTTCATTCCAGAGATACAGGGACAGTTCAACAAATGAAAATTGATAAGCATAATATACCCCTAAGTAAAATGAAACACAAAAGCCACATGATCATCTCATTAGCTGCAAAAAAGGGCCTTTCACAAAACCCAACATCCCTTCATGATAAAAGTCCTGGAGATATTAGGGACACAGGGGACATACCTCAACATATTGAAGGCAACACACAACAAGGCCACAGCCAAACCAACCTAAACAGAGAGAAACTCAAAGCCTATTCATTAAAATCAGAAACAAAAACGCCCACACGCTCTTGATACCATCCACTATAGTACTTGAAGTCTTAGCTAGAGCATTAAGACACCTACGGAGATCAAATAGGAAAGGGAGAGGTCAAGTCTCTTTATTTGCAGCCGATAGGATTGTCTGCATAAGAGATCCTAATTACTCCACCGAAATGTCTACACCTGCTAAGTGCTTTCAGCAGAGTGGCAGGACACAGAGTGAGCGCACAAACACCCGTAGCCTCTGACACCCAAATGACAAACGGCCTGAGGGAAAACTCCGGGGAGCAACACCTTTCCCAGTAGCCTCCAAGTAAAACAAAACAGAATAACTTGGTGTGCCTCTAGCCCGGCAAGTTGGAAAGATCTCCCATGCTCATGGATTGGTAGGACTTGTTTAGTGAAAATGGCCATCCTGCCAAAGGCAATGGAAAGATTTATGCAATCCCCAACCAAATCCCAGCGCAATTCTTCACAGAAACAGAAAGGATAATTTTCAGCTTCCTATGGAAACACAAAAATCCAGGAGAGCTAAAATCATCCTGAATAACAAAAGAACTGCTGGGGTATCACTATCCTCTATTTCAAATTGTACTACAGAGAGCTATACTAGGATTTTTTAAAGCACAGCATTGGCATAAAACCAGACATGTTGATCAATGGCATTGAATTAAAGACCCAGACAAAAGCTCATACACCTGTGGGCACCCTCGATTCTGACAAAGAAAACAAAAATACAGACAGGGAAAAGAGATATTTTTCAGTCCTTTTATTGAGAATAGAATCTTTTCTCACATAATATATCCAGATTATGGTTTCCCCTTCCTCTCCTCTCAGTTCCTCCCCTGTTCCCTCGCATGGAGATCCACTCCTTTTCTGTCTCCCATTGGAAAAGTACAGGCTTCTAAGGCTTGATCATAAAATATAACAAAATAAATGTAATAAGATGAAATGAAAACTATCCCATCAGAGCTGGATAAGGCAAACAGAAGGAAAAGAGCCCAAGAGAAGGCAGAAGAATCAGAGACCCACTCATTTGTCCACTCAGGAATCCCATCAAACACTAAACTGGAAGCTATAATATATAGGAAAAGGAGCTCATGCAGAATGGCGCAGGCCCTGTGCGTGCTGCCCCAGTCTCTACTCTGTGAGCTTTGATCTTACTGATTGAAAGGGCCATGTTTCTTGGTGTCCTCTATGTCTTCTATGTCTATGGCTTTTCACTGTTTCTGCCTCCTCTTCTTCCTCCTGTGGGGTTCCTAAACTCTGAGGGTAGGAATTTGATGGAGACATCTCATTTAGGCCTGAGGGAGTGTTTCAATGTCTCTCACTTTCTGCGTACTATCTGGTTGTGGGTCTCTGTATTTGTTCCCATCTGCTGCAGGAGGAAGCTTCTCAGATAAGGCCCTGATCTATGAGTACATCACAATGTCTTTATGAGTCATTATATCACTATGGGTTTTGCTTTGTCTGTTTGCTGATTTTTTTTAGAGCATTATTATTTGGTTTTACTTTAGGTCCCTGGACTATCTAATCTCTGGTTCTTGATCACCCCAAAGGTGTCAGGTATGGGTTCCATTTTGTGGAGTGGGCCTTCAGTCAAGGGGGTATCTGTTGGTCACTTCTACAAGTTTGGTGCCACCATTGTCCTAGCCTATCTAGCAAGACGCCATTGTAGATCAAAGGGTTTGTGGTTGGTTTAATGTTTCTATATCTCTTTGGCAGTGTACAGAGTCCCAGGGACACTAGAACCTAGAGGTGAAGGCTCCATGTAGACACCAGCTTGATGTAGGGATAAGTCCCGCCCCTAAGGGGCGTGTTTGCCTCGGGCTAATGTTTGCCTATAAATTTGGCAAGCATGCTCCCAGCAGCTGCTTCTGCTTTCCTGGTCTCCGCGGGAACAGTGGTTCTGTAAGTCTATTTCTCCATTAAAGCTGTATATATATTTTTACAATCTGTCTGCATTCGTTTACGCCGTTACAGCTTGACATCCCCATATTCAATAACTTGTGCAGCTGTTGTCTTTAGCAACAGACCCTTGTTGTCAGTTTGTAGAGAGCAACCTCTTGTCTTGAGAAAAGTCTGGGTTGTTTGGGGAGTCCCATAGAACCCCTTTGGCCAACAACTCAATTAGATATAATTCAATCCGGCTCCAGAAAGCTTCATCTGTTGACGAGATGGCCATTTGGAACACTGTCTCCCCCATTACTTAGCAATTTCATTTAGATAGCTCTCATATATGTATACATTTTAGGAAGCTTCTACTGTATTAGGTTTCCATACCTCCAAAATGGCCCTTAATTTTATGTCTCTTCCCACATTCCCTACTTCATCTCCTCTCTCCTCCCCTTCCCCACTTGATCCTCTTGCTCCAGCCCACCTTCATCTATAACCGTCCACTCTATTTCCCTTTCCTAATGAGATCCATCTGTACCCTCTAGTACCTTACTCTATCTACACCTACCCACTGTGGTTCTATGGATTATAGCTTGGTTATTATTAATTTAACAGCTAATGTCCACACATGCATGAATGCATACCAAATTGTTTTTCTGAGTCTGAGATACCTCACTCAGGGTGATTTATTTTCTAGTTCCATCTGTTTACCTGCAAATTTCATGGTGTCATTTTTAATAGATGAATAATATTCCTGTGTGTGTGTGTGTGTGTGTGTGTGTGTGTGTGTGTGTGTGTGTGTGCAACGTTTTCTTTATGCATCCTTCTATTGAGGGACATCTAGGCTGCTTCCACTTTCTGGCTATTATGAATAGAGCAGCAATGAACATGGTTGAGCAAGTGTCTCTGTCATATGATGAAGTATCCTTTGGGTATATGCTCAAGAGTTATAGCTGAATCTCGAGATAGATCAATTTCTATCTTCCAGAGGAACCGCTCTCTGATTTTCATAATGGATGTACAAGTTTGCACTCCCACCAGCAATGGATGACTGTTGCCTTTTCCTCACAATAGCTGACATTTGTCTTATTGATCTTGGCCATTCAGACTGGTTTAATATGAAATCTCAAAGTGGTTTTGATTTGCATTTCTCTGATGGCTAAAGATACTGAACATTTCTTTAAGAGTTTCTCAGCCATTTCAGTTTCCTCTATTGAGAATTCTCTATTTATATCCATGCCCCATTTTTAATTGGATTATTGGTTTTCTCAATATCTGGATGTTTTGTGTTTTTTATTTCTTCATATATTTTTAGATATTAGTCCTCTATTGGATGTGGAGTTGGTAAAAATCTTTTCCCATTCTATAGATTGTCACTTTGTCCAAATGACAATGTCCTTTCGCCGTGAAGAAGTTTTTCAGCTTCATGAGGTCCCATTATTAATCATTGATCTTAGTGCCTGGGCTAATGGTGTTCTTTTCAGAAAGTCTTTTTTCAGTGCCAGTGAGTTCAAGGCTAATCCACACTTTCTCTTCTATCAGATTCAGGATATTTGACCTTAATTTGAGGTCTTTGGTCTATTTGGAGTTGAGTTTTGTTCAGGTTGATAAATATGGATATATTTGGATTCTTTAATACACAGTTATACTGTTTGATCAGCACCATTTGTTGAAGATGCAGTCTTTTTTGAGTGTGTGATTCTGGCTTCTCTATTAAAATCAAATCAGGTGTTCATAGGTGTGCTGATTTGTTTATGTCTGTGCTTTCAATTCCATTACAATGCTCAATGTATCTGTTCTGCAGTCAATACAATTCTGTTTTTATTACTATATCTCTGTAGTACAGTTTTAAATTGGGCATAGTGATCCCTCCTGCACAGATTCAAGTAAAATGGGTTCCCAGCACCTAGAAGGAGAAGTGGGCATGATCTCCCATCTTTAACCAAGAAACTATCTCCAGCCCACAACTACTTGCAAAAAATATGTGAAGGGCCTGAGATTCTGCATTCTTAACAAGCTCTCAATAAACGCTGCTGCTAATCTGAATAACACACATTAAAAAATAAAGGTGTAGATTAAATCACAGCAAAAGGGGAAAAAGCATAGAGAGCAAATGGTGCTGGAAAAACTGAATATCTACCTACAGAAGATGAAAGTTGATTCATAACACTCACCTTGCACAAAAACCAATTCCAAATGGATAAAGGACATTAGTTTAAAACTTGAAGTACTGGAACTTTTAGATGGAAACATAGTGAACAGTCTTTAAGACTACGGTAGACAAGAACTTTCTGGATATATCACCAATAATACAGGAATCAGCCCCAAGTATCAACAAGATGGAATTCTTAAAACGTTTCTACATGCAATAAAATAAAATACAAAAGTCATCAAGAGATCAGACAGGATGGGAGATAGTCTTTACTTGCTGTACTTCAGACAGAGGACTAATAACCATAATTTACAAAGAGTTGCAAATCAAATACCATGAAAAGTAAACTACTAATCAGTGATTTGGTCAATTCATTGAATAGACAGTTTTTTAAAAGAAAGAAAGAAAGAAAGAAAGAGAGAAAGAAAGAAAGACAAATGGACAGTAACTATTTTTAAAAGCATGTGATATCCCTAGCCATCAGAGAAATGAAACTCCAAACTATTTTGAGGTCCAGAGCATCCCAGTCAGAATGACTGAACAGGTCTTGTACACACTCCCACAATAGCTGTGAGTGCATGCCTGGAGCTTCCCTCCTGGGTCCAGCAAACACTGTTTCCTTGGAGCCATCAACCGCCCCTGACACTGAACTCTTTCTTCTCCGTATTCCCTGAAGATTCCTGAGCCTTGGGGAGAGGGCTTAGCTACAGATGTCCCTTTGAGGGTTGTGCACTCCACAGTTTCTTACTCTCTACCCATTCTAAACAAGAACTTGTAAGCATATCATCATTTTTATAAACTGATAATTTTAGCATGCTACTTTAAAAAAGAGTTTTTAAGCCAGCATTTAGCATTCAGAGTTGAATATTGCATTCTTACCCAGCTGAAGCTCATGGTCAGAGCAGTCTGAACGTGAGCTGGAGGCTTCTCCCCTTCTACTTCTGGAAGGGCTGCTGTGACAGGAGAAGGATCTGCTCCTTCCTGGGCAGCCAGAATCTGCTTATGAATGCACGGGTTTATTGTATTTTTAGAACATTTTTCAACTATCCATTTTAATTTTTAACAATCATGAGCCCAAATAAACCGTCTTCATTGTAGATTATTTCTCCCAGATATTTGTCACAGTGACAAAAAGCTGCTTAAGACAAACGTGGCTTTTGGTTGTAGTTTAAGTGTACTGGAGTTAGCATTAATGTTTTGGACAGGGACTATGAAAGGCAGGGAGTGAGGCTCATGAGGCCTTGGAAAGAGCTGTGCACAGGCACTGGAGAAAGTGTTGGAGCAAGCATCTATCTCGCACATGTGTACAAATTGTGTGTTCCAAGTCCAGAAGAAACTGGAAGTGCCTTAGTTCCAGCTGTATGATAACATTTCCATTTCTACAAAGTTTTGACTAATGGGTGATCATTCAGTTTGCAAATTCCTTCATTGGCAATTCTTTATGGTTATTTTCATCATGGACTCTAAATATTACTATGTTGCAGGAGGTCCTCCCACTCCTCCAGCCTATCACCGCTGAGATACCAGCCCATTAGGGCGTGGTCTCTTTCCCTTTAAAAAAGCGGCCACTTCCCTCTCCTCTCTCTCTTCACTTCCTGCTCCGCTGGCGACTAGACTCCTTTCCTGGTTGCATAGAGGGCTGTTGCCTGGGACAGTGATCTGTAAGTTTTTCCCCTTTAAATAAATACCACCCTAATAATCATAACCCCAAATTGGTGTGGCATTGTTTGTGACTTACGCCTTCATTTTGGCGCCCAACGTTTGGTTTTAGAACCTCTCCTTTCCCCACTCGCAGCCGCGAGTTCGGCTTGGCGGCCGCGGGCTTGGCGGGCACTAGTTCGGCTTGGCAGGAGCCCTCCCTTCCTCAGCCGCTGGCGGCCTTGGCCTCCCCACGTGGATTTAAACTCCACAGGCCCGCATAGTCTCTGCCGCGTGGTTTGCTCTTTTCTGAGTCATTTTTAAATCTCCCTTGCAAGCACAGCTCTTAAGTGGCACGAACCAGAGCACGCGGTTGCTGAAAGCTGCAACCCCTCAGGGTGACTCTGTCACGTGGAGGCATAAGCGGCTTCCAGATTGCTCTTCTCTACCCCTGGATTCTGGGTTTCTGGTTCCTTCTCTGGAATTGATTTAGTTACATTTACTTTGTTGAGAAACTTGCATTTTCCAGTTTTTAACATCTACTAAGGCACTGAAACAGGACCATGTTTTCACCGTGACTCTGCAACAGCGCCACCTGCTGGATAATAGGTAATATGGCAGTTTTTGTTTCTAACGCAAATTTTACTGCTTTGTTTTCACTAATACAATGGATTAGTAAATTTATATTTACTAATACAATGAATTACATCATACAAGGTTTATATGATTATGGGGATACCTTAATTTGCTTGTTACTAGGTTTCAGTTTTCTTTTCCATATTCTATCATTAAGGAAGAATATGGCACTCCTAAGAACGATTGAATCTTTACAAACTAATAATGAACAACTAATGGACAGGATTAAAATTATTGAAAATCAGAGGTTATCTGAACAAGTGGATACTATGACAGACAAAATTGACTCCATATCCAAGGGTTCAGGCTGTTGAATTTGACCTTCAGACTTTATCACAAAGTTTTGATAAGGTAACAGACAGAATGTACCTCCAAGATGGGAATCTACATGATATACAAGGAAAGTTTAAGGAGGACATGTTATCTTTGAAGGAAAAAATTAAAGCTCTGGAATCACAGGTGCAGAATGGGGACCAAAAAATTGATGCCTCAGTGAAATCACTGGAAATATATACAGGTCAGGAGATTCAGGATTTAAGAGAGACAATGATAAAAAGATTTGAAAAGATTGGAGAAATTATTGCAGCTGGTGAACAGAGTAAGGAGGCACAAGGACAGGATACAATGCCTCCACCAGCTATTAGAACTGGCTTACCCAGGGTTCTAGAGACATACCCTATACTTAATTCTGAAAAAGCATCAACTTCTAAAGGCTCAAAGGGAGTCAGAGAAGCTAGATGGATGCCAATAGCAATGAATGATCTGAAAGAAATTAAGCAAGCTGTTGTTAATTTTGGCTTGCACAATGCATATGTAAAGGAAATGATAAGGACTTGGGCTTCTAATGCTAGAGCTACTCCCCATGATTTCCATCAGTTAGTGTCTGCAGTTTTAGATAATGGACCTTCCTTGATGTTTGGAATTTATTTCAGAGAAGAATCCAAACATATGGAACAGCAAGGAAGAGCAAAAGGTATTGAGGTTTCCCAAGATCAAATTCTTGGTGCAGGAGAATATGCTGATCCAAGGTCCAAGCTCTTTATGACGATGAAGTACTGTGTCTATGTCACCAAGCAGCTTTAAATGCTTGGAATAGGATACAAGATCCAGCAAAAAGGGTTGAATCATATACCAGAATTAGGCAGGGACAGAGAGAACCCTTTATTGACTTTTTGCAAAGATTAATTAAGGCTCTGGACATAGGGGTAACAGACCCAGAAGCTAGACGAATACTTCTTGAATCTCTAGCTTTTGAGAATGCAAACATAGAATGCAAAAAGGTAATTGGGCCTTTAAAGTCTAGATCAGCACCTATGGATGAATGGATTCAGCATACGATGAATGTTGAGACGTTTAGTTATAATGATGAATCTTGGGTAGGAGAAGCGATTTCCAAAGCAATGAGGAGACATCAAACTGCCAGGTGTTTTAATTGTGGTAAATTAGGACATTTGCAAAGGGATTGCAGGCAAAGAATTTATAGGAATAATATCTCTTCTGGGAAGGACAAAAATAGGAGAACTCAGCCTTCAGGTATATGTAGGAGATGCGGTAAAGGCCGACATTGGTCCAACGAATGTAGGTCAACAACAGACAGACGGGGCAATCCAATATCATCGGGAAACTCCTTGGGGGGCCTCTCGCAGGCCCCCAAGCCAACAGTGGCCCAGTCATTCCCAGTCACAGTGGTGAACGTGCTTCACCAAGAAAATTAAAAGCTCCAATTTCTGCTGTAAAAAGTAATACTGGTCTAAATGATGAATTATGTGTGGAGGATGAGTCAAAAAACCCAGTAGGACAGAGTAAATGTATATTTTGGCAGACTTCTATTAATGATCAAAGACCAAAGTTAAGAGTCTGTATAAATGGCACTTTTATTGAAGGCTTATTAGACACAGGTGCGGATGTAAGTATCATTACCCCAGAATCTTGGCATCCGAATTGGCCTCTTCAAGAGGTAGATGTTCAGTTCCTAGGAATTGGAACCCTATCTCGTGTAAAACAAAGCACAAGATGGGTTGAATGCATAGGGCCCGAAGGGCAAATAGGAAGACTAAGGCCATATATAGCAAATATTGCCATAAATTTATGGGGCCATGATGTGCTACAGCAATGGAATACCCAGATTAACATTCCTGTATTTCCAGGAACTCATAATTCTGGGAAGGATATGATGAGGTATTATGGGAAAAGGTCACCAGCCATTCAGGCTGTACAAGAACATACAGCAAATACCAAACCTTTAGAGGTACCAACAGCCCTACCTTTAAAATGGCTAACTGAGAAGCTAATATGGATCAAACAGTGGCCTCTAGCTGAAGATAAACTACAGGCATTGGAATAGCTGGTGCAAGAGCAACTAGATGCTCACCATATTGAAGAATCAACCAGCCCTTGGAATTCTCCTGTATTTGTTGTAAAAAAGAAATCTGGTAAATGGAGAATGGTGACAGATCTAAGAGCTGTCAACAAAGTAATTCAACCTATGGGCCCACTACAATCTGGAATTCCTTTGCCTTCTCTGTTACCAAAAGGATGGCCTCTTATAGTTACTGATTTGAAAGATTGTTTTTTCACTATACCATTACAAGAAAAGGATAGAGAAAAATTTGCCTTCACAGTGCCTAGTTATAATAATTCTCAGCCTAATAGGAGATATCAATGGACTGTCCTCCCACAGGGTATGCTCAATAGTCCTACATTGTGCCAATATTTTGTAAGCAAGCCATTGGAAATAATTCGTAAACAATTCCCCAAGTCCATCATTTATCATTACATGGATGACATCTTGTTATCTGATTCAAATAAAGATACTTTAGAAAGGATGTTTGAAGAGGTAAAGAAAGTCTTGCCTAGGTGGGGATTACAAATTGCCCCTGAAAAGATTCAAAGAGGAAATTCTATTAATTACCTAGGTTACAGAATAGGGTTAGAGAAAATTAAAACGCAAAAGGCACAAATTAGGAGAGACCGCTTAAAGACTCTTAATGACTTCCAAAGATTGTTAGGAGACATTTCCAGTCTACGACCAGCTGTTGGGACAACACCTGATCTAATAGTTCATTTAAACAAAACCTTAGATGGTGATAAAGATTTGAATAGTCCAAGAGAACTGACAGCTGAAGCAGAAAAGGAACTGACAATGATTGAGGAAAAATTACAGGAGGCACATGTGGATAGGGTGAACCCAAATCTTAGCTGCATCCTAGTCATATTGCCTTCCAGAATTTCTCCTACAGGGATTCTAATGCAGAGGGAAGATATTATTTTAGAGTGGATATTTATACCTAATAAACCAAGTAAAAAATTAAAAACTTATGTGGAAAAAGTCTCTGAATTAATTATAAAAGGTAAGCTGAGACTTCATCAACTAGCAGGTATAGACCCAGCAGAAATTATAGTGCCTTTTACTACTGAAGAAATAAAGAAGTTATGGGAAGACAATGAACCGTGGCAAAGAGCTTGTGCTAATTTTTTGGGAGAAATTAATAGCAACTATCCCAAAAGTGGTAGACTTAACCTCATAAAAAGAACTTCTTGGATTCTTCCCAGAATTGTACGTGATGCTCCAATAACTGGAGCCCGTACATTCTATACTGATGCAAATAAATCAGGGAAAGCAGGTTACAAGTCAGATGAATTGAGTAAGGTGGAACAAAGCCCTTATAATTCTGTCCAGAAGGCAGAATTATATGCCATTCTTATGGTGCTAAGGGATTTTAAAGAACCTCTTAATATAGTTACCGATTCACAATATGCAGAAAGAGTTATCTTGCATATTGAAATCACTGAATTTATACCAGATGACACAGAATTGACTTCATTGTTTATCCAGGTACAAGACATAATCAGGAACAGGCTTTGTCCCATGTACATAACACACATCCGGTCCCATACAGGTCTGCCTGGTCCTCTAGCCCAAGGCAACACTGAGATTGATCAATTATTGATTGGAAGTGTGTTGCAGGCCTCAGAATTTCATAAGAAGCATCATGTCAATAGTAAAGGCCTAAAGAAAGAATTTTCCATTACTTGGCAACAAGCTAAGGACATTATAAAGAGATGTCCTACTTGTTCTTTCTATAATCAAACACCGTTGCCTGCAGGGAGTAACCCAAAGGGTACTAAGAGAAATGAAATCTGGCAGATGGATGTGTTCCACTTTATGGAATTTGGTAAATTAAAATATGTACACCACACCATAGACACGTATTCAGGTTTTCAATGGGCTACTGCCCTGAGCTCAGAAAAGGCTGATTCAGTAATCACACATTTATTGGAAGTTATGGCCATCATGGGTATACCTGCACAAATAAAGACAGATAATGGTCCAGCATATGTATCTAAGAAAATGAAATGCTTTTTTGATTATTATAATATAAAACACACTACAGGTATACCAAATAATCCTACAGGTCAGGCAGTTATAGAAAGATCAAATCGTACTATAAAGGATATGCTGAACAAACAGAAAGGGACTGAAAATACCCCCAGAAATAGATTACATAATGCTTTATTAACCTTGAATTTTCTTAACGCTAATGAGAAAGGAACGACAGCAGCAGAAAGACATTGGATAATGGAAAAGTCTGCTGAACTAAATCAACCGATTTATTTCAAAGATGTGCTGACCTCTCAGTGGAAGCCAGGAGATGTGCTACGTTGGGGAAGGGGTTTTGCTCTTGTTTCCACAGGAGAAGAAAAATTGTGGATACCATCAAAATTAATAAAGTTTCGATTTGAAGAGGAGAAACCTCTTGGAAAGGAGAAATGACAACTCATCCACAACGATGATATTCATACAGGTGGTAAGAAAAACATATAGAATGGGGGCAGGGTTCTGTTCTTATCTCCACAGGAAAACACTCATCTTTGAGAAATTCAAGGGACCCTGGATGTTTGGATACTGACAGATGGAAAAATACCTGCCCAATAGGAAATATCAAGACAACTGAATATTAACTTAATAAGTAATATTAAACCATATTTCTAAATTTATAAAGCTGGTTTTGAAGTTGGACTCTGGCTCAGTCCCTCTCCAATTCCAAGCCTGTTAGTAAGAGAAAAACCCAGAGTTTCTGGAGTTTCTGTCTCATGTCAAGAGCCATGATATGGGACAGAAAGAAATATGAGTTTAGAAAACATCTTTGCTTTTCTTCATATCTATCATACTTTTCATTGAATATATCTATCATGTCTTTCATTGAATATATATATATGTCTATATATGTCTATATGATTAATGTTTAAGTTTTTCATAATGAACAATGAGTTTTTCCTGAAGTGACATTTGAAGTTTCCAGGAAGAAGATGGGGCCCCATAACAACAACTCCACCTGGTTGATATGATGTCATGATACTGATAGCGCTACTACAAGACCTGCTTTGGGTACCAGCTGCACAAGACAGTTCCAACTTGGTTAGCTGAAATGGTGCACATCTTATACAACATTTTGGCCAGACCTGCACGAAAATACTCTGAGACTATTTGCAATTTTAAAAGACATTATCTTGAAATTTAACCATCATTTTACTTTCACAGGATCCCCCAGAAAGAACGTCGCCCCTATGACAGCTGGAAGTAATTCTAGAGAACGACGTCCCCTCTCCCAGTAAAGTTTGCCCTTGGGTTTAGGGACATCATTTAGGGGTTGATTATAATTAGTATATGATTGAGGGTTGGGGGAGGAATTTTATAAGCTCAGGGATCATTTTGAAAAAAAAAAGATTTGTAATTGTGAGTTACTGTCTTTAGACAAATATATTGGTATAGATTCTTGTATATTGATACAAAGTTAAATTATATTGACTATTGTACACATGCATGTTTCTACCTCTGTTTAAAACATTTTTTATGTATTGACATATATTGTATTGATATATATATTGTATATATTTACCATATTGCAGTGTACATTTCTACCTCTGATTAAGATACTTATATAATATTTGTGTATTGATATATATTTACCTACTGCAATGTATATTTGTACATTGTTTATATTTGAAGGTCATTTCCTCATTTGTTTCACAGTCGTTTATTGTCTTAGTCTTTAAGTTAGATAGATATTGAGAATTATATAGACTAATAGTCATCTAAGTTTGTCATTTATAATAGACTAATCAGGTTCTTTAGATATATAGAGATTATACTCAGTATAGATAGATAATCTTCAACTTCTTCAAAGAGCTGTAGAAAATGGCCTTTAATCTAACTCAGAGTTTTGTGGTAGTGAGACACAATTGCTCCTGGCAACACCACTCTATTCCCGAGAGAATGTTGAGCACCAAAGACACTCCACCTGGAGCCTTCTTTTTGGCAGAACTGGCCTTGGGGCAAAGAAATGCCCATACCTCAACGACTGACAAAGATACAGAGCGTGCATCAATGGATAAAACAGGGCTGTCATATCCTGCCAAGACAGGGTAAGATAGTTTTGAAAAGTTGCTTGCCTTTGAAAATGGTATGTCAGTTATGTTAGGCCTTAGCCAAAGTTGGTTGCTTCAACGCTGCTAACGTGATTTTGGGTGATTGCCCAGGTAGCCAGTTGTCTCTGTGATTTGTTGCATGTTTTGGAAGTTGTTTTACTGAACTTCCTAATTACCCAGGTAACATTATTTCCCTTCTCAGATCTTTGATGGGGTTGAAGACTATATAAATGTAGTTACTTTCTCTCATGACTTGGCCAAGTTATTTATTATACAAGACCTAAGCTAGTTAGAATAGGATATTTGTACTTATTGTATATAATTTCATAGTAGGTTTAGAACTCTCTTATTTAAACAAAAGGGGGAGGTGTTGCAGGAGGTCCTCCCACTCCTCCAGCCTATCACCGCTGAGATACCAGCCCATTGGGGCGTGGTCTCTTTCCCTTTAAAAAAGCGGCCACTTCCCTCTCCTCTCTCTCTTCACTTCCTGCTCTGCCGGCGACTAGACTCCTTTCCTGGTTGCGTAGAGGGCTGTTGCCTGGGACAGTGATCTGTAAGTTTTTCCCCTTTAAATAAATACCACCCTAATAATCATAACCCCAAACTGGTGTGGCATTGTTTGTGACTTACGCCTTCATTACTAGATGCGTACAACCAAAATCTCCACCACATAGCGCCCTGAGTAAGATGTCATGCTTTTAATATTGCTCTGGCTTGTGTATGATACTTTCCCATCATCTTGGAAAGACTTGTTCATTGAAGGCTTCCTTCACATTGAAAGGTGTTTAGATCCTGGGGCTCTGATCTAATCAATGCATTAATCCACGATGGATTCAGACTTTGATAACATTCCTGGGAGATGATAGAAACTTTCAGAGTTTGGACCTAGGTCAAAGAAGTGGCTCACTGGGAGCATGTCCTTAGATGCTATATCTTGTTCCAAGTTCCTCCTTGTCTCACTCTATGCTTTCTGGCCTTGATGATGGGAGTGGCCTCCTCTGTCACGTGTCCCCTTCTCCATGGTGTTTTGCCTCACCACAGACTCATACCAATGGAGCCAATTGATAGACCATGAACCAAAAATAATATAAAATATCTTGGGGTAACTATAACCAAGCAAGTGAAAGACCTGGATGACAAGAACTTTAAGTTTTTAAAGAAAGGACCTGAAGAATATATGAGAAAATGGAATGATCGCCCTTGCTCTTGAGTAGGTGGAATCAACATAGTAAAAATGGCAATCTTACCAAAAGCAATCTACAAATTCAGTGTAATCCCCATCAAAATCCCAACACAATTCTTCACAGACCTCAAAAGAGCAACTCAACTTCATATGGAAAACAAAAACTCAGGATAGCTAAAGCAATCCTGTACGATAAAGGAACTTCTGGTGGCATCACTATCCCTGACGCACTAGAAATAATACAAGGACTTGATCCCAAACAATGGAGTCTATTTCACATTAATTCCCCACCCAAGCCTCAGAGTTCCTGCCTCATTTTTCTCTTTCTGCTCGCTTACTGTTTATCTCCTCCTCAGTCTTACAGAATGCCAGTGCTGTTTAACGTGGCGATGCAGTGACAGGAAACGTGGCTCTGGGGTGAATTCAGAACAGCTACAGGACAGAGTGAATGGAATCTAGTGCACCAAGCAGAGCTGGGGGCGGAGCTGGGGGCGAGGAGCTTCCTTGTCAGTTGATGGAGTCCGGGGTCCAGTGTCCTGTCCCGAGCACTGTCAGTCTGACCTGGATGCTTCCACAGACTCTTCACAGGGACCCCGTGTCAACTGGGGAATGAAAAGAGCCAGGGGATCGTGAAGAGGGGGCAGAAAAGAGGGCTTTAAAAGAAATGAAGGTACTTGTTAAAAACAGAATTATACTAATTCTTTTGCCAGTGCTTTCTTATCCTATGGGTGACAGGATCCAAACTAAAGACTAACAATCCAGAAAACATTCTACATCAAGGGTACCATTGGAAAATCAAGATCAGAAAGGGGATAAATGTGTGAATAAAAGAGTCAACCCACGGTAGCCCAAGTAATTAACATAGAAATGAGCATAATGAAGATAATATAAAGTATAATGCAATAAAACGTATACTGCACATTGGAAAATAATGCATCCTTCTTGAGGAATTTAGCCAGCATCTCTACCCATTGCAGTTTATTCCAAAGAAATAACCACAGTTTTTGGTAAAGATAAACTCTATTTAAGTAAATTAAATTCATAATGGAAAAATCTGGCAGTACTTCCACTCTGTGAATGCAGTATTTGATTAGAACTAGTACAGCCTAGCAGAGTCTGATGGAAATTCACACAATGGTTAAACGTTGTTCTGGACTGAAGGCTTTGCTCGATGGCGAGTGAACGCCTAGCAAGCATGAGAAGTCGAGCTCTAAATCTCAAGGATAAATTACTGAAGTTTTGTTAAATTCTGGGGCATGGTTTCCCGTCTGTTGCTTCACACTGTCCCCTTGTGGTAGGACTGGCTAACTGAACCAAGGCCTGCCTCCACACATGCTCTACCAGACACGTCAACCTCATCTTGCCACAGGCCCTGTCATCTACAAAGTTCGTTCTTGAGAACCATGTAATTGAGTTGCTTGTAAATAGGGCTTTTAAAAAAAAAGATAATGAACACTTTAAAAAAAATTTTTTTCAAGACACGGTTTCTCTGTTTCCTTGGCTGTCCTTGAAGTCAATCTGTAGATCAGTCTGGTCTCAAACTCAGAGATCTGCCTGCCTCTGCCTCCCGAGTGTTGGGTTTAAAAGCATGTGCCACCACCACATGACACGAACATGGTTTCTAATCTAAAAAAACCTTCCCTTCAGAATGTTTCAAGTAAGTTTGCCATCTTGTGTTGAGCTGCACTCAGAGCTCCCACGGCCCACATGAGCCATCAGTCTGCAGGTCGGACCTGTCTGAAGAGGCCTTTTGAATCCTGTGGGAAGCCAGAGAATGGAATATCTCAAGAAATGGAGCTACATTTGGGGAAAAGTAAAAACTGGCCACTCTACAGAGAAGAGATGGTGTTGCCATCTTCAGGTATTTGAACCCAGGCTTAAACCACACAGAAGGGGGGGGGGGTGCTATTGACTAATTCCACCATGCTTGAGGAAGCCAGAGTAGGACCTCAGATGTCCTGCTTTATCCCTCGACCTTTCTCTTTAGAAACAAAGTCTGTCAGAGCACCTGGAGCTGGATTGGTGACCAGATTCCCCAGTGATCCTCCTGTGTCTGCCCTCCTGTAGCATGGGTGCCCAAGACATACCTGGCCATGCCCAGACTTTTAGCAGGGTGTTGAGAAACTCAGCTTCTCATTCTCTTGCTCAGGAGCTAGCTCTTCAATCCCTGACTGCTTCTTTAAAGGAATAAGAAGAGGGAGATTGCTTGCATGGTATGTGAAAGAGATGGGGTTTGAGCCTCAGAACTAAAAACAAAACAAATCTTGAAGATACCGGGATACTAAAAATAAACTATAAAATGACTGGACAAGTGCTTTTAAATAAAAACAAATATATTTTTGAAAAAGTATGAATATATTCAATATATGAAAATGTAATTTATCCCAAAACACAAAGTCAAAGAGATGATGGCAGTTTATACACAATTAAAGAAAGGTTAGTGAGTTGAGAAAGGGACTTAAGAAACAAAGCATAAATAGGACAGAAGAATCCCAAAGTTCATAGTAAGATCTCCTACCTTACATCCTGAAGCGCAGAACTTCACGGCAGAATCAACAAAGAGAATATTTGTGAAGACAAAGGCTGAATTGTTTTTAAATAGATGAGAGACAAGGATACTCAGATTGGAGGTTTCCAAACCCTAAGCTAGATAATTAAAGGATACTCACACCGGACAAAATACAAAACATTACAGAAGAGCAAAGAACGAAGACAGGAAAAGAACCTAAGAGAAAGGGCAAGCAAGCCAGAAGACAAGGGCAGGTTTATAGCTGCAGTCTCAAGACCACAGCACTGTCAAGGCAATAGAATCATGCATTCAAGAAGTGAAATAAAAATCCAGAACAGGGCTGGGAACGAATGGCTCAGTGGGAAGAACACTTGCCATACCATCATGAGGACCTGAGATCGATTAGAGAGCCCAAGTAAAAATGTACATGCTTATAATTCCAGAGCTGGGGAGGTGCAGGCAGGAGGATCCCTGAGATTTGCTGGCCACCCAGTCTAGCCCATTTGGTCATCTCCAGGCCCAGTGAGACCTTGTTTCATAAGCTTTGGGACTTTGGACTAGGAATGGAGTTAATCATTTTAATTGGGCCTTAATTGGCTATCCTAGTAGTAACAGGAAAGACAGTGTGCTGAGGGAAATTTGGACCATGGAAGCCTGACTCAAGAGGTTTCAGAAAGGAAGAATATTAGCAATTGATGTAGAGACCATTCTTGTAGTGTTTTGGCAAAGAATGTGGCTGCTTTATGCCCTTGCCCCGAAAATATGCTTAAAGCCAAATTGAAAAGTTTTGGACTATGGCCTTTAGCAGTGGAAATTTCAAGGCAGCCTAGTATTGACTGTGTTGCATGCTTGGTAGTGATTACTTTTGTGCAGATCTACAATGAGAAGGCATAGGCAGGGAAAAGAGAGATATAAAATGTACGGTTTGAGAAGAAAAGGATCACCAGGGAATGTAAAGTTGGAATCACGTCTTGTACTCAAGGAAATAAAAAGCTTAAACTAAAGCTTGATGCCAAATGGAATACGGAGTGATGATTGAAGGCAAGACCCCACCCAGCTAACCTTGCGGCCTGTGAAAGGGCTGAGGGCTTTTCTAGGCTTAAGCAACACTGAGAAGTTTATGCAAACATAATTCAAGAAGGGGGCCAGTTTTCAGCTCCAGCAAGCAGAACTTGGTAGTTTCAGCCATGGGGTTCTAGATTTAGAGTCAAGGATACAGGAAAAAGATTTAGAAACTCTCTCCACAGTTAAGGAAAGCCACTGAGGCCAGGATTTGGCAGGGGAGTCGCCATTGCATGAAGCTGTGAAGGCGAAGCCTGACTTGCATTAGGGATCCCAAGATGCTGGAGATGCTAGTGCTATGGGGTACTTAAGGAAAGCTGCAGACTGAGTGTGGAACAAGAGGAGGGGGAGAGGGGTCACACTCAGCAAAGCTAGGAGGGAAGGGCCAGCTAATACCCCTTTGAACATCAGACATGGAGCTGCAGAATTTGCAGTTTGCCTGGCTGGTTTTTGATCTTGCTTTGGTCCAGTGTTTCCTCATTACGTTCCCTTTCCTCGCTTTTGGAATGACAATGTATATTCTGTACCGCTGTATGTTAGAAGGACATGACGTGCTTTTTGATTTTTATTTTACAGGGGATTACGGTTAAGAGACTGCCTGAGCCTCAGAAGAGACTTTGAACTTTGGATGTTTGAACAGTGATGGGACTGTTAGACTATGGAGATGTCTGAAGTTGGACTGAATGCATTTTGTACTGTGACATGACTACAAGCCTATGGGGACGGGGAGTAGAATGTGGAGGTTTGAATGAGAATGGTCCCCATAGGGTCATCTATTTGAATACTTAAGTTACCAGGGACTAAAATTGCTTGGGAAGGATCAGGAGGTGTGGCCTTGGAGTAGGTATGTCACTAGGAGGTTTCAAAGCCTATGCCAAGCCTAGTCTCTCTCTCTCTCTCTCTCTCTCTCTCTCTCTCTCTCTCTCTCTCTCTGACTGTAGAATAGGATGTAAACTCTCACTTACTGCTATACTGCCATACCTGTCTACTTCCTCCCATGGTCATGAACTAACCCTCTGAAACTGTAAACAAACCCCTAATTGAATGCCTTGGTCATGGTACAGTAGAACATTAACTGAGACACATGGCACACACGTACTCACGATTTCTATTAAATAAAAAAAAAAAGATGTCGCAGTCAAACAATAAATACAGTCCAGGTCTTTATTACAAAAATATTTTCACAATATTGTAAAGGAAGCAAAGGAGATATTTGTCACTTGGGGGAAATAACGCGTCTGCATAGGCTTTCTTCTCTTAGGAATATCCTACCAGAGGAATTACTGTAGTCAAATTGCTAAGTACAGCAGGAAATTGAATTTACCACTCTTCAGAAGAATAAAATGTCAAGGGCGATTAGTATAATAATGTAAAATTAGAAATGAGTCCTATTCATGGAAAAGAACGAGAATTACTCATGATGCTGGAAAGTTCCTGGCACTGTGCTCCAATATTCTGAGCCAGTCTGTTATCTAGCAGAGCCCATCGTGGCTATGAAGAGAATTCACATCTGTATAACCTCTGCTTGCAAATGAGCTTGGGGTTTTGAAGCCCATCTCCCAGAACAAGGGCTTTCCATGAATGACAATATCCAGTCCACCTACTTAGATCCTATAGATCTAAGGATGAAAAAGACTCAGCCACTGTTCTTTTCAGACAGTCTCTTGTATTATTTTTGTGGCCTAACCTCTGAAAGTAGGGGGTTACATTTAAATTGAAGCCTAAATGATGTCTTAAACAATAAAATAGTTTCATCTCTTTCAATGCCTTTGATATTAAATCACTGAAAACAATTGTTAGGAACTGTCTATTGCATGTTAAAACACAGGAAATAACTAGGCTTAAAAATGTTGAGTATTGCTGGGCGGTGGTGGCGCACGCCTTTAATCCCAGCACTTGGGAGGCAGAGGCAGGTGGATCTCTGTGAGTTCGAGGCCAGCCTGGTCTAGAAGAGCTAGTTACAGGACAGGCTCCAAAACCACAGAGAAACCCTGTCTCGAAAAAGCAAAAAAAAAAAAAAATGTTGAGTATATGCGTGTGTGTGTGTGTGTGTGTGTGTGTGTGTGTGTGTGTGTGTTGTGTGCAGAACAGAGGCTGATACTTGGGTGTATTCTACCACTTTCCACCTAATCTTTGAGCTCTGGTCTCTTCACCGAAACTGAAGCTCACTAATTCTGCTAGACTAGCTGGTGTTGGCATGCAGGAGATCTGCCCATCCTCCAACTCCCTCAGTGCTGGGGTTATATATTTCTGACATTACACCTAGATTTGAAACAGATGCTAGGAAGCTGAGCTCAAGTGCCCATGCTTCTACCATGAGTACTTTACCCAGGGACCACTATTGTGTATCAATTTCCTCCCATTTGAAACCCCGCACCCCACCCCCACCTCAGAGGCAGGAGGGTCACTGGGAGACTCAGGAAGCAGACCTTAGAAGTCTCAGGAAGTTTCGAAAATAACAAGATTCACATGGCCTCTTCCTAAGGTTATTTAAGCAGTAAGACCTTCTGAGAGAAGACTGTCTGACCATCGTGGAGGCCTGGAGGAGACTTCTCCTGTCTGGAACTCCAGGTATGAAGGCTAGGGTAGGAACATTCCTTTACACTGTGTGAATATATGTCGCTGTGATTGATTTAATAAACTAGCTGACTGGCCAACAGCTGAACGGGATACAGTTAGGTGGGAAAGCCAAACTGAGAATGATGGGATGAGGAAGGGCGGAGTCAGAGGACACATGGCAGACACAGAGGGAGCAGATGAACATGCCATGCTAATAAAGGTACGGCATAAATAAGGATATGGGTTAACTTAAAATGTAAGCGCTAGTTAATAACAAGTCTGAGCTATAGGCTAAGTATTTATAATTCATATTCAGCCTCTGAGACAGATATTTGGGACCGGGTGGTTGGGACAAGAAATGTCTGCTTTTGTAGGGTTTTCAGTGATTCATCTGCCTTTAGTCATCCAAGATGCTGCAAATAAACCAACTGGTTCCCTGTCTGGGAGAATAGACATTTGTTCCTCTCCCCAGGGAAGTTAATACAACCACAATCTTCCTAGCCCCAAAATTATTACCTACAGGTCAGGAACAATAAGACTGACACCCTGATTTAACAAAGCTAATGATGGGCAAAAGGCAGCTAAATTATTGTGTGCTTATCTTCCTAAGACAAAAAGGCGGAACTTATGGGAAATGAGAAGAGGGTAAATTCAAAGTAGAAATCTCTGAATTTTTTTTTTTTTTAGTTTTCTTATTTCCACCATCTTTACTTCCTTTTTCTTCTTTTATTTTATATTATTTTACTGACAGTGTTTCACTTTGTAGACCAGGCTTGAAACTTCCAGTCCTCCTATTTTGGCCTCCATAGCGATTTTAGGCACATGCCAGCATGTCTGGCTGGATACTCATATTTTCTTCCAACAATTCTCAAATGTACTAGTTTAGTTATAAGTAAACATGGGGGATAATTAGCTTGAAACAAGTAATTAGCTCAAGGTTTTGGAGATTCTTGTACAAGTCTGGATGGCCTTTTTGCTTAGGGCCTCTGCTGAGGGAACAAGACGACAGAGGCTAGGAGAACATGGTGAAACAAACCATTAACACCACAAACAATAAAGCAGGAAGAGACAGGGCTGGTAGAATACCATAATTCCTTTAGGGACACACCTCCAAGTGATCGAAGGATTCCTGCTAGCCTCCTCTTTTCAATGGTTCCACCACCCCCTGTCACTCTGAGAGACCATGCCTTTAACACAGGACCTCTGAGGTCATCAATCCACATGTAAAACATAAGTCAGAAGGTAAAAATCCAGGGAAGGGATGGGGCTAGAGCTCAGTGTTAGAGTGTTTGCCCAGCATGTGTAAAGTTCAGTTCCCAGAACACAGAAAAGTCAGGTAACTATGTTATAAACCTTTCCCTCTCTATTTACCTCTGGTCCCGGCCATGTCCTCTCAAGCCCAAGCTGGGGCTGTATGCACTGCTTACTTAGTTAAATGA
This sequence comes from Microtus oregoni, assembly GCF_018167655.1. Lineage (NCBI taxonomy): Eukaryota > Metazoa > Chordata > Mammalia > Rodentia > Cricetidae > Microtus > Microtus oregoni. The sequence continues at coordinate 16,010,977 of NW_024543068.1, read as the reverse complement.
CACACTGGTCCTTTGGTGCCCATCTCGTGAAGGTCTCTTGCTACTGGCATGCAGTCAATCTGCCTTATGAAGCCCTGTGTGGCATCCAGGTGAAAAGCCACCTTGCAGATGAAATCCAAAGTAAAATGGAGACATTGCAAACAAATCCCAATCCTAGGCAGGCAGCATCCAACTCGCCCCTGTTTCTCATCCCCTGCAAGCCTTCCTTCTCTCCTGTTACTTGAAGCATTTATACTCTGGACCCCCAGGAAGAGAACACTAAACAAGAGGAAAGACGGGAACAGACATTGAGAGAAGTTTGTAACACAAATTCTAATTGTTCTTAATAATAAACACTCAGAGTCAGATATTGGGGTGGGGGGGGGAGCTGAAGGATCAAAGAAGTAGTGCAGCCAACCACTGAGGAAACCCTTTACCTCTACCGAATCCCAGACTGAGGGGCGATCTTGTCTCGAGTGATCGTCAGACTACATGCTCAGATTGCATCTGAGCTCCTGTCTGCTCTCACCCACCTTACAGCCCTCTCTTCGCCCAGTCATATCACTTCTGTCTCTACCTCCCTAGTGCTAGGATTAAAGGTGTGTAATTCCCAGGTGCTGGGATTAAAGGTGTGAGCTACTGCTGCCTGGCTTTTTGTCTTTGAGACTGGATCAATCTAGTTTAACCCAAAGTGGCTTGAACTCACAGAGATCCTTCTGCCTCTGCTTCCCAAGTGCTGGGATTCAAGGTGTGTGCCACCACTGCCTGGCCTCTATGGCTGACTAGCAGCTTAGTTCTGCACTCTGATCTTCAGGCAAGCTTTATTTGTTAGATCACAAACAAAATCACTACAACGTTTTTAATTCCATTCTCAATCATGAAGGATCAAGTGGATTCCTTTCAACTAAAGCGACTGTACATACATGCAAGCATTTGATATGAACCGTTATATGCACATATCCCTTATGTGGACTGGATCTGAGATACCAGGTGTTATTCTAAGTGTTCTACATATATCTATTTACTTTATCCTTAGCCGATGAGGAAAACTGGACCCAGAGCAATGAAGTTAGCAAAGAGAGAATAGTGCCGAATTAGAGGAGCCATCCCAAGCAAAGCTTTAACTGCATTGGATGGTGGGCAGGTGGACAGCAATGCATAGCTACATTCTTGGTTTTATGTCCAACTCAAGGGTCTACACAAAGTAACTTTGATGTTGTTGTTTTGTTTGCTTGTTTGGAGACAGGTTTCTCTATGTAATAGTTCTGGCTGTCGTGGAACTCACTTTGTAGACCAGGCTGGCCTTGGACTAAGATCCACCTGCCTCTGCCTCCGCCTCCTAAGTGCTGGGATGAAAGGTGTGTGCCACCACTGACTGGTGGTGTTTTGTTGTCTTTTGTACCTAGAGTTGGAATATGTTCAGACTCAAGTGATGGTGAGAGAGTAGCTAACCTATAGAGCAGGAAATCCCGATTCACAAGAAGAAGAAGAAGAAGAAGAAGAAGAAGAAGAAGAAGAAGAAGAAGAAGAAGAAGAAGAAGAAGAAGAAGAAGAACAAGAAGAAGAACAAGAAGAAGAACAAGAAGAAGAACAAGAAGAAGAACAAGAAGAAGAACAAGAAGAAGAACAAGAAGAAGAACAAGAAGAAGAAGAAGACAAGAAGAACAACAAGAACAAGAAGAACAAGAACAAGAAGAAGAACAAGAAGAACAAGAACAAGAAGAACAAGAACAAGAACAAGAAGAAGAACAAGAACAAGAAGACAGACCACCCTGTGTTAGAGTTAACAGGAATGTCTGTGCGGCAACAGAAGTTTGTCAAATGCCATGTGAACCCACCTCTGAACATACCGATAGTCAGTAACCTCCCGCACTCTTAAGTGCTGTGTGCATCCAAGAGAAGAATCTGGAAAGCGTTTGCAATGCTGTTCCTCCAGAGCCTAAGAAACTCCCCTTCCAAACACATGAGCATAAAATGACTCGTGGATGAGTAGCTGTGAGTGGCAGTCTTCAGGAGAGCAGCTGCTTAGGCCCTAAATGGTGTAGCCTAGATTTGCATTCATCGTATAACCCTGGCTGGTCTCAAACTTTGGGCTACCACCCTCCCTCAGTTTCCTGGGTGGCGGAGCAAATGGACGCCCCATGAGTGGTTTATACTGGTCTAAGTACTCGTGTTTACAAACCATAGACCTGTGTGGTGCAAAAACTAGCAGGTGCAGCTTCTTCCTCCTAGATGTTTAAAGCCTGAGACTGCTCCCCTACAGAGACCTCCTACCAAGACGAGCTAACTACTCACCCCATGCTCTACCTTAGGGTCCCGTTCGGTGGTTCTGTCAGAGCAGCACAGACCACCTGAGTCCAGCTCTTCTGTACATGTGTCTGTTTCTATCTTTTCTCCATCCCCTTACTACCCAGTCGGGGTTCCAGACCCAAGCAGGAAGGTCACAGCCGTGTACAGTATGTATAAGGAGTGTGTCTAATCACACAGCTGTACTTTCATATGGCTGGCGGTGCAGGTTTGCTCACAGCAGCATCCCACAAGCATGTGAGTTGTGCATTAGGGTCTATGATAATGACCATGTTTCATCAGATGGAAGGATTTTTTTTTTTAGCCGTGTGGGATGGCCATCATATTTGTAGCACATCACTGGCTGTAATGTCATCATGTGGCACAAACGTGTATTTGAATGGGTGTGCAGTTCTCTGGCCTTCCAATGAAAAGCCAAGGCGGCTTCTGAAGTCGCCCTTTTGATGGCCCAGGATTTTGGTCTTCCCACCCCTGTATAATGATGCTGTTAGTGCTGCTCCCCTACACAGCATCTTATACACAGCTTTCAGAGCCGGAAAACTAACGCCAAATTCCACAGTTACCTCCAGGGTAACTTTTTTTACTCTGTTCCCAGCTAGATAATAGCCCTGTCTTGTTACAGGCTTATGCCTCCATGCAAGTTTTTAATACAAATTTGACCTAGGTTCTCTAGTTTTCTCCAGAGGTTTATTGAAATGACCCCATCTATTCCTATTGACAGTGGAGACACTGGAGTCACCTCTCAAGTTGCCAGATCCTTTCAACTCCACCATGAATCCTCGCTGGGAAGGACAGACTGTGCAGCTCTCATTTTGTAGCCGTGGGTCTCAACACACAGCGAGTGTTTTACCGACCTTTACACCGGTTTGGGTTCTTGATCTCAAGTATCAAACAGATCCAGGGTGGCTTAAGTTGCTCACAGGGAATCAGCCATGGCGACTATGAAGCCAAGAGCAAGCCAAATTCCACGGCTGGCCCAACTGATCACTTTGTAAGGCCAAACCCTGCAACTTGTAACACCAGTGTTACCAAAGTTAGATGCCACTCATGCTCCAGGTGTTCTCAGGGAAAGTGGTGACTGCTGCTCAAAAGAACTATTGGGGAAAGGGATGGAGAGAGGATGCTGAAGGAAATCAGGGAGGGAGAGCAGGTTGGGTGTGATGGTGTTTGGAGAAGACTGACTCCTAGAGGAGCTTAGTGGAATTACACCTATTCTTGATTCAGTCATTGCCAATGAATCACTGCATTTCTGGGGGGCAGAAGATATAACTAAGTAAGTCCATCCTGGACCAAATCTGTGACCACCTTCTTTCCTGGACTTAGCATCCCCTACCTAAGAAGACCAGGACCCTCCACACGCCCTTCTCCCTGCAAATCCTATGACCTTTCCCTGTTGTTATTCACCAAACTTAATTCTATTACTTTCAAAGGATCCATAGTAGAGAGCTGTTAGTGAAAATTCTCTTTCCCTCCTACCTGCACAGATGCAGGTTAACAATAAGAATGTTTCTTTAGAACGCCTGGGTAGAATTTAGAAACCCCTGCTTAGCTGCCACCTGGTTCTCAGCCATCTTGTCCATGAGCACAACACTCCTAAAACTAAGAAGTAAATACACGTATGGGAAAACCTGGGATGATTTACCCATGCTGCTGATCGATCATGCTTCTTTTCAAGGCATTTAAAAATTACATTTGTGTGTGTCTGTGTGTTTGCGAGCACGCATGTGCATATGTTTTATGGCACACATGTGGAGACCAGAAGACAACCCACAGGGGTTGGTTCCTCCTTCCCATCATGAAGCCTCTATGCAGGGCTCAGAAATCAAACTCATCAGCAGCACCGGTGGCAGGTGCCTTTGCCTGCTGAGCCATCTTGCCAGCCCAGGAGGGGTTTCTGTTTGTTTTTAATACGTTTGACCAAAAGCTCTACACACAATACGAAGAGAATAAAACATCTACCCTCCAGAGGCCAGGGGAGAGCTTCATTGCAGTCCTTAGTTTACTTTTATGAAGCTGCAGGCCATCTTCAATTTTCTTAACTCCTTCCAGAATCTTCCCATTTTTGCTTGTGTTATGATTAGGTTCTTTCAAGAGTCAATGCTGATAGAGATTGGAATCTGTCATTTTGCCAAGGACTACAAGTCCTCTGTCCACACATTTTAAAGGTTATATATTGTTCTTATAGATATAACTTATATGAATTAGATCTATTTTTATAGACATTTGGGTGATCCACTTTTTTCTTTATACAAACAAAACTGTAAAGAACATCTGATTATTTACTTACAGGGGGAAATATTTGACCAAAAAGAATTTTTAATTTTGATGTTTCATCAAACTTGTATCAAATCAGGATCAACTGCGCGTGTATGTATTTTTTTCACATTTCCTTTTTAAGGGTTATTTTTAATTATGTGTATCTGTGTGTGAGAGAGAATGTGGGTTTGTGCACATGATGGCCATCTCTCTGAAAGCCAGAAGAGGGTGTCAGAGGCCCAGGAGCTGGAGTTACAGGGAGTTGTGAACTGCCCAATGTGTATGCTATAAAACAAACCTGGGTCCTTTGCAAGAGTGGTATATACTCTCAACCACTGAGCCATCTGCCCAGATCCATATTTTACCCCTTTTCATCAAGCCTGCATGTTACCAAATGTTTTAATCTTTGCCAGTAAAAATTTATTTATTTATTTAGTGTGTGATGTATATGTGTTCATATTTGTGTATATGTGTATGAACATGCATGTGTACATATGTGTGCATATCCATGGAAGTCAGAAGTCAACATCTGGTGTCTTCTTCAGTCATTCTCCACCTTAGTTTTTGAGGCAGGGTCTCTCACTGTGAGCATGGAACTCACTGGTTTGGTTGCACTGGCTGGTCAGTGAGATCCAGGGATCTGAACACCTAAGCCTTACTCCACACTCAGTTACAGACATGCGCCAGTTTTTATATGGAGGCTGGGGATCTGAATTCAGGTCCTCATACTTATGTGGCAAGTCCTTTACTGAGACATATACGCGTCCCCAGCCCCAAAGAATATCAATGAAAATGACAAATACCGTGTCTTTATTTATAAGCAGAATCTAGATTTTAAAAATATGACAAGAAAGATGAAGGAGAAAAGTGAGTGGGCTCCGAGATTACAGACCACACAGCATTTCTAGTTTTCTCTCATTTCTTCATGCTTCAGCTCCCTGCTCCTGCTGCCGTGCCTCCCCACCAGGCTGGCTACTTATCCCTCTGTACCATAATAAAACATGGACCATCGGAAGTCAGTAGTGTTGTATGGTCTTAGAGCTCCCTCTGGTGGTAAGAGTGATAACTCTTCAACACTTGCCAGATCGTGATTTCCATTGGAAGAGCTGCAGACTGACTGACGGTGTCCTTTCAAAATCCAGTGCTTCCCTGCTCACAGTCTGATGGCCAGCACATGACCATCATCCACTCAGTTTCCAAAACACGCTGCCCACTCACTTCCTACATTCTAATTGAACTTCCAACATCATAAACATTGTTTAAGATCCAAAAGTCAGAAAGCAAACTCAACGAGTTAGAAGAGAAAATGCTGTATTACTTGCAGTGATGCCTATTAAGCACCTGTGAACAGAGCATCTTTCTTGCACTAACCCATAATAACAGCCACTTCTTTGTTACTTATTCCTTACCTCTGGCCTCTTCACTAGGTCTCGTGCATCTCCCGCCTAGGTTAACTAGCAGACACCAATACAAAATTCCAGCCCATAAATGCAGTCACCCAGATTCAAAAGGGTTATGTAGGCCGGGCGGTGGTGGTGCATGCCTTTAATCCCAGCACTTGGGAGGCAGAGTCAGGAGGATCTCTGTGAGTTCGAGACCAGCCTGGTCTACAAGAGCTAGTTCCAGGACAGGCTCCAAAACCACAGAGAAACCCTGTCTCGAAAAACCAAAAAAAAAAAAAAAAAAAAAGGGTTATGTAATCTGTGTAAGGCCACAGTTTATAAATGGCAGACCTGAGAGTCCGGCTGAAGTCCACTAGTCTCACTGTATTCCACGTGCAACTGCTACTAATGGAACAGTCTCCTAAACAGTGTTAGTAAAATACTACCTGACCAAGTATTTTAATAATAACTGTTGTTACTAATAAGCTTTCCCTGTTTTGTATTAATAACAGCTAATGACTATCGGCTATTTTCTCTGTGTTGGCCATTGTTCAAAGAGCATTATACAACTGAACGCATTTCAAACTTATGACACTGGTACTGGCATTACTATCCCTGATTTTACAAGAGGAGGCTGAGGAGGTAAGTAGTTCAATTTCGCCAAGATACGAATTCCTGTTTTCATTCAACCTGTAGAATAGCATCTTCCTTGCTACGGTATAGAGTAGGAGCAAGCTTATTTTCAGAAGATCTGGGCTTTGGGTGTGTTAGTTTATAGGAGAAAAGGGCTAATGTCTCTATGCATTAGTGAACTCTGGTATAAGGGAAGAGCAGGGGTGCTGTATATGAGCAAATGAAGATCCAGAAACAGAAAAGATAGAATCCATCAGGGGTCCGACTAAGATGAGACAAGAACAGGGTACCAGGAGTAGTCCAACACAGAAAGGGTTTTATGAGGAAATTTTGTTAAGAGCTTTTCTTGAGTAAACAGTGTAGAGCTGTATAAACTTTCCTGGTCTCTTCCCTATGAAATCCTGGTAAGTTTTATGTTGCTACTTTGTGTTAAAACCCTAATTTTAGGATAGAGAGCTCAAAAGACAATGTAGAACGCAACCCAAGGCTTCGACATAAATTGAAATAGCCCCATGTGCTCTTGAAGGCAAAAGGTATTAAGCATTTTGGAGAAAACAAGGAAAAGACTTTCCACACATGTATATATTTTTTAAAAAAATGTATTTATTTGGTATAGAGCGTTCTGTCTGCATGTTTGCCTGCATGTCAGAAGAGGGTGCCTGATCTCATTACAGATGGCTGTGAGCCACCATGTGGTTGCTGGGAATTGAATTCCAGACCTCTGGAAGAGCAGCCAACGCTCTTAACCGTTGAGCCATCTCTCCAGCCCCCGCCCCCGACACACACATGTATGTCTTAGAAATCATGTTGTACACAATTTTTCACAGACCTTGAAAGAACAATACTCAATTTCATATGGAAAAACAAAAAACTCAGAATATCTAAAACAACCCTGCACAATAAAGGAACATTTGGTGGGATCATCCTGACTTCAAACTCTACTATAGAGCTATAATAATAAAAACAGCTTGGTATTGGCATAAAAACAGACATCTGGAACCAAATAGAAGGCCCTGACATTAATCCACATACCTATGAACACCTGATTTTTGACAAAGAAGCAAAAATGGTACCATGGAAAAGGAAAAGCATCTTCAACAAATGGTGTTGCCATAACTGGATATCACCATGTAAAAGATTGTAAATAGATGCACAAAACTCAAGTCCAAGTGAATCGAGGAACTCGGTGTGAAACCAGTTACACTGAACCTGATAGAAGGGAAAGTGGGAAGTGGCCTTGAATGCATTGGCACAAGAGACCAGTAGCACACAGTTTGGGGGGGATTGTGGCAGGTGACCTTTATTGTCTGGATGGTTGTGAATGGATCCCAGACGCCAAGCATCAAACTCTTTACACTGGTGAATTTTGGGATGATTTTATTTGATTGTGACTGCGCATGCCCTGGCTCTTCCCTCTCGGAGGAAGAAAGGATTTAGCTGTTATCTTTAGTTTTGTTCTTGTTTTATCTTCCAGGAGCCCATGGCTAGAGACACTGTGGATTATAAAGAGGCTTTGAACTTTGAAAGAGTCGATATTTTAAAGACTGAACTTTAAAGACTGAAATTTTTAAAGGCTGGGGTCTTTACATTGTCATATTAATATCAGCATGACACCATGGAAGAGCAAGACAGGCTATGGCTTAGTAAGTGCTGTATTCGTGTTGCAAGTTGACAAGGGGCGGATATTATGGTCAGTTTTCATGTCAACTCTACACAAGATAGGGTCATCTGGGAATAAGGAGTCAGAGTTGAGAAAATGCCTCTGTAATAATTGGCCTGGAGACAAGTCTGCAAGTCATTTTCTTGAGTGACGATTGATGTGGGAGAACCCAGCCCACTGTGCTTGACGGCAGAGCGACCCTGGGGTTTATAAGAAATGAAGCTGGGTCAGCGATGGGAGCAAGCCAGTAAGGCATGTTTCTCCATGGGAGGAAGGGAAGGAGTGGAAACTGGGATTGGTAAAAAAGATAGTTTGTTTTCTTTTATAAAATAAATTATTAAAAAAAGAAAAGTAACTAAGACAGTAACTTTGAAATCAGTTTGTCATTATCCATTAAATATCATTCTAAGATTACTAAAACTAATCTGTTGAAACAAACTAGAAGCCTGGTAGAGGGAAAAGTAGGATGTTTTATTATTTTGAGGAGCAGTGATAGTGGGGCTATCGCAGCTGAAACTTGAGGTATTTAGAGTTCAGCATTAAAACCACACGGGGTGGAGGGCTAGGCCTGCCTAAGCAGAGGTGAAAGGGGAAAATGAGCTGTTGGTTTAAGAACAAACCCTGCCTTCACTTCGCTGAGGAATCGGACCACAGCATATCTCACAGGCAAAATAGAACCGACTTCCAGCCCAAGCCGCAGGCATCTGATAACCTCCACGAACGTGGCATATATTCCTACCGGCATGCACTGCACTTGCACATGGATTCGGTAAATGATGCAATTTCCTTAATCGGCTCAATGGTTTCAGAGGCTGCTTTATGACGTGTTAGGAATAAAAGACAGATCATTACTAGATTATGACCAGTTATCAGTTTAACATAAAGTCACAATTTTATTGGGAAAATTTGGATCCCAGTCTTTGATTTTCATCAGAATCCAAAATGATGTAGCAAAATGTACTAGTGGTTGGTAGCGAGGGCTCGTTATGGTGGCAGGAGTTATGGCTCGTATGGTGGTCACATTTTTACTAGGGGGTGCGTGTGTGTGTGTGTGTGTGTGTGTGTGTGTGTGTGCGCGTGTGTGCGTGTGTTCAACACTGCTCCTTTCGTCTGCAATCAGACTGACCGGGAAGCATAAAGACTCACATTTGACTTTTTAATCGAAACATTCTGCCATTACATTATTCACATCCAAGTCTGTACAGGTCTGGGATCTTCTTCCTAGTGGAGTACAGGGCCAGGTGAGGACATTTTATTGAAAAGCTGAGCACAGTCAGGCTGCCTTAGGCTTAAGAGTTTCTGGGTTTTGTCCTTGGAGGAGTTCAGGATCTTCCCAGGGCCTCGGGCCTCGAATATTCTTCCAGTCTTCAAAAGTGGAGTCCTTTATTTTCTATAGAACCATGAAGTTAAACACATTAGTACCGATGCCCAGGGGCTTTGGATGAGGCATCGCTGAGGGCTGAGTAGGGAAGGAAAACCCAACAGGCTCCCAGACAAGTTTGGGAAATAAACCAACTCCAAAGCAAGCTCAAGAACTTCCTGAGGTTCAGAACTCTCTGGCTTGCTGTGGAGAGACTTCACATCTACCTTTCCCCATAAGGACAGACTATTACTGACAGAAGGCATCTACCCTCTGTTTCTGGGAGCACAAAGAAGGGAGGGGCTGGGCAAAGAAGAGTAGACGGGAAACTGCTCTAGCGTAGCAACAGCTGAAGGGCTGGTGTGGGTCACCGCGGACAAGACCCTGACGTCTTCACAAGAAAGAAAAGGACCAGAGCTCCTTCTTCTGTGCCTGAGAAACGACGCTGGGCTTCAGATTGAAGCCACTCTCCACGGGCAACCTGAGGGAACTCACTCATCAGCGAGCAAACTACCCAACTACACGTTGGAGCATCCCCGCTTCACGTAGTCTCGAATGTCTTGAGCACAGGAAGAAGGCAAGAGAAAAGGGATGGACGGAAAAGGTCCCTTATCCTCTCGAATGGTCACTTCTATACACCTGTCTATGGTCTGGAATAACTAAGGAGGGGAGGAAAAGGGCTAGGAGAGATCAAGGGGCAATTTAAATCCAAACTTGGAGAAAATGATCTATGTTTCCCTTGAGGTTTAAATCTAAGTATCAACTAGGTTATCCGCTCTTTTACTGACTATGCAGTCTTTAGCATGTAGCAAGACCACCCTGGCATCGACTCTTCCCCACCCCCTGGAAACGGGGTTTCTCTGCATAACAGCCCTAGCTGTCCTGGAACTCAGTCTGTAGGCCAGGCTGGCCTCAAACTCACAGAGACCCGCCTGCCTCTGCCTCCCACGTGCTGGGATTAAAAACTTGCACCACCACCACGTGACCGGCATCGACTCTTATTGTAAGTGATTGCTAAAAGGTGAGACAAAATATTCTATATTTGGCTCTTAACTCCTATCGTTTCTTCAGAACTACAAGGAAAATCTACTCCCAGATAAAGCCTCCAGAACATCACTGCCCACAAAGCAATTACTTCTCAAGCAGACAGTTCAAGGTTTTTACCAAATGACAGGAAAGCAGTAAATGAAAGAATTTTTCTTGAAAAGTCAGGATCACATATATGTGGATGTACAAAATGCTATTAATTTAGCAAATAAGTATTTTCAAGTATGGTTATGAAACTATCTAAACTTTAGGTCATTTAGATTCTCAAGGTAGTAAAAGGTCTTTTGTGTAGTTATTTCTGTTTTCTTTTTTTTTTTTTTGAGATATCGTCTATATAGCCCAGCCTTGAACTCACTATGTAGCCTAAGTTGGCTTTTAAACTAGCAGCAATCCTAGTGCCGCAGTCTCCCCAAGCACTGGAATAACAAACATGGGCCACCCGTCCTGGCAGAAGGTGTTACTAGAGCAAGCCACTCTCCAGATACATCAACATACATGTGCTCACAGGAATTTGAAATAATTCTTAAGCTGTGAGTCAAGGTTGGCAGGACAGAGTCATGAGAACATGCTGTCTTTAGAGGTCATATACAAGAAGAACTCCTGGTAGACAATCTGTAAACCATGCAATTGGCTGAACACCAGGCTGTGCGCGTGTGCTAGGCATGACCCAAGCCTCCCCCTAACACCCAGCTGCCACAGGACTGAATGAGGAGCCTAAGACATAGTGAGGAAAGCGTCGGGAAGCCAGGGCGGGGGGTGGGGTGGATAGGGGCTCCACACCCCACCCACCAGGGTGCAGACCTCTCGTCAGTACTCAATGCTCCTGACACCCAGCTAAGACACTGAAAGGCCACTGTTGCCCAAAGTTAAGCTTACTTGAAGCTCACCATGCCAAATTTAAAACCAAGCCTGAACAATGCCCTGGCACAGGTGTTACCAAGTTACCAGGCCCAGGAAACAACAGGGCTTGTCCCCAGATTCCCCTTTACAGAACAAACCAAGCAACAAAGAGCTTCCAGGTTTGGAGCAGCTCAGATTTGTAGTGCTCCATGGTGACGTTTACCTGAAAAGCTATAATCTCCAGCACTTCCGGTTAGGGATCTTAGGTAATTTACCAAATGTCACACAGTCAGATTAAATTTATTCTTTCTTCACTACTGATTTATCTTAAGAAATAGAACCAGTGATGACTAGTTAGATTGTTACAAACATAGAATACTAACATACCATACCTCATATTCTGACTCTAAAGTTATTTTATTTCCTTTCAATTTTTTTTCCAATTCGGGATCAACCTGTTGAAAAGGGGAAAAAAACCATATGTTACTAAATTCTTTCACATTCATTTTTCACTTTATTTTGTTTTCATTTTTTACTTTTAAAAGTCACAGGTGAGCTGAAGCCTGGTGGCGCATGCCTTTAATCCTAGCACTGAGGAGGCAGAAACAGGAAGACTTCTGTGAGTTTGAGGCCAGCCTGGTCTACATAGTGAGTCCTGAGCCAGCCAGGGACACAGTGAGACCTTGTCTCAAACAAAGTCATAGGAAAGCTGGCTGGGACAGTTCAGTCCATTGAAACCGTATGTGGAAATCTCTCCTCTCCTCTGTGGTAATTAGGACACACCGCCACTAATAGCCACCAATGCACACTGAGCATCGGTACTAGACACCTGACACACCATCTTGTTTAATGCTCACAAGACCTGTGAGATAAGCGTGACCTTCATCCTCATTATTACATGTCAGGAACCCTGGCAGACGCTTGAGTAATTTGTGAAAGATGCATGTGCAGTGCTGAGCACTGGCCTTCTGCCTCCAGAGCAGCTTTAGTCACCAGCCATGCAGATTTTGTAGCACAGAAATATTTAAAGGGTTACTATATAACACACTTAAAAAATGAAAGAACCCCTTCCACGGATCAAACAAAGAGCAAGCAATAGAATATTTAGGGTTCCACAGAGTCCACTGAAGCGCATACCTGCTACCTGCACGTCACCGAGAAGAGTGTGACAGTGAAACAAACAAGGAAATGGACCAGCTGCGTTTGCATGACTCAGAGCAGCCTGTGAGCAAAGTGCTGAGCTGGGGGACAATCCCAGGACTCCATGATACATAGATGGAGACAAATGACACAGATCCAAACAAGGTATGTTAGGACAAGCAGATCCAAAAGCCCCAACACAGGCATGCCTGAGAATCCAGAATTACATCAGCACTACTGGTCACACGCCATTTTTGCCTTATCAGTAAACATTATCCCATTGTACATTTCCATAAGCTACTTTCTTGTGCTTCTATTTCCTGTACAAAGTAAGAGTAAAAAGGGATCCAATGATGTCAAAATAATTTGTGAAACAAGAAAAAAATCAAATAAAATCAAATAAAAACTCAATTAAGTCTTCAGTTTAAGGCGCAACAGAAAAAATGCCACTATAATAAGAGGGTTTTCTAAGAGCTGAGAATTGGAGCTGAAACCCATTTTCCCCTTGGCTATACTTGCCAAGCCAGGAACAAGTACAGAATCATAACCAAGGGTTAGTGTGACAGCCAGGTATCACATGGTGCTCTCAGATATGAAAACTTTGGAAAAAAATAAGGACAGAAAGTACAAGGATTATTGGAAAGGTGTATTGGAAAAGGGGAGAGGAGAAGGGGGATAAGGAAGGGTCCTAGGGGAGCCAATATTCTCAAAGCACATTACATACATGTATGGAAATGCCACGATGAGGCTTATCACTCTGTGCAGTTTATATGTTAATTTAAAAATAAGAGGAACCACAGCTGGAAGGCAGGTAGATGCAGCTACTGGGGGCTAGAGAAATCATCACACAGGGCTATAGTAACAAACACAGAAAGCAAATGACACATGACAGAGATCTAGCGCCTTCAAAGAAATTACTACATTCTAAACTCCATAAGACAGGTATATAGCTAAGCTGAAAATCTCTGGAAAGTAGAGGTGAGCTTCCTGGATCCTAACTGAAAGTCATGTAGGGTCAGGTCTTAAGAACAAGCGCGAGGAAGGGATGCACAAGGGCTGACTCCAACTTTAAACAAGCCAGGCAGGACCCGGCTCACACCCAAGTGTTAAGGGGACCAGATTCCGCTCTACCACTTAGGAAAAAAAAAAAAAAAGATAAATTGTTTCTGAAGGAAAGCAATACCACCTAGAACATCTACAGCTACTTATAAACAATAATCAATATTTAACTGAAAATAATTATAAGGCATATTCAAAGTCATAATCATATGGTCAAAAATGAACAAAAATTAAATAATTATATCCTTATAAAAGATGGGCCTTTTGAGTAATTATAATTCACAAAGAGTTCAGAAAAAAGGGATAAAATGTAACATTATGGAAAATTTCTCTAGAGTATTGAAATATATAATAAGGAATTAAATGAACAGCTGAGAAGTGAAAAATATGTACCAAATCACAAAGTCAAAGGATGGGTTTAGTAAGAAACCGAATGTAACAAAACACAGATTTAGTGATGAGAAGATAAGACATCAGAATCCAGCGATGGGCATATATACAAAAAGAGTTAGGCTCTTAAAGCCCGTGCACTTACACATAACTTAACAGATCACGCAACAACTCTCAACAGCCACCTGCAGCTAGCCATAGTTTAACAGGAACATGCATTCTGTAGCTCTTGCAGCCCTTGAACTTAGGCCTAGTTTAATAGTACACTCTATGGACTTTAAAGTCCCAGGTAGAAAGCAGAAAGAAAACTGGGGGCGGGGGCATTTTTATAAAACATCAACCTATTTGTTTTATGCTTCCCTTTTCTTTTGCTTAAAATCTTCAAAGAATAAAATGACAATTTGAAACTCCATTTCCCCCCTACGTTAGACTGCCTAAGAGTTAAGGAAAACATTTCTTGCTTCCATGATTCAATGTCTCTCTGTCACACACACACACACACACACACACACACACACACACACACACTGGGCTGCAGGTCAAACCCAGGACTTTCTGTGTGTTAAGCAAGTGCGCTCTACCGATGAGTCCCACCCCTAGCTCAAGCTACCGCTGTGTATAATAGAATAGAAAGGATGGCCCATGATAAGACTGAACAAGATCAACTTTTGTTCACCACTAAGCTATATTTAGTTCTACCTTTCCTAATCAGAAAAATGTAATTTTAAAAAGTAGATCAGTCAAAGTATAATAAATTAGTGCGGTATGCACAAGTTAATGCAACAATTACTATATGAGGTTAAGAATTGGCATTTTAAGATGAACCGATTTAAGATTGATTTGTAAGTACTTGTCTGTCTTGTACTGGATATGTGAGATCCAGTCTTCTTATGTGTTCCAATCCCTGTATCCAACATGAATGAAATAAAATTTATGCCCTGGCAATGCTGAAGCATGTATATGGTGGTTTGGTTGAACTTGTCCATATTGGGTTTCATGGTCTAAGTCGATGAGGACAACTGACCAGGTCTCTTCCTCAAAGGGGACCAGATCTCATTACAGATAGTTGTGAGCCACCCTGTGGTTGTTGGAAATTGAACTCGGGACCTGTGGAAGAGCAAGCAGTGCTCCTTACTGCTGAGCCATCTCTTTAGACCACCCAACTGCAATTTCTTTTGGCATATGGTGCAGTAGGCTATTTTGGCTATTTAACTCCCTAATCCAGCTGTTGGTGTCCTTTTCATCTGTCATTATAGTAACAGAATTATTTAGCTTTCTTTTCCAGTGATGTCTGGATCATATAACACTGCTATTACAGTTATCCTTATTTTCATTGTCTGATCTTAAAAATAGGGCCACAATATTTACATTAAATATTAACATAGTAGTATCTTATAACAAAGCACAATGGATAGGCAAACTGTCCTATTCACAAGTGCCTTACTTAAAATACACACTTAGTCATATTACTTGGTGTGATGTAGCAATGAGGGTCCATTACCAAAGTGAACAATGTCTGTATTGGCATGTGATGATACATTATATATCACTCAGAAAAACCTTCACATATCAAGTATACGCTCTCTCTCCCCAAATTACAACATATTTCTCCATGAATGAACCAGAGTTCTCATGTAACTATGTGGCATAAATTTGACAGTGAATGTCTAATTACAGAGGACAAGAATCCTAGTTTTGTTCTGGAATGGTCAACTGACTGTATGCAAGATAGTATACATTACTGGCATTAAAATAAAATACTGAATTTATAATTTAGAAAAATAAAATGAAGTAAGATTGTTTGTTCATGTTCTTTACTCCCTATAAATCCTAAAAGCAACTACATCTGAGAATATTTTGGGGAAGAAACAATGATATTACAAATTCCCTAGTGAATACAAAGAACTGCCACCAAATGCTATATATGGTTCGCTTTCATGGCCTCATTAGTGATATTTTAAACAAGGCTCAAAGATCATCTATTAGGTTTTTCAAGACAGATTAATATTGCTAAATGAAGTGAGCATAGAATTCTCCTAACCAAAAACCATACACTCGGACACAAGTCAAACACCAATCACAGTTCTTACCTTAATCTTCACGGCATCATATCGAATCTGTGAAAATTCACGCAGCCCGAAGGAACCTCCAACAACCAGCAACTGAAACAAAAGAAAGGAACAGCTGTATGAAATAGAAGGGCAGCCTCGGCCGAGCTCATTCAGTTAACAGAGCCTAAGACAGAATATAAAAAACTATCTAAAATTATTACTATCATTTAAAAGTAGATGTGGTGGGGTTGTCCTCAAAGGCATTCCAGGGACCCCTGAAACCTGTAGCATAAATAATAAAAACCCAGAGACAGAAATTGGGGTTCAACCTGAAATAAGCAAAGCAAAGCAGCCAACCACTAGAAAGCCCTTTGACCTCTGTCAAATCTTCAGACAGAAGGGGCGAGAGAGAGCCTGTCTCCATGAATCCTCAAACTCCATACTACACTGAGTTACTTCTCTTCCTCTTTGTATTCCTCTCTCCGCCCAGCCATATCACTCCTGTCTCCAACTCCCTAGTACTGGGATTAAAGGTATATGATCCCAAGTGCTGGGATCACCTTTGTGTGACCTCTGCTTCTCTTTTAGACGGATTCAATCTTGTATAGCCCAGGGTGGCCTTGAATTTACAGAGATCCATCTGCCTTTGTCTCCTGGGATTAAAGGTGTGTAACACCATTCCCTGGTCTGTATGGCTGACTAGTATGGTTGCTTTACTCTCTGATCTTGTCAGGCAAGCTTTATTTATTAAAACACAAATAATATACCACTACAGAAACCTGGACAAATACTAAACCCTAAATACATTATGTTTTTATGTATACATACCTTTTATCAAAGTTTAATTTTCAAAACAGATACAATAAGATTAGCAACAATAACCAATAATGAAGTACAACAGTGATGATATATTGTAATAAATGCCATGTAAAGCTTATGAATTATTCATACCTGGAACTTTCCATGTGATTTATTTTCTTTTCTTTATAACAACTGAGATACAAAAAGTGAAAACTCAGTTATGGAGGCTACTATGCCATGCTGGAAAATTTATAGTAGATTTTTACTGAAGGCTATACATCAACCCTATATATGTTTTTGACTTTCTGGTTTGCTGGGTTTTTTTTTTTTTGAGACAGGGTGTGGTACTCTGAATAAGAATGGCACCCATAGGCTCATATATTTAAATGTTGGCCATCAGGGAGTGGCACTTCCTAGAAAGATTAGGAGGTGTGGCCTTGAAGGAGGAAGTATGTCACTAGGGGTGATCTTTGAGGTGTCAGAAGGCAAAGCCTGGTGTCTCTCTCTCTCTGCTACCTGCAGATCCAGGTGTAAATCCAGATGCTATTTCTCCAGCAGCATGTCTGCCTGCATGCTACTGTGTTCTTTGCCATGATGACAATGGACTAAACTTCTGAAACAGTAAGCAAGCCCCAATTAAATGTTTGCTGTGGTTATGGTATCTCTTCACAGCAATAGAACACCAACTAAGACACAGCATCTCATTCACCAAGATGGCCTTGAACTTGCTATGTACCTGAGGGTCACCTTGAACTTCTGATCCTCCTATTTCCAATTTCAAGAGGAAATAAAAGTACACCCAACTAAATGATAGGCTACTCTTAAGTATAAGGTTTAGAGTGAAGCTGTCTACATACCTAAATTTCTGTAGAGAGTTTATGTAACCTTAGAAGGCAAACAAACAGAAAACTTGATTGGTCAACTAACTGATAAGAACAAGTTAAAAAAAAAACCTGCAAATGTCTAACTCTAACCAATTAAGTTATTTTTGTAGTGTCTTTGTTTATAAATATTCACTGTCATTGACGCAGGACTTCTTCAGGTTCTGAGTGTGGCTCGATTCATGAGCCTTCTTTGCTCACACAAAATCGGTAACATTTGTTTGCTTACAGCTTTTTATTTTTAAGATTTATTTTCTCATTTGCGTATGTATGCATGTGTATGTGCACATGTCTGTGAATGTGCAGGTGCATGTAGGTGCCTGTGGAGGGCAGAAGAGAGCATCAAATATCCTAGAGTTGGAGCTTCGGGCAGTCACGAGCAGCCTGAGAGAGGTTCTGGGGAGCACTGGCCCTCTGAAAGAGCAGCAAGGGCTCTCGATCGGGAGCCACACTTCCCACCTGTCAGGTTTTTCTTTTAATACTATCACTACATAGGGTAAACCTAGGAATAAAATGCTGGCCTTGTCTGTGGAGAATTTCTTTCAGTTTTATGATTTTTGAAAAGTTGAGCATTTGGAAGGCATTGCCCTTTTTCTTATCACGTGATAAAGGAGTCTTGGAGTGTAGGCCACATTTCTCAGTATGCAGAAACTCTTAAAAGAGATTTCACACTGCCACTGCTATTTTACCAGAAATTGAACTGGCTGTAATTCTCAGGCCAGAGAAGCAAAAGCTTAGCCATTAGGGGAAAAAGGTTGATCCCTATATCACTGATTAAATAATTAAAATATAAAGAGCATAAAACTATGAGATATAAATTTAAAATCTGAGGTTCATAAAAGTAACAAAACTTGACAGTTGTAACTTTGAAACTTCTCACAAAAAAAGAAAAAAATAAACGACCAATTCAGAACCAAGAAGGACAACAAATGGGGAGAGCATCTATGATGTGTGTTCAAAGATGGGGGAGGGGGAATAAAAAGCAAAACAAAACAAAACCTAGCAGTTGACATGGAGTCTCTGTGTTCACTAGATCAGGGGCTCAGCTAGAGGATCTGCCTTAACTTGATGCTTTCTTCTCTCCAAGCATGCTCTCGCCTGCTGTTGCCTCTCTTGCGGTCTAGAGAGCCACTTCTCAGGTTTTAGGGCTCTTTATCTTCACCCCCATGATTTTTAGATAAGTAGCAGCCACAATAAGAAGCTTATATTTAACAATTATACATATAAAATATTCTTAGCTACTTTAAAAAAGAATACTACTTTGGATTACACAAGACCAATACTATATCAGGCTATCTTTATACATACATATAACATGCAATTGTGTTATACATACATATCAACATGTAACAACAATAATTAAAGACGCCATGAATTTGTGAGGGAGAAGAGGATTGCAGAAGTTGGAGGGGGACAGGTAGGGGTGGAAATAATGTAAATACAGTACTCATCTATGAAATTCTCAATATATATAATTTTTAAATAAAAACAATGCTATTTCACATAAACACTCTAGAAGTGAGTGAGTGTGTGTGTGTGTGTGTGTGTGTGCGCGCGCGCGCGCAACAAACAGAAAGGAATAACTGGTTAAACTTCTGTGGGGTAAAAGATCAAAATGAATACATCATCCGCAGATGTTGCTTTTGTTACATGCTGGAGGTTTAATTTGCCAGTGCACACCCGATTGTGGTATACACCTGATTGATTATGGTATGATAAAACAGAAAAAGAAAGCCTCAGACCTCAAAGGAGGGTTTCTCAGATTGGGTGGGCACTGAAAGTGCTCTTTGTTTACCCAGTGGAAGAACATCTGACTGGAAAGCGAATTAGGTTTAGAAGTTTTATCCAGACAGGTCCAGAGTACGTCTTCATAACACTTGATGTGACCACTTAAAAACCGACTGTGAAGGAGTTTCCTTCTTGCTGATCAACTCTGAAAATAGAGCAGGAAACCAAGTCTACGCAGACAGCCTTGCCTTTAGGGGTTGTTTGATTTTCTGCTTTCTTTTTGTCTTTCACTAAGTTCTTGACTTCTTATTTTGAAAGGGAAGAAAATCAAATTGGTTCCCATAGTGACAGACGGGTGATTCCAAGTCAGCGACTAAAATCTGTGTTTCCGAACCGCAGAGGAATTGCAGAAAACAAATTTACCCATGCCTTATCTACACGAATTGTTGTCGTTTCTCTAAGAGCTAATGCTTATCCTGAAACTCTTAAAGCAGAATGCATAGTTTCCTAAAGATGAAAACAAAATCCACATACATCAAAGATGACTAAAAATCCTATTACATTTCTGAAGTCAGCCTCTCTCTTTCAGCACTGCTTAAATACAAAAGCTGGAGATTCACCTGTGCCAATTGCCGCACCAAAGTAATAAAAGTATATTTAAAAGCTTTACTATGATATGGGCGGATATTAAAGCAAATTAACTTGTCGACGATCAAACAAAAATTTGAACATAATTACTGGTGCTCTGATCGGTTTTCTGCCAACCTCAACCTTCAACCCCAGGAAACGGGGACAGTGACAACACGCATGTTCATGAAGGGAAAGAGAGAACCCTTCTGAGTGTGAACCAGGAAAAATCTAACAGCCCACATCTCTAGCAGCCCCTTCCTAGCACAGGCTGCAGCACAAGGGCACCAGTCAGCGAAGGTGGCCCCGCCCCTCTAGGAAGCCCCGCCCAAGCCCCGCCCTGCTCGGGCCGCAGCCACTCACCAACATGGGGACTCCGTAGCGAAGGGTCTTGTTCTTGCGCAGAGCGCGCAGCACGGCGGGCCCAACCATGGCAGAAGCTGCGGCCGGCTTCGCTCCTTTGGAGCGGCCCCAGAGCGATCCCTGGAGTCCAGCGGCCTCGCCCGCCTCTCAAGCGAAGTTGTAGACTGAGCACTGGCTTTGGGCGTGGAGTCCTCGCCCGGTAGGCCTCCGCAAGTCCGAACTTAATCGTGTCGTCCTAACACACTCCGGTCCCCCACTCCCCGGAAGTCGAGGCCTCTGAGTTTTGGTTCCGGGACGCCGGGGACAATTGGATTTAAGCTTTGGAAAACCTGTAATTCTCATAGTCTGGATCTTGACTAGTGCCTTCTGGCCTGATAACTCAGTTAAAGGGTATGGGTGTTTTTCTGAAGTTAATACAAGGTAGTGTGGGTAATTCAGCAGGTTGATGAAGACTTTAAATCGTGGCTTAAGTTATAACCTAACCTTTAATGTTAATACATGTGCAATGGCCTGTAGTTAATGAATTCCTGTTTTCCATGGACTAAGCAACTTTACGACCTGTTTGTGTGCTTCTGGATGGCTCAAGGAACATGGAGACGAAAAAGAAAAAACAGACCATTTAATGGAGACACCAACTAAGGTCTAAAGTAGGAAAGCTTGGGGGAACAAAACACCCACTGTGCCATTTTCCAGGCTGAGCCAGAGAAAACCTTTCAGTCTGCCCTTGCCTCTCTAATGCCACTGAAATGCTTCTGGTGTCGCCTCCCAAGTTGTCTCCACAGGAGAAGCTCCTTACCTCTTTAGGCTAAGGACTATGGGGGGGGGGGGGGGAGAAGAGGGGGGTAAAGGGGAGAGGGAGTGGCTGTGAAATTAACCTTCCACACCACCGGGAGACGGGTTAATACATGATGATCAGATTCTCTTGGCTGTGCCTCCATGCGTCACTATTTTTTGGTTGTTTTAACAAGCTTAAAAACTTGGGTCTAAGCCGGGCGATGGTGGCGCACGCCTTTAATCCCAGCACTTGGGAGGCAGAGACAGGTGGATCTCTGTGAGTTCGAGACCAGCCTGGTCTACAGAGCTAGTTCCAGGACAGGCTCCAAAGCCACAGAGAAACCCTGTCTCAAAAAAAAAAAAAAATAATAATAACTTGGGTCTGGTGACGTTTTCTGGAGTGGTGGTATGGTTTGGTTTTTTGTTGTTTTGCTGCTGTTCATTCCATACTCCGTCCTGGAAGACATAATATTCTTACTGAATATGCCTGAATTTCCACACCTTCAGTATGCACCTCCTGGGATGCAGTGCTTGAAGTTCACTGTACTCTATAAAGAGGCAACATGAATTATTCCCTCAGTGCTCCCATAGCCTTTGACATAGAATTTGCAACACCGTGTACTGTGCCAGTTATAAAAGCATTCCCACTCTTACTAGTAAACAAGGAAACAGGAAGATAGCAACAATATTTCAGAGTTTAAATTTTAATATTGTGGGGGGGGGCATCACTTGCATTAAATCCAAAGGAAACTTTGATGTGTCCAGGACAGCCTTTATTAAAGTAAGGCTTTGTGTTCATCCCTTTCCTCCCTCCTGTTTCTGCACTTGACTGTGGAAGAAACATGCAGGTCTAGGAGTGAAGTAGTAGAAACTGAGAGGCTAGAAACACACGTGGGAGTATTAGAAGTGTGAAGATTTCTTGAAAAGAGTCGAGCAGAACTTAGGATTGGAGGAATAGGTTTATAATAATAGGGGTACTATAACTTATGGATGGGGTCTTCTTGAGATTTATTCTTTTGGGCTGATTGTACTGGTCCCCCTGGCACCAGAGCACTAGCCGAACAGGTGGAATTATTGCACCTTGCTTTGGATTACAAACTTCTGTTGTCTTAAAAAATCTTTTCCGTGCAAAGATAAAACCATAAGGGGAGATAAAACTTATTTAAGATGTTTTGGTTTGGTTTGGGTTTTTCGAGACAGGCTTTCTCTGTATCCCTGGCACTCCTGGAACAAGATCTGTAGACCGGGCTGGCCTCAAACTCAGAGATCCACCTGCCTCTGCTTCCTGAGTGCTGGAATGAAAGGCATTGGCCACCACCACCTGGTTACATGATTTATGAATATATTGTGAGCTGTATAGCACTTACATGTGGCATCATCTTATTCGTTTCCCTATGACATATCAAAACCCATGCAATGTTACTTAAGTGTATTACTTCTCTCTTCATCGGAAGTTAGAAGTCAAGGAGCCTGGCTCCCAAACTCTGGCCCTTTTCTGATCTCCTCACTATGTACAAGATCATCTTTCTAGCCATTATCCACCAAAGCCCTGCACCCAGCTAGTAGTTTCTAATGGGTTTAATCCTATACATATATTTTAGATAATACTCTAACCAGAAGCCTATTATCCTTTTCATATAAGGTATCTATCCAGATTCATAAAGGGTAACAGGCTTCTCAAAGGTCACACTGTCAAGTAGTAGAGATATTAGTAGATATTTTCCAAATATAACTTCTTATAGAATTGACTATTACCTCATTGAAAGGGGCTTCTATGGACATTTCATGGATCCTCCCCAACTTGCAGACTGTTTTGTTTCAGTCTTGTAACCCTTAAATTAGAGCCTTAAGTCCTAGAATGAGAAACAATCCCATAGATTCAAATATTGGAATATTTGGTTCTCAGTTGGTGGAACTGTTTGGGGAGGATTACTACAGGGGACTTGGGGAATTAGCTCTTCCCTTCACCATTCAGGCTGTCAGGCTTGGTGGCAAGAACCACAACCCCAAGCCATCTCACTATTCCTTTCCCAATGTCTCTGTCTCCTCTAGAAACTACTGAAATCTACTGTAGGCCCTATCACCAGCTTCTGATTTGAGCAGGTGAAGAATGGGACCTATGGTATGTTTTCCTAACAAGATACCAGGTCATACTGAAACAGGGACACTTTGAGGATCTATGATCTATCTTCTTTCCCTAAACACATTTTGTCTTCAAATTTTAAATCACGGTGGGAGGGTTTCTGGTACATTGCTAAAAACTGGGAACCATAGCTTCATTCTGTAATCCCTACATCATGAGGCAGGAAGATCCATCTTATTTAATTTAAAGGCTATCAAGTTATTGACAGCTAACTGGAGCATCTTCCTTCTCTGGAAGATGAATGTGAGATTTGTTATATGCCAATGGTGAAACATTATTTGTTAAGCTTTAGTTTTTACATGTATTTATTTTTGTATGTGTGGGTGCCTGTGTCCGATGGTGCTGTGGGCATGTGGAAGTCAGGAGACAAAGGAGGAGAGTCATTTCTCTCCTTCGTGATATGGGTTCTAGGGATCAAACTCAGATTGATGGGCTTGGAATCAGGCACATTTACTCGCTGAACAATCTCACTAGGCCTGAACATTTCCAAGCCAAGTGTTTAGGTACATGCCTCTAATTTTGGCATCTAGGAGGCTAAGGCAGGAAGGACTGCGGGAGGCCAGTCTGGGTAACACAGTCACTTCCACATAGGTTTGTCTCAAAACAGGGCAAAAACTTTCCAGAGAAACATATTTAGAAATATAAAGACAAGTTTGATTCTAGAGCAAGGCTACCTTTATCTCATGACTAAGTTTTTGCAAATAAAAGCATTACAAAATTGGCCAGTGTATATGCATATTTTCTGTTAAGCGATTGAGTGACATCTGTTGTCCACAACTGGCTTTTAAAAATTGATGAGATATCACTGTACACATTTCTTATAAAACACTGATCATCTGAAAACAAACCTACCTAACTCAAAACAAACTACTCCCTGAAGTAATCACTTGAAAAATCAAATGTTACTGAGTCAAGCCCCCACCCTCATGCAGATTGGTTACCAAAGCATTGAGTAAAATTTATTCACAATTTAGTTTCACCTGGAGACAAGACATTAGGTCTCCAATTCACCTCCGCAGGAGCAGGGTTTCAGGGTATTTCTGTGGCAAAGTGAGGTGGCCTATAACATAAGGAGATGTTACTTGAACTAATTTTTAAAGAAGGTAATCAGTGGTCTGTGCACATACAATCAAACCTCATGGCTCTTCACGGGACACTTTTCAAAAAGTTGGGGTCCATGCTTTATACTTTGACTCCTTTAAAATTCTGTATTAACTGGAGACAGTAACTTCATACGCCTTAAACCCCAAATTTCCATCTTCTACACAGGGAAAATAATAGGCTCATTTTAGGGAGTTTTGTTTATAGTTGTGTGTATGTGTGTGCATGTGAATGCAGATGCCCTCGGAGACCAAAGGTATCATGTCCCTTGTGTAGTGATATTCCATTTGTATTTTAATAAATAAAGCTTGCCTGAAGATCAGAGAGTAAAACAGCCCCACTGGTCAGCCTTACAGACCAGGCAGTGGTAACACACACCTTTAATCCCAGTAGCCACACTAGTTGCCATAGAAACCAAGCAGTGTACACCTTTAATCCCAGTTCTAGAAAGGATCATAAAATGAGAGGGGACAGCTCTCAAACACAGTCTCATTCTGAGATTCCTGGAGGGAGGATCACCATTTCGGACTGAGATCGAGGTAAGAGTCAGTGGCTGGTTGTTTTGCTTTTCAGACATTCAGATTGAACCCCAATTTCTCTCTCTGAGTTTTTATTAACTATGCATCACCCCCTGAAACTGGAGTTACAGATGGTTGTGAGCTAGGCAAACTGAGTACTGGAATTCGAACTTTGGTTCTTTGCAAGAGCAGTACATGCTCTCAACTTCTGAGCCATCTCTTCAGCCTTGGTATACTTATTTTAAACAATAAATGAGAACACTTCTATAAAGTAAATGCCCAATATAGCTAAATATTTTCATGTGAATGCTTGAATCTAAAGAGTGGGATTCTGGCCATGATTGATACTCACTTTTTTATTATTTCTTTCTTTTTTAATTTTTTAAAATTAATTTTACATAGCAGTCATAATTCCCCCTCCCATCCCTCCTCCTGTTCCCCCCCAATTCCCCCTAGCCCACCCCATCCACTCCTCCAAAAGGGTAAGGCCTCCCATAGGGAGTCTACAAAGCCTGGTACATTCAGTTGAGGCAGGACCAACCCCTCCCCTCTGCATCAAGGCCGAGTAAGGCATCCCACTATAGGGAATGTGCTCCAAAAAGTCAATTCATGTACCACTCTTGGGCATATACACAAGGGATAATTAATCATACTACAAGGACACTTGCTCACCTATGTTCATAGCAGCATTATTTGTAATAGCCAGAACATGGAAACGACCTAGATGCCCCTCAACTGAAGAATGGATAAAGAAAATGTGGTACATTTACTCAATGAAGTACTACTCAGCTGTAAGAAACAATGACATCAGGAAATTTGCAGGCAAATGGATAGAACTACAAAATATCTTGAGTGAGGTAACACAAACTTAGAAAGACAAACATGGTATATACTCACTCCTAAGTGGATGTAAAGCAAAGGATAACAAGATTGCAACCCACAGCTCTAAAGAAACTAGGTAACAAGGAAGACCCTAAGAGGGACAAAAAGTGTGGCATCCATACTACGTAGTGCAGAGCCTGAACTATGGGACTGATGTGGGAGTGTCATATATCAATCTGTTGATTTCATTGGTTAAGCAATAAAAAGAAACTGCTTGGCCCTCATAGGTTAAAACATAGGTGGGAGGAGTAAACAGAACAAAATGCTGGGAGGAAGAGGAAGTGAGCTCAGAAACCATGCAGCTCCTCTCAGAGACGCCATGCTCCCCCGACCCAGGATGGACGTAGGCTAGAATCTTCCCGGTAAGCGCACCTAGCTGTGCTACACAGATGATTAGAAATGGGCTAAATTAATATGTGAGAATTAGCCTAGAAGAGGCTAAATAGAAATGGGCCAAGCAGTGTTTAAATGAATACAGTTTGTGTGTTATTTCGGGGCATAAGCTAGCAGGCGGCCGGGGTGCTGGGGGTGAAGCCCCGCCGCTCTTATTACTACACGGGACCATTCGCCAGCTGGGCAAGGGCCTGGAGATTGAAACACACAAAGACACACAGACAGAGCCACGGGTCATCCTTGAAACAGGAATGCCCCCCTTTATTGTGTTCAGGGACAACTTATATAGGGATCCTTAACTGATAGCCACGCCCCAGCCAAACACACCAGAAACCACTCTCCTGCCATCAGGAACTCCTGAGGGTCTTGTGCTCAGAGCAGCTGCAAGCATAACACGCTGTTTACAAGAAATTCAGGATCTGGGGGGTCACAGCTCCCAACACAAATGGATCATCCTGGGAAGGGGAAATAGATGAGATCTCCTGGGTAAACTGGAGATGGGGGGGGGGGTGTTAGAGGGGAGGAGTTGGGGGCAGGAGTGGGGAGAACATGAGGGAACAGGATGGTGGAGCTGGGGGAGGGATGAAGGGAGAAGGCAATGAAAGATATCTTGGTAGAACCATTATGGAGTTAGGGAGAAAGCTGGTGCTAGGGAAATTCCTAGGAACCAACAAGGATAACCCCAGGTAAGATTCCTACCAATAGTGGAGAGGGTGCCTGAGCTGGTCTTCCTTGTAATCAGATTGGTGACTACCCTGTCATCATAGAGCCAAAGGAAGTAGATGCAATGATCCATAGCCGAGCAGCAGGTTGAGCATGGGTGCTCACTTTCAATTCTAGCAATAGCCACAGTTAACTTTCAAAAACAGAACAAAGTGAACGTTTGTGATTTTTTTTGCTGGCTCCTCTCTCGGAGGCTGTTGTGCTTATGTGCTCCCTCTCCATGTTATGTGCTGGTGTAGGGGGTTGGTTAACAGTGTGTCTTCCTCTCACTCCATCTTATTTTTTTGTGCAGTTTCTCTTTAAACCTGGAGAGCTTTCCATTTTGGCTAGACTGGTTGGCCAGGAAGCCAACCAATCCTAGGGATCTTGTTTCATCATCCAACTACTGGTGTTACAGATGAGTACCACCATGCCCAACTACTGGTGTTACAGATGAGTGCCATCATGCCCAACTTTTACACAGTTAATGGGTAGCCAAACGCAAGCCCTCATGCTTGCACAACAAACACATTACCTATTGAGCCTTCTCCACATCCAGGAATTTTTAAAGAGCCGTTCTTTTAATGTGTCATAGTTTTCAGTTTAGAACTCAAAGGGTCCAACATCTGGGAACATTCTTCCAGTTTTACTACTTCAGACAAGTCTAGCCTATAATTTTTAGTGATGTGAACAAGAGTCTAACAAGGACTTGTCTGGAGCTTTGGGGTTTTTTTTTTTTTGGCAACTAGTAATGGAACATACAATAGTTTAGCCACCTATGGACTGCATACAAGGCAGGGAGGGGTCCTTGAAAACCCTAGCAGCTGAAAATCCTATAGACTAGTATTTTTTTAAACTGTATGTTTTCTGTTTTGATAAACAAAGGTTTAATTACATGCTATATGAATTTGAAACCTAAGGACAGGCTCAACCTTCTAGGTTTGCCTAAGTACAGTTACAAGATTGACAGTACTTTGACTGTATCACTATTAAGTAATCCATTACTATAAAACTTTATTAGAATATAGCCATACTTCTTGATACTCATGGTTGCTTTTACATATAAAAAAATAAAATAAAAACTGTAAGCCTAAAACATTTTAAAAGTGTGTGTGTTGGGGGAGGGGGACACATGCATCTTGGTGCTGAAGTGTTGGTCGGGGACAACTTGAGGGCACCAGGTTCATGTGGGTTCCAGGAATCACTCAGGTCCTCAGGCTTCACAGGAGGTGCCTCACTTGCTAAGTCATCTCCCTCCAGCCCTTGTTACAAGGAGAGTGAGCCCTTTGTTCTGGCTGCCTGGCTAGCTTACACTCAAAATAATCACACAGAAACTGTATTAATTAAAACACTCCTTGGCCCATTAGCTCTAGTTTCTTATTGGCTAATTCTTACATCTTAATTTAACCCATTTCTATTAATCTGTGTATCACTACATGACTGTGGCTTACCGGCAAGATTCTAACCAGTGTCCACCTCAGGCAGGAAATCCATGGCGTCTCTCACCCTGCCCTTCTTCCCAACATTCAGTTCTGTCTTCTCCGCCTACCTAAGTTCTGCCCCATCAAGCCCAAAGCAGTTTCTTTATTCATTTAACCAATGAAAGAAACACATGAACAGAATAATCTCCTATACCAAGCCCTAGTCGTTTACTAGGTGACTTTTTGAGGGAAAGTTTGCTGACTTGTGATCTCAAGTTTACAGGCTGATTCTGGACTTCACTGACTTGTTTCAACTATGAAGAAACTGACAAAAGGACAGACATCTACTCTAAGAAAGATTTCTGCAGCAATCAATGCCGCCTTTGTGGAGTTCAGTACCCAAACCAAGATGACCCCTGGGGACCTGGTACCTGGAAGTCTTCCCCTAGGCCAACCAAGGAAGCTGTGAAGGTGGCCCCTGTTGCTGGGTATTGTCACATTGACCACAAATATACAATGAGAGTGAAATGGGAGAAACAACCCAAGAGAAGATGGAAGAGAAAATTGTGTAACTGAGGGGTAGGCTCTTTATTGTCGGCAATTTGTGGACCACCTGCTTTGAGAGAAAACTGATAGTCTTTCATAAGACTTTCATAGATCTGAAACTGGATTGTCTTATTCACCAGTCACAAGTACTTCAGCCTGAAAAGGAGTTACTCCCCAAAGATGATAAAGGCAGTGTTCTGACCAGTAAAATAACATTCTTGGATGCCTGGGATGTCAGGGAAGAACTGGTAGACAACTGGTGGCTAATGGAAGCCCTGGGCATCTCCAACTTCAAGCACTTCTAGACTGAAAGGCTATAGAACATGCCTGAACTAAAAAATAAACCGGTTATTAGCCAGGTTGAGTGCTGTCTATACCTCACCCAGGACAAACTGATCCAGTACTGTCTCACTCCAAGGACATCATCATCATGGCCCACAGCCCCCTGGGCTCTCCTGATTGACAGACCTTGGATCAAGCCAGAGGAGCCTTCACTACTGGAGAATTCCAAGATTAAAGAAATCAATTATTGCAAATGACAAGAAAACAGCCCAGATTCTGCTTTGGCTCCATATCCAGAAGAATGTGGTGATGATCTTCAAGTATGTGAAACTAGTATCTATATGCGAGAACTTTCAGGTCTTGATCTTTCAGTTGAGTGATGATTAGCTTCAATAGAAACTTGGGACTTGCCTGCTGCCCGGACAGTGGGTATGAAAGAATATCCCCCACGATTCAGAATACTGAAGCTAAATCATCTATGACGGTGCCAAATGGATTCTCTCCTTGTTGACATGCACCTCACTCCTCTTGACAGCCATTTAAGCCAAGTCCGTCTGACACACTGTGAAGGCCTTGTTGTAGGACAAAATCTAGGTGGTGCTATATTTAAATTCCCATGTACCAGCAGCAGACTGTAGCAGGGAAATATGATTCAGAGAAGCAAATGAACATTTCTTTCAGTAATTTGATGTGACCAAATGTTTGTCAAATGCCAGGAAATCAGGTAACATGAGGATATAAAGATAAATAATAAAAATAATAGTAGTAGCAAACATTTTTTAGAAGATGCTAACAAGTACAACAAAAGGTTTGATAAGTATTTTTCCACTGGGATTTGCCCTTCTTGAAATGCTTTCCAGAAGACCCCCCACCCCAATGCTGTGCAAACGTCTTATTTATCTTCTGGAAGAGATGAGAGGTCACGTGGAGAAAAAACCCAAGGCACTCCAGTCAACAGTCGGCACTGCTAGGCACAATGAGAAACAATCTTGGACTACCCCTCTATGTGCAGCATCACCTATGTACAGTCATTCAGCCAGTGGGCTGCACCTGATGCTACTAGAAGAAATAATCACTAGACAGAATTTTCACTTTTCAAAGAATTACGGATACACTGTTGCAGTAAGTGACTTATTTTTTTGCAATGGTTCAGTATGTAGCTGATAACTGACATACCTTGTCTACCACAATAGTCATCCTATAAACACTACAAACTACTTACCAAATAATTCATTATGAACTATGTTTAAACCCTATAACATCAATGATCAACAATATAAACTGCCTTTTTAAAAAATAACAAACTCAGTTCTATACAAACTCATGGGATAAAGCTTAATTTTCATGTCTAATAAGTCTTTATTAAACTATGACAAAAACCCATTTCTGCTTCCCATCTTAGGTTCGGGCAATAAAAAAGGGTGAGTAAATATTTGCGATTGCTCCCAAACACTTAATATAAAGACAGAATGGTGCTATTCCTTTGCCTATAGAGCATTTACCTTAGTACACTCAAGTTCATATTATGGTCCATAATGGAAAAATGTAACAGCATGATTGGATCAAATTAATTATATATAAGCTTTCATTTTCTAAAGTACTTCAAGATTACAGGAGTCCTTACTGGTTTGAAATAAACTACCAGATCTGGTAACCAAACAGCTATACATCTGGGGCAAGTTATTTTCTTTAAACATCAAGCTATTTTATCTATACAGATGAGACTATTTGTGTACTGCCTCAGAATTTTGAAAATCTGATATGAAGAAATGGCAGCAAAATACAGCATCTAGCACCTGGAAAGTAGAGCCATAGTGTTCTGAAAGTCAGACTGCCTGGCTTTAAATCCTAGCGGACACTTAGTTTCTGTGTAACCTGGGTAAGTTTCTTGCCCTCTTTATGCCTAGTTCATCTCATCATAAAAAGAACATAACAACAGCTACTCTTTTTTTAAGCTTTAGGGAAATATTAAGGGCTTCAGATAATACCTGCAACACTGGTGAGCACGCAGTAACTGTTAAGCACCTCTATTCGCAGTGCTGAGTCCTAGTGTTTAACCCATTCTGTCAAAAGTAAGCCTCAAATTTAGGTATCTTTCCTCTTCCCATTACCCCATCAGAGTTGTTGGTTTAAAGTGACAGAAAAATAAGGACATAGTCATTTAATAGTCTCCAAAAGAAAAAGAAAATCAAAGACCATAGATACTCGAGCAAGTTCAACAGGTCTTTATTGAATGTCATAGTTCAATAGGCAAATCTGGATGCACTGGTATTGAACAGTGAGGCCGAAACCAGCATAACATCACATCTGTGGTGAATCTTCCTAGTTAATGTAATTTTATGCCTACTTGTTTTCCAAGTAGCTCTCAGGCATCTAACCTGTGAAACAACTGCTGTTTACATTTGGAGACGCAAGGGGGACATAAGAACCAGAGCAGAAAGGAAACAACGTAAGGCATTTCAGGAAAATAATTTTTCAAGAACTGAATAGCCTGTAAGGTATACAAGTATCCAGTAATAATAATTCAAGTTTGCATTGGAGACATAGAAGTAAAACAAAAACAGGATTTAATCTGTCTTCATTTGCAAATCTATGAACTATGAAAAGGATCATTCCATTTTCCTGTGACTAGTCAATATATTTATATAGTTCTTTTGTATATCAATCCGCTGATTAATAACAAAATTGCATTTGAAAACCTACATTGGTCTTCTTCTCTTCCTTTCTCCTCTGTTAAAATGGAACATAACAATGAGGGAATATACAGTCACAGGTATTAGTGTTTATTGAAGCTAGATTCCTTATACCAATAGTGTTTTCTGCTACCAATTTTTATAGTATCAAGTGCATCAGGTAAACAGTCACGTGCTTTGTATTCCATATATAGATATCAATGCAAGAGTCAATGGCAGTTTACAATCTGGTTCCCAGTGGGCAGAATTCTTTAAAATACTGTTGTCTCCCTGCCCCCCATGACATCCCTTAATCATAACTTCACTGTAGGCTGTGAGAGCTATTCTCACAAAAAGATTTGCAGTTAAAAGAAACACAAAAAAAGGCTTAGCCTGGGTTAACAGCCAACCCTTAAACTACTGGGAAAGGTAGAGCTTAAGAAATCAAAGTGTGTACTTCTCAGTGACATTAGATTTAACACTAAGACCACCCGCTCACAGATGCGGGGCTATTTCACTTTAGTGACTGAATTCTATGTACTTCTGCACTGGGGTTGATAGTTATCGCTGAATGAAGAAAAAAATCTTTATCAAAGATGTTTTCTACTAAAAGTGAGTAGAATAAAATATTTATTGACCTCTCTCTCTCTCTCTCTCTCTCTCTCTCTCTCTCTCTCTCTCTCACACACACACACACACACACACACACACACACAGCTGACCTCCAGTTCACAGAAATCTGCCAGCTTCTGCCTCCTAAAATGATGGGATTAAAAACAAGGACCATCATGCTTGGCCTCTAAATATATTTTAATTGTTTAGTTGCACAATAAAAACAAAAGTACCACCAACAGCCTATATCTGATTTTAAACTACTGAAATTAAGACAACACGTGATTGGTTTTCTCCCATTCCAATTTTGATGTCTTCAATTCTCTTTAGCTGTCTATTAATTCTTCTGGTCTTTATTGAAAGTTCAATGAGAAAAGTCAGAAGCAAAATGAGTTTTTAAAATAAAGTCTTTTATGTATCCTTGTAGTGGAGACCAAAAATCAACTTTTCTCACTTCCAATACAAATTTTATTCAAGAGTCTTTTAGATTGACTCTCCTATGATTTGGTTCTTATTGGTTGCACAAATGTACGAGAGGTTGATAGGTCTGTCTGAGCACACAGGAGTAAACAGTGTACACTTCTTACTCCACTGCTCAGAGAGTTGGGCTCTGAACTTAGGCAAGTTGTTGATTCTGGCTAGAGCCTCGTCGGCACGTGATCTGATAATTTAAATACCATGGAACATTTCCAATAGAGGCTGCACATTTTAGCCACCTGATGAAACATTTTGTTGTTATACAAGTCCTAGTCCCAGAGGTCCTTATTTAATGTGGGCTGGCCAGCTGTCCAAGTGATTCTATCCAGAGAACAGCTCCTGAGAGTGGCGACTCTCAAGTTTCAGAAGGACAGAGTTCTGGTTGCCATGCTCATCTCAAGCCATAAGTATGGGATGATGCCCAAGAATCTGCAGGGAATACTGATGCTTTTGTCCAGAGACCTTGCTTTGAGAACTGTTAGCAAAGAAATATTTACTAATATTGTCATCCAAAGTCCCGAGTTTAAATTGTAATTCTATAACCACCTGTATGATCTTAGGAAAATAATTTATTCTCTCATTCTTAGTCTCTTCATAGCAAGATGTGCATCTCAAGTTAATACATAGTGTCACCATTCAACTTAGTGTAGTTCCTGGCATAGACTGTAATTACAAATACTATTTTTATCTGTTGCCTGTGGCTAGAAAGTACAATTAATTACATGAATCTACTCACAAGTAAACTGCAGGAAAAGGAAACAGGAACAACTGAAGCAAACAATATCTATTAGAATTACAAATAAAACATAATGATAAATACAAGAAATACTTTAAGTATACCTATAATCAGTTTTCAAAACTTTAAACATTATAATTTATGTGGCAGGAGCATCAAATATAGTCTATGAGGTGGTAGGAATACTAAGAGTCAGTCTAGAGGAACATAAATTGTTTATACTCTATAATGGATTTACATCCCATCTATGCTAACTTTAGTTTTCATACAACAAAAAGTGAAATACTAAAATATTTGCCTAAATCTTAAATGTTTTTTTTTGGTCAAGTGCTGTTTATTTCCCAATGAGACGCAAGTGTATCAGAATCCCTATAACCACAGTAACACTCCTACAAATGATGGTTTTATTTACATGTTAACAACACACAACAGTTTTCTATCTTCCTTGCCATCTGTTTCACTTTGTATGTGTGAGTCTTTCAATAATCAATTTAAAACCCTGAGGTGAACACTAGAGGTAAGTAAGCCCATGTAAGAGCTGTTACACATGCCACCAAATATGAGGACACCAGACATTGGTCCTCCACAGTGGTGCTGGTTGTGACAAGAACTACAGCATGGTTTTGCGTCTTCAGTGGGACTTCCAGTAACTCCTGCTACTAAATCAATTTCAAAAGTCCTGAATGGCTTAGCTCTGTGAAGACTGTTTAAAGCCAATCTCTCCCTGTATCAACTCCCTGTATCCCAGAGGCAAAGTCTCATCAGACTTTGAAGACTTTCCTTTCCATTCTCCTCTGACACCACTGTACCACAACTTTCCTTTTCTGAATTCCTTAAAACACCTGTTGACCATCTTTGTTGTCACAGTTTCCATAACATTTCTTTTCATACTGGTTTCATTTAATATTCAAACTGATAGACTCTTTTCAACTATTTATGAATGCTCTTACTACATGGTTAGCATCTAAAGATCCTTAACCTCTCCCTTCCTCCATGGAACGCTCCAATTCTCAGGAGCTATTCTCTTCTGCTGTCTACAATATAAACAACTTACACTGTTCTCTTCCTAGCTGTAACCACAATGCCTTCAGATGCAGTGAAAAGAAAGTTCATTTCCCTTTTTTGTACAGGTGTCTTGACAAAGCTAATGCACAACCTATACTTGTTAAGTAGTTGCTAGATTGCCAGAAAAACTCATATTCTGCGCCAAAACAACCGTCTGACCAATATATTTAGAAAATGGAAATTATTTCATTATAAATTAGGCATGGTTCAACTATTCTTGGCACTCTAAAACCAATTTAGATACCCCATGAACAGGATGGTTCCTCCTAACCAATACCCCTGCTATTCTCTGGCACCATTCATTCCTATTCCATTCTCAGACTCTCCTCAGGAACACTCACCAAATATCCTTGCCCCCTCTACCAAACAAACAAAACTTATTCCTTCCACTTCTCTGAAAAATGGTCCATTAACTTATTAAAATCAAAACTAGTGTTTTAGGGCTTTGGGGGGAACAATAAATAAAAACAATTCGAGCCTTCTTTTCTTAACTCAATCAGAAGCAAGATTTCAGGTCTATCCTATGGGGAAGGCAGTTCTTCCCTAAGGTTTTGCCTGATACTAGAAACTGAAAACTGTTAAGTAACCCTTGAGGGTTCAATTGCTATCTTGAGGCATTATCTTTTTTTCAGTTATATATCAAGACAACTTTGGGCTCTTCTGGTTCATTTGGCCCTACTGCTGCCCATATCTATTCCAGCTGATCCTTCAACAGCACTGTAGAACACCAACTAGAGATTGCTTGGGACTTATCTTTATACCTCAAAGTCTCTTGAACAGATTGACTTGAGCAGAGCTGTTTTATTACAATTTACATCACCATACCTACGGTGTAACACTTGTTCTTCTACAGTTTTCAATTAACTGCTTCAGTTATTATTTTCCTAATGCCACTGATTGAATATTCTCTTTTAAAGATAATTTTCCCATCCCCATTATACATGTTCTGCAAAAAGCTGTTCAAGTTCTTCAGTTATAATTATCCCTTAGCACTGTGTATGTTTTTAATTTGTAGACAAAGACAGATAAGTGTAAAAGTAAGTTCTCTTTACAATCCAGAACTCATTGTTCAATATGAGTCTTGATTATATATGAAGGAATATGATAATCCTCTAGTCCCCAAGAAATTGTCCATTAGAAACTCAGGAACCAGTATGGTTTTCTAACCTCTCATAAGGCATCAATGTTATGCTATCATATATGCATATGTCTATTACTCTATGCGTTTTCTTTTGGAAGAATGTTAAAAAATTTAAAAAAAAAACTTCATTCACCTGTGTCCAATATAGGCATCTAGGTATAGAGTTACAAATTAAAGATCACAAACATTTTCCCAGAAAAAGCATTAAAAGAAAAAGAAAAAAAGAAAAATCAGCTCCTCTTTTCATGTAGCACAGCTAACCTTCAAAGCATGCCAGCTAAGAAAAAGGTGTCATCCATGGTAACAGGAAGACTGAGCTTTTCCTCTTTGGGTGATAGCTGAATTTTTATTGGCAGTTCTAGTAAAATATGTAACTTTTCATTCATTCTTAGCAAGGCTTTCCCCTCCCACCCCCAGTTTTTCTTCAAATAAAACCTTTTCTCTCCCACTAGAATTTGAAGTCTTGGCAAGTTTGAACAGCAAGGTTTTGGGTGGTAATCAGTCACTTTAAATCATGTGTTGGCTAGAGAAGAAAGGATATGGGAGAATGGTAGGGAAGGCAAGTAAGAGAAATAGTTCATTGGACACACTGGAAGACAGCAAGTATTTCAAAGCTGTTTTCGGTATCTCACGAAGGCCCAAACTGCAACCATGGTGAGGGCAAACACTGGTAGCAGCACCACAGCTACAGGAATACCACTTGGTTCTCCTTCACCTCGATGTACTATAGGTCCATTCTGCACCGGTAACTGAAAAGAAAGGAGAAATATTAACTCTGACTACTGCGTATGTCACAACTAAAAGATCCATGTTGACAATTACCTGGAGATGTAGTCTATACCACCCAAAGCTATAGACACCACACAGCCTACCAAGAGCTCTTATCCTAGAGGATGCATCACTTTCACGGATACTCTGGGAAGAAAACAGCTCTGATAGTGAAGCATAACCTTGCTTGGCACTGACTTAATGGAACCTCACAGGATAAAGTAAAGCATATCTGTTTCTATAATGCCTCTATTGCTATATATGCTTCCTATCAGGAAAATGAAGGGATGAGATGAAGCCTGTGATCAATCAGGACATCTGGATACTGCTGGGCAGGATGAGGGAAAGGAAGGAAGACTTCTTTCTGGAATATCAGTCATTAGAAAACAGTAAGAGCAGATCCAGACAGTAGCAACACAGCTGCAATGTCATTACTTGGAAATGCTTTACAGTATCCAAGTTACCCCCTTGCTCCTGAGATGGGGTCTTGTCATTCATGCCTAAGTTTGCAATGCTAGTCACAGATAAAGGTAGAATCTATGTGGAGTAGACATTAAAGACTCAAGAGATAAATAAACTATATCCTAGTCATTATCAGCTCCTATTCCCTCAAGAATTTCCTGTTATAGCTAGATTGTCTTTCTTCATTCCAGTCCTGTTTTCAGGGGTAGCCACTCTTAACAATTTTTTCATAGTTAACTTGTAATAACTATAATACCATCTTATTTCAGTTAGACCTAACCACCCACAGCCCATGAAACCCTAATCCCTTCAACTGAAAAGCAAGACTGCACAAACTATCTTCTGTACTTACTCTACCACTTATTTCTTCCTGAGAAGACATGCTCACTTAAAGACATGGTTTTCAGGGTTAGGTAAATTTTTGACCAATAGAGCTTGTTGTATTCTAAGTTATTTATGGATGTTTCCTGAAGTGAACACTGGAAATAAATTCCCAGACCTTCAAAAGGAACCCTTATCATATCTGAAATATATGCCTATCATTTATATGCCTACATAAATTCTCCCATGTTTTAGAAACAGTGACGAGCCATGGCAAAAGCAGATGTTGACCAATACTGTCTCTATCAACCTGATTTTTTAGTCTATCACACCCACATTCTGTTTGCAACTCTGCCTGTTTCTTGGATAGCTTCATGTTTTGCCTTTCTTATTTTTCTTTTGTTTAGTTTTTGTTTTCCTTAAGACAGAGTCTCACCAGGTAGTTCAAGTTAGCTTCTGCTTTCTCCAGTTCTTTTCTAGCTCCTTTTAATCTTCTTCAGTCTCTGAATACTCACTTGGCTTCTTTGCAAACAATACACCAATTTAAAAAAAAATCATAGGCACACTGAACTTGGGTTATAGATGAACTCAGAAATTCTTGCTGCTGTGGGAAGAACTCAGACGACTTTCCTATCATTCAAATTATAAAACACCAGGAAATAAGAAGCAGATGTAGATTGGTTGTGGCACACACCTTCAATCCCAGCACTCAGGATCTCTGTGAGTTTGAGGCCAACTTGATCTAAAGAGTAAGTTCCAGGACAGCCAAGGCTACACAAAGAAACCCTGCGTTAATAACCCCCCCCCCAAAAAAAAAGAAAGAAAAAAGAGAAAAGAGAGAGAAAGACAGAAAGAGAGAGAGAGAGAGAGAGAGAGGGAGGGGGGGAGGGAGGGAGGGAGAGAGGGAGAGAGAGAGAGAGAGAGAGAGAGAGAGAGAGAGCAGATGTAAGGATTCTCAATTCCATTTCCCTTTTCTTAAGAGCTGCCCTTCAAGTTACACTTGGGTATCAGTCAATGTGGTCATGGAAAGAGAAGCCTTATAATGGGAGACAGAAAACATAACCTTTGCAGTCATAAACAAGAGTTTTCAAGGGTACACAAATTGTGCTTTCCCTAAGAAAAAGTAAAAGTGATTCTACTGTCTTTCCATTTTGAATTGATTAAACTTTATTTTTTTAAAAATTGTGGGACCTGAGTTATAAGTATAGTGTTATATACTTCTACTGATGCCAAAGGACTCTTGCATATGCTAGACAAACCCTACAAACCGTAATAGAAAAAGAAAAAAATAAACAGACTTTGAAAATTACATCCACAAGCTTATTCACAAGTGCAGTGAGAAAGCCTACTGTCCCATATCTGGCTGCTAATGATACCTACCCTATGCTGTACTCTCAGGGACACAGCATATCCTGCATTACGAAAAAGGTCTACAGCATCCTGGTGTAGCAGGTTCTTTAGGTCTTGGCCATTTACCTTTCAAAAACAGCAAGAAAGAGAAGTAAGAAAGGCAAAGGACTAAGTCTCTTAAGTGAACAATTTACATACATGCAGGCAATCAAACCTTTATTTATTGAAAATAAAACTTTCGGGGAAAATCCCAAGAGCTAGGAGTATGGGCTAAGTTGCTGAACACTCAGGAGGAAGTTTCTTCATTTTCAAAGTTACATTTTCCTATAACTTAGGATCCATGAACCATCTGGAATAAGCCCAGATTTAAACAGATTTGTTTCCTCTTCCTTCTGAGCTTCTGTGCTTATCTTGTTTGGAAGTATTGGCTCCTGTCACCGTGTTGCATACCACCTGTGGATATTCATTTCTATACTGCTACATGAGGAATCTTCTAAGTCATCCTTTATCCTTTATATTCCTAATCCTCAACATTCCTACCTTCAGCCCTGGAAACCTAATTCTATGTCCCCAAATTTATTTTGATATTGTGTGAATCTGCTCTAGCCTATTCTAGTGGGCTTATTTTATTGTGAAAAAATTTCCATTGGTTTCATGTATAGTCCTGTCCTCAAATTTACAAAGTATTTCTGTAACAATACAGACCTTTACTAATCACTTGAATGTAGGTCATTCCTACTACACAGAGGTGACAAATGTGAGGCCCTTGTATTCTTTTTGGTATCAGGAGTCACAAGTGGTACCTATAGTGCATTCAGCAACTCAACACATCCCTCTTTGCGCAAGACTACATATTTTTATACGTTACCACCACTGCTAACAGCACTAGCAGTAAGAGTATTTAGTACATTTAGTAGATTCTGTGCTTTGTATTTAATTCCTGCAGTTACCCTGTGAGTTTGACCGCATGTTTATATTGACTTTTGTTGATGAAGTAACTGACACACAGAGAGATCATGAGTGTAGAAGCTAGAGCTAGAGATTTTAAATAATGGAATGAAGAAGTTCCCTTGCATTTCACTGTTCTTTGAATGTTTCTATTTTTCCACTCTGACTTGCCAACTGCCCCTTAGGTAAAGCTATTTACATTTTTACTCTTCCCATCATTCTCATCACAGACTTAGGTTAGGTGTTAGACAGAATGAGTGGGTCAAAAGGGCAGAGAGACAGATGAAGTTTGTGCAGAGTTCTCATTTGTTGGGAGTCTAGGAAAAATTCAGTGGGGAATCTTATGCACATGTTCTGGTCAGATCTAAGTTGCTGAGAAGTGGACATGGAGCTTGAGAAACATAGTAAGTGGGTAAATCTCCTGTTCGCAGTGAGACAGAGTCATCACCAGAAGAGTAGTCAGAGGCAACAATAGTGAGAATACACAGAGAAGAGTCTACTTACCCTACAGAAATCCATCTCAGTATTGTCTTGAACCACCAGCCCCATCAAAATCTAATGTCTTCTTTCTCTAACAGATTTATATTGTTCCTTCTACTCTTAAGTCTTGCTAGTATCTTTGATATGTGAAACTACCAATACTTTCATTTTACAGACTGGATATTTTCAATTATTTCTTAGTTACCAAATGAGACAATTTCAGACAGCAGCACTAGACATATTAGACATATAATATATCCAACTCTAAAAATCCTGAGCATAATTTCTACTCTTCATAGTTTTATTCCTCCATTAGATTTCCTCTTTCCTGTTATCAGTGCTTTTAACCTCTTCATATTTTAGCTGTATTTTACCCATCTAGGATTTTGGCTTTAATTTCAACAAAGCACCTCATAAATTATTGGAGTCTCTTATCCTGGCTTCCTGACATCTTTCCAGTCCTGGAAATACACTGTATCTACATTCCTTGTCATCATTCAGTTGAATAGCCCCAGAGAAATGCAGTAGCATTCTGTGCACAGATGCAAGTTAGCTGCTATAGTTGATCCTTAAGATCCTTCTATTCATCAAGCAAACTCATTAATAAATACTCATCAATATCTTGTTGTACATTTTTCCATTAGCCTAATCCTGATTCACCTCAGCAGATTCCTTTGCTTCATCATTTGTGAGATTACTGAAGGCAGTTCGCTCTTTCCCTTTTATCTTCTCCCTCCAGTTTTTATATTTTCTTGCTGTTCC
Source organism: Microtus oregoni (assembly GCF_018167655.1). Taxonomy (NCBI): domain Eukaryota; kingdom Metazoa; phylum Chordata; class Mammalia; order Rodentia; family Cricetidae; genus Microtus; species Microtus oregoni. The sequence goes on along the minus strand of NW_024543068.1, from coordinate 15,969,917 downwards.
TTTCCCCTAATCTCTAATTAAGTCTGTCTTATTTATCAAGAATAATCCATTTACTATGTTGGGTGTAGGAGGTTATTCTGTTCATGTGGTTTTTTTTTTCATTGATTAATGAATAAAGAAACTGCTTTGGGCCTGATAGGGCAGAACTTAGGTAGGCGGAGAAGACAGAACTGAATGCTGAGAAGAAGAGCAGAGTGGGAGAAGCCATGGATCCTCTGCCTGAGATGGACACTGGTTAGAATCTCTGGTAAGCCACAGCCACATGGCCATACACAGATTAATGGAGATGGGTTAAACTAATATGTAAGAGTTAGCCAATAAGAAGTTAGAGCTAATGGCCAAGCAGTGTTTTTAATTAATACAGTTTCTGTGTGGTTATTTCAGGTGTAAACTATCCGGGCAGCAGGGACAAACAAGGAGCCCCCTCTCCTTACACTATGTCTTTAAGAACTCTTCTGATTACATCTTTTGCTGCTCCTCTCAACAAAAGCCACTATCCTCTATAAAGGAAACAATGCACAAATATGCTACATCCTTCCTCTCTTCTTTCTTCCCATGCAAAATTGCTGAAAAAACTGCAAGGCTAGAGAGATAACTCTGGGCCAAGAGCACTGGCTGCTCTTCCAGACACCCTGGGTTCAGTTCCCAGCACCATGGCAGTTCACAATCATCTGTAACCCCAATTTCAGGGGATAGGATGCCTTCATTTGGCCTCTGCAGGCACCAGGAATACACAATACATTTATAAACACAGGCAAAACACCATGCACATTTAAAAAATTGTTTGCATGTACTGTGTGTACTACCTCTACATCCATTATCTATTTATTACTTTCATATAAAAAGTGAAACAAAATGCTCTCCTGAAGACCAGATGGGACTTCAAATATATCTCTTACCACCTTCTCATAGCCTGTAGACTGTCTCCTTTTGTAATGATCTCCTATGTTAGATGATGAATACTTAGCTCTCTTTATTTTTTTTCTTGATCTCTCTCTGTCTCTCTCTGTCTCTAAAATCCTGATTGCTAACTATATTTTCCTTCTGAATTTTTTCCCATGGGCATCTTTCACCATTTGCACCATATTCTCCAAAATAACTTTACTTACGCCTTGGGATCTGCAATGTCCTGCTGGATGTTGATACTTAGATACTCTGGTAGAATCCAATTCAGTATGTCCAAAGTCCCTTTAACTTCCCACAAAAGCAGACTATCCTAACTTTCCTCTTGATGACATTCCTAATGCTTTATTCAAATGTATAGTTTTTAAACACTCTAATCAGTTAATCAGCACATATAATATATGTCTTGTAGCCTAACACCTGTCTTTATGTCTTTATGCTATTTTCTCTTCTATGGCTGCCAATTTAGGTTGTGGATACTTAGCTGAATTATAGGGACTGTCTTTTATGATTTACTTTCCACATTTTCCCCCATTCCTACCTTAAATGCTGTCTCACAATCTGCTTTCCTACACTACAATTTTGTTAATAACTATGGTACTATTCAAGACATAAAAATGAACCTGGTAAATAAGAAAAACATGTGCTCTTGACTTACTACACTAGTGTGAAAAGTTCTCTATCACATCTGTTTAATCTCTCACTCACTTCTTTCTATAATGTGATTAACAAACCTCTTCATCCAATTAACACTACAAAATGTAGCTGACTAATGGCCCAATCTGTCACCATTTGACTTTAATAGGGGGTTGGTTAAAATGGAGCATTCGTGTTGGTAGTATGTAAGAACCAGCTACATCACCATGAACTTCATAAGAATATTAAGTTCTCTGACTAGCTACCCTCCTTTCATTCAGGCATACAGGAGAAATGAGAAACTTAATTATACCTTTTCTTTACCAGAAAGAATATCCTCACAGCTTTCAGTAGTATCAAACTGTTCTTACCAACACACACACAAAATAAACAATGGATGAGGCCTGTCAAGTTCTCATTCAACTTCAGATTCATTATGAACACCTATTTCTGTTTCATTCACAGCATAAGTGATTTTTTAAAAAAAAAAATGTTTACATTGCTTAGTTAAATTTTTATTATCTTTTGGCATAAGCCATATGTCGTGGCCATAGAAAATTAAATTCTGTGGCTGGGGAGATGGCTCAGAGGTTAAGAGCACTGACTGCTCTTCCAGAAGTCTTGAGTTCAATTCCCAGCAACCGCATGGTGGCTCACAACCATCTATAATGAGATCTGGTGCCCTCTTCTGGCATGCAGGCAGAAGACTGTATACATAATAAATCTTAAGAAAAAAGAAAATTAAATTCCATTTCTTATGAGAAAAGAAGAAACTGCACAATAAATACATCAAGCAGTTTTTCCATTCCAGAAAAGAAGAAACCAAGAAAACATATGGAGGATGTTTAGTAAGAATGAGAAGAGTATATTAAGAGTATAATAACTCACAAGAAATTTACAATTAACAACTCTCTTCATTATCTACAATGGGGATGTGCTTATGTGCTAAAGAAACAGTTTTAGTTTGATAACTTAGGAAATGTTAGAAAACCACAGAGCATGTTTTACAACACAGGAAGTATTCCACAGAAATAGAAAACCCCATAAACAAACAAACAAACAAACAAACTGAAAGAGTTGAAGAGATGTAGCAAAACACTTACCTAGCAAGTACAAGGCCCTGCATCCAATCACTAGAATCACAAAATAAGTATCTAATAAAGTAAGCAAATAATTTAGCAACATTTTTCTAGCTACATCATAGCCAATAACAAATGAAAACTTAAGGAACTAGGGATGAAGAAAGTTTAATAGATGGAACTTTTTAAAAGTAATAGCCTACAAGGTTCACTTTAGAGAAGAAAGAGGCTACCATGGCCTGGTAAGCAACAGAGACTATCTGCATCATTTTTGTTTGTTTGGCTGTTTTGTTTGTTTTGAAACAGGATTTCTCTGTGCAGATCTGGTTGTTCTGGAATTCACTCTGTAGACCAGGCTGGTCTTAAACTCAGAGAGATCCGCCTACCTCTGCCTCTTGAGTGCTGGGATTTAAAGGTTGGTTATACCATTAATTCTATCCTTGATACAAAGGTTGATTTCAGTTCTTTTATAAACCCATCCTATCATCTACTAGCTATTCACTACGTAACTAACTTCCTTTTCAGAGTAGTTAATCTTACTTATGCATGTATCTTTTAGGAAGACAATAGAGTACTGTTAGTATTAGTTTTAGCAAAGGATCCAAATTCAGATAAATCAAAGTTTTATTTTCCTAACACTAGTTATGTCACTTGTAAACCACCCGACTTCATCAAGCCTCAGTTTTCTTAGCTGCAAAATGGGCATAATGATTTATACCTGTTACATATACTCTAATATTAACCAAGATTACACTGAAAGTTATCATTTTGTGCTTGAAAACTGTTCCTAATTCTTTTTTAGACAAGCTACCTTTAAGCAAAGCTTTCCAAACAATATACTCTCTTCTTAAGTCCTAAATTAAACCCTATACTTTTCAAGTATCTCTTCACTCAGAGTATGAATTCTGTGTCAAAACACTAATTATATTGTATATTTAACAACCCACTCACAATTTTTCTTTTCTGTCCTACTGCAAAGTTGGTTTGTATTTACAATGTCTTTCTTCTGAGAGTGACAAAATATCTGCTCCTAAATTCTTCATTATTGTTTTTGTAAGAGGGTAATTATTACCATCCCTATCTTGTAGTCTAATATAGAGGAACTAGGAAAAGCTTAGCGGGCTGGCAAACAGTCAGTGAGATGCACCAAAATAATGCCATCCATGGTAATATGTACTGGACATATTCTTAAACTAATTATATAACTTTCATAACTACTTGTTCTGTTTTATGTGTTTCTCTTTTTTTGAGACAGGATCTTGCTAAGTAATTCACAACTGACTTGAACTCAAAATGTTCCTGCTTCTACCTCTTGAGTATTGAAACTATAAGTGTGTGCCACCATGCCTGGCTGTGCATCTTCCTAAGGAGACATTCAAAACTGAATCAGATCTCTCAAATGTTAAGATGTCAAATAAAAACAGGTATACATTCTCCCTGCCTTCATATGCTACTACCAAATGAGTTGGATGGCAGAGAGGTATCCAATAAGCTGATCTCTAAGAGAACTAATTAACTAAACTCTATGACGGGCAATTTAAAAAAGAAAATTCAAAGCAAAACTATAATACAATCTTTTAAAAGGTTATTCCTGTTATATGGAAGTTCTAAATCAAGTCTCTGACTTAACTCTTTATCAAATCTTGTCTTGATCTATACTTAAATTACTTAAGTCTTTTACTGGTTTAGCCCTCTTGCCCTATTCGGTTCGTAAGACAAGCAAGAAATAATTTTCTCTTCTTTAGACCATGGACCATGATCCACAGTACATGTGGAAATGGGGCACTTCTGCCACGAAATGTTCCATCCTACTTCAAGTTTCACTTAATTTGAGAACAGCCCTTTGCAGCTAGGTCTAACTCCCAGGAAATCCTGGATAACAACTCACTTTGTCAGTGCTTTTCCATTCTTTATACTAATTACACATATTATTTCCATACAAAGTGAGCAACAGTAGCCCAAAACATTAATTTTAAAAAAAAAATCTATAGCATGATCTAACCTTCCCCATCTCCCACAACTGACAGTATAATAACAACACTGTAGCCAGTGAGGGAGAACAGAAATGAAAGAAAGAGCAACAAATAAGAATTTGAAGAGTTTTAAAAGTTTTATTTTTCCTGGATTCTGATTTGCTTTAGGAATATTCAATTTATTCTAAGACTAAGAACCTGGGTGGGACTAGAAGGATGGCTTAGCAGTTAAAAGCATGTACTGCTCTTTCTGAGGACCTGAGTTAGGTTCCTAGCAACCACATGGGACAGCTCACAATTGCCTGTAACTCTAGCTCCAAAAGGATTCAATACCTCTTGCTTCAATGAACACCAGCACTCATTTATATCCCCCTACACACACACACACACACACACAGAGGAAATATTTTTTTTAAAAAAAGGCTAAGGGTCTATGAGCTCACATGACTGACTCTATTTGATAGTCAACTTTTCTAAACTTGCATGAACTTTCTGATTTGCTCATTTGTTAAGCCTATGTTGAGCACCTGTACTAAGATATGGGAAGTTTAAAAAAATTAATTACAGTATATGAGTATATGAAAAATTAGTAAGAGTCATTATTACTATACAATAAGAGACATTAGCAGAATGAAATGGGGGCACAACTGACAGATATCCAAACTCTATTTCAATTTTTCATCTTAATTATGGGAAAGGAAGAGCCCTGAATTTAAAGAAGAAATTTAATCCTTACCTTCCTTTTTGAAGTTAAGGCCATTAGTAAGGGCTGACAGTATCCCAAGAAAAGGCACAAATCAGTGTTTTAATCAACAAAAGAGAAGGGATAAAGTTAGCAAGAGAAAGATGAAAACTGTGGGTTTAAATCTCCTTCCTCCAAACCAGCCCTTCATCTCTACTTGCTTTGTGGTTTTTTTGTTTGTTTGTTTGTTTGTTTGTTTTTTGTTTTTTTTTTTTTTTTACCAGGGCAAGTAACTTCACATTCTGTTAAATTTGCCTTGTCTGTCAAGCAAGAATAACACTATCCTCCAAGCCCGGTGGCAAAGTTGGAAGACTGATCAATGTTCTTCCTATTCAATGATATAATCTAGGTATTTTCATTTTCAAACAGGCAAGCAGGAAATCTTCCCAAGGAAGGGTCAGAGGAGGTCTAGAGAGCAAAGTATAGCAAAGGGAGCCGAAGCCATTTCTCACCGAGAGGATCTTATCACCCTCCTGGAGCCGCCCATCCCGGGCCGCAGCCCCATCCTCTTTGATGCGGCTGACGTAGATGCCACTGTCGTTGGAGACATACTGTTGATCTGTCCCACCGACGATGTTGAAGCCCAGCCCTGAGAAAAATCATGGAGGAGTGAAGAAGAGGGGGATGAAGAAGAAAGAAAGATTAGAGGAGAAGAAAGGAGAGAAAAATTGTCTAGTGGGGAGGAGAGGCTGACAATTCAGACTGTGAGGTAGCTAACACAGTCTTTAGCAAAGTCAGTAAAGTCATTATCAACAAAGGCCAAAGTACCTAGATTGCTGATTTGAACCAGGCAGTACTCAAAGTACAGACACAGTGATCAAAATGACTGGTCAAATATACTGAGCTAGACATAACTTGAGGGATAGGAATGGTGAGTCTTGTAAGATACAAGTGCTGCTTGACATTCAGATGATTCAAATCCTGGTATTCCTATGTTAATGTAACAGAATTAGCTGTCTCATAAAAATAAGCTTTGTTTTCATAACATTTAGTGAAAATATGATTGCTAACTGAAGCCTTTTCTTCATGTGTTTCTTCTGTCAATATTTGGGAACACCTGTACATGTTGGTGTTTTGGAAGAAGCAATCTTGGTAGTTTATCTTTTTCTATTTTGTACTGGGGTAGGAGAGTAGTGAAACGGCTGTTAGCAGAAACCTCAGAACTAGAAAAGCAACTGCTGCTTTACAGGAGAATCAAGTCACCAAATTCACTCTTTTCTTTCTATATCAAGTACAACTGATCACATACCTGTGCACAGTGATAGTAAAGTTTACTCACTGTAGAAAATAATTCCTTACCAATTAGCAGTTGGGTACTTCCCTCCTCCTAGTCCCTGATACCTACTATTCTATTCTTTGTTTCTCTAAGTTTAATTAGTTTACAAGAGTAAAATATTTCAGTTAAAGAAGAAATATGTAGAGATCTGCTATACAAGATTGTGTCTACCCAAAATAATAATATATGGTATATTTCCAAATTTATTTCAAATATATCCAAGTATCTTCATTATAATAAATATAGAAGGCAAACAAGTTAGCTGGTTAACTAAAATTTTATTTTCATAAACCAACCACCAAGCTGTGACAAGGATTTTGTCCTACAGAAATTATCTGATTTCTTTGAGATTTTTAAAACTTATGTAAAAAAGGAAAAAGAGGAGAGAGAGGAAGAGAGAGAAAAGAAATAAGAGAGAAAAAGGAATCTCTTCTCTATGTAACTAAAGTGGTAATTCTGTGACACAATACAAAGAGAAGGAAGACAGTTGGAAACAATTTAAAAAACAAAAATGTGTTGGTGCAATGAGAAGGAAAAGCCAGTCATCAGTCTCATAATTATCTCAGTAGAAAATGTACCATTGAAGGGATATATGTGGACTTTTTCTAAAGCTCTTTCCATGGTTAAAATTAAGCTAAGACTCAAAGTACTAACACAGCACTATCAAATTAATCCACAATTTAATAAGAAACATAACTGACAAGGAAAAATCAGGACGTTTATGATTTTTTTTTAAATTTATTTATTTATTAAGGATTTCTGCCTCGTCCCCACAACCGCTTCCCATTTCCCTCCCCCTCCCCCGATCACTTGTTTAGCATGCTGGGCAATATGCAGCACTACCAATAAACAAACAGATAAAATCTTAACCCGATATATATTTACGTAATTCCTTGTCCATTTATTCAATAAAAATCACTGACCTTTGAAGACAAAGCTAAACTGTACTAACTGTTCAGTTCTGACTTTAACCACAAACAAATTTATTCTTTTTCCTGTCCCTTTTAGATATTGCATAAACCAAAAAAAAAAATAATTTCAAGTTCAACTCTGTAAATTACTGGATGTGGACTGAAGAAATCAGTTTAACTCTGATTTGCTGTCTTTTCTATAAAATAAAGATTACAAATTCTACCTTCTCTCCATCAATGGTAACTGTTAGATTCCAGTAACAAAATCTGAAAATTTTCTTTGTAAAACATATTTATTGTTAGACTGGAGAACGGAACTAAGAGTTTCTGTCAATAAACTAGTGACTGTTAAATTTCTGATTAAGAGTCTGATGGGGCAAGGATTATCTGATGTAGACATGAAAATTCTTTTAAAAATAAGAAAACACAGGGATTAAAAAGTCTACCTGTAAGTATAAAACACTTGATTAGAACTCAAGTTCACTGAAAGTAAGTATGCTTGTAGTTTATTTCCTAGAAATCCCCTTCAAAACCAGTTTTAGGGAGCTGGAGCAATGGCTCAGTGATTAAAAGGACTGGTTGCTTTTCTAGAGGACCTGGTTTGTGTTCCAGAAACAACATGGTGGTTCACCACCATCCACAACTCCGGTTCCAGAAGCCCTCTTCTGACTGCTGAAGGCATGTGGCACACATACATACATACAGGCAAAACACAGAGAGAAAGAGAGAACATGCATACACATAAAGATAAAAGATAGATTTTTTTTAAATCTATTTATTTATTATGTATACAGTATTCTCGGAATTTTGTCTACATGTTTGCTTGCAGGCCAGAAGAGGGCACCAGATCTCATTACAGATGGTTGTGAGCCACCATGTGGTTGCTGGGAACTGAATTCAGGACCTTTGGAAGGGTAGGCAGTGCTCTTGACCACTAAGCCATCTCTCCAGCCCAAAAGATTTTTTTTAGCAAGAGTAATATTTAAAACCTGTAGTAATTATCTGGCACATGTATCAATCAACTAGAACAGCTGATCAGCTAAGAACAACTAAAGAGGATAAATTACTAAGTTATTTAGTATATATCAGCTATTAGCAGCATCCAAGAAAAAAAATATTTTGTAAGCAGAATGGGCAAATACTCTGGTTTCTTGGGAATCTTGGTATACACCTATAACCCTAGTACTATTAAGACTCACCTTTTAATTTCAAAAACATCCCAGCTAGGGCAAACGTGACCATCCCATCAAAAAAAAAAAAGAATATATTCATTGCAAAACACAATGCACTAGGATAGAAGTGACAGTGATAGAAGTAAGAGTAGATAAAAAGTTAAAAATTAGAATCATTTAATAATCATGTACAAAGTAACATGAATAGAATTCTGAAATGTTGTTCAGGTAAGTAAAAACACACACATACAAATTTTATTACCTATTTACAAAAGGGCACACATGTTTAAGGATGTGTAAAGATACACTGCAGTAGATACCTACAAGAGAGAAGGATACATTATGCCATTACATCTCAATAAAGCCAGAAAAGGACATTATGACACCAGTATCCTCTGAAGCTGAAGAGTGTACAGGCTCAGCACACGTAAGGTCCCAAATGGGTTAAGGGCAAAGATTAAAAAAAAAAAGGAAGAAGAAAGAAGAAAGAAAGAAAAGAAAGAAAGAAAGAAAGAAAGAAAAAGGAAAAGTTGAAGAAACATTGAGATGATCAAGCCTCATAGAATATTCCAGTCAGGACTTGACCATAATCCTAAATTTTCTTTAGGTCCCCATAAGATTATCACCACCCCCAATCAGCAGGAAGTAGCCTAGAAAACTATGCCTACATTCCCAGAAAATGGATTATGGATGTTTATCTTTGTTTATAGTGTTGGCTGCATGTTGTTATGAATAATGGTCAGGAAAAAAGCTAAACAAAGGAGATAAGATTCAGAGTTATTGTTTTGAAAAAAAAGGGGGAATGCTGTGGGACAATGGTCTTGTACCCTGTAAAGATTTGTCATTTATATTAGTTTAAGAAAATGCTGATTGGCCAGTAGTCAGGCAGGAAGTATAGGCGGGACCACCAGAATAGGAGAATTCTGGGAAGAGGAAAGGCTCATTCTGCACTTGTTACCAAGACACAGAGGAAGCAAGATGAGAATACCTAACTGATAAAAGGTACCAAGCCACGTGGCTAACATAGACAAGAATTATGGGTTAATATAAGATATAAGAGTTAATAAGAAGCCTGAGCTAATAGGCCAACCAGTTCATAATTAATATAAGCCTCTGTGTGTTTCTTTGGGATTGAACGGCTGTAAGACCAGGCAGGACAGAAACCTCAAGAGGCTCCTCCCTAGGAAAGACCAATTCTCCATCTCTCAGCAGTTATTAAATTGCTTACAGCTCTTCAGGGAAGGGTGGAGTTCCATAAGACTTCTCCAATCCACATTGACATGTCCACTGGTACTTCTGGTTAAAATGCAAACAACTGGGTGCCCAGTCCCTATTAATATATACTAAAGCTCAGGGAACATTTCCAAAAAAGGGGGGCATAAAAACTATAAAAGGCAGAAAACCAGTAAGTCTGCTGCTAAATATGACAGGGAAGTCACGTCTATGAAACCTCCCAGGATTCACCGAATACCACTCCCCTTTTCTGTTTCCAGTGTTCAAGGCCTCATTTCTAAGAGTATAAGCCAGTAGCTCTTGCCCCACTAGAGTTTATTCCAGACAAAGCAGTTGTAAGGGCAGGCATCATTTAAGCACTTTAAACAAGATGATGATGATGATGATGATGATGATGATGATGATGATGATAATAGTGATGATGATGATGATGATGATGATGATGATGATGATGATGATAATGATGATGATGATGATGATTGGTGGTGGTAGTAGTAAAGGTAAGAATAAAGTGCTTAGAAATTCCTGGTGCAGTATTAACATTATAAAGGCATAAAACAATAGTAAAACTGGCTGTCTTGCATCATGCCATGCACCTGTCACCTAAAGAGAGCTCAGAACTCATCTCCCCTCATGTCTGGCTACCTAGACATCAAGAAAAACTACAGAGCATTTCAAACTGCTGCCTGACCTGTACCCAGGTAAATGCAAACTCAGGCCAACAGAGTTATGGTACAGTACCTGGTGAATTTTGGGAAATGGACTCCACTGAAGTCAGGCCAGTACTGTAAGGCTACAAATATTATTGTTAGACTTTGTCAATATTGTTACAGGTTGGGTACAGAACTTTCCATCCAGAATGAAAAGGGCCCATGGTAGCTAAGAAATTAATAATGGAAATTATTCCTAGATTTGGCCTCCACATATCTCTGGGATCAGACAATAGCCTGATTGTAAAACTCCAAGTGGTCCTATACTATGCCTATACAGTACTACTATGCCTGTGGCTCCCGTGCCACTACAAGACAGTATGCAAGCTGAGAACTAAACTGAAGAATTAAAAACACATAAACAGAGACAAACAGAGAGAGACATGGACATGGGTCACTCTTGATACAAGAGGGCCAATGCCCTGTTTATTGTGCTCAAGAGCAGCTTATATAGGGATCCGATCCTTAGCCACACCCAGCTCTCGGGATATTTCAGCTGTAGGTCTCAGTCTCATGAGACTGCCATCAAGGTCTCTTGCTCAGAGCAGCTGCAGGCAAAGAAACTCAAGGGGCCAGGGATCTATAGCTCCCAACACCCGATCTTCACAGTCAAGTCATCTCAATTCTCTAAGGCTTTTAACATAAATTAGAAACTCCGTTGTACGTATCATCCTCAGAGCTCAGAAAAAGTAGAGAGAATGAATAGAACTTTAAAAGAGATTTTAACTAAATATACTCTTGAAACTGGTGATAACTGGAATGGCCTTTTGCCTTATACCCTTCTCAAGAGTCCAATGTACCACCACTGAGAAAAGTTCACCCCATATAAAATAGTCTGTAGGCAACCACTTCCCATGATCCCTCAGATACATATTAGACTGTTGTCAAATTGCCCTATTCCAATCTCTTGAGTCCTTAAAGGATCACAATTAACTTTGTAAGATTCTCCCTCAGGTCAAGGCTGTCCAACCTGTTGGGTACCACCCACTTGATCACCCATTCCAGCCCAGAGAGACTGTACTAGTCTACCACTTCAAAACTGACCGAATTGAACCTAGGTGGGAAGGACCTTACAACATGACTCTCTGGACTCCTACTGCTGTTAAAGTTGATGGTATTTCTGCCTGGTTTCATCACTCATACCTCAAGAAGGCATCCGAGGAACCCACAGAAGAGGAGTCCAATCCCCAGAGGTAGAAAATGACTGAAATAGGACCATTAAAAAAAAAATCAAACTTTCTAAGATTTGACTGTCTAAGGTAACTTTGTGTTCTTGCTGCTGAAATTTGCATAACTGTCCTATGGCTAACCATTTCCTTGTTTTCAACCTATGTAAATAGAAGCTAAATGCATCTTGACAAAGAAAATAAAAGACTCCTCTGACATTGTCTTGCCATGCAAAAGATTGTCTTTATCCAGCAGGGTCCATAGTTTGAAAAAAAAAGGTGAACAAATAATGTTAGTATCCAGGCACACCCTGGCACAGCATGTCACAACCCTGCACCCTAGATCATGCCTGCCTGCATAGCAGACAGTACCCTGTCCCTTTAAGGGACAAGCTCTGCCCACTTCTGATCTCTCTCTTACTGCTAGGCAAGCAGGTCTCTGCCTCTATCCCTCTCCCCCTCTCTCAACCCTCCCTCTACTTCTGTCTCTCTCTTCCCTCCTTCCTCTCATAAACAGACTCAAACTCTGTCTGTATGGTTTGTCACCCACAGCAGTCCTCACCAGCCATCAAACCCACTAAGGTCCCAACTCATACCATATCATAACAAATAGTCTTTAGCCGGATGGATGAACTAATCTAACTGACCAATCCCAACATAGTAACAGACTTCAGCATAATCAATCATTCTTTAAAGAGTTCTGATAATGGAAATTACAGGTATGCTAAAATATGAAGGGGAAGATTCATTAATCACTTCAATTGAATTTAACATACCCAGAGTAAAACTGTCTGTAACGAATAATATGGAACATAATCTCTGCATCCATCTAGCACTAAAAAGCAATGAGAAAATTCCTTTTGTGTCAGAGGAGATCCCTCTATTCCCAGGCTCTTAAAAGTAAATTTGTATGGAATCGGGGTTTCTTATGAAAATTATACAAAGTTAAAAGGGCAGAGGGTGAAATGGAACATTCCCTCACTCATGTTTTAAAAGTTGTGGTTGATGTTTCCATTGATAATATCTTTTTATTCCACCGTGTTTTGATTGTACAAATGTCCCTTCTTATTGTAATTCTACTTCTTATCACACTCTCCCCTTTAAACTGGATTTTTTTCTGTGGAAATAATACTTATCCTGTACCCCCAGTAGGATATAAAGTTTTATGTGGTGTATGACATGTTACACCTATTTTACTCAGCAAATCTTTACAATCTGTTAAGAACAGAATTACAAAAGCTCTTCTTGAAAATTGTAACAATTCCTTTCATCTATTAGCTCCCATCATGGTTGTTGCTACTGCAGCCTTTCTGTGACCTGTCCCAGGACTTGTTAGACTACAAAGAAAGGTTTCAAAAATAATATGTCTAAAGTCAAAAACTACTAATATGTAGTAATTAGGGGCGGCGGGGCTGCTTTCCCAGCACCCCGGCCGCCTGCCCGGCTAGCTTATGCCCGAAATAACAACACACAAACTGTACTCATTTAAACACTGCTTGGCCCTTTAGCTCTAGCCCTTACAGGCTAATTCTCACATCCCGATCAACCCATCTCTAATAATCTGTGAGAACCGGTCTTACCGGGAAGATTCTAGCCTAGTCCATCCTGGGTCAGAGCTTCATGGCGTGTGTCTGCCCGGGAGCAGGGCATGGCGTCTCTCTCAGGCATCTGCTCCCGAGAGGAGAGCTGTGGAGTCTGAGCTCACTTCCTCTTCCTCCCAGCGTTCTGTTCTGTTTACTCCTCCCACCTATCTTCTAACCAATAAAATGGGCCAAGGCAGTTCCTTTATTAGTCAATGACCTTCCTCCATCACTAATATTACAACAAAAATAACTAGCAGAAATTCATCAAGAAATGGGAGAACTGAGAACAACTGTTCTTCAAAATAAAGCTACTATAGATTACCTATTATATAATATATAGATTAGCTATTATAGTTTAACATAATCGTGTCAGAATTTACTAGAATGTGCTGTTTTTTAATATCTGATTTCTCTCATACGATTGTGTTGACAGATGTTTCGTCAGTCCCAAAGAAACACAGAGGCTTATATTAATTAAACACTGATTGGCCTATTAGCTCAGGCTTCTTATTAACTCTTATAACTTATAACCCATAATTGTTGTCTGTGTTAGCCACATGGCTTGGTACCTTTTATCAGTGAGGTATTCTCATCTTGTTTCCTCTGTGTCTGGGTGATGAATGCAGACTGACTTTTCCTCTTCCCAGAATTCTCCTGTTCTGGCCACCCTGCCTATACTTCCTAGTTTGGTACCGGCCAATCAGCATTTATTAAATCAGTACAAGTGACAAATCTTCACAGGGTACAAGACCATTGTCCCAGAGCATTATTGACAACCAAATTGATGATCTATGCAAAGAAATAGACAAAATCTCCTAAACAAACTTAGACTGGCCAACATGACTATTATGGTTCTTGCCCTTCCTTGGCCCTCTAATATTTAGTTATTATAATCGGGTCCTGTGCCCTCCAATGTGGCATTAACTTGATCACCCACTAGATAAACAGTTCTAGAATCATTGCTGCTTAATAACTGACAATATTAAGACATCCACCTATCAAAGATTTGACAGGGAGACATAAGTCAAGGGGGGAATGAGGTATCTCTCTGATTCCATTTTGAAAGCAGGAGCTATTTCACTATGTTGTTAAAAAAATAAGTGTCTATTGATAAGTTATTTGTTTCCCGGAAACTGACCTTCCCCAACTCATGATCTTGACTTGTTTTTGAGAACACCCTGACCTTCCTTGACCATCTCTGAACCCTAACTAATCATATGGTGACCACATGATGGGTTTTTTTTTTGAGATTTTCTTTCCTTATTGCCCCAATGTCTCTCTTCTGTAAAGATTCTTGTTATTTTATTCCTTAAAAGAGGCCCAAGAAATGGATTCAGGGCTGCTCTCTTTAACCCGACTTAGGAGACAGTCACTGGCTAGCTCTTGGCTACAACCCAATAAATAAAGTTTGCTTCAAATTATGAAAGTGGTCTTATTCTTGCTGTTGGGATTAACACTTATAATTGCAATAACTACAGTAATGAATGCACTGACAAATAAAACCTTTAACCTCGGAGAACAGAAAGATGATGCAACAATTAAAAAACATTACACATGATTGTTCCTTCCTTATCCTAGTAAGGATAAGGATGGGAACAAAGAGTAGAGCCTAGCAAAGATGTTTCAAGGTACTATCTTTGCAAACATGCAGTATAAACTCTTTCCATGGCTCTAAAAGCTTGTCTTTCAACTCTCTCAGCAAACATTTTTCCTTTACTTTGTGATAAACGACTGACCAGGTACTGAATATATGTTTTCATCTATTAGACCATGTCTCCCCTGGCTCTTTTATTTTCCACAATAAAATCACATAATCTCTTAAGTTTTGCTTCATATAAAAATCTGGATCCATTTTACTATGACTGCCTTTTTTCATTTTTTAAATTAAAGTATAATCACAACACCCCCCAATTTCCTTTCCTCTCTCCAACTCTTTCCATTTATACCTCCCTATTGCTATTTCTCAAATCCATGGCCTCTTTTCCTTTAGTTGTGTAACTAACATCTTTTCAATTTTTTTCTACTATTTCTTTCTCAACATATATTAACTTTATATGTAGTAGGCATGAAACCATAGTTTGTGGTACAAGGAGAGAAACATTATCTAACATTTCCAAAACACTTGCTAAGGGCATTTATAGTTTAGGTACCTCCTGCCCCCATGGTGTGCTACTGAATCTGAATGTATAAGAAACAGAACATATCTTATAAAATTCATAGCTCTTAACATTACTTTTCTTATGAGGGGGTACTTTTACATGACCATGATTACTCTCTGTCATGATCTAGGTATGTTTTCCCCCAAAAGACTCATGTATACAACAGGCCAGACTCTCTACCATTAGTGGGGAGTGGTAGAAAGGTGGGACCTAATGATAAAGTTATGTCATTGAAGGGGAATACCCTTTCAAGGAGGTATTTAGTCTCTTTTCTCTGCCTCTTAGCTTCCATGAGATGAACAAACTTTCTTAGATACTCATTGTAAGACTAAAAGCAACAGAGTCAACAGACCAAGGCTGAAACCTCTGAACCTATGAGCCAACATGAACCTTCCTTCCATATACATTATTTATATCAGAAATTTTTGTCATAGTTATAGAAAGCTAAGACATTCTCCCATTGTACTGTAAAACTATAAGAACCAGAGATGACTTCTTGTTCTACATTATAGAATCTACAATTCCTAATCATAATATAGATACAAAATGAACATAGTTTTACTTTACTTTTTAATCCTGTGAAAGCAATAATTCCAATTCTACTTCCTTTGATATTGCGATTTAATCAAATATAATCACTGGACATTTTTCTGCTTAGTAAAATGTTTCTAGTTTAGCATAAAACAGCTTGTTTTTCTATATACCCCAAATAATGCCTAGATACATTACTTTAACATTTTTCTTAAGAACTATTTCTTAGATCTGATCCTTATTAACAAAATCTCAAAAGACATAACTATTTTTTCTCTTTTGCAGAACTCTCCAGCCATTCCTTCCTCTTGTTTATAAAACCTTGGCTGTTCCCTAGTCATCGTAATAACAGCTTATATCCAACCCTTCAGTTTTTCTTAACTGCATCTAGTGAAGATCACTGTTTGACTCTGAAAGCCGAAACAGCAGCATTATTAGTTCTCTTAAACATCCCATTATAGCATTCTACACTTATCAGTTTGGCAATTGCACTTACTGACCACTTTGTGTCATGAACTAAATAAAGCACTCAGAAAACAAACAAAAAAAAAATATGTTCTTTTTCTAAGAATTGTGTTGCTTAGACAAGGTCTCACTATATTGCACTGACTGGCCCAAAATTCATTATGTAAACTGGATTTGAACTCACAAAGATATGCCTGCCTCTGCCTCCCAAGTGTTGGGATTAAAGGCATGCACTACCATACCCAGTGAAATATACGTTCTTAAAAAAAAAAAGAATGCGCCGGGCGGTGGTGGCGCACGCCTTTAATCCTAGCACTCAGGAGGCAGAGGCAGGCGGATCTCTGGGAGTTGGAGGCCAGCCTGGTCTACAAGAGCTAGTTCCGGGACGGGCACCAAAGCTATAGAGAAACCCTGTCTCGAAAAACCAAAAAAAAAAAAAAAAAAAAGAATGCTTCAGAGTAAGTACAGCAATACATGGAAGGTGATCTACAACTCATACAATATTGCTAATAAGGCGGCTTCTAGCCTGGGTTAAGAAAACTTTCAGAGATGATTCTCTTAGGCTGTCTTAACCAATGAATAAGAAGAGGAAAGTATTAAGATGGAGTCTAAGGGAAAGGTTGATTCCTCAGTTACACTGAATATTCTCTACAATTCAATCTCTGCTTACCTTAGCAACTTCTCTCTTGAATCCCCTAAGCAAAACTTCTCCTATATCCAGACTGGTTTATTCACTCATCTCTTAGAAATACATATTTTTAATTTCTCTTTGTTATTATGGCTAAAGCTATCTTTGCCCCGATCCTGGCACTATAACCTGTCCTTTCTTTAAAGCCACCAAGTTTAACCCTCTTTAAACTATAAGACGGGCCCATAGCTCCATCTTTTGACCTTTTCCTGTATGGAGACTGGGGTGGTTCAACTTAACTACTGTTGACTGTACTTAAAAATCACATTAGAAGCAAACTTCTGACCATATTTATGAGAGTATTCCTGGAAACCTTAATAAAAAGGAAGACTTTTTCTGAACGGAGGAAGAACCACTCTGTAGTCTGGGATCTAGACTGAACAAAAAGGGGGAAATGAGCAGAACACTGGTACTCCTCTCTCTCCCTCCTCACTGTGAGGGAGTGTGACCAGCTACCTCAAGTTCCTGCTGTTGGGCCTTTCCTGCCATGGTGGACGCTGCCCTCAAACTATAAACCAAAATATAGCCTTCCTTCCTTAAATTGTTTCTGTTGGTATTTTGCTGTAATGGGAAAAACAACACATGGTCAGGCTGGCATGCTCTTCCAGGCATCCCTCTTTCTTTGCCTTCTTGCTACATACATACTCTCAGTCTTTAACCACATGAACCTATGCAATGAGATTTAACCCTCTGCATGTGAATACTATGTCTCTATTGTACTGTAAATTCCATAATGGCTAAACTTCCTATAACCAGAAAAAACAGAGCAAAGATATAGCACTATGGTCTCCAGTCTATTTATCAGATGCAGAAAGGAACAAACCAGGAAACTTAGCAACAATTGCAGACAGTGGTTAGGGGAAGAACATGACTAAAAAATCATAAGTACTCAGGTGTAATGTACTCAGATGTACTGTTCTATTTTCAGGTTCTCACCTTGATACGCCTGCAGATCTACCAACAGAAAATCTAAAAACTTTCCACAGTGGATTTTCTAATCCTTTTTGCACACATTAAATCTGTCTAGGAAATAAGGCATGCTATAGCAAAATAAAGGCCAGGGGAAAGGTTAGCAACCAACTCCTTAGGCACTGTGACAGGAGGAAATATCTAGTACAGTAGACTGAACAGACCTAGAGAGTAGACTCTTCTGAATCTTACTGGCCTTAGTTCTTGGGCAAGTCTTCAAATCCCCTCAGATAACTCCTCAAATAGTGTAGATTAAATACCTACCACTAAAGTGTTCTATAAGAACTAAATAAGCCTATGTGACTATAAATAGAGACTCATTTAGCCAGGGCAAAATATAAAATACAAGTACAAAATACATAGTAATTATCACTCTTCCAGAAAGGTACTTCCTTAATTATTCTTTATGAAAGTGTTGTGTTAACTATCTATTCCTTCCTTTGAAAGGCCTCTGAAGACTGTAAGGAATTGGAGTGTCTCTTCTTCCCTCTCTAAAGATGGCAGATTGGGAGTAACTTGTTGAAACCCACTGAGCCCTTATGTAGGAATACTGGAAGCCTCTATTACTCAGTTGCAGTAGAACCTTTGTGCTCAATCTCTGGTACAGAGAATAAAAATTAGATTAGTCTTATCATACTGTTTAAAGTAATAACCTTGACAACTTTAAGATCTCTAAATTTGATATAGGAAAAAGTGAAAGCCTTCAAGTACAACAAAGTTGTACTTAAAGGATAAAAGAACTGTTCAACCTTTGAACATATTTGAGATGATGACTACTGCCTTCGACAATTATTTAGATCACTAGCTAATCAAAAACTGGCACAGAGAGATAGCTCTGCAGTTAAAAGCATTTGCTACTCTTACAGAGGACCTGGGTTCATTTCCCACTACCTACTCATATAGCTCACAATCACTGTAATTCTAGTTCCAGGGTTTTTAGCACCCTCCTCTGGTTTCTATGAATATCAGGCACACACATGGTATACATACTAATGCAGGGAAAGCACTCATGTAGATAAAAATTTTTAAATCTTTTTTTTAAATGATATAAATTATTTAAAATAGCATGAGGAATGAGCCCAAGAACAAAAGAGGAACAGCCTTCTGAAATCAAAGACTGCCACGACATTCCTTACAATGATAAGGAAGTAAGCACAGGGCAAAGGCCACACTACACACCATTTCCTTTTCACCCCTTAGATACTCATTTCATTGTTGTGGTTTTCCCATGATTGTGGGTTTGTTTGTCTGCTTTTTCAGTAGATTCATTTGCTTTACAAAGCTGCAAATATCCAAGATTCTTGTCTGACACTATTCTGGCACAAAGAAGTAATCATACACACATTAACCCAGCTAAACCAGACAATGTTGCCTATAAGCAGAACTGTATACTGAGAATCAGAGACTTCTCATATTTCTCCTGTAGAAAGAAAGACTTCTATGGTACTACCAAAATTACTCGGATTTTAGTGGTAATTGCTGACTTCTTCCCTGTGTATCTTCAAGATGTCACCATGAAGACTGCAAACAACAAACAGTGCCACAGACCAGGAGCTAGCTCTGGGAAATGCTAAGCAGGAACTTGGTACCTTTCCTTATTTACTGAACCAATAAACTTCCAATGATTGTTTTTACCAAACTCAATCCTAACTTTGTAATTACTTTTTCCTAGAAAGTTCAACGATTCACATCACTATGATGGCTAATCTTAGTTTTCAATTTTACTGGATCTAGAATCAACTAAGAGATTAGCCATGAACAAACAAATAAGGGATCTTCTTGATCAGGTTATTTCAAGTGGAAAGACCCATCCTAAACTATAGGCAGTATCTACCATATTAGTCTTAAAAGTCAATAAATATTGAGAAAAGAATTGTATAAAATAAGAAAATTAAATACAAGACCTATTGAAAAGCCTTTGAGTGAAAGTTTCTGAGCGTATCTTAGGTTTCTATTGCTGTGACAAAACACGGTGACACAAGAAACTAAGGAGTGAGAGGATATATTTAATCTTATTCTTTCAGGTAACAGTCCACCAAGAAGAGAAGTCAGGGCAGGAACTCAAGGTAGGAGCCTGGAGGCAGGAACTGAAGTGATGCTGCTGACTGGCTTGCTCCTCAGGACTTGCTCAGGCTGTTTTCTTACAATCCAGGACCACTTGCCCAGGGTAGCACTGCCCACAATGAGCTGGACCCTCCTACATCAATCCTCAATCAAGAAAATACCCCACAGGCTTGCCTACAGGCAATCTGATGGAGACATTTTTCTCAACTGAGGCTGAGGCTCCTCTACTCAGATAACTCTAGCTTCTGCCAAGTTGGCAATATATATATATATATATATATCAACCAGGACAGAGCTTCTGCATAAACCATAAAGATTAGCAATGAGTTACTCCTATAAAAAAGGCCAACTTCCAATTTCCAATACCAGGAAGACAAAAAGTCATGACTAATTCTGAAAGTTGTGCTTTATACAGAATAATCTATCAGCAGTGGTTATGCTATTGCAAACTTCTAGATGAGAAAAGTTGGCAGGCTATTCTAAATAGAATGGAAAGTCACAGTAACCAAGGATTTATTCAACTCTTAGAATACAATATTTATCAGAACTTACAGAGGTCAATCTAGTCATTCATTCACTAGTGATAACAATAGTCGCCAATACACATTGCTAACCATATGTCAAGATGATGTTTCAAGTATTTTCCAGGGAGTCGCTGGCTTCAACCTAACACATGGGATGTGTGAAACACTGTATTTCATAACCATCTCCATTCTACAGAGAAGAAACTATAGCATCCATCAGTTAAATTTCTCTGCCAATAAATTAAAACCAACCGGGCAAACAAACAAACAAACAAACAAAAACAACAACAACAAAAAAAAAAAACCCCAGCTGGTAAGGTGTTGGATAAAAACCTGGCCATAAGTGGTTAACCCTAAACCTAAAATGTGACAGCCATAAAGAAAACAACAAGGTCCAAGGGAGACAGTGGCACTATGGGGTGACGTCAAAGGCCAGGCCAACCATGAGAATCAACGAGGGAGATCGCACGGGAAGACTGAGTGGCAATTTTCCTGTCAGAATCGTATGAAGTGTTTTAAAAATTGTTTAATCCATACAGAATCCAAATCCCTAATGGAGCTAGAAAATAGCATTTTCATTTTAATTTGTTTATAAAAAAAGTAAAAAATAAAAAGGTCCAAGTAATTCTGGGATGGCACTAGGTCTGGAAACTTCTGTAACAGGTCTCCTCCTGCTTTAGAATTCCAGTTGACACTGTAAATTAATTTGCCAGAAGTGCAGACAGAGACCCTAGCACCCGGGAAATTGCTGTGCACTACGAAAACTACGCCGTTTATTGCTCTCGTTTTTACCTGAACGGGCGCTCAGAGAAACAAGGATGAGGCGGGCAACTGAATAACGGATGTGGCGTCTACTACAGGCTGACTAAACGGGGCGTTTTTCTAGACTTTTCTATTGATGCCAGCAGGGGGGAAAAAGCCTTTCCTGGCCATAAATGGCTGTGATAACTCGACTGGGTTGTGGCCGTTATCTAGCTAACAAAGGATGCCAAGGGACTCTTCGTGCCCGACAGCGTTCGTGCAAGCGCCTTGGTCGGGCCGGCCTGCTCTCCAGCCAGGTACACCCGGCTCCGCAAAACCAACGAGCTCAGCAATGACTCCCTCCACGTCCCGCGCTACCGCGCCTACCCGAGGGTCCTCTGGTCAGGTTGATCTCTTCCTCCGTGACTAAATAATCCACCCGTCCGTTCATGGCTGATTGCTCTCCGGGCGGAAGCCCGGGGTCAGCTGGTGCCCGGCGCAGGTGAAGGTGAATCAAGCTCCGCGCCGCGTCCCCAGCATAGCGTTTACAGTTTCCTCAGCCGCCAGACCGGAAGAGGAAACCGCGGGCACGGGGAGCGCGGAGGATGCTGGGAGTGGTGGTTCTCCGCACCCACAGGCGTTTTCCGTTACCTCGCCCTATTCCCAAGGCAGATAGATACTGAGGTGCCATGGATAAGGTAAAACGCTCGCCTACGGTGGGAAAGCATGTGGGAAGGAAGGCACGGAGAGAGAGGGTAATAAAGTTATGGGTCATATAATTAGATTGATACTGTTGATATTTTAAATAAAATCCCAAAGTATCCACAAATGTAAAATAGAGAGGAACAGAAGGGAGGATTTCAATCTTATGAGCCTCAAGCCACACTGGGAAAGGCATAGCAGGCGAACATATTTGGGCAAGAAATTGGTACCATTTGTATGATTTAGGCATAGTCCGATACATCCATGCCCCATGGGGGAAAGATACAGCTTCTCTATCTCTCTGTCAAGCAAGTGTTCACTGATTAAAACAAGGCACCTACGTTAACACACGTGGCAGGAAAATAGGGGCACCATCTTTTTTTTAAATTTACACCACAGGTCTTGTTTCCCAGGACCTTAAGGAAAAGATTCTCTGGATTATAGCTGACAAGATGCTTACTTAAATTCCAAAAAGGTGTATATATTCCTGGGTTGTGTCTGGTGGCAGGCTTATCTAACTTAAGAAATGTGTATATATACAAAGATACAGAGAAAGGATAATTAAATTATAGGCTTGCTCAAGAAAAATCCTCCAAAAAGGGGAAGGGGAAATGTCATTTCTTTTTGACAAGATGATTGCAGGACTTAAGATGTGATTTTTCCAGCTATCTTGACTTTTAGGATAGGACATTCCAAACAGAGGTTGAAGGAACTTTCAGGGATCAAAACTATAAAAGCCTTAGGAACCAGGAAATGCATAGGGTCACAGACAAGAGGGTTAGAGAATTGAAGAAAGCATAGTCAGCATAAAGGTATTCAACCTTACAGCTAAAAAATCAAGCCAGCAACTGCTGCTTATTAAAAAAGCAAGTCAGAGGTGGATTCTATGGGAATGAGTCAGGGTGGGAAGACAAGGAACCCATGAGACATGAGAGGAGAAGGAGCATCATCTCAGAGTCTGATGAAAACCTCTTACCAGCTCTCCAAGGATTCTATCACAATTAACAACATTTGCTGCAAAGGTTGCTGACATATAGTTAATGTTTCTTTTCTGCATAAATATTGTATGTAAAATTGGCAATGGTCTAAGCTTAAGACCCCAATGTATATTGCCCAGGGCACGGCCTCATTCCTTTGTCTAGACATTGCCTGAGAATCTCAAACTAAATGTAACTTTGTCTACAGAAGCATATCCTACCCTCCTTTATGTTTGTAGGACTACACCCCTACTCTGTCAATTGTATTCCTGTCAGTTACCCCTCTATAGCCACATAGTAGTAAGATAACTTCAAACTCCACATAAATCTCATCTATGACTACTGCAGAAGCAATGAGCACATGTTATTGAGAAGCCCACAGACGTACTCTTCACTGTGCCTTATTTACTTCTGAGTGTGTTATTTCCTCATCACAAGCCTGAATTAAAATATCTTGAGTAAAACTGTCAACTCTGCTATTGTACTGACTATCCTTGAAATTGGTTTTCATCATCATCATTAGTCATGAATACTGGTTTGGCCCCTTAAAATTCTAGGGAACCCATGAGTTTGCAGAGGGTGACATTGGGGATCTGTACCTATTTTACCTCTGCTCCCAAACATTGACATGAAGACCTCTAATTTGTTCATCCAAACTGAACATGAAGTATGGGAAGAGAGCAGACAATGGTGCCAACCATGCTGACCTCAGCTTTCAATTTCATCTCTTCTACTTGTCTGGCTTAGAGAAATAATCTAACATCTCCAAACTGTTTCTCCACCTCTAAAAGGAAGTGATAATAGCTTCTTAAACTCTGTTTAAATGAGTCAATGAAGTGAAATTTTTTTTTCATTTTTATAGGGGTGGCTGTTTTGTTTTGTTTTTGGTGGGGTGGTTTTACAAGACAGGGTGTCTCTAGGTATCTCTGGCTGACCTGGAACTTAGTTCATAGACCAGATGGGCCTCAAACTCAGAGATCCTCCTGCCTTTTCCTCCTG